>NC_088203.1:97018427-98328367 GCF_037126465.1 Ornithodoros turicata
CCACTCGCTCATCAGACGATCCGTAGCGCTTCTTTGCGCCTATCGATTACGTTCATCTCGTACTTGTACCGTCCGCTTTGTTATATACCGCAGTGATGGACAGTACTTTCGGGACGAAGACAACGTTAGGTACTGCTTCCGGTACGTGTACTTCATGCCAGTGAATGAAAAACGGAAAAGGAACGACGTAGTTGTGTGCGCTGCTACATTTAGTAGTCTATATCTGTAGCACTTATACAGGGTATTTTTTTTAGTCTATCGATTTTTTTATATTAAAAAAAAGCTATAAGAGCAGGCTGAGCAGCATAGATGGCGTTTGTCCAGTTGAGTTATTACACTCTAAGAAAAAAAATGAGTAAAACGAGGACTAGTTCCAGCTTCGATAGCCCCCTAGATTGCCCCCCCCCCCCCAATTACTTCCCGTTTTAGTCCCCTAACCACGAAATTTACTCCCCAGGACTCCAAATAGTCACTTAATTTTGCAAATTTTGTCTCCTGAATGTAACTGTCTAAACGTAAATATGTGCTCTTCTTCAATTTGATGGATAAGGCTAGATACCTTAGCTAACTTGGCAATTTTCCACCCACACGGAGGAATAAATAGTTAGCGGTTCTTTCTCGTGAAATTGCGCCCGATGCATGTCGCAATGCGTATATGCGCCTTTTTGGAACACTTATGCAGTTCCAAAAAAGGCGTACGCCCAGCGTTTTCCACAAATCGGGAGTGATAAAGGTATCATTCCGTGCAATGGTTGGGCTTCACCTTCGTGCTATGTGGTGAAGCCCTGTTTTTAGAGTGTGAGCGCTGTCTTCCCTGCGCTCCTGATCGGCGCGGTTTCGGTTTCGACTCATGCACTCCTAGAAATGGACTTCACCGCATAGCACGCTCCTCTCCAGCTATCCTCTCGAACGATATTGTTATCAGCACTGATTTGTTGAAAACGCGTACGCCTTTTTTGTGCTACTTATGCTGTTCATAATTGTCACAAAGAAGGCGTACGCCTCCCGTTTTGAAAAAATCATACGATATCATACGAGATGATAGTTGGCGAGGAGCGTGCTATGCGGTAAAGTCCGTTTTTAAGGGTGTGCAAGAACGGCACCTATGCTTCTCTCAGAGCTTCTTAATAAACAATCTCTAAAGAAAAGAAAACACACCTGTGCATGTGCATGTGATCGAGGAGCAACCTTTCGCTTCCCTGGAATATTTTCTGAACTGCTCACTAGTTTGTTCTTGTCAAAGAACAACGCCCAACAACAACAATTTTAGACACATTATCCTATAACGTGTAGATGACCCACCAGCAATGCCTGCGCGGAGCCACTGCCTTCTTAGCAGCAACAGGGCTCCTGCGTGAACTCTGAACATTCATCATCGTTCACCATCTTCTCCCCCTCAATCTATGGGATAGGGTGCTGCCTCAGCGGCGAAACATCCCTCTACATCATCATTGCTTATTTTTTGTTGTTGTTGCGTATTGACGGTTCGTTGAGAGTGCACCGTAAAAAAAAAATATCCGTAATTTTACACAAAAGTGACTGCTAGCTGTACTGCCGGCATATGTGCTGTAAAGTAGTTGTTGCAAAAAAAAAAAAAAAAAAGAATCATTTTGAGTGCACACTGCACAGCTCCCATAAGCGAAAAGAGAGCCACGTATATTAAAGAGTCATTAAACTGCGAAGGCCCAGTCAGTAACCGTGCAAATGTGCAACTGTGCAGTAAACTGCACACCAAACGGATTTTGTGCAGCATATCGGTTACGGCACATACGCCGGCGACAGAGTTAGCAGTCACAGTAAAATTACAGAAATTGTTCTTACAGTGTACATAATAGTTCAGTATTCATTGTTAGTTCAGTATTTCTACATGTAGTTGGATTTGAGGTAGAGTATGTAGCAAATCATGCGGCTGTCCTTGAAACACCATTCGGGGTTCGCTCCTTGCACCTTGCGAGCCTAGAGGAACGTCGAATATTTTACCGTTTTTACGTTGCAGTGCCGGAGTGTGCTTTTAAGAAATTGAGAAAACTACCCGCCTGTTATTCTTCTTTCATTTATTTTTCTTTTTTGTTTGTGGAATAGCAAGCCGACGTCCCGTTTCGCCGACCTTCCCCCCCCTTTTTTTTTTCATTAGGTCTAATAAATATATCCCCCCCCCCCGCCTGTTCACGTGGCACCACAAGTGATAATCGGAGGGACAAGGAATCATACACTATTAGAAATGAACTTCACCGCATAGCACGCTCCTAGCCAACCATCATCTCGAATGATATCGCTATCTGCCCTGACTTGATGAAAATGGGAGGAGTGCGCCTCTTTTGTGACAATTATGAGCGGCATAAGTGTCACAACATGCGTACGCCTCCCGTTTTCAACAAATCAGGGCTGATGACGATATCATTCCAGCTGATAGTTGGTTAGGAGCGTGTTATGCGGTGAAGTTCATTTTTAAGAGTGTATGGACGGACCCACTGCACCTTATGGGCACACATTTGAGCCAGGAAGAATGTGCGACCCTATTCTACTTGGCGGCACAGCCATACACAAGCAATAACAGCCACATGTAGTGACAATTGGGAAATCTAACAGTAACCGCAAATAAGCTATGCGGTAAAGCTCAATCCTGCAGGAGCGTACACACAGAGACTACCATTTGCAGAAGTGAAAGGGTGCAGACAAGCTGGTGCATACTGAGGGTTGGAACGGAAGAACAAAAGAAATTTCTCCGACACAGCAACTGTTTATTACGAACCGAAGCCTTATATCCCCAAAACCCTTTCCCCCCTTCGGAGGTTTTTGGGGATATAATCGTTCGGTTCGTAATAAGCATTTGCGGTGTCAGAGAGTTTTTCTTTGTTTCTTCCGTGTCACCTGCTCCAGCCCTCAGTCCCATTTGCTGAAAGGGAAAGAAAATGTCGCAGTACACCGATATTTTACATGAAGCTCACCAAGTTCGGCTTGTCGCCTCCAAGCTCAGGTTAGAGCTCACTGTCACGACAACCAGGTGGGCAAAACCAAGAGCAAAAATAAGACCTGGATCCATCCTGTGTTCCGCACCTGAGTCAAAAATCAGCGCACGTCCCAAGGTTGCCCGCCGCGCAGAGGTCCCTCATGTGTAGCACGCCAGCCGTGGAGAAAAAAAAAATAGGGAGAGACGATCGAATGTTCTCTGACCTTCTGGGAAGCATCACAGCCCCGATCCAATCTGTCTACGTATGGGAAGAATGGCCACGTCATAACGTGGAAGTAAAGCATAGAAGCATATGCGTAATGCCCTTCCTTAAATAGCATTCATTAATCATGCCAATAGGGCGACCCCACCCCCGACAATGACCAGGCGAAATCTATACCCATGGCAACACGGCCGTCCTTGACATGAGCCAGACAAGGTCATTACAGTAATGGACAGGTATTACTTTGGTGGGACCGCTTTGTGGTAGTCAGTGTGGTCACGATGAGCAAGCATTATTGGAACTACGCACTTTCCGGTGCGATGGTTCTGGTCTTCTGTGACATGATTCGGTGACCCAAATGACCGGTTCAATAACTTCAGTTCTGTTTCGATATGCTTAGCCATAAATGCCGAATGCTGGATGGATGGAGGGTTGCGGCAGTTCATCCCAGGTTATCCCAGACAAACCTAAAAGACGGCTTTTGCATCGAAGCGAACCTGTATTTAAAGTTTCAAAGCGAGGAGGGCTATAGAAGCGGAGAAAATGGGCACCACGAATACCGAAACTCATGTGGCTCTGACGTCACAGCCCTCGCAGCCGCCAGTGAGACAGCGCGCGAGGAGTCACGTGCTTACGGCTGCCAATGGGAATGGACGATGCTCAGAGCTCTCTGACGTGTGCGCTTTGCTCCGGAGTGTGTTCGAGGGCTTGTGTCTCGTTATGTGCGACACGTAGAAGAATAATTCTTTTTTTTTCTCAGCATTCTGGCGTGCTGATGTAATGAACTACATCTACGAAAGTGCCCCAACCCCTTTAAGTCCAAGAATCGTCATGATGTCCGCGAATATAGCGATGACAGTGGCTGTCGATGGATTCAAGTCCTAAAAGCCATGCCACCTCCTTGGCATAGTAAGACCGGCTGAAATGTCCAGGGTACACAGATAGGACGCCCAGAGAACGCATATTTCGAAGCTAATGGTTTCTCTCAGCATACAGGCTATGGGCAAAAACATGACATCACACAAATGCGCCGAAATAAGGTGATCATATAACAGATGAGTTCAGAAAATCGAAGAGTGCTTAGCGCCGCTTTGAACTGTGGGAGTTTACTAATACGAAAGAAACGGGTGGCATCCAAATTGTTCCGATTTCTTCCCCACCGGTCCATTGTCCACGACGTGTCAAGGTCAGCGAAAGCGATATGTGAAGGATTATTCTTCGTTTCCCGGCTCAGCAAGCGCCCAGGATGCAATGCATGCGCAAAACACTGGGATTTTCTGAACTCGTCTACTGCGATATCCGTTACAGGTTTGCGCCATTGGCTTTGCCTGTTAATCTGTGGGATTGGGGGATAGGATATGAAAGAAAAATATGAAGAGGTTAGTCACGACCCAGTCGGGATTGGCTACTCCAAAACGCGTTTGTGGGTATTTCTCTGATTTTCTGATTTTCGCTTACTATCGACAGGCACGAGAGACGTTGCCAGATCCGTGTGTGTGTGTGAGGGGGGGGGGGGGGGGGTTCATTGTCCAAGCACGGAATTGAGGAGGGGGAAAACTAATACGTAACCTAGCGTTATGGAGGGGGCGATCGCTCCCCCAACACCTTTGTTCCGCCACTGACAAGCACGGTTTTAGATCATACAGAGCTTATTCATTACTATTTGCATCAGTGTTGTTCCTCAATATGACATCGTGTTTCAGTGCTACGCAAATTTGACATCGAGATTGCATCGTGAACATGACGCTTCATAACATGAAGCATTCATAATGAAGCAACGGTAGCAGGGTTTACTACATTAGCTGCCCCGTCGCGTTCGCGTACCGTTAAATTTGTGAGGCCTTGTCGATATGGCCCTCAAAATGCACGTCGTGTTAATTTCGAGAGGGCGTTCCACTTCGCCGAGCTGGAAATTAGTTCCATCATGCTTGTAATGGGGCCACATAACGCAGTGTACACCCTCCTCTGCGTTGTCAATGCGTGTGGAGCATGAAACAGTGGGGAAGGGCCACGTGACTGGAATCCGCCAATAGGAAATGTAATGACTCGATTATGTTTTCAGTGTATCAGTACAGCCACGGCGATTTTATCGCACAAGCAGAACGCATTCATATAAAGGGTGGTCCACCAACCATGATAGAAATTCACAGTAAAAAACGTAGGTCCCAGAGAGACATGCGGTGAAGGGATTTTTTTTTTCTGCCAAAACTTTTGCCACATATTGGTAACATTTTGATTTCATTTCAATTGACGAAAAGTTAATTTCTTGAACTGAACTCCGAAGTTTCCCAAGGCAACCTAACGTTTTCTTTGCAGAAGTGCGTTCCACGTGGTCATTTTATTCAGTATAGCACATAATCCCACTCGTAATGCAATGGCAATTGCCGAAATAAATTCGCCGATTCGTGGAAAGGAGCCCTTGGCTCCGCCTCTTTTTTGACGGCTCGTAGTTTGAGCGCAAAGCTGCGAAGAAAGGAGGTCACATTGTCACGCCACACTAGGGGGGAAATCAGTTCCAGCCAGGGCCGCTGTTGTAATTTGCTTCGTCCTCTCTCCCTGTCCCATTATTAAAGGTTCTCGGTCCCGGCCGAAGGCGGTAGCAATGTGGGGAAGGTAAACATTGCTTCCAGCACCGTGTGTCGGAGATTTCCGGCGCACGTCAAAAGAATCCCAGGTGTTACAAATTATCCGCTGCCCTACACTGCGGCACGTGCAACATGTCGCCACGCTGGGCAGACAAACTTTACGGGTAACACCACGGTACCATTTCGTGATTCAGTTCATTTCAGTTCAGTTTCATACCAGTTCGACGTTCCCTGTCTGACTCCGTGTCACCTTCGTCGTCTTTGCTATTGTCACGTGCAGACCGGCCCCCGTTCGTCTATGATCAGGCCGGATGCGTATCCTGAACACCTTCCTCTTCTTTTCTGTGTCTCGCACATCACGTGTCGAAGGAGGCTACTGTTTTTTTACTTTTCTTAGTGAAGTTTGTATACTGGCACTACAAAGCTATCATGTGCCACGATTGTCAATATACATGTACAATATAGTTCGTGCCGCTGCATTATACATGATGTCACAGCCGTTTGTTTCATGCCCTGTTCAATGCATTTAGGAAACTGCTGGCTGGTAAAGTGACATCACCGTTCAGTTATAGTTCTACGAATCATATTGAGGTGGCGCCACTGACACAGGAGGTGCTTTCCAGAAGACATTCAATACCCGTGACAAGTGCCCGTGACGATGGGTTACTCTTCACTGGAGACCTTCCAACCAGGGTGTCGAACCGCAAAAAATACGGGTTCGGTTCGGGTTCGCGTTGCTTGGATTGCGTTCCGGTTCAGTTCGAGTTCGGCCACGCCAAAAATCGAACCGGTTGGCAGCCCTGAACCGGTTCGCGGACCGGTTCAACGCTTCGATTTTATATCTCCCATAAACTTGATTATATCAGGAAATGCGTGGCTGGCGTGGGGAAATGCGTGGAAATCTTAGTGCTGTTGTCTGCATTGACGTTTTTAGTGGTCAGGTACTCCCTTTAGCGAGAGAAAGGAGAAAAGGATGAACACTTATTGCAAATAGAGTCCACACTGATGAAGTGGTGTAGTCCTGCTACTTTCTGTTCCCAAAATCTCTTTTTTCACACGCACAGTGCCAGCAAGATGCATTTAAAGGAAGCCTAATAAGATGGACAGCATCACATACACAACGATACTTGCCGGCACACTATATTCGCAGTATGAATCGATCAGAAACCGTACTGAAGCATGTCAAAAATGAGTCTGCCATCCTTGCCCTGTCCGAGCTCACCAGCAGTGTACCGGTTAATCCACAACACAAAGGCAATGTGTCACGACATAATTTGCACTACCAATAAGTAGAATTACATTTACTTTTCAAACCACGACCAATCAAACAGGCACCGTTCTGCGTACGCTCCTTCTCCACTTCTCATGTTTCTGACTTGTTTAATTTTTACGGCTCACGTGTAAAGGGAAATGTTGGGTGCTTACTTAATCACATATTCGTCCTGTAAAGCTACAAAACTGCATGGCCTACTCCATTCCTGCTTCATTCGACCACGTGGCGCCTCCTCTCTGAAGAGCAGACGCCGCAGTGCGTGCGTGGGGCGCTAGCCGAGGCGCTCACAAGGACAACGGAGCTTCAACGTCTTAAAAAGATACTGAAAGTATACTTACTATACGTCCGCATTCGACTGCTAGGTGAAAATTAGCAAAATCCATGATATGGATGTGTGATGATGATACCAATGTGTCCTCGTCGGGGGATTGAGAGGAACTCTTATGCCGACTTCTTTTATTTCCGAACCGTTTTATTGCGAACCGGTTACCGCTATTATTTTTTACGGTTATTCTCCGGTTCGGGTTCAACAGTGTCATGAAAATTTCGGTTTGGGTTCGGTTCCGGCAAAAATAACGGTTTGGGCACGGTTTTCGGTTCGAGTTCGGTTAGACGCCCTGCTTAAAGGATTTCCAGCCATTCTGAACTTCTAAAAATATACATTGACTGTTTTGCATGCTAGCTGTGCGGGAACTTGTGCAGAGAATCTCATGTTTTCACGACACTGTTTCACGACACATTTGTGGCGATTCCCAAGATGTTACATAATTACCCGATTTTTAAACGTGATTATGCAATACAAACAGAAGGACAACACCAATACTGAAATATGAGATAAGGCAGTCATTGAAACACCGATAAATATCTCATCTTCGAAGCTTTTTGAGATGCAAGACTGCGACGCAGTGTGACAAAGACGATGATCTCAGCCACCGCGATCCTGGCGCCGACGGGCGTAAGAAGAGGACGACGAGGCAAGTTACTCGGGGCATTCTAGCAGAAGACACCGTCAGACTATGTCAGACCGGAGCAGAGGTTCATCGTACCAGGGGGGAAGCGGTCAGGACGATGTCACGAAACCCATCAAGCATATGCTCGCTTTCATCGAACAAGAAGCGAATGAAAAGGTATGCGTGCCTTTGCATTTGCAACACGCGTCAAGACGGGTCGCAGCGCTGACAGACAAAGACTCCGAACGGCATGTTTGGCCTCACAGATTTACCGTGACTGACTCGAATCACGCGTTTTTACTGTCTTCCCACGCTAGCGAGAACCTTGATGGGAAGTGGCGGCAGACTTCACCCACTTCCTGTCCCTCGTTTGATCCATATCGGGGATCGATCAGCCATTTCAGCGTTGTTTATGTTCTGTTCTGCGCTGTTCTTTTAAATTTGGCAGGCTATCGATTTAGACTGACGTCCCGTAATAGTCGTAGTGATTACTTCGAAGGCATTAAACAATCATGTGCCCGCAACTGTTCCAATATGTGTCTTCTACAGCCAATGAAATACGGTGCGCAGTCGCTGTTGGTGACTATTGATTTGTACTAGCTTTCGATGCAAGTCGAGTCGTTTGGAAATGCAGCATGATCGACTATTTGTCAGCATTATGAAGCGTCTAGAAGAAATGCCTTTTGACCTTGAAAAGCAGAGAAACGGTGCTTGCAGCATGAGACTGTGACGTGCAGTGTCTCTCGTGGTACAGGTCAAACGTAGATGCTTTGTAATAAGTGCATAACTTGTGCTTAGTGATGATAACTCAGAAATCAGCAGACTGAGTAGGGTAAACTTGGCTAAATTGGAATCCTTTCGGAAAAATGATGTTTAATAAGCCTCAAAGATTAAGCTGTAGATCCGAAGAAACTCAGTCACTGATAGGTAAATGTATTACGGGTAGGTGGACACAAAAAGAGCGCCGACATTGCACACTTGGTAAAAATGCGAAATGGTAAATTGGTTTTTGCGAAGTGGCCTTATTGTGGTCCAATAGGCGAAGCCGCTATGCCTAAATTGAAATTGACGTTCCTGAATTGGACCACCTACGGAACAAGCAATTATTTCCTATTTTTCGCAAACTCAAGGAATCGCCGACAATACTGAAAAGTGGCCTAAATTTGAAAGCACTTATTAAGACTCCTGTGGTATGGTGTACATCACGTACAACTACAGCTCCACGTACGTAGCTCAACTAGCTTTCACACAAGTGACACGCACCCAATATACGTGGTCTATAGTTGACATCTGTGATAACAATAAATTTGCAATCCGGCGCTCGCGTGCAACAGAAGTGTCGTGGACCAATATAGACAAAAACGCTATCTTTGCAAAGTTTTGCCACTAACGGAAAACGTGCATGCGACACACTGCGCACCTCAATACTCAGGTAATCCCTAGTGTATGCACTTCGTAGCACATATGAGTAAACGTGCAGGAACGCAGGATACCTTGCAGGGCAAGGCAGAAAATTGCATGCTCGAGCCAAAGAAACAAAATTCAATCTCGTATTTTCCCCGCGAGGGTTATCAACGCGTAAGCGCCCCATGGCGCCTTATCCTTTGCATCCTTACGGCGCCTGAACTTCATTTACATGGCGACAGTGGGTGCTATAATGGCACAGTTTGGTGAAAATAGCATCGGTCTGTTTTAGGCGGTGGTCCAAATTAGGCATGTGTTCCCTACAGTACAGTTTTGTAATTTTTATTTTTTAGAAGGAACTTGTTCGAACAAAACGTTCCAGAGCTCCGCTGTTTGCTTAAATCCATAGAACTCTCATGCTACCCAGCAACCAAGAGGGCGAAGAGGGACATCGCAATAACGGAGCTGGCATGATAAATACGGTAGCCCTAACGTGCTACGTACGGCATTATCGTCATGCTGCTCACAGCTTTTTTCCCCTCCAAGTCCCCCCCCCTTTTTTTTTGTGTGTGTTAATAAGTATTTTTGATTGATATCATGCTTTGCTTGACGAAAGATTGATCTCCTACAAGCTCCGTACTGTGTTCTCACATGTCGCAATAGAACGTTTACACTGCACAATAACGCAGACAAGACAACTTCATACGCGGAGTCCAGAGAAAAAAGACGACTTAGACTGGATTGGATACCAGGAATGCCGAGGCGGGGTGGCGTGGAGGAGCTGTGGTCGTATCTATCATGGCGATTCCCGGACTTCGTTGGAAAAGGCCATAGCCTTCTTACAAATGATTTGCTTTCCTCCATTTCTCTCTCACCCAGCTTTTCTTCTAGACTCTCCCATTACGATTTCTATAGCTCAAAACCACGCATCAGCCGACACTACCCTTAAAAAGGAGTTTGGAAGCCGCACGTATTAACGTTAATCACGTGTTAACGGTTTACGTGCGTACGGTTGTACGATTGGCAGTACGCTCCGACTCTAACTTTGCCGTCTGTACATGGGCATATTTCCTCTATGGCTCCCATCTGCCACTGCAATGTACTCCGATAGGGATATTTGATGAACACAACGTCCCCGACTTTCGCGTCTGTAGCTTGTAAGCCCTTTGAGCGGAATGCTGATCCACGTGTTAACGTTTTAATGAAGGTTGAAGAAATTGATTCAAAGGCCGAAGAAGAGTTCAACATGGAAAAAGGGCGCCTCGTTCAGCAGCAGCGGATCATGATCATGGACTTCTACGCTAAGAAGGAGAAGCAGGTGGAACGTATGCGAAAAATCCAGAGCTCGCACGTGAAGAACCTCGCCCGTTTGCGCATTCTGAACGCCATGAACGACCACGTGGACAAAGTGTTAAGTGAAGCCAAGGGAAATCTCGGAATCATCACGGGTCAGGAAAAAAGATACCGGCCTTTTCTCGAAAGGCTTATCCTGCAGGTACGTCTGTGAACTTTGTTGCAACAGTGTAACACAGTTGAAGCGAGGCGTTGAAATAACGAAACCGTGAAAGATGCGAAACTGAAAGCGCCTGTATTATGAGTGGCATTCTTCGATTTCTAACATTCTTTATGCAAGAACAGCGAAGTAAAAAAAAACAAAAAAAAAACAAACAGAAACGATGTCAAGTCCAGGAAGAAATAGCCACGAAAAATAAATATAACGGTTAGGAGTATGAATATAGTTTAATTTGAGTAGCTTTGCTTGTCAAATACATTGTCAAGCTGTATTGATGCTTCTAGCCGTTCCATTAATTTTTTCTTTATGCATGCCAAATTGCTAACGTAGATGAAAACTCCAAAACGAACCTTTGCGGAGCCCTGTTCTCTGTTAATGTATGAATATCGATTCGTGAAGAGAGCATGACAAAGCGATATTATGTGAAAGGACACATTTCCAGCCAGTGGTTATTGTGAAACTAAAGTATTCTGGTAACATATCCGCTCAGACGTACTTCGTTTGTTGGATGTAAACAATAGAGAAGACTATATATAATCTAAGAAAAAATAGAGTATACCCAGCCCTTATGAAGTGTAAAATCTTTGTCACTGAGATCACTTTTTTTAGCGTAAAGTTCACTCCTGTTTTCGAAACCGTTATACACTGTCGCCCAAGAGTGAAACTTAATCCTGCAATTGAGTAAAAATTACTCTGCGGGGACGCGGGGTAAAATTATGTTACTGTCCTTCACTTACGTTACTTTGTTACTGCTTTTTTTTTTTTACTGATGAAGTGTGCCCCTTTGACGTTCAGGCCCTATGCCTGACGTCGCCCTGGGCGTATACACATTGAGAGGGGTTACATGGACGGGCGTACAGACGTTGAGACTTGAACTGACAAAGGATGGCTCACTAACACGCACATACTTTGGCGTTCACTCACAAGCCGCTATTTTAGAGTACAGGTACTCAACGGACGAGAACCTGCGTATTCAGCGTGGTATGGCAGCGTCATAGTCGTCATAGCAGGGTAAAGAGAGTGTCGAAAGAGGAAGGCGGGGTGATCAGAGTAAAGATGGGCAGAAAAGAGTATAGAAAGAGTGTAAAAGTCATAGTGACACCTCATTTACTCTTATTTACGCTGTTTTTTTTATCAGTGTGTAGAAGAGCACCGTTGCAAAACGTTTCTAGTGACGGAGTACAAGGTGCGGGATAATTTCTGCGCAATGACAATTTCGCAGCATACGACAGAAGGCATATACCAAAAGCTTTGACAATGCTTACACTCCCGTTAATATACTGGCGCAATACGTAAACAATTTACAGCCCATTACTGAATCTGCCTCACGTAAAGTATAGCGGAGTTTGATTCAAGAAACATCCAGTGAACCGGAAATTTGGGTATAAATGACGAGATGTACTGACGGCCCTTCATTTATGGCTCGTATAGTAGTGGAACTCTCTTGTTGCTCATTCAGTAACTCCGCCACTGGTGACGCAGGGACAACAGACAATGTACTTGGACGGGCATAAATCACATGTTGACGTTTAAAACTCCGTAAGCCTCTACCCAATCACGGGACACACACACACACACACACAAAGAAAAAAAAAAGAATGATAAACGCTCTGATTGCTGATTCGTTCGCCTAAGAGGGATAAAGCCACTCAACTCTTCAGGAGGAAGATGCATGGACGAGTATAACGTCATCACGAGAATCCGCACACTCAACGTCAGTCTACGCAGCGAAATTGTCGACGTCAGCGTGCATTAATGGTCAAGAAGGGCTTCACTACTATTACTATACTCTCGTATAAGCTTTAGCTTTTAAAGGCGTTGTCGTAGCCACTTTTCACGACATATTTTTTCCTCGAAGGAAACCCGCAATCTCAACATGAGCTCTGAGACCATTGAAGCATTGTCGCTTCCATTAGATACGTCCCTACCGCGCCCATACGATACACGCAGCTTCGTCCTATCCTAATCCGATAAGCCCTTAATACCGCTCAACTACTTCCCGCTGGCCAATTAGAATCCCGATCCTATAGGTCCTCGGACACGCGCAAGTGGCAAGCGAGGAGGATGTGTAGCCAACGAAGTACGTCGTTGAGATAGGGCCCCCCGTCTAAGGACTTCTCTCGGGAAAGATAAATTTTATTGCTCTTTCTGCTCATTTTCTTCGATTATTGCATTAAGCCTTCAAACACGGGATTATCCTCGTTACGCCGTGCCATGTAGTGTTACGGGGATTATGTGCTTCTGTACAAGGCTACAGCCACTTCTGGATGCAGTTGTGATTCTTTTTTATCCATTTGTGTCACCTTAAGTGCTACATTCTTCTATGCATGCTTTAGTCTTGGTACACCATTTTGGAACAATTAACGTGACTGCATACACTCTTAAAAATGAACTTCACCACATAGCACGCTCCAAGCCAACCATCAACCCGAGTGACATCGTTCTCTCACATGATTTGTGGAAAACGGGAGGCATATGCCTTTTTGTGACAATTAACATTTCTGCATAAGTGTCACAAAAAGGCGTACGCCTCCCGTTTTCAACAAATCAAGGAAGGGAACGATATCACCCGGGATGATAGTTGGTTAGGAGCGTGCTATGTGGCGAAGTTCATTTTTAAGAGTGTACACTCTAAACACAAAACTTCACCGCATAGCACGGTGTGCGCCAACCATTGCCGCGAATGATAGGGTTATCGCTTTTCATTCGAAGAGGGGGGAGGAAGCGTACGCCTTTTTGTGGCAAGTATCATATCTCCAAATTGCCACAAACAGGTGTACGCCCCCTCTCTCTTAAATCAAAAGCGATAACCACATATCATTCGCGGCAATGATTGACGGACAGCGTGCTATGCGGTGGAGTTCTCTTTCTAGAGTGGAAGAGTCACAGAGAGGCGTACGCCTCCCATTTTCAACAGATCAGGGCAGGGAACGGTGTTTATTCGGGACGACGGTTGGATTCACCGAATAACACGCTTTTAGCAAACCACCATCATGTATGACACCGTTCTCGTTCCTGATGTGTTAGAAGTAGGAGGCGTACGCCTTTCTTTACACTTATGCACTTATTTTAGGTGACACAAAAAAGCGTACACCCGGCGCTTTCCAAGTAAAGTAGAGTACACACTTAAAACATAACTTCACCACATAGCATGCTCTTAGCAAACCACCATCGCGAATGGCATCGTTCTGCCCCCTGATTGGTTAAAAACGGGAGGCGTACACCTTTTTGTGGTACTTATGTAGATATGTTAATGTCACACGAAGGCGTACACTCTTAGAAATGAACTTCACCGCATAGCACGCTCCTAGCCAACCATAATCTCGAATGATATCGTTATCTGCCCTGATTTGTTGAAAACGGGAGGCGTACGCCTTTTTTGTGACAATTATGAACAGCATAAGTGTCACAAAAAAGGCGTACGCCTCCCGTTTTCAACAAATCAGGGCAGATAACGATATCATTCGAGATAATGGTTGGCTAGGAGCGTGCTATGCGGTGAAGTTCATTTTTAAGAGTGTACGCCCCGCACTTTCCACGAATCAGGACTGATAACAGTATCATCCTGTGCAATGGCTGGCCTTCAACGTGCTATGTGGTGAAGTTGTGTTTGAAGAGTGTATATGGTGGCGCAGAGGAAAACTGGGTGAAGTGTGCCTGTCAAAATCGCGCTTTCCACAAATCAGGAGTGATAACGGCATCACTCTCTGACACTATCTGATGATTGGTCTTCAGCGTTCACTCTTAAAACGGAAATCCACTGCTCAGCACGCTCCTAGCCAACCGTCATCCCGAATGACACCGTTCTCTCCCCTGATCTATTGAAAGCGAGAGGCGTACGCCTTTTTTTCTGACAATTATGCACTTGCGATACAAAAAGGCATACGCCCTTTGCTTTCCACAAACCAGGAGTGATAACGGTATCATTCTGTGCAATGGTTGGCCTTCAGCGTGCCATGTGGTGAAGTTCTGTTGCAAGAGTGTGTAGCCAGCTCGTGTAGCACGGAGAAGTTAGTGGTTTTGTTTAAACGTTCCTGCACTCTAAAAGCGGAGCTTCACCGCATAGCGCGCTCTTTGCCCACCATCATCCCGAATGACAACGTTCTCTCCCTTGATTTGATGAAAACGGAGGGCGTACACTCTTAAAAATGAACTTCACCACATAGCACGCTCCTAGCCAACCATCATCCCGAATGACAACGTTCTCGCCCTAGATTTGTTGAAAACGGGAGGAGGAGCCTATTTTGTGCCCATTATGCACGGCACAAAAAAGGCTCCTCCTCCCGTTTTCAACAAATCAGGGGCGAGAACGTTGTCATTCGTGATGGTGGTTGGCTAGGAGCGTGCTATGTGGTGAAGTTCATTTTTAAGAGTGTACGCCATGTTTGTGGCAATTATGAACTGCATAATGCCACAAAAATGGTGTACGCCCCCGTTTTCAGCAAATCGGGGGAAAGAACGATGTCACTGGAGATGATAGTTGGCTAGTTGGCGTGCTATGCGGTGAAGCACCGTTTTTAAGAATGTGGTGTTCGGCGAAAGAACAGTGTATTCCCCCAATTAACACGGCGGGTTGCGCATGCGCATACGCTTAATCGAAAATGGTCCATTCCTCGTCTTTTATCCGTTGCCCCTAGACGTTACCAAATGGAAAAATATTTACTACACTCCAAAAACAGAACTTCATCCCATAGCACGCTGTGCGCCAACCATTGCCAGGAATGATAGGGTTATCGCTTCTGATTGGAAGGGAGAGCGGGGCGTACGCATTTTTGTGGAAATTATCACATATCCAAATTACCACAAAAAAGTGTAAGTCCCGTCTGTCTTCGAATAAGAAGCAATAACCCTATCATTCCTGACAATGATTGGTGGACAGCGTGCTATGCGGTGAAGTTCTGTTTTTAGAGTGTTATTGTTGTTGAGTATGGGGTAGGGAGGGTTAGAATTCCAAATGGGGGCTTGCTCGGTAAAACAGTGCTTGTCCTCGAGTTGCAAGCAAAGAAGGAATAATGTAAGCTGGGACAGCAAAAGAATTAAGGACTGCCACTGACATGCTAATCGCTCTCAGGGACTGTACTCTGTCCTGGAAAAAGACGTGATAGTCACCTGCCGACGCAAGGACACACAGATCGTGCAGGCAGCGCTCGACGTGGCCTCCAAGGTGTACCGCAAGAAGACGAATCTGAACGGCAGCATCGTCCTGGACAAGGACAACTTCCTCCCGGACGAATGCTTTGGAGGCATCGAGCTCACAGCAATGAAAGGGAGAATGAAAGTGTGCAACACGCTCGACAACCGCCTCTCGCTTATCTCGCAAAAGATAATGCCGCAGATAAGATCGGATCTTTTCGGACCGAACCCAAATCGAAAGCATTTTGACTGAGGCCGTTAACCAGTGCGAGAAGAAGCGTGCACAAATAAAATGTGTGGGTGTAACAGATAGTGCGATATCTTCTGCCGCTGTGTTGCATTTGTAACATCGCTCTGCGCACATTACAAACTTTCAGAAGGAAAGCACAGGAAAGCAGGTTATCGTGACAGGAATTTGCGTAGGATTTCCATCGTACACTCTAAAAACAGAGCTTCACTGCATAGCCCGCTGTGCGCCGACTATTGCCACGAATGATAGGGTTATCGCTTCCTATTCGAGGAGAGAAGGGGGCGTACGCCTTTTTGTGGCAATTTGGGTATATGGTAATTGGCACAAAACGGCGTACGCCTCCCTCTCTCCTCGAATCAAAAGCGACAACCCTATCGTTCGCGGCAATGATTTGCACACTACGTGCTATGGTGTGAAGTTCTGTTTTTAGAGTGTATATTCTAGAAACAGAACTTCACCGCATAGCACGTTCTGCGTCACCCACTGCTCGAATGATACTCTCGGAACAGAACCTTACCGCATAGCACGTTGTCTGCCAACCGTTGCCACGAATGAAAGAGTTACCGCTTCTGATTGGAAGAGCGAGGGGGACGTACGCCTTTTTGTAGAAATTTGGATATCTGATTATTGCTACAAAAAGGCGTACGCCCCTCCCTCTCTTCAAATCAGAAGCGATAACCCTATCATTCGTGGCAATGGTTGGCGGATAGTGTGCTATGCGATGAAGTTTGTGGTGTGCACTCTTAAAAATGTACTTCACCGCATAGCACGCTCCTAGCCAACTATCATCTCGAATGAGATCATTATCAGCCCTGATTTGTTGAAAACTGGAGGCGTACGCCTCTTTTGTGACACTTATGCTATTCATAATTGTCACAAAAAGGGCGTACCCCTCCCGTTTTCAACGAATCAGGGCAGATAACGATATCATTCGAGATGATGGCTGGCCAGGAGTGTGCTCTGCGGTGAAGTTCATTTCGAAGAGTGTGGTGTAAGTTTCCCACCACGCACAACGGCGTTTTGTAAAACATTCTCTCTGAATGATGTATTCTACAAAAAGCACCATTTCAAAGGCTTATAGAAAACACTATTTCAAGGGGTTGTGTATTACATTTACAATACTGTTGCAGATGGGTGTTTTGCAAACAGACTTTTCAGCACCTTTCAGTTGAGCCTCCATATAAAAAAGGTGCTGTGTAAAAAATCTGCTGTGTGGTATTCAACGGTCTCACGCATATACACTCTTAAAAATGAACTTCACCACATAGCACGCTCCTAGCCAACCACCATCCCGAATGACGACGTTCTCGCCCCGATTTGTTGAAAACGGGAGGAGGAGCGTATTTTGTGCTGTGCATAATGGCACAAAATAGGCTCCTCCTCCCGTTTTCAACAAATCTAGGGCGAGAACGTTGTCATTCGGGGTGATGGTTGGCTAGGAGCGTGCTATGTGATGAAGTTCATTTTTAAGAGACGTTGCCCACATACGTGAGGCCGACAACGGCAAGCCCTATCACCACCACCACCATCATTTTAAAGAGTGTACATGGGTGCTTCCAAGGGTTACAAAACAAAAAAATATTTATACTGGCGATTGGCTCAATAAACCTATTAATCCCTAAAAATGTCTATACGACCGATCGCTATTATCAGCGTATTATGCACTTTACTACCTGTGTGTCCAACGAAGTTAGCTTTATAAATAAGCATTACATCATGCATCGAAAATGGCTTCTAACAGAGTCACAAATATAAATTGCTGTCGCCGATTCGGCTCGTTGAATCTATTTAGAGCCTAAGTGCGCCCACTGCAACTCCATCATAATCAGTGAGCCCGTCGACGTGTGCGCAGGAAAGCGGATATTTTTAAGTGGCCCTTCCGCCGCCTCCGCAAATCCCTTGACTCTCACGTCTGACCCAGCCACACGGGTCAGCTCACCGAGTTAACGCTTTACGTGCAAGTATGAAAAATACATTCCGGGCTAGGGAAGTCGTCTTTCCGCGCGACATCAACTGACGCTTGAAGCTTTAAAGCCGACGGATATTTTCCACAACTCGGAAGGATGGTCACGGCAGGTAGGTTCCGGAGTGCCTGTGGGATTTGTTAGGCCTAACGACTAAGCGTCGCCTATATAGGAGCGCGGGGTTTAGCTGCACTAATTGGGTGCTAGCACGTGATTTTGAGAATGACGTCTTCGCTTTCTGAGGATGAAGGCTCGTCACTGTTGTTACGTGAGCAATGTGAAAGCTCTGAAGTCTCAGTTATGTCTGAACCTATAAGCGTGCACGGTGAGATACGTCCAATGTGAAACATCACATTGGACGGAACGTGCGGTTCATTTCGTGTTCCTCATAGGATAGGGCCTCAGGTCTCATTTCATAGGGTCTCCAAATGGAGCTGCGGCGAGCATGGTGAGAAAGAGTGAGGAGGAAATTTACAGGAAAGCGAAGCTACTAAGAATGTTGGGGAGATTCCGAGAACGACGACAACGCATTCTCATAAGCCCTCTGCATATTCTGCCTGCTGTTAATCCTCACGCAATCTCAGGCGCTACAGTCAGCTGTGCGGAATGTAAGGGATTGTCGTGCAGATACGAGTTCAAAGAAGTACTGTATAGGTCTGTAACTATTTCAAGTAAAGCTATAGTTTGGGCGTTGAGACAGAAAGCCACGCATCAATTAAGTCACGCTCAACATGGTGACGTTTCAAGGAAAGTTCAAATACTGAAGGAATTATTCAGCAAGGAGAAATGGCGCCTAATTCAGTAGTAGCAAATCACAATCATGGACTTTTATAGCAAGAAAAAGACACTTGGCAGAACAAAAGCCGGAAGCGAAACCGCTGACTATAATATCTGATTGTAAATAATTAACTACGAATTTAATTTACGTATATCCCGCGGAAGCTCTGAACGTCACAAAAAATCATGTGGCGGCTCCTTTTTTGTGACGTTTTTTTGTTAGCTTGTGCTCAGGTTCAGAGCGGTCGCCTAACTCGCTCGCAAACTGTGTACTTATGTTTCGCATATACATTTAGCAAAAAGACGAATTTTGGCAATATGCGAGAAAAATGCAGAACGAGATTTTTGGACAAATTCTTCACCAGCAATACTTGCGCAACAGAAGAACACACGAACATCTTTAGAACATCCCTGTCCGCTATCTCTCGCGCAAAATACGCCACTGAAACATTCGCACACCCCTTCTTTAACATTCTCATTATCCCGTCGGGACCAACTCATTCTCTTGCGCGCCTATACCAAGGAACAACCTTTTATTGCCTTCCTCCCATATCAGGCTGTTTCATCCCAATCCCTACCGCGTGAGACCGGTCAAGCAAAACCAGAGCGTGCACCCGTTAGGCCCCGTTCGACGCGCACCCGTAGCTTATTATTTCTCATGCATGCGTTCCGAATATCGCGCCAATGCAAGTATATCATCGCGGTCGTATCGATCTCGCTAGGCTCCGACGGGTATTCGCGTGCACATCAAGTTCGGGATCGAACGGGTTGTCTATTTTTGGCGTTTTCGATGCTTTATCGATGGGTTTTAGACAGCGCCTTATAGGTTTATGGCCGCTTTTGAGTGATGGCTTGCGTTGAAGCTGTATAGCGGTGCGAAGAAACATTTCTTTCTTTCTTTCTTTCTTTTTTTTCGGAAGTATAGAAGCGAAAGCGTGTCGGAGACTTTTCGCTGAAATGTCAGTATGTCTGGAGTGCATGGGTGCAGGCGTTGTGGCTATCGGTGGGAAGTTTGCAATCAGAGTGAAGGGAGGTCGGCTTTCGATAGTTAGCTTAACGGATGTTTTCTGTTTTAAATGGGATTCAGGAATACGGCACGTGTAAGAACTTTTCTCTCACCATACTGCTCCTTTAAAACTTTTTAAAACGAAAGTAAACGCCAAGGAATTTGGGAACTTAGATGGCTACGGATGTCCCCTTACGTGTAAACGAAAGGTATGATTGAAATTCTTTCGCGTGTGGGCCTTATATCCATGATGCTATGATATCTATGCAACACTCTGGTTTGAGATTGAAAATTGTGGTTTAAAAGCCATTAATTATTGGCATCTTTGACTTTCTGCGGCACGTCAAGTGATTTGATTCTTTCCCTTCCACATTCTTAGGGAAATCTGTATATTTAGACCTATTTTCGAATAAGCTTTCATTATCGTTGCTCTCCTTTTCGTAAAATGACGGACATATAGTACGGGATAATAAACGCATTCGCTGCAGCATTCTTAGTTTATCTAGCAGTTACCCCGTAGCTCTGCGAAATCTTGATAAAGCTCAGTACAAAAAAGAGGAATAATATGGCAATAGAATACACCTGCTTCAAGTGTATCGGAAGTACATGAGGATATTGAAACAAACAACAGTTATGTATTTCCATTAAGGAAGAGTGTTTCGACCGCTTTTCTTACTGTGAAGTACTATCACCGAATCAATTCCGAGACGACAGCAAACCCCTTACGCGATAGCAATGGTAATGCTACTCGATCAATACATTACCTATCCTTTCTAGTTACTGTTTCGTAGCAGAGCTGCCCGGATCAATCCGTGCTTACCTTTCCTCGCGTTTTGCGAAGACGTACATTATTTTACCGGCAGAGAACAATAAAGCTTTCTTGCACACTATAGACGTGCTTACATCAGTGCTAAGAAAAGCTTGCCGAATTCGACCGAGTGATAGAAAATTTTGAGCTTCCCACTTTTACATCGGGTTGCGCAAAATTTAGCGCCGTTTTGTCAAAAGCTACGAAGAACAACAACTGGATTCCTTCCGCTATGCCTCACGGCGAAACTCCTGCAAACATTGAAACAGCACAACAACGAAGAAAAAGGTACAACAATAAACAACAAAGTACACAACGAAACAACAAAAACGACAGGGTCCACACGCGAAACTTTGTGGCACAGACTTATCGACGCCTGTTTGGAACGTGATGAAGCACCTATATTGCGTCCAGATCGATATTTAATCGATGGTTTCTCGACAGCATCGATTCACTTTACTGGGAGTAACGACACGTATGACACCTGCGGGCGTTATAGACCTGCCACTACTTGGGTGGGATCCCCAAAACCTCCTCTCTCCCTTTCTCCTTCATTTTTGTCTCACACCCACGTACGTCGCCGTGATGTTAAACACGAAAAAAAGTAGGCCTTTGTCCAGTTCTGACACGTTCACGCTTCCTTTTACTGTTATTAATTCCCCATATCGCGTGTTCTATGCCGCGTACAGGTACGAAGGGCTCTCAGCACAACTAGAGGAGAACAGGAAGAACGTGTCTTTCGGGTGCAATGTACATCCGCACCGCTAATCGAAATAAGTGCTCTCTGTCTCTCGAAACGATGAGTGGAAGAAAGAAAAAATAAGTACAGGTGACGTGAGTATCAATCATGTGACGAAATACAGTGCGAATGGACTATATAGTCGTGTTCAACTTAAGAACGAAAAGAAATCTAGTCCGTCAGCTCCCAAAATATTATATACTCGCTTGCAGATAGGATGGCTGGACACAGAGAGGTCACGCTCGCTCCTCCGTGAGATAATGTATCCCATTGTGCTCACTCTGCTTCCTTATTGGCTGCAAAGACGTGCCACGCGAAACTACGCTGCGTGGTGGCGCTGCAGTATTTCTCCTGGTGCACTGTTGCGTCTCCTTATCCCCAACGGCGTATGTAGTTGACGGACTAGTTTTATTTTTCTTTTTAAGTTGAACACGATATTATTTATTTATTTATTTCAATATACTACGAATCCCCCTTGGGATCCAGGTAGGAGTGGACAATTATATAGACACGGAAAAACCAACACTATAACAAAGGATACAAAACACCAACAACAGACAGCATGGATAATGCTATAATGTCAGGTGGACCCCTTGGATAAACTTCTCGACATTATCAGCAGATAATATAGCGTGAGGGAGCTGGTTCCAGTCATTGATGGTACGCGGAAAAAAGGAATATTTAAAGCAATTAACACGCGCATAATGTTGTATGTACATCAATGGATGAAAGCTTCGTGTCGGACTGGCTTCGAGTAATTTAGCGTTAGAACCAAAATTTATCCCATATGCTCCCCTAGATAATTGAAAGAAGAACTTCAGTCTCTCAAATTTTAGTGTGCGTTGAAAGGATTATAACTTAGATTGCCTTAGAAGGTCAGCGATTCAGAAGCCATTCAGCCATTTCAGAAGGTCAGCAAGGAGTTATTGTACGAGTATGTGAGATGTCGAACTCTTTCCTCTTTTTCACTCTTCACTTCTTTCCTGTCACTTCATCATCAACCTCACCAACCTCATCGTTGTACAGTCAACTGCCAGCGTTCTGGAGTAGGCGGCTCCACATTGATGGAACCACTGTCTCCGTACTATTTTGTAATCCAGTCCCAGGGTGCTGTGTAGCTACTATCTCATCGAGAACAAATTTTCTACAAGATTAGCTCTGCGGGTAACGCAAATGGACCTTTCGGACCTATGCGCAAGCGTATGACCTTGAGGCGCCGGAGAGGGTTGTCTCCGGCTTCACTAGATGGCGCAGTATGGGGACGACAGAAGTGGGGACCAATGAGGAGACCGCACGAACGGCGCGAGCTCGTCGGACCAACTCCGGACCGGTTTTGGTCCTTAGAATAGACTAGAATTGAATTGAATGGAATAGAATAGAATAGAATAGAATAGAAATAGAAAGAAAAAAATGTGCTACCCACGTGGATTTGTTTTGAAGCGCGCCGAGCATGGTTTGCTGAAGAGCAAACGCAAATGTGAAAAAGGTCCATCGCAGACACTGTCAGCAAACCGAAAACATTGAGCACATCCTGCACCCTTAGAAATGAACTTCACCACGTAGCACGCTCCTAGCCAACCATAGCTAGCTCCTAGCCAACAGGAGGCGTACGCCTTTTTTTGTGACAATTATGAACAGCATAAGTGTCACTAAAAAGGCGTACTCCTCCCGTTCTCAACAATCAGGGCAGATAACGATATCATTCGAGATGATGGTTGGCTAGGAGCGTGCTATGCAGTGAAGTTCATTTTTAAGAGTGATGCTTCATTGCAGTACCTACGCTGTGGTGTACTGCTCCACCTTAAGCTTCCCGTCATCTATGATAAGTTGATAAGTAGATATTTTTAAAAAGTATGAAGAAACTGAATGCGCGAATTGAATCTATGAATATTCTGCGACAGATTCACACCACCAAATCTGACAGATCCGCGACCACTGCGCAGCGACCGCGCTGCGACCGAGGAGCAGGTCTTCGACGCGAGCCTATATGCATATATTTGTTTCAAATCCGTACTGTAAGTGTAACGTTCTTTGTGCAGCAAGCTACAAACCGATAAGAAAATATGAGGGTATAGTACTAGAAGAACAACATGCAATGATATTCTGACGATGAAGTGGGGAGGTTTTCCACTCTAGGAGTGGAACGCTACCCCATAATACATACCATTTCGTGCAATATGCTTTCTAGGCTCGAATGATCACAGTCGCAGGCTCTGGCGTTCCTTTCTGCAACCTGAGGAGATCAAGAGAGAGATAATAAGCGCTATATTGGCTACAACTGGCTACATCTTTGGGCATTGTGCCAAACACGCTTTAATGTTCTGGTATTGCGGGACCATTCCTGGGGCATTTGACGGTCACACAATTTCAACGATCACGGGTAGTTACGTGGTCATATAAAGCCATCGCTATAATAGGGAACCCCTTATTCTTTTTTCGCCAGGAGCGAAGGTGTAGAACAGAATAACATGATGGACAGTTGACGTTTCAACGCGTTGATTTACAGAAGTAGTAAGATCAAGCATGCTTCTGCCAGGCACGCTGACTCCCCTTCAGAAATCTCTTACCACACGCCCATAGGCTCCATCGTATCTCCCACTCACCCTTTTCGCCCTCTTGAAGAACTGAAACGATGTGAATCTACGGGGGGATACGTGTATCCTAATCTCTTCCTGCTGTCAAAACTTTCCCAAACATCTCCACACATCGACCCCGGAACCCATAGTAGGCACCGAACCGGAACACGTTTCCTTTCCTCGCTCGTCGGTTCAGATCATGGAGCACAACAACGAGGAAGAAAGAGAGATACGGAGGCCAGAGCGGCCAACATAATCGCGCAAACAACCAGGCTAGGCGTGGTCCACTGCTCGAGTGTATATACTCCCTTTATGAGGCTATAAAGATAGCTAACACTAGCGCCCAAAAAGGAGAGCGACGTACAAGCAACGCAGCTTCCAGGTAATCTTAGAGAGAACGGGAAGCTTCATGGCAGGGCTCGTTGTACGGGATTTAAGGGAAGGGTAAGACTAGCATCGTTGTCGGTGTTCCGCTCATAAATTCGGTCAGTCGTAGTTTCCAAAATGCGCTTTGGGCTTCTGGTGGCGTCGGAGTTAGGAATGATGGCATGGTATACGTGAGTGAACGTTAGCAGGGGTATGGATGGTAGTTTGCTGGCAGTCGTATCTGGTTGCGTTCATTTCGTGGGATCTGGCTGGAAGGATTTTGCGCGCTGCAGTGCTTAACGTGTTGCGACTTTGGCTGCATGGTCCTGTGCGCGTTTTTGCTTCTCTTATGTTCTGGAAGCACGTCTAGCTCTCAAGACTGAGGGTATTTTGTTATTTGAAGAGCGATCTGGCGGACGGTGCAGTTATTTCCGCCGTCGAAGTTACGCTTCGTCTGGTTGTCCCGCCGACGACAGGAGATGAAGCTAAAGTCACTATCCAACAAAAACAACAACTTTTGTTCTACACATTTACACAACCATTTACAAACATTCTAGCGTAGATGCTGTACCCATAGCTCAGCGAAGACATCGTCAGACCCAAGCAGGGCAAGGCTCAAGGAGCGATGTCTAGTAGTACGTAGGCTCGGTTTCACCAACGCCGATTTACATTTGAAACGAGATCAACAGCCCCTTCACTTGAATTTAACGCTCAACTCTGCTTCACTAAAGGGAGTTATTGTCACTGAAACATTCATCATGTCACCAGTGGCGGCGCAACGTCCTGAATCCAGGGGGACCCCAGATCCCAGCCGGAGCCCCCTTCGATCCCCCATCGCCACCACCGATTCATGCCCTGGTCCCAAAAATTCGAGGCAGTCTGAATGACAAAAAGTGGCAAAACCTTTATTGTTTTCGTCTTGTTCGATCGATTCAGGAAAAGGGTTTATAGCGCTTTGAAACAAGGGAAAGGGTGCAAGCTAGCTGGTGTAGACCCATGAAGAAGACCAGGAGAGTACGTCGTCTTCTGTGTCCGTGTCTCTCGGTCTTCTTCGCATTTTATTCGCATGCGGCACCTGATATAGCACTTTGGCGCCTCACCTCGATGGGAATTTTGCGCCCCCTTCACAAGTTCGGGTGGTCTACAGTAACCCCCATAACCTTCCCTTCCGCTGTCCCTGCATGTCACCAACTAACGTTTGTAAAAAAGATTACAGTGTTAACTTCATGTTTTAGGAAAGTTTAAAGTTTCGGTTTAAAGTTCACCAGCTTTAGTGAAACCAGGCCTTAGCATCGTCCAGATTATATGCTTGCCCAGTATGGCCTACCTAATTCACCGTCACTCTGGGCACCAGTCACGCATAACTTAAAATGACGTCCCGGACCTCTTTGGTACTTGTGTTTAAAAGCCCCACAAGGTACCTTTGATTTCCTAGACCCGTTCGAATGACCTTCCAAACATAGACCTTTCACCCTGTCCATTTTCAGGCACTTTAGAGGCGATTGCAAGACAATTTTTTTATGCGGCGACGTGGTATCGATGTGACCTTTGGCCTGCTCCGATGCATGGACATCTGGGCTTGATGTGCAGACGCCCCTAACACAAAAATGTCTCTCTCTGAGGCCAGTTATATCACGTGCTCTGACAACCGCAATAGTTTGTGGACAACCAAGATAATAGCATTAGGGAGCTGGCAACACGCGGCTAGTGGCACACGCACTGTTTGAACTATAGTTGGCTCGGAAGAAAAGAGGGTAACGTTCCTTCAAGACTATGTCTATAGAAAGACAGGGACACAACAAAGTGCTTATCACTGGTCCTTATTTTGCCTCTCAAAAACATGTAGCCACCCAGGGCCGGCGTCCACGGGGGACAGGGCGGAATTGTTGCCCCCCCCCCTTCCTGAGCTCGCCGAAAGGGGCGTCAGAAAGACACATTTCGGGCAGCAAGGATGCGGGGGGGGGGGGGGCAAATTTCCCACTTGTCCCCCAGGGGGCGAAAAGTAGACGTCGGCCCAGCAGCCTCCTATGGTTCGCACTTCGTAGCGACGAAAGATAATTGGTCTTGAGTCGGTCAACTCGTACAGAAATTGACCTGCATTGGTCAACAAACTTGGTAAGTGTTCCATGAGAGGATGTCATTGAATTCCTAAATGTAGGTTTACTTAAGAAAATTATCAAACTACTTGGAATACACTCATACAGACGTTTGCCACAGATTGAGGCCGTTCGAATTCGCGTTACGTACTAATTAAGCTAGTTTGCATAACTCGAAAAATTGGGAAGCAAAGCCAGCATTTTTCTTCCTGAATTCGGAAGCCTATGATCGTAACACACTGTTCCAATCAAAATCACGTGCTTTTTTCACAAGATTTCTACAAAAATTTGACAGCCGAAAATTGGTCGCTGAGCGAAGCATGCCTGGTTAAATTTGCGTATGCGGAACTCTTGGCTCCGCCTGTATCGAGACGAAGTGGAAAGGAGCGACACAGTTTTATTCCGATCGAGCGCCTTGTCGTGCAGCCCCTCGTGGCTGGCGGCTGATGACACGTTGATACAGGCGAAAGGTGTGATTGTGGTGTGGTTCCTTTTCTTCTTGTACAGGACGAACGGTGTAAACATCAGCGAGCGCGCTTCGCCCAGCGACTGATTTTCGGCTGTCACATATTTGTCGAAATTTTGGGAGAAACCCTGTGATTTTGATTCTCAGATATTTTTGAAGTAAGACCTGTTTTTAGGAATTTAGTGACATCCTCTCGTGGAACACCCTGTATGTCAAGGTATCCTAAGCATCAAAACAATGCTTACACAACCTCGCCACCAGCGAAGCGTCGCAAACGCAAACACACTTCGTACCTTCCAAAAAACAAAGCACACCCCGCAACCTACAAGGCCACTACCCTTGGCAGTGACATCATTCTTGCCAACAGCTGTTCCACTTATCCACCCACCTCCAAGTTGGCACAGCGTTCCCACCGTTCCCAGAATTTCCGCGGTACCCGAACCACGTACGCTGCTCCATTCAAGTAACGGAAATACTGTCACACTTCACCAGGGCCTTATTTCTTAACATTTTCATCTCTCGCATTCTTGGCAAGAAGAGTTCTACGCTCGAGGTCGGACCGTGCGGTGCCAGAGGCTCCGGGATGACTGTTCCCGCTAAAAACTTTCTACCTTATCGCAAGTTCCGAGAGCTCGCATACCAGGAGCTCTGCAGGAGGACTCTTGTGGGGGTCACGTGTGTCCTCTGCGGATGTTTGAGCATTATAAGGGATGGTTGTGAGGGCGGGCCTCAAGAGAGTGACAGTGAGACGACAGTTTGCAAATGAAGCACTTGGTGGATATGAAAGTGGTTGGGAGGAGGATGCATCGTGGAGTGTCGAATTTTGTATGTGCACCGGCAAAGTGGAGGCAGCCCAGGATGAGCAAGTGGTACTTGAGTCCATTGTAAGTCAGCAGTGATACTTGTATGGCTTTGTGGTGGGGGTGTAACGTGAGGGGGAATAGTAGTGGGGTGTAGTGTTTGTTGTGGCTCCTTGGCGTGCGTAGCGTGATAGGGACATGAGACAGCTTCTGCAGAAAGTTCTCGCAACTATGCTTCTCTCGACACTTCAATTACAATTCAGCATGCAGTGAGGGATAATTCATTTTTGTATGTTTTGGATCAACCTCAGATCTCGTTTTGGAAGTTTTGACATTGTGAACGTTTTTTGGTGGATGGGACTGCGACACTACATACTAAAAACAAAACTACCAACCATTGCCATGAATGATAGCATAGGGTTATCGCTTCTGATTCGAACAGAGAGAGGGGGGGGGGGGCGTACACATTTTTTTGTGTCAATTGAGAAATATGATAAATGACATAAAAAGGCGTACAACCCCCTCTCTCTTCAAATCAGAAGTGGTAACCCTATCGTTCCTGGCAATTGTTTGCCCAGAGCATGCTATGCGGTGAAGTTCTGTTTTTAGAGTGTATACCGAACGAGAGCTTCCTGTTCCTTACTTCTCTCTTTCTCTTTCGCATCCTATTCAGTTTTGACACTTTCCGCTCTTGACTGCTTTAGCCCAAGGATTTTACTGCCGGACAACGAAATTTACTGCCGAAATTTACATGTAAGCGGCCGTAAGTTGGCTTCAGCAACGTCTTGGTCAACGCTTAGCCAAGACGTGCGCGCATAAACAAGGAACTTCGCCACATAACAGGCCGAAGACTAACTATTGCATAGGGTGATACCATTATCACTCCTGATTTGTAGAAGGCACCTATTTGCGACAATTAACATAACTGCATAGATAATAGGTGTACGTCTCTCTTAAACACATCGGGAAAGACAACGATGTCATTCGGGATGACGGTTGGCTAGGAGCATGTTATGCGGTGAAGTTCTAATATTAATTAGGAGTACACCCTTAAAAATGATCTTCACCGCATAGCACGCTCCCAGCCAACCATCATATCGAGTGATATGGTTATCTTCCCTGATTTGTTGAAAACGGGAGGGTACGCCTTTTTGTGACACGAAGATAACGATATCATTCGAGATGATGGTTGGCTAGGAGCGTGCTATGCGGTGAAGTTCATTTCAAAGAGTGTACACACCTAAAACAGAGCTTCACCACATAGCAAAACGTGAAGCGAGGGTCGAGAAAGGTGTGATTCCGATGATGGTTTACCAGGAGTGTGCTATGCGGTGAAGTTCATTTCCACAGAACACCACCACATAGCACGCTGATGGCGAACCCTTCACTCTCAGAACGGAACTTCACCGCATAGCACGTTGTCCGCCAATTCCATTGCCACGAATATCAAGGTTACCAAGGGTTACAGTGCAATTCGAAGAGCGAAGGGGGCGTACGCCTTTTTGTAGCAATTTTCATATATTATAATTGCTACAAAAAGGCATACGCCACGCTCTCCCCTCAAATGAGGAGCGATAACGCTATCATTCGGGGCTGTGGTTGGCGCACAACGTGTTATGCGGTAAAGTTCTCTTCTGAGAGTGCTACCCAGAATGATACGCTTATATCTATCTCTCTTGATTTCGTGGAGCGCGTGGGGCGTACGCCTTTTTGTGACACTCATGCAGTTATGTTGTTATGTTAATTGTCACAAAAAGGAGTATGCCTCCTGTTTCCAACAAATCGGGGGAGAGAACGCTATTTTCGGGATGATGGTTTGCTAGGGGCGTGTTACGCGGTGAACTTCTGTTTTTCGAGCGTACATTTCTGTGGCGACATGCTGCACGTGCCGCAGGGTGAACTCTTAAAAATGAACTTCACCGCATAGCACGCTCCTAGCCAACCATCATCTCGAATGATATCGTTATCTGCCCTGATTTGTTGAAAAAGGGAGGCGTACGCCTTTTTTGTGACAATTATGAACAGCATAAGTGTCACAAAAAAGGCGTACACCTCCCGTTTTCAACAAATCAGGGCAGATAACGATATCATTCGAGATGATGGTTGGCTAGGTGGTTAAGTTCATTTTTAAGAGTGATGGGACCACGCGTAATTACGACCACATAGGGTTCTTTAACGTGCGTGGGAAATCTATGATACACGTTGCTAGAAGCAATGTTTACCTCCTCCACTTTGGTACCGTACCTTCGCGTGAACCGGCGGTGAAGTTCTCTTTTAAAATGTGAAGAAGGAAAGACGTTAAAGAAGTTAATACGAAAAAGAAGTTAAGGAAGAAGAAGCCGCATGGACAAAAACAAACTTCTGCAAACTTCCTCTCTCACTCCTCCCTCGACAAGGCGTAGGTAGAAAAAAGCAAAAACCCTTTCACCTAATCCCCATCTATCCTGCGGCCTTTTTCCTTCGTACGTACCGCAATTTGGTGCTGGGCCGTGTCGGTGGAGGCGTTACGAATAGCGAAGGTGCTCAATCATCTCCCAATATAGCGCTCATGAGCCCAAAGTAATGGCCATAGCCGCGCTTTCTTTCTTTCCTAACGATATAATTAGAGCGAAAGTCTGGAACCGATCGATTCTTCGTTTATACCGTCACATTACAACCTCATAACGAGTCTCATGTGTCCTTTTTATTTATTTCATTTCATTTTTACCTTTACACTTCTGTATAAGACACTGAAGCGTTCTGGCGTATAGCGCGGCGAATAACCATGAAGAAGTCGTTAATGCGTTCTGACGTCCATGCACCTTCGGAGTAAATTTGCTTTTTTTTTTTGGGCGGGGGGGGGGGGGGGGAGGGAGGGGTTGTCCGAAAAAAACTGGCGCATTTAACGCAAAATTTAAATGCGCAGCTATGACGTGCGGCCATCTAGCTTTCCACAAGCCACCGTGCAGTGAGAATGCAGGGTTCGATCAGATGTGAAATTAAGTGCAGTTTTAGCAGATCGTTTTCGTGTTCCCACCAGCTATTGTCAGCAATGTTCGTAAACATCATTATGGTCATTAGGCATGTAATAAAACCATCCATCCTGATGACACCTACACAATTCTGGTGCGCACAGTCGCGATGTGTACACCAAAAACATGTCAATTTTATGTACATGTGTGCAGGAGAAACAAATGGAGACGTGAGCCCACTCACCGCGTGACAAGCTACTCCAGATCCCGTGTATTCACACGAGCGACATTCCCCCAGAAGCGGAAGATGCGAAAAGCGTCATAGCTTTCTGCTGTCACGTCAGCGCGAGCACTCAACGTCGTGTACTTCACGTACACTGCTGACCGTGGGGAATATCCTGCTACACAGCCACAAGATATTCCGTAGCAGACGACAGGAAAACACGCTGACGGTGTCGTCTGCGAAGTGTCGTCTGCTAAGAGCGCAGTACGCCGCTCCCGATATTCTCACCGTGTGAATGCTCAACATAACACGGGAGGGAACTTCGGCTCTGTGAGCAGTGTTTCCGCTTTTTCTTCCACTAGAATATTCCGTGAGGATGTCTCTCGTGTGAATACACGGATCTAGGCTAATTTTATTACGTTGTCCGATAAAATTGACCTTTGGCAATATATGGGCTCCATCCTTTCCAGCTTCTATGATTGAAGCATAAAACCGCAAAACGTCCATTATCACTACTACATATACGTACATCCAAAAATCTGAAGACTGCACGCACAAACGCCGCGTGCAAGAGTATCTTCACAATCTAACATCAATCACGCCACTTGAACGGCGACACCGTTCGCGCCGTCTTGCGTTCCAAAATCTTTGAATTTCCCCTCCATCCAGCAGATGTCGCCACCAACTCCTTGAAGCCCCTACGCCGCCTAGTGACCATCCCGCGAAAATCGGCCGGCGTCGATTCTGCCGGTTTCATTTACCCTCCTCAGACAATGTACCGTCTCAACCCGATGGCAAGCTAGACGGCCCATAGCGATAGCACAACTCCACGTAGCAAAGTGCCACGCAAACTTTGCCCCGTTCTGTGATGGGTTGAAGGGACTCATCCCGAAGGGTCCCAACTCCTCCCCAGTTTTGTCCCGTCATGTGCGGGCAGAGTGGCCTCGTCGCTGGCAAGTCGGTACAGGGTGGGCCCTCCCGAAAAGTTCGGGAAATAAGGAACGAAGTGCCGCGAAGTTTGAGGGAGAAATAAGAGGAGGAGTGGGGGAGAAGAAGTTTCCAAGTTGTCTTGTACTGGTGAGAAATTGAAAAGGGTTCCAAGTTGGATCGACCAAAGCGGATGTCTGTTCGCAGGTAGGTGAAAGTGTTTTTAAGCTTCTTTGAGCAACGGAACGGATATGGAGAAGTGCCAAGGTTGCTACCTGCTGTACAGAAATCAAAAAAGGGTGGTTTCGTCGTTATTTTTATAGATTGCAAGTAGTTATGTCACTGGGAATGCTATTCATCACAGGAAAACACTTTCGTGGTCTCATGCCGTTATAATGAACAGCAACTGCGGGAGCGCTGGAAATCTACGGTCTGATATATAGCCTGTCTTTTTGTCAAACCTTTATTTCTATTGACAGTAGCAGAATAAAAAAACCAACACTAAAGCTTCCCAAGTTTAATAAATACAAACTTTCGCGTGGGTAACCACGCTTCATGAGGTACAGAGGAAGAGGGCAGCTTATACAAATATATATAGAGCTTACAATGTAAACTTGTAAACTCCTTGTAAACTCTGTATATACTTGTATAAACGGACCTCTTCCCCTGTACCTGATGAAGCGTGGTCCTCCACGCGAAAGCTTGTATTTATTAAACTTGGGAAGCTTCAGTGTTGTTGTTTTAAATTGTGCTACATTTCATTTCGCACTTGTCTCCCCTTGTTCACTACATATGCTTTTCTACTGACATCAAAATCTCGATTTCTTGATCTTGTACTGTGGAAAACTAAACAACCCTCCACAGTGTGTATTGTATCAGACGCATATTCCAACTTTGGGGACGAAAGCGGCAAAGGAGCACATGACCCATTCGACTTTTCGATTCCAATTCTCAGGGGGTGATCTGGGTGACACCCTGGTAGCTGAGACTTTTCCACATCACCCATATAGCGGTGGGACTCGAACAAATGGGACTCTCATTTTAACCTTCCTTTCTACTTTACCGAGGAACGCAAGGCTTTGTGAGCGAGGATAGTTAATAAACCTATGTGAGCTTGTGCTATTGCTTTCGGAGCTGCTCTGTGAAAAGCAATAAGACGTACATGCGATAATCCTTCTTGGAAGACGACAGCCGCTATTTTGTTCGAACTGATCTCTGGACGAGAAACACGTCCCCACTGCATCTATCCTGACCCTGAAACGCTGTTGCTAACAATATGCGCAAGAAAGAAAAATAATCGCAGCAATAACTGACTACCTCATCCGGTACTTGGTCCAAAGTAAGCCAACACGTACTATAGTACAACTAAAATAGGATACATTGCATTTCAGTACGCACCATAAAAAAGGAGTATATTCATTGAAGAAAATTACATCTTCTAGTCCCATAAAGTGAAATTACTATATATTTTTATTTCCTGACCCTGAAATTCACTCTCCAGCACTGCAAATAACCCATAAAATTCCATCAATTTGCAAACTTCCGTGGCAATGCATCTAGAACCCAGAACACTGTTGAAACAGAACTTCATCACATAGCACGCTCCTACACTCTTAAAAATGAACTTCACCGCATAGCACGCTCCTAGCCAACCATCATCTCGAATGATATCGTTATCTGCTCTGATTTGTTGAAAACGGGAGGCGTACGCCTTTCTGTGACAATTATGAACACCATAAGTGTCACAAAAAAGGCGCACGCCTCTCGTTTTCAACAAATCAAGGCGGACAACGATATCATTCGAGATGATGGTTGGCTAGCAGCGTGCTATGTGGTGCAGTTCATTTTTAAGAGTGTATAGCCAACCATCATGCCCAATGATATAATTCAGTGTCCTGACTTGTTGAAAATGGGAGGAGCCGCCTAACTGGGACACATTATGCATGTCCCAGATAGGCGCCTCCCCCTGTTTTGAACAAATCAGGACACATAATGATATCATTCGGAATTGTTGGCTATATAGGAGCGTGCTATGTGGTGAAGTCCCGTGTTACCAGTGTGTGACTAAATTTGCTCTTTTTTCTTCCTGACAGTGCGCAGTTATAACTATTTTCTGCACGAACTACGTAATTTGTTAATTTAGTCGTTCGTCTAACATAATTTCGTTTCTCGCTAGTGTCTATGTAATGCATAGTACGTCTTGGATGTTGATATATGTTATACGATGTGCTATTATGTGTGCATGCCGTGTGCAGTACATTGATTTTTACGTTGATTCTTCTGGATTGTTCGTTCTCCTTTTGCTCTATGTGACTGTGTTACGTTTTGTCCATACCAGGACTGCGGAATGGGATCACCCATTCCATTCCAATTCCATTCCGAGGAATGAAGATTTGTGATAATTCCTTTTCTTTCAATTCCTCGGAATGAAAAGGTATGGTCGATTCCCACTTCTGGAATGGCTTGGCAGCCCCATTCCGTTCCTTTAATCCCACCAATAAAAGAATTAGGACCGGTAACAGTACTAGCTCGCCCAGCAGTGCTATAGAGGAGATTCGCATTACCCAGCAAGGAAAAAGCACAAAGACAAGGTTATTTCGCCCTCCTCCTCCTCCTCCTTTTCTTCATTGGCATCATCATTACAGGAGTTTTCCACTAAAGTAACTGGTGCAAGTGATGTGGGGTTGCGGGCCTCACACTAGTGAGGCCAAAATCCGTGTGGCACCCAGGCCATTACATTCAAATTCCATTCCGCCTGCGAAAAAAAAAAAAGCCTAATTCCATTCCCATTCCATTCCCAGGACAGTTTTCGCCATTCCATTCCAATTCCACTCCGGGCTCTGATAAAAAATCTGGAATGATTCCAGAATCATTCCAACCCCGGTGTGGCAACTCCGCAACCCTGTTCCATACTATGTTACGTTGCATGTTATATGCCACCCACATGTAATACCCATTTATTTATTTATGTCTTTTTTATGTTTTGTTTAGGGAATAGCAAGCTGGCGCACTGCATGGCTGACCTTTCCGTTTTATCTTTCCTTTCCCTTTTTTTTTTCTGCCAATAAATTCCCCCACACTCCATCATACGGCATTTGGGACATGCAGATAAATAAATAAACAAACTAGCCAATTACAGTGAATGATCTTTCTACTACGTTGCCACCCGAGTGACATAACCCGCATTACATATCGCAAGCTACCGGAGCGGCGACGACGATGCGTAACAGAATTACGCTACTCGAGCCTTTATTTCGCTCCGAGATAACAACTGGTTAGAGGGGCACGGCAAGCACCCACTTCTCTGATCCCTCTCAATCTGGAGGCGCTTTTACGATGGCCTCTGTTACGCACCAGTAGTTGGAGCGAGATTCGTTTTCCGTAGAGGGGGTCGCGACTCATTAGTGCGTAATCGCCCGTTGCATATGGGAAGGCAGAGATCTATACTGGCTAGACAGTCGGTGCCCACTGCATGTGACACTTTGTGACGCATGTTCTTAATTAAGTGGCACAATGAGGTAGAGAAGAAAGAAAGGGATAATGCGTGTATGGTGGAGAGGGGGGGGATACGTTTATTGAAAAAAGAAAGGGAGGAAAGGTTAGTTAGTAAGGCGTACGCTCTTAGAAATGAACTTCGCCGCATAGCATGCTCCTAGCCAATCATCATCCCGAACGATGTCGCTTTCTACCCTGATTTGTTGAAAACGGGAGGCGTACGCCTTTCTTTGCGACAATTATGAACAGCATAAGTGTCACAAAAAAGGCGTACGCCTCCCGTTTTCAACAAATCAGGGCAGATAACGATATCATTCGAGATGATGGTTGGTTAGGAGCGTGCAATGCGGTGAAGTTCATTTTTAAGAGTGTAGGACGATTTGTTATTCCTTGAAAAAAAGAAAAAGAAAAACACACACACACAAAGGGGGGCCCTAGATGCTGGTCGAATGAAGAAAGCTCAAGAGGGCAGCCGTAGCCGCCCCTTGGTTGTGCAGGACTGGGCCGAGCAGAGTGGCCAAAGAGACGTTGGGGTACCAAGTTGATGCAAGTGGCGTTGGAAGACGAGTCGTTGAGAGAGATACCGGTTGCGGGATAATAGACAGTGCTCAATGTCGCCTTCCATGCAACAAGTTGTGCAAGTGGGGGAGTTCGTCTGGCGCATTTTATACAGGAGTGAGGGTGTGCGGGCAACATTCATACGAAGACGATGGAGGAGTGGCTCTTCAGGTCTATTTCAACGGCAGGCAATAGTAAAGTTCTCTAGGGGGCCAATGAGACGTAAGAAATGATCATATGAGGTAGAGTCCGCTCGGAACTGCCGTATACAGACACGGCGCCAACGGCGAATGTGCAGGGAACAGACAGTGGTCGTTAGGGGTATAGAGGGGTAGCTGGGAGAGGTCTGGTAGATGTTGCGAGTCTCGCCTTTGTGTCTCCACGGGTGTTACCAATTACCATGTATGGTGTGGGGGGTATGTGTTTATTAAGAAAAAAAGAAAGAAAGGTTAGCCAGGCAAAGAGCCGGCTTGCTATTCCGGAAAGAAAAAAAGGGGTGGTGGTGGTGGTGGTGGTGGGGATATGTTTAATAGAGTGAAAGAAAAAAACGAAAATGTCAGCCAGGCTATTGCCAGCTTGCTATTCCGAAAAAGAAACTGAAAAATAAAGAAAGAAGAAAGGAACTGGGTGGTGGTGCGTTGTGTATTATGCTATGCGAAGCAAGTTTTAGCGCTGCGACAGCAGGAGTACGAGACATGGAAGCCACGTGACGGTAAACCTTACTCCTTTCATCCCCGAATATTAGAAATACGCTTTGTCCTAACGAATTCAAGCTTCCAGGCAGCTCGTGTATAGCCCTGCAGAGTTAACCGGCATTCCTATAGAGGAACAGTAATAACTGGAAGTAGGTTCGTAAGGTGAGTCGGGAGTTAAAGCAATGGGGCCTCAGATAACGTTCATTAACACGAGCATGAAAAAAAAAGTACTCATGTATAATTCAGTGAAGTGTAATGCGAAGGAAGTACTCCAGAAACGGAACTTCACTGCACGACACATTGAGAACCACCTGCCATTAAGAATAATATTACCAAGAGGGGCGCAAGTCAACCTCTCTGTTCAAACCAGAAGCGCCCTATCATTCGTAGCAATTGTTGGCGGCCAGCGGCAGACTAATCAGAGGTTCACTGCGCCGTCAGCATTCCAGTTGTGCGCTTATAGAAACATATCTGGGAGCGCGACATTAAATGCTTTGTTACAGCTACGGACAAACAAAATTTAAGTGTCTGAAGAGGGGAGAAAACGTTGCAACGGCAATTTTATATTGTTCCATGTTCTTCCATGCATGCCGTTGGGCGTCCCGTTTATAGTACAAGCGAGTTGAACCGGAAATACTTGCGCACGAACCAGTAATAGAACGTTAACAAGCAGCTCACCTAACTTTAATAAGCCAACAAAATGTATTATTAGAGCCTTTCTAGAAGGAAATGACTTCAACGGGAATACTTTCCACGAGTGCTAAGGTGTCATTTTATTTGCTGTCCAATTGTAATGACTATACTCTTAAAAATGAACTTCGCCGCATAGCACGCTCCTAGCCAACCATTATCTCGAATGATATCGTTATCTGCCCTGATTTGTTGAAAACGGGAGGCGTACGCCTTTTCTGTGAGAATTATGAATAGCGTAAGTGTCACAGAAAAGGCGTACGCCTCCCGTTTTCAACAAATCAGGACAGATAACGACATCATTCGAGATTATTGTTGGCTAGGAGCGTGCAATGCGGTGAAGTTCATTTTTAAGAGTCAATGACAACTGTGAAAAGAAAGTAAGGACAAATCACAAGAAATTCACCTCATAAATAACAAGTTGTTACATCTCAATTAGTGAGAGGTTAGATGAGAAATTCTAATATACTGTCAAGTTGGTTGCGTTCGATGTGGTTCAGTATATGTCAAGCCCAGGACAGGTTACGTGGAGACTGAGGTTCAGATTGTCAACGTCTTTCAGCCAGTGTCCTGCGTCAGGTTGAGGCACGACCCTCAATTTCAATTTATTCCTTTCGATAGACGATACCCCCCCCCCCCCCCCCCCCCAGTACCCACGCTACAAGTTCTGTTTCATGTAAGTTTTCTATTGCTCATTTATTCAGAATGTTACTGACATAAACGCGAATGAGTTACCTGCATTTTCGGATTCATCGAGGGAAGTCGACTCTCCCCTTCTAGAATTGCCAAAGGGATACGGCAGCTTTTTTTTTTCTTCTTCTTTATCACTAGCAAAGTGGCAGTCCCACTCGTAAACACAGACCTATATTTCTACATGACATATTCATAGCCGAGGCACGTGTATGCTCTCCAACTGGTTTTTTACAAGCTACCGAAACCCAACGTCGTCTATATTAAATGGCGCATTTATCAGGGTACGGGTCAGCCAAGTCTTTTGCCCTTCTTGCCTGCCGTTGGCACACTCGTCGGGAGGAGCTAATGCGAGAAATAGTCACAGTATAGTCACGAAGTAGCAGTACTTTGCCCAATATCTTCACCTTTTCTGAGTTACTGGTGAAGCAAAACTTCGCGTGTCTGCCGCACCGTATTTCGATCATTTATCGGTATAATGATAAGGTGAGCAGTGTTTCAATAGGACTTGAAACACTGCTCACCTTATCATTATACCGATAAATGAAATACGTACAAACGTCTTTCTTACCACATCTCTCCGACTCATGTCGTCCGTTGTGCCATAGTCGAGACATTTGCAAGTACAAACCCACCTCACTGTTGCACATCATTGTAACCGAGCACGGCTAGATTACAATGCAACCAGGAATGCACAATAGATAACAATAGAACGTATTTTATTGTACTATTTTGTATTATTTTTGTACATTGCATGTTCACGCATGTATCACCACAGCCAAATTCCATGCTGTGTTCCACACTGTACAGGAGATATAATATAGGTGATACAGGTCCTACATCTATACATCCTATAATACTTATACTACCCTATAAAACCTATAACTCCTGTAATACCAATATCACTTACAGGGCCCATATCCAATAACATCATAAGTATAGGACCTATACATATAGGATTTTTCAGTCGGAGAGATGCGATAATAAAGACATTCGCACTGGACGCATCAGCTGTACGGTTCCTACACTGTTAGAACAAAACTTCACCACAAAACACTCTCTGTGTGTCAACCATCATCCCGAGTGACGTCGTCCTCTCCCATGACTCGTAGGCGTACGTCCTTTTGTGACACGTGCTTTTTGCGGACGCCCTGCGCTTTTCACAAGTCAGGAGTGATAACGGTACTATTCCGTGCAATTGTTAACCCTCCGCGTGTTATGGAGTGAAGCTCTCTTTTAAGAATGTGCTTGCATTCTAAAAACAGATGGTGGTGGTGGTGGTGGTGGTGATGGTGAGAGGGCTCGCCGTTGTCTGCCTCATACATGCGGGCAACGTGTCACGACAGACGCCCTGGGGAATGTGCGTCCTCGGCCGACTTCTAAGGGAACTGTGCCGACATATGTCTGAAAGTGTCTGAGGAAAACCCAGGAAAAACCCCAGACAGCGCAGCCGGCACCGGGATTCGAACTCGGGTACCTCCCAGTCTCCACGTGACATGGCCAGCACGCTAACCACTGAGCCACGCGAGATGGTTCGAAAAACAGAACTTCACCACATAGCACGCTCTTAGCCAATCACCACCCTGAATGACATCGTCATTCACTTGATTGGCTAAAAATGGGAGGCGTACGCCTTTTTGGAACACATATGCAGTTCCAAAATAGGCGTACGCCCGGCGCTTTCCACAAATCGGGAGTGATAAAGGTATCATGAAGGTATCTGTGCAGTGGTTGACCTTCATCGTGCTATGTGGTGAAGTTCTGTTCTTAGAATGTGGAATACAGGGACTCGTGGCTGCTACTGCACTCTTAGGAATTAACTTCAACACATAGCACGCTTCTAGCCACCCATCATCCCGAGTGACATCGTTCTTTCCCCCTAATTTACCCCGTTTTCATCGAATCAAAAGAGGGGACGTTGTTATTTGGGATGATGGTTAGCTAGGAGCGTGCTATGCGGTGAAGCTCTGGGTTTTGAGCGTATGTTGTTCAAGGAATAATGTTCCGTAACACATAGCTACGTACAGCGGTACAAGTGTACGCTATTGAAACAGAACTTCACCACATATAGCACACTGAAGGTCAATCATTGCTAGAGAGCGGATTTGTAGTCACTAACAAGGGGCGCTCTTGACCGCATAGCACACAGTATGCCAATCATCATCGCGGATGATATCGCTCTGTCTTCCGATAAGTCTCTTCGCTCTGTCTTCCGGCAGGGACGCACACCTCTTTATGTATCGACTTTCCTTCCAACCGGAAGATGAAACGGTACGATTTTGAAGGTTGGTTGGCTTAGAAGGATTTATGCGACGAAAAGCGCTACACTCTAAAAACTTAACTTCACCGCATAGCACGGTCTGCGCCAACCATTGCCACGAATGATAGGGTTATCGCTTCTGATTCGAGGAGAGAGGGAGGCGTACGCCTTTTTGTGTCAATTATCATATATCCAAATTGACACAAAAAGGCGTACCCCGTCTGTGTCTTCGAATCAGAAGCGATAACCCTATGATTCGTGGCAATGGTTGGCGCAGAGCGTGCTATGCGGTGAAGTTCAGTCTTTAGAGTGTACCTGTTAGTGCCGCTCTCTAATCATTGCACAGAACGATACCATTAGCACTCCTGATTTGTGGAAAACACGAGCCGCACGCCTTTTTGTGACACTTACGCTGTTATGATTATTATGTAGGTGGTGGTGGTGGTGATGGTGAAAGGGCTCGCCGTGATTATTATGTAAAAAAGATACGCCCCTCGTTTTCAACAAATCAGGGAAGAGAACGATGTCATACGGAAAGACGGTTGACTAGGATCGTGCTACGCGGTGAAGTTCTGTTCTTAGTTTATAGGTACACTCTTAGAAATGAACTTCACCGCATACCACGCTCCTAGCCAACCATAATCTCGAATGATATCGTTATCTGCCCCGATTTGTTGAAAACGGGAGGCGTACTCCTTCTTAGTGACACTTATGCTGTTCATAATTGTCACAAAAAAAAGGCACACGCCTCACGTTTTCAACAAATCAGGAAAGACAACGATATCATTCGAGATGATGGTTGGCTAGGAACGTGCTATGCGGTGAAGCTCAAGAGTGTAACGCAAGCTCAGAGACGAATATTATGCCAGCACGCATAAAACTCCTGAAGTCAGACACACATTCTTGGTCTTCAGAGAGTGTCTGCCTTTCAAATCACGCCACCGATAACCGTTGTGCAAACATAATCAGTCTGAAAAGCGCACGCGCATTACGAATATATTGCAACCCGATCCCTTTAGTATGACGCTAATAAACGATGACGGCCGCCTTTGAGCGAGACTCTTTTAAGACTAACAAGAGCTAAAAAAAATTTCCATCTTTGAATTATTGACGAGCGCTAAGAGCATTGCTAAGCCGATGTAGGCTTTCGCCCTCTCTCGGAAGAAGCGATGAAAGGAACAGCGACGATAGCGTACAGGAATATCTTAATGGCGTGGGCAGTACGCCCGTACACTGACGTGATCTCGTGACGTCACTGTCTTCTGTCAGCTAATTAGCCGAGCTGCACGCGAGCTCGTCGTTTTCGGAGCGGTTCTAAGGCCTCAACTGGAGCTTGAACGTAGGAATGATAAAGAAAGGCAAACTTAGTGACTTCGTGCTTGCGTGATTGACAGAAAGGTTCATAGTATAGAAAGTTCGATAAATACAACGGGCATAGTGGAACGATCAAAGTGAGAACTGCGTAGTTGGGCTTAGCGTGACTATAGTTCTGTTTGGCCGGGGTTAGGAACAACGATATCGAAAGCAAAACGGCAGTGTCTCAAGTTAAGCAAAGGGTGATGCGCGAGTTTATTCTGTGGTTGCCGTTGACATCCAGATATGAAGTTATCGAAATAGTATGCCAACAATAGTGAACACAGTCCTGCTACAGTAATATGGGAGGATATTTCTTTTCTTGGTACTCTCAGCCTAAGACTGTGGTTTCGAGAGAGTAAAATTAAGCGATGAATGAGTTTTCGAAGGTTTTGTTAGCTTTACGAGTCCCGCACAAAATAGCATAAGTAGTCTTTATCACGGCAATCGTACAATAAAACTTGGTATCCTCATGTCTTAATATCTCACATAACTGAATGTTTACGCAACAATCTGTGCTGTGTAGTAAACTGAGTAATACGTGTATATTTGTGTTTTGTTGACTGTGTGATGCTCTGCACTGCTATCGACCCTTGTTCTTTTCATTTCTTCTTCTCCTTTCCTTTCTTTTCTTCTTTTCCTTTTCTTCCATTTTCTTATTCTTCTTTTCTTCCCTTTTCTTTCCTTATTTTTCTTTCCGTCCCCTTTTCTTTCCTTCCCCTGCCCCTTCTTTTGCCTTTTTGTTTGAAATAGCAAGCCGACCTTCGTCTAGCTGACCTTTCCTTTCTTTTTCTTAATAAACATATCCCCCCCCCCCTTGTTCTGGGGCTAATGACATCCCAAAGTTTGCTGCGTTTGTTAAACAGTTTCAGACACCAAGACAGCGCGTTAATTTTTAAAAATTCAGTGGCGCAGGCACTACAATTAAGTAAGGAGCTTGAAAGCATTCAACAGTGAGGGTAAATTAGCTTATTTTTCTCATTAAAACGTGCTCGGTAGGTTTTGAGTTGCGTCCGACACTGCGTTGTTCGCGCCACCTTTATTGCACCTTACTTCACTCTTTTTCCGCCGCACCATCTAATGTTGACACCTCGCCTTTTTGTTGTTTCTTTTTTTTTTTTTTTCGCTCCGGAAGCATGACAATGTGTCCATGGTCCATGCCTCCCATGGGCGCTACTGTGCCCTATCGCGTATACACGCAGTCACAGTTCTTGGGAGAGCGCGTATAGTCGATTGCGTGCCCCAATCACACAAGAGGCTTCTGTCCGATCTATTATTGGAGGCCCTATTGATTTAGTCTTCTCCTACCTAGGAAGGCAAGTAAACCTCTACGCGGTTCGGCTTTGCACGAAAAAAAGAGAATGCCCCACAATAAGAGCACGAGGTCGATACAGAAGATGACGCTTTCAAGACACGGCAGCCCCCTATTAAAAACAACATCGTGATCGAGGTTCTACGAGCGCACACTGTTTTCGTCTTATTTTTCGCGCGCATTTCGTATCATACATAATGCAGTGATGTATGACAGTGTTTTGTTTGTCTGTTGAGAGAGAAGGCTCCAGTTTGGTTGGCTTGGTTGCGTTTCGCGTAATGAAAGTCAGTGACTGCGGGGGTAAAACTTGAAAGGGTATCCCACTGTAACATAAACGAAGGCTGGGATGGGATTTTATATTACGTGAATCGCGTTGTGCATATTTCTGCCCAGACTTGTATCGGATGTCTTTTTTAAATTTGTCTTGTCATCTCAAGATTTCAATTTCAATTTCAAGGTCAATTTCTCAATGACATAGATTTTTTAAATTTTAGTCATTATGCACTCAAAAAACAGCACTTCACCGCAGAGCCCACCTCTGCGAGGCCGACAACGGCGAGCTCTTCAAGCACTACCATCACCTCTCCTACACTCTAAAAACAGAGCTTCACCGCATAGCACGCTCTGCGACAACCATTGCCATGAATGAAAGAGTTATCGCTTCTGATTCGCAGCGAGTTGAAGGTACGCCTTTTTGTGTCAATCATCATATTCCCAGATTGACACAAAAATGCGTATGCCCCCTTTCTGTCTGCGAATCAGAGGTCATAGCCCTATTATTGTGCGCTCTAAAAACAGAGCTTCACCGCATAGCACGCTGTGCGCCAACCGTTGCCACGAATAATTGGGTTATCGCTTCTGATTCGAAGAGAGTGAGGGGCGTACGCCTTTTTGTGGCAATTTGGATATATTGAAATTGCCACAAAAAGGCGTACGCCTCCTTCTCTCCTCGAATCAAAAGCGATAACCCTATCATCCGCGGCAATGTTTGGCGCGCAGCGTGCTATGCGATGAAGTTCTGTTTTTAGAGTGTGGCTACAGTTGGTGCAGAGCGTGCTATGCGGCGAAGTTCTGGTTTTAGAGTGTAGCCAACGACCATCCCTAATGACATCGTTCCTTCCCCTGATTTGTTGAAAACGAGAGGCGCCCTTTCGTGACACTTACGCAGTTGTATTCATTGTCACACAAAGGCGTATACGCCCGGTGCTTCCCACAAGTCACGACTGTCAACGCATCGTGTGCAATGGTTTGCGTCTATCGTGGAATGTGGTGATGTCCTGTTTCAAGAGTGCGGGGCTAATAACATTTCCGTCCCCGGCTGTGTAGATCCGCTTTCTTTTTCTTTTCTTTTCTTTTTCTTTTTCTGTCTCGAAAGCTAAACACGTACACTCTTGAAAATGAACTTCACCGCATAGCACACTCCCAGCCAACCATCATCTCGAATGATATCGTTATCTACCCTGATTTGTTGAAAACGGGAGGCGTACGCCTTTTCTGTGACAATTATGAACAGTATAAGTGTCACAAAAAGGACGTACGCCTCCCGTTTTCAACAAATCAGGGAAAATAACGATGTCATTAGATGTGATGATTGGCTAGGAGCGTGCTATGCGGTGAAGTTCATTTTTAAGAGTGTATGTTACATAACACTTTCCCAATCCCCATCTCTGGAAAACAGTGCTCTCTGTGCTGTCTATTCAAAACAGTGCCTCCTTCGCGATTCTCCCCTTAATGCTTACATAAATCAAGGCGGCGGTTTTCGCCGGACCACTACGTCTATCTGTCCTAACGCTAAGTAGAAGAGGATCGATATCTAGCGGATTGGCGTGTGAATGTTTCATGAAAAGGGGGTCCTTTTGTAGATCTCTTAAAGAGAAAAGATGCTCCTTGTTCGGGCTGGTCGGCGTCGGGGCTTCAATTACAGCGAGCGCCGACGGATACAAAAGGCGCGAGGAGCGGAACGAACACACCGCTGTGTAGGATGGACAGAAGAGGGACTGCTGGGGAAAACCGAAAAGCCTGGTTCTTAAATGGCTGGAAAGTACGAACGAGTGTTCAGGGACGATGGGCTGTTATGTTATTTACTCGTTTTTGTATTAGTTTGTATTTACTTCTCGTTTCATAGGACGTTTTCAAAATGAGGACGTCTGTGTGTCTAAGTGCGTCTATTGTTCTGTAAGTGGGCGTTTCTTTGGCGGTGCTAGTATGATTGAGCACAGAGACTGGAGCGTTTCCATGAACATGACGGGCTTCGTTTTCGTCTTTTTTGAGTTGAGTTGAATTGAATATATATGTAAAAAAAGTAGTAGTAGTTTGGTTCGTCTTACTAAGTCGTGATTTTACTAATACGTTCAATGCATGTCTGTGTTTTGAGGCGATTTAAAAATGGGTGAGCCTCTCATCCAAGTTATTGCTATTCGTCGAACCTATTGATATTGAGGTTAAATATTACGGCCTTCGTTTAGGTGCTTAATTTGTACAATTTTACAGCCGTCTATAGACTTCGTGACATTAATTCTCATTTATTATTCGCATGCATTGTCTTGTAGTTGGACAATAATCCACCGTTCAAGAAGTGTTCAACCTTTATAGAAACATTGGACTTTCGATTCATTCCTTCATATAGTTCCTCATACAGTTCTTCTTACTTCATATAGTTGTCACTAGTTCTTAGCTATAGGACCTCCGTCTGTATATTAAATGTATCCATACTGTTTGGTCAACAATAAACTCTATTTGATTGATTTGATTGATTGGTTGATATAGTTGCATGTAGGGTAAGGTGGGGCAAGGTGATACACGGGGCAAAATGAGATATGTTTTGCTCGGCGCCGCGTGTCTCAAAGACGCGTTGCTCGATTCGCTTGAGACTTTACTCATGGGTGGCTGTGCACGTCCGCTTTATTGCACATGAGAATTGTCCGGATTGCTGTTTGCGTTGAAGAAAAAAAAATCGGATCCTTCTGCCTGAAATGTAAAGACATAAAGAACTACATAAAATCGCGCTCTTTTTGGGGGGAGGGGTGTGTTTGTGACGTAAGGGGAGAAAGGGGAGTGAGGCAGACCTCACTCCCTTTTCTCCCTTACGTCACAACCCCCCCCCCCAAAAAAAAAATAATGAGCGCGATTTTCTGTAGTCCTTTTTCTTGTCAGCTATTCAGCAGCGTGTCGCAGGCTTATTATTGTCAATGTAAGTGCACATTCTATTTCTTTATTCATTCATCTAGAAATATGCCGAATATGGGCGCTCTTGGTTATCCCGTGTTTAATTAATGCATCCGATGGTATGCACGGGGCAAGACGCGACAACTTAAAGGAGCATTAAAGTGGTATCTAACATAGCCAAAAACTGCTGTCATCTCGTAAAGCAGTATGTGAAAAGCATTCCCACAAAATATTTCTGTCCAAAGTTGTTTCACCATGGTGCAATTAATTTGGAAAATCGCTGCCGCGGTGACAGGCCGGAGCGCTCGAACTGCAGACCACACCCACTCTAGTGTGATGTTGGTGGTAGAGAGCCTCTCATTCGTTTGTAGGAAAAACCGTCTGCTACGAACATTGCGAGCTGTTTCTTATTGACTTCTATTCTTTATATGATTTATATCACGTTTTCTAAAAAAAAAAAAAGCATATATGCAGCCTGAGAAAATAAGATTACGATCACAAGAGTAATATATCCGTGGCTTCTGTGCAATCTCAGAATTCACAGTATAGCAGAAAGCAAACGATGGCGGCGGTGTTGTGGCGCCACCTGTTAGCCACTGAACCAACTGTGCGGTGAAAACGGTCGGACAGGCTGCACACTGTCGGGAAGCACGGGGTTTTCGCTGTACAAGCGCAGTTAATTTCGGGCTGCACCACTCGTTCTTCCCGTGGTATCTGCAGTCCCAAAAAATCGTGGTTGTGTCGTGAACACCCTTCAGACCCTCTGTTTCCGGCCTGCGCGATGTTGCTCACCTCGATCATATGATCCCAGGTCCAATGAGGAGCGTCCTTACCACTTGCGTCACATAGTGACGCGCGTGGTGGCGCTCATCACGTGCCTATCGTGAAGGCGAAGGAGGGTGTTTCGCGCACGGGAGGTTCGGGAGCTATTGAAGCGTCCCAATTTCGCTACGGTTGCACTAATTGTGGGAAAACTGCTTTCGGCCGCCTAACATTCCGTACTGACCAAAAACAGAAACAAAGTTGTGGGCTCCGTGGGCCTCTAGACTGCTCCTTTAATGTAATTTAAATTTAATGAAATATAATTTAATGTAATTTAGAAAATGCTAAGTCAATTATCAGGTGGCTTTTTTCTTCTTCCCCAGAGATTCCTTTTTTGCATATTGCCTAGGATTTGTGCAGCAAATTTTCCTGTTTCCTAGGATATTTCCAGCAGAGCAGAAGCGCAATCAAAAACGAGCGACCAGCGACACAGTAGACTGGCGGCGCGTCGTTTGCAAAGGACAGTGTAGAGACATAGCACCGGGTTCTGTGTGTGTGTTTATTGCACATCATGTAGGCGGTGAGCTCAAGGGGGCTGTGTAGCTGTTTGAATTGCAAAAAAAAAAAGAACATTGTATAGTTCATTACCACGGCGTGTCTCATCTTGCCTCACGCGTTGTCTCGCCTTGCCCCGAGGGTTGGGGCAAGATGAGACAATCTGGACTTTTTAATTTCTTGTTCTGTGTTTATTTTAGGACCAGCTAATGCCCGTTCTGATTTATTTACAAATCAAAAGCTCTACACCTCTGACAATGTGCCTACAGCTTGTTTTTTCTAAACACGAAAAATAAAAATTCCATATTCAATTGCAAATTTCTGTCTCACCTTGCCCCACCTTCCCCTACTGACTTATATCTTAAGTAGATCAAGTAACAAGCTCGCGACCTGACACACCATCACCAACCTACGAACATGGTCAAACACGCTATACCTCATGTAACGTAGTGGTGCCACTGCCGATTCCTTTTCTTTAACTGTAATTATTCCATTGATGCTATACCTCGCACTTCTAGATAAACTACGTATCTATTTCAGCGTACATGCGGGATACTAAAACGCACGGACATCATATAATACCATCGCTTCGTTTTCGATACTGTAAAGATACGTATCGTGGCTCACAGACAGGTATACACGCGCGAAAGTTGTGTCAGCTTGCTACGTGTCCCTCTTGCTCACGTCAAACTCACGTGACCTCGTCGCCAGAATATCAACATCATACGGTGCACGTCAAATCTGCAGCCGATGCTAATGTTCTACACGAAACCGCCCAAGCGAACTTATGACGTCGGGATCGCTAAAAAAGGAATGTAGCCTATACTTTGAGAAGCACCGTTTTGATACCATGTGCATGTCTGCGGCTGGTTCCGGCCAAGCAGGCAGAGCTATTGCCTTCATCCTTAATTTGGCAGAGTGGGCTTCTGTAGTACCTGTACATGCCGGTCCCGTGTACCTCACGTGCGATTACTTCTGAAAGCATTGATTTATGCAAATGGCGATCAATGCGAGGGAAGTGATTTTCTGAGTACGTGACTACCGCACGCTGCGAAGCATAGATACGTCGTTATAACAAAACATTTTCGTTAAAAATAAAAATAAAAACCAGACACCGGTCGGTTCTTTGACTAGTGTCCCGGTATAGGATGTTAGCGAAACGAAAGATGCTACTTCCGGAAAAAAAGAAAAAGGGTGAATTTGGGGTGCGATTACAAATTCCATCCCCAGTGTTGCAATTTACTACCCAACAACAACAAATACACTGATGATGATGAATGGGGAAATTCGCCACGTGGGTTGTGGCCCACTACCTCAATGCTGACGGGACTGCATGAGATGTTCCCTGTTCCCATTTAAGTTCCACGGGCCCGAACTTGCACAGGTACCAAGATTATAACGTAACAAACTTAGCGTAAAACTTCGCCGCAATTTAATTGAAATTGCATTGCTGTAATGCTTCGCGAGTGAATATCAAGTCAAGTTCAACACGATCAACAAGAAGACGCTTTACACAAATGTACGATTAGAATAATTTATGGGTGACTATCATAAGGCGAGGAATATTTAGGAATGATCTCCGTTGAGGGTGCTGGAAAGAAACAGTATTAAGCGGTTGCGACGATACGACGCGAAGATGCGCAGAAGTACGCCGATCATTGCACGACATTAATCGCCCTGGAGTAGCTAGCCCAGAGTGTTTTGGGACTAACGTCTCCACTTTTTCTTTGCCCAATCGATCAATGAATCGCCTACGGATCCCTATATTACACTGATCTACAGCTATACCTCTGTAGCATGCTTCTCAAAGCACCCCCCGTTTTTTTTCTATATCACATCAACATCGCCAAAGCACAGAACATTGTGTAATTACACTTCGTGTATCCACATGTGATTCAGAGTAGCCAGTCCTGACCGTGTCGGGACTAACACCTCCACATATTCATTTGATGCAGGTATTCTAATCTAGAGCGCTGCTCAAATGTGTAAATCTAATTTGAGGAACCAGGCAAGGGCGTTTCATTTACGTATAAGCAGGGTTTCTTATCCACGGATGGCATACCAGGTTGCCTCGGTCGCCTTGCGAGATTAACGCCGCTAGCACATGCAGCTCAACACACTCATGATTTACAATCCATGCTGGTACTGCTGTACACATTGCATTACACCAGGTCTACTACCTATTACGCGCGTTAAAACAAAGTTTACTACGCATTTTTTTTTCTTTTTTTGTTAGGGTGTTAGCTGCATAGCGAAGACTTTCCCGAGATCGTGTCGGCGTCGGCGGCATTCGCATGTCCGCACAAAACTCTTATCGCATGTGCGCTCAGCGCTGGGAGTAAGGAGGAAAACCGCACCGGTTTATAACCGCTATCGGTGGTATCAACGAATTTTTAGTATATACCCGAAGCGTACACGATAAGGTTCCCTGTCACCTCGTCACCACTCGCCTCGCCAACCATTTCAGCTACCACAAATCAATACTCGTCACGCTTAAATAAATTTCTCTACACACTTTTATCCGGCCTCATTTCAGCACACCCAAAGCTGAAGCTGAATTTCGCGTTACACGAGTCGTAACCGCACTCTTAGAAATGAACTTCACCGCATAGCACGCTCCTAGCCAACCATAATCTCGAATGATATCGTCATCTTTCCTGGTTTGCTGAAAACGGGAGGCGTACGCCTTTTTTGTGACAAGTATGAACAGCATAAGTGTCACAAAATAGGCTCCGCCCCACGTTTTCAACAAATCAGGGACGAGAACGTTGTCATTCGGAATGATGGTTGGCTAGAAGCGTGCTATGTGGTGAAACTCATTTTTAAGAGTGCGTCCTGTAATTTTTTCCCCTCTCGTCTAGCAATATCTCAGAATGACCTGTTACCTCAGGGATGGCTGTTCGGTGTAGTACCTTGTCGAGATGAAGGTCATGCCATGGTCGTCTAGGGAAGGAATAATAGGTGATATTAGTCCCCGCGCATTGCGCTGAGCTTCATGTCAGCATCGTGCATCTATAGCCATCATCATATTGTTGTTGTTCTTTCCGTATTACCATTGGTGTAAATAAATCGATGGGTAGTGTGCATATGTGCACGCTCATCTATGTAAATGAGGAGGGATATACATTATACGAATCCGAAGAAAAAAGAAGAAAAGATAAAGGTCAAGCAGAATATTTGTTGTGACTCACGTGCAAATTAGGCTAAGCCAGTACCCATCACGGCAAACCTTTTGTTCCACTTTTATACCCATATAAAGTCCTCTGTACCTTCAACTCTGCAACCATCCACGCAAAACGATAACCGCGTTCGAACAAAAACTTTTTCCGTCCTTCGACTTGTCCATATAACAGCAGCGTAGCCAGAAAAATATTTATTGTCTTCCAATCGCGATAACCTTTCATTCGTAGCAACGGTTGGCGCACAGCGTGCTATGCAATGAAGTTCTGCTTTTTTAGAGCGTACCCAACCATCAACCGTTACCGTCCCTGATTTGTTGAAAACGGGAGGCGTACGCCTGTTTTGTGACACTTATGCTGTTCATAATTGTCCCAAAAAAGGCGTACGCCTCCCGTTCTCAACAAATCATAACGATATCATTAGAAACGATGTTTTTCTACACTCTTAAAAATGAACTTCACCACATAGCACGCTCCAAGCCAACCATCATCCCGAGTGACATCGTTCTCTCACATGATTTGTGGAAAACGGGAGGCGTACGCCTTTTTATGACAATTAACATTTCTGCATAAGTGTCACAAAAAGGCGTTCGCCTCCCGTTTTCAACAAATCAAGGAAGGGAACGACATCACCCGGGATGATGGTTGGCTAGGAGCGTGCTATGTGGTGAAGTTCATTTTTAAGAGTGTAGGAGCATGCTGTCGGCGGTGCAGTTCATTTCCAAGAGTGTGGGGAGGAGGATTTCACCGTCGTTTCCCTCCCCCAAATGCACTAGCAAGGATACGATTTCGGGGGGTTCGAACCCCCAAAACCCCCTGGATACGCCACTGCCATATAATTCCCGTTTAAACGGTCCTTCAAAAGTAGGACAGCACGAGATCCTTAGCCAGTATCCGTCCTTGAAGATAAGAAAGGTTCAGAGAAAGGTTCCTGCACCATGAAAAACTCTCGAAGAACGGTCATTTTTCTGTGTGCGAGTTGTATTGCACCTACAACGTGCATTTGTATTGCATACAACTTGCTGCATCTGTAGGATGGTCTGACACCCTTTATCTCGCCACAATTTTAATGAAAGCATATACGAGCATTCACACACTATACAGGGTGTTTCACTTAAGGTGATAAAAAATTATCACTGGCGACGTACTCACCGGAGGATTGTCGGACTTTCGGCATTTACCTTCTGGAAACTTTTGCCGTCATTGAGGAGGGCTTTGGACAATTTTTAATTGCGTGAATTTTTTTTTTCAATGGAACTTTGAAAATTGCCAAGCGAACCTCACTTTTTTTTTACAGAAATATGATGTCTTCCACGGATGACCGCAGACCCAACAAAAACTATGCACAGTATCGCAACAGAAATAGTCGAAAAAATTTTGTTAAAAATTACGTTTTAGCCCCGTCTACTTGATTTTCGCAGAGAACTGCGCGCGAAATGAATGATGGTTTGAATGAAGTGTTTTATGGTAACATATGTGGTTCTCCTCAAACGAAGTACTAGCATTCTCGTTTGTAAACGTCTCTGTTTTGTGAAAGGAGACCAATAATGATCGAATCAGTCAGATTACAACATTTGTTTTCACAGTAAACTGTCTCAAGGCACCAACCTTTACCATCCATCTTATCGTACCTAAAAAATGCCTCGTCCAAAAATAAATTTATATATTTAAAAACTCTTTACATGAAACTGAAATAGCGAAAGGTGAAAAAAAAACATCGTACCACTTTAAAAGGGTTAAGTGCGAAAAACACTCTTGTTGAGTCAAAATAAAAATTCCGACAATCTTTATTGTGCCAGACCTTGCTCAACTTACGCAACATATGGATACACCAGTTCTATCAAAACAAGTTTTTGTACATAGACGGGCAGAAATCGAGCGAACCGGTATAGAGACCTACGAAGGGAGTTGCCTCGGGACAGGAGCCAACGATATTTCGAACAGAGACCGTTCTTCTTCTATAACACGTCACACCTAACCCTTTGAATAATACGCCAATGATATGGACGGTGCCCAGAAGAAGAACAGTCTCTGTTCGAAATATCGGCGGCTCCTGTCCTGAGGCAACTCCCTTCGTACCTTTTCGTCCATGTCCTTATAGTGAAAGGATAACTATTATAGCACCTGTATTATTCGTTCCTAGCAACCTTAAGCGGGCACTCAAAGGGCAATCAGCAGGTGCAAAGCGCAGTGCAAAATGCAAAGTGCTATCCCCATCAGTTATGACGCACCCGCGTGTGTAATATCTCATTTGCGTGTCATGTGTGTGTGCGTGTGCCTCATCTTTTTCGGGCATCGGTCATCCTGCCTACACTTTGAAGTCCTAAACTCCCCTCTCCCATTTTCCTTTTTTTGTTGTTGCTATAGTCATGACGATGCCCACTTGAGTGCGGCCAACAACGGCACGCTACCTCGACCCCCCCCCCTCATCTTTTTCATCGTCATCCCACTCATATATTATTCCACATGCACTAAGGTATGCTACTGCAATGTGAAACTCCTCATCTCGTAGTCATTCATGTAGTAGTTGTTGTTGTTCAAAGAGCCATAATTTATCGTTAGAAGACAGCAACGTCAGACATCCCTTGAGGAATCGCTATCAAACATCTTTTCCAGACATGTGCCCTAAGTAGTCATCCTGTACGTTAGCTACGCAACCGAACACTATTACTCTCGTGTGTTCATACCAACGACCCCGAATGCACGAGCGTACGGATACATTTAGTCTGTGTGCGCCTCACTAAATGTCCCATCGCCTGCAGAGTTTCAACCTGTACATGTCCTTCCCAAGCGACATTTAAAGGCCCCATCTCATCTCGGCGAAAACGAGCTTTAAATTATTTAAACGAACCCTCGATATCCCGTCCTCCTCTCCGCTCACGTTATTTCATTATCCCGCCCAGGGTCATCGCTGCTGCTTCGTCATCTGCGACAGGGAAAGAGAGCGAGTTATGCGAATACGCTGCATACATCATAAATGATAGCTCTGCCTCTGGGCTGCTGGGACTGCGATGCTCGCGGAAGAGTGCGATTCCGAGTAGCTGAAATGGAAGTTTTCATGAGAATAATAAAATACTTTTTATTTATTTATTTTACCGATGACTTCTCTGAAATACACTCTAAAAATAGAGGCCATTGTTGCCCTCACGAATGTGGGCTGCGTCACGACTGTAACCAGGAACAGAACTTCACCGCATAGCACGCTCTGCGCCAACCATGACCACGAACGATAGGGTTATCGCTTCTGATTCGAAGAAAGTGGAGGGCGTACGTCTTTTTGTATAAATTATCATATACCCAAACTGACACAAAAAGGCGTACGCCCCCTCTGTCCTCTCGACAGAAGCGGTAACCCTATCATTCGTGGCAGTTTGGCGCAGGGCGTGCTATGCGGTGAAGCACTGTTTTTAGAGTGTACACTCTTAAAAATGAACTTCACCGCATAGCACGCTCCTAGCCAACCATCATATCTAATGACATCGTTATCTGCCCTGATTTGTTGAAAACGGGATGCGTACGTCCTTTTTGTGACACTTATACTGTTCATAATTGTCACAGAAAAGGCGTACGCCTCCCGTTTTCAACAAATCAGGGTAGATAACGATATCATTCGAGATGATGGTTGGCTGGGAGTGTGCTATGCGGTGAAGTTCATTTTTAAGAGCGTATGACCGTAACACACTATTCCAATCAAAATCACTTGTTTTTCCACAAGATTTCTACAAACATTTAACAGCCGAAAAGCCGTCGCTGGGCGAAGTATGCTCACTGAAATTTACGTTTGCGGAACTCTTGGCTCCTCCTTTATCGTATAGCGTAGAACGAGCTACACAATTTTATTCCGATCGAAGGCTTTGTGCCGCACAACCCATCATTATCAGTGGCTGGCGACTGGCGACAGACAAGTTGATAAAGGCAAAATGTGTGATTGTGGCGTGGTTTCTTTCCTCCTTGCACGGGAGGGAGGGTATTGAGCCAACAGTTCCGCAAACGTAAACAGTGATGCATAATATACTCGCTCGCTTCTTAGCCATCTTTCCATTGTAAATAGTGAGTTTTAGAATAACGCACGCTGTCGCCTTTGCGTAACGTAAGGGATGGCGTGGTGGGTCTGCGCAGTGCACAAAGCTCTGCTTGCGTCTTGCGCGTGCGCAGAACCACCAACGCTATCTCTTACGTACGCAAAGCGATAGCGTACGATGCACTAAAACTCACTAATATCAGCTAGCGCGCTTCGTCCATCGACTGATTGTCACGCGACTGGCTGTCAAATTTTTGTAGAAATCTTGTTAAAAACCTCGTGATTTTGATTGGAATAATGTGCTACGACCATACACTCTTAAAAATGAACTTCACCACGTAGCACGCTCCTAGCCAACCATCATCCTGAATGACAACGTCCTAACCCCTGATTTGTTGAAAACGGGAGGCGGAGCCAATTCTGTGCCGTGCATAATGACACAAAATAGGCTCCGCCTCCCGTTTCCAACAAATCAGGGGTGAGAACGTTTTCATTCATGATGATGGTTAGCTATAGGAGCGTGCTATGTGGTGATGTTCATTTTTAAGCTTCCGAATTCAGGAATAAAAATGCTGCCTTTGCTTTGCGATTTTTCGAGTTGATTTATGCAAACTAGCTTAATTATAAGTGACACGAATGCAAATGGACTCAATCTGTGGCAAAAGTCTGTATGAGTGTATTCCAAGTTCTTTTATAATTTTTTAAAGTAAAACCTATTTTTTAGGAATTGAGTGACATCCTCTCGTGGGATACCCTGAATAGCAATTGATCAATTGCAAGGGAGCAAACATTGCTTGCCACACTGACAATATATAAAAACATCATTGCTAGCTACATCACCCGACTTCATACTACCCTGCTTCCTTGCCGTTCTATCTAATACTCACGGCACCTGTACCTCACAGTCCGCAAAGAAAAACGACGACTAATAAAACTCGCTGTTAGGAACCGGACCGGACCGAATAATTTATCTTCTATGAGGGTCGCCCCCTCTTAATATTGCAAGACAGAAAAAATAATACAAATAATGAAATGCCAGAAAGAGCTACCGGAGCCAAACGCAATCTTCTGCCACGCAGTAATGGCAGCCATTTCTACGCAATTTCAAGATATCACGGCGGAAATAGGCGGGTGACACTCATTTCAGTTTCCAACTTTGGGCGATACGCAGAACGGGAAGGTGCTTGATACTACGACGCAGAACTCGTGTAGGTTTTGTTTCATTTTGAACCTGCTCTACTCTGTCTAATTTCATTTTCCCCGCTCGCACGCCACCCGTGCTGGCGCAGGTAGCAAAAATGCTTATTGCGTTGGTCTACACAACCCTACGTAGTGTTCTACGTGTACATGCACTGCCGACTGACACAGATGTGGTAATGAGGTTTGTGTTTGAAGAACACTAAAAACACATGCAGCTGAAACAACTGCAGTGGGGAACGCATGGCATAAGACGCGGAACCTCATAGCGACGAAACGTTTTGACTGGTTACCCGTATACGTTATATTATTCGGGAGCACCCGCACTGTATTGATATTGATACGACGCAAGAATAATATTTTTTTTTTATCATCGGTGATTTCACGAACTTCACTGGGAAGTTATCTCAATATAAATCATGTGTAGCAAAGTGCCTGCAAAGCGTGCTTCGCCTGCAGCGCTTCAAAGTACCAGTGGGAAGCAAGCTGTACAAAAGTTATGTGAAACGAAAAGTTGAGCGGTGCTGCCTCTTTCGGTGGCTCTATAATTATTGTTACGTTTACAATGCGGTAATTTCACCATTGTGCACATGAGGACTGTGGTTACATGACGGAGTCAATGTGCTTCAATCACCATCGAAAATTTGTATGTTAAAATGGTTTAAGCGCTTTAAAATAAGCGTCACAATATCGTTTTTAATGCAATGGCAGGATTTTCTAGAAAGTCCTACACTGCCATAGCAGTCGTTCTCAACGTAATAGCAGATTCGTTTCCGTCACCATCCGTTTACTGGCGAATTCTGGCTAGTATATTGTTTTGTTTCCCCTCTACATTTATATTTAGACGAATTTATTGCTGAGCTGCACCCACGAGTACAGACGCAACTCTTGTGAAACTACTCCTTTTCTAACATATTGCAATGCATTATAATTGCGTGCAATGCAATATTTAGTGCTTTTGGGAAATATAGTGCTTGTTGCTTCTTTCTGCTCTTCTCTCCGCACCACACAGCACGAGTAACGATCTACTATACTATTCTATACTATTTCAAATCAAACAGGCTCCGTGCATACAATGAATCGCGACGACGATATCAAAACATTTCCGTTCTGAAATTCTACTCAACTCATATCCTGTATACAAAGCAACATTATTCACACAGATCATTTCCCGTTTTTGCATTTCTTCCTCGATGGACGGCAACCAATCTCCGCCATATTCGACACGTCGAAGTTTGGACGTCGATATAAGATGGCTCGTGCATATTTGAGTATTGGGGGACTGCGACGAGAATGGCATTATGCTGCGCACTTCTTCTTCTTCTTCGCACTGCTGTAGACACCCAAAATGCAATATCAAATGCGACATCATTTTTCCTTCGCCCCTCAACCCGGCGTTGCTTCTAATGGTGAGCCCTGTCGTAGTTTACTACGAGACTGCACTGACGTTCAAGGAAAGCATTTTTTTTGTGAAACATATACTAGAGAACACAGATTGAAACGCATCTGTATATAGATGTTGGCCTGGTGTAAAATGCGCAACTGAGTATTTATGACAACCCCGTTATCCATGCTCCGAGGCAGAAATTTAAACCGTGGCGTGCTTTTTTGCTTCTTGTTTATTTTTTATTTTTATTTCATTTTATTTTTATTTTTTGCGCAGTATCGTTGACAGTGCATACACTCTTAAAAATGAACTTCACCGCGTCGCACGCTCCTAACCAACTATCATCTGGGAAATATCGTTATCTGCCCTGATTTGTTGAAAACGGGAGGCGTACGCCTGTTCATAATTGTCGCAAAAAAGGCATACGCCTCCCGTAAAGTTCTGTACTAAGAGTGCGCCCTACTTTGCATAATTGTTCCTACACTCTAAAAAATGAACTTCTCCGCATAGCACGTTCCTAGCCAACCATCATCTCGAATGATATCTTTATCTACCCTGATGAGTTGAAAACGGGAGGCGTCTGCCTTTATTTGTGACACTTATGATGTTCATAATTGTCACAAAAAAGGCGTACGCCTCCCGTTTTCAACAAATCAGGATAGATGAAGATATCATTCGACATTATGGTTGGCTAGGTACGTGCTATGCGGTGAAGTTCATTTTTAAGAGTGTAAATACAGAAGATGTGGGGAAAAAAAACTCACTTCGAATTCCACTCGTGTCTCCTACGTATTCTCACACATTCTTTTGCACATTTATGTTACGTTTGCGATCTTATGAGCTCTTTTAATTCAGACGGCAAGGTGGTGCTCCGCTTGCTCGCACCCAAGGTTAACGGTGCGGTTAACAGCACGAAATATTGTAGTCAACATTATCGACGACAATCCAGCTATCGATAGAGAACGAGGGGTGGAAAAACAAGGAGGGTATACGTATCTTATCTCCAGGTTCAGCGGTCCTGTCCTGTAACATCCGCATAGCACATGCCTAGCCAACCAAAATCTCGAATGACATCGTCATCCCTCTTGATTAGTTGAAAATATGAGTCCTACACCTTTTAGTGACACTTATGCAGTTACGTAACTCGTCACAACAAGGCCATCAATGTGTGCAATGGCTGGGCTACAACGTGTCTTGTGGTAAAGTTGTATGTTAAGCGCATAGACACCGAGTTTACAACTGGCTTATTCCAGAGCTAAGAACCATCTTAGCAACACCGAAATTCATACCGCGAACAGGAAATATCTATTTGCTATAATGAGTTACAAAATCTGCTACTAAAGGGCACTTCTCTTTGAAGCCCATTCCCCGAGGCAGTAGCTTTCGTATATCAGGCTCTATTCAGCGATGTATAGATTTCCTTAAGGGCTTATGAATCCGAATGCGTAGCCTCTTAAGGCGCAGCCCCGAAACAGGGTTTCTTCGACGGAAAGTAACTATTCTGAGGCTGGAACACACACACACACACTCCGGGCTTCCGCATGATGTCATCTGCAATTCAAATTGCGTCAGAGCGTGTGGCCTATAGTGTTATTGAGCTGTCCCACGACGCAGTGCACGATGCTTAAACGCGAAACGTTTCGGTACATCAGCTTTTATCATGTGATTGTTTCGTAGTGCAAAAATATGCGGTGCATAACAGTCAGTGCTGCAATGTGCGTTGCTTTTGTTTTCCGCACCCAGAAAAAAAAGAGAAGAAAGAAAAACTAAAGGAGCACACTACTACTTTTTTTTTTGTATATTAAATTTCAATTCACTCCGTCGAACTTTCTGTTGTAGCGTTGAAAGACAGCAGAAACGACCACTACCTGTGATGAAATATGTGCAGCGGATGACAGTCGTCCTTTTTTCGGCTACCTGCTTTGTTACACTTCAAATTTACATGATGCTGTTCACCGAAATAATGAATATAATCATATTGATAGAGATGACGAATGACAAAAAATTTGTAAGTTTTCTTCGTCTTCTTGCCCTTTTTAGAAAATGCATCATCTTCGTAGCGGAACGTGCCGATATTGATATGCTACGGCGTCACATACACAGGCAAGAAATTAAAAAAAAAATGCAAATATTCCGTCTCATTACAGCGTCACCTCCGGACATAATTAACGGCCTGCTTTGTCTGCATCCCTTAGCACACTTCATTCTTATCTGATACTCCTAGTGCGCTATGATGGTCGTTGTGTACCTGTCACCTTCAGTGTCGAAGAAGAAAATGCTCGGCTCCGAAACACGAAACAGCAGTGTCTTCTGTATCGAGCGTCTCAACATTATGGAACATTCCTCATCCTAAGTATAAAGTTATTGTTGTAATGAAATGTCATGGGGAACGGCTCAGCATACGTCGCGAGGGTAATTAATACGCCTTAAAACCTTTGTATTCATTTTTTGTAGGTCAGCCGTTGTCAGTCCTGATTTGTGGAAAGCACGAGGCTTACGCCCTTGCGTGATACTTAACATAACCGCATAAGTGTCACTAAAAGGGCGTACGCCTACCGTTTTCAAGAAATCAGGTGAGAGAACGACGTCAGTTGAGGTGAAGGTCGGTTCCCAGCGTGTTACGTATAGTGAAGTTCTGTTTTTGAGGTGCATGATCCAGAACGCAACGCGTCACAAAACGGCGCGCGCGTCCATTTTCCAACAAATCAGGAAACGGATAACGATATCGATCGGAATAGTGTGTGGGCGTGTTATGAGGTGAAATTCTGGTTTTATGGTTTGCTTGGTTGGCAGCCACAGGTACCCGGCATTCCATCCTTGCTGTGCACACCGCTAATACCCTACACACTTAAAACAGGACTTCGCCGCATAACACGGTGAAGGGAATTGCACAGGTTGATGCAGTCGTCATCACTACTGATTTGTGGAAAGCGCAGAGCGTACGCTTTTTGTGACAGTTAACGAGTGTCACAAAAAGGCGTACGCCTCCCGTTTTTAACCAATCACGGGGCAGAACGATGTCATTCGGGATGGTGGTTGGCTAGGAGCGTGTTACGCGGTGAAGTTCTGTGTTAAGAGTGTATATAGCAGGATCACTTATCAACACTCGCCGCACTCTCAGAACAGAAGTTCACCGCATAGCACGTGGTGCGCCAACCACTGCCATGAATGATAGGGTTATCGCTTCTGATTTGAAGAGAGAGAGGTGTGCGCCATTTTGCAGCAATTATCATATATTGCTACGAGAAGGCGTACGCCCCCTTCGCTCTTCGTATCAAAAGCGGTAGCCCTACACTCTTAAAAATGAACTTCACCGCATAGCACCCTCCTAGCCAACCGTCATCTCGAATGATATCGTTATCTGCCTTCATTTGTTGAGAACAGGAGGGGTATGCCTTTTTTGTGACACTTACGCTGTTCATAATTGTCACAGAAAAGGCGTACGCCTCCCGTTTTCAGCAAATCAGGGCAGATAACGATATCATTCGAGATTATGGTTGGCTACACTCTTAGAAATGAACGTCACCGCATAGCACGCTCCTAGCCAACCATAATCTCGAATGATATCGTTATCTGCCCTGATTTGTTGAAAACGGGCGGCGTAAGCCTTTTTTGTGACAATTATGAACAGCGTAAGTGTCACAAAAAAGGCGTACGCCTCCCGCCCTGAACAAATCAGGGCAGATAACGATATCATTCGAGATTACGGTTGGCTAAGAGCGTGCTATGTGGTGAAGTTCATTTTTTAGAGTGTAGGAGCGTGCTATGCGGTGAAGTTCTGTTCTGTGGGTGCATGCAATCTTTCTTTTTCTTCTTTCTTCTCGCGGAATGAGAGATGTCGTTACCTTGACAGAAATACAAAAAGAACTTGCTTTATCCGTTCCGTTGTTTGTGATTCATGCACACTTATGCGTTTTCATTTTTTTTTTCGCTTTAGTACCCACTTAAGCTTTATAGCTCTTATCCTGATGCACCTTTTTTAAAAAAAAAACTCTCTCTAGTTTAATATTACTCTGCTTCCTCCTTGGGTTCAACATCGAAATTGTGCATTCAGGCAGCAATTCCGTTTCTTTCACGGTTCTCCTTCGAGTTAAAGAAGCAAAATAAGCTGCCGAAAACTTAGCAGTAAAAACGCGTCTTACAGTTTCTAAAGTCTGGATCGTACATCACGAAAAAGAAATGAAACCAGGAGAAACAATAAAATCCTACGTGGTTCGTTGCACCCGCCTGGCAGATCTGACAAAAATTCTCTTGCATGAGTCGTGGTAATTGCAGCACGGCTTTTTCTCACGTGTGCTTCGGCAAAAGAAGTTGTTCCTTTATGACTTCGAGTCCTAATTTTCTGTTTCGGAGTCATTCGAGAAGAACAACAACTTTATTTTATGATGGTGATTGGGGAGCTTCACCGCCAGGGTGCGATTAAACGAGAACTCTCGTAACAAGAATTTGATTGCGAGATTTAGAGCACTGTATCCACGTGTGACGACATACAGACAAACAAGACAGGAGTGCTGTAATCACTCTGTGATTTATGTTCTTTGATGTTCTGCATTGAGACAGAGACTGTGATTCCACATCGCTGCCTTCTGTCTCGACACTCTTAAAACAAAACTTCACCGCGTAACGCGCTCACGACGATTGCGACTTTGGATGTCTTACACGAAGACGCAGAAAAAAATAATAGTACGTAGCAAATTGGGGAGCACCTACAACTTCCAGTTCCCTAGATCGTAATTATTTCCCATTTTGGTCCCCTGAACCTGAAATTTACTCAGTTTTTGTTTCGTTTTTATTTTTTAAATATTTAATTAAATTAATAATTAATTAATTAATATATATATATAATTAATATCAAATTAAATATTTTTTTTACGTTGTATACCGTTTCTTACCGTTAAATTTACTCCGTGAAATGTACAAATAGTCATTAAACTTCCCATAAACCCACGTGCATTTAGTCGCGAATTGGTCGAATGGTTGTGGCCATGCACCTGTGCCACCAATGGGGTAAAAACGTTCTCCTCAATCCCCTAGATAACGATTATTTTTCGTATCTAGAAACAGAATTTCACCGCAGAGCACGCTGCGCACCAACCATTCCCGCGGACGATAAGGTTATTGCTTCTGATTCGAAGGGGAAAAGGGGCGTACGGCTTTTTGTGTCACCTTGGATATGTGATAACTGACACAAACAGGCGTACGCCCCCTTCGCGCAACGTGCTCTGCTGTGAAGTTTGTACAGGTGGTACGGCTAGCCCTTTCACCATCACCACCACTTTGTACAGTGTCTTGGTCCCTTGAACCTGGAACTTACAGAACCGAAGCACTACAACAGTGTCTAAACTTCGCATAACTTTCGTGATATCGGAAACATGCTGTTCTGAAATAGTCTGCCACTAAGATAATTTTTGTGCAAAAGCCCCAGCCCCCTTTTACCACGGTCCTTCGATACTCATTCGATCCTCCTTCGGTCCTTCGATACTGGAGTATATAGAAGGGCCGTGCTTCCACAGAAGGCGTTTAATCCCTTCCCCATGGGATGCCCTTCCTATGCCTTTTCCCAGCTCATTCGGGAGAGAAGAGAAGTTTGACGTCAATGTGACGAAGACACTTTTACACACCACAATGCACACATTCTACGTCTACGTCACGGAGATGAATAATGCCTTGCGCCGACATGAGCATCCTAAGTTAGTGCTGACCCTCGCCGGCGGCATTTCGTGATTCGTTTCAGCATGTAATATCGATTCGTGTAGTACAGGTAGTTCTGACCGGTGACTGCGCAAATGGTTTCGCTGCTCCTTTTTTTAGGGATCGGGAACCGTAATACAGATTGTGTACATGCGTTCAGCCTCAAGGGGAAATGTCTGGTCGCGAAGAAATGATTGCCTGCCTGTTGTGGGAAACTCTGTTCGTTTACTGTGCACTTTCTTGTTCAACTACTGCCGTGAGAAATGCGAAGTGGTTGGAGAACGAAGAAAGTTGGAGATAGAGGCGTCAGAATGAATCTCAGGCCGACCTGGAGGGGAAATGTGCAGACAAGAAAGAAAGAGATGCAGACAGTGCAACCCGTGGCAGGATATACGTAGCTCGCTTCAGAATATAAGCGGTTGCTCTGATCCTTTCACTCTTTGGTTTGCGGGTGCAACTTCCTATGTTTCCCTTCTCAAATAAATGGTTACAATAGTAGGGTTCGATCCTTCAATATCCAACACCTTAAGACCACCCTAAGCCGATATTTGATCACGTCTAAGGCAATATTTGAGGCGTAGGTTTCGGATACACGTTATTTCCGTCGGGGGAACCAAACATCCGCCACCCCGCCCTAAAACTGAGATGCCTGCACGAACGAAATTCTAAAAACAACACAGACATGTCAGTGAAGAAATATAAAAATCACGTTAGACAACTTGGTATATATCGAGAGAATGGCTAAAAAGCAAGTGAGCTGGTGATTAGAACTCGGAATATTAAAACCCCCGGGCCTATACGGAAGTACGAAACAGACACGCACGAACAAAATGTGGGACATTGTCCGTGTGTGTCTGTTTCGTATTTCCCTGGTGTCGGGGTTTTTAGTATTGTGAGTTGGTATATCGTTCGTGTTTATACTCCCACTCCAACGAGGTGCGCATTTCGAGAGCATGGGTAGAGCGCAGAGCTGATCGAATAAGCATTTTATAACCGAAGCGAATACGAAGTGAATAGAAATATAGCGGCAGCAAATGAGAAGCGGACAGTTACATGACTCAACCGAACATATACGTCACATTCTACAGTCACATATACACTCCAAAGACAGAACTTCATGACATATCACGGTGAAGGCCAACCGTTGCACAAAATGATACTTTCATCATTCCTGATTTTTTTGTATTGCCAACTGTAGGATGGGACAACCAAAAGTTTGCAAAAGGTTTGTGGAAAGCGACGGGCATACATCTTTTTTGGAACTGCATAAGTGTTCCAAAAAAAAAAAAGGCGTACACTTCCCGTTGTTAACCACAATCAGGGGCCAAAACGATGTCATTCGTGATGGTGACTGGCTAAGAGCGTGCTATACGGTGAAGTTCTGTTTTTAGCGAATACGCTACTAGCGCCCTGGCCCATAGTGAGCGATCGCCTCAACATCCTTCTGGGTTATCTTCGGTGCCATGGCGGGAGTTTGTACCGGGTGTAACGCTCTACGTTCCGGGCATTCATAAAAAGAGGGAATGTAGCCCCCTGGTTGTTAGAACGGCGGCTGAGAACCTTATAACTGACGGCTACCACTCACATACTCTAGTATTCACTGATGGCTCTATTGACGACCGCACCAAAAGTGCTACTTGCGCCTTCCACATCCCATCGGTGAACGTGGCCTGGCAAGGGAGATCATCGCGTTACCCGATATCCTCCACGACTCCTGAACTCCTGGCTCTCCTGCATGCAGCTGCTGCGGTCCAGGTGCGAGGGTTCACCAGGGCAGTCCGACTCACAGACTCCAGAAGCGCTCTATGGGGCGCTGTGTGACATGGGGCCATGTGTGACACCATCTTAGCGCGAAGCATCAGAAGACCGTGCGCTCAGCATAAACAAACAGGATGCGATATCGTTTTCCAATGGATCCCGTCCCACGTCGATGTCGGTGGCAACGAAAGGGCGGACCAGCTGGCGTCTTCGGCGCACCCGGGCTGCAGCAATATTTTGCCAGCTCCGGACGACACCGACAGGCAAATGGCCGTTCAGCAGCTTGTTGAACTGCGCCACCCTGGGATACGGGACATCATGCACCATCATCACCCCCTTCTTCCCATGAGAAACTTTCCTCGAAGCATACAGACCATGCTCCATAGGCTCCGCACTGGGTGTGCGTTCACCAACTCTCAGCTATTCAAGATCGGCTCTAGGGGTGACGCCTGCTGTGGCCACTGTCAACAACCCGAAACAATAGAGCACATCTTGCGAGACTGCCGAACATACCATTCTGCGCGCGAAGCCCATCTCCCTCGCTCCACGGGCACGCTAGCGGGCATCCTCTACCCCGCTGGTTCTTCTGCCGAACGTTCCGCCAAAGCAAGAAACCTCATTCTCTTTCTGCAGAAGGCAGGCCTTGCTCAACGACCCATCTAATACTTTGCTCTCCCTGACGAACTCGTGCACCCTCACCACATCCCCATCCTTCATCCTCCTCTATCCTCCATCCGTCCGTCCTTCCTTTGTGTTTTGTTTTGCTATGCGTTTTCCTTTTCTTTTTTTGGCTATAGTCGTGACGACGCCCACTTCTGTGTGGCCAACAACGGCGAGCCTATCCTGCCATCACCCCCCCCCCCTCAGTTTTTAGAGTGTACGAGATATATATCGGATCGTGACAACAAGACAAGTCTAGCCGAGACAAGACAGGACGGACCGACAAGAACAACTTTAGAGAGTCCCGAACGAGTATACACTGTTTTCGTCTCTTCGATTCATATCTGCTGAGGTTCAGAAATAGCACAAAATAATAAATTTGCATTAGTTTCGCTGTATGCAAGAACTCCCGCATAACCTTTAGAACAACACTAGGCGAGCAGTCTTTCAGGGTTTAATTGCAAGAAGGTAAGAGAGCGTCCAATTAGGAGCTCCATTTGGCACAGCACACAAAAGAGGGCTGTAGCCAACTGGCTCATTAGGGTTAAGTGGTGCGATCCCGATAGTGCAGGCAATTCCTTTACTGTTGCAGCGCAGCTGCCTCAAGAACAAGAAACGGGTGAAGTGACGATGAACGAGGAAATTTGCTACTCAATTGACTCAATTACATTTGCTTCATTCCCCTTGAAACAGCCTGAAAATTATTCGGTTGGTTTGGTCACTGACTTTTACTGGCTCTCACAGGAATCAAGTACCGATATTCCTTGTCCCACCGCATGGTGTGATATCTTATCACGGAAGGCTCATATTATATTCGCGCTCTAAAACGTGCACCTTCTCCACTCGCGGGAGAGAAGTGAAAAGAGCTGTGGGTGAAGCCAACGGTCGTAGCAAGTCGGCCGTACATCTGACTGACCCTTCCTAGGGTGCCTCAATGCTAGCTTCCTCTGCACAGAGTGAGCTAGTATTCAGGCACCTTAACCCTTTCCTTTCTCTTCTTCCTTTTTTTCTTCGGATAAACAAATATGCCTCAACGGCCATCAGGTAAGTTTCATGACGACACCTGGCTTTGTATGCCAGAGTGTTTTACTGAAGCTTACGCAAACCATAACGCTCACGAACCAGCTACAGTAAATTGTGGTTAGCGATAGAATGGCGTAGAAATGGCGACTGGCAACACTTTGTCGTAGTATACCACATTTACACTACATAGCGTAGTGTGTATTGCTTGAGTTACTTACCCGTTACGATATCGGCGCAGAGTAATAAGGTTACTGGCACCTCTTGAGTGCGACCCAAGCGGCAATGGAACTGAGTAGCCAGGACGATTTGTTGGGCATCTGTGAAAAGTGATAGTGCTTACGAGTAAGTAAGTCGCTTGAAACGCCCGTGCAAAATCAACCTTTACGGCAACACATAACTATCGCAACATTCTGCGCGAAATATTCTCCCTGATAATGAGCGAAACGCTCCCCAACATTTGCCACGTACAGCCAGCGTTTGACCGTCGTTCGTAAGCACTTTGACACGTATGCATGCTAAGGACAAACGAACGAAGAGCGGATAGAAGGACTAATGAAAGCAACGTACCTTGAATTGAGGTGTCATTGTGACATGCGCGCTCGAGCCAGTGCAACTTTTTCTACACTACACTTGCGCTACACTCTTAAAAACGAACTTCACCGCATAGCATGCTCCTAGCCTACCATCATCTCGAAGATATCGTTATCTGTTCTGATTTATTGAAAACGGGAGGGGTATACCTTTTTTGTGACACTTATGGTGTTCATAATTGAAAGAATTTTATTCTTTCGCTTGTCCCATCCTACACTCTTAAAAATGAGTTTCACCGCATAGCACGCTCCTAGCCAACCATCAGCTTCAATGACAACGTTCGCACCCCTGATTTGGTGAAAACTGGAGGCGGAGTCTATTTTGTGACACTTATGCAGTTCATAATTGTCACAGAAAGGGCGTACGCCTCCCTTTTTGAACAAATCAGGTCAGATAACGATATCATTCGAGATGATGGTTGGCTAGGAGCGTGCTATGAGGTAAAGTTCATTTTTAAGAGTGTACAGTTGGCAATACGACTACATAAGTGTCACAAAAAGTGTCACATTCGGGATGACAGTCGTCTAGGAGCGGTCATGCGACTGTCGGATGTTCGGACCGCGCGCGTGTTCCCACCGGGGGTATCTGGAAATAAAGCGATCGAAATATCCCCGTTGCAAAATAAATTACTGTAAATAAATGTTATCTGACTATAAAACGCACAGTCGCGCGCGGGAAACTGCCAACAGCGAACCTAGACTAACATGGTCATACAAAATGCAACACCGAAGTTGGACTAACCTAATAATAAACTAATCAACGTGCTGTTCCGTCGTGTCCGCCCTGCTAAGCCCAACAGCGCTAAAATGTGGCCTTCGTTCGATAAAACGACTTGGACGCACATAGAAAACCCGTGAATTCGAGTTGTTAAGTAGTGATGTCGTGTCATTAAACATAGTATATCGTATTACGAAGCAAACGAGCATTCTCCTTTATTTTCCTCGTTTCGAGAACGTGAGTTTCGAGATAGTAGATTTCGCAACCGGGAATATCAGGGTCCTCTTTTCCCACCCAGTGTAACATCGTCATGTCTAGACTCGTGACGTCAGCTTACGACGGAAGGAGAGTGGTTTTCGCGTGCTTGTTGATAAACCTCTTCCTGCGTGTGCGCTACATTTGTATCCTTTTGTAAAAGCGCTACATACAAGCTAAATACGGAGGTGGTGGGTGGTGGTGGTGGTGGTTGTGAAAGGACTCGCCGTTGTCGGCCTCACAGAGGTGGGCAACGTCACGACTGACGTCCTGGGTGTAATGTGCGTCCTGGGCCGACTTCTAAGGGAACTGTGCCGACATATGTCTGAAAGCGTCTGAGAAACACCCGGAACTTCACCACATAGCACGTTGAAGGCCAACCACTGCCCTGAGCTTTATCACTCCAGGAGACTTACACATCGTCGTTGCGGTCGTTACAAGCTAACGAGTGGCGGGAAATTCAAAAAGGCAGGCCGGAAATCACACATTGCGCGTGACATATACACACGCCCTTCACGTATCGCGCGAAGAGCGCCGTGCACGTGTTTTATAGCGTGCCCTTCTCGACGAGTGGCCCGCCTCTCGTTAGCTTGTCCCCTTGATTAAGTCCCCTGATTTGTGGAAAACAGGGGGCGTACGCCTTTTTGTGGACTTCATAAGTGTTCCAAAGAGGCGTACGCCTCATGTTTTTAACCAGTCAGGGGGAAGAACGATGTCATTCGGGATGTTCATTGGTTAAGAGCGTGCTATGTGGTGAAGTTGTGTTTTTAGAATATATATAGCTACGAACCATTTCACCACACTCTTGAAACAGAACTTCAGCACATATAGCACAGTGAATGCCAACCATTGCACAGAATGATACCGTTAACTTATCATTGATTTGTTGAACACTGTAAAAACAGAACTTCACCGCATAGCACGCTGTGCGCCAACCATTGCCACGAATGATATAGTTATCGCTTCTGATTCGAAGAGAGAGGTGGGAGTACACCTTTTTGTGGCAATTTGGATATATGAAAATTGCCACAAAAAGGCGTACGCACCCCTCTCTCTTCGAATCAGAAGCGGTAACCCTACCATTCTTGGCAATGGTTGGAGCACAGCGTGCTATGCGGTGAAGTTCTGTTTTTAAGAGCGCGGGGCGCACGCCTCTTTGTGACAATTAACATACATCCATGTGCGTTCAAAAAGGCGTACGCCCCCTGTTTTTAACCAATCAGGGAGCAGAACGATGTCATTCGGGATGGTGGTTGCTAAGAGCGTCCTATTTTAAGAGTGGACCATCAAAAACACACTGTGCTTTGGATCCTTGCACGGGGTATGAAAAAATGCTATACAGACTGTAAAAAACGAACTTCACCGCATAGCACGCTCCTAGCCAACCACAATCCCGAATGACACCCCGAAAAGCGTACGCCTCTCGTTTTCAACAAATCGGGGGCGGGAACGATGTCATCCGGGATTATGGTTGACCAGGAGCGGGCTACGCGGTGAAGTTCATTTTTAAGAATGCAAGTGTTCGACAATAGGCTTACATGACAGAGGCTCGGCGAGCTTACCTATTGCTTCGAATGTACTGCCAGTACTTCTTCAGATAGGCTTCCCCGCAGGCGACCAGAAATACATCGTCATAGACCTCAACGAAGTCGGTCCAAAGCACACAGATTCCTCCCGTATCATATTATTACCTGGAAGGCCAATGACTCAGCATTAGCTCCCGGGGTTCAGTGGTTAGGATGTTCCCCTTACGCATTGGGATCCGGCATCCTATCTCTGCTGCGACGTTTCAGCATGGGTATTCTTCAGGCGCTATGGGACGTGTGTCGGCATCATCCCCTGCAGGTCGAGATTTGGATGAAAAGTCTTATCAGCTAGAATCTCCAACCAGCCTGCGCGGGTGGTAAAGTGACCCACGCGTGTCGAATCGTGGCGGCCGATACGGAACTTTCCCAGTGGGGGTCTGTCATGTGAGATACTCCAAGCATGATTCCCTGTGCTGTCTGCTACAGGATACACGGTCCCATACTCGATGCGATACGCTGTTACGTCGGCAGGCAGATATCTCCAAAGGGACGTAGACTGCGTAAAATACGCATGTAAACTCCAATAAAGAGTGCAATGTTAAAAGTGGAATACTTACCATTTTTCGATAATCCTGCGAACAAGCGCCGGCTGTTCCCGACCCCATTTGAGTGCAATTCACAAGTTTAGCAGACATGAGTAAAGGCATAGTATACGGGTGCAAGTTACTAAATAAATACTTACCTACTGAGCCTTCAAAGCAGAAAAATCAGCGTCAAAAAAAAAATAAAAAATAATAATAGTAATAAAACTCTGCTGTAAGGCAAGCGTTGTTCAGTACATGGTATCAATATGGTACAGTCTTATAGGAACAGCTGTCAAACAAGATAACCAGCCAGCCAACCAGAGCCAACACTGTTCCATACACAAGTCCAACTCCAAACTGAGGCAGAAAACAGATGCGTATACTACGTAACTCACCTATGCTGCAAAGAAACGGGAATAGCATGGAACTCGAAAGAACACAATCAATCTTTACACAATGTCATAAGATACACATAAAAAAGCTACAATATGCAAAGCCAGACAGCCAGCCAGTAGTAAAAACTGTAGTAAAGACTCTGCATGAAATTTCTCTATTTCAAATTCACTCATAGCAACTCCCAGTGTATTAACACTAAAAACATTGACTGATTAAGGAGATCGCCCAAGTAAATACCTTACCTGAGCTGGAAGAGAACACCAGCTTGAGAAATAACGCGAAAACAAATCGATAACGAATTAATTAGTCACACAGAAGACAAAATAACCAAAACTCATAATTAAGTTTTATATCGTCCATAGATGTTCTTACTTACGTGACCTGGAAAGTAAGACTAGTTTAGTGAAACACGCGACATATAACACAAAAAGAAATCTTACAGCCAGCCAGCGGATAGAATAACAAATATTAATATGGGTTTTCTTATAGTCAAGACCAACCGAAGTGGAATTGACATAAAACAATCACGAAACGTTACTTACATGGTCTGAAATGAAATAGCGAATTAGTAAAAATACGCTGACAATGCAAGGCGAGCACAACATCACAAGATTATAATAAATTATTATGCAAAAATACGCAGGGCGAATACAACATAACGCAGCAAATGAGTATCATGCGCCACACACCCAGACAGTGCACATCAATCGTTACCTCAGCGACGTGAAAAGAAAGAAAACATATGAACAGAAATGCTAAAAATCCTGATAACACACACATATCACGTGTTTGATAATATGAAATTAGCGAAAAATTACCCACATCGTAACAAGTCGGCGACGATGCAAGACGATAACGAAATCGGGTTAGCCGTGACGGGAAGCGACGCCATTTTGTCCACAGACGAAGTTCCTGCAGACGATGAAATAGGCCCACAATATTGTTGTGTTACGCAGTACCAAACTGTGACGAATTTTTGCCTGAATGTTACCACATGAATGCTACCACAATCCGCGATGCACTTTAAACATGTAATACGTCACTGACTGCCGAAAGTATTACATATTTGCCGCTCGAAAGACAGCGGTGCACACCTTTGATTTTCTGGTTAGTGTCGGAGAGTGTGACACAAATTTCCGAAAATACCTTATCTGTTTCAAATGACACATGATAACAAAGGCATTTCACGGATATAAGGTATATTTTACTGATTACGATAAGCTATAGATTTTATCAGATCAGCGCTAACCTTTTTTTTTTAATTTCGTCGTGCTGCAAACCCGCAGAACCATTCGCAGCGAAAAGTGTCGTCTGCGAACTTGTGGGTCAGTCGAAGTACGCATCGTCTGCAATTTTAAACATTTTCGTCTGCTAAAAATTACGCCCAATCTTTTCGGATAACGTGTTGCAGAATAGATTACACATAGCACTTACATGTTTTGCTCCGCAGTTATTTCACATATCAAATATATTTAAGTTTGAGATTGTAACGGACGCTGCTATTCCAAGCCCACATAGATGGCGCTACGTCCATCGTCGAAGTGTGTCTTCAACAATGTATTGTAGTCGAAGCAAGCAGGGTCACTGCAAGTAAACAATGCAATTCAACATAATTACAGGAAAACACAACTAACTCTTACAAATGCATTGACGTCCGAGTATGGTATGTTATTTCCTGACCAAATGAACTTTGAAGAAAAAAAAAAGGAAGAAACCTAGCCAATAAAAAATGTATTAAGCTGTAATACACACAACACATAAATATAGGACAGTGACAGCAAATGCCAAGCCGGACAGGTAAAAATCATTTATACTGTGTGAATTTCATTGTAAGGAAAAGGAAAATATATATTCAAAATAATTCACTTTTGCTGAAATAAAAAGAGAAAATACGCATAACAGCAAGCATAACATGCTGTAACATGCAAAGTAGAGCTACTACGAGTTACCAAGCCAGCCAGCCACTGATAAAAATGGCCAGTTTCACTATCCGTATGCACATTATCAACAAAACCATCGCACATGAAATGGGCCTACCCGTGCTGGAAGCGAAGACTTGCAGTAAAACACACGACTAGGTTTAGCTGTATTGTCACCCAGCAGAGTGAATAACAAGCATGCATATAGGTGTGAATACATGTGTGCATCTTGTTTTTTCTCTCTGGTTGTTTGTTTCAGCAAAATCACAATTTACATGGAGCAGCCATCCACTGCTATTACCTACTTTGTCTAAAATGGAAAAGCTGTTTCGCAAAAATGAACAATCCAGGGTAAACACAATATCACAAAACCCTGACAGAGTAGCCTGAAAATATTGAAGAGAACGCAACACAAAACACAACGAAAGATTATCATGTGCAAGACACCAAGACAGTGCTGTGTTACCCTATAGCAGGCACGTGACAAGGAAGAAAAGATCAACAGAGATGCAAAAAATATCCACAGCACACGCACATGTAGATAGAGATCTCACGTTTCTGTGAAGAAAATGAATAATCACTCATTTCGTAACAAAGTAGCGACGATGCAACATGTAACGAAAGTTAGTTACCTGTGGGGGAAGATAGACGCCATCTTGCAGACGATGTTCCCTTTTCCCACAGGAACTTGAAACAGACACATAATATTTTGTTCACGTTTGCGGTGCAAAGCAATACGAAGCCGTGACGTACCTTTTGGGGCTGTCCACAATACATTTTCAACATGTATTCGAAGAGTGACAGGTGAAAGGCTTTCAAATTTTCGACCTGAAGAGCGACAATGTTAGTTTTAGCTGCTTCGTGTCACAAAGAAAGATGAAGGTGTGAAATTCTTTCACTGTATCAAATATTACCTGGTGTAGAAGACATAATATAGATAACTAAAATTACAACGTCAACATTAATTCTAGCCAAGTTGCTCAATCAACAAGAAGCAACGCCGCAAGCACCAAACGACAAAAGCTGTCGTCTGCGAACGCGCAGCTTGGTCGAAATTTACATCGTCTGCGATTTTTCACGTTTCAAACACCACAAAGTCGTCCCCATCCAATTCGGAGAGTGAGTATACAGAACAGCTAAAATAACCGAACAGTTACAGGCGATCTTTCATAATACGTAATGCTTCGCACTTATTTTGCATTTGAAAAACGTTTATGTGTGACCAGCCGCTACACAGATGGCGCCAGTTCCATGGGCGCAGGATGTCTACACCGATGCGCTGTAGGCGAAGAGCGCTGCAGGAGCGACCTCGAAGAGTGTTTTCTTTTTCTTTTTTTACTGTCTCTATAGTCCTTATGTTCGGTACCTTTATATCGCAGAAAGAGAAGCTATAACGGATACCCTCAGCGCATGAACTCCTGCATATGCACGCGAGGCGGCATACTCTATTGACAGCAGTATTTCACTATTGTCGGGTGAACTCTGGGAGCATTTCTCTTGTTTTGAGTTTCGTTCGTAGTGGTACGAGGATATGCCTACAAGATAAACATTTGAATTAATAATTGTGTTAGTGAACTACGACTTTAAACGCCTATTATCCTTACGTCCCTTCTTTTTACTGCGTCATTTAAAGCACATAAAACGAGCATCGCCAGAAGAAGACATGAGACGGAAACTTGCAATGGCCAACAACCGATCTCATCGCCTTCTAAAACAAACGCTTTCACTCGGTGTTCGTACAATAAACGAAACCTCGGACAGTGCGCAACGACATCTACGACGTTTGGGCGCTCCTCGTCGTACGCAATAGCCGAATTAGAGCAAGGGTGTGGCATACGGTCCCATCAGCGTCGACAAGGAAGCAAAGCAAGCAGAACGAAGGAGATAAAGGGTGGTGGTGGTGCTGCTGCTGCCGTATATCGATCCCCGAGTAGTGTCCCGTCGCGTCTGCACGGAGCCCGGTGGGCGGCCGTGAGACTCACTCCGCTACAGTGTGCAGATAGATGGGTTTTCGCTCCTAGGATCCCGCGTTGCCATTCGTGAATTTCGGACATGACGGGCGCGCACTGCCATTTCTTTTTTCCTTTTATTTATTTATTTATTTATTTTTTGTACGTTGGCGTTTGTAGAAGGTGATTCAAAAGGACGAGAAAGCTCAGAAAAAAGACGAAAAGAAAAGAAAGAACGAGGTTGACATATAGGTGGCGTGAACATTGGGTATAAGGTAACAATGTCAAACGCTTTCAAAATCGTTAAAGTTCTGGGTCGTTAGCCAACGCAGGTAATCGGATGAATGTGCTGTAAACACAATTGAAGTTTCTCGAAGAAACCTGACTGCAACTGAACACACTTGCGACTTGTAGACGTTTTTGAGATTTTCCTTGTTTATGCGGATGCGTTCCCCATATAGCTTTCGCCTCTTTACACAACGTCTCTTCAATTGTTTTCCACTTTCAGTTTTCTAAGTCGTGATATAGTATACAGTAGGTAGCTCGACCTCGTCGCGACTCACGTACCCTTGTCTTATCTTGTTCCTATCATGACCATCATCACCATCATCGTCGAAAGCTACACTCTTAAAAATGAACTTCACCGCATAGCATGCTCCTAGCCAACCATCATCTCGAATGATCTCGTTATCTGCCGTGATTTGTTGAAACGGGAGGCATACGCCTTTTTTTGTGACAATTATGAACATCATAAGTGTCACAAAAAAGGCGTACGCATCCCGTTTTCATCAAATCAGGGCAGATAACGATATCATTCGAGATGATAGTTGGTTAGAAGCGTGCTATGCGGTGAAGCTCATTTCTAAGGGTGTAGTTCGAGGAAATAACTATAGGGTTGGACGAATATTCGAGTTATCGAATTCGAATCTAATATCAATCACTCGAAGTATTTGATTGGCTCCCCGAAAGTGGGCTTCACCTAATGCTCCCCTGTGCTGCTTTACGTTCGGCGAGTTTACCTTTCCCATCTTGAACGATAAATTGATATATTATATTCTTGGCATGTTGTGCACCTCAATCAACATAATCCACATTTTTATCGTGCAGGAGCTCGGAAGCCCTGGACTCGGAGTCCAAGTCCGGGTCCAAGGGCGGCGGGGTACTGCCCACAAGTCTCCGCATGGCTAACGGGCGCGTCTCGAGTGGGACCCCCGACAAGGAGCCCCCCACCGCTGAAACCATCAAGATCAGCATCGATGGCACCTCCTCAGACGACCCCAATGTACCTCCAGAAGTCATACACTACATACCAGGGTATAGACATTGTTATTTAGAAATTTAAATTCGTACGTCTCTTGATGTGACGACAGTTATCTGCTTCAGGTAGAACCATGACGCATGTCAGCAATCGTGCAAAGAAAATTGCCAATGGATTTAACTTTGTGAAGCCAGTTAGCCTGTTAAAGCATGCGGTTTCGTCCGTTGTAGGGTAATATCAGAGGAACATACATGTCATGCTTTTGCTCGACGTGAATACTGCCAATCTCGTAGGCGAAGGTTGCAGTATAGTAGTGGTGGTGGTGGTGACGAAAACCGGCTTGCCGTTGTTTGCCTCACTTATGTGGGCTCCGTCACGACTGTAGCCAGGATGAGATGAGATGATGTGATAACAGAGGAAGGGAATGACGACGGCGGAAAGTTACAATGTAGGTCGTCACTGCCAGAATTGATGAGAAGCCCGAGCCATGAAACTTAGTCTCCTAATTCTTTGGCCGAATCCAGACTCCTGGAGAAAGCAGACTATGTGCTGAGAGTTCTTGAGTGTCTTTCCATGAAAGAACCTCTGGGATGTAGGACATCATCCAGCGTATAATTCCTGCAGTGTTCAATGTATTTGTCCTGCACCACAGCATATGCACAGCAATAAAGCAGGATGTGTTCGATCATAGTATAGTATAGTGACGTCAAGCTACTGGGCACACTGTCTGCCAATATCGCGGCTCGACCATGTTATAAGGTCGAGCCACTGTGGCACGACCCGTTTCTTCTTATGCTCGACACGTGATATCCTGGTACAAAAAAACTAAGAAAAGAAAGTCTCGATAGTTAACTAATTCATGACGGGATCTAAGAGACCACTCAGAAAGCGTCATGCACTGTTGCCTCTACATATTGAAAGAGTGGATGAACAAAGTTAATCGAAAATCAATTGAAAATTATTCTTTCAATTACGAAGCAGCCCGCTTCGCACATCTTCTATCCAGCACTTTCACTTCGCTTAAAAAATCGCAGGATCTTCCGCGTTCAAACACAGTAGACCGCTTCGTGAATTTTAACGCGTCGGCCACTGGGTTCGCCATTGCTTTTCTTTTCTCTCAGACAGCACCCGATTGCAACAGACGAATTTCTGAACAGACGGCAATGTTGTCATTGAACAAAGCAAATTTTTGTGCAAAAATATTGTCGCAAATAAAACACACACACAGACACGGAGAGGCAAACGCACACAGTCACTGCAAGGTAAGAACTGGAGTTTATTACTTACACGCGTACGTAAAACGTGTCTTCGATGAATAAACTTCAGTTGTTAGTTTGCCGTGACTGTGTATGTTTGGCTCTCAGTGTCTGTGTGTGTTTTACCCGCTGCACATTCTCCGGCTCAATGTCAATATACTAATTTTACCCTACCTTGCTACTCTAGGACAATACTAATATTGTCGTCTACTCATCAATGTAAAAAAAATCCGTAATTTTACTAAAAATTGACTGCTAACTCTGTCGCCGGCATATGTGCCGTAACCTAGTTAATAAAAAAAATCGTTTGGAGTGCACACTGCACAGCTCCCATAAGGAAAAAGAATGACACTTACATTAAAGGGATATTGAACTGCAAAAGAGCAGTCCGGAACTGTGCAGTTAGCAGTCACTTGTGCATAAAATTGTGATTTTTTTCTTACAATTCAGCAATTCAGATAAAAAGCATACGTTCGTTGTGCCTTTCGCATGGCAGAGCGTATCGACAACATAGTAACGGTCATCACCACCAGGATCCTAACGAAAAATTTGGGCACCCGTCCGCGATTTCTCTTGCTGGCTTTTCGAGGATAATGCTCTGGTAATGCACCATTCTGTATGGTGTGAAACTCACACCACAAAAGTGTCAGCCATACAGGACACGGCATTTACACCCGGTAGTGCTTTTCACCTATTTACGTCGCGCAAGGCACTTGAAGACGACAGGAAACCAGACTTGTTTCCCTTGTGCTCCTGTCCACTTAATAGCATCGACGCACGTATTACGCGTTACAGTAAATGCGAGTGAGTAGATAATGGGCCGAATATCCGACGAAGAAATGGCACGTGGCTGCTCTGAGTATCATTGAAAAAGCAAGTTGCATACCAGTGCCTTTGATCCATCTCATCATTCTTTCACCGTTTGTTAGTCATCTTTTTTTGTTGTTGTCGTCTTTGTCTTTAATCATTATTTAAATTATTTGTTAGTTTATCCTTTATTTCCTAATTCTTTTTCTTTTTATTCATTTCTTATTTCTTAATTTTCTTTCTTTATTTATTTATTTCTTATTCCTTCCTATTTCTTTCTTTCTTTAATTCTTTTCTTTTCTTTTTATTTATTTATTATTTCTTAATTTTATTTATTTATTTATTTCTGGAATAGAAAACCGACGTCTCGTTTGGCTGACCTTTCCCCCGTTTTTTTTTTCCTTTTCGTCTAATAAATATATCCCCCCCCCCTTTTACCAATACAAAAGTTAGCAGACGATAAGATTCTCGCCGACAACAACAACAACATAGATGAAGGGATGATGATGATGATGTGGGATATTTCCCTGCGTTCAGTGCAGCGTCCTACCCCATTCCAAAAAGGTTCACATGAAAGGATGACGAAGGAAGGAAATCCCTACAGTTCGTGAAGGAGGCCGGTGGCCCTCAGAAAGGAAAGAAAAGCGCCAAGTGCACGGCACTGATGTCCAGGGTTACTCCATGGGCCGAGAACTTTGCAGATGTTGAACGGCCTCTGATCCAGCAGATGATAGATGTCAAAGCGTGAGAATATATTCGAAGAATATTGACAGGCAAATAGGCGGAATCTCCCGCCGTAGGCCCTCCAGTTTAATGAAGCGAAAGAGAGGCGCAAATTTGCCCGACGAGGAGGAATCCGGTGGCGTGGCAACCTTCCAGAATTGCCCTTTCAAAAAGTGTGACAAATTGCGACGATCTTGAAAAAAAAAACGCCTAATGGCGTTCTTCGTCAAAGTGATACTCTTCGTGCTTTGTGATTCTGTGAGAAAAGTTACAGTAATTTAAAGAAGTGCGATGAAATACGAGGTACTTACCCGTGAATATGTAGAGTGCGCGAAATGTGGACCAAATGCTCTTGAAGAGATAGTTCCTCTTAGTCTTTATTGCGCCGCAAGATAATGCCCATCACTTTGCTGGCGCGTTGATCCAGCTGCTATAGCGACGCTTTGATGTGTCGTCGTCGTGGCAGGTGATAGTTCAAGATCCACCAAGTTCAAAACGCGAAGAAAACACGCCATCATTTTTGATTTCGTACGTGTGCCACTCTAATGTGCCACTCTGCACTCTTAGAAATGAAGTTCACCGCATAGCACGCTCCTAGCCAACCATAATCTCGAATGATTTCGTACGCAGTTTTTGTGACAATTATGAACAGCATAAGTGTCACAAAAATGGCGCACGCCTCCCGTTTTCAACAAATCAGGGCTGATAACGATATCATTCGAGATGATAGTTGGCTAGGAGCGTGCTATGTGGTGAAGTTCATTTTTAAGAGTGTGGACAGTATCGATTAAAAATACGAAGATACGAACCATAATCTCGAACGGCATCGTTCTTTCCTCTTATTTGTGGAAAATGGGAGGCGTACGCCTTTTTTGTGACACTTATGCTGTTCATAATCGTCACAAAAAGGGCGTACGCCTCCCGTTTTCAACAAATCAGGGCAGATAACGATGTCATTCGAGATGATGGTCGGCTAGGAGCGTGCTATACGGTGAAGTTCATTTCGAAGAGTGTAGGAGTGTGTCTTGCGGTGAGGTTATGTTTTAAGGTGGTCGAAACTATCAGTCCTACCCTGCGGAATGTGCAGCATGTCACCACGATATAGGCTGACACACCTGACGTGCAGACCTATTCCTATCACCTTACCTTCTCCGTTTTAAGAGTGTGGTACACTCTTAAAAATGAGCTTCACCGCATAGCACGCTCCTAGCCAACCATTTTCTTTAATGATGTCGTTGTCTGCCCTGGTTTGTTGAAAACGGGAGGCGTACGCATTTTTTGTGACAATTATGAACAGCATAAGTGTCACAAAAATGTCGTACGCCTCCCGTTTTCAACAAATCAGGGCTGATAACGATATCATTCGAGATGATGGTTGGCTAGGAGCGTGCTATGTGGTGAAGTTCATTTTTAAGAGTGTGGACAGTATCGATTAAAAATACGAAGATACGAACCATAATCTCGAACGGCATCGTTCTTTCCTCTTATTTGTGGAAAATGGGAGGCGTACGTCTTTTTGTGACACTAATGCTGTTCATAATTGTCACAAAAAGGCGTACGCCTCCCGTTTTCAACAAATCAGGGCAGATAACGATGTCATTCGAGATGATGGTCGGCTAGGAGCGTGCTATACGGTGAAGTTCATTTCTAAGAGTGTAGGAGTGTGTCTTGCGGTGGTGGGGAGGTTATGTTTTAAGGCGGTCGAAACTATCGGTCCTACCCTGCGGAACGTGCAGTATGTCACCACGATATAGGCTGACACACCTTACGTGCAGATCTACTCCTATCACCTTACCTTCTCCGTTCTAAGAGTGTGGTACGAGTTGAAGTTGTCTTTGTAGGGTAACCAGCAACGAGAAAGATATTGTCCTTGTCTGTGCAGGGGAGTTGGTGAGCAACGTGGTGGTGGGACATCGGGCGAAGGCAAAGGGACCAAGGAGGGTGACGACGTGTCGCTGTACGGCACTCCCAAGGAGGAGCTGGGCCCCGGGGGGCTGTCCGAAGTCAAGGCGTCCTTCATGCGAAACCAGCTGGAGGCGCTGTTCCAGCCGTCCGACAACAAGCTAGCCATGAAACTCTTCGGCTCAAAGAAAGCCCTCATGAAGGAGCGCATCCGACAAAAAGCCGCGGGGCACTGGATCATACATCCATGCAGTAACTTCAGGTACTTTATCTTTTCTTCTTTGCGAGGAAATCTCCCTGTCGTCCACGACGTCCAGCAAATAACTTGGTGTCAATCACGGCGTTGCAAAAAGGGGATCAACGAGACAGTCAGTGTTTTATCGCATCATTTCTTGCGCACTGAAAAAAGAGGGTAACGTGGAAACACTCCGTCAAGTACGGACAAGACGAGTGATGAAAAGATGAAAACACTGAAACTTCTTTCGCGCAGTGGACTGCATTGCATTGGTACCCGGAGAGATGCAGTCCGCACGACACGACAACTTGTACACTGACAAACGGACGTTTCAGTGTTGTTTTTTTTAATCTTTTGTCACTCCGAGTAATTTTAGTCCTTTGCGGGACTAAGTGCATTATCACCACCATTAGTTCTTTTGAACTAAAGACACGGAACTTTATGCGAAGCTCAGGTATCATTTTCATGTGCAGGAGAGTAAATTTCAGGGCCAGGCCATGAAAAACAGGTGTAATTACAATTCAAAGGACTAAGGGACTCCCCAGTTTGATCCGTTTTCTTTTAGAGTGTAGGAAGACAGCCATAATTTAAAATTGCCGCGCATAAAAGAAATATTTCGTCGCGTTTCCTTTGGGGATACAGCGAGCGTTTTAGACATCAATTTAGCGCCAATTTTAAAACGTAACAAACAAACGTGGTTGGTGGATTAGAAAGATTCGATTCACCTCTTCTTGCACTAGAATTCGGATTCCCGAATCTCATTCTCTCTCCCGATTCACGGATTCTGTTGACCCATCCCTAGTTTTTACAGTCTTCTCCCGGCCTCTGGAGTACTTTCTCAATTTAAAAATCATAGCGCGTCACTTTGTCTATTTAAAAGACCATCACAAGGCCCAACACACTTTCCGCGTACACGTACACACATAAATGTAAAACACACATAACACCGTGCAACGTATAGCACTATCATAACAAACCAATCAATCTCCACAGATAACGCACTAAAAGCGCCACTGCGCGGACAAAAATCCCGGCACTTATACTGTGAGGCACTCAGAGAAAGATGCTTTCCACGGCAGCCTTCGGAAATAGAGATTTATGTTTTCCATCGCCACCAAAGTAACTTTGTCCACGAGGGGTGACCTTGTTCGTAATGAACCGCCTGCTTCTTGCGACTGGAACAATCTTTGCATTGTTTAGCGTTCTTCCGTTTATCCGACTGGCCACACGCAGATCAATGCAGCGTCTTTCTTGGCTCCCTCTCGTTTACTGGCTGGTAGTCTAAATTATGGAAACAGCCCCTCCGGTATTGGAAACGCCGACCGATTCCCCCGTATATCTTTCACCGCTGTTTCTGAAGTGGCCGGAATAAATTGCGCGACGCGAAAGTAATTTCCACAAGGAACGTGGTTATATTCTTTTGGGATATGCACTTCCTTTTTCTCGTTGCTTTTTTTTCTCTTCTTTTTATTTCTTGCTTGGAAGTGGGGAATAAATTGTCACTTTTTTTGTCAGATAAATCGAAAGACGGTAAATAGAGTGATTTTCTGTTTGTTTTTCTAGCAACCAAGTAGTATTTTGCGGCGGCATTTCAACCCCGCGAGGAGACTCGTAAGAGAATGTAGGCAATTGGTGCGATACGTATGTGTATATATATATGTATGTACAAAGGAATTTCCCGTCGCTTGGAAGACTTTTACCGTCTTGGGGATAAGATACGTGCGCAACTCTAAGTAAGTATTAAACGGATGTACTCGAAGTGTGGTCAGAACGACCAAACAAAACCCTTATGCTGCTAAGCGATACGCTCTTAAAAATGAACTTCACTACATAGCACGCTCCTAGCCAACTATAATCCCTAGTGACAACGTTCTTTCCCCTGATTTGCTGCAAACGAGGGGGTCACGTCATTTTTGTAGCATTATGCAGCTCATAATTGCCACAAAAATGGTGTACGCCCCCGTTTTCATTAAATCAAGGGAGAAAACGTTGTCATTCGGGATGATGGTTAGCTCAGAGCGTGCTATGCGATGAAGCTTTCTTTTTAGAGTGTATATAGGCGACACCTGCTGGCACCGCAGTATAATTCATCTGGCGAAATAACTCTCTTGGGGTTAACGAACTACATTTCGTGTCGTTCTTAGAACACGAGTACAGCGCGCTTCTTTTGTGGGTCAAATCCAGTTGTGGAAATCGGTAGCTCCTGCTCTTCACTAATTAACGAGCTCATTATAACGCATTTCCTGACTAGAATTGTGCCCTGACTCTCTGTTGTAATCTTATTATTAGCCAGCCGTTCCTATCTACATCGTTATTTGCAATTTGCTAGTGTTCAACCTCATCCACGAGAGATCCTGGACTAATTCGACTCTGACGGGCACAGACGCAGCCGATATGCACGTGTCTGTGTAATAGCGTTACCGATCTGATGAACAGATAGGAGCAGAGTTTTTTTTTTTTATGTGTAGGTTCAAAGTAATTTAATATTGGCCCCACTGGGAGAAGAATAAAAAAGCTGATAACCGGTGTGGTTTCAGGTTCTACTGGGACCTGTGCATGCTGTTGCTGCTCGTCGCAAATCTCATCGTCCTTCCAGTAGCCATTTCATTTTTCAACGACGATCTCTCCATACGGTGGATCGCCTTCAACTGTTTGTCAGACACCATTTTTTTGTTAGACATTGTCGTCAATTTCAGAACGGGTAAGTTTGTGCCATCTTACTCCCATTCCTCACCGCTCCACGCGACGTGTTGGTGTGTCCCGCCTTGTCCCTTTTCCGTGTCGTTTCCCATTTTTTTCCCGTCGCCCTCTCTTTCTTATTATTTTTTCTTTCTTTCGATAAACGATAACCCCCTCCCCCGCACGCGACGTTGTTCGTTCACAATGGCCGTAACCGCATATTGCGATGGTGACGCAGTGCACTCTTAAAAATGTACTTCACCGAACAGCACGCTCCTAACCAATCATCATCACGAATGATATCGTTAGCTGCCCTGATTTGTTGAGAACGGGGGGCGTACGCCTTTTTTGTGACACTTATGCTGCTCATAATTGTCACAAAAAGGCGTACGCCTCCCGTTTTCAACAAATCAGGGCACGTAACGATATCATTCGTGATGATGGTTGGCTAGGAGCGTGCTTTGCGGTGAAGTTCATTTTTAAGGGTGTGATATGCGTGCTTTGTTTGCGTGCTTTGTCTAAAGGTGAGAGAATATTTTTCGTTTCGTTACTGGCACATATTTGTTTCAGTTTCAGTTTCTGTTTCCACCATTGTTGTTTTCATTTCCGTTTCGGTTCTCGGTACCTCCCCCCCCCCCGTTTGTTGTTTTCATTTTTTTTATGCTTAATATGAGACCGTGACAAAACATAACTGCCTCTATATATGCGCATATACTGAAATTTATTTGAGCACTTTAGGGATACCTGCACACAAGAGGTAATATTTATTGAAGCGAGATTCTAGTGGTTTCTTTGAATTCGAGTGGTTATTTCTTCAACATTTATTCAAGTGGGTTTCTTTGAATAGTTAGTGTATATGAACATGGTTTCCATGAATATTACTTACGCTTGCAACTTGCAAGTCACCATAAGCTCGTCGCCAGTTGAGATAGCCGATATGCGTGGAATAACAACGGTTTAATAAGAGTAGAGACGAGACAGTTCATGTTGGAAGCTGTGCTTTCGGACGAATCAGCTAGAAGAATCACACTGAGGCCGTGCTCTCGCGCATCGTCTTCGGTGTCCACCAACCATCCCACTAGCGCCACTACATGGTTGACACAAAAAGGCGTACGCCCCCTCTCTCTTCGAATCAGAAGCGATAAGCCCGTCACACGTGGCAATGGATGGTGGACAGCGTGCTGCGCGGTGACGTTCTGTGTTTAGAGTGCAGGTGACAACGCAAGAGAGACACTACTTTACGCGTTTAGTAAATATTTCTTCTCGTGTACGTAGGTATAATGCACCAGGACAACAGTGAGCAAGTGATCCTCGACCCGAAGCTGATCGCGCACCATTACATCCGCACGTGGTTCTTCCTGGACTTGATCAGCTCCATCCCGTTGGACTACATTTTTCTCATCTTCATTCAGGACTACAGCGACAATTTCCAGCTGCTCCACGCCGGCCGCGCCCTTCGCATCCTGCGCTTCGCCAAAATGCTCAGCCTTTTGCGGCTGCTGCGCCTCTCGCGCCTTGTGCGCTATGTCAGCCAATGGGAGGAAGTCTACGTAAGGCATCCTTATTTTTACTTTCTCTCGCTTCCAATCGAAGTGACACGTCGATCTTCCACACCCTTAAAAATGAACTTCACCTCATAGCACGTTCCTAGCCAACCGTCATCTCGAATGATATCGTTATCTGCCCTGATTTGTTGAAAACGGGGGGCGTACGCCTTTTTTGTGACACTTATGCTGTTCATAATTGTCACAAAAAGGCGTACGCCTCCCGTTTTCAACAAATCAAGTCAGATAACGATATCATTCGAGATGATGGCTAGGAACGTGCTATGAGGTGAAGTTCATTTTTAAGAGTGCATAGTTCACTCTCAGGACAGAACTTCACCGCATAGCACATTGTGCGCCAACCACTGCCACAAATGATAGGGTTATCGCTTCTGACTTGAAGAGGGAGAGGGGCGTACGCCTTTTTGTAGCAATTATCATATATCCAAATGGCTACAAAAAGGCGTACGCCCCCCTCGCTCTTCGAATCAGAAGCAGTAACCCTATCATTAGTGGCAATGGTTGCCGGATAACGTGCTTTGCGGTGAAGTTCTGTTCTGAGAGTGTGATTGACCGCAGAGTATAGATCGCACTCAATCCTGCTCCCAAAACGGAAACCAGAAACACCACCCTTAAAAGAGAACTTCACCCCATAACACGTCCTGGCCAACCATCATCCCGAATGACATCGTTCTCTCCGCTGATTTGTTAAAACCCGTTTTGTGACACTTATGTGCTTCTGTTAGTTGTCACAAAAAGGCGTACGCCACGAATCAGGAGGGATGAAGGTAGCATTCTGTGCAATGGTTGGCCTCTCACCGTGCTATTCGGTGAAGTTCTGTTTTAGGACTGTGTCCCACTCTGACACGTTAAAGTTCGCCGTGATGCGCAAATTGTCAAATATGTTGGCTAAATTATTTTGCAAGCATGTAACAATCAGCTCAACAAGCAAATGCGTCCAAAAAGGAAAAGAAAACGGTTGAAACCAAATCTCAAAGATACAAAACCTACTCAAAGCTATATTGCCATTATTTAGAGCAAGTATAATTTCTGCCGCGGGTTAGAACACTTGCACGAGCCTCGGATGCAATGCTCAGTTTGCGAAATTCTTAAAGTGGTACAGCCCGTGGTTATGGCTCCGGCAGAAGCACAAATTTTCTAAGCCAGCCATTCATGGCTCTGTTCCGTCGGGCTTTTAAACAGCGAATAGAGTAACAATTCCAATCCTTAGACCTAAGGAATGCTGCAGCTAATACCTGCTCAATACCTGCTTTCTTATTCCAGGAAGATCCCATTAGGCTTATGATGTGAATGCGTTACCAAGTTGCAGCGTACACTCTTAGAAGTGAACTTCACCGCATAGCACGTTCCTAGCCAACCATAATCTCCAATGGTGCCGTTATTTGCCCTGATTTGTTGGAAACGGGAGGCGTACGCCTTTTTTGTGACAATTATGAACAGCATAAGTGTCACAAAAAAAAAGGCGTACGTCTCCCGTTTTCAACAAATCAGGGTAGATAACGATATCATTCCAGATTATGGTTGGCTAGGAGCGAGATATGCGGTGAAGTTTATTTTTAAGAATGTACCTTACAGCTTGACGATCCTTTATCAATATGTACACTCCAAAAACAGAGCTTCACCGCATAGCACGCTGTGCGCCAACCATTGCCACGAATGATAGGGTTATCGCTTTTGATTCGAGGAAAGAGGGAGGCGTACGCCTTTTTGTGGCAATTTGGGTATATGGTAATTGCCACAAAAAGGCGTACGCCTCCCTCTCTCCTCGAATCAAAAGCGATAACCCTAGCGTTCGCGGCTCTGAAGCTCTGTTTTTAGAGTGTACACTCTAAAAACTGAACTTCACCACATAGCACGCTCTGTGCCAACCATTGCCACGAATGAAAAGGTTATCGCTTCTGATTCGAGGGAAGAGGGCGGCGTACGCCTTTTTGTGTCAATTATCATGTATCCAAATTTACACAAAAAGGCCTACGCCCCCTTCTCTCTTCGAATCAGAAGCGATAACTCTATCATTCGTTGCAACGGTTGGCGCAGATCGTGCTATGCGGTGAAGTTCAGTTTTTAGAGTGTACTTGCCTGCCTGTACTTGACATGTGTAGCAAGGACAACGACAGGAAAGAAACGAAGCAGAAAGGATCAAAGAGGATTCGAAAATAATCAAAAAGGACCCGTTGGCGCCAGACTTGACAAAACACTCAGATCGGTTGAGTACAGAAAGACTCCCCATTTCATGGAATCCCATCGATTGCTTGAAACGATGACATATTTACCTTGGAAAGACGTTCCCCTTTCCCTCCTGAGAGGATATAGAATTTCCGCAGTCGTGCTCTTCTGCTTCAATGTTGTCTACAATAAGTGTGGTCTGCAGAGTGCTAGCATGGTATATGTATGTCTAGTATACCGTAAAGTATTCCCCTGCTTGGTTGGTGTGATACTAAATGTGGGATGCCAGCTTTGTCTCTTTACTCATAAGACAGAACATTTTCTACATAGCACGCTGAAGGCTATGGCTGTTTCACAGAATGGCGCTTATGACGCTATCACTCGTGATTTGTGCACCCTTAAAAGCGAACTTCACCTCATAGCACGCTCCTATCCAACCATCATCCTGAAAGACATCGTTCTCGCCCCTTATTTGCTGAAAAGGGGGAGGCGTACGCCTTTTTTTTTTGTACCGCTTATGCACGCGTAACTAGTGTATAAAAAAGGCGTACGCCTTCCGTTTTCAACAAATCAGGGGCGAGAACGATGTCTTTCAGGATGATGGTTGAATAGGAGCGTGCTATGAGGTGAAGTTTGTTTTTAAGAGTGTGGAAGGCGTCGGGCGTACGCTTTTCTGTGGCAATTAACATAAATGCATAAGCGTCATAAGAAGGCGTACGTCTTCCGTTTTCAACGAATCAAGGGAAAGAACGACGACATTGCATGGATGATGACTGACTATGCTGTCAAGTTCTGCAGAACTTCGCCGCATAACACGCTCCTAGCCAACCATCATCCCGAATGGCATCGTTCTCTCCCCTGATTTGTTGACGACAGGAGGCGTACGCCTTTTTGTGACACTGGTGCAGGAATTATAATTGTCACAAAAAGGCGCACGCTCCGCGCTTTCCACAAATCAAGAGTGATATAGAGGTATCGCTCTGTACAATGGTTGACCTTCAGCGTGCTACGTGGTGAAGCTTTGTTTTAAGATTGATGTTTTAAGAATGTACAATGTACCGATGGACTATATGCAGCCATCTTTCGGGGTGTTTGGCAACGTTCCTTCTTCGAAGTTACCAATTTCTTACCGAAAATTGCCGAGACGTGACTGAATACACAAATAAAACTTTGCTGTGGTTACTCTGACACGTTAAAACATTAATCAAACAGTATCAATTAAATGGGCTCGTTAGGCCTCGTTAGTTATTAGGCTAAAACTTCTACGTCGCTTGCTTAAACGCTTCTTCGTCTATATTATTCTTAATGAACATTAGAGACAAAGGATTCTCTTGAGCAGTGGAAACTGATCACCCGGGCTTTGTGGCTCGCGGAACGTTGCATTCACCGAAAGATGACTGCCATGCCCTCGATCTTAAATGGGAATCATTTTTCCGTTGGTGTCTGCTACCTTTCACCGTCTCATCATATATAGTATTCGTCTTCTCGGTGTATTTTCTTGCATCGTGTCGTGTCTTCTCCGTATACCAATAACGTTGCAACTATGTCGCAAGTGTACATGCAATGTTTCTCAACATTATTTTCTTCATTTCTGTTTTCTTTCGTCTTTCCATACCATGCAGTCCGTATATCTCACCTTTCCCACGAAAATATTTCATTTCTATAACCACCACATTTCCCTACGTTGCATTTGTCGCATGTTTTTATATTATATCTGCATGCATTCTCTTTACACGCCACAGCCTGTTTCAAAATACCAAATGAGATTGGCCGTAGGTACGCAATACATTTATTTATCCCGTACGGCGACATTGATGGGACCAGAGTTCATCAGTGTGATTCGGTATCGGAAGTCGCAAGGCACTTCTGTGCAAAGCAGCATGCTTGTAGAGGAACGGAGCTTGTTTGATCTCGATTACGTTGTGTTTCGTATATTAAGTATGACGTCACAGAGAATGGACGTTGTTAGTAACTGCCGGCACGTTGCTGTATTAGGTACCACGACAGGCATGTTTATGCCGTGTAGTCGCATCCTGTACGCCATAAGAAGTTCAAAAATTGTTGTAAGTATAAACCAGCATCCTGCTCATCTATTGATGATAAAGGATGGCTGTTTCGTAAGTGCGAGCTGGGAATCAGTAATATGAAAATAAGAAACAAGATACGATAAATATGATACTGCATGTTCCTGTGACGGTCTTGTAAAAAATTATCTTGGCGGCGTCTTCCCAATGGCACAGGCGGGACGGGCTAAATGTTCACCGGGTGTGTGAATATGCGGCTTACGTTTTATAGCTATGCTGCCGTCTTAATAACTGACTTACAAAAGTACAAGCTGATGTTTTGCGACCTTAGAACCTGAATCAAACACCTGAAATAACGAAAAATCGTTTCGTTTCGAAAATTAATAGTCAAGGTCTCGTCAACGTCGAAGTAAGGTGTTTCGCCTGAGATTACATCAGGAGATGAGTTCACCTGTAGCAAGGGGTACTTGAACAACAACAATTGCCAGTGTACACAGACACAATCGCGCTTAATATTCGACAGTTTTAGTTGTGTAATGTATGAAAGGCATGTTCACATCTAGATATAATGCATAGTTCGCTATTTTTGCACTCACTGACACAAGGGTTACAAGCGTGGGTTTCAGAACTACCTCCAAGGCACGGAATTTTCTGTTACACGAACACTACAGACAAGACATACCTTCCATCGCTACCGCACCGCATCATCTACGGACGGAGAAGGAACATTTGAGGAGGAACCCCAAACGAGAACAAAACTCCAGCCAGAGAGAAGACGACGTTAGAGCGCCATCATTCATGGAACGAAATAAGTGGAACATGATGCCCAGCACATCGGGAAACAAGACATGGCTTTCGTGGATACTCCATTGGAAAGAGTGATTTGAGAAGGAAGAAAGGAATAACAGCAACGCCTCTTCTATGACACAGACCCGAAGGATAACGCCACTGAAAGTGCTATGGACAAACACAAATGGAATAATTAGTCAACTAAAACCACGAAGAACAGGACTGTGGAGCGATATTACGTGTTCGCCTACCAACTTTCCCAGCTGCTCTCTCTCTCTCTCTCGCTCGCTGTTTATGGCTTCCCTGTGCATGCTTGGCTTAACTGCATCCCTAACAATGCTCTTTGACACTTCGACCCTCACAGAACAAAGGTCAGTGGACATTTAATCATCAGTTAGACAACCGAAATCGAGTGGAACAAATATCACTCACATTGCGCAAAAATCACCGGTAGGGCACCACTTGTCATGTGATCATGTGCTCTCTGTCTCTCATTAACACAAAAATAAACAGTCGTCAGAACACAATAAAACCCATACTCTTAAAACGGAATTTCACCGCATGACGTGGGGCGCTGTAAGTAGGGGATCCGCAGAGCGCACTCTGTCCCTCTCGCTCCGGAGCCTCTGCTAAACGGGTTTTTAAGGCAAGAGAGCGTTACGTGTGGACGTGATGTGTGTGCGTAGCGTGTGCAAAGCGCCTCTAGGCCTCTGGGTGTCACTGAATGTTCCTTTCCGGTAGGGCCGTCTTCCGATCCGGCTGTCTGCAGTCTTTAAAACATTAATTAATGTTCTTGTGGGTCCAACCGGAGAGGAGGGTGGAAAGCGCGAGAAGCACTCCGACCTGTGGGTACACTCTTAGAAATGAACTTCACCACATAGCACGCTCCTAGCCAACCATCATCCCGAATGACAACGTTCTCGCCCCTGATTTGTTGAAAACGGGAGGAGGAGCCTATTTTGTGCCGTGCATAATGCCCAAAATAGGCTCCTCCTCCCGTTTTCAGCAAATCAGGGGCGAGAACGTTGTCATTCGGGATGATGGTTGGCTAGGAGCGTGCTATGTGGTGAAGTTCATTTCTAAGAGTGTAGGAGAACAGGAGCGCCACGCTCCGGAAAAGGAGTGACGCCGTTTAGTAAAAAGGAGCGCCCCCACGATCATCGCGAATGACATCGTTCTCTCACATGATTTGTTGAAAACGGGAGGCGTACGCCTTTTTGCAACAAGCATACAGTATGTTAATTGTCGCAAAACGGCGTATGTCCTACGCTTTCGAAAAGTCGGGAGTAATAACGGTATCATTCTGTACAATGGTTTCGCCTATGCCTTCTTGCACCCTTTCCGGTTTGTTGCCAAAACGACATCCGGTGGGGGTGGTGGTAGTGCTGAAAGGGCTCGCCGTTTCGGTTTCGCAGCAAACACGCTCTGCGCCAACCACTATGCCGATTCATACAGTTATCGCTTCTGATTTGAGGAAAGAGAAGGTCGTGTACGCCTTTTTATGGCAACTCAAATTGCCACAAGGAGGCGTACGCCTCCCATTTTTCAACAAATCAGGAAAGTGAAAGCTATCATTCTGCATGGTGGCTGGTTCCGAGCGTCTTTAGTCGCTAAAGGACCGGAAGTCTTCGTGGCACCGGAAGTTGTGACGGGGCCTTTTTTATGTTTACCCGAGAACGTCATGTATAGCGTGTCATGTGGTGAAGTTTTGTTTTTAAGAGTGCAAGACTAAAATTATACCACGCTGAGAATTTACTCATCTTTTCGAGTGACGCTCACACAACCAGATAAGATCAGCAACAAAAACGAAACCACGTATAATGTCATTTTCAAACTCGATTTCAGTTGTCCTTCCACTGCACTTACCAGTACCCTTAATACTTGCTGCTCAGCCTGCTATCAGGCGGTGTGTTATATAACGTCCCAAATTATCACGTAGAACGCTACAATTAAGCGACTCTCCCAGGGGCTAACAGTATCGATGAATACATAAGAATAAACAAATTTAATTAGATGATACACAAAAAACTGTGTATGTGTGCGCGCCTATTGGATACATTTACCATAGCTTCGTGTCAGCGCAACATTTATCATTCCTTCAAACATAACAGGCATCGAAATCACGAGATCCACACAATACTATAGAACATATGTAAACGCTAGGTTTAACATGTACCATACACAATGATACATTTCTCCTCTCGATTCCTTTTGTTCCTTTCGCCCTTGTTATGTTTGTTACTACCTTAAGGTAACCCCAGTTTGCTTTCAAGTCTTTAGTTTGACAGTAACGAGACACGCCACTGATAACGAAAAAATAAATAAAATAAAATAAATTGCAAGAAAACAGTTTGTGTATCGTAGATAGTTTGTGGCTATTTTTTATGCCTACTTTGTGTTGTTTTTAATATAAGCTAGTTGGCACTTTATTTACAATTTTAGAGTCATACAGTGATCAAACCTTCCAAGGGTGCCTTATGTGTTCCCTCAAAATGCCAAACAGGCGACATTCCCATATGCCCTATATATCGTTACAAGAGAGTGGCAAAAGGGAATTAGGCTGTTTCCTTGCCATCATACTCCTTCCCGAATAGTCGCTTTCTCCTCTACCCCTTCCTCAGCTTCACCTTTCCCACAATTACACTGGAGCCCTGATATAATGAAATTCAGGAGAATTACTATACGGGGTGTCCTATCTAACATGCACCAATAATTTAAAAAAAAATGACTTAGCTCTCAACATGTTTGAAACCAAATGTATGCTGTTAACAGTCGTGTGTTCCAGTCACAAGTATTTTTTTCATTGTGCTCAGTTAAATATTTAGATGGCTACTTAACTTTTAAGATATTAGTTTAAGGGACGAGATGTCAATTGGAACGTTGTAGTTGTAGGTTGTTTCCAACAAGGTACCCTTTGTGTGGCTCTTTTTTCAATTAAAAGATAAAGCACGTGCAATACAAAAAGGACACCACGTGACAACGCGGCCGCGTGCCGCGTTTGCAGCGCGCGTTTTCACCCTTCATTCAGAGCGTTCCGGCTTTCTTAAACTTTAGTGCATGTAAGTTAGAACACCCTGTATACAAAATTTTAAGCTTGATTAGAGCTCATTGTATGTAAATTCGTTATTTCTCAATCAATTCGTTGCAACAAGAATTTGATATATGCGTTGTTTCGTTATATCGTGGCTCCTCTGTAACTCCTAGCGGTCCATGCACCGTAATGACTCCCATGCTCTGCCTTCTTTGATCCCTTGCAGATGCATAACTTGGCTACGCTATCCAACAGTACGGGAGCCTTCGGATGTATGTTCGAAACGTGTGGAGAAGTATGTGCCAGCAAGGTGGGTTTATCAGGGTCCCTCTGCTTGCCTGAGTCAGTACCAAGCAGCTTCCAGGTAGTTTCGCATCGCCAGCCTGCCCTTGCATCTCTCTGTGCCGCGCTTCTAGAAAGCAAGTGCAAGACTGTCTTCAGCAACGTCAGCAAGCTTCGGACTATGACACGCAAGTTGATAGGCGCTTGCTGCATGATTGCCGGACTGCCTAAACGAAGAGTTCTGCTCCGTTTGCAAAGTTCCAGAAAGCGACGAAAACGGTTTCATCATGCCAACACGAACACTGTTTCTTGTATGCTTTTATGAAACCCACGAAAGTGAAGAAGAATAAGAGTGAATTCATAAAATGGAAGACAGTCACAGCATAAGAAGGCTCAGCAATAATCGTCGAGCCGAACACGTTGTGTCTATTCATCGCTAATCTGAACGAGAAACTTTTTTTTCTGTTTCACGAAAGGGGGTTTCTTTCTGTTATTAGCAAGTTGTCAAAACGCAACACACGTGAACCGACTACCACACAAAAAGCTTCGCAGTGTTGTACATAACAGCTGTTAGTTTCTTATCTTTTCTTTTTTGTTTAGAATGAATAACGACGCAAGTTTGCCTTGGCACTGCATCATGCACAGCAATGCACAGTACATACTATAAAGAGAGTGTTTCCATACACAGTACACAATCAACGTAAAGACGAAAAACTGTCTTCACCAGAACAAAATGTGCTTCCTGTTCAAACATGATACGCTACACGTCAAGGCCTTAGTGCCATCTACATTAACTACACGTTCTGACACTTTGTGACCACTGTCGCTCTTCCATCTCTGAAGACGCTTAGTCGAAGGATATTTTTGCTCCGAGTGCAGAACGTTCCCACGAAATACACAGTGATCGAGCTGCAACGCTGAGTTGTGACATCGAGGCCGTTTCCAATAGTGTCTAACTGTCTCTGAAGGGGAATGGCATTCATCATGGCATGCAATCTAATGTATTGTTTTCACGAATATTTTATCTAAGAGATCTTGCAATAGGCATATTGTACACCCATTAATAAACAACTTTGCACAGTCAATCTTTGCAAAGTGGAAGGTGCAAGCAACTCTTTAGCGACATCGATTCATGAGTGGTTTTATTCAATTGAGCAATTTAGTCGTTTCATTCACAATGATCTGCGAAACCCGCCGAAGTGGCAGGATGTGGCGCTGAAGACCGTTATCTCTCCTGATTTCTCGAAAACATGCTCCTTAACAATTACCATAACTGACTGAGTGCAACAGAACCCAACCGAGTATGTATTACCTGCGTGACATGTTCTGTTCTAGGGAGTTTGTGTCTTTTCTGGGACCCAATAAAAACTAAGCCCCTTCCTCATTGCAGTTCCTCAACATGGCAAGCGTGTTCATGAAAATCTTCAACTTGATCTGCATGATGCTTCTTATTGGTCACTGGAGCGGTTGCCTTCAGTTTCTCGTCCCAATGCTGCAGGGGTTTCCTTCCAATTCCTGGGTCGCTATTAACGAACTGGAGGTAAGTCACCATATTCATTGGAAGGAGAGATGTTAACCTGTGTATGAACTTTGGCAGAATAAGTACTGGTTCGAGCAGTACTCGTGGGCGCTGTTCAAGGCCATGTCGCACATGCTGTGCATAGGCTACGGCCGGTTTCCGCCACAGAGTCTGACAGATATGTGGCTCACACTGCTCAGTATGATCAGTGGTGCCACTTGCTATGCCCTATTCCTTGGGCACACTACCAACCTCATCCAGTCCCTCGATTCTTCAAGGAGGCAGTATCGAGAAAAGGCATGTACCCTTGTGATCTCTTCTGACGCACAACTCCGTGGTGGGGTTGCATAATCGCTTTTTGAAAGTCTCACTTTATACACCTATTTCGTGAACATCGCTGAGCACTAGAGACGTTATGTCAGAGGATCTATCCGATATCCTAATGAACGCCTGCTCCATGTGACATACAAAGGCATCATTGGGATTATTCTGCGGATAATATGAAAGGAAATATTTGTTGAATGCTGTCACCTGTACCTCTAACAGTAGGCTATATGTACGTCGTGGATACTGTTTGCACTATACAGCAATGAACCATGCCATAGTGAACTGCAATTAAAACAGGAAATGAATCTGTGAATGTTAGAATGCATGCACTAAGGCTGAAAATGCCATAAACTATTTTACCAATCGTCATGCGCTGAGCATCGAAAGAGAGAAGCATTTGCGAGCCTTGTTGTGAAACAAGAGAACACATCTAAAAGAGAAGAAGAACAGAAAGCAACCATTTGATTGCACACGTAGGGGTTTTCACAGAGTCATGAATGTCTAACTGTGCTGGGACACCCGTCTTGCAGTTAAAACAAGTAGAAGAATATATGGCCTACCGGAAACTTCCCAGAGATCTTCGCCAAAGGATAACAGATTACTTCGAGCATCGGTATCAGGGGAAATTCTTCGACGAAGAGGCCATTCTAGGGGAGCTGTCTGAAAGGCTAAGAGAGGTAAGACCAATAAATCTGCTGAGCCATTCCTGTGTCTGGGATATTCTTCACGCACAATATGTCCATTAAGCACATTCCTATGGAATTGACTGGCACATGCATCTGAACGCTGACCAAACTTCTCAAATATTTTGAAGCTGTTGTCCAGTTCTACAACACAGCATTATACTCTGTGTGGAGTCACATGTCGTAGCTGTGATGCCAAGTGGTTAAAAGACATGCGCACTAGTCTTATGGCTAACTAGACCATCCACATGACTAGGGCAGAAGAAAGCACATTTAAGGAGATACAGAGGAGCCAGAACGATATTGAGTAATACATCAATGGGTAAGGGCCATGTACTCAAATCATTCGAAGCAATGCCAGGTGTAGTTGCAACTGGGTGTGGGCACGGCATGGTGTGCTGCAATATGTGCAGTATTTGAGGGAGCATTCATTTAAAGCTCTCTACCGAATACCTGTTCAACTTCTAATAATATAATAACGACCGAAGTCCGATGGTGTCCAGAAATGTCAGAAGAGCTTTGAGCGCAGAGCGTTGATGGGCTGGATTGGGCCAGGGACCAAGCAATTTCGATAGGGAGAAAGGGCGAGAGTCCAGCTGACAAAGAGACTCGGAGAGTGTGATTCGGGAAGGCTGGTAGTGAGGGCAATGAAGAAGAATATGTTAATATTCGTTGGGACGTTGCTATTATGAACCACACGAGCCCATGTGAAGGGGCTCGTTATTTTATTCCCCCATTCCAACCAGCAATAGAGTAGAGTATCGCCTGTGGCGATGAAACTCCCCGCTCTCCAAGGTCAAAAATAAAGTTGTTGTTGTTGTTCTAATAATATAATAATGGTGCCTGATGTTACACATAAAGTTTGCCTGCCCATAGTGTTGCGACATGTTGCACGTACCCCAGGGTAGGACAGCGGATAATTTGGACCACCTGGGGTACTTTTGACTCCTGGGGTACCTCCTCACATTGCTACTGTCGTCGGCCGGGCTTGAACCCACGATGGAGGAGGAGGAGGAGGAGTGTCGTTGGGAGGAACCGAGAGGTCTGCCTGCCTGATTAGGCGGCATGTTTCTCGGGAAGGGAAAGGTGGTGGAGAGGAAGAGAGGAAAGGGTGGAGTGGAAGACCGAGCGGAATCAGCTCGGGGGGAGGATAGCTGCGTCCATGGGCCGACTTCAGGGGAACTGTGCCGGCATACGCCTATTACACATCTGAGGGAAACCCAGGAAAAACCCCAGACGGCACAGCCGGCCCGCGGATTCGAACCGCGGACCTCCCAGTCTCCAAGCGCACGCGTTACCGCTGCGCCACCACGATGGAGGAGGAGGAGGAGTGTCGTTGGGAGGAACCCGAGAGGTCTGCCTGCCTGATTAGGCGGCATGTTTCTCGGGAAGGGAAAGATGGTGGACAGGAGGAAAGGGTGAAGTGGAAGACCGAGCGGAATCCGCTCAGGGGGAGGATAGCTGCGTCCATGGGCCGACTTCAGGGGAACTGTGCCGGCATACGCCTATTACACATCTGAGGGAAACCCAGGAAAAACCCCAGACGGCACAGCCGGCCCGCGGATTCGAACCGCGGACCTCCCAGTCTCCAAGCGCACGCGTTACCGCTGCGCCACCGGAGTTGGTCGCGCCACCACGATCTTGAGCTAATTACCTGCATTCTCAGCGCGAAATGTAGTCAAATTAATTGTGTCTGACAGGAATCCGTCACTGTCCTATTCTACTCATGTGTTCACTTTCAGCAGGACTAGTACTTGCGCTAGTTATTAGTACACGAGTGTGCAGCCTACAAAGACAGCCAAGAATGTCTCCCGCCATTCAGGCAACCTATGTTGCTTTGGTACTTCCGGCGTGTCGACTGACAAACAAGTTTCCTCACGTCACCTTCAAATATTCCCAATACGAACATCATCATGAATACAGCGTGGCGCGTGCACCGTCGTCTGTTTACTGTTGCGAAACTTCTATGACCTTGCCTCGAACGAGTGCACTGGGGACTGCGTTTGCATGCTCTGGCAGATTACCTAGTCGATTATGCTTTGGTGACGAGGTTTCCCCTGTAGCACTGAACCTCAACCACCAGGTCCCGCACTGAGGGCTTATCTATATAGTTTCGGCGTCGGCTCACTACTTGTCGTGACGCAGAGTGATGCAGCTAGCTATTGCAGCCAATAGGAACAAGCGTAGGACAGGCAGGGCTTAAACGTTCAGTTTTTAGGTTGCGCACGATTACAGTAAACGTTCTTCGACCACTGAACATGGGGACAGCGGTAAACATTATATCCTCGTCATGTATCCAGCAGCAACGGGCAGGGCAAGATAAAAGACCCTTTCTTTTTCAGGATGTGATCAACTACAACTGTCGCTCACTGGTAGCGTCGGTTCCGTTCTTTGCGAACGCCGACCCCAACTTCGTGAACGATGTGGTGACGAAGCTCAAATACGAGGTTTTCCAGCCTGGCGACGTCATCATAAAAGAAGGCACCCTCGGAACGAAAATGTACTTCATTCAAGAAGGCATTGTAGACATTGTCATGAGCAACGGGGAAGTTGCCACCAGCCTATCAGACGGATCCTATTTTGGAGGTGAGTTCTTAGCATATATAAACCGCTGAGCAATGTCCTAATTTCGGTTACCAATACAATATAATCTAGTCCAATCAGGCTTACCAATCCAACTGCACATTTTGCTTCCTCGACAGAAATATGCCTACTGACCAACGCCCGACGTGTAGCTAGCGTCCGGGCTGAGACCTACTGCAACCTCTTCTCGCTCTCGGTAGAACACTTCAACGCTGTCCTTGACGTCTACCCGGTCATGCGACGCACCATGGAATCTATCGCCGCTGAACGACTCAACAAGATCGGCAAGAACCCTTGCATCGTTTCCCAACGTGAAGACCTGCGCGTCGACCTCAACACGGTCACAGCTCTCCTCCAGTCCGCCCAATCACCGGACGGCTCGCCGGACAGCTGCGACAGGAAGTCTACAAGTCACGGAGGTGGCTTCCTCGGGGTGCGACGCGCGAACATTCCCCGGCCAAAGTCCGAGAGTTGTTTCCATCGCATGTTCGACATGGCTGGGGCACCCAACCCTATACCGCGTTCGGGAACGTTCTACGAGTCACTGACCGGTGCAGGTTCGCAGACCAATCTGCAGACGGAGGACTGAAGGGGCCTTAAAAAAATATTTGTTGCTCGCCGAGTGCGTCGCCGCAGACATGCTGCAGCACATATCCTGCTTTCTGTCTCGCACCGTTCACACATACGTCATCACCCATGTTACGGGTATGTCAATTCAAAGTGAGGGCACGCCCCGCTTTTTCTCCTGGAAAAAGCACGCAGACTAGGGAAACGGCAAAGTGGCATCACCTCGAAAGAGTGATGTGGACGCTACGCGGTACGGCGTTAATATTTGAAGCGTGTTTCCGTGCCTGTGGTTGAAGGACCATCCTGACCTAAAGGGAATTTATTCGAACCATTCGAGAGCCAGCGTTCGTGACTTATCTGCATAAGCGAGGTGGCCTGTGGTTCGTGCTACAGCCAGATAGGCTAAGCACAGTACTACATTCTACGACACACCTAAGTTAGCAAAATATATCTGTCTTCCTTGACTTGACTGTCCTCCCAGCTCGAGTACCATAAGCTCCTACGTGCGCGGCTCCTAATTGTAACCATTCGTACCAAGTTACCGCTACCTTAGCGAAAACCAAATTATCCAGAACACCACGACAAGAACCGTTAATTCGTACTGTCGTGCAATCATGCACCAGCGAGAGACGGGGCGTGGCCTCTCTTGATTTCCGTGATGCAAAGTGCAGGATTCCAACAACGTATCAGGCAACAACGTCACGTGACAGGTGTGCTGGCGATGCAGATTTCACCCCTAATCTAGATTCTCAAGTTACTAAAAATGAACCTCAGATGAATTAGATATATAAGCTAAATTACTATGCATCTACCATCATCCGCGATAAGTCCTCCAGCACAAAAGTTCGATGCACAGCTCAGTTGTAAGTGCATTCACGATTGGTCCTGTGACTAAGTTGTAATCTTTACAACCACACGTTATATGGGACGTTATGGGGACGTTATGGGGACGTTATACCACAATTCCCATACGTCTGCCTGTATATCTCAGCTCCCATGTTCACCCGTCACGTGAGCGGGACACCAACGTTGCCTGCCTGAAACGGTTCTCAGACTTTTCCAGCGAGCCAGCGCTTTCGTCACCGAGCATACTTTAGCACTCGCAATGCATGCGCACATCTCACACACGAAACAATCTCACCCACAGTGGAACGTCACTTCCGTGTCGTGACGTCACACACTAGTGATTTTGCTAGGCCTCAGCAATGACTTCAAAACATGAAACTTTCGTAAAAGCTGTGGGCAATGACATCAGGGACGAATTTAATGGGGATCCATAAATTCCGATTCCGCTTCTGTTGTTTCTCGATTTTGTTTCCTCGGCTATATTATGAAACCGGGCGTCACTTACGGGGGAACCGATGTACTGCAGGCTACTCTAATTTTCTACAGCTTTTACACTTTTGCATCATCTAACATTTTTTACCGACTGCAGGTTGACCTAGTATACGCAGTTAGAGGTGAGAACAAGCGAAGGGGCCAAGTCTAATAGAGCTGGGGGTTGAGCGAGAAATTTATAAAAGGGTAAACGATCCCCTTTGAATGAAATACGTCTCTACAGATTTCACAGACGCTTACGTGTGTGAATGACAACCACTAACTTTTACGAAAAGGGCATGTTCCTGTCTATTGCTACACGCACACGATTATGCACACACTATATAGTCACCATCATCAATTTAGTGCGCTCTAACAGGTCGAGCACATTTTGAAACAAAAATTAGTCGGCACACCACGAGTTGAACCATCAAAATACTATGCTATACTACTTTATATATCTATGAATCCTTCGTCGTGAAAAAGAATAACAATTATTTCTGTGATTTATAGAATTTACATTCCAACAATTCTCTTCCTGCTGCCTCTGAGGCAGCCTTTATTGTCTTCCCGTCACTTCTCTTGGTAATCGAAGCCGATTTTATTCAGCCTGTAACGTTTGTTTACCTTTCCTTTCTTTCTTTTTTTTTTTTTTTTTCTTGTAGAACTACAGTTTCCGGGTGATTTCCCGTAGAATTAGCAATGATAAGAACGATGTAGCACCTTTTAAAAAAGACTTATTTTTGCTAAAATTGGACCGCGTCGCTCACTCTCATTACATTTCATTTATTGTTACGTTAAACACCCCCATGAGGGTAACGATGTTGAATGCATATGGATATTTAATGGCCGCATAAACCGCACCGTAGGTCGGACTATTTTTTCAAAAATGCACAACAAAAAAGTCAATTGTATACCTGTCATTGGCGAAAAAAGCTATGAGACTCGCGACAATGGGCTGCGGACGCCGCCATCTTGATTTTTATCCTTGCACTTGCCTGCCCAACACATTTGTCGCTTGCGCTGCGTTACTTTTATCGTCATTTTCGCCACATTCTTAATTGAATTCGTTATCTAGGAAAAATTGCCTTTTTGGGCAGGAGAGTCTGACCTATATATTCCGATTTGTGCGGTGATTACAATGACCTAAGTAGTTCAAATTGCGAATCGCTACTGTTTTTTGTTTTGTTTTTTTCTACAATATGTGATCGCGAATACAGCGTACAATATATCACAGAACAAAAATACCGTAAAAGGCCAACGAATCAGAAAGTCACTAAGTGCTAAAAAAGCTTGATGCTATATACGCTTCCGCGCTTTTCGTGGTTTCGCAAGACGTGCGATCATGCCGAATGTTGCGGCATGCTAATCGCGAAAGCCTAGCGCGTGAAACAACCAAGGCGACAATCTTTCGCACGTGACAATGGGTTGGCTGTCGCACATCATGCCATCTTTAGCGCTTGAAATTGTTCCGTATCTATAAAGTCCAGCTGGTTGAAACCGCGGTGATTGATGTAAAAATTTGCTCTCTCTGTAGTAACTACTGAGTAACGGAGGGGGTACGTGGAAATTGAATGCGATCAAATTAAATATTTGCGTATTCAAACCGCCAACAACTCGGCAGGCCAATTAAGTTGTACAATAAGTACATAATCGCAATCGGGAGGATGCGAGGCGACGTTTTTTATGCTACCGTTTAGTCCGCGTGGATTCGGTCTTGCGATATTTAAAATTTGAAAACACACTGTACCGCGTTCTTCTATCTGCACGACAAAAGAAGATTTTTTTTTTTCAGTCAATCTAAAAAAAAGCGAGGGGCAGTTCATCACTTCAACTATAGCGCGTCAGAGATCACGTGTCATATCTTTTTGACTACCATTCCCCCTTGTAGCAATGTTACCTTGGCTAATACATATTAGACGATATGCGCCCAGACAAATTATCCGCTGTCTTGCTCCTACCTATAAAGTATACAACGTGAAGAAAATAATCTAAAATGGGGAATCGGGTATTTTTCTACTAAGTTATTGAGACCAAAGACAAATAGGCCGATACACGCATCACATTTTCAATCCAATCGCTCACTCTCATCTTCGCCGCGACCATGAGCATTCTTCTGCCTCATCTTTATTCTTTTTGCCTCGCCTGGCAGACCATTTATCACACAAACACACATACACACACATATATATATATATATATATTGAATTGTTCCATAGCAATTTCAGCCCGCGCGACCGCGTTGAATGAAGAAGAGACCCTGCAGTATTGTGACGTTGATTCTTACGTGTTTAACACAGGGGAAGCACTCGAGTGTTGCGACAAAGTGCGCTCATGCTTCAAGAAGAACTGTTCGCGAATCACAAACGCGATATTTACGCATATAAGAAGCAGTGTGTGAAGAGCACTGCGAAACCTTGAATGGTGCCTAGAAACCCGCTTTAGAAACATGGAGACCTACTGTTAGTTTTTGAGCCGTTTTCATTTAGAAGAACATCCATCCTACCCACACGTAGACACAGTGTTGCCGGAATAACGCACCATCTTTGGTGTCTTCACGTGCCGTTATCGAGTAAGCTGATCGGGTATCACGGTAAAAGTTGGGTCAACTGTTCCGTAAATGATGCTCCCTGACTTCCGTGGCCCCAGTGATGTAACAAACGGTATCTCTCATTAATCACGCTGTGACACCTCGGCACATGTGGTTCATTACACAATGAACACACTGCGCTGCACGCCGGAGGATTCAGGGGAAAAAAAGAACTATTTTTCTACGCGTCGTACTTGGCGAGACATAAACCTTTGGAAACACGGACGCGACAAACTCTGATGTCACAAGAGCCATGTGTGAGGTGAGAACTACAGTCATTCCCATTGGTTCTCATAAGCACGTGACCGCTCTCGCGCTACCTCACTGGCTGAGACGCCTGCAGGGACGTCAGGGCCGTATGAGTTCCGCCAGCCTATCAGGCAACGCATTTTTCCCGCTTCTTGCCCACCACAGCAAAATATAACCTCGAACCGGTCCTGTCGTGACGTCACATGTTTGTAAACAGAGGGTCGTCTATTGGGTAGTAGACATGACGTCGCAGACAGGCGGCAGAACGAAGCAGCTTTTCTGACCCGCAGGATTGTAATCTTAAGTTCTACATCTCCTAACCTACACCTCTCTTTTAACAGAGTTTTTAACTGAGGAGGTCTTTGAAGGAGTTGCGACACTTCAGCCTGAGTTATGTTATGTAAGATAAACGTGATAACGCTGATAACGTGATAACGGTGAAAGTAGGTGATAGACGCACCGGCACCTCGAATATCGAAACTGATCCGACTCAATGCCGGCATCTCCGCCAGTGTTGTTGCCGCGAAAGTGGTCACGTGCCTACGAGGACCAATAGAATAGCCGGGGTTCTCCCGCTTTGGACGTCAGAGCTCGACGGAGAATGTGTTCGAGGGTTCGTCTCCCGCCAACCACAACACGTGCAGAAATAATTCTCTCTCTCTTTTTTAAGGGCCCATGCGTGTAATACAATGCGTGCATGATCTAATGAGCCGCACATCGGGATGTCATAACACTTTTTAGTATATTACTCGCGTCACCGAAATTTGGACACGGACGCATTCACTCGTCGAGACTTTTCGAGCTTGATGCTCGCGTCAAATTATGCAATTTAGTTGAAAATAATTGTACAGGCCGTTGACACGATTTATATTTTCCACGATTTCTATCAAATATATGTACATACTTAACAAACTAGGAATCAGATCTCATATGTCAGATCGATAACGCGTCTTGAAAAATGATACGTCAACGTGAAGAGCCAATCAGATAAGACATCCTATCCACACGTTAATCAATCAGGTGAAACAACGAGCGCTTGGTGTCAAACCTCCCTTTCAATAAACGGAGAACGAGATGTAGTGAGTTTTAGTACATCGGAACAACTCTACGCAAAGGATACGATAAAGTAAGTTACAAAATCTAAGCTTAGCAATGTAATGTTACCCGCTTCAAACAGGGCAATTGGTTTATCATGTTTTCGAAACAAATCAAATCAGCCAATCTGTTACAAATCAATCAATCAATCGGAACCGTTATCGTGAACACCTTCCGATATACTAAAACTCAGCTTCACCGAATTTTCTATAGTCTGGCAATCATTTCACACATCTCGCGAAATCCATTGTCAACCACGCAACAAAAAAAAAAAAAAAAAAAAAAATAAGTGGTCGCTAACAGAATTGCTGGAATCTTATCGCCTGTCTTATACATCATGACCAGAATCGCGAATGAATCGTAAATTCAGGCAGAACACTTGAGCAATAAACACTATAGCAGGGAGCAGTTCGCTTATGTAGGCACATCGTATAATGATCTGCGTTGCACATTCAGTTTGCATTTATTTATCATCACTCCCCACACAATTGTGAATATGGTACGATACACACAGTCCTTTCTAAGTTCACTTCATTTGTACATAGTTGTATATAAGTGAATTCCCTCCCGAAACCTTGAATATGACGGTGAATAATCAAGGACCCTCACAGTGCTGTTTTGTCAAGTGTCCTTTTCGTGCGAAATTTTGTTTCTGTTTTGGCCGAATCGGGTTTTGTTTGAGACCATGTTATGCAGGTACGATACGTTTCTCAACCCAGCGTATGTAATAGTATAGCTGAGAATTTAGTGCAGCTATATAGGTCATATACTATGTATAATAGGGGTTACATAGCGTGCTGCGTTTACTATGTTATGATTTATGGGTACGCGTACACAGTATACTTAGGTGAATACAACAAGCACGAAAGATTTGACACGGTAACAAAGGTTCCTTTTTACCTAGCTCATGCAAGGGTTCTTCCCTGGGTTGGGGTGACAATACGATGTGATAATACGTGTTAATACACGTGTCAATACGTGACTGAGCTGAAGCAGGTAAAACATACAGCGCAGTTAACAACGGGCATGCCTGAGTGCTGTCTAAATCGACCTCCTGATTATGTTATCTGATACAAGTGGATTCAGCTACTCAACGGGAGACGGTCAGGTTAAACGGAATTTCAGTTTATCATATCGGTGTTGATGCCGTGTCTACTCAGTAAACTCGACACAAATCGATAGACTAATACCCTATAGTCAGACGGCAAACTTAAGGACGTTAGAGGAACAGCCGTGACTTCACCTGTAGCCCAACCGTCATTTCGAATGACATCGTTCTCTGCCCTGATTTGTTGAAAATGAGAGGCGTACAACTTTTTTGTGACAATTATGCAGTTCATAATTGTCACAAACCTGTCCTGTTTTCAACAAATCGGGGGGGGGAGAACGATATCATTCGAAATAATGGCTGAGCTACCGGTGGAGTTAAGGTCGTTCCGCTAACGGCCTTAGATTTGCAGTCTGACTAGGGTATAACACCTTCTTAACGGTGAACGCGCTTTTTTATAGCTCATGAAGGTTGATTTTAAACTTCTATGACAAACATTAATTCGCTCGTTTTTTAATCGAAGAAAAAGAGGGCAAAGAGGAGAGCAATTAACAGTTTATAGCCCTCAGATTGCACTCCCCATTCTAATTCCGTGACCCTGAAATCTGCTTCCCAACACTGCAAACAGTCCCCTAAAGTTCGCATAACCTTCCGTGCGCGTATAGTCCCGGAAAGGGCTATTGGTTTTGGCAATGCATCTAAAACTCCATAAGGAGTAAAAGTACCTTTTTTTAATGCACCTTTCGGAAGAACAAAGTGCATCATACTTTTTCCGGTAACTAACCGTGAACTGAGACCAGCTTAAACACAGTTGATGGACGGTAATGCCTTCCAGTACGAGGTCATTTGGGTCGCGCAACAAAGCTTCTTGCCTCTTACTGCTGTGCTCAAAATTGGATATAACGATATAACGAATCTGGTGTGTGAGTTATCCGGTTAGCTGAACTTACCCATAGGGACCCTCTACATCTGATGAAGCCAGCACAATTACGCTTTTTCTTTTCTTTTTGTTTGTTTGTTCTGAACACATGAGATTGATTGATTGATTTGTAAAAGAAAAAAAGTTGGGATGTTAGTCCCAAGAGCCACAAAGGCGCTAAACATATATTCTATGAACATCAACATTCATTATATCCGGGTTTGAAAGCAATGTACTCAAAGATCGGCGTGGCTTAGCAACAGCAAATGATCGCTTAAACTGTTATCGATTCGTGGCCATATACGCATTTCAAACTACACATTAAAGCATCATCACTGTAATGAAAGGTCATTTGTGTCATATTAATTCGTCGACTTTAACCGATGTCCCCGTTTACTGACCCCAAGACCCGCGTGTTCGAACTCTCATTGATTAGAACGAAATAAGTTTAAACTGTCTTCATTACAACTTCGTTCCAGTAGACAACGAATAGATACTGCTCAATAGCGATCAGTAATGAGCTTAATGTAGAAGGCATTAAAGCTGAAGGAATCACTAGCCGCTGCACGTGACACACAACGCTTCACTCACAATCAGCACTGCGCCGAACGGCGATTTCACCAAACTGTATGGCGTGGCGTGGGCGAGACCTTTACGTCTCAACGACCTTTTGTTATCATATTCGTTATTTCCCTGGCCAACGTTAATCACAGGAAGTCTGTATATCATAGGCATGCTTAGTATTGAGACAATAATGATGCTGGCCAGCATAAATTGCAAGTATAATATGTACCTCAACACTCAAAATCATAGCGTCCCATTGTGGTAGAGAAGATTCACCTGGAGCGTTGATACTTTCGTTACTCTCTCATATGCGACCCTGAAGTGGGTGCCGTTAGTGCAGCTTCAAGGTAACATGAAGAACTACAAGTGGTACATAGCAAATGCGGAATTCGTTTTGCCAATGTTGCACCTGGTGGTCGTTGAAACGCCCGTGTGAGCACACGCCACTGCCTTGACAAAAGCACCGTATGTACACTTTCACACTTTCCAAGCAGCATAGAAAACGGCACGCAACGTTCGCAAAAAGAAGGCGATATAGATAGCCTCGCATACCGGCAGAGATGGATAGGTCGCAGAGGCCTCGAACGACTCTACAGAAGACATTCGAAATTCCGCAGAAGGAATCCACCGTCCAGTGGCTCAAAATAATAATAAAAGAGAACAGACAGAATAAAAATGGCTGACCACGTGTCGGTCACAGGAGCCACGCGGGACCAACACATGAAGTGCGACGGACGGAAGTATTAAAAAGGCGGTTTCGCCCCAAAACGGACGTTCGCTATAAATGGGTTCGTTATGCAGGGGACGTTCGGACATCGGCGTAACTGTTGCAGGATCAGGTTATCTCTAAAAAGCGTAGTTTTTGAAGCACTTGCGCGTTGTTGTTGTGGATGATTCTTACTTCATGGAACCAGAGATGCACGAGTAAAGTAACTACCATAATCTGAAATTGCACAGAAGTAAAACACGTTACGTCCACATGCAATAAGACAGGAAATCATTGCTATATGAGACCATAACTTGAACCCCTTTCGTGGTCTCAATTCCTTTTATGCTTGTATATGGGACATATGGGAAAGTGCGTACAGAATTACGTATTTTCTTGCAAAAGGGGGCACTAAAATGTGACGCACAAACACAAATACTTTATGTTGGGCAACAAAATACCTGCATTTCTGATCCTTCAGAAACGTGACTCGGGCAGTCGTATCTGCCTTGAGTGTGTGGACGCTGGCCCTGCTTGAAAGCACGGATGCGAGTCGCACTTCGTTGCTACAGTACACGACGTTACCTACCGATGTCCGAACGACTGTGTGGCGCTACATTCAAGATAATAACTAAGGAAACGTACGTGACGACGACGTATTACGTACAGGACGTGACAAAAAAATGGTATTTACCGTGACATTCTAAATGTAACATAACACTTAGCGTTACAACACGTGCGAGGAGTTATTGCACGATAAGATTGAGCAGCGTAGTATGTCGCACACACGGTGGTATACCTCTGTAAATATTGCTCTAGGTTTACGCAAAGCAGGATCGACACGATAACGGAGTAGAGTTCGACAATACCAACCAATAGATATGCAACGTTAGGTAGAAATTCCTTTCTTTTATAACGGCAAGGGCCCAAAAACAGACGAAAAACTCGCCGTTCAAACTGGGGAAGCGAACGCGTTAATATGAACGGCGTGACCTGTTGAGTTCGTTATATTGAGGCACGCTGCCAGTTTATGTCATTCACATTCTTATATAAAGACACGGACGGACGAAACTTACGAAAAACTCGCCGTTCAAACTGGGGAAGCGAATGCGTTGAAGTGGACGACGCAAAAAAGCTGAGTTCGTTATATCGAGGCACGCCGTCATTTTATGCCGTTGACTATCTTTTTTACTTACTGTTACCTATAATTTTATGCGGAATTCCGCTTAACAGAGCGCGACGTTGGTGTTGCAAGCAGCGCATAATGAACATAGACGAAAATGTTTCACAGAAAACGCATGTGTAACGCTGTTTTCACAAACGCAGAAACGGTTCTAGTTTTATCCCGCTCGCGGGAGGTTGAACTTTGGAGGAGACAGAATTCTTTCGACACACTTTAACGAGGCTCTGGACGAAAACGCCGTTTAAGGTTTTATGCAGCTTTGTTGTTTCCATGGCTTTACTAGAACGCCGTGTCAGGAAATAGAGTGCCTATAAAGAAAGCTTCGTTATACACGTGTATACTGTATTACGTTAGCCTGGTAAAAATCCAGTTCGGTTTAGGGCTGCACATTACGCAAACACAGACGGACACAAGAAAAAGAAAGCAATACTGACGGTGGACAATCACGTGAAGGCAACTTCACTGTGACGTCACAATTACGTCGATGACGCACACGACGTAAGTGAAGTCGTGGGGGAAGAAACAGCTGTGTTGACAAAATAGAAAAGAAAGGGAAATGCAATCTTCCAAATATGCATATAGAAGTAGAAAGTTTCCGAAAAACTAGTACATCTGGGGTGGTTATACACGTTTCGATTTTCTGTATCGATGACTGTGTATGGCGTTGCTAATTGAAAACGAAAGTAACCTATTTGAGGTGTGTTTTGGCAACACGAGTCAGCGACACAGCTGGAGAGGCAAGCTTGCCAGCATGCTGAAACTAAGGTTTTAAGCCTTCAGAGAAGCGTTCGTGGCGGCCACAGCATACACAGAGTGAATATTAAAATTACAATTGAATATGTTACAGTTTTTCATATTCAGTTTGTCAAAATGTCAACATTTGTGACGCACTTGTACAGTTCCAGAGATTCTTTAATTAGGTAGAGACACTGAAAACAGGTTCATTCCAAATATTCACTTCGTATATTATGCAAGGGCTTAATTACGATGTGTGGTAACATTTTCTTGTCAACTAACAAAGTATGACTGTGATTTTCCTTTTCTGTACGTATTTTGTGATAATCATTCACTTCCTGTTTGCATTTCCCAATTAGCTCATTTCTAACTATGTTTGGACGAATCTCTAAATTGTCTTCTGTGTGGAACAACGCAAGTGGAGACAAACGGTTGTACAGCTTAACTACGAAATAAATGTCTCTCGGAGACAGTAAGAGAGTAATTTTACAGGTTTAAACTGAACAGCAGTTAATATTTCGGTTTATGATAGCCATTCAGTAGCGTTTATCAACAAAACATACGAAGGTCAGTCATGACCAGATCGCTTGGCGTAAAAACATTTCTAGACGCTTGCCACACAAGACGTCATCTATAAGAAGCATGCCACGTGACATTGCCTCCGATTGTTTCCAGGAATACTAGCAGACGGCGCCACGGTAATCTTCGTTTGCAGCGCCATCGAACGGCAACCTACCAGAACGATCTGTGAGGACCTAACACGACTTATAGCATTTGAATAAGTTATGAAAAAAAAAAAAAAGAAAGAGAGACAGAGAAAGAAAGCAATACTAGCTTTTGTTTCCGTTACAACACACATTGACTCACACAATAAGACCAGGTTGCATTCTCACAGTGCGACACTGTATAGAATACCTCTTCTCCGACTGTCGTGAACATATAGTATCGCGAATTGTGACGAAACAGCGGGAAAGGCAAATAGAGAGAGTCACGCGCAAAATGATATGCAGGGAAACCAACGTAAAGTGTAATACACGTGTCTTCGCGGGAGGAAGGACGCAAAGACAGTTACGCGCGCGCACACCTTGCGTTTTTGGCACTGTGTATGAGGCAGTGTCATCTTCAGTGGTGCTGAATCATGCTAGGAAAGAGGAACCTTTGGGTTGGTGCGTTTTTCTCTGTCGAGTAGCTCCTTCGTGTACAAAAGCGACAAAGAAGCGGTTTCTATTGTAGGAGACTTTCTTTGTAACTGTGAACTAGCACTGAATTGTTGCGCACAGTAAAAGGATACCTTTGTATAGCGGCGCCACTTGTTTATAGGAATGCAAATAAAGGACCTATTATCGTATTGATTGTCCGATCCTTCTTCGTCAAAATGTCTTCTTGAGGACTCTGGTTTGAAGAACTGCGTAGGGGGCTTAATCGCTTGCGTGTTCAACGAGCTAACGAGGGGCGGGGTGCTAGTCTAGAAGAGCACGTGATAAGCCACGTGCATTGCGCCCTCGCCCGATGCGGGAACGGCACCGCATACGTACGCGCAATGTGTCACATGCCTTTTTTTTTTTAATTTCTGTCTTTTTGTCTTTTTGTTTTTTCTGTCTTTCTGAATTTCTCGTCACTCGTTAGCTCTTTAGACGGGCACGCGATTAGCTTAAACGGTGTGACGTAACAAATTAATAGTCCGCCATCAATCCGCCGTAGCGACGGAAACGAGCCGATATGAGCCGCATGGACAGCCATTGGTATCCACAGAAAGCCTGCGTTTGAAGTTGTCTGTTGCGATTTGCTGACGTCCTCACTTTATACGTGTACGACGCGAAGGAGTGAGAGAAGGTGAGAGAAGAGGTATTGTGAGCCTTCATTACCAAACGATGGCCACAACACATCTATATTTCAGAAGTCATGCTATAGCTCTATATGGTGCGGGTTGCTCTTGTTGATCTGGCCGGTCTTCCAACACCTTCTCCACGTTGAGTGTTCGACGGCCCAATGTTTACCAACTACGGTTACATGTGTATACTTCATGGGGAAGTAAATTGAGCAGACTTGCTGGCGTCGGTGAATTTTCTGTGTTTGAGTAGAACGAGGTCAAGAAGTTTATTTTATGTGGATCTATAAGTTTCCAACTCACTAATGTCACGCCTGCAGAATATGTACAGCACTTATCGTGGATCATTATGGACGTGTTCTGAAACCATAATTTAAGTAAAACGACTTTTAATAGTTCAGGACTTTACATAGTTCCTTGTTTAGGTGTATTATTGAATGTGATATTATTTGGCTGTGTTCGAGTATTTGCGTAAATTGTACCTGTGCACCTCTGTCTAAAAGGCATGAGCTCTAGGTGGGCACAGATCAAAATAAAGATTACAGATTACATCTAGTAACTATACTCATATCAGGTATATGGGGCGACGCTAAGATGAGAAGGTTTGATCAGAGCGTTCTCTTCGTCGCGTCAAGGGCTTGAGACGCTCGACAAAGACAACCGTGTCGTTTGCGTCCATGAAACGCTACTGAAACCCTTAGAGAGTTTTAATTGCAGCGTACGCAACCATCATACGTGCGCAGGGAAGTATCGTGCTCACTCTGCGCATGCGCCACACGCAAGTCCGCGCCGTACGATTTTGCTTCCCTCAATAGCGGACTCGGGTACTCGCTCAATAGATCAGTAGAATGCGCCATGTATGTTATAGTGCAAGACATGGAGCACGACCTACTCCGTCACGCACGCCATGATGGCAGTCGCCGATCGCCTGGGTCGCCTTCCTTGACCGCAGCCCATCGAACAGATGCTCAAGTACAGCAGGCCGTTAGGCGGCTTCCCGAAATAAACGTATCCCCCCCCCCCCCACTCCCCGTTGTGCGAACCTTCCACCCGGGTAGATTAGAGGACGAATATCGTGCCAAAAATACGTGTAGATAATCCTGCTCGAGAACAAGACGCGTCAAAATAAACAACTTTAATTTTAAGATGAGGAATGGGGAGTTTCATCATCAGTGCAGATACTCTACCTTATCGCTGGTGATGATGTGGGGAATGAATTAACGAGACCCTTCAGAATGAGGATCAAAATCCTACTGTCCAAATAGGTCAAAAGAGCTTTGAGGGCAGAGCACTTGGTGGTGCTGGATTTGGCAAGGGACCAAGCAATTTTGATAGAGAGAAGGGGCGAGAGTTCAGCTGACTAACAAGACACCTCAAATTTTGTTGGTACGCGTGAGTTTTCGTATTATGGAAGTAGGCATATTCTGTAAGGGAATACCTCTCTTTCTCTTTTTTATTATTTTTTTATTTTGTTCAAACTCGCTCACGCCTGCAGCAAAGATGGAGAAGCAATCGTGCGCAGTTCCCATGTTCATCAGGACAACGTTCAGCGCCCTCATCGACCATAGCTAGCAAGCAGTCACGTTTAGTCCCGGTAAGAAGTACCAGAAGCTGCTAAGCTGCTAAGAAGCTAAGCTAAGAAGGTGCTGTCTGTACTACACACTACACAAGGGTAGCGCTACACAAAAACAAAACCAACAACAACAACAACTTTATTACGGGATGATGGCTGCGTCATCGCCGTTCATCGCCGGGGGCGATACTCTACCCCATTGCTGGTGGTTATGCGGGGAATGAAATAATGACCCCTTTCACGACAAGGAACGAAGTCTTGTGGTGTTCAGAAAGGTGAAAACAGCCTTGAGGGCAGAGCGTTGGTGTCCAGGGACCAAGCAATTTTAGGAGAGAGAGGGGGGCAGGAGTCTAGCACCTTGAGGGATGCGGAGAGTACGGTTCGGGAAGGTTGATAGTGTGGGCAATTGAGAAGAATGTGCTCTAGGTACTACACAAGGGCCTGACATTTTCGGGTCAAATGCTTTTGCTGGATTCGGGGGAAACAATCGGTTGCTATTTTCAAATCTGTGGTTTGGGGTGAAATCGCGGGGTGCTATGGGTACATTCGGGTGTTGTCAAGTTGTTACGTTTTGCTTTCTGTCCAGCTAGTCGCCTGCGGTTATAGTGCATATCTTTGCCAAACATGCATACCTCACGATTTATAGGGACTAGTGCTACATGTTGTAAAGTCAAATGTTGCTTCACATACTTGTTGTTGCACTCAAATAATATCTACATCACGCATTCTTATACATTGCTTGCAAATAGTGCACGTGATACGTCGTAAAACCTGATACGCGATTCGGGAGAAATCGGGTTTAACCCGAATCGGCCCTAAACTCAGACGCTTTCAGACGTATGTCGGTACAGTTCCCTTAGAAGTCGGCCCAGGACGCACATTCCCCAGGGCGTCAGTCGTGACGTTACCCACCTCTGTGAGGCCGACATCGGCAAGCCCTCTCGCCATCACCACCACCACCACCACCGGCCCTAAACTGATTCTGGAGGGAATAATCGGGGGGAATTGGGTTTAGCCCGAAAAACAAGCTATTAACATATGTACTTGAAGTACCAAGTACTGCTTTAAGTACATTTCTCAGCACTAGAGTACGTTTCAAGTTTTGCACTGTACTTTAAGTGCTTTTCTTGGATACTTTCCTTCCGAGAACTCATGTACCCATTTGGCAATACAGTGAACCCTCGTTATTATGACCATGGTCGTTCTCGAAAATTTTGGTCATAATGCGGAATTGTCATATTAACGGGGGGATTTGTAGAGTTTCACTGCATTGTTCCCCAAGAGTATGATGGTCGTAAAGCCCGTATGTCAGATTATCGAGGGTCATAATAACGAGGGCTCTCTGTATACAAGTGCGAAGCATGGTCGCAAAACCATATCTTCTGATTCATATTAATGAGTCAACTGCAAACTATCAATGTTTTCTAGCTAGCACTTGGCTAGCTAAAAGCTTTCTAAAGAAAACAGTCGAAACATAATTTCCTCACTTTTTATCCCTACCAAGCGTTGAAACGTCCAGCGATACGATCTAATTTGGAATGTACTTGATGGGTACTTCAAAGTACTTTGCAAAGGACTTTGTGCTTTACTTTATTACATTGACAATATGGTACTTTGTACTGTACTTAAAGTGCAACAGTTCCTTGGTACTTGACACTTTACTTCAAGTACAATTTTGACGTGCTTTGTTCAGCACTGAGCAAGGTGGCTGCCCCATGGGGTGGTGGTGATGCTTGTGAAAGAACTCACCGTTGTCGGACTCACAGACGTGGGCAACGTCACGACAAACGCTTTGGGGGAATGCGCGTCCTGGGCCGACTTCTGAGGGAAATATGCCGCCATACGTATGACAGCGGCTGAGGAAAACCCCGGGACAGCACAGCCGCGGTACCCGCATTCGAACCCGTGTACCTCCCAGTCTCCACCTGGCCCATGGGGCTCCAGTACTAGTCCTGGTAGTTTCCCTTGATGAATGAAGGCTAGCGGAGGAAGAAGAAGAAGGAGTAATAGAAGAAGAAGATGACGATGTTGCACGTGCATGTTGGGAGCGAGCGCTGTGGGCATGAGCGGGGCGGAATGTCAACGGCTGCCGCCTTCGCCTTGCTGCTATCCCTGACCGCTGCATATATTGTCCAAGAGGGCAACGTGAACCATGTGGCCCCGACCACCGCTCTCCCCTCTTCGGTCGGAATACCACAAGGCGACGCGGCATCAATCAAGAGGCGTCGTCATGACGCCATCCCCTCCTACGATGAAATCACCATCGAAACCATCGAATCCGATCACCATTGGACGCCGCTTGTCATATTCTTGTTTGTCTCCGCCATGCTAATCGGTATGATAATCATTCTGTTAGCCATTCTCTTTTACATTCGCCACTACCACGCTCAAATCGGTTACCAGGTCATGAAAGTCGATAACGTCATGGAACAAGGCGGTCCGCGAGGCCTGACGACTGTAACGTTCAAGACTCAGCCCGCACCCGTCGAAATCGGCACGCAGGCCAATTTCGAACACCCAAAAGCCGAACAAGGCACGGACGAAATTCGCAAGTGGTCTTTCAGAACGAAATCAAACGAGGAAGAGCTTAAAAATGCGTCCCGTTTAAAGCGGGACGAAGAGGAAGAAAGGAAGAGGATACAAAAGAAGCTGGAAGAGGAAGAAGAGCAGAGAAGAATTAGACAGGCTGAGGATGCAGAACGCAAGAGGAAAACTGAAGAACAAAAGAAATTAGAGGAAGAACGCAGACGTCTCAAAGAGGAAGAGCGTGCGAGGGAAGCGGAAGCAAACTATGCAAGAACCAGCTCCAAGCGCAAGAGGGGCATACAGAGAGACAGACAAGACGTCACCTGGCTAAACAACGTTCAAGCATCTGTTCGTAAGAAAAGAGAGGCAGCCGATTTTGCCCAGGAGGAAACCTCGCACGAAGACGGCCTTCCACTTACAGTCTCGCAAATGAGACTCGACTTGCAGTTCAAGCAGGACAGTAAAGGAAAGTCGAAGTGTTGGATGAAAGCGTTCGTCGAACCGCCTGTGGATGCCTCTTTGACTTTGGACACTGAGAACGGTGAATCGCCCCAGGACGACAACGGTAGTCCTGGACCTGTCACCATGGAGCTGCGTAGCGCCGGAAAAAAGTTGTCGAATTTACACTCGACGACTGGGAAGCCGTTCGATGACAGCGACATCTCTCGTGGACGAAGACAAGTTGCGGAATTAAGGCGGACGCACTCGGCTTCTTCTTTGTGTTCGGAAGAGACCAGCCGAATTGAGAGACGTGTTTCCGTGGCGGGTGCGTCCTCGCGGGCGGCCGGACAACCGGATAGGAGAAGGCCGAAGAAGACTGAGAGGCGTAATTTACCACCCGATGACGCGAACGACAGAGCACTGGAGAGGATCGTGGCAATAGTTTCGGATCTCCGGAAGCAAACCCGTGATAAGTAAAGCCTAGAATGCGCCATAACTTTATCCTCTGTAATGGGTTTTTCGTATGTCAGAAATATTGTATTACGAGAAAAGACATAATTTATATGCGATAGTTTTGACTGTAGCAATGAAAATCGATTGTCGTACGTAGCGATCCGTTCCTGTCGTCCACTCATTTCTGCCCAGTAGGTCACCTCACTACGAAAGTATTTTTGTTGCGTAAAATTATCTAAAAAAAGGCCTCCCAGTGAACGTCATGGTCATTAATACCCTAGCCACACGGCAAACTTCCCATTAAATGGAATGGCATTTACTTCATCTCCTAACCAACCATAATCTAGTAGCATTCCGTAAGTTTGCCGTGTGGCTAGGGGATAACACCATCACTATACTAAAAAGCGATAAAGACCGGGCTGTTTAATGGTACATTTTAAGAGCGATAAAACCTCGGTGCAGGGGACACGAAAGGACGACGCACACACGAAGCACAGTGCTTCGTGTGTGTCGTCCTTTCGTGTTCCCTGCACTGGGATTTTATCGCTTTTAAAATTACTATACCGCCCGATAATGTATCGATGAGACGAAAGCTAAAGAGGAAAGCAACAGTGGAGGCCGTGGATATTGCATGTGATTGCATTCGATAGTAGGACTGGCCCAATCACGCCTTTTGTCTTCCCAAGCTTATCTGTTTGCAGCCATCAGTTACCGACAATCACCGACACCGGATGTTCTGTGCTGTTTTCCGTGTTGTCCTTCCCTCCTCCCCATATAGTACTTTAGGCGGGGCAACTTGGATGGGCGCGCCTTGATGAGCGACGGTTTTCCTGGCGGTTGTTGCGTGTTTTCGAATTGTGTGGAAACGTTGTGAAAGATCCTGTATTTGTGACTGAAATTGTGTGTTGTGATCATCTGCTTTCTAATTGACGCAAAAAAAGCTACATTTCCTTGGCAAATTCTTGAGTTCAATTAAGCTAATTAGATTAATTAATGAGGTACACTCAGAGAAAACACCTGTTTGGGTGGCAAAAACCTTCACACAAGGTTTCCAACTTTCATCTCGCGTAGATTAGGGGTCACTCTCTCGTGCAACACCCTGTATACTAAGCATCTGCATAAACTAAGTACTCGCATAAGTCAGTATGGTGGAGGTTATGAGGCAGGTTATGCGCCAGGCAGACATCCTCTGCGAAAGCGAATGTAACTACTCTACGCGAAGTGCGAGCAGGGCCGGCGAGAGAGGCGGAGATGGAAAGGGGGAGAGAGCCGGGTATGGCGCCTCGGGGCCAGGGCCACATCAGGGGCCCGCACGACCCAAGGCCCGTCGTAATCATATAAAGAATAAATTCTCGGACTATGCTATCGAGATGTGAGGAGGGAGTCCGGGTATGACCAATCCTCGGGCCCCGTAATTTCTCTCGCCGGCCCTGGACCCGAGACATTGCGATGGGAAAGAGAGAAGCAGACAAGCAACTACCCCCGCACCATATATGCGAGGTATCGTAGGGCCAGAACCTAAAAGCAAAAAAGAAAGCTAAGTGTAGAAAAAGAGTATTTAGAGGTTAGAGGACGAAATAATGAAAAATGTCTAAAGAAGGAAAGAGTAATTTTGAGGCAGCGAAACCACAAAGCTAGGGGAAGAGACTGACAGAATCCCAGGCACATATTATATATGAACAATCCAGAACAACAACCTCCCCCCCCCCAAAAAAAAAAACAGAAAAAAAAAACATAGAATCCCATAATCCCTCAAAAAATAAAATAAAAAATCTCATAACACATAGACCCCAAAGCCTAGCATCGTTTATTTCATTTGACATCTTAGTCCTGCAGAGCCGGCCTTGTCCACTGCACCCTTGGATGCGAGACAGCACAATTGGAGGCAGTCATTACTTGAATGCACACACCTTCTTAAGGAATCCTGAGACGAATACGTAGGTACTTTTGAAACATAAATCGCCCAATTTTGTTGTGCGAATGAACCGAAACCAGGATTATGCATGATGGCAATTGATGTTCTGGGACTGCACAAGCGACAACAACACAGAAAGTCTCAAGCGCTTAAGAACAATGAAAGAAGGGTAATCCAGAAGATGTGGGTTCGAGTCCTACAGCCGGCTAACTTTTTCAATGACTTCCTTCTCTCAGGACTACGCACTTCTCGAGCGCAGTCGGCCTCACAGAGGTGGGCAACTAATGCCCTCGGAAATATGCGTCGAGGGCCGGCTTCTTAGCGAACTGTGCTGACAGAAAGCGACCGAGAAAAACCCAGGAGAAACCCCAGACAGGACAGCCTGCACCAGGATTCGAACCTGGGTACCTCCAAGCGACATGGCCAGCACGCTAACCACTGAGCCACGCGAGAAAGATGGCCTTCGCCTTATCTGGACCGGAAAACGGGCCATTCGATCAACGGCTGCTCGAAACAGCCCAATCGCTACAAAACACGTGGCCCTCCGACACGAACGGCCGGCGCTCCTTTTGTGCTTCTGAAGTGCGTGGTTTTGGTTTCGGCTCATTTGCATAGAGAACTTTAGTGATTTATATCTCATGGTACGTGCTCATTTCACGATACGTAAACGTAATGATGTAACGTAACCAAATGTAATTTGTATGATATCAACACATTATTCTTAAAGTGGGACGTGAAATGACCCAGTTACGTTTTTGATTCCGTATTAGGGCCGCGAAGCAACTGTGGCTCTGAGCGACGTACAGATGTGGACAGATGGAGAGAGGACAACAGGAAGGAGGGGGAGGGGAATAGCGGATTAGACGCTTCCTGGACCGACTTCACTGTGTACTGTGCCGACATTCATCTGGAAAGTCTTCGGAAAAACCAGGGAAAACCTCAGACAGCACAACCGGTGGTAGGATTCGAACCCACCACCTCCGAGTCTTCAGCAAGACCTTGGGTACCACCACCGAGAGCGAGCATATAGAAGGTGATGTGCCTTCTGATGTGCCGGAATGAGCTTTATTATAACAATTCTGTAAATGATAAAAAAGCACTATGTAGAACAGAAGTAAGAATATATCGACATCCAAACGTTGGTATGCTCGCTAGTTCCTTATATGAAGCAACCTAACCCCAACGACAAAGTCCCCATTTTAGATATCCAGCAGTGTATTTATTCAACCACATATTCATAGATGTTCGTAATACTTCTAAAAATTATGCTCCTAGCACAGAAGCTGAAAAGATCAACGTGGAGGAAGGGCGTGATACGTTCTACTGCATGCCGTACCATGTCTGGAACTCGCTCTGCACCGTCTGGACCCACTGCTACCGTCATCCAGATCGATGTACACGTCCAGGTCATCCAATTCAGTTAAGCGGATCTCCGAGCTTCCTCTGCGTACCGTGCCATCGAGTACGGTGGTAACGAACCAATAAATAAACACCACGATAGAAACGCCCACCACGACGACTATGATTGTCACTAGAACTGCTCTTTCAGCGACGTAGTAGCCTTCCGGTTTGAATTTCAGTTTCTTTATCTTTGCACGGTGCTCGTCGTCGAGGCCAGGCACGATGAGTTTCTCAACGATGTCTAGTAGCCGGATGTCTAACGATTCTTGAAACGCGTGTCGAAGCTTTGGGTCTGGTTCAGCAGTGATCTCACGGCTAATGTTGTGGTACAGGCTCATAAGAAGCGACGGCAATCGGCTATCCTGAACCGAGACTCCAGTTCCATTGATGTAGACTACGGCGCTGACAAGGCTCTTGCGTATAGGTATTATCACTTGCTTCGTTACAACGTCGAGCAGCGAAGATCTAGTCGTGACGTTGTAGTCGCCGGTGTCCAAGGCCGTGGCGAACAGAAGGCAAGTTGCCGTGAACTGGTACGTCAGGACGCCCACGGTTCTAGATAGGTGTAGGTGCATTATGAGAGTGGAGCGAGAGTTCCGACTGCTTGGGAGGAACGGCTATGGTTCACCATAGAACGGCAGACCCCTCTTCTTCTTCTTCATAGTCACATTCCACCCAGTGCCGGCGTCTATACTTTTCGCCTCCTGGGGGACAAGTGGGAAATTCTCGTATTCTTGCTCCTCCAAAGTTGTAATTTTTTTGCTCCTTTAGGCGGGCTCAGGGTGGGGCTGTTGCCGCTTTCCGTAGACGTCGGCTCTGATTCCACCCTTTTTGTCTTTCGACTTGTGGTTTCCCAAGGTAAGATATATTGACCACACAACGTCATTGACCAAACGGCCACACGGTGTGGTCAATGTCAACCCGTGCTGTGGTCCACAGCAGACGTTCAGTGTAACTACGTAAATACAGGAGAAAAATCCCAGACGAGCCCACGGTGAGTGGGCCCACGCCCGTCAAGTCGTGGCGGTCTACAGGGAACTTTCCCGCTAAGGTCCGGGCTTCTCATATTGTGTCCATGACATATGAGAACAATAAAAAGACTGCTTACTGCAAGAGCACCACGATACTGCACGATTACTTTTCCGAAACTCCGGACTCCACCTTCCTATAGGGGAGTAATCTCCACCAGAGGATTATCCATAACACCAAGAACAGGGGGGTGTTGCAAAAAAAATTCGGGGGGGGGGTAATTTTAATAGTTGCTCGACGTGTCATTACTGACACGTCATTACAGCTGAAATAGCAAGAGCCCCCTGTGGGGGGTGCACAGGTAAAAAAGTTGGGGGTGTTGCCAAACATTTGGGGAGGGGGTGGGGGATATAGATCACTGATCTCCACATACCCTGTCACCAGCTTACGCCCTCGAAATGAAATCAGATCGAGCCAACAAATCCAAATGCGTGGAATGTGTGTGCGTGTCAAAATTCTAGAACCTATTCACTGCCTTTTTCTCTAACGAAGGACACTTGCTTGACGCACTTTTGGCGGACGAACGCTCGCCAGCTGAGGCAACACTGAGCTTGTGCAGACGTGTGCGGTGATTGTTGCCGGTGTGCTTAGGAGCTTAGTTTGATAAGATTTTAAAATTTAATCGCTTTGTGAAGTTGATATTAGGCTCGAGAAGATAACAATGTGTGAGTATATGAAATAATCAATCTATGAATTATGGCAGATACAAGGAAATGCTCGGTGGAGTGTTTCAAGGGTTTCAAGTGAGAGGATCTGCTAGTTGCCAACACCGCAGATGTCACTATTTATGCTGATACAACTGCATAAGAAACGGCAGATGTTTTTGGACCCATCCAAAATATAGCATTTAACTGCATCCATAATACAATTTATTTCTAAATGCGCGTGCACCTGCCACAGATTATAGCAGTACACTGTTGTGGCAATATTTCGGTTAGTGCAGCACATTCTCACCTGACAACAACCAAGTACCGCTTAATGTGAAAAAAGAAAGGATTTCGCTCGTAGAAACTCAAGAGTAAGTTTCCAAAGGCTCGATGTCTAACCCTCAAACTCAAAGCAAAAAACCGAGAGCATTCTCACTATAGAATTGGTATTTAGAATTTGTTGTGTTTCACTTTTCATTACTTCACTACTTCGAATTTTGGCGTACAACTTTGAAGTGGAGAACATAGTATATGCAACAAAATGAATTGCTGGTGATGTGACCTAGGTAAATATGAAGAACACATGTAAATTGTAGGCAACTTTTTCTCAGTATTGTGAAATTTTGTGACAGTGCTCCTGAAGAAGGTGGCAGCACTTCACATCTATGCTTCCCCATGGCGTCACATGGCGTTGTGACGGCTCTGCTCAAACTTGCTAATAACAAGTTTTCAGGATATGACATATATTGCTATTAAAACTCATCAGGACAGCAGCCATCTCTCATGCACACTCTTCTCACCATATCATTTCCGGATTTCAGCCGTGTCGTCCGGAGCGTCTGGAGTGCTTTCGCTATGCCTGTTCTGCCTACTATTTGCAGCAATGCAAATCTACAGGACTCAACTTACTTCCAGTCAGCCAATGACGATCGTGGGTGGTTTCCTGGGATCGATCCTGTTCATCCTCATTTTGACTGTATCCTTTGTGTCACAAATGATAACCAACACTGCAACATCTGAGACACAAGGCAGTTTTTTACGTCGTTGATTTACCTGTTGACGACACGTGGCAGGCCAGGTGCCATTTTAAGGCATCCCTTAGTGGAACGTGAGCTGTCACAATAAAATTCATATACTAAGAAGTTGCACACTATTACGCACATAATTTTCAAGAAGTTGTATTCTCTAGAAAATTTCCCACTGTGTGAATAGCAGAGTTCGAGGTAACTCGTTACTGTAACTAAGTTCCTTTTTTTGGTAACCTGTAACTTAACTCGGTACTTTTGCGCCGTGGAAACTTTCAGAGGAACTCGTTCGTTTTTCAGGTAGATTTGCTAAGGTCCAAGTTACTTTTAATTCGCTTTTTGCTCAGGTCCACATATTTTCTTGCTTTCTCTCTAGTTCTTTCATGACATTTTGTGCCATAAAACGTGATAGTCAATCAATCACAGTATTTTATTCAGGAAGTAAGAACCGCTGCCATTGAAATGAAGTTGAACCATTGTGTGCCCACAGGCAGTAAAATGCAAAGCGTTCGAATTGTTGGACATAAACGAAAACGATCTAAGCGTGTTGCACTCTTCCGCAGGCAACTCAAGGTGTAATTCAACTGCTGACGCGCGCTGCACCTGTGTAGTGCTAGTTTGTGTCCGAAGTACCTTAGAAGTAACTTGTTCTTTTTTTTTAAGTAACACCGTAACTGCGAGTTACATTTTAAGCTGAAGAACTTCGTTATTAACTTAGTTACATTTTTCACTCGGTAACTTAACTCTTAACAAGTTCTTTTTGACGGGTAACTTCCCGATCTATGATAAATAGGAAATGCACATCACTCCAGTGCATGTTGCAACGTAGGTGCTAGATCTCCTCTTGATTGTTGCCGGATAGCTTTGCCTTAAACCAGTATTTCAAAAGCTAGATCATTGAAGAATTAGGTACTACGAAACACAGGTACAGGCGACATGATACACGATTATTAACAACACCATACAGTTGGTTCCGTTCATGTAGGACAGTTTTCTTTGTTTTTGTAGTCTTGATGCATGTTAGTCGAGATACCCTGTATATCCTTCAGAGCAGCTTCATAACCACTATAACTCTTAGTCTGCATGAAACTGTCGTTTTTTATGTACTTGACTGAATACACAAGTTCACTGGCAACGTCCAGAAAAAATTGTTTGGACATGCTGTACAGACAAAGCTGTTTCCTGAAGGTAAGTCTTGTAGATAAGTAAATAGGGGGGGGGGGGGGGGGGGGCTTCTCGGTTTTCCGCTCTACCTTATTATTCCTTGAGTGAACATCACTTCGGGTTACGCCGACTGAGGTACTCAAGGATGGATGCGGCTGTAAAAATACCCAAGGCCTTTCACTTTTGCTGCTATTTCTACTTTTAGCAATTTATGAAAGTATAGCTGAAGTGCCTGTTCTGTAGGCGACATACTTGGAATGTTGAGTGGTGACAAAAGAGGCGGTACAATAAAGACCAGCAAACACTGGAGAAGTCATACAAAACTTAGCATCAAACATATTAAAGGCAACGAGAATCCTTGCATATTCCGATATTCTGGGGTGGAGGAGTTCACAACCTTAACCCTTTGCAGGTTAAACGTTTCGCATTCGCAAAATGTTTAAACGTTTTGCATTAACAAAACGCGTAAACGTTTTCCAGACTATACGTGAATCTAAACGACGTATAAAACGTTTCAATGGAAACGTTTTAAACGAAAGTCGAAAAAACGTGTGAGATCCCGAGCCCTAGTTCAAATCCTGTAGGTACAACTGAGAAATCACTTTTGTATTATTTTTTTTTTTACTCATGCCACACACACATCAATAGCCATTTCTTGAAGATAAGGATGAGCTTCTGGTGTAAAAAGTAGACTAAGATTTTATAAATAACAGCTGAAGAAAAGGCACCACAAGTTGGATTCGAACCCACGTTCTCCAGTTGCCGTAAGGTTGCTGGTGGATGGAGCTACCGAGTTGTTGCGTGTGGACGCGGTTTGGATGTTGCTCATAAGATGTCGGTTCGAGTCGTTTCTTGTTGCTGGAAAAAGTTGCCCCGTGTGAACGCTGCCTAAAGGTAGGATGCCCATATTACGCGTTGCAAAAAAAAGTACCGTATGTATATTTGAAGTTCCTTTCATGCTCCTTTGAACTAGCCAAAGCATTTTCAGTTGGGTAATGAAAGTACGCAATGTCTGGCATTACTTAAAAATGAGGCCGAATGAACAAATGGTAGGACACGAGGCTGAAAGTACTCTCCCTGATCACCCTAAAAATGGTGCGTGGCAGCAACAGTGAGGTACAGTCAAACTTCTTTACAACGAAACTCAGGGGACAGCAAAAAAAATTTGCAGCAAAGGTATTTTCGTTAAAAAGGATGTCAATTATTGGACCTATAGGGCTCCAGCGGGACCGCAAAAAAATTTGCTGTAGTGGTATTTTCGTTAAAAAGGTGTTTGCTATAAAGGAGTTTGACTGTACACGACATCACAACAAGCTTTAATGTTGTTAAAAATACCATCAGAAGTTCGCAGGGAAATTACACAAACTGTCTTCATGAAGTTATCTCAGCTTGTTCAAAGGGACAGTCACTCACACATTCCTGTTGATTTCAAAACTGTTGTTAGAACAATGCAGCAACTTGAGCCTGTTGGGTATGCATCGGTAAAATCGGTCAAACAGTGCACTAAGGCTAAAAACTGGAGGGTGCGAATCCGAATATTTGAAGTCGAATCGAATATTGAATTGAAGGTGTCAAAAAAAAAAAAAATGCTGAATACCGAATCCGGTATAGAATATTGGTGCAAATTTTGCGATATATGACTTTTGCACTAAAAGTAGCCCATGGCTTTAGTGTAATTTTTCTGGGACTCACTGTCACAAAAGAGACACAAAATTCTTCTGCGGGAAGCTCCTACTCTTTCACACGATGGCGTTTCCTGCTATTCATGTGAGGCTGCACTTACTGGAGTAATTATCTTGATTTCAAAATTTGATGTCAAGCAGTGGCACACTACACAGATGAGAGGCTGTAATTGTTTCTGAACATTCACAGATCACTCATGAAACAAATTGTTAACTCTTTAAAGGCAACCTCCCCGACATCAAACCAAAATTTCGTAAAGCAGGCTTCACCTCATGCCGGGAACCATCAAGTGAAGCCCACTTTCAGGGGGGGGGCGTAGTTCGTTTTCGGGGGAACAGCCGAATACTCGAAAAACTGAATATTGGATATTCGATTCACGAATCGAATACTTCGAGTGATTGATATTCGATTCGAATTCAAAACTCGGATTTTCACTCACCCCTGCTAAAAACCGACGACACACACTGGAGCACTAACCATGGTGTCGAAAATCTCACGCCAAATACTGGCATAGTTCGATGGTTATTCATTGGGATACATGGGAAGAGGAGGTGTCTGAATGGGCAGTCTTCACAGACTCAAAATCTGGCCGAACCCAGCCCACTAACGCTTTGCGCTCGAAGCTCTTTTGACCTTTCTGGACACAATCTGACTCCCCATTCATCATCTTAAAATAAAGTTGTTCTTGTTGGGGACACCGGATGTTGAGGGTATGCCAGAATTCCCTCTCTGGAAAAAACAATAATATGTCGCTCCCTGAGAACCAAAGAGGGCGCAACCTTGAGAAAAGGAATGCCATGGTCGTGCAGGCGTCTGGACAGCCCCCTTCCTCCTTGCAGCACCACGCTCTCACTCCTCTGGTTACGTCAAGTTGACGTCAGGCCGCTGGAGCCTCTGCAGCTACAGAAGTAGTGCTGATATCTAAAATTTATTATTTCGTTTAATATCTGAGAACTTTTCAGGTGAAAAAATTATCCAAGTATATTGAGCGCTGATGCTGAACGTAGTGGTATCAATTTAATGTTTTCCTTTTTTTTTTGCGGTGCCGTGAGAGGTCTCCCCAATTTATATAGCTGCAGGGAGCAATCCTCTGTGCTGCACTTGCTCATCATATGTCCGGACCATGAAAATCAGTGACAGCATCACATATTCAGAGAGTTTTATAGACATTTCTTACCTTTCCACCCTGCCCTCCTGCTGGGTGATCGGGGTATAATTCCTTTTAACAGAGTATGACTTCTTAAAAGATATAAAGCTTCTGAATCTTCTATAATTTTACAGTCACATTTTATAGTCTTGTTCAGTTTTTAGCTACACATCGTCGTCATCTTTGGCGAGTCACATCATCACCACTGCTTTGGTGCATTATGGCCTTAGTTGTCGATGCAAGAATATAATATGAATCATCTTCTTCATCATCATCATCATCCAGCAGAACTGGACAAAGTCAGAGTGGTGATTGTTGAATGCGAACTTAACTAAATTACTGCGGCTAGGACGTGCAGGCATCCAGATGCCTGCGCTGTCCACCCGATACAAAGGGATAGCCAACAGTATCATCATCATCATCATCATCATCAAAAATATACATTAACTCTACGCTCCTTTTCAGTCGTAGGTTGCATGGTTCTCGCCATGACTGCTGCGGGTATGGTGCACAGGGTTTGTGTAACAACATGGTAAGTTTCATGCTCCACTGCGGATATGTCAGCTGTACTGATATTGCTTCTTCTGACTTTTTCAGTTTCATCTTCTCCCTCCTGGCGCTCTACTACTTGTCTAAAATATCGGTGAAGACCTACGGAACAGGTGTTTCCCCTCCGCCAGCTGCTGCACTCAGCAAATCCAAGAAAGGACGATAATTATGTTGCTCCCTTTGCATTGTGCTTGTGGCATTCAGTTCTTAACACCATTTCCATTTCTATTAAAGGCTTTATTTTGTACTATGCATCATTTGGTGACAAAGGGGACACATCCTAAATAGCTCCTCGTCACAAGTAATGAAAATTAGCCTAGGCGAGCTGCATTTAGGGGCAACACAAATGCCTTTAATGTCTTGCAACTCAGGTTTTACCAGGTAAACAGCGCAGAGCAATAGAAGTTTGTGCATAGGTCAAAACAAGAAAATGACACAGATAGTTACAATATTAGTATTGGTACAAAGAGTACATATAGGAAGCAGCAAAACCAAACTGAGGCAGACTACAAACGTGGACGACACAAACAGATAAGCCAACACCCAAAAATAAACTAAATTCAGACTACTCTGGAAAAGGGTGCCTGTACCAAGCCTCTCATCCCTGACCAAGTAATTATCTGGTATATTATCAAGAGGGTCTAGATTCGAATCCTGTCAGCACCTTTTTCCTGAGTTGTACAAATAGAGATTAGAATGGAGGTTGGGGGCATCGGTGTCAGTGACCGACGAACTATCATCTCATCGGCGTTCTTCCATTTGACGCCAGCTGAAAGGCAACTGCTTGACAGTAGTGCAGCCAGAAACACAGTATATTGCACTAGCTCCTCAGGAATTGAGGGGCCAACTGCGGGCTTGTGGTCTCTTCGCTTGTTGCATATCGAGCACTATTGTCAGGCGGCCAAAAGTGCAGTAAAAAAGTTTTTCTTCACGCATAACCCTGTAGCATTATATCATAACTTGCAGTTGTGCCCCTACATTTGACCCACGTCTCCACACCATTACGCGCAGTTTAAAATTATTTACGCATGTTTTTAGTGGGAGTCAATTTATAGACAATAATTGCTCAGAAATTTGCGATGCAGTGCAGATGTCTGTGAGAAACCATCCGAGGTTCACACTTCTCTTTTCGATTGGGCTCAGTGTACTTTGCACGAAAGCAGCAGCTGTCACGCACTCCGTTTACACTCCTTTACACTGCCTCTTGCACTTTTCTGCGATGTAGCCCGGCGTGGCCGAAGCGCTGTAGCAGACGAATTCTTGGTAGCCGTTAGAGAGCATACAGCCAACACCACCTAGATAGAGAAACCCTGCTTACTCGTCGACATGACGTAACAACTAATAGTCAGCCAATCAGGATCGTGTTTTCAACGGCGGAAGCCAATCACGAACGTGCTTTCACCGGTTGTTGCCATGAAGACGAACCACTGTCGTCTGTGAGTTGTGATTGAAGATTGAACGTCCCCGCGTACTAAACGGGAAAACTTGGAAATAAAGCCCAAAACGGTCCCAATCTTTCTCAAAACTGATTTTCTTGAAAGCGTCTTGCACATCTCCAAACCATTACGCGCAGTTTAAAATTATTTACGCATGTTTTTAGATGCTTTGCATCCGCATTTTTCTTGATTTGCGCATTATTTTGGGATGTGTTCCATGGGAACGCTTTCTGGTGAGGAGGACTTACCCCATCCCTTTCCCAAATGTACCATCAAAGGATCAAAGGTAAGAGCAGGTAAGAGTTCGAGGGAAGTTTGAGTCCTCGCCCGGACCCCCCTCGCCCTGGCTGCGCCACTGGCCACTGCACAGACAGACCCAGAGCCTGGCCTTTCGCACGCCTACTGCATAGCGGCACTACGGCGTAAGCAAGGTTTGGAAGTTTGAAACAATGGACATTGTTATTGGGGATAGCCAACAATATCCAGTCCAATCCGAGTGCTTAATCCGATTCCTGGTGGTGCGGTGTTGCAGGGTTGCAGCGCGTAAACACAGTATCACGTAAACAAGATTTACGTTATGTCTGCTTTGTAAAAGCTATTTATTCTTGGTCTCTGTAATGTAAGTCCGCCCGATCTGTTTGTGCATGCTGTCAGAACTATGATCGTGAACATCTTTTTGCCGCAGACTTGCCGATTAAGTGCCTCGGTTGGTGACGATGTTGGCGATGTGTCATGCTTGATGACTTGATGACAGCGGCCGACTTTGAGCACACATTTCTCGCTCGGGAGAAACGGACCACACAAGGGTAAGTGACCTGGTTATATTTTTCACGCACACACCGTAATGAATGGAATACATATAGTCCAACAGTACAATACAAAATACAACGTAGGTGAAGGAATACATTACTCTCTTGCCAACAGGTTTTTCAATGGCCTATGGTCGCAAAGACGGTAAGTACATCAAAACTCTGTTTGCTGTGGCTCTGAAAGGTTGATCATAGAACGGAGTGATTGGGTGTTCTAATTGGAAACGGCTCTATCAGGAAATTTCTTATATACCATTCATTTTAATTGTTGTAAAAGCCCAGATTGGTTACCCCGATTAGTCTTCATGAATTGCTTTCGCAGTTGCCATTCCCTCTCTGCTGCGTTTATTTTTCTTTTCATATTAATGTCCCTGATCTCGTAAAGCACACAGAACTCGGCTAATCTTTGGCTCCTCTATATGTCTAACTGGTTCTGACAAAACTAACAGTGTTAATCATAATTAGCTTTTATGCACCGCTCTCCATGTCATGGGCATCCTGTTTTTTCTGTTGACGTTGTCTGTCATGACAGTTACAAACGTAATACGCAGCCTCTGCAAACAATTGAGCAACATCTGACATTCTTGAAAGTAATATGTGCTTCATACCAAGCCTTCATTTATGCACCTAAAGAATGCAATCAAACCAGCATTTTTGTGGGCCCATTTCAGGTTCCAGCTACTTGGACGGTGTGCAAGTGAAAGTCTCGGAGAAATTTCGTGCGCCACGGAAGATTGTGCTGCCATTCAGCTTAAGCAGGAACTCGCTTCCTCAGTCTCTTAACTTTGATGTAAGTTTCTGCTTGAGTACGTGGGTAATTTTTGTTGTGATGCTGTTTTTTTTTGCCAAAACAGTTGGACGCACATATTTTTGTTGCATGCAACAATCGTAGCTAATAGCAACAATGTGAACTGTGATCTTTGTGATCAATTTCATGCTGTTTCACGGCTCCAAAATAAAACCTACTTCTAGCCCCACAATTTTCAAAAAACATAAAACCTGAGAGTTTCTGCAGAGAGTTTTTGAGAACAAGTGCCGCTCTCTATCCTATTAAGTGAAGGCAACTTTGATTTGTACACGTGATTGTGATTTACTTGACCTGGTGCCTGACAGCAGCTGAATTGGAGCCTACAAGTCAATATGCCTATACAAAGCAGACACAATTATCAGTGGTAAATGGGAACAATAGAATACAAATAATGTCGCAACATTAATGAAGGAAATTTAAAACACAATAAGTGTGGCCTAGAAGAAAAGAAACAAGCACAAATTAGCATAAGAGACCTGTGGCTCACTCTTTTAAAAAGCTTAAGATCAGCAAAGATGTCAAGTGCTGGACATAAGGCATCGTTATACATCTGCTGCATACGGTAAGTTGGCATCATAACTTAACCCCACATATAACACCACAGGAACAAACCTAACCGAGGCAAACAACTTGAGTTGGATTTCATTGGTTGTGGCCAGAGTTCGAGGTAACTCGTTACTGTAACTAAGTTCCTTTTTTTGGCAACTTGTAACTTAACTCGGTACTTTTGCGCCGTGGTAACCTTCAAAGGAACTCGTTCCTTTTTCAGGTAACTTTGCCAAAGTAACTTAAGTTAAGTTCCAAGTTACTTTAACTCGCTTTTCACTCACGTCCACATATTTTCTTGCTTTTCTCCGTTCCTTCATGGCATTTTTTACCATAAAACGTGATATGCAATCAACGACAGTATTTTATTCAGGAAGTAAGAACCGCTGCTATTGAAATGAAGCTGAACCATTGTGCGCCCACAGGGAGTAAGATGCAAAGCGTTCGAATAGACTTCTACCAGAGAAACGTCATCATGACATTGGTAGACACACTGAAACCGAAACAAATCGAAATGAGAGGGCTGGGTTCCACGAATGGGCACTTGTTCGCTGCTTCCCATTGAAAGAAAAGTAGGACCGAGGGTCGCGTCCCTTTAAGGGACCATATCCGTGGCTTTCGGGCGCGACCTTGTTCACCTCTAGCGTTGAGCGTAGTTCAATTCTACCAAATTTGTGGCACTGTCGAACACTATGATGTCATTTCTTTACAAACGGGGGAGGTCTATTGTTGGATATAAACGAAAACGATCTAAGCGCATTTAACTCCACCACAGGCAACTCAAGGTCTACCTCAACTTCTCACGTGCACTGCACCTGCGTAGTGCTATTTTGTGTCCGAAGTAACTTGGAAGTAACTCGTACCTTTTTTTAGGTAATTCAGTAACTGCGAGTTACAGTTCAGGCTGAAGAACTTCGTTATGAACTTAGTTACATTTTTCACACGTTAACTTAACTTGTAACGAGTTCTTTTCGACGGGTAACTTCTCAATCTATGGTTGTGGCTGTCTGTGCAGCATTGGTCTGTCTCATGATGCTCTCAGTTTTGTTTTTTAGCGACATTAGCTATCTTCAATTGGGCTGCACTTACTGAACTAGTGGAGACGGTGCAAGTTCCCACATTCGATTCGGCGGATGTGCAGCCTTTGCACTGCACATGGCCATTCGATTGGAAAAGGTGTGGCAGCAGTGCAGCGCAAATTAACGAAAATGCTGCACTGTCTCTGATGTCCCTGCAACATTTCATGCACAGTGGAGCAGACGACATGAATTGGGCAGCAGTCGTTTTTGGCGATGGTTTGTCATCGATATGGAATATACTCGCAATCAGTTTTGCTAAAATGGGCCTGTTTTTACTACCGGAGTTAATTTATAGACAATAATCGCTCTGAAATTTACGATGCAGTGCAGACGTCTGTGAGAGACCATCTGAGGTTTACGCTTCCTTTTTTTTTCGATTGGGCTCAGTGTACTTTGCATGAGCAGCAACAGCTGTCATGCACTCCGTTTGCACTCCCTTACACTGCCTCTTGCACTTTTCTGCGAATCGAAGACAGCTATCATGTCAGCTTAAAAAAGCAGTGATGTGCTACAAAGCGTTTGTAAGTGAACAAGGGAGGTCGGCATACAGCCAACACCACCTAGATAGAGAAAGCCAGCTTGCTCGTCGACGTGAAGTAACAATTAAGAGTCATCCAATGAGGATCGTGTTTTCAATGGCCGTAGCCAATCGCGAACGTGTTTTCAATGGCCGTAGCCAATCGCGAACGTGCTTTCAGCGGTCGTGGCCATGCAGACGAACGACCGTCGTCTGCGAGTTGTGATTGAACGTCCCCGCGTAATAAGTGGGAAAACTTGGAAATAAACTGCAAAACGGTCCCAACGCTTCTCAAAACTGATTTTCTGGAAAGTGTCTTGCACTTTTTGTCTAAATATTAGGTCTGCAAGTTCCAGTTGAGCTGCAATCATTTGCGGGTTCTTGAATTCGCAGAATGATGAATCGCAGTAGCAGATGAATTCTGACTCTTATTTGAAAGAGGGAGAGGAAGCAATGCGCAGGCTTTCACTATCTACAGCTGGTTTGGATACAGCTGGATGCCATGCGGGCCTAGAACCATGGACGTCTGCCAAAGTTATATTGTGCTGGGTCGATGACTGCTTTCTCCAGTCATTTTTCGTGAACGTGATTGAACATTGCCGATGTATCAAATGCTCTCGATGGATTGCTCGGTGAATGAAAAAGTGTTTTGAGCCGTTTTAAATGTTACTTCTTTGCTTCTTTAGATTTTCTGCAGGCTAACAGCAGTTCACACAAATTCAGCGTTAGATTACCAAAGTTTCCAGGGATTTAGCATGCCCTCCCGAAGTTCACTGAGTGTGCGTTTAACGGATTACTTCTCTGAAATCATTTGCAGTACGATTTTTCGACAGAACTGAAGGCAATAGAACAAGCAGAGAATTACAGAGAGGAACAAATAGCCAAGCAGAAAGCATGTGTGGAGAAAGTGGCTTCAGATATCGAACAGTTCAGTCAGAGTGGAGCAGTCTGCAATGGCTCTCTTCCCACATCGGAAAAAGTGAAGCAAGCAGGCAACCTTGGTAGTCTGATGCCAGCCGTTCCATCCAACTCCATACTGCTTCCAGCTCCTGCAGCAGAAGCCAAGGAGCCAGCTAGCCGGAAAAATGATTTCAATCTTGCAGAGTTTGAGAATGACACTTCGAGCCCGTTTGACTACATGGAGCTGCAGACCATAAACGACATGGAAGAGCTCAACTCTGTGTTTCAGGTGTGGTAACATGCGATTGTTTTGTGTCGCAGCTATTAGATTCGTAATAGGTGACTCAAAGTGGCATTGGATCTCAGGCTGCATCTGCTTACATGGCAGGTTTAATACCTGTTTGCTACAGGGTGTTTCACTTCACGTGTCACAGAAATCTATTTAGAAATCTACTTGTCTGGAAATTACGAGGTCAATGGTATTTACCGTCTGCGAACTCTTGCCATGACTTACAAGCATATTGATAAATGTTCAGTCAAAAGAAATTGAACTTTTGGAATTGAACTAAATTTTGCGAGTCAACATGACCTTTTTTTGCAAGAAACAAAGCACGAACACCCAAGCCAAGCCAAGCCAAGATACACTTCCCACCGCAATGGTAATACGTATAATTAAAAAAGGGGTTGTGCAAACTGTCATTTCAAGATGCACAAATTGTCCGCTGCCTTAGATTCTCCATCATGAAGGGGTGGGAATAAGGCATTGGGTGATTTCACGCAGGATCAGGCAGGGTGGTCCGGTCGACCTCTCCAATTTTTTTCTTTGAAACATATATTAAAGCCTTGTCCCTAGGAAGCATATTGGCACTGAAAGTAGTTGCCAATAATTGGTGGTTATTTTTTAATGAATTATCATTCAGATCTGGGCATTTCGAACATTGCACTTCCTACGCAGTTTGATGCCACGTATCTTCATAACTGTTTGACAGATCCTACCTTTGAGGAGATAAAAAATCGCAAAGTTGCTCATGTGTAAAATATGGTACATTTTGGGAACCTCAAAACTCGGGGCCCCAGTTGTGATACTCAAAAGTAATCCATACCATTGTTTTTGTCTCGAAATGCCTTTTCTTCGCATAGCGAGTACATCGTATTGTGAATTAGCGCAATGCCCCCCTTCCCCAGTCTTTTTGTGAAGGGTGTCTACGGAAAATGCATAAATTCGACATTGCGCATCCCATATATTCCCAGATGTGACATCATTCATTTTACTCACAAACATTCTTCATGATGACTCAAAACAGCACATAAAAAAAATTCTGCTCCAAAGATGGTCGATATTACGTTGCGAACGACATTGAATTACAAACGTGACTTCGACCATCATTGAAGCAAATTTTTTTTTATGTGCTGTTTTGAGGCGTCATGATGAACGTTTGTGAGTAAAATGAGCGATGTCACGAGTGGGAATATATGGGATACGCACTGTCGAATTTACGCATTTTCCGTAGACAGCCCTCACAAAAAGATTCTTGGGGGCGTTGCCCTAATTCGCAATAAAATGTACTCGCTATGCGAAGAAAGGGCATTTCGAGACGAACACAATGGTATGGATTACTTTCGGGTGTCACAAATGGGGGACTAGTTGTGAGGTTCCCGAAACGTACCATATTTTGCAAATGAGGCAACTTTTTTGAGGCGAGACTTTATGAGGCGATTTTTTATCTCCTCAAAGGCAAAACTTAGCATCTTCAGAACTTCATATGCAGTGCTACCCACCTCAGACAATACGTGGAAAACAAATTCAGCTGAATATGTCAAATAGTTATGAAGATACGTGGCGGCAAAATGCGTAGGAAGCGCAATGGTCGAAATGCCCACATCTGAATGATAATTCATTAAAAAATAACCACCAATTATTTTCAAGTACTTTCAGCGCCAATATTCCTCCCAGGGATAAGGCTTTAGGATATGTTCGAAAGAAAAAAATTCGAGAGGTCGACCGCACCACCCTGTCTGATCCGGCTATTTCATTCAGATTTTTAATTTTTTTTTTCTATGCATCTACTGGCAATTACAGAATACAGTTATACGGCACAGCTAAGGCCCCCTGTTTTCTGCTGCGGCAAATTCAAAATTCCGCGGCACTGACTTGTAAATTCCGCGATTTTCCGCGGCGAGCAACAGCTGCATGAAATGGGAGACACTATTTTCTTGGATAATGTGGGAACAAAAAATATGTTATAAAATTACAGATTCAAATCACTGTTGGGGCTCAGCATTACATACATGATATTTGTGTTCTCATCTGATGCGGTCTGTCGCCGGAAATCATTTTATACCTGCTGAAAGATCTTTCAGCATCTACAGAGTTCATAGGAACTTTATAAGAAGGAGTTTACAATACATGCCCTGAGGAAGTTACATTTTTAGTGCACCCCTTTTTGTTCTTGGGCTGTAGCTATTATTTAAAAGTCTTAATTTCTTGAAGGCAGCCTCCCAGATATCAAATCAAAATCCCCCACTGCTACTGCTAAACCGCATACGGGAAGGACGCCGCCCCTTCCTCAGGTGAAGTATACACAATAAACTTGGGCTAATGTTATTCTAATTTGTCTAATGTTATTCTGTTTTGTCCTGCAGCATAAATAATTTCGTAAAGCAGGCTTCAATTTTGTAGGGGCGGCTTCACCTCATGCAGGGAAGCGTCAGGTGAAGCCCACTTTCGGGAGGTGTCGTTCGTATTCGGCGAATAGTCAAATTATCCGGAAGCCCGAATATTGGGTATTTCGATTTGCGAATCGGATACTTCGAGTGATTGATATTCGATTCGAATTTGAGAACTCTAATATCCACACACCCTTAAAAATAAAGGATTCCGTGAAACTCTGTGCCAAACGCAGGATTCCGCGATCAATTCCGAATTCCGCGAAATTTCGCGGAATCACGGAATCGCGGAATCGCGGAAAACGAAGGGCCTTAGGCACAGCTTTCGAAACGACAGTGAGGAAGTTATATGAAAAGACTGGTCACGTTTTCTTTCCTCCACTTCCCGCATTAACTTGACAGAAAACTGAGCATGGCCGACAGGTGCAGCGTAACCAGTTTTGGTTAACTTTTGCCGGAACACAGCTGTGACAGTGGTCGCATTCCTTTTTCTCTCAAGGGAATGACCGGAGCCGCTGTACGTGAATGCAAGGAGGAGACCCGTAACCCTAAACAAGACCCAACCAGACAGGAGATTGAACATGTCCCACCAGATGTGAATGCCACGAGCGCAGCAAATGGAGTTGCCACAGGTTCAGTTGAAGGTACGTATGTGACTCAGAAGCACGAACAGGTCGATGCAGGAAATCCGTTTGATCGTCATCAAATAACATTTCAGCTGCAAAGGCTGTAGTATTGAATGATAAGTGCACAGAACGCTACGTACAGTGGTAAGCGAAGAAAGAAGCTGGAGCACTTAGGCTACGCCTAACGTATGAGAAGAGCTAAACTTCTCGGGCTAAACACGGTCTCCTCCGATTTGCTTCAATGTCACTCGGGGTGAAACTCGAAGCACCTCACAATTTTGGCCACAGGTGCTGAGAACTCTAAACGCTGTGCATTCAGCAGAGGCACTCAGCATCTCATGTTCTTTCATAAGTACGAGAAGTGACTTTTTAAAAAATATATAATAAAAATTAGCACGAAAATCAGCTTTTCCACCTGGTATTACCCCATTTTACAGCTTCCGAAATAACACCCGATTTGTGCCTCCCGGTTTTCAAAAAACGTAAAACCTGAAAATACAGGTGTCTGAGTAGAGCCTTGTCAAGGTCTTACTTGCTTGTGCTGACCAAGAGTGAATGACATCGTTCAGCGTATTCGCACACACCATTATGGTGATTCGTTCCTTGCTCCTCTTTCCTCTCGCACAGGTATCACTTTTATAAGTAACTGTCACGTAATAATAGGTAAACGGAATACTTAATGAGTAAATGTGTCTAGGGTTGCCACCAGGTCGGTATTATACCGGCACGGCCGGATATTTGCTCGCTCTGCCGGTTCCCGGTAGGAAGGTGGTACCGGCAGCCTTTTGCCGGTATTTGTGGCTCAAGACCTTTCATAGGAGCTTTTGCCGGATTTTTGCTTCAACATTCCACTACAGCTTGAATAAATCTGAAGCACAGGCCCAACTCTGCGCAGTCACCAGTTGTTTCCTTAGTTATTCATTATTATTATTATTATTACACACAGGAACACGTTTCTTCGTATTGTCTTAAGCTCTCTCTCTGTGCTCTTCCACCCTCACCCACTAACAGACCAGTTAAGCCTCACCAACGCCCAAGTAACAACGTCAAAGACGTCACTTCACACAAAGAGAAAAAGAGCCCCTGCAAGTTTCAATGTGCTTTGGTGTAGTGCAGTATTTGCTATGTACAGCTCTGCTCATAAGCGCAACACTTCACTCTCCTCAGACACCATTCCAAAGGGGCTTGCTGCAGGGCGACTACACATATTGAGAACATCAGATCTTCAGCTATTCAGTGACGGTGGACCACATGATAGCAACGCAGCCTCACAGCTGCAGTTACCCGAGACCCCTGCGATTGCTGAGGTAAGCACCTCAAGATATACTCTCTCATAGAAACCTTATCTGTCTTATTATGTGCATCTTGTAACATAAAATACCTCTTAGCCAGTGTAAACTCAACGTACTGTAGGATTCAATAAGATAATAAGATGAGTCAGGCTACTGTGGGACGCGTAAGACGTATCGCGAGTCTCACCTGTGGACTTATTTGATTGTTTAATGTGGTAGCATTAGTGTGCTCACTCATCAGAAATTCCTTGTCTCTGCCCCGAAACTCAGCTCGGACGATAGGCGGCGCCACAGGAACTGTGGGTGCGGACAAGTTTATGACTCTTCCCCTTTCACTATATACTTTGTACAGCTCGCTGGCAACTAGGGGTGCATAGTAGAGCATAGCACCGGGCATGTCTGCTAGGTGAAGTTATCACTAGGCTTCTGCAAACATTGAAATGCTCCGTTATATTTAGACCCCGAAGCTTTAGGGTTTAACTCGATTCATCCCTGAATTTTCACCCCGAATTGAAGGTTGCCTCTTTAGGGTGAAACCCGATTTTTACCCATCAAATTGCCCTCACTGAGATGTCTGTAGGAATGCACACTAACTTGTTTAGCAGAAAATTGAGTTACATCACCGTTTGTACCAAACCGGTACTGTTAGTTTGAGTAACTGAGCCCGATTTCTCCACGTGGGGGTGAAAGAAAGACGTGTCTTCGAAGATGCGCAATGAACAAAATAAAGAAAAAAATTGTGTTCCTTCGCAAATTTTTTGCGGACGATCTACGGAACGGATTTTTGTTCCGAAAACGGCTACGATACCAGGTCACCGAAAGGAACAGATGTTCTTATTGGGACAACTTCGTAGCTTTTATAATTAAAAAGTTAATTAACGATTTTTAGGTAATCAGTTATTTGACAGTCGAGCAACATATATGCCAAGAACGTCCGCCATCCCATAGATGATAGATGTGAAAACAGCATGTCTATAGCCCTTACGGTTTTTTTTTAATGAAAAATGTGTATCGCCTACACCTTGTATATTGTTTTGGTCATATATATGCACAAATATTGTTTTATTGGTTTGCTTATATATTTATATACACATATAGTTCGTATGTAAATTTTGGTTGTATCATGCTGAAACCTTTGCAGACAGGATAGTTTATATACTAGGAATCGAACTATGCAACAAAAAAATTTCAGGTCATTTTTCTGAACAATGATGTGGCACTGAAGGGGTTAAAGGAGCCCTCAGGTGACCCCAAAAATCTGTTTTCATTTACTACTGTAGAGCGTTCTGCAACAAATAAAACGAGTTCCTGCGAAAGAATGTTGAGCGCAGGTGACCTACAAAGCGAGAGCGCTGTTCCGCACACACCTTTGCAAAATCCTCTCCCCGCGAAAGGACCACATTGCAAACCACGAGGACGTCTGACGTAACGTGATACCCCTGCACGTCATGCATGACGTACGGTGGCACAGCTCAAACAGGCATAAGTGGCGCATGAGCTGAGAAGAAAAAAAAAAAAACAAAGAAAAAAATGCACGAGGCAGTCTCCTCGTCATATTCCGTCAACGGCTGCTTTCTCCGACTGTTTTCGTAAATTCGATTGTGCAGCTATAGTACGCCGCATCGAAGATATTTTGCGTGGTGACTCCTGGTGGACAGTTTGAGAGATGAGCTAGGGTTTCCAGCCACGTTAAATGTCACCTCGTTGCTCGTTTATGATGCGAGTGAATGTGGTGTTTTGGGGGTGACTTGCTAATAAAGTAAAGGTTATACCAATTATGCAAGTAAACGTGGTACATACATAGAGCCTGAAGTTTTAGGGTTTTACGCGATTCTTCCCCAAATTTGCACCCCGAATTGAAGGTTGCCTCTTTAGGGTGAAACCCGATTTTTACCCGTCAAATTGCCCTCACTGGGATGTCTGTAGGAATGCACTAACTTACTTGTTTGGCAGAAAAATGCAGTTACATCACCGTTTGTACCAAACTACTACTGTTAGTTTGAATAACTGAGCCCGATTTCTCCCCGAATTTAGCGTACTGGAAGTTTTTTCACCCGAATTTGCATGAATTTAGTGCACACGTTCATTTACCTGGTTTTTACCCCCCGAATTTAAAAAAAAATATTTCCGGAAAACTTCAGGCTCCATTTATGATGCAAGTGAATATGGCATTGTGGGGGTGACTTGCTAATAAAGTAAAGGTTGTACCAATTATGCAAGTAAACATGGTACATATACTACTAGCCTTTTGGGCACATAGTACACTAAGGAGTGTAGCAGGGTACTCCGTTAATAATTGCTTCCTGTGTGCTTGTTAACAGACTCTGCATCGGAGGGCGTTGAGGGCGACATTATCCCCGGAATTGGAAGAACTTCTGCAATCTGTCATTGACATGGGGTTCCCTGAAGACCGTGCATTGCGGGTTATACAGCGGCACGGAGCTGACAGCAAAAAGGTATGTCCCAAGGATTATGTTTAACCAAAGAAACATGCAACAGGGATAATGGTAATCCGTGGCCTTACGTCGCCACCCTTAGAGTTGGATCTTTCCCGTGTATTCGCACGAGCGACATTCCACAGGATACTCCAGCGGGAGATGCACAAAATGTGGTAGCTTTCTGCTGCCACATTACTGTGAGTGCTCATCGTCACGTCTTTTGTGCTCTTCCAGCGATGGGGAATATATTCTGTGGCCCAGCCACAAGATATCTGTAGACCCTGAAGTTTTAGGGTTAAACCCAATTTTTCCCCGAATTTGCACCCCAAATCAAGGTCCACCTGTTTCGGGTTAAACCCGATTTCTACCCACAAAACTGCACCTAAGCTATGCACCTGAAGGTAAAGACATACTAATTTTTCACAAAATACATGGTTGACCTCTACTTCTGATACTTCTGACACTCTGGATGAGCGCTAGAACGAACGTTTAAGCTGCAATAAAGCCTGATTTCTCCCCGAATTCAGTCTGATGGTAATTTTTACACCCGAATTTGCATGAATTTTTTACATTAAGTTATCGACCTGATTTTCACTCCCCGAATTTGGAAAAAAATAAAACCCAAAAACTTCAGGGTCTAGATATCTGGTTGTAGGCGACAGCGCCGATAGTGTCACCTGCTACCCTCGGTGGCATGAGCTCAGCTGTGATGAGGAAGAATAAACGTGCGTGCCCTTGTTGTATCCTGGCAGCGGCTCAGCACGGACCTGTGTTCTCATTAGTTGTTTTGCCTACAACCTTGGTGACTCGAAGACAGAACACATCATCGGTCAGCCCCAAAGCCCCCCGGCGCCGGTCAAGGAGCCGCATGTAGCAATGAAGCTGGAGACACCAGCATGCAGTGCACCACTCCCATCATTCCGGCGTTGCGCAAATGCTCAACATTAGGCACGGCGGAACTTCCGCCCTGTGAGCATTTTTTTCTTCTTTGTCTTCTACTAGAATGTTCCTTGGGGATGTTGCTCGTGTGAATACTGCGTGGTTCGTTGAACAGTTGCACGTGTCCCAATTGTCCCAACGTGAAACGCAGAAGAGGCACATCCATTCCCATGCGCCCTTGCTCACGTGCAGAATGGCGTTTCTTCCATTCGCTGCGTAACGGTTTGCTAAAACTCTCCAGTGTCTGTGGGCGCTTTCTCAGTGCCCTGCGTCATGTTCTGCTTCTCATCAGTTCCACATGATGATGCACCTCATCCTGTGTATCGTTCAAACAGGTGATCGAGCATCTGTGTCAGATACAGTCTTTGACTGATGAAGGATTCAGTGAAGACGATGCTGAGGCAGCTCTTACGGAGCATCAAGACTCTTACAAACAGGTATGGCAGCCATTCCTCTTGAGGAAAACCCGGAAGTACTCTTCACTTTTCTTGCTTCTCTTTTGCAGGCACTGGAATTCCTTAAGCTGCAACAGCAATTCCTGGCTCTAGGTTTTCCAAAAGAACGAATATCATCGGCACTGCACGAATGCAACAACGATCGTGACAGAGCATTGGACTCTCTGCTAGGCTGATGGTAACATAAAGTAAAGGTCCTGTAAGCTATGTTAAATTTTGTACATAGTAAAAAAAAAATTAAACTTAATATCATTCTTTTCCTTTTCTCTTTTTTGTGCCTGACTCAGTACTGCTGAAACCTTTTTTTTTCTCTCCCTCTTTAAAAAAAAAAAAAAATGTCGAGACATGTAAGGTGAACGAGAGCAACCCTGCTTGCCACACCTGTATCTGCACCTGCTCATTGAACTTCCACGTGCAACAATTACACAGAGCTCTGGAACTAGGAAGAGGCCTACCTCCTACACCGCACAAAAAAAAAACGATACACAGAGCACATTCGTTGTGGTCACAAAACAGCAATGATGGCCACTAACAAAATTCTAATTCAACTTCTTCTTCGACTTCAGATAAAATATTTAATATCTCAGCTACAGTTTTTTTCGGCAATATTATCCCAGAAAATTCTACTTCTACAGTAGTTTAACTATAACTACTAACTACTTTGCGATTGAGTAGTTTAACTAGTAGTTCAACTACTTTTCAGGCGAGTAGTTAAAACTACTTTTTTAGCAACGGCAATGTATTCTAAGTACATCTTTAACTACTTAACGTTGTCCATCAACACCAATCCCTTGTAGTGTTCTTGGACACCTAAATATGAATCAGAAGCAATAATAAACTTTGGCTCAAGCCATTGCTACGATCGTCAAATACAAAGCTTGCGGCGGGATTCTTTCTGTGCCTACGCGATAAACTAAGTTGCAGAATTATTTCACAGCAAATCAAATGAGGCTTCACTAGACAAGCATTAAGAGTGAAGATTTAGTACACATGCACGACACAATTGCTCTGCACCACCGTTCTCATCAAACAAGTAGCTCAAGGTAAAAGTCAGTAACCTAACTACTGTAGTTAACTACTTAAAATAGTAGTTTAACTAGTAGTTGCCACTACATTTCTGCAAATAGTTGATAACTACTTTTTAACTACAATCAGGTAGTTTAACTACATGTAGTTAACTACTGGCCATCACTGCAATACAGTAACAAGAAAAGAGGAAGAAAGAAAACTTCTCTCGCACAGCAGCAGTTACCAGGAAGATTATTATTGTTGCACAAGCACAGCTGCCAATCTGAAATTGCGCCATGCACAAACAGAAGGTAACGACAATTCATGCATGTACGAGGACGGTTTATGGGAATTTCCACCCGTCCTGCCCATGAAGGAACATGCAACAACATGTACAAGATAACAACAGCAGTTTGGTTTGCTTTGTCATGAGAAAAAAGGGCCGCCGGACTGCCATTTCTACTCTTATGACTAGAGCCTGAAGTCTTCGGGAAATATTTTTTGCTAAATTCGGGGGGTAAAAATCGGGTAAATAAACATGTGCACTAAATCTATGCGAATTCGAGCGAGAAAACTCCCGATATGCTAAATTCGGGGAGGAATCGGGCTCAGTTACTCAAACTAGCTGTAATGGTTTGGTACAAATGGTGATGTAGCTGCATTTGCTGCCAAACAAGTAAGTTAATGCATTCCTACAGACATCCCAGTGAGGGGAATTTGCCGGGTAAAAATCTGGTTTCACCCTAAAGGGTGAACCTTCAATTTGGGGTGCAAAGCCGGGGAAGAATCGGGTAAAACCTTAAAACTTCGGGCTCTATGTATCACCTGTCAGTCCAAAGCAGAGCATCGCATGTGTGGAAACCATTCTTCGGACACTATTGTGACCTTTTTCTCGCTACAGCGCAAATGCCACGGTAAGAACACACGAGCAAGCTGCCTCTGGTTTCACTGTTGTAAGCAAGGAAAGCATGTGCAGGTTGCGCTCTAGTTTGAAATTGCAAGGGTCGTGCAGTCCACAGTGTGAATACGTGCAACCGGTTTTATATCCTCTACAGGTTTCGCATGTTCTCCGAATTTGCAGTTTTACGCATCCCTCCATTGAAGTCGTTGGGTGCAGTTCCCAATTCAACCTGGATGCAAGTGTTTTCCTATTATTGGTCACACAGGTTTTACAGTTGTTCTGTCATACTTTCTATGTCGATGAACTGTATCTCTAGCAGAAGCGGAGTTGTAAAGCCAATGAAACAACGAATGAGAAGACGACACCTTTTATTGTTCATAAATATCACCACGGAAAAGATGCAGGGGACAACTGTAAAGCTCGTGTCTCCTTTTTCTTTTTACATTCAGGCACGCGTGTCTGACCACCAGTAGAAAAATACTAGCATCTAGCGAACGATATCGCTATCGATCAAGTGCAGCGTATGATGTCGCTTTTATGCTACTCATTGAATGTCGTGCAGATTTTATTATCTACTAACAGATTAAAAAGGTCTATGCCTCATTTTTCAACAAATGGGGAGAGCGAATGGTAACACTCGGTCGGCTGTGACGTGTTTCGTCAGTTACCCCATCCGCACCCCTGTATTTTTGGGCGCGCAGGAGCCTGGGGGACCATTTTTCTGCCTACACAACCAGGGACCTTTTTTTTCTTTTCATACCCCGCATTATCATACGTTTTTGTGCACCCAACGACGCAACAATTTGTGCGGTACGGCAGCAAGGTGACGATTGAAAGCGTACGAATAGCCCTCGAAAACGGAGCGGACTCACACAACAAGTTCCTATGGCTGCCGCCAGGATTTTCCGTGGCGTGGCGGACGTTTTGCACGACGCGTTATCCTTGTCATATCCCTGTCGTGCTATAAAGTTCTACCTGGTTCTACGTTCTACCGGCTCCTTTGTAACGAGGGTCCAGCACGAAAGTGCGGACATGCCGGTAATATTGGAGATCCTAAATGTTTCTTCGTCCCTTCTGATGTGCACCCGATGTGTTCGCCGCTCATTGCCTTAGTTGCTTCGCGGCGCGCCAAAAACAAAAAAGAACACAGTTTTGACAATGTAGTTTTTTGAACAAGTAGTTTTGACAAGCGCCTTTGAAGCTCCGAGCCTCCGGGAGGAGGCCACGGGGCCACTTTGCCTTCCCCCTCGCTATGCCCAAGTTTTTTGCTAGATGACATCCTGGTGCGTTCCCCGGAAGCATTTCAGGATTTGTTCTTTCACGAGGATACAAACTTTGAGCTGGTGCTGGGTGGCCATCAAGGCATCAGTGCATTCACTTTTCTAGTGTCTCGTCTGGTAACGCTGTGCCGACGAACAGCGACATGGTAACACCAGTCCTCCTCAGGTACCCGCGGACGCGGCTGTAGAGTATGTACCACTGCGCCCATACACCATGTTGCAAGCCCATTGGCCTAGACTGTGCGCGCGCTCCGATTGGTCGAGAACGTTTTGAAATCGCATTTTGTACGCGCGCATGTGCGTACAGCGTCTCGGCCGTTTCAGCATAGTTTCGAAATAGCATGGCCGGCATGTCGTCCTCCTGTGTTCGGTGGTGTCAATCGACAGAACAGTTTGCAGAAATATGTTCGCTGATTTATTCGTGCGTTATTGTGAGTCTACGCGTGCTGTGCTGTTCCTGGACACAACTATTATCCCACGAACAATTTGTCAACTGCGGTACCGGAATGCTTCATGAGTTGGAGCGTGAAGAAAAAGTTCGGGCGCCGTTGGATTTCGAGGACTGTCAACAAACACAGGATTACGTGCCACAGAAGCGCTTTTCGCTTCGCTATAATGGATGCACCGCAGGCAGCGAAAGAAGATGCTCATCATGGAATGGTACGCACTCATGAGACTGGCTCTCGGTATTAGGAGTTGAACGGTGTGTTCGTTCTGCTTCATGTTCGAACTTTGTCCCAGTGTGTCAGCAACGCAGTGGGCTTTGTACGCACAGGACACCCATGTATCAGATCTTTGAATTAGTGCTTTGTATCAAATAAATCTTTATTTTACCCCAAAATCGCTTTAGTTATTTTGAATACCGAGTAACGGCGGCAGGCTTGAAATCCAGTAGAAGTCGATGGTAGCCAGGACCGACCGAAAAGCCAGCCAGACATGGGGGCTCCTGATTGGCCGACTGGTTGTGCATAATATCCACCACGTTGCAATTTCATTAGTCGTGTGCCCAGTGTTGTGTGAATTATCTCAAACTATGGGCTCTATGGGGAGCTGTTGGAGCCTGGTAACACAACGCGCAACGCTAGCGACGAGAAATAACGTCGCGGGACCTTGATTCATGCAGCGCTAATTGTTATGATTTAGCCTATAAAGCACACCATCGGAATTCGTCGAAAGTGATTGAGCTGTCTCTCAAGGTATCAAAGGTAAGGGGCACAGACTGATCCCACAGAAAATTATGCTATGTCATTCGAATGGTTCTTTCCTGCCTGCAATCCACCTGCTCGACTAGTATCAATAGCCAGATGCGCATGTTATATGCGAAATATCGAAATATATCGAAAAGAAATATAAAGTACGCCTTGTACGTGAAGACAGGGGTAGTAGCGGTATTGGAAAATGAGATTTTAGACGAGGTAAACATGGGAGACATGCTGTTGTAGTCTCATTCGAGCATTTCGGCTCTTCTGAGCGAATGTTTATTTCCATTTGGACCACTTTTTTCGTTTTCTTCCAGATGGTGTGTATTCCCTGTATCATCGCTCCGGTACTGTTGTATATTTGGTATAGGTTTATTCAACCTATAGCACTAAAATTCTGGAATCCATGGGCCAAGCATGAAGTTAAAATGGATGCAGCTAATGAGCCTCAAGCTTCAGAAGATACTAAGCCTGTAAGTAATGCCTCCAAGTGCTGCAAATTATAAGTAAACAGCAAAACGTTGAGACATTCGTACATTGTTGTATAAAATCTGGGCAGAAGTATACAGTAGTCTCAATTAAGTATGAGAGAAAGTGTTCAAGTTAACGAGTGTTGCGCAAGTTACACATTGACGGGAAAGTTGGTCCTTTGAGTAATGACTGTAAATGGCTGGCATGGAGTAGTGCCAGACAAACAGGGACTGGAACCCCGTAGCTTACATGTGTGCAGATTAGGGTTGCCACCTGTCCGGATTTCGCCTGAACAGTTCGTAAGTTCAACGTGTCCGGGTGAAGGTGTAATCCGGACATGGAATGTTCGGGAATTGGCCAAGACGGAGTAAAGCCTTACGAGTTGAGGGGGGTTATTTATGGGGTGAGGAAAACAAAGGAAAGGTTAGCCAGGCAAAAAGCCACCTTGCTTTTCCCCCCCAAAAAAAAGAACAAGGAAAAATGGATAAGCCACTGGGTCTATGCATACAAAACCCACTGTGTTGCGCCTGCTACTAGAGCACTGCATGGCCTCAGGCTTATCCTGTCCCGGGTATAGCCTTCTTCTTGCGGCCCTGGGCTGCTGGGATGGGCTCGGGTTTCACCAGTATGGAGAGGGCCAGGCCAGAAAGCTGCCCTCGTCTATTATCTTCCATGCGTATTATCGCTGAGGCACGTGAAGAAGACACCGATGAACAACATTAACAACGAGGACAAATGAGTATATGTCCTCAATTATCATTACCACCTGTGCAATGAAACGTTAAAAAGAACAAAGTTTGCGATTCACCAAATCCCCTTTTCTGAGTAGTAGCTCCAAAGATGGCAGCATCCTTGAGCTTGAGGAAAGATTGACACAGAGACGAAGGACATGACACAGACAGGCTCAAAAACCAGCAGACAGACATTTACTGCACATCTGGACATGGATACACAGAAGGGGACAAGGATAAGCGCAGCAAGGTTGGAGGGTATGCGGCCCGGGTAAAAGGGGTTTTATTCGCCTCGAGATCGAACTGTAGGTGGCGCTGCGACGGATGCCCTAGTGAGGATACGACATGATCGGACGCAGCAGGTTCTGGCTTTTCTACGCAGACATCGCCGTGTTTCTGGATGAAAATGTAAATGCTGCTGTCAGTGCCTCACATATTGCGGATGTGTTGAAATGCGACGCATAGAACGCTGATAAGGTGTGAAAGTTGACAAATATTGCTGCACTGCGAAACGCTCAAGTCGCGAAGTTGTGAAAAGAAAATATCCTGTGTGCTTTTGAAGGGAAACACTGCCTCCTTTGTTCCCGGCGTGATTTTGTTTGTCTTTTACTGCTCGCTCGAATATTTATTCGTCGCTTGTGTATTGCTGTCTTTCCCTGTACCTCTTGATCTTACGTCGAGACAACAAGGATTAAAAAAAAAGACTAACTCAAAATTCCTGTCTCCACTGATCTAAATGTACGATGTACTAATTAACAATAACAATGAATTTAAATGCACAAATGTGCAAGAATGTAACAAAAGGGGAGAATAGCCCAGTAAGTATTGAAGCCCCTCGCTAAAATTTTTGCAATTTTGCGTCGAGCGAGTACGGGAGAGGTTCGAGGTTTGATTCGTCTCCTGGGCGGGCATTCACTAAATGGTGCTAAAATATGTTACGAGATGACCACAGCTTTGTGGTGGACTTGACTTTGGGGTGCTACTGGTCAGGCATATAAACTAAGTTTTTGGTTCCAGCGGCAGGTATATATTCTGAAACACGCTGTTGCACACGTGCTTCATGCCCCAAAAAACACGCGTGTTTTACATATTACGTTCAGGGGCGGTGATAGCATTTTACCTTGAATGTGTGCGTTCCAATGGTTACGTATGTGAAAGATAAAAGTCTAGTCTGTCATACGGTTAGATGAAATGAGATGAAAGCTTGAAATTCACACATTTAAGAACACCCATGTCATAAATATATATATTCATGCATTCATATATTCCATATATTAATACATTCGATACAACTTGTGTCTAGCGCGTGCAGAGTATCCTAACTGAGCATTGTGAAGTAGCTTAGAACAGCTAGCACAGGAACAATTCTATAAATAACTGTGACATAGTTTTATACTTATAATAAAAAAAAACTTTTACGACATTGACATTAGCTCTTGGCACATTTTGTTTGCCAAACAGAACGGCAGTGATAAATATATAATATAGCAAAGGCCAAGTGGAATCCGCGTACTGGAACATAAGGCACGTTCTGTAGTTTTCTTCCCTGCTAAGCGCGCTGGTGTAGAGAACTAGAAAAGTTCAAAAAAGTTTTCCACCAAGTCATTTTCACTCACTTTGAAGCGATTTTAAAAGCACAAATGTCCAGAAATTGAGCCTTCCAAGGTTTTCTAGCGCGATAACCACAGCGAAAGCACCGGCTCAAGCTGTGCATCCCCACTAAAGGCAGTTCACGGAGCAGCCGCATGGTGGCGACGCTGTTCGATCTCGAGGCGAATAGCGTCAGTCGTCCCTGCGGAAATAACACTTGGCTTGCTCACGTTGCCCCTTGTTGTGGCAACGAGAGCAGCTTCCTAAAGGGTTTGCCATAAGACGTGTCTACGTTTCAGCAAGGGTTTTGTGTCGAAAAGATTAGGGAACAATTGGTGCAAGAATTTAGGTGAGGGCTGAGGACGTCGCCCTCTTCAGATTCGCACCAGCTTACCTGCCTCCTCCTTTGTTCTCCGAGAAGTGGACATTTGTGGAGACTGAGGCACGGTTTTGGCTGCCGTGTACGGTGTGCTGTTGATGAACTTGTTCTGCATATTCCTACGAGCTGATCCACAAACTTTTAGAATCGAGACAAAGTTTTCCTGTAACGTACATCACATTGCTACAGGAAATATTGGCATTGTGTTGTGTAATTGTCTCCCCAACCCTTCCTCACACCAAGAGCAAAACCAAATCAAGAGGGAGAGAGGAAAGCCCCCTGTTTGACGACTCGTTAAAAGCTGTCAAAAACCCCGGCGCAGGGGACAATATTAAAATACAGGACGACACATGGCACTCGCCAGCGTCTTGTGTCATCCTGACTCCTATCCTTTCCCCTACACTGTGGGTCTTTACGGCTTTTAATATGAGAAAAGAACCTGACGTCTTGAAACTGTGTTGAAATCGTGACACTCGCTGCTGCGGTTAGGATATGTTCAGGGTGGTCTGCATCTTTGGCTCATGTTAGTTTGGTCCAGAATATGTATACGCTTCTTTGTTTTGTATGTGTTCAGTTAGGGGCTGCCCTACACCATGACAAAGAGTTTTGACAATGTTTATGCTGTCAACTTGAGTGTATCACCACATGTCTGCTGGTACTCTGGCACAGGAACTCAAAGAAAGGATGATGTGTTCACGAGCCTTAGCTAGGGTACCGATCACTTGTGTAGATGCGGTGGATGTGTAATAGTCTGTCGCACTGTATCCTCTTACAATTGTACTTCGACGATCCTTCTTTCAGGTAAATGAAACATGTGCTGTCAACTCCTCTACAGCAGCTCTACAGGAAGAAGAGAAAAAGACAAAGTAACACCTGCGAGTAGCCTGCATACATAGCTTGTTGTACATTTTTGGAGTCATTCCCAAAGCAACCTGCAGGCGCTCTATAAACATGCGTCACACTGTGGTAGTGCAGACTTTTATTTGCATATTTTGTCAAGTTATGTTTACTGCAGTGCACTCTTGCTTCCACTTGTACGTGTGTTAACTTGTATATCAAATGGTGACCGTTTATTGTTGGGAGTGCTTTTCAATTCCATTTCATTTTCAATTTCATTTCTGGTGAGCAATAAAGAGGCGATTGACTGAGCATTGTTCTCTGTTACCAGGTCGGGACGCTCATTACATAAATAATGGGAAAAAGAACTTGACTTTGCTGGCTTGCTGTCATATCGACCTGTTTTCTGGCAGTCATTTATAAAAAAAAACAAATTTGTGAAGTACCAGTACTAGCAGTGGGCTTGGCTGGGACATACACGGGACAACATAGCAAGGGCATGCACAATGTTTCAGACACAGCTGGAAGACTTAGTCAGAAACAACAGTCAAAGAAGCAACTTCATCCAGTGGCTTTACAGGGCATGACCTCCCATCTCTCTCTCTCTTGGAAAACCCGGAAAAGAAATCAAAGAAATGATATCGCAAAAAAGGTACACTCTTAAAACTGAACTTCACCACAGAGTACACTCCGAGCACACCATCATCCCCAATGACAGCGTTCTCTCCCTTCCTTTGATGAAAATGGGAGGCGTACGTCTTTTTTGTACCAATTATGCCGTACATAATGGTACAAAAAAGGTCCAGCCTCCTGTTTTCGACAAATCAGCGTCGAGAACGCTGCCATTTAGGATGATGGTTGTACATTTTAAAAGCAATAAAAACCTGACCAAACAGCCCGGTTTTTATCGCTTTTTAATGATGGTGATGCTTACCAAAACAATGCCCGAGCCAGCAATGGATCGGTTGTCGGATCAGGTCATTGTTGTCCATAAATCCTTGAATATGTTTCTTGCACCATTTTTTTTTTCTTATTCTCTGTCAATTTGTACATTTGTGTATCATTGAATACATCCATGTAATTACCACTCTGGTCCTTAAGAGTTTACAAATAAATAATAAATTATATAAGCACAAAAAAGCCTTGTTGACTGTGTCAGTGTATGGCTGTGGTCATCACCAAACAAGAGCGTATGTCACTTTGTACAGCACCTTATGTACTTTTTTTTATATTTGAGATGGACATAAATTGTAGAGGGTAGCTAGTGGGGGAGAAGATGTCCCTGGTCATGTGACTCCCGTTTGCGGCGCAGCAGCATCCAGGAGATAGGGTTTTTACATAGGGAACACGGACATAGTTGGGGGAGCGGGGGGGGGGGGCATAGGTATCGCGCGTATGGAAATATCGTAATTTTAATCATCAGATAAATACAAGGACGCAAGTGTGCACGCGATAAACTTCATTTCTATGTGGACTTTATTTAGATGTGCATTCGTACATGCCTGCCGGCACATAAGCAGTACTAATAATGAAATAATGTGACAAGGTGCCATATACAGATCATTCCCGTTCGTACAGATCGTGATCACAATATCGCCACGTTATATAAACAAGAAAAAAAAAAAAACATCCATGTTACTCGCCATATAATGAGTTGGCATCTTGCATGGAATCGACGCAACTATATCCTCATGCTCCTTCACGCCTAATGAATGGCTACTGGTCTCTTTATATTGTTCCTTTGTATGTCTTCTGGCCTCTGGAACTCACTGGCCAAGTTCCGCCGCCGAGATACACTGATAAAAACGACAGACATAATACAGGCATCATCGGTCTCTGCCTATAGCACATACGCATACCCGCGTTTGGCAATACTTCCCGTTTATCTAGCATTCTTACCTGTAACGCATAAGACAATAATTCCAAGACTGTTCATGAGAAAACATCCCACACTCTCGGGGAGACGCTGAGACGCATACAGCAAGGAATGGCCGATGCCGAGCGGTATAGCCGTTTATGACAATGAAAAAATGGCTAGGAAGCAAGCGAGCTGGTGAAGATGATGCATAATGTAAAAAACCCCGAGACTAGGGAACACGAAGGGACATACACAAACACGAAGTCTCAAAAAAGTCTGTCCCTTCGTGTTCCCTAGTCTCGGGGTTTTTTACATTATGCATAGCCGTTTATGCCTGAAAGAACATCAAGGACACGTGAGTGACCAGCTCCGGTGGCGCAGCGGTAACGCGTGCGCTTGGAGACTGGGAGGTCCGCGGTTCGAATCCGCGGGCCGGCTGTGCCGTCTGGGGTTTTTCCTGGGTTTCCCTCAGATGTGTAATAGGCGTATGCCGGCACAGCTCCCCTGAAGTCGGCCCATGGACGCAGCTATCCTCCCCCCGAGCGGATTCCGCTCGGTCTTCCACTTCACCCTTTCCTCTCCTCCTCTCCACCACTCTTCCCTTCCCGAGAAACATGCCGCCTAATCAGGCAGGCAGACCTCTCGGTTCCTCCCAACGACACTTCTCCTCCTCTTCCTCGACACGTGAGTGGACCACAAAATAAAAGTAGCACACATTGCTATTATAGTAGCACTGAAATGTGTAGCCCATTTTATGCAGTATGTTATACACATACCTGTTTGTGTTTCGCAGAGTGAGCTAAAAACGTTACTGGGTGCGCAGAATATACGATTGCGCTTATAGCTTCTGAGAGTTAGTGAGATTGAAGATCGATACATATCAAACTGCCTGCCTACGAGTAACGAAAAAGAATCACAAGGAAAATTCTGCTTCGCCGTCATCCCTCGTTTCTCTTTTAAAGGGACTATCGCATCCGGGAACGTATGTAGGATACCGATAGGATAATGTTCGTCACCGTTTCAGAGTCAACTTTGCCAAATTTCTCTTCCGAAAACAGCTTAAATATTAAGTAATTGAGTTTTAAAGGTCCGCATTCCATCTGCAGTCAACACGATGATGACGTAAGCGAGGCACACGAATAGGAGCGCAGCGCAGGCGATTGTCTCCGAGATCGTCTGCTTGGCGTTCGCATTGCACTATACTAAGTGAAAAGTCCTCGGTAAATACGCTGGCTTTCGCTTACCAGTGTGAGTGCAGACGTAACCATGTTACGTGAAACAAGGCGTTACGGTCCTGACTGTACGAACACGTTCGACACTAACCAGAAACAACGTTCCGCGAGCCGCTAACAGAGAAGACGCCGTTCCCTAGCATTCCGCCTCGCTCGCCCGCCCGGCCGCCTGTCTGTCGGTTGCCAAGGCTACCAAGGTCCTCCGGCCGCTCCGTGATTGGTATTCTCCATGTCATAGGGCGCGCAGTGATTGGCCTCGTCCGTGTGACGTTTCCGGAGAGGGAACCCCGGAATGCGTCGTCTGCTCTTGCGAAGTTTTATATCAAACTACACAGGAACAACGCTGCCAATTCGCGTCGGGTTTTCGGCGTTATTATCAGTGATGAACGCGGAGTAAAACGGCGCTACAGTTTCGGAATCGTTTGAGATGAATGCGATAGTCCCTTTAAAGGGAGACTTCGCAAGGATTCAGAAGAAATTAGGTGAGCATCATACCGAACACGGACCGCTCCCTTGATACCGAATACAACATTCGCATTCATTTTGTGCGAGTAATTGATTCCTAAATGATGACAATACTAAACCGAAACGAAAATGCAAAGCGCACAGCGGTTCGCCCGATAAGGAAGACACTGTGACGTCACATAGCATTGTCGTCTGCTACAAAGCTTGCATTGTCCCATGCCGGATGACGTCAGCAGTGTTGCTTTCAGCGCCCTCTTGCTTCACAGAGGCGAAGCGCTCACTTCGTAATAATTCGTTCGAATAAAATCTGCGCACATTGGGAACGCGATATTTCGTATAATATAAAATAATAAAAATAATTCATTTTTCCTCTCTGTGTTTCACGTCTTCCATATTATAAAAAGTTGTGGTAGCGGTAGCGGACAGGGAGTCCGCCGCTGCCCATATTTGTAGCGGAAATGCCGTGACGTTCGTAGACATAGTGAAACCGACATAGCGTGGGCGGAGAACACCGCAGTTTGACAAAGCCACATTCCTTCACGAAGGTCACAAGTGGCTTCTTTGTACTAGTGGTACACGCAAATGAGGTCACAATTTTAGTCGCTTTCGTGTCTTCATTCGCGTTTCCAGTCCACCGCGGAAAGAAAAGAAGGTTCATCGCAAGAGTTACAGGAACATCATCTGAAAAAGTCAATGTCGTAATCCTCTGCGGAATGTGGTTTGTTATTACGAATTAGTTCGCGCATGCATTGTATAGAGCGTATAGAGACACCATGTGCACTCCGAGAGAAACTCGCGCCCTTGAGGCTCCAGAACTCCAGAAGATGGAAGAGCCCGGTCGCCATCATTAGAAAGGGCTTCCGAAAAGATAGGGCGCCCTATCTTTTCGCTACCAGTAGAATGGAGCAGAACAAGGTCATGCAACTAATAATATGTAAAGAATTGCAAAAAGTCTTGCAACTTTCTTGCGACTTATTGATTTTTAGCTATAGTAGTTCCACTCGACCAAGTTAGTGGAGCTGTTGTACCATCGGACATCATTTGGCTGTAAACAGGGATAGCTGTATTTAGCGGGATCGCTACTGCGACACTGTGAGAAAAAAAAAAAAAAGAAAAGAAAAGAAGTATAGCGAACACGGTTGTGGCATGTTCAACACTGGCTAGAAACGGAAATGAAAATAGCAACACCTTTATTATTAAGATCCAAAGGGCCCTAGCACAGCTTTAGGGCCGAACCCCTAAGCATCCTTTTAATCAAGGGAACTAAAATCCGTAATTCCTCGCAAACGAAAACAATTAGCGGCTAATGAATTCCTAATGAATCTTGCCGATGTCTTGAACGGAAATGGAAACGAAATTGAGAGGTTGGTACCGGGAAATTAATAACTGAAAATGCCGATATTTCAGTAGCGACAAGGAACACACTCGAAAATGCGTGACTTCATGACTTGAAAACGATTGAGGAATTCTGCCCAGGTACCGCAAGAACTTTCAGGATCGTTATACCGAACTTCCCCTTATGTAACAAAATTTTTTTCTCCTTGGATTTGCACTGCTTGCGTGGGTCGGCCCGTTGCAGGTAGAGCCCCCCCCCCCCCCCCCCCCCCCCCCAGAGGTTAAAGAGGTTCCAGAGTCGATTTGGTTAAACGCTGCGAAATATACTTAAAGTCAGATTCCGCAGCAAAATCACCACACAGGCTGTGGTACGTCCGTAACCTTTTTTCCTGGGAATAGCAAGCCGCCATACCGGTGGCTAATCTTTCCCTCTTATTTTTTTATATATAATAAACATATCCCCCCCCCCCCCCCTTTGGGATGCCAGGAACATGTGCACGAAATATCGCGTTCCAACACTGCGCCGATTTTGTTAACACGAATTTATTACGAGGCGAGAGCTTCGTCTCTGTGAAGTGATGGCAGGCACTGAAGGCAGCACACTGCTGACATCATCCAGCATCCGGCAAGGGAGAAAAGGGGGAATGCAGGTGGATGGATGGATGGATTCGCACCCCTGGCGGGCCTCTTTGTAACGAGGGTCCAGCATTCGGAGATGCGGACATGCCAATTATCTACTATTTCTTCTCTTTCCACAAATGCGTCGATTTTCAGCTTTCCCATTCAATTTCTGGTGCATGAGATTTCCACTGTGTGAGACTGGCCGTGATGGCGCTGTGGTCGTTGGCGCTGGGTATTTTGCATTGGTCCGGTCCGGTATACTACTATTGCCCATTTACTATTACTGTGGATTATGGTTAGGTTTAGGTTATGGTTAGGTTGGTTAGGTTTGAAAGCTGAGGACAGTGTTGGGTGACGTCACGGTATGCTCCTCCGAACGAACCGTCCTAGTATGGAGCTCTGTTTTTTGCTCTTCGCATTTAGGTTCCGTTTTGCTATTGTTTTCACTTACGAATTAATTACTCGCGCAAAATGACTGCGAATGTTGCATTCTGTACGGAGGGGTGGCACGTTTTCGGTATGATGCTCACCTTTTTTTTTTCTTCACAGACATAGGTTGTCAGCGGCTAAGTGCTTGTTTTTAGTATGGGATAATGTATCAGTTGTCTCTGCTGTAAATATGACGATAGCTATTGAAAGAAGTTATGTTGTGTTAGACAAACTTTATTAGAGAACGTACTACATCAGGAGCGTAGGACTCCGTATGACTTCGGCCCCCACTGTGATGGGACTCAGTAATCCATTTCACAACATAATTTCATCAACAGCATAGGGATAGAGCATCGCTCCAGGCGATGAAAGTCCCCAATCATACTCGCAAAATAAAGTTGTTTATGTTCAATTATGTGTAACATGGAATCAAATTATGCTTCTGTTCTGTGGGAGACTACATTCAGACAATGTATCTCTCTTTTTTACGCGGGATAAAGATGATGAAGAGATGAAACTGCCGGCTTCCCAATGCAGACTGCAAAACATCGAATTTCAGACACGGGATCTACATGCGGCATTCGCTTTGCTCTGTGCGCTGATGAAGGTGTAACGCAGTGCTATGTGCATGCAAAGAGGATGGAATGTATGCTCTTCGGCTATGCACAAGATACTCAAAAATATATTTAAGATAAGATAATAAATACTAACGTTAGAATGTAATTAAGATAGAGTCTAAATACATGAAAATTAAAGTAATTAAGATAGAGTATAAAATACTTCAAAAAGTATTTGAAATACAATTAAGATGCTATTTATCCTTGAACGCAAAAAGTCACCGGTCACTGGTCAATGCGGCAATCGCCGCTATGTGACATATGAATCGCCTAAACCCCGCGCACCACGCTAGCCGCCGCTGTGTGATAGGAGTCATCTAAACACAAGTCCCAAAAAGATGACAAAGAGATACCACATAACCCCAACTAAGTATAAGCGAAGATATTCCAAAAGTCGGGCGTTATAACTGGAGAATGAAAATTGTCACCGACTTAACGCAACGGGAAATAACAATTTTTTTAGACGTTTCGTCTCCTATGCGGGAGACATCATCAGTGCAAGGCTAGGGACGGGAATGAGGAGCACCAAAACCAGTCTTGATCCTCAGAGGCCAGAGTACAGTCCAGGAAGTGGGCCACGGTTGGCATTACATGTGTATGTGCCACGATTCGAGGAATTTTCTCGGTCCCCACCGCTGTTCGCGCGCCAAGGTGACGGCACCCTTGTAGTCGAACACGTGTCCCGTTGTCCAGTAGTGGCCCACGAGCTCAGTCTTTGACCTAGTTGCGTTGGTCGCCTTTTGAACGTCTCGTCTATGTCCCGTTTCCTGCCTGTCCCACCTACGTACGTGGCATCACACTCGGGAATCACAGTACGGGAATAGGGCAGCTGGCAGGGAGTACGGCGTCGACGAGCGTTGAGCGTCTCTATTGTTGTTATATGAGCGTCGTTGTTTGTGCATCGCTGGTGTAGCGCACAAAGCGTCGCGTCGTATTACCCGCGGCTTATCTGCGAGTGCGGCTTATCTGCAAAAAAACATTTTCAAAAACTATCTAAAAACGAGTCCTGCGGCTTATCTGCGGTGCGACTAATACGCGTGAAAATACGGTACTCTTTCCAGCATGCTGTTGTCGCTCATCCGGATCGCTTCGTCACACCTCTTCAGCAGTTAACTCTTCCTTGCGAAACGAGCTCAACCTCGTTGCGAGTCAACTATGTGAACCTCTTCGAGGCCACTCCTTTGTTGTGCCACAAATTCAGCGTCGACTTGTATACGGGAGCGCAACTTCATAGCGCCCCTTTTTTGTGTCACACTTTGGATGAACCGACGTAGCACTGGATTCTCTTGTTCGTCATCAGTGTCTGGTGCCACGCCAATGGATTCGAGCTGCCACAACTTTTCTAGCGTCGTATTTCCTTCATCTTCTTCCACTGGGAGTCGGACTCTGCTCGAATGGACTCGCGCACGTCGCAATTATTTGTTGCCCAATTATGCAGCCCCATAAGTCGGACATTTGGGAGTCGGAGTACCAGAGTGCTGAATAGTCCCTCTTTTAGGTAACCCCATCTATATACAGATCCCGACAAATGTTTACGGAACACCAGAGCGACGTATTTCTTGATCTCAGCGACACCCTAACGGCGAATGGGAGCGGACACACTTACTGAGGGGTGCGTCGAGTACCTGGCCACCTGTTTGTAAGTCTGTCTGCTCCTGTTTGCAGCAACCGTGTCGCTCAGATGGCAAATATACACCACTCCAGTGTTCCGTAAACTTTTGTCGGGACCTGTACCATCCAGCCGATCCCTGTCTTCACTGCCTAGTCGCACATTTCTTCCGGTTACTGGATCCCAGTACTGGTCGGTGCGTATCAGAACCTGTATTAGCTCTTCTTTTTCTGGACACACCAGCTGCTGGACTGGAAGGTTCTTCGCTCTCATTTCGTCGATTATGACAGAGCATGGCGTAGGTGTGTTTTGGCCACTGATGACGTCGGTGACTAGCGCTTCCATGTCGTACTCATTGCCACCCGGAAGACTGAGAAGCCTTATGGATGCTCTCCGAAACGTTTTCTTCTTGTCGTCCCCCACACAATCCTACTTTGTCACTCCTGGCCCACTGTCTCACCCCCGGCTCTTCACACGAAGCGACAACTGCCTGCCTGCCTGCAGTTTAGTCTTTGGGCCTTTGGTCTGTCGAATCGCTCTAAACTGAACTGCGGAGATTCAGCCTTAGACTTGTCTGTGCTGAGCGAGCTGTCCCCCCTGAGACTACACACAGAAGCAGCAAGTCTTCCTTGACACTTACTGCAGTGCAGTTTACGAGAACACCTCCTGGAAATGTGGTTGGGTGTGGACAGGTTTACCTGAACTATTTCCCTCATTCTTTGAGCTTTTCTTCTAGTGAAAGCGTACGTCGCTTATTTGGCACTCCGCGATTCTTTGCTTTGCAGAAGAAGCAGTACGAGTATTCCTCCGATGTGTGAACCAACGTTGACACTATTATAATGACCACCCCCTCCCCCGCCATTGTTAAACCACCAGTTAAACTAAACACCAGTCTTTAGAATCTAAATAAACCACTGCCGCCATGTGCAGCCACTGGTGCCTACACCAAAGTAATCAAAGCAGGTGTTATGCGTGCATGCGTTTATTCACTGAAGGCACTGATCATTCTTGCTCATCGGCGAGGAAATGTTGGGGCGGTGCACCAGGGAGTGATGATGAGTTCGTCGCATTCTGTGGGCCGCCTGCGGGAGTATCCTTGCCTGGAGTATCAGCTGCTGGAGTAAAAGAAATGTGAGGACGCAATGCAATATCCGTGCATGCATCAACTTACCAGGAGGAGCACTAGGACCAGCGCCGCCACCACCACCACCAGGGGCGGCGGCTTCAGCACCTCCCTCAGTAGTAGTCGCTGCAGAAAATACGGGTTAATCGAGAACCTCTACGGTAGAATGAACGAAATTCCGTCTTATTTCATAATGTGTTTTATACTTACTCGTGCCCTCTAGAGTAGGGAGAGTCGTAGGAGGGAAAGGGAGTCAGCTTTTGCAGTATTTAGATGGAACACTAAATACTTACTACCAGCACCCAGCACAAAGTACGCAGCGCCACCTGCTACCAGGAGGAGAACCACCACCACCACAATTATGATGGCACCACCTCCACCGCCACCACCGCTGAAAAGTTGAAAGTACAAGTCCATGCAGAAAGTCCAAACCAGTACCAGTGGTGGCAAAATGGCGATTCAATTCTCCCGCTCCCCTCTCAGCAGATTTGGTTCTGCCGATTGCAAGCAACTACGGAATTTCTTCACGTATTCCACATCGCAACCACTGGGATTTACATTAATGACACTTTGAGGGTCAAACAAATGCTTACGCTTTATCTGTAAGAAACAGGACAAGTTAAGAAGATGTCCCGAAGGCGAAGCTAACAGCCAACCTACCTCCAGCTGCTGAACCGGCCGCCGAGCTCTCTGAATGAAAAGAAAAAATTCAACACTGGGGAAAACTCAGGTGACAGCAAAACTCACTCACCGACGCCTGACGCAGGCGCTTCAGAAACTGGAAAAAGGAGATAAATATAAAAAATGGCCACTATTCTGCGAAGAGACAGGGTGCGGTTCCTTACCTTGCGATGCGTCTGCAGAACCAAGAAGGAAGAAAGGCGTGAGAACCGTATGCATAAGTACACGTATGCGTTGGGACAAGCACGAGCTCTAAAATCGAACACTTACTGTAATACAGTGGTGTTCAACCCACACAACGAAAGCGTTCACCAAAACGATCGTTTTCCTGGGAACATAGACATCAAAAGACCGTACTCACCTCCCATTCTTATTGGTAGCCGGCGGCTGAGCCCCTATCACAGAACGGTAGGATCGGAACCCAGAGGATGCCGCAACCACTTCAGCGCACACGAGAGCGACTACAAGCAGCTCTGCCGATGCTGCCGGTTCTGGCTGACTTGGGGGCATGCAGCACGAGACCTTTTGGTCGGTTAGCGCTTCGTCTTCACCGATTTCCTGTCGCGAGCACATCGAACACAACGAAATCGTGTTCCATTTGGCGTTCCTTATCTTCAGGAACTGCAGAAAAAGTCGCTTTTAGTGCCAGGAAAAAAAAAGAAAAAGAAAGAAAGCGCAGGGAAACTCCGGCAAAGCGGACGAATTCCGCTCTAAACCAGTGTGCAGCAAGCAGCCTTTGAGGTGCGTCCTATACAAAAGATCAACAACGTCGTCAAACGTCTGGAAGAAGAAGAACAACAACAACAACTACATGAATGATTATGGGATGAGGTGATTCACCGCAACAATTGCGCTACCATACCTCAGTGCCTGTGGGTTAGTACATGAGTGGGATGACGATGAAAAAGATGAGGCACACATACTCGCACACACACACATTCCCTTGCGGATAAGCGCCATCCCGCTTGAGGAGCAACAACAACAACACATGACAGACGCAAATGAGATATCACACACGTGGGTGCGTCGTAACTGATGGGATATAAGTTCATCCGGTCGGCTACCGGAGATGAAATGCTATGAAGAACACATCTCCGCATTCATGGCAACAGCTCTGAGGTCATAGGAGTTCAAGTAGGTTAGAAGACGTCAGGAACACATAGAATGAGTGCAGGCATTGACAGTTGCTGCACAGGGTTAGACCAAGGACCCAAGATTGCTGCAAGGCTGAGCGGTTTGTTGTTGAGACGGGTCAGTTGGGACTGGAGCAGTGCTCTCTCCGAACTGTATAGAGGGCAGTCGATGAGGACGTGTTGAATGCTTGCCACTATGCCGCAGTTGGAACACGAGCTGGTGACGCATACCCTAGTCTGTGTCTGAACTGTGGGGTGAAGGCCTCATTGAGGCGAAGTCGATGCAGAAGGGAAGTGAGACAGCGGGGCAAACGGTCTGGGAGAGAAAACGACATAGTTGGATCGACGGCGTGCAACAAAGACCTGTCTGTAAGTCTGGAAGAATTTTCTTCAATGTCAGTCAAGTATAGACCTATTAAGTAGCGGGCGCGAACTTTGCGTCCCAGGAAGGGTAGAGATGGTGTTTCCCAAGTTGTTGCGCGAAGGCTATAGTGTGATATGTAAAAAGGAACTTGGTGAGATTCTCCCCAGCATAGACTTCAGGCAGGATTTTGCTGTCTGCACAAAGCGCTCGACAAGTCTGTCTGTTGCTGGGTAGTGCGGTGCTGTCAAGGAATGTTCATTTGTTTTTCATGAACTCTCTGAACGCGCTCGAGTGTCGGTGACGATAGGTTCGGGCTGCCGTTTGGCTGGAGTTGGCTACAAGATCTTCGTCCAGTCCCAACCGCTCGTGAATTTCCAATGCATCTTGGGCTAGTGAGAATAATATTTCGAGAATAATTGCATAGGCTGCGCCGCGCAGTTGGGAACGTGTGACAGAGAGTTGCTTAATTTAGCTGAAATGGTAGGGCTTCGGCCCGTCACAGTTGTCAGCTTCAAAACGTTTGTGTAAGGAATTAGTGAACGCAGAAGGTTGTTTTTCCGATAGCTCTTGCTCAGGAAATCTTCGTCGTGCGAAAGCGACTGAAGTACTTTGCGCTTATCCTTACCTTGCCGGTGACTGGAGGTGCAGAGGTGGGAGGGATTGGCCGGGGCTTCCCGCGGTTGTAGGGGGGATTTATTGTCAGAAAAAGAAAGAACAAGGAAAAGGAAAAATTGTAAGGGGAAAGGTTGTAGGATGCCGGCAAGCGGTGTGCCGGACCTGTATTGGTCCGCGTCCAGCGACATTTTTTTCTTTTCCTTTAGAGTACCTCTTAGAGAATGGGCTGTCTTCCATTCCCGTTGTTCTCATGCCTACGTTGGGTCTCCCGACCGCTCGAAAACCCCTAAGATCCTCGTGCACTGCCTTGACGGTGTAACGCCGGACTGTAGGGATAGATAGTAGCTCATATCCTCCAAACGCCCATTTCCACCGACGTCCCAAATCAACCAAAACCTCATTTCCTCCGAAAAAATATTCGGAGCTTCTGGGCTTTCGGTTGATCTGGGCACGCGGGTGGCAGTGACTCATATCGCCCAAATGTTCTTTGCATCCGAGCGCCCAGAACCACCGAAAGCGGGATACTTGAAAGGACACGCTTCCCCCGTTTAACAGAGAAAGGAGGAAGGGTTAGCGGATCCTAAATGTGCGGGTATCCAATGTACAGCTCGAAGTAGAGTTAACTGGAACGAGCTGAAGTCGGGGAGAGAGCAACCCTAGCGGCTCTTACGAGAAATAAAGGAAAAACAGTGTTTCGACTGTTGCACTGTTGCTGCTGGAGCGTCCGCCTTGCCATGAGCTGTTGACTCAGCATTACCCTCAGCTGTAGGTTATCATCGCGATGTTTGTTTGTGTGTTTGCGGCGGTTATGTGAAGGTGTATGTCTGCTGAATTGCACGAATGCGATGACTTTATTTCATTGATACACGCGAAGGTGGTCGCGTTCGCTCAGTGGGGCATTTTCAAATTTCTGATGAAACAAATGAGGAAGCACGGAGTCTAGTGGCAAATTTATTGGAATTGGTGTCCACCTTTGTGTGTTAATGAGATAACAGCATCGCATCCGCGTGATATCGATCAGCATACACCTTTACATAATCGCCTCAAACCCAAACAAACGTCGCGATGACAACCACAGTTGATGGTAACGCCGAGTCCACAACTCTTGCCAAGGCGGACACCCTCTCAGCATAATGGCGAGTGCGGGTGGTCATTTCGTGGAAACTATTTTTTTCAGGTCCCTAACAGTCATGTTCGTTTGGTCGAAACAAAGCAATCTCGCATGTTCGCGTGGCGCTTTCCGAGCGCATAGAATTTGCCAGCTTACACCTTTTTCGCGCAGTCTCGAAACTATCGAGCAGCGGGTTTCCCAACTATATCCGGTGTCGTCAAATCCGCACTGCAACGGTGGCGAGTGCCCTCATTGGCCCACACGTCGAAGTTCACGTAATATAGCAGACGACGTAACCCGAAGAATGGTGACCGCGATGCCCCTAGCTTGATCCAAGTGTACGAACTCTGCCCTGATTCAAAAGGGATGAGGCGAGCCTGATCCTGATCCTAAAACCGCTAGATCCCTGGCACTCATGTTCAGGTGGCAACTGTCACGTGATCCAGCTCGGGAGCCGACCTAGCAATTTCCGAGCGCTAGGCCGTGTTGCCATAAAATGACCACCCGAATTCGGCATGAGTAGGACAGTCGAAACATTATTTCCCTGTATTTCTTCTAAGCGCCGCTAGGGTGGCTCTCTTCCCGATTCGGCGATCGAAGTCGCGTTCCAGTTAAGTCTGCCTCGAGCTGTAGTTCCTGCAACTCACCAGAGAGGGTCACGTGATGCTAGCCGTCACGTGGGTCCCTGGGTGCTGCTCATCCGGTGCCATCTTACTTGCACGCCTTGGAGTGTAGGAAATTAGTTAAGAAGATAAGGTCCACCGGTAGGTGGCCCGCCATCACGCACTAGAGCCCTGCACGGGCCCAGGCCCCCGACCCGGCCCGCGGGCTGGGCTTGGCGGTGTGCTCCGTGCCAGGCCGGGCCCGGGCCGACAAACATGTTTCCGAGAGTCAGGCTCGACAGGTCATGTAGCTAATTCCACGCAATGGAGGACTATTAGTCAGGGATTTCCCTACACCCCTCCCTGGATTTTTCCAACACCCCCCTGAAATTTCTCAGGTGACCCCACCTAGCTCGACCATGTAGTGAGTCCGGCGCAGCGAATTACATCCTGTACTGTCAAGCTTGGGATGTATGACCACAGTCATGCAGATGATCGTACCATGCATTTGTCCAAAATCATTTGAAAGTAACTATTCAATGCATATATTGCGCGCACATACGAGCAAAAATGCGTGCGGGCACGCACACTCAATGTGGATCATCAAGAACCATTTGCGCCCAACGCAGTCAAGCGGGCTGTTCTGCTTTTTTCGTCTAAGGTTTCCACCGTTGGTTGCTACGTACTCATTGAGCTTCGTGAGACAGGGTGCTGGTCCTTTTCCTGTGTTGGTTATGCGATTATGCATTATGTTAAAATGCCCTTCATAAGGAATCTGTATTCTAATGCACTGTGTTCTAACGTAATAACATGTACAAATAAAACGGGAAAGTTGTGCAGATGTCACAATTGCGCAACAATTCCTTCTGTGTCTAAGAAAACTTCCGTAAGTGGAATCTTCACCAAGCATACCCCCCCCCCCCCCCCCCCCCTGGAAGGTCGGCAACCCCCAGCAGTGAATTTCTGGGGAAATCACTGCTATTAGTTGATATCATCACGTGCTTGTGTCATTCCGGTGCATAGTATTTGCAAAAACAAGCAAGGGACACTGCATTATGCGTATGATTCGACTCTCTATGATGTTTCAAAGCCACTTTACATTGCTCCTGACCCCTCACGTATTTCACAAACACGTTCGCAAAGCTTGGTGAGAGGGGTAAGGATTGGGAGGAGTTTGTCGACGGCATCCTCTACATCCACAAAAACGTGGTAGTGTAACAGTAATGCGCTTGCCCGCGTGCGTCCTGGATTTAATTTGGTCTCGTGCTGTGGTCTGCGGTGTCAAACCGACAGTTCTTGTATGTTTGTGACCGTGTCTTTTCTTCTTATAGAATTACTTATAAATTTGTGTGATAAGCGCTAGTAAAGCGCACGTCGCGTCTGGGAATACTAGGCCGGGATCTACGCGCTGAGTCACCAGGCCGGGCCGGGCTCTATTTAGTGGGCCAACGGGCCGAGCCATTTTTTGATGCGCCTGGGCTGGGTCGGGCCCGGAAGAGTCGGCCCGTGCAGGGCTCTATCACGGACTTCTGCGCGCGTGTTTCGATTCTATCTCGACCATTCAGTCCATTCCCCTTTGCTATCGGGTAATAAAGCCTTCTGTTAGCCCAGCTGAAGTCGTCTTTTCCCCACAGTTTGCATTCACTGGATCCAGCAACACTGGATAGGCAGCTCACCTCTTGGACACAGAAGCTGCATCTTAAGGCATCATAAGGCATGAATCATTAAATGGACGGTCCTATCTGAAACCTATCTATGAAACAGATACCACTATGCTCGCCATCGCCTGACAGACTTCTATGGCTACTTTTTTTCATTCGGAAAGCGCTTAGATAATAAATAGACGAATTTTAGATCATAATTGCTTCGCAGCTGCAGAGGCTGCATCGGTAACGACATCAGTGTGACGTCACTCCCTAACAGGAAGCAGAGCCGTATATTAAAAGGGAGTCTGGCCATTGGGAGGAGTCACAAAAAGAGGCTCGACCTGTCAATCACAGTTTCGCTCCTCTGATTGGATTGCTTTTTACCAAGGGGGTCGCCATGACACCATACTGCCACCCAAAATGGCGACCAAAACAAACACAGTGAAGCGGGGATTTCGTGACAAAAAATTTTGACAGATTAACCTGATTTTACGCTGCAAATGTACATCCTAATATAAGTTTCTCGGAAATCAGTTTCATCTTATGCTCATCCATCGATATCTAACTGAAAATAATACGTTTTGTCGACGTGTTAGGCCTAGTGAAGACGGCGATCACAACGAAACCATAAGAAAAACGGCGCTGTGCTGTACAATCTTATATTTAATTGCTGGATTTCATGGATATAAACACTCTTGCCTTTTATATTCAAACTATTCATGTAGATTTGTTTAAAAAACATACCGACGACAGAATCTATCCCAGCAGGTGGTTCTGCCGGCAGTGATACAACGACGGAAGCAGACGACAGTTCCCGACGTGCCTTACGCTCCCTAGGTGGCGCACGTCAAATTTGCACCAAAAATCCACTAGTTTTGCAGATTGCGTGAGGTATCCATTTCAATCCCATCCAATCCACTTGCCACCCAAAATGGCGCTGCCCATGTTGGATACGGGGACAAATAGTGAGGATAGGTTGATTGATAGCGCCCCATATTTCAGAACTCTATTGGTCGCAAAGCTGAAAAGTGGGTGGAGCTTCAGGTATAGGCATGACCCATTAATGGCCAGACTCCCTTTTAATATACGGCTCTGACAGGAAGAGTAGGAGAGCGACGCTCAGTGGAGAAAGACCACGGCATGGCACCGTGCATCCAGATTCATACTCTCTAACTATGATTATCACGCATCTACATCAAGCATGAAATCTCAACTTAATATTCCTAGCCTTTCAGACAGACGTGCGGTAGCGCGATTGTGCTTGTTGTACAAGTTATTTTTTCTTTGTCCATCACAGCCTGAATTCCTAACGTCTGCAGTATACATCTCATCACGACTAGACCATTGCTTCAAACTAAATCGCCCTCTGTGTCGAACATTAATATATGATACATCCTTTGCTCCCCACACCATAAGAGAGGAGAACTTCCTTCCCCAATTCATTGTCTCACAAACTTCCATGACATACTTCAAGCAGGCATTGATTTCCTATCTTTCATCAGCACATCGTCAACGTACTAAGTTACAATACAGTGCTCGCTAATCTGTGCATCAGCAATACTTTTTTTCTTTCCCGTGTTGTGTTTTCTTGTCGGGATGTTGTCTGTGTCCTTGCCACTATATGTATTTTGTAAATACTCACTCCGTTCTGTAATGCCCTCAAGTGAGGGTCTTGAACGTATAATAAACAAAACAATACAAATACGGCTACAACACATCGCCTGCATCACACGCTGGATTTGCTGGAAGCGCCCAATAATAAGACTAAACTATTTGAGTCTTCTAATTTCATCAATCAAGACAACAAACGAAAGCTTCAGACTTCGGAATAGGACAATTGTAATTTGCCGAAATAAACAAGTGTATAACTGAAATGATAAATGTTTTTTTATTAATTTCGTGTTAGCGCCGCGAAGCAACTGTGGCTATGAGCGGCGTACAGACGTGGACAGATGAAGAGAGGATAGCAGGAAGGAGTGGCGGACAGGGGGGTTAGTATTTTTCCTGGACCGACTTCAGGGGAACTGTGCCGTCATTCGTCTGGAAAGTCTTTGGAAAACCCAGGGAAAACTTCAGACAGCACAGCCGGTGACAGGATTCGAACCCGTATCACCTCCCATCTGGGCGTGGAAAGCGATCATCCTAACCACTATGCCACGGGAGCTGGTATCATAAATGTAATATTTGTCATCAATGTAATGAATTCTATGCACCGCAACGAAAACAGCTTATATTTAGTATGTTTAGATTGAACACAATGATTGCTATGGGATCGAATATTCCACATATACAAGGATCCTCGCATGGAATCAGCGCTGACAATCAAAGTGATTTTACACGACTACACTCTGTACAACATTGCCGTCCGAAGGAAAGAATTGTAGAAGAAGAATCGCTAGTTGAAATTTAGAGGCATGTTACACCAATCTTTGTTTACAAAAGAAGATCACTAATCTTTTGGGGAAATCTTATTTTATGAATTAAATTGCACGATGTATATATTTCTCAAACAATTGGAAAGTATATGTTGAAAGGAATCTATTATCAATCACCATCAATCCCAGCGTCCCTTCCGTTGTTGACGTGCAAATATTTTTATAACTATTGTAGATTCGGCATACAAGTTCTTGCACCTTCAATTCCATAATTTGTACCATATCTCCGAATAAGACCATGTCTAAGACGTATCGAAATGCTGTGATAATAGAATCATTTCGTTGCTCTTCTTTTTCGAAGCAGCCTTTTATCATGTCCTCCCATGACCTATGGTAACGAGTACGAAATCCATCCATCTCTTCGCTGAAACTTCCTTATTCTGTTTTGTAGTGTGCTTCTACACTTCATTAAATCATATGGGTGCTCATTTTATTTATTAAAAATTTATTATGTTATCAAGTTTAGAATGTTATTAATATCCACCTCCTGTGAGAATTATGAAAATCAATTTACAAAAAGGTGTGATGAGTAAGAAAAACGCGTGCTTTCAATGATTCTACGTACAAGACCGCGCTAGAAACCTCCCTTCCCTAACTTGACTTGCAGGAGCGAGTTTATGGTTTTCAACTATACATTGTGTACCAAGACCATTGTAGAATTCCCCTACTCCCTGCGGGCGTAACCATAACGAAAGTGTATGGGAACTTTATGGCTAGCGGCTTCCTTCTCTCACTTCGAATCCACTAGTGCACTCTAAGAAAAAAAGGAGTACTTTTACTCCTTTTGGGGAGTAATTGCATTCCCACAAAAAAATAGTCCCTTTTGGGAGTAAATGCACGGGAGTAAATGAATGTCACAGAGTGAAGACCGCATTTCACGCGCTGTCGTAAGAGCCCCAGGTACATAATTGGTGCGCATGCATGAAAATACTTTGAAGCAAACCGTCAACCGTGATATATCGAGTGATATAAAATCTTGCGCCATACTAGGGCACAATTTGCGAAGAAAGATGCGCTAACTGTTTCTTACTCTGTGTGGCTGGAAAATTGCAACGTTGCCTGAGTTATACAACCTTATGCCCTTCAAATTGACCAAGGGCACATATTTATGGTGACTGTTGCATTCAGGAGACCATTCGTGAAGTTTAGTGACAATTTGCAGTCCTGGGGAGTAAATGTCGGGACTAAATGTTGGGTTAGGGGAGTAAAATGGGGAGTAATTGCAGACTAGGGGAGTAGAAGCTGCAATTACTCCCCGTTTTACTCCTTTTTTTCTTAGAGTGTGGGTTCTGAATGAAAAAGACGTGTTTCTGTGATGTATTTGCGCTGCGTGGTTAGGAAAATGTTTGCATAAATTAATTACTGCTCTGACTTTGTTTCAGATGATCAATGGATTGATAACAATAAAAATATTCTACTAGATGGGAATGTATTTTTGAGCTGTGTGCGTTGATTTCCGCTATAGAAATAATTTGCATTTCAGCTGAGTTGTTTGTTTGCGGCTTCTGCGTGTAGAAATTACTGTTGCAAAGTTATCGTAAAAATGATGTAATTAAATTTGTTTCTGTTTTCGAATTAGTATTGTTTCTATCACTGAATAAACTTGACTTTCTCTCTTTGCTTCAGATGTTCACTCGACTGATATTTTGTGAGTTGAGAATAATGTATGTACGATAGTTGTGTCTGATCTGAAATACATTAAATGCAATGTTTCTCGTTTTGATTGAGTATTGTTTCGGCAGATGACATTTCTCGCTTGCTTAGATAATGTTTGTCTAAAACCAGTTTGCACTGATATTGACGTCTATTCCTAGATTTTTCGCTTGCTACTGTTTGTGTTTGATAGAATTCTTATGGTGTTATTGAGAATCGAATAATGCTAACATCTATTTGCGATAGTTGATCGATAAAAAATTTCGCCTCTGTGCACCAGTCCTAAGAATATTTCCCTTTGGAGGAAAGAATGTGAAAGAGAGCGAGAGAGAGAGTTCCCCACCCCATAGGTTGACAAAGGACGTTCGGTTTCTTCGCCTTGGGCTGTATAGAGGGAGAGACAGAGAGTGACACCCACCAGGCTCAAATAGCAAAAATTGGCTGTAATGTGTAAAGCTTGGCTGTACTGTGTGTGTTGGATACCTCTGTCAAGGTAATGTTTATAGTGCGAAAATTGTATATTGTTCGACTAGATTAGGTCGCAAGGATGATTTTATGATTGTTCAAAAGATAGATTACTTCCATTTCAATTTATTAAATTTGTAATGTTTCTTGTTTGATAGTTTGTTTCGATATTATTTTCCTGCATGTGTCTGTTGTTTACACGTTGGCAGATGCGCCGTTTAGAGTGTTTCTCTGCTATTCAGTGTTAAGTCCGTGCATGTTTATCGTTTTGATAGATTGTTTTTAAATTATTTTTCCTTTCTGTACCTCTTGTTTACGTGTTCGATGGTGCATTGGTTTGGCTCTCTATTAGCTGTTGATAGTGTTTCCCATTATTTCCTTGTATGTATCTATTGTTTACATGTGGATGATGCGCCGTTCAAGGTGTTTCTCAGCTATTCAGCGTTAGCTCTGTGCTAGTCGCTGTATTAAAATCGTCATTTTTCTCGTTTTGATAATTTGTTTTTCAATTATTTTCCTGTACGTATCTCTTGTTTGAATGATGCATGGGTTTGGCTCTCTATTAGCTGTTGATCGTGTTTCTCGTTATTTCCTTGCATGTGTGCTATTCACGTCTTAGAAATTGATTAACTGTGTCGTGTTGGAATATTCAACTTAGCTTCCCATATTCTTTATTATGTGTTGTGGGTGATAAGCTATCACCGCCCAGGTATCACCCGTACCATCCGTACACGTGGGACTCGTGTTAACGAGGGGGGGTGCTGCAACGGGAACTAGCGGGCTTTTAAAAGCAAGGCGAGGGGCTCTCTCGGGAGTTGTGTTTTCGACTGTGGTACCGTGTGGAGGTCACGTCTTCTTCTCTTGGTAATAAACCTTTTCTGTTCCTTGTTCATTTGTCTGTGATGCGTTTTCCTTGGTCGCTGAACGGACAGGCCGACGTCCTGAGAGTGGGAACCTTGGTTCCCACAGTGTATTGTGTTTCTTCCGTTTCATGTTTTTGGTTCGGTTTTTCTTCTTCACAGAGAGTCACAACATAATTCCTGCCACTATTGGCTTTAATATATTTAATCTTGTACTTTTGTGTATGGCTATCCTTTGTATAACTATACTTGCCTGTAAAACGTCCACCGCGCAGCTGTTGTAGCGAAAAAAAAATTACGAATGAAGTCGGCCCAGGTATGACGGTACCAACACTTGGTTGGGTTGCCGGTGTGCATGTTCCTACTTGTATGCAAACTGACCACCGCGTAACTGTTGTAGCGGAAAAATTACGAATGAAATCGGTCGAGGTGTCGTCAGTGTGCATGCCCTTACTTGCGTGTAAACCGCCTACCGCACCGCCTGAAAAAAATATGAAAGAAGTCAGCCCAGGCAGAAAAATTGCCAGAGAAGTCGGCCCAGGTGTGACGGTATCATCGCCTGGCTGGGATGTCAGTGTGCATGTCCCCACTTTTACGTAAACCATTCAGGTACTGCCTGAAAAAATTGCAAACGAAGTCGGCCCAGGCGGAAAAATTGTCAAAGAAGTCGGCCCAGGTGAAAAAATACAGAACGATAAGGGCACGTGCAGCACTCCGGCTCGCTGGTATGCACTCGGACAGCTCCTCACCCGTGTGTACCTACTTGCATGTAAACCACTCACACACCACCTGAAAAAATTGCGAACAAAGTCGGCCCAGGCGGAAAAATCACCTGAGAAGTCGGCCCAGGGTGAAAAATACACAACGATAAGGGCACGCCCAGCCCTTCGGACCTCTGGTGAGCTCCCGGACAGCCCCTCACCCGCGCACTACCCACCGCGCGCTGGAAAAAAAATCGTGAGAGAAGTCGGCCCAGGTTGAAGAATGCCCGACGGTAAACGAAGGCCCTCCGCCAACTCTACGGATCACTTCTTAAGAATCTGATTAATTGTGTCATATTAGAATATTAGCTGTTGTGCTTGAAGTTACGTACATCTATCAGAACTTTGCAATTAAAACTCCTCTATGGTGCTCACATATAATAATGTTAGACGTTTTATAATAAAACTTAAATTTAATTGAATTGAATTTAAATAATTTTGATTGTAATCGTATTGATTAAAAATATCTTCTTTGATTAAATGTGCTATCCCATTTTAGTTCTGATTAATTGAAAACTTGTGTCATTACCCTCAATAAAAAATATTGTGTATGTTGTGTGATACCCCTTCAACGCTATAGCATCATACCTGTAATAAGTATAACCTCTGTTACATGTATCGTATTGTGTTTCTTCTGCATCAGGTTTTTGGCTTGGTTTTTCTCCTTCACACAGAGTCACAACATAATTCCCGACACTAATAACTTTAATAAATAAGAGGGGCGTTCAAGTCAAACCGGGACTTTCTGTCTCCTGAATGTACAAATGGCTCCCGCTACTTGTTTTTCATCATTGTCACACGCGACAGGCCTCCGCGTTCACCACGTAGTGGTCCAAAGTTTGTGCAAAACAGAAGACACGTGCTGGACAAGATGGCCGACAACTAGGTGAGCGCGCACATCGAACAGCGAATTGTCATGAAGTTTCTCGTGAATGAAGGTGTAAAGGCATCTAAAATTCACAGAAGACTTCAGGCTCAGTATGGCCACGATACACTTAGCCGCAGCAAAGCGTTTGAGTGGTGCAAACGGTTCCGAGACGGCCGTACATCACTGCAGGACGATCCTGGCTGGGACGGCTCAGAGCCCAGTGTCAGAGTTCCTGAGAACATCCAACTTGTGGAGCGCCTGATCATCGAGGACCGACGGATAACATGTCTCGAACTGGCTCGAAAGACGGACCTTTCTGTGGGAACGTTGAACATTATCATTCATTAACACATCCAGTTTCGAAAAGCCGGACTTCATCACCAAGGGAGTCCTCCTCCTACAGGACAATGCACGCCCGCATACTGCGCATCTCACGACACGCACCTTACAGAAACTTGGCTGGGAGTTGCTGTCGCATCGCCCTTACAGTCCAGACCTCGCCCCCAGCGATTTCCATCTCTTTGATCTTCGATGAATCTCTTCTGATGATCTTCATCTTCTTTCTTTGATTTTCCATCTCTTCGGGCCACTGAAGGCGTTCCTTGGGGGCCGCCACTTCAGCTGCGACGACGAGGTCAAGAATGCGGTCCGATCATGGCTGCTACGCGTCGGTAAGGATTTCTATACGCTGCTGGCATTCAAGCCCTCGTGAAACGCTGGGACAAGTGCATTAGTGCAGCTGGAGATTACGTTGAAAAATAAAAGTAATTTCTCGCCTGTAAGTTCATTTTACTTTTGCGAAAAATGAAAAGTCCCGGTTTGACTTGAACGCCCCTCGTATATTTTCACTTGTACTTTTGTGTGTGGCTATCCTATGCATGTCAATACTTGCATGTAAACCGCCCACCACGCAGTTGTTGTAGCGGGTAAAAATACGAATGAAGTCGGCCCAGATGGAAAAATGGCGGAAGAAGTCGGCCCAGGCTGAAAAATGTGCGAGGGTAAGCGCGCACGCAGCCCTCCGGTCACGCGCCGCCCACTGGTAACGTAAAGGCCTCCACCCGGGCGCCGCACGCCGGGCGCGGAAAAAAAATACGCGAGTGAAGTCGGTCCAGGCACGCCTATGAGTGGGACCGCTTTTACTACTACTACCTATTACTACTATCTTACCTGCACTTATGTTCGTGTGGGACACATTATTTTTTTCTAGTGTATGTTGCTATTGAGACCGCATTAGGGGTTCATCCCAGCGGTCTTGCGCTTGGTTGTGATGCGTACGTATAGCTATTATGGAAATAAATATGAATATGATCGAATATGAATATGGAATTTCCTTTTCTCCTCGGTGTTCCCTGACTCTTCCCCGAATGACGCGCTGGGGTAGAACGAACGAATGAGAAATATAATCAGCTACTGCGTACGAACTTGGCTTGAGAGGGAGCGGCTAAGGTTCGGAGCCAGAAACTTCGGAAAACAGTGGCAGTGTATAGGGTCCTGGGTAGCGGAGAGAGTCATTAAATTTAAAGTACCAGATTGAATAAATGAATTTAGAGTACGCTAAAGCCGCAACACAGGAAGGGGATTGGAAATGTACTGGTCTCAGCTGTTTACTTTGTTGGGGAAAATAAAGCAAATCAGTAAATTAAGGATATAGGAAATAGTATGCTAAAACATTAAGGAAGATGGACTCACTAATTCTTTGACTCATCCAATCAGTCAATAATACAACAATACAAAAGTAGTCCTTTGGGACCACCCAAACTGGAATTTCCCAATAATCCAATTGCAGTTTTCATCACCATCTGTGGGATACCATTCAGCAAGCTAAAACAGACTTTGCATCCCAGAGTCCCTTTGTGTCAGGAACACTCAGTACGATCTTGCTATAGTTTTGCTGTTACTTTCACCTGAGTGCAGAAAGATCGTGTGTGTTGATCGCATCATATAGGCTCTGCTGTAAAACCGGTTACATCCCACTTCGCCTATTCCCACTTCGCCTAAGCCAGATTATCGGATTAGAGAGGCAGGAGGGGTGACAGGCGTTAGGCGAAATGGGACTGCCGTGCAATCTCATTAGGCGAAACGGGACTGTCGGCAAGTGGGCGTTACTTACACGCCCCGCCTCGATGATGACGTCTGCAAGAAATGAATGCGCTCGTCCGACAACAACCTTACGTCGTCCGAAACAAGGACCCTTTACATTTGCAGATGAAGGTGTGTGCGATGGGGGGCGGACAATTCCTCACCGAACATTTGCTCACCAATCCAGAGCTGAGACCGCACATTTGCTGCAATTTGATGTTTCCCGGGTCCCACCAGTCAACCCTCCTCCTCCTCAAGCCACAACAAGGTATGTCCTCCTGTGAGAAACTACCACTCTATTATACTGTGCCACCACCCAGCAAACACGACACCTACGGTAACTTACGACAAAAAAAAGAAAAAAAAAGAAAAGAAATAGGCACATATAAAACTTGGTGAGCACTGGTCCGCCTTGAGCGTTCGCACAAATGTCCGGTGAGCAAATGTCCTGGATCCATGCGCGACACCACTAATCCTGGATGCTGGACACGGAAATGGATCAGCTACTACTCACAGGTCTTTCGTGCCGCTCAGAGGATTTGACTTTGAATGAAAAAAGAAAAAAGGGGGAGGGCAGATTTTTGCTCAGTTGAAAGAAAAGAAGGGTATACGCCGCAGTGTTGTACGTAACGCCGTTACAGTAATCGATACTCTATTTCGGTACCGGAGTGCAGATCGCGATATTTTGCTTGATAAAATATATATGCTTGAATAAAACCAACAAGGTTTTAAAGTTTTGTAAAGATGCGAAAGTGACTTTTGGCAGCATGACAGGGGACCGCCTTCTTTCCTCACGTGACACGGATCAGTAGGCGAAGTGGGACTGTCTGCAGCATACATTAGGCCAAATGGGACCCCCTGCGGTTCGAAGTCGGTGAACCTGCTATGGAATTGCGAGATAATCCGCTAAAAAGCATTAGGCGAAATGGGAAGACACGGTAAAACCAAGCAAGTTGTAATTTTCTTCTGGTGCGTTCATTCTTTTTTCTTTATAGATCAAACTTTTAAATTGCAATCCACTTTGATTTGTCCTGTTTATTTGATTATATGCGTTTTCTTACTAATGGGAGCCAAATTATTTGACAGAGGCGACGTTCCATAGCCTCCCATGGGCGCGTTCTCCCCATGGATACGGTACTGGAGTAGACAGCTTTTTACAGTAGTAAATTATTAATTATTATACTTGATGGGAGTGATTTTTTAAAAAAGACGCGCCTTCGGATATTGATCGTGCTCTGTTGAGTAGTTCCGCATTTGCCTCGGAGATGGCACCGCCACCCGTTCCGCAGGATCCATCCATCCGCCTGCCTTCCGTAAACGCATAGTGAACATCGAGCGGCGGCTCCTTCAAATGACCACAGGTGCACAAGAAGCAACAGGGAGATGTCAACTGTCCAGAGAAATGTGCTGAACTAACTCTGTTGGGGTGACCTAGAAAGGACCTTGTTCGCTGGATGCTGATCATGGGAGTTTGTTGAAAGTTGCACTCTACACTCTTAAAAAAGAACTTCACCCCATCGCACACTTCTAGCCGACCATCATATCGAATGGTATCGTTATCTGCCCTGATTTGTTGAAAACTGGAGGCGTACGCCTTTTTTGTGACAATTATGCTGTTCATAATTGTCACAAAAATGGCGCACGCCTCCCGTTTTCAACAAATCACGGCAGGTAACGATACCATTGTCGATACCACGATACCAGTAGGTGTGATTTGTTGAAAACGGGACGCCTCCCGTTTTCAACAAATCAGGGCAGATAACGATACCAGTCGACATGATGGTTGGCTAGAAGCGCGCTATGCGGTGAAGTTCATGTCTAAGAGTGTACACTCTTAGAAATGAACTTCACCGCATAGCACGCTCCTAGCCAACCATCACCTCGAATGATATCGTTATCTGCCCTGATTTGTTGAAAACGAGAGGCGTACGGCTCTTTTGTGACAATTATGAACAGCATAAGTGTCACAAAAAAGGCGTACGCCTCCTGTTTTCAACAAATCTGGGCAGATAACGATATCATTAGAGATTATGGTTGGCTAGGAGCGTGCTATGCGGTGATGTTCAATTTTAAGAGTGTAGGTGTGAAAAATTCGGTAAGAACTCGTCCTTGGGTGATGGTGCGATCATTGTGGTTATCGCACCGGACATTGTAGTTCGGTTGCACTTTATTGTTCTTGTTGCAGGAGTCAGTATATTTGGATTTACACCAATCGAGTGATAGCCTGTGGAAAGAAGGAGAAGCGATGGGAAGTCCAATCATGTTAAAGTTTCTTCATCGATGTAACCTATAGGTGTCGTTCAGCCCACGATGCACAGTAGTACGATGTACGGTGGATCAGTGTGGATTAAACCATTTTTGACACAGAATATAGGACACTAAAATGCCACCACGAGTTTGTTTTAAGTTACGTTAGAAGGCCGCGTTCATTTCGTGATGGGCGACATTACTGAAAATTGCCGTACAGTTACGAAGTTACAATCGAAATTGTACTTATCCCTTTCTTCTCTCGTCACCAGAGACACTAAACAGAGAGCAGAGTAGCAACACTGAGCCACGCCGCCGAGCGAGGCAGCCATCTTGGGTCCGGCGCGGCTGTGTCGCCTAGCAACGGGACGCCAATCTCCCACATTCTTCGTCGGAGAACAGCGCGCAGTCGAGCCAGCTCGCAAGCCAGGAAACCGGTTTTGGATGAGGGGACTCAACATGGACGGCGCATGCTTGAAAGGAGAAACCACGTGACACGATCGGCCCAATCGCGGACACCGAACGGCGGCTCCGGCGCGGAAAACGAATGCGATACTCTGCACCCCTATTTAGTGACTCAACTCGTCACCGCCCCGTCGCACCCGTCCTCGGTAGCTCATTCGGTAGCGTGCTGAGTTGAAGGTCGCGGGTTCGATCCCGGCCGAGGGCGGTAGCAATGTGGGGGAGGTAAACATTGCTTCCAGCACCGTGTGCGGGAGATTTCCGACGCACGCCAAAAGACCCCCAGGTGGTCGAAATTATCCGCAGTTCTACCCCGCGACATGTCTCCACACTGCGCGGACAAGCCTTACGTGTAACATCACGGCACCATTGCCATTCACTTCGCACATCGGGAAGGTGCACTACCAGATATGCTGCACCGCACTGCGGAGTAGTTTCGCCAGAAAAGAAGTAAGTAATATCCCCAGGTACTCATGTGAAAGGTCAAATGACCGTAGATGTGCGATGTACAGTTGACTTTTGCAGGTATCTTAATGGCTTCAAGTTTGGAAATACCGCTAAGAGTGTAAGGATGGCATATTGTAAAGCTTGAGTAATGAATATTTTCTATGCGACACATTTGGAGGAGGGGGATTTATTGGCGGAAAAAAAAAAGACGTTTGGATTCATGGGCCGTCTAATGGTAGACCCATGACCAGCGACATGGCATCATCCAATCGGCACGGGACAGGTGTCGTGGGCGCGCAGAGAGGAAGAACAAAATAATCTACGCCGGGGCTCGGAGCAAGTTGACGTACTCTTGCTCACGGTTATTAAACCATTATTATTTCTTAACCTTCCTGCCTTCCTAACTTTACTGGCGCGGTCGACAGGATATGGTGGTTGGGATGGTCATCGCTTGCAGTCTACTGATGCTGGCTTGAGACCTGACAGTCTTCGGAAGAATGGCAGCGTGTACGTGGAGTGCTGCTACGGGAAGCCAGACAGGATACTGTGGCAAGGTCTGTCTCTGCAGCTAAGCATTGCTGGCGCAAGTTAACGTGGAGCGGTCAGGGCAGGATTGCTTTCCGAGCGACTCAGGCTGCTATAAGTCACTAGGTGTGACGGGAATACGGGAGACAGAATAGTGCTGTTGCTGCAGACGAGCTTATGGAGCTCAAAGGGAGCAAGGCGAGCAAGGGAACTCACAGAGAAGATGGTATGCACGACTGCAAGTGCAAGCGACGGCAAGCTTCAGTGGCTACCCAATACCAATCGCTGATCGAAAAGAAGCCACTACACCGGAAACTTCGGGTGAGGTTGGAAGAATTGAGGGCAGTGACCAGGGCGCATCAAGATGTGAAGGCTGTCTCTCTCGGGGGAGGCTTGGCCCCAGGATGCGACATGGACTGCAAGACAAACAGGCAAGACAAGTTGAGAGATAAGCATGACGGAGGGAGTGATGCGGTGTTGGTCGAGAAAGGTCGAAGGATGGCTGAGCTCTCCGAATGTTCCAAGAAGTCTGCCACCAAGCTGTTATCCTATATTTTGCAGAAGAAAGCGTACAGGATGTTCCGGAAACCGCGGAACAGGAGTATGGGTTTCAGCATCGTCTCCAGTCTGAGCAGTATTAGCAGAAGGACGACCCGTACCGTAACGACAGGGACAGAAAGGCAAATGCTGACCGCAAGCATCGCATTCCTGCACCTCCAGAAGGGTCGCGCGTCATTGCCGAGTGCAGTGCGTGAAAAAACTTCATTGCGCGGTCGGGAGGTATCAAGTTGTCTTCAGATGGCGAACAGCCTGAGGGGGAGGTAGACGACGAAGCGAGAGATGAAGCTAGAAGGTATAAAAAAGATGAGACATAAGAGGCTAAAAAGTTTAACGAAGAAGAGGAGAGAGAAGAGACTAGGTTTTACGAAGGAAAGGAAGAATCCGCTTGTTCAGGCGAAGCTTCCAGCCCAGTTTGTATTTGTATCGACGACCAGCCTAGAAAACCTTGGAAGCCGCTACGATCCACAGAAAACCTTCAGGTCTCTACATTAGTAGACTATGATGTCTCTTACTACAACTCTGGAGACCAACAGCCGGATAGTGAACATCAGTGCCTGACACAGTCCGTCAGCATGGAGACTTTGATCGGTACATGTTATTTCAACTCGGGAAATGTGCCAGGTGATTCATCGGTCGAGTCTTAAGGTCAGATGGCGAGCGAATTCCGGATGCTCATGCTAAGGAGATGGCACAGGATCATTGCGGAAAAAGAAACAGCGGAACAACCCTTGGGACAGATTATTGTCAGTAGCATGCCTCCAGCGCTACGCAGGACACTTCGGTGTCAAAGGACGGTTCATCGATGGAAAATTCGGAACTGGCGGCGAAGAAAGAAAACCCCATGGCCAGAAGGAGAGCGCAAGTACTTGCACGGGCGCTGTCATGCTTCACCACTGTGCTGCGTTTCTCTTCGTGGCTAGACTATTCCGAGTTGGCTTCTGAAAACTTTACTTCTGAGATATCCATGAGGGATTTGTGTACTTGCGGCGTTAGCTCTTTGCTTTTACTCTTCTGTAACTGTTGTGTTAACGAACGCTTAGGTCTGCCTCCACCGTTTGCTTGATTGAGGTCTTTGTACGTTGGATGCCTCTACCGCCATGGCAACAATTTTCAGAGGGGAGGCGTAGCGGTGGACCCATGACCAGCGACATGGCATCAACCAGTCGGCACGGGGCAGAGGTGTCGTGGTCGCGCGGAGAGAGAGAACAACAAGAATCTACGCTGGGGCGCGGAGCAAGTGAACGTATACTCCTGGGTCTTTGGGATCCTCGTTTATTAAACAGCTATTGTTTCTTAACCTCTCTGCCTTCCTAACCTTACTGGCCGCACGTTTCAAACATCGTCCGTTCACACACGGCCGTTTCGTCCTATACACTCTTAAAAATGAACTTCACCGCACAGCACGCTCCAAGCCAACCATCATCTCGAACGACATCGTTCTCTCCTGATTTGATGGAAACTAAAGTTGTACGCCATTTTTGTGTACTGCATATGTGTTACAAAAAAGGCGCACGCTCACCGTTTTCAGCAAATCAGGGGCGAGAAAGATGTCACGCGGGTTGATGTTTGGTTAGGGGCGTGCTATGGCGGTGAAGATCATTTTTTTAAGAGTGTAGTGTATAGGGTATGAGCTAGTTTTTCAACTCGTTGGTGCATGCTACATATGTGAACGAGTGCATAACAGGGACTAGACTATAAGAAGGAACAAGCAAGACGCAGACTAGCGTATACAGGGTGTTTGACGAAAATCTCCCGGCTGAATAATTCACGAACAGGTGGCGCCATCGAATAAATTTCTGTGTGGTAAAGATCCCTGGGACATCAGCCATGAACTGAGAAGTGAGCGGCTCATTTGCTTACGCTCACTAATAAAATAAAATAAACATAACTTTTAAATTTTATTTCGCACGCTTACGCTCACGCTTTAAATTTTATTTCGTCGCTTTGAGAAGGAATACGAAATGGTCTCTTGCGGCTGTTTCTAATCTTCCGTCGCTCTCGTGCGTGAACCAGGCGATTGAACACGAAATTGACAGCAGGATCGCTGGTCCAAAGAGCTGGACCAGCTGGCCACACACATCCCTCGATCTCTTGCTCAGCGTATACGCTACAAGCTCCCTGGCCCACAGTGAGAGCTCGCCTCAACATCCTGCTGGATCACCTTCAGCGCTATGGCGGAAATTTGTACCTGCTGCAAATCTCTACGTTCCAGGCATTTATAAAAAGAGGGAGTGTAGCCCCCTGGTCACTAGAGTGGTGGTTGAGAGCCTGATAAGCCGGATGTCTACCACTCACATACTCTCATATTCACAGATGGCTCTATTAACGATCGTACCAAAAAAATTCAGTGGCGATTTAGCGGTCAGTGCGAAAGAAATGCGTCAGCATTTAGCGCTTTTTCGGGTCCATGTTTGACTTCCGGGTATCGACTTCCGGTCTAAACCTGACTTCCGGTTGTGCAATTCCCATCTATACTTGACTTTCGGTATCCACTTCCGGTTCAACTCGACTTCCGGTTGTCCGCCTCTGGTCTAAACTTGACTTCTGGTTCGACCCTTTCAATTACCATATGTAAGTCCATTTATTAACCTTTCATTAGCTTCAGGTACTTTCCATTACCCTGGAATTACCCTTTAATTACCAAAGCTAACCACAGGTTACCTGAGGTAATATTGAATTTAATTTTATTCCCTCTAATTACGTTTCCTTGCTTTAATTATTCTCAGTTGCCCTTTAATTGTCGTTAATTACCTTTAATTACCCCGGTAACCCGCGGTTACCTTCGGTAGTCTTTAATTTCATTTAATCTTTCTCTTAGTTACAGTAACTTTCAGTACCTTTAAACTAAACTTTCTTGCTTTAATTGCATTTAATCACCTCTAATTACCTTCAGGTACTCTTACTTCTTACTCTTAATCACCTTCGACTATTTCAATTTCAAATAATTTACCTCCATTTACATTTACCTTCTGATATCCTCTGTACATATCCACAATTGTACCTCTGCCTTAGTTAGGCTTCATCATCTCATACACAGACACACACACATACATACATACAGCTTTTTTCCATGTTGATACTCCTAATGCTAACACATTAAAAGCGCTACTTGTGCATTCTACGTCCCATCAGTGAACGTGGCCTAGCAAGGAGAGAACATTGCGTTACTCGATATCCCTTACAACTGCTGAACGCCTGGCTCTCCTGGACGCAGCTGCTGCGATCCATGTGCGAGAGGTCGCCAGGGCAGTCCTACTAACAGACTTGAGAAGCGCCCTATGGGACGTGATGAGCCCCATGTGTGACAACATCTTAGACGAAGCATCAGAAGACCGTCCTCTCAGCATAAATAAACGGGAGGAGATATCCCTTCCAATGGATCCCGTCCCACGTCAGTATCGGCGGCAACGAAAAGGGCGGATCAGCTAGCGTCCTCGGCACACCTGAGCTGCAGCCCCTGTTTACCAACTCCAAACGACACCGACAGGAAAATTGCCGTGCAGCAGCTTGTTGACCTGTGCCACCTCGGGATACGGGACATCATCCACCATCATCGCCCCCTTCTTCCCATCAAAAAGCTTCATCGAGGCATACAGACCATGCTCCATAGGCTAAGCACTGCACCTGCGTTCACAAATTCTCAACTATTCAAGATCGACTCTAGGGGTGACGGCTGCTGTAGTCACTGTCAACAACCTGAAACAATCGAGCACAACCTGCGAGACTGCCGAGCCTATCCATTCTGCGCGTGAAGACCACTTCCCTCACTCCAGCTCTGTACGCAAGCGGACATCCTCTACCCGGGTTGGTTCTTAAGTCGAACGTTCCACTAAAGCAAGAAACTCTTCTTGTAGGAGGCGGGTTTCGCTCAACGACCTCTCTAACACTTTGCACTCCCCAACGAACTCACGCACCCTCTACGCCTCTCCACACTTCATCCTCGGTCCTCCATCCGTCTTTCTTTCTTTTCCTTTTTTTGCTATAGTCGTGAAGACGCCCACTTCTGTGTGGCCAACGGTGAGCCGATCCTGCCATTATCCCCCCCCCCCCACTCCCAGTGTCGTCAGGACAGAGCTAGCAAACACAACAACGGGACGGGTTAGGAGAAATTAAACTACTCTATCACGGATTTAATAACTTGAGGCGTACGAAGGAAGGCTTAACGAGGTTTTTCAGAACACTGCCCTCGTTCCCAGTCCCTCTTGCGATAAAACACTCACTCATCATCATCATCATCATCATCACAATCAAAATAAAGTGGTTGTTTGTTATCTCGCAGACCCAAGTGGTTCTCAACAGACGATAAAAGAGTCGGCACGCTATACAGTTCACAATGCTGTTAAAACGCTTCACATGTCCCCTGGTGGCAACCTATCATTTCATAGCATGGTCGTTATTTCATTCGCGCTCGTCGGGGATTTCCACACGTTGCCACTTCAATTAGCACTGCCTTAATTGGCTCGGGACTATGACCGTTCGGGGAACCCGCAGGGAAGGAAGCCCGTATACTCGCGCGGAGCATATCCGGCATTATCGCGCATTTATCATACGTGTCACGTGTAATACTGGTCTCGGTCACTGGGTCAGAGAACGCATTTGGGGAGTTAACCAGATCCTCGCATTATTTACACTGTGATTAAATGGGCACAAAACTAGAAGAGATAACAGGTCAATTTTTCGCGAGCCAGAAGTGCTCAGTAGACTTGCTTCAGTACACTTAGACTTGCTTGAATAAAAACTCATCGGGTCAGATATATCTGTGATTCTGGTCATTGCGTAAAGATGTACTTTCCCCCTTCTGGTCTTCTCTTACCAGGAGAGGCATACAAAAATAAAAATGGAATATTTCGTTTTTTGCCCTACACTCTTAAAAATGAGCCTCACCGCATTGCACGCTCCTAGCCAACCATCATCTGAAATATTATCGTTATCGTTATTTGTTGAAAACGGGAGGCGTACGCCTTTTTTGTGACACTTATGCTGTTCATTATTGTCACAAAAAAGGCGTACGCCTCCTGTTTTCAACAAATCAGGGCAGATAACGATATCATTCGAGATGATGGTTGGCTAGGAGCATGCTATGCGGTGAAGTTCATTTTTAAGGGTGTAACCCCGCACCGTCGGAAATAAAGGTTCTTAAATTAAAATAATTATAATAAATTAATAAATTAAAAGAAAATAATAAATATAATAATTAAAATAATAATAATAAAAATAAGCACTAGAAAATGTCTACGAGTTACGCAAATGAGATTACGGCTTTATTTTCCACACCCGGCATTTGTCAGATTGATTTTCTTCGAAAGAGCGCATTGTGCCATCCTTTATTCGTGCACGATTTCTTTCTTCGCAGAAGTGTCACTTGAAGTCAAACAGGTAGCACAAGAAACAGCTACAGCCATTCCAGTCGAATGTTTGTCTTTTCTCATACGCGCCTGGTATTCATGAAGCAATGCAGCCAAACATTTTCTATTTTGTATAGTCTCAACAGCACTTCAACAACAAACGGTTTCGAACTTAAAATGTCAAAGACCAGACACAAAAAAGATGCCAGTGTCATACTTATGATAACAGTTGTTGACAAAACTGGAGGAAATGTCCCGAGTCGGCAGCCTCCGAAGGAATTCTCCCCCGCTGACAACTTTCCGCCTTATTTTAATTCCTCGGAAGCGCTTTCGATTACATCGGGAAATTGCGAGGATTGGAGATAAGACGCAGCTAACGTAAAACTAACGTTCAGTTTAGTGACACTACAGCAAGCGAAGGACCGCCTATCGTTTCTTGGTAGCTTGAAGCACGCGTTTTGGGCCGAATAGAATGAACAAAAGACAACGCACGTTGTCGCAAGTACATGCAGACAACGCAACGGGCGTTGTCTCTTGTTCATTCTTTGGTCGCTTCAATATGGATTTACTCCAAACTATTCTGGAATGTAGACGGTCGTCTAATATATGGTCTGATTGCCAGCTGATTGCCTGACAGGAGTTTTCGTTTTCTGAATTTACAGTCCCCCGAAAGCTTTTTGAAAATCGGCATATTCCGAAAAAATCCCAATATGGCAAAATAGATCAGAATAGGTAGAAAGACAAACATGGGAACGTAGGTCGCACTGGTGCGAGTAGCGGCTGCTGACCTAGTAATTGGTGACAACGTTCGCGGCCCTGACCATCTCTTTTGGCTTCTGCCCCCGCATACCGAATGCTATTCAATGCTATTCAATCTGACTGGGATGACAGGTTTTCAATGCGGGGTAGAGAAGTGTTTAAAGTGCCATACCCAGTAGTACAAGTCCAGATGCAAATTCTCGTGGGGCTCTGTGTTAACGTGTCATTTTTTTATTTTTTATTTGTTTCTTATTTTTGATTTGTTGTTCATACCGAAACAAACAACCAAGCCAGTGGGGAAGATATTTACGATATACGTTTATACGAGAGCGCCCAGAAAAAGGACAGCCACTGTTAGAAATATTGGTGGCTCTCGCTGCGAACCAGGTTACGTTTAAATTTGCAACGCGTTAATATGATCTACACTGAGCCGTCACGAACAACCTTTATCCTACATATTATTTCTTCGCTAGACGATTTCAGAAATTGCAGAAATGACCCGCCAGAGAGCGCCGTGTTGCCCACGAGCGCCCACTGCACCTTGGGATTTAGTTTGAATGAGTCAGACAGAAGAAGAAGAGCGCAAACGGTTTCGGTGTTCCCTCCTTCCTTCGAGCAGCAGGCAGGCAAGCACGAATGTAAACCATTTCCCACGACGCATTGCGCGATGCGCGTTACTTGGGCGACGGAAGGCCCCCGTGCGGAGCACAAAGGCAATATCTGAAATCGCCTATTCAGCGACGTAGAACCGCGTGCTTTTGCGGTACTGCTCAAGTACAGATTCCTTGAAGGTCAAGTGAAGCCTTCAGAAAGAGTAATCTGCTACCCTCTTCGTTGACAGCCTCATATTTTAACCTGTGAACAAATTCCATCGGTGACTAGTACCGACTTGTTATGTAAGTACAATAGGAATAGGCGACATACCGTAGTGTTTTGTTAGGGACGTACCATGCATCAATACTGAAAGCTTATTGGTAAAAGACGGACACTGACACTATGACATTCAAAACGCTAAACGTTCGACAAAAACGTAAACGCGACATCATCAGCGTTTATATCTTTCCTGGGCTCGGCAGGTGTGTATGTGCGAAAGTATGGCAAGAAGACATCAAAGCCCCATTTATGCCATTTAGCCCATTTATGCCATTAAATCTACTTCCAATTATTATTAATTTAAAAGAAAAAGGAAGACGACACAAGCTGGGAATACTATAGTGAACCAGAACTAGATAATAGTTTTTGGAACCATAGCTTCTACAACAAACGTCATAGGAAGAAATGCACCTGAGTGCAAATAATAACCTAAACACAAAGACTAATCAATCGAGGCCATTATGCTGCTCCTTGAGTCGCTGTATTGTTTGCAGTTGATCGCCCGCGTAGACATTGTTGATTTATTCCGCATACATACACGTGACACATCCCGCAGTGCGCTGACTATGGTCCGACGTATAGCACAAATCTCAATGTCGTCATCACCAAGGTGAAAACATGTGCGACATGACAGTGAACATACTTTTAAAGTTGTTTCTTTTTATGGAGCTATAGTAAAGTAGCGTAATGGTAGACAGTAGTGGTACAATAGCGAATTATTGTAAATCACGAGGCAGCAGTGTGAACGTGTGGTACTACATGGGTGGACCTCGAGATTCCCGGTTGCGAAACGTCCGATCTGGAAATTCCCGTTCTCGAAACAAGGAAAATCAAGGAGAAAGCTCGATTTCTTTGTAAGATGGTATACCCCGTCTTTAAAAACACGGTATCAGTAATTAACCACCCCAATTCACGGGTTTTCGATGTCTGTCCAAATCGTTTAGCGAACGAAAGCCAAATTTTAGCGGCCGTTAGGCTTTGCGGGGCATACACGACGGAACACCACGTTGAGTAGTTCGTTATTCGGTTAGTTCAAGTTCGGTGTTTGCATTTCTCTGTCCAAATTAGTCTAAGTTCGCTTCTGGCAGTTACCCGCGCGCGGCCGTGCATTTTATAGTCAAATAACGTTTATTTCCAGTAATTTATTATGCAGCGTGGATTTCGATCACTTTATATCGAGGTATACACCCCGCTCGCGTGTGGTCGACTGGATGAACTTCTACCCCCCGCACGTGCATTATCTCACTTGCAATGTGTTCTGTCATGTGTGTATGTCTCATCTCCTGTATCACCATCCTCCATTGAAGTAGTTATCTTGCTTGATGACAGTACTACACATACTACTCATATATTACCCCCATATGCACCGAGGTAGGACACCGCAATTTCTGCGGTGAAACACCGCGTCCCGTCGTGTAGTAATAGTGGTTGCAGCATTTGTGTAGTACAATTAAAGTGAACGCCCACTAAGTGTTATATATGCAAACTTTCTACCGCGTTGTTGCTCTGACACGAGGGCAAAGCTGCACAATATTGAACTTCGCTACGAGAGCTTGAATACGGCTTCTGTAGGTAAGGTGCTTTTGTCTTACATGCCTGGAAGTGGAATTTAATCGGTGTCGTTTTCTTGAGATGGTTACTTCGTTTCAGACCCCTTCTTTTAATTCGCTCATATTTCTGATGAGTGCACGACTTGAGAGCTTTGATTTTAGCAGACAGCTGAATGAATTATACTCAGTTTTTCTCTTCAACCACGCGGCCACCTGATAAACCCTTCTTTTGTAGGGTTCACGTAGCTGTAGTTGGCGGTCAACAGCTCGCCTTCGTACGTCACCACATATACCTGGGCATGGTCATCGACAGGGAGCTGACTTGGTCCAAGCACGTCAAGGTCTACCGCGGCGACTACCATCGTGAACGTCCTCCGCCGCATCTCTGGTTCGTCCTGGGGCCCAGCATACGCTGACCTTCGCCAGGTGCATACCTCACTCGTCCTAGGGCTCCTGCGTTACAGCCTTACCGGCATTGCACGGTCTAAGTTCAACAACAGAGCGCGAACTTTTGAACATCCAGGCGCGGAGCCTCCGAGTGTGCCTTGGTGTCCCCAGAACGACCGACACCTTCCTGGTCTTGGCTGAGGCGAAGGAGACGCCAGCCCACGTCCTACGCGACATGGAGACCCTGCGCTCTTGTGCGCGGTACTGCACACGACATGCTGCCCACTACCTACGGGACATTCACCTACTCTATGAAAAGTCAGGTTTCCGGGCTGCTGTTTGCGGACTGGCACAGTCTCTTCCGCCACCTCCGTCGCGCCTGCTCTACGCCCCACCTTTGTGGACCCTCGTGCTGCGACGGACCTGCATATTCTAGCCATGTCTCGCAAAAAAGACACTCCTGTACTCGCTGCGCGCCAGTTTGCTCTTGACCATTTGAGCTCGGCCCACGGTCAGCGTAAAGCAATTTTCACGGATGGCTCGGTTGTGCACGGCGCGTCGTCTGCAGCTATACTATCCGAAAGACTATAGTCGCGTCCTGTCAGAGATGAACGAAGAGGCACGTACTTAGATTTATGGTACATCCTTGATGTCACTGTATTAAACTATATTACTACCATTTGATTAGGAAAGCTTTACTATTCCTCTATTCTGCGTGCAGTACGGTTCCTTCTGTTGAAATAAAACACTAAACCATAGCGATGAACAAAACCTTCGTGAATGAACAAACTCGGAGAAGGCAAGCTACCTGGTGTCCAAACGAGAAGGGCAATATTTTTCTTGAATCCGATGAGACACGTAAGGTGGTGGTGGTGGTGGTGGTGATAGGGCTTGCCGTTGTCGGCCTCACGTATGTGGACACGTAAGGACCAAGCTGTGTCTGCCCCTCCATTGTTCGTCTCAGGCATTGACCTTTTTGCGCTTTTAACTCGTTTCCACAACGTCGTCTTCTAAGCTAATATCACATCTCGTCTTTGAGAGCCTTACCACTTCAGCTGTTGTCATTACCTGACATAAGAATTTCGGGAAAACCTTGGAGCTACGTCGAACAATGCCGTAAAGGTTATTCCGCTGGACGCGGGGCATCCCGTCATGCAGTCAATGGCCCCTGGAAAGAGAGGCCTACCTTACTTCCCCAGATGACTCACAGGACATTGGGTGCACGAGTCCGAGTTAAGAGGGAAAGGGTGATTGCGAAGCCCTGGAATGCCATTGGTCACCTGTTATATTGTGTGACCTAGTGGCTTAAAAAGCGGGTCAGTGATGGACAGGCGACAGTTAGTTAGTAGGCGGCAAGTAGTTCTGGACGGACCAGGTGTTCCCGCTCGGAGGTCACTGGACGTGGACATGGCAGCAGTAAGTGGGTTTTCTCATTCCGAATGCAGTACAGGTACCGTAATATCAGACCTCTAAAACGAACATGCTACGTTTTCCTGCATACTTTTTGAATATGTTTGGTTCTTTCTTGCAAAACTTTGAATGCCCTAAACCGTCGGTCAAATTTTGAACAGTGTCAATGACATCTATCGTGTTGCTGTTGTAATTATCGTTGAAGCCTGCACGTATTGTCGATACCGGTTGAACTGTCTCCTTTTTGGTTCAGTTTTTAGTCGCTCGTTCGATTTTTGCCAGAAGGATCTTGTATTATATGGCTTCATGGCTGAGGCTACGTCTTTATGAGGCTTCGTGGCTACGTCTTTTGTATGTGTTACGTGTGTTCTTCCTTGAAGAGGAAACTGGTACAGCAGTTGCTGAAGAACGAGGATATAATTTGCGTTTTTTGTTACTCCTTTCGTTGCAGTACCCAATTTCGCAGGTCCTATACGCAGTGCAAATTTCCCAGCATCCCGGGAACCACGCACTCTATGTAGACGCGTCGGGCTGGTGTGCTGACTACGACGTACACGATCATCCCATGGAAATCCTAGGAGACCGTTTCGTCCTAGGACCGGTACCTGTACCGCCACATCCCGACGACGTATCGTCCTCCGGCTACGGTAGCCTTAATGGCGAAGTTTCTCATCCACTGGTGTACCTACCGTTCCCTCCTGTGCCGATTCAAGCTGTTCAGACCCTCTCACATGTTCAAGGGAACCTACTGGACGACCTCGTTTGGGACATCCTTCGATTCCTGAGAATCTCTCACTCAAGGGTTGATACGCTGTGCAGAAGGGAAGTCATGCTCGGCGTGTTCGAAAAGATTTTCGATTTTTTCCTGATGCTTCACGAGCTTCGCTGCGAGGTCAGAGACACGAGGACATTCCGTGACTGTTTGCCATCGTTCATCGCGCAAGCCCTGGACGTCCCGCTGAGGTACAGCGTCTTCTGGGACGCCTGCAAGTCGGTTGCTGAGACCATCTGCACCGACTGTCTCAGTGCTTCCGACCGGTCAATTCTGATGATGCTGGAGACACTTTTCCGAAAGGTTCGTGAACCCCTCACGACATTGTGCGGGGAGTTGACCAGCCCTCGAGTAGAAGCTACGAGACGTCGCCGTCGAGGACGACCGGCTGCAGACAGGACGCCTGCGATTCCCGAAGGAACAGAGACGCCGTCCCCTACAGAGGTGCTGACAGCATCAGAGTCTCAAGCAGCGGAGTGTAGTTCTTCCACTGCTGTGGTGCCAGCGGAAGAAACCGGCGCCAGTTCGCGGCACGATAATGGTTTCACCGTGCGAACCCTACCAGAAAATCCCACCCCCTCTCCTAATGTGACTCCAGTCACACAAGAGGAGACTAGTCCTGGTTCCCGTTGGGTGCCATCCGATCCATTTCAGGAGTTCCCAAAGGCTCGCTGGTTACTGTCCAGTGATCTCGTCGAAGATATATTCGGCTGAAGCACTGCACGTGCTCCGTATGGCTCGTTACATACGGCTCTTACGGTTGATTTGTCCGGTCCTGTTTGTCTTCATTCCGATTCACACTTTTGGACTTCAGCTGTCTTAGGTCTGTTCATTTTGCATTGTTGCGCATTCAGTGTCAGTACTGTACACGTGCTTTGTAAACATTTCTACTTGCTTCTGTACCGCCTGTTGCACTATACAAACTTTGGACTGTGATTTTTTCCCCCAGGAACAAATGATTATTTCCTTCTATGCATGATGTTCATTCGATCTCCAATAAAAAACTGTATGTGTACATTGTATCTGTGCGTGTCCATGTTAACGATATGCACGAAAGCGATAGCAGTCGTCGGCATGACAACAGAGTGAAACGAAGGTAGTTCCAGATGAGCCATTTCTTAATGAGTGTCTTATTAGAGCGCATGCTTCGCAGAGCAAAGGAAAGTAACGAAGCCAATCGCCAGAAGCGCCCATGGATTGCGCGTTTCGGCGTTTTGGGTTCCAGCTGTGTTAATGAAAGACAAAAGAAAGATGACGTCGTCGTTCTTCGTTTCGTTAGTCTGTATATAGTAAATGAATGGAGAAAAAGAAAGCGTTAACCAAATTAGCGGGAGTGACGAATGGTCTGTTAACGAACTCTCACTCCATACACGTGCCGCACTAGGAGCATAGCCATATACGGTTCTGTCCTCCACACGCTTAAGCTGCTTTACCGCACGTAAAAAAAAAAACATTTAATTTGCAACAATCGGTAACCTAATTTCCCGTTCCCTTTCCTCCCAATGACGAATGGTCTTCCCTGCAGTGCAGCCCGACTTCGGTGTTTCGCAAAGTTTCCTCAATGATCAGGCACTGTATACAGAGAGCAGCGCTGTTGCTCAGCACGAAAGGAAGCTCCCGTTGATGCTCAGGGTGACAGCGCGTAACCAAGAGAGATCACGTCCGGAAGCTTGGGTGACGTCTCCTTGCATTGTTCGAGAGAAATTCTCAAATTGCCTTCGTCTGCAGGGATATACGGCTTTTGTTCAGTGCATCTGTCGTACCAGTATATGTTGACGAAGACGGAAGATTCAGGCACAGGGCAAACCATTAAAAACAAAGTAGCGTTATTGAGATTGTGTGTCATGCAAACCCTATTTTTAAATGCTTGAGGCGTTCATCGTACGTGTCCGATTTGTTTGCTTTGCAGAAATAAAATAAATGAGACTCAAATTTAAGTGTTTGTCCAAACGACGTACAAAGTGCTCTGCATAGCTTAAAAAAGTGACCGATCGCAGAAGAAAGGGTAGCGTGGTACTTCGGACAATACAGTAGATTCTTTTATCTTCTGCACTCTTAAAAATGAATTCATCGCATAGCACGCTCCTAGCCAACCATCATCTCGAATGATAGCATTATGTGCCTTGATTTGTTGAAAACGGGAGGCGCACAAGACAGGCGTACGCCTTCCAGCTAGAAGCGTGCTATGCGGTGAAGTTCATTTCCAAGAGTGAGGGTTTTCCGGAGACTTTCCAGACGAAAGTCTGCGCACTTCCCTCTGAAGTCGGCCCAGGACGCATACTAACCCTCGTGTCCCTCACTCCTTCCTGCTGTCCTCCCTCCATCTGTCCACATCTGTACGCCACTCATACACTCTAAAAAAAACTTCACAGTATAGCACGCTGAGCGCCAACACTCTTAAAAATGAACTTCATCGCATAGCACGTTCCTAGCCAACCATAATCTCGAATTTGTTGAAAACGGGAGGCGTACGCCTTTTCTGTGACAATTATGAACAGCATAAGTGGATATCTGCATATTTACAGAACAGGACTCAGTATGTTAAGTGGGGAAATTCTTTTTCTGACTCTTCTGTGGTAATATCAGGAGTACCCCAGGGATCGATTTTAGGGCCGTTACTATTTTTAATTTACGTAAACGACCCTCTTCAATTCAGTCGTGTGTTAGGCTTTATGCTGATGATGTTGTTCTTTATCAGTCAGTCAGGTCTGAAGATGACCGTACGACATTGCAGTTAGACCTCATGAAAATCCAAGACTGGTGCGATGAATGGTTAATGGAGGCGAATGTGTCAAAAACAAAGTGTATGGTCTTTTCGAGGGCAAAGAAACGAATTTTGTATCACTACCACTTAAATAGTAAAGTAATTGAAAATGTAGCTAATTTTAAATACCTAGGTGTGCACCTTACGAACGACCTGACTTGGAACAATCATATCACAGAAATATGTCATAAAGGTAATCAGGTATTGGGTTTCCTACGGAGATCGTTGTATTTAGCTTCACCCACAGTTAAATTGCTAGCCTATCAGACACTCGTACGCTCTAAATTAGAATACGCGTCGGTGATATGAAGTCCTTATCAAAAGTACCTGATTGATGAGCTTGAGTCCATTCAGAACAAAGATGTCCGTTTTATATATAACAAATATGACAGGCAGAGTATCACAGAAAAAAAAATGCAACTCATCCCTCTCTTAGAAAATCAAAGAAAAATACGGAGACCCTCATTCATGTACAAACTTTTCCATCATGGGTCTCATTATTTGCAAATGGCTCATCACTCCTCAAGTCGAGTTGATCATTTATGTAAACTGCAAACAGCTTTTGGTTACACTAATTACTTTTATTACTCCCCAATGCAAACATCCATTCGTGAGTGGAATGTTGTAGCTTCAGCATCTCATGAACATTTTGTGAAGCAGTGCGAAATGTTGTACTTGTTATGATTTGTTTCTTAACTGTTTGCGTGCTATTTGTCTCATGTTCGTTTCTGTTACTATTTGTTCCCTCTTTTGTCTGTTAACCCCCCTGATGTAATGCCTCTTGGCATTTGAAGTATATAAATAAATAAATAAATAATGTATGTATGTATGTATGGTCGCTCTTTGGATCTGACGCATATAGTATCAACTTCTTCGTTCCAGCAGTCAGCTCTGTTCGTTTGCGCTTCTTCTCAGACATGAATGCCATTTTACTGCAGCAGGTCACTGTGACCATATGACCAGGGACACTGCTCTTTCGAGCACGTCACTGACAGGGGCATCATGAGTCATCCCGAAAGCAGGTCCGCGTTTTGACCGCTACAAGTCAGGTGAACCGCCGATTCGGTGACCAACAGTCGCCGTACACTTTAGTCGTAGTAACGAAGGTAAATTGCACGTGTTCGCCACTAGCTGTGCGGAAAATGCCGGTCATTATCATATGAACGGAATGTCATATTAACCAACAAGTGTTACATGCCGAGGCCATTGCGAGGAAACGGTACCCGAGAAGCACAGTCATAACGCGGGGATGTCGTATTAACTAACAAGTGTTACATGCGGAGGCCATTGGGATGAAACGGTTACCGAGAGAAACTGCCATAAAGCGGGGATGTCGTATTAACGAACAGGTGTTACATGCGGAGGCCATTGGGAGGAAACGGTTCTCAAGAAAAACGGTCATAAAGCGGGGATGTCGTATTAACGAATATGTGTTACATGCGGAGGCCATTGGGAGGAAACGGTTGTCAAGAAAAACGGTCATAAAGCGGGGATGTGGTATTAACGAATAAGTGTTACACGCGGAGGCCATTGGGAGGAAACGGTTCTCATGAAAAACGGTCATAAAGCGGGGATGTCGTATTAACGAATAAGTGTTACATGCGGAGGCCATTGGGAGGAAACGGTTCTCAAGAAAAATGGTCATAAAGCGGGGATGTGGTATTAACGAATAAGTGTTACATGCGGAGGCCATTGGGAGGAACCGGTTCTCAAGAAAAACGGTCATAAAGTGGGGATGTGGTATTAACGAATAAGTGTTACATGCGGAGGCCATTGGGAGGAACCGGTTCTCGCGAAAAAACGGTCATAAAGTGGGGATGTCGTATTAACGAACAATTGCGGAGGCCATTGGGAGGAGACGGTTCCCGGGAAAATGGTCATAGAGCGGGGATATCTTATTAATGAGAGCCATATTAACGAGGATCGACTGTATTAGATGAAAACACCGCCAACAAAGTACATCAACACACGCTTAAGCTAGCGACAATTATGAACTTCGAAAACAAGACAACTGTTCGAGAGCAGAAGCTATTACCTGGTAGAAATATGTATTTATACTATTGAGTTACATAAATATGGGAAGCTTCTGGTTCGCAAGACATTTTTTCGCCTGAGTGTGTAACCCTGCCACCTTGCGCGCCTATAACAACAACAACAACAAAAAAAAATCGATCCTCATATATGATGCAACTTTCGCGAACCGTTACATAATCGCATCTCGAAACCGACCAAACACATTACGGTAACACACAAAAATTGAGCATCATTCGCTCAGTCGACCAATGTCTATGTGGATGCAATCGGCCATGTTGAGCTACTCACCGCATTAAAAAAAGTACCAAACAGTATCTTCTGTTAATAAAAACTCATTCGACCGCTACAAAGCGATCGTAAAGACGAAACAGCCTGAAAGGCTGTTATCCATTCGGATTCACGGTCCAGTTGCTACCGTCTCAGACACATTTGGGCGTTTCCAATCGGCGTTCGTTGGACGATCGTTCGCAGATTCTTGCGACGTTGTCGCCTCTTTTATTGCCATTTTACCAGCTTCTATCCTTGCAGTTTCAGCGTGACAACGGGTTCAATTCTTGTTTTGGAGTGTCTCCGTCTGCAGCCGCTGTTGGGAGTACACTGCACAGACCTCGTCTAGAAGGAGCTACATGCCTTTTTTTTACGTGCTAAATGTGTAATGTCTTTAAATCAGCTAGATTCTCGACTTCGTAGAGAGAGAGAGAGAGAAAGAAAAGGTGGACTTGTTAGTTTACTCGAAAAGAAAGAGACAATGGAAAGAAAGAAATAAAAAAAAGGTCGAACGGAGAAAAATTAAGAAAAAAAAGTCGTGGTGGCTTGTCACTGATTCAGGCTAATTCGTCACTCATGCGGTTCTCTTATTCAGATGCTGTTCATCAGTTGTTTGTCCTTCAGGATGTGCAGTACTTCTTTTAAAGTAGCACAGAAGTCATTTTTAACATCCTGTTTTCTTCCTATAAAACTGTTAAGTAGGCCAGTAAGATGCACCATGCGAAGTAATTCACACCACAGAGTCATAATTATCGCAGAAATTGAATTTAAAGTACGCCACAAAAAGCGACCACGCGCAACGGCGGTGTAGAGCAGCACCAGCCTGTGATCTGCTCGGGACCTCGCGCTGACGCTACAAGGATCACGCTCGCTGATTGGTCCAAAGAAATGTTGTCTGCGACTCCGCTGTCGTCTGCTTCTCAGCTGTTCGAGGATCTGGAAAAGTATTGCTATTGGTTGTGTCATGATTCGGCCGCTCCTTCTATCCACAATTCTCCGGGAGGACTGGCAAAACTGGTTTACGGCGGCCATGGAGGAAGGAAACACAAGGAGCGGCCCCTCCGACAGTTTTCTATCGGGACGAGCGTAGCCGGCCTCGCATTGCCTTCTGGGATGCTCCTGTCTACCACGTGACCGCTTACGTGACCCTCCAGACAGCATGGCTCCAGCAAAGCAGACGACGCGAGCTGTAGTTTTGTCTCAGTTCAGATGGCAATATTACGTTGAACGCGTTCTTGCACTTCATTTCTGTGTGTTCGAATGTTTACTGTTCTATTAGAAGACAAGACATAGTGTGCAGAACGCAAAAGGAGCACGCGGGACCGGAACATTACGTGTGGCAACGGTTACTTCCAACGTATGTACTTTTCTTGACTAAGTGGTAAAAAATGCCGTCCCATTAATCAGATTTGTACAACAACAGAAGATATGAAATGAATCCTCGGCAGAGGTTGAGGTCCGAAATGAACAATTCAAGATGACTCGAAGACACACGGGCAACTAAAGCAAGTTACTGTGTACTTACGAACAAAACGCGTTCCCGTGACAGAGCTGCTTTCAGTCCAACGAGAGCCGCAGCCGGGACAGGAACACATTACCATACGTCGTTTCTACGACGGTGCTCACATTTTCACAATAAATTACTTTCAAAAAGCAAAACCATACAGAGAGCAGCGCCAGAAACAAAGCCTTATAAAACCGAAACTTTAGAGGGGATCACGTGGTGGACAGGAAGCAATGGCGATTTGACTCGAGCGACCGCTAGAGGGTGGCTACGCTAGTCTGGAGGGAAGAGCCGCTCCTTGTTTCCTTCCTCCATGACGGCGGCAAAGGGACAAGGCGCTGACCCTCACTGACCGGCGAACCAGAACGAGTTCTCCCTGTAACGTCATCGGTGACGTGCGTCATACCTCCTCCTCCTCATTATACCCGAGTTAGGGCGCGGAGCCCTGTTTATGTGTGTTCTTTTCTGGGAAACAAATTGCACACATCAAAACCTTTCCCGCTATTCGGTAAGATGATACACACACTTTCATCAGACGTCTTAACCTGATTCTTTTTTTATTTTTTATTTGATGGCCCTCTGTACTCCTTTAAAGCACACCCCAGGAAGATGTGGCAAAGTTGCTTTGAATACGGTCGAGTCCAGTTCAACCAACGCACGGCCTTGAAAGCGCTGCTTATATTTTGTGACAATGTGTGACTGCAGCCTTCACTGTGAGGTGAATCATTATAGCTTTCGTCAAAAGGTTTCTAGCAAGAGTACCGCCTCATTATGGTTCATGCAACTCTGTAATTTTGAAGATGTTTTGCGTTGTACCAACGAGTGAATACGTTTCAGAAAAAAAAGAAAAAGTAAAGGACAGCATAGATTTGCTTACATTAAGTGCCTTCCTGTCTTGTAGCCGTTCCGCGGACTCTTCCGCCCCACCAGCCGTCCTCCATGGTGGTGGTGGTAATGGTGGTGGTGGTGGTGGTGAAAGGGCTTGCCGTTGTCGGCCTCACGTATGTGGGCAACGTCACGACTGACGCCCTGGGGGAATGTGCGTCCTGGGCCGACTTCTAAGTGAACTATGCCGGCATATGTCTTAAAGCGTCTGAGGAAAACCCAGGAAAAGCCCCACACAGCACTGCCGGCACCGGGATTCGAACCCGGGTCCATGCAGCAGTATCGTTCATCTCGTCATCCAATCTCTTTTAGTCATTAGTCTCATTCTTCATCCTTGCTTGCTCCGACCCATTGACGAGTGGCCTTTAGCTGTGTGCCACACATGTAGAAGAGCAGAAGAGACGGGCTCGGGCCATTTCCTTTGTGGCAGAAGAAGAAGAAGAAGATAGGCTCGTCGTCGTCCTTGCACGAAAACGCTTGCGCGACAATAGCATCGACATCGTCACACTACCCGTGGAGCGTGCAATACGTGTTCCTTGCAGTGCAGCAGCTGGTAGTGTATCGTGTATTCGAGAACCATAAGCTTCGTAGTGCAGGCATCGTCGTTGGGCTTATCATGAAGCGAACAGCGCATCCTCGCTCATCAAAGAGCGGATCTCACCCAGATGCACCGGTCAGTATGACGTGTGTCACGAGGTAAAAGGTCGCCAGTAACACTCTGGTATAGTTATTAAATCCAGTTACACGACAGGCATTTTTGTGAAAGTTTACATGCTCTTGCACGGCATGAGGACATTCCGATGATAACAAGGAATTGGAATATTTATGTTCAGTTCTGCAAGGAAACTCTGAAAAAATTGTGATAGTGGGCAAATCAGAAGTTTATGCTATAGCTGTCTAATGCAACGGATTAATCTATATTTTTTATGTTACCCGGTGCCTGTTTCTCTTCCTGAATATTCGATACCTATTACCATGACAATCAGTATAATCATTAACTTTGGCCATTCGTATTACACCGTCGCTCTATCATTCTAGTTCAATAGAATTAATAGCCATCATAGATAAATTTGAAAAGAGAACAACCGGCGCCACCTTCTCTCTCCTTTCTCTTTTCTCTCAAGAACCAAGATAAACGCTCCCCAATACGTGTCAGTTACGCCGGAGCGCCACAGCCTGAACCCAAGGCAAGTCCTTCACCGCTTGCTGCCAAGGCGTCATCACCTCAAACGCCCAGAGACGGTCCTCCACCCCACCAATTGAGGCGGGAGCGTCCTCCTGAGCGTAACCGAGATCGCCAGTCGGCACACCGTGGGTCAAGATCACCGCGGCCTTCACCTCACGACAGCCCCACACCGTATCGTTTCAAGAAATATTCATCTCCTGCTCCGGAAGGGTTCGCTGGTCAGACATCCCCTTCCCCAGAAGCGAGACTCCGTACTTCATCGGTGAGTAATCACGCGATGACCAGTTCCGTTTGAACTGTTCGTCACCGTTAGCCCCGTTTGTGTTAACGACGCCCGTTTTCTTCCCCCTGTTTGTGCCCAGCACGGAGTTTGATCGCTTTTAAATAATAACCTAATTCTCACCAACTACAAGAAACAGTTAGCTATCAGATAGAACAGAATATACGTGGGCAACCTAGTCCTGGTCCGCAAGCGAAGCCTGAGAACAACAAGAGAACGTAACGTAACGTAAGACGAGCTCAAACCAACAAAAAACGATTTCGTTAAGCAGGTTTGTTCGAGCTCGTGCTGTCTGTGTGCCCAAGCTCAGGTTCTTAAAGCTACTTTTTCACATTCCGAAGACACCGGGCCAAAATGTAACGCGGGCTTGAGAGCATATACGCGGGTCAGTAACCATATTGTTTAAAGCCTAGCGGTAGAGTCACTACTGTTTTATACGTCACCCGGTGCGGGGGGGGGGGGGGGGCTCTTTGCGTCATCTCCCAAGATAACGCGTCCTTTTCCACACCAGGCGGTGCATGATAGATAACAATATCATGCCAACGTCAGGAAAACAAGCACGTGCTCGCAGAGGGCTCCTCATCTTACTTTTGGAGTCACTGCGCCGCAGAGAAAGAGTGGAGGCGGCGCTACTTGTCAACGCCACCAAGACACAAAAGGCCTGCTTAATGCCTCCTCTCATTCCTTCGCTACGTAGACACATAAAAGCAGAATTCATCTGCTACAGCGGGTCGTGCAAGAACTCTCAAACGACTGCAGCTAACTTCGCAAATTCGACCCTGTCGACTAAAAATGAAACACGCTTTCCAGAAAATAGGTACTGAGAAAAATATAGAACAGATTTGCGCTTTATTTTTTTTTCCCCATTTAGTACGCGAGGACGTTCATTACTCGACTACGACCGCTGAACGCGCGTTCGCGATTGGCTACGGCCGTTCAAAACATGATCCTCATTGGCTGACTCTTAGATGTTACGTCACGGCGACGAGGAAGCAGGCTTTCTCAATCTAGATGGTGTAGTACTTGTGCGGCGCGTCACCCCTAAAAATGGCGTCACCTGGTGCGGACCGCATCCCCTCATCCCCTAGTGACGCCACTGAGTCTACGCTATAAACTCAACGACGCTTAATTTGTATTTGTCTATAGACTTGGCGATTTTGCGGAGCCGGGAAATACATGCATTGCCATGCGACAAGGCACTAAGATCTCGACTTCTGTCACTGCAGTACACACCGGCAACATCAGAACAAGCTCTGAGGATGGTCAAGCGGATTGGGTCCTTAAAGCAGCGGTATACAGCATATGCCATCGTCGCCCTCTTCGCATGCGCACTCATCAGCGTGCTTCTCTACGTTCTGATTGCCAAGCCTTTCACCTCGTCAGAAATCACGCGCTGCACGTCGGACAGATGCCGCGAATACGAAGCGATCGTCTCACTCGTCAGCACCTCCATCGACCCGTGCGAAAACTTCTACCGCTATGTCTGCGACGGCTGGAACAGCAAAGAAGCGGTATCCGTACGAAGGCACCAAGTGGAACGGTACATAGACTATCTCGATGAGTCAGCGGACATGATTCGGGTGAGTATACGCTGCAGAAATGCCTACAATGGGGAAGGAGTGTGGGGCCAGAAGCAGAGTGCGTTCTGTAGCGCGTGCTTTCTAGTTGTCTTAGCGCCGCGAATCAACTAGGGCTATGAAGTGCATACAGACGTGGATAACTGGACAGAGGATGCGGGAAGGAGTACGAGACAGGTTGGAGGGGGGGGGGGGGGTTAGTGCTTGTCCTGGGCCGATTTCAGGGGTACCGTGCCGACATCCGTCCGTAAAGTGTGACGAATAACGCAAGGAAAAACACGGGCAATACAGCCGGTTCAGCATGCCGTTGAAGGTAGTCGTGTCTGGTTAATATGGACCTAGTTAATATGGGCAAGTCGAATTATGAACGGTTTTTGTCAGGGCGAAACTTTTTCCAAGGCATTTTCGTCTCGTTTATATGTAAACTCGCTTTTCGGAGAATGGAGGGGTGCTGCAAGATACAAACCATATTTAGCCCATGTATTTTCGTCTCGTTATCATGCACGGTATCTGTATGGAGGGCATGCGTCTCCCAGTATTCTATAGGTGAACTTTTGAAAGTAGGACGTTTGCACAAAGGGAGATATGCCCTCTATAGAAATCTTAAGGGGTATGGTAGAAGGAATCCTCCGAAAGTGGTACGTACGGGCGAGGGGAGCGCCATATTGAGTCAGCCAGTGTCCACCCCAGCAGCGCTCTGCTTCGCCGCTAAGCTTAGCGTATAGTGTGACGTATTTACACAGCGCACTAATTAGAAAAACAAGGCCTGTGCTCAAAGATGAAACATGTAAACGGCACACACACCAAGCGTCCATGTACGCCAACCGCATTGCCACCGCCGCTGCCTCGACCAGCCTTGGCTTCCAGCCTGGGTAGGAGCGGACAGTGACAAAATCCGTAGCCAGCAGAAGCCGTGGAGCAAGCGTTGCCAACAGTTTTCGGAATTGCGCCTGTTTTCACGGCTAAAAGTACGCGGCGCTCCCTCGGCTGATTCAATATGGCTGCCTCCGGGTGCATACATTGAGAGAGGGAAGAGCCCCGTTCAAGTCCTTTGCTCTCCTCCGATCCTCCTCCCCGCCTTTCCTTCTAGCCTCTCTCCTTGAGCTTTCTATGATACCCTCCCATCTGCAGTTATCCACAAGAACTATACGAGGAGGGGGGTTATTTGTGCGCATGAAGGGCCTGGAAAATTCAGTATTACACCATGAGTGTTCCAAACACGTCCACGTGCGATTGACCCTCATGCAAGGAGTTGCACCTTGAGTTAAACATAGTGCAGTCACTCGGCAGATTACGAGAATAAAGGCAGTGCAGTCATCAGGTTCTGGCGTCAAAGACTTGAGCAACGCCAAGCCAGCGGTCACATCTGCTATGGCTCAAGCTTGACTAGAAACAGCTCTTCAATTGAGGATATCTGTGATGAGCAGCAGGCTCTACCTGTTGCTGGCATTTTGCGAAGCCTAAGTCAAAGTGCAAACAAGTATACCTGCAAGCAGGCATTAATTCGGATTTAAAGATAAATAAAGATTTAGATTTTAAAAAATAAACCTCCATCATTGGTTTTATTTTGGTCGGGGACGAAACTGAACATATTAACGAGGCACGACTGTGTACCACCCGGTCGTGTCGCTGGTGGAGCCGGTACCGGTGATGAACAGAGCTGTTACTGGGCGCGTCAAGTCGCTGCTCTCTTACTCCCTCTCGGGTGCTTCGAGTTTCGTGCTCCTGGAGTAGCTATTTAACCAGCACTTGGACGCTAGAACACGCTCGCTGCGCTGCCTTTCTCCATTTCATTTTTTTTTTACTTTCTCTGCTCTGCATCCGCCCCACCCTCCTGCGTTCTCTTATTTCGCTTTCGTGAAGAGGAGGGAAGAGGCCACGCGACGGAGCACGACGCCCCTTTTTCGTGCACCCTCCAAATGCTGGAGCGTGAAGAGCGGGCTCGAGTACGAAACTCTGAGAAGGAGCGTAACCACTTAACGGTAGGAGTGCCAAACATTCGCGCTCTGGTGCAGCCAATTAACGCGCCCACTACTGTCTCTTTGATGTGCGCGTAACCGACTTCACAGCTCACCCATAATAAAATCAGTGCAGCTAGTCCTGTACTTTCTGTACAGACCAATTTCTCAGACGAGTGCATGCGTAATGTCGTCCAACACGATACATATATAGGTCTTCTGACATGCGCGTGACTTAAGTTAGTGGCTTTAAATTACCGTGTCAGTTCCACGATATGACAGGAAGGATGTACGTTTTCATAGCCATCCTACACCCCCACCATCACTGTTGCAGTTCCCCAAAATGCGTATAGCATGGTGGCCAATATCGCTGTGGAGAGTGGTATGTCGATCAGATTACAAGTCTTCTGGTGACCTTTGCCCCCTTTTAAATGGAGTATCGTCCCTCTTTTTGCTGTCCGTGTTACCTGACGCCGAAGTTCAGGCTACCTTTGCTTGTGGCATCGGCGCTATATAGGCTTCTTTCTCATTCTCGTCTCCAAGGATTTCGTTCCCACGGTTTGCACAACATCGTGCATTGTCAGGGACAGAGGCATGTCTGCAACATGTAACACTTACAAAGTTGTCAACGAAACGCAGTTCACCTCACGGTCGCCTCGAAAATGTGAGCGTGGCCATGTTGAATGTAGACACGGAAGCAGGAATAGAAAGGAGTCCACACCTAGAAAACTTTCAGTTCATTCGCACATACGCTTAGGGTTTAACACATTCCTGTCCAGGTTCCACCCTCAAACCAGTCGGGTGAACAAAAAGCCATAGCCTTCTACAGGTCTTGCGCAAGTATCATGGATGAACACAGGGACGAGTTACCAGGAGTCAAACAGGTCCTAAAGAAGGCCAACCTCATTTGGCCTCACGAAGCCGAACACCCCAATCTTCTTGAAGCCATGTTTTACATAAGGCGAACTCTGGGCGTAAGCATAATTCTTTGCATCAGCTCATGAGTGTGGTATAAGAAGCAGAAGCTGGATGCCTGTTCTTTCTCTCAACAGCTCTCTCTGTTCTTTGACATTGAAGTACGTGCAAACACCACGCACACCACAGTGGAGTTCTCTGCTCCATCATCCCTAAAGAAGATTCTGGACATCGAGGACAAACTTGTGGAAACCGGACACTATATTCAGTTCTCCACGTTTCTTCTTATGCGCTTCATGATACCTGGAAAGCCCGCAAGCCCAGCACGTCGAAACGCGACAGAAATAGTTCTCACAACATTGAAGACAAAGTTAACATCAACAAGAAGAAATTCAACAAGAATTCTTCACTACAACATGAGTGAAATTGCTGAGGCGACACAATGGCGGGGATACAGCCAGGAACGCTGGGAAAAAGCCGTGACGGAGTACTTGGGTATCAATAATGGTATCAGCGTGCACATAACAATTTCTGATAGCGCATATATGCAAGAATTTCGGAGCCTACTTGGATACCTAGGAGAAGGCACGCTGCAGCTTGTGGGAGGATACTTACTGGCCATACAAGTTTCGGTTTTCGCCAATGAGGGGCTTCTGAAAAATTTGTACCTTGGAGCGTCTAAAGGAGAAAGTAATTCTAGAAAAGATAACCGCGACTTCTGCCTGAGAGTAACTATGAAACACATGGGAAGCGCCTACATCCACCCTCACGTGTCTAGATGGCCGGATGCTGAGCAACAGCGTGAGCTCGCTGATATTGCTGAGCATGTGGAGGCAGCCTTCAGAGCGAAATATGGCGTCAGCAACCGAAGACTCGCTGATATGGTTCATAATTTCACCAATGTGCAGCGGAATGTTGATATAGACAAGGTCTACGAGCACTTCAAGGACATGGGCAAGGTGTTTGTCGAGAACCTGCAAGCAGCCGTTGAAGGCTTCATGATGTCACGCGGCGAATCTATCGAGATACCTAATATGAACCTATTAGAACAAACGAACATCAGCTTCTACCATTTAGACACGACCATCAATTACCTTTACTTCTATCCCTACGCGTTCGCCCAGCCGCTATACGACAGCCACGGTCCCCTGGTGAGCAAGTACGGTGGAATTGCGTCCGAGTTGGGCCTGGCCTATGGGACACTTGCGCTGCGTAATCAAGTGGACCCAAGTAACGCTACTTGCTTGAAAGATTTAGATCGGGAAATCTGGAAACCTCTGGAAATAAAAGATCTATTGATTCGCGCATTGGCCCTGGATGCAGCGTGGGACAGTTTCAAGGATGCAGCGTCTAAACACCACGAAGTGGCGGGCTTCCACGGCTTCACAGACGACCAGCTCTTCTTCGTATTCTTTTGCCACAACATGTGCAGCAGGGAAAAGAAATGGGAAACCTTGTGCAATGCTCCTCTGAGGTCAAACCTGATGTTCAGTACCGTGTTTGGATGTTCGGAAGAAAGCTTCATGGCATCTGGCTCAGTGTGCTTCCCCTCCCAGAAGGTGTATCAGTCCCATTAAGATGGACGCTGGCGTGCGTGATAGATGCCAATTAAGGACACATCTGCTGATATATTTTGCTGGGATACTTTAATGCAATGTAGTAGATACATACCTTGATCTTTCGGTATTTCAACGTCTCGTCGAAAGAGCAATAAGGCTACAGGTACTATAAAAACAGTGCAACAGTTGTGTTCTTTCTGTACGTTTGCGCTCACCTGATGAGGCGACGGGGGCTTCTTTCTTGTTCAGGCTGTTAAAATAGTAATTTTCAGAGCTTCCACATGCAAGCATGGCCACGTTAAGCAATGGCAGAGGTCTCCATGGTGCGGATGGCGAAAGAAAAGGATACGTGAAAATAGTTTTTGAAGGAAATCTGTTAATTAGCTCCTGGAAACATTTGTCGTACACCCATCGACAGGGGAATTATGTTGCTACCTAGCTATGTGACTATGCTACACCTAGAACGTTAAAAAAAAAAAAGAAACAATGCGCAAGTTGTGTTGTGTTTCCGGCGATAACGACTCACAAGTAAAGGGAAATCTGTTGAGACCGTCAAGCAGTTTAATTTGCGAAAACGACACTTTCGTGCAGTAGGCTGCACTACTTCAGGTTTGAGGACCTGCTAGAAGTGGTCAAGAATATATTAAACCCAACTCGAAAAAGAGTAGAGGGCGAAGGTTGAGAATAATACAAACAAATGTACTACATAGGAGGTGTCTAGACAAGTTCTGGCAGACACTGCTACACCTAGCTTGAAATCGAAATCAGTCTTGTCGGGCCAGCACATAGTTTACAAAAATCGGGAGACGATACAGCGTAGTATCTTGCGTAGCGTATTGTATCTTCTACAAGTGAAGTTAAGCAGCTCTTGAGGTGTGCCGGGATTTCAGTGTGCCTAGGACTTAGTTTCTTGAATTACAGCTTGAATTTAATTACCGCTGTCTGGAACCGTCCTTGCTCTTGGATAGGTTCGCGAGCTACACTGAATAGGCACACAACGTTCTTTAGAGCGCAGCTTTTAGGTGCCTGTTCATGCGCTGAGCGGCGTCGGACTTGTAACCGGCAGAGCGAACAAGGAGCGAAGCTAAGGATGAACGTACGGGAGAGCGCGAGGAGGAAGAGGCGAGTGTGTAGAGGGCACGCTAGGGAAGCCCGAATGCATCTGGTTCGGTGAGCTTGATGAGAACCGCGGCGGCCGGAAAATCGCAGAAGTCGAAAAATCGAATTACGGAAGAAATCCCTGCGCAGATTGTCATTGAAACGCAATATCATTTAAGTGCTCATCGTAGCTATTTTCCGACGATGGACAGTAGAGGCCTGTGGAGACTGAAGTTGCTGACGTACATGACCACCACTACTTGTATATGCTGCTGACGAAAGGCACGATCTATAATACTTTCCGTATGGGTTGAGGTAATTTTATCGTCACTGTCTAGGTGCAAATTGAAGCCTTTCTTCATAAAGACCCGGAACCAATTGTTCTAAGGCTTCTTGTTCGTATTGTTGTCTCCCATGACAATGGGCATGCTGTGTTCCTTCAAGTTTTCTACGAAATTGATGCTTGCAGAGTAATGGAAGAGTTTGACTAGAATTAATATCTTGATCTTGCCTTTAGAGGATCCCGGTGTACCTTGTGTCGCCAACTGTAGGATGGGACAAGCGTTAGGACCTACCAGCACTTCTACGATGCATAGTTGAGGTAGCCTCGCCCATCATCCTGGTGGTTACCGTGGTATACAGAGAGCACTCCAGTGAAGGCTACAGCGTAATGCCCGTGTGGTTTCTGTGGTGGGTAGTTCGCGACTACCCTATTCCCAGAGTAGGAGGGACTGCACATCCTTCCCCATATCCACCTCGCCTGGGCGCACCGAGCCATCAACCAGTAGCAGGCTGACCACTCCTCCCACAAAGATCTTTTTCTTCTGCAGCGTGGCCAGGGCGTGTTCTAGCTTGTCTACTTTGAGGGTGACTATCTTGGTTGCTTCGATATTTCTTCATTTCTCGAGTAGGTGGCGCCACTGGCATTTGGGTTGTTTTCTCTGTTGGCAGGTCAAATGCCGCAAGACATAACCGAGGTGTACCTCACCAACGTGGCCAACGACTTCAGGAACTGGGGTGGGCGTGGTACCTGAAGAAAGTACTATGTGTGGAAAATCAAAACAGTGGCGCATAACTCAAATTCAGCAACTGTGCTAAAATTTCGCATTGCCGACTATCGCATACGTGAAATTTCGCATTACCGACTATCGTAATCGTGAAATTTCGCATTATCGACTATCGTATTCGTGAATTGTCGTATTCATGAAATTCCGCATTACCGACTATCGTATTCGTCAAAGTTTCGCATTACCGACTGTCGTATTTGTGAAATTTCGCATTACCGACTATGGTAATCGTCCAGTGAATTTCGTACTCGTGGACAAACCTGAACATGTAATGCTCATGCGTATCGACGCCATCCGCCGTGCGTGCGTTCGAATGCACTGTGCTAGCGTGAAGCCCAGGCATACATGTGCCTTCCCAATATAAAGCTGTCGCTTAGGCTCGACAATAAGGAACACTGGCGTCATAATAGAAGATATATGAGATATATGAGTGGCGCGGAGCGCGTGTCCTATTTGAAGCTTCCCAGCAGGGGTAAACACCCTTACCTGCCGACACAATTACACACCAATGCAACTTACCGATGCCATAGCACTTACCTACCGATGCAGTAATGGATATTTTATTGTCATGAGAGTTTGATAACGGCAAGTAAGACAGACGATATATAGGTGTGTTTTTTCATGGGAACGCGGGAAACTAGCTGTCTCTCGCTGTTGCTCACTTTGTGAAAACCAACGTTGTCAGTAACGCTGTTACCGTAATCAATACTATTGCAATATCAAAGTTAGAAGTGACAAGTTTATGGTAACTCGGTGTCTGTATCGTTACCGATACCGATAGGTTTATAGTGCCCCTCCCATCCTTTCTTCACCGGTCACATTTCTCACTTTTATTCATCATCCCTGATCCCCCTCGCGCGGGCGAGTGACACGAGACGTTCATCGTGTATTCAAAAAGTTTTATTTTTTATATTCTGTGTTAGCGCCGCGAAGCAACTGGTGGCTATGAGCGGCGTACAGGCGTGGACATACGGAGAGAGGACAGCAGGAAGGAGTGGTGGGACAGGCGGGTTAGTATGCGTCCTGGGTCGACTTCATGAGGAACTATGCCGGCATTCGTCTGGAAAAACTGCGGGAAACCCAGAGAAAACCTGAGACGGTACAGCCAGTGCCGAGATTCGAACTCCCGTCACCTCCCAGTTTCAGCGTGGAAAGTGGTCTTCCTAACCACTAGGTCACGCACTCTAAAGACAGAACTTCACCGCATAGCACGCTGTGCTCCAACCATTGCCAAGAGTGATAGGGTTACCGCTTCTGATTGGTTGGAGAGAGGGGGGGCTACGCCTTTTTGTGGCAATTTTCATATATAACCAAATTGCCACAAAAAGGCATTACGGGTATTTGCATTACAGGCATTATATTACATTAGGCATTACAGGTACGCCTCTTTGTGGTAATTTTCATATATCCAAATTGCCACAAAAAGCCGTACGTCCCCCTCTCTCCTCCAATCAGAAGAGATAACCCTATCATTCTTGGCAATGCTTGGAGCACAGCGTGCTATGCGGTGAAGTACCGTTTTTAGAGTGTGGGAGCTGCTGTCAAACACAACAGCTCCTCCTACACTCTTAGAAATGCACTTCACCGCATAACACGTTCCTAGCCAACCATCACCCGGAATGATATCGTAATCTGTCCTCATTTGTTGAAAACGGGAGGCGTACGCCTTTTTTGTGACACTTATGCTGGTCATAATTGTCACAGAAAAGGCGTACGCCTCCCGTTTTCAACAAATCAGGACAGATAACGATATCATTTGAGATGATTATTGGCTAGGATGATGCTAAATGGCCTGCGTAGTCCTCTCACTCCCTCACGCGCGGACGCATAAAGTCGTGATGTCAGCCAATCGCAGCTGACGATTTCAAGACACTGGCTTTCTATGGCTACCAGTGGCCGCCCAAGCGGCTGATGTCGGCTCTTCTCAATATCGACGGCTGCCGAAGCTCTAGCTGCCTATATTTGCTTTGTTGTGCGGGCCAAGTTCAACTCATGGAGACAAATGTGGAGCCGTATCATGGCCGCCGCCCTCGGTGACCCAGTCGGCAGCGTGGCCGCCTGCCGATCCCAAGATCGCGGGTTAAAACCCATCCCAGAACGGTGGGAACTTGGTAGAGGGGTACAAGTTGCCCAGTCGTCCGCAAGGGGCGTTAAATGTGGTGTGCCGTCTGTCGAGATTTCGACGCATGTCAAAGAACCCTCTGGTGGACAAAACTAATCCACGGACCCGACCATTGTGACGTCGCTCATGATCGCAGTTGCATCGCGACGTAAAGCTCGGAATTATTTTTATTTGCCCAGTAACAGTACTTGCTCGCGTGCTGTACTATAAGTTTGGGGCACCAGACGTTCGCGGGGAAAGAGCTCGTTCATTGTATTCACCTAACGCCATAGTTAAATCTCCACCGAGGAAACGACATAATATTACCTACTTCTCCACGATGGCTATCGTGTATGCGTTCACTTCGCTGCTCTTTCCCAGACCCCGTAACAAATACCTCCAAGAATCTACGGCCGACTATAAGCAAGCGGCCCATATGGGCAATGGAATGGGACATTCCTGTGTGGTTATCCAGGTAAAAGCATACTGCGGGCTTAGAATGAACGCCAATTTGCGACGCCGGCATCTTATTGCTGTTATCACCGACAGACATTCTACAAAACCATTATCATCAATGTGGGGGAAGCAAAGCGTAATTTCCAGCGAATGTTGAAAACGCCAGAAAAAAAAAAAAAAAGAGAGAGACAATATTATAAATCCTCTATTCTCTTACGCCGAGGTTGTTGCAGTGCACTTTAAAGCACACAACTAAATTGACTCCCTGCCCAATTTTTCCTCCGCACGGCAGAAGACGAAGGAGGACAATAGCGGGGTAACAATAAATCCTTTCTTATTTTTATTTTAAATAAACATATATTCCCTCCCCCTTACGTTAGAAGTAGAGTCACTAACTATAGGGGTACAGAGTATCGCATTCCTTTCCCGCGCCGGAGCCGCCGTTCGGTGTCCGCAATTGGACCAAATCGTGTCACGTGGTTTCTCCTTCCAAGAACGCGCCATCCATGATGAGTCACCTCCGTCCAAAACCGGTTTCCTCTGTTGCCAGCTGGCTGGATTGCGCGCTATTCTCCGACGAAGAATGGGGGAGATTGGCGTCCCGTTGCTAGGCGACGCAGCCGCGCCGGACCCAAGATGGCGCTCTCGCGAGCCGGCGTGGCTCAGTGTTGCTACTCTGATCCCTATTTAGTGACTCCAGTTAGAAGAAAAGTACGTTCTATCGACGGCGTTCAATGTACGTGAAAAGTGACGCTTCATGCACACCAAAACGGCAGAGTGGCCCTGTTGGTACGTGACTCAATTAAAACTGGAACACGAAACACGGACGAAGAAACACACGAGACGACACTTGTTCCGATGCTTCCGTTCAGATGCTCCGGAACACGTACTGCTTCCGCTACAGGAGCTTCTGCAAACAGCGCATATTCCGAAAAAAAAATAATAATAATAATCCACGTATAATGCACGCAATCTTCTCGCGCACCAGGAGCGCGTTGGACCAACCTTCGTGAAAATTTATGGTTATTGAACTTGGCGCACGCCTGTTCCTTGCGATGTTAGCGAAAATAGCCCAATAACGCTAAGAACATAGCCTGCTACGTAGACCACCGAGGAGACCGGAACGATGCAATTTATCGCTGAGACCAGAACACTCACTCTGTAAGACGCTTCAAAGCACCTTCTTGTGGCTATTCAAACTGAAGGCAACAATATGCACTTGCCTCGCGCTGCAACATTATGACACGGAAATGTACAACCGCATAATGTACGGTATAATGCTCGCTACAACGAAGTCGGCTTATAGTGAACATGTGAATAGTGAGCATGAATAGTGAGCATGTGAATAGTGATAATCGAACTTGTGAATAGCGAACTTGCGAGCAGAGCACTTGCGAAGTAGTGAAGTAGTGGTTTATTTATTTTTTTTGGGGGGGGGGGAGGGGAGGGGAGCAGAATTTACCTTAGGAGTAGCAGAACACGTCGGCAGACGAGTTTAATATTTCTCCCCTATTTTTCTTAAATACAGACAGACAGACAGAAGAAGATCCTTTACGCTAAGTGCAATCCGCTCCGTCCCAGAAGCAGATCAAGAATGCTTGTTTTCCTGTTTCAGTGAAACGCTATCTGTTGCATTATACGAATATTACACGTTTACATAGTAGTCATGCAAAGCTTATAAACCGTCGCCATTGCCATGAACTGCCACGGTTGCCCCGAGGATTGTGTTGGAATGTAACAGTGTTGCGAGGTCATGTTTTCGTAAGATAGTGGTCGAGACTGAATATCTGATAGAAGCGGCCATCGATGGAGGAATTCGCTCATCATTCTTTTGTCATCGGCAACGGAATCCTGGTCACTACGCTTCCTCATATGGTTTATTTATTTATACTTTTCTGGAGCACATGTCCTGGCCTATGACTCACACGCTTTTGGTGGATGTACCGCACCGTCCGGAAAGGGCTATCTCACCATCAACACTCATAACCGTCAAAGTACTATTTCAAGTGGCACATTCCACAACAAAATGCCATTTCAGGGATTGTATTGTAGGTAAAACGCTGTTTCAGATGGGTGTGTAGTAATTTTCTCTCAGAGTACCTTTTCCAACGCTGTTATTGCAAGCTTCAGTTGAGTCTATGGAACAAAAAGGTCGAATTGGTCAGGGCGCTGGTAATCGAATGATGCGTGGTTGAAATCTCGCAGCTCTCTCGCTTTTTCGACGACTGACATATTTCAACAAAAACGTAAAAACGTGTTTACTGTGTTTTACTATGATACACGCTTAGAAATGAACTTCACCGTGTAGCACGCTCCTAGCCAACCATCATCTCGAATGATACGGTTAACTGCCCTGATTTGTTAAAACAGGAGGCGTACGCCTTTTTTTGTGACAATTATGAATAGCATAAGTGTCACAAAAAAGGCGTACGCCTCACGTTCTCAACAAATCAGGGCAGATAACGATATCATTCGAGATTATGGTTGTCTATAGGAGCGTGCTATGCGGTGACGTTCATTTTTAAGAGTGTACGGCACGAATGGGTGCAATGACATAATGCCGTATGTGGCATATGTGACGTCAGGTTTCCTTATCAGGAATGTGTTTGTGGCACATTCCGGATACGGAACGTTCACATTCATAAGTACACACGCTCACTAATGGAGTCTACACGCTCTAAAAACAGATCTTCACCGCAAGGCACGCTCTGCGCCAACCATGGCCACAAACGACAAAGTTGTCGCTTCTGATTCGAAGAGAGAGGAAGGCGTACGCGTGCATTATATGGTACATTAAGCTGGGGGTGACGAAAAAGTGACCCAATCGATCGTGGGAAAGTCAGAGCCATTGGTTAAGCTGAAGTCCGTATCAATCTTAAACAAGGATGAGTCTGCTGTATTTCAGTTCAGCCAGTTCTGACCTCCCAAGGAACAGAGCAATAACTTTTCGTGAAACATATGGGATGGGTTTCGATCTGAGGTGGAAGCTGACTCAGTTGAGAAAGCGCAGCATGCAGCTGTGTCCAGCACCATATTGCTTGTTCGTGGTTGCATTCGAGTTATGCTTTTGTGTAAACATGAATTAGAATGAATGAAGCTGCATCGGAGTGGCTAAAGTCTCTACTTTTTTAAAATCTTCTTAGCTGTCTCTGTTATCTCTACGTCCGTATGTTTGTTTGTTTGTAAGGAGAGAAAAGAGGCTTTTGAGTTAGCTTTCGTAGGATCGTAGTGCGTCGACCACTTACCAGAAGTGACCTTTTAGCTCGTAAAAGACCTAGAAAGAAGCAAGGAAACGTGAATTTAAGTACCCGTGAATGCAATATCCCATTTTCGACGTTAAATACTCGATATGAGTATTGCACGATGCCCAGTAAAAATGCTGCACAGTCCCTAGCCTCAAAGAAGGCGTCTTTAAAGCCAACCTCTAAATAGCCAGTAAGGTCTTTGTGCGAGGTTAGTCACCATCGCAGGATGTATCACCACCGGCGATGGGGTAGAGTATTGCTCCTGGCGATGCAACTCCTGATTCATCATCTCAAAATAAATCTGTTGTAGTGGTATCTGGGAGAAGGTAACGCTCGTCCTAGAAAATTACACTCCGTTCGCTAATCCTGCCCGGTGACCAATCCCGGACATGTCCTAGCCTTGGGCGTTGTTCCCGCCACTCACCCAAAACAAGGAGACACCGGGATGAGCATTTCTTCGAATGTAACCTGGGGAACGCATACACACACACAAAACACTAAAAAAGTTCGTGAATTTATTACGGTACAAGGCTTCGTGCAGGGGCTGTACTTACTCAAGCTCTTCTTCAAGGACTTGCCCCTGCACCAAAATGGTCCGCTCCTCATGTCTCCTCATCAGTCATCACAGCTGCATGCAGCCTTCCAACTTGGGACGGAGAGCGGAGACGCTCGCCGTTGCCTCGAGACAGACATCAGGGCTCCCGGTGACGTCATCTACTTTGCGAGAGTCCGAAACTATAACTATGAAGTTTCGCGGGTATTGTTTACGGATGGCGTTTATACGAGGGGTGTTCAAGTCAAACCGGGACTTTTCATTTTTCGCAAAAGTAAAATGAGCACCCATGTTTCATTGTACGAGATGATCCGATCAATGAACCGCTGTCTTTCAGTGTCGAAACGGTACCTTAGCTCTTGGGAGATTTCCAGTCTTCTCTGCCGGTCAAACACGGAGAGCTGCCTCTGGACTCAACGGGCACTAACTTTCCGAAACTGGAGGTGTTCATGAATGATAGTGTTCAACGTTCCCACAGAAAGGTCCGTCTTTCGAGCCAGTTCGAGACATGTTATCCGTCAGTCCTTGAGGATCAGGCGCTCCACAAGTTGGATGTTCTCAGGAACTCTGACACTGGGCTCTGAGCCGCCCCGGCCGGGATCGTCCTGCACTGATGTACGGCCGTCTCGGAACCATTTGCACCACTCAAACGCCTTGCTGCAGCTAAGTGTGTCGTGACCATACTGAGTCTGAAGTCTTCTGTGAATTTCAGATGACTTTACGCCTTCATTCGCGAGAAACTTCATGACAATTTGCTGTTCGATGTGCGCGCTCACCTCGTTCTCGGCCATCTTGTCCAGCACGTGTCTTCTGTTTTGCACAAACTTCGGACCACCACGTGGTGAACGCGGAAGTCTGTCGCATGTGAAAATGACGAAAAAGAAGTAGCGCGAACCATTTGTACACTCAGGAGAGAGAAAATCCCGGTTTGACTTGAACACCCCTCGTATATTTTTTTTGCATTGACCCCCGAATTCAGAGATGTAATTTCATTTCAAACTGCATCTTGACTTGTGCAAGTCTGCGCCAAAAACCTGTCCCAGCTAGAGACGGTTTGCGTGTTTCATGAACCGTCCCGCTGACTTACGTCGAAAAGTCGCAGCCTGCTAACTTTAACTGCGTTTGGGAGCGAGATTTTTGCTCAAGTTTGCATTTAAAATTTGCTTTGCACTATGACAACGCGACATTACTTAGCGTCGGGACCTATAGTATGTGCCGCACCTGTCATCTGGCACAACACTTGTGCAAAGTCCCTGTTAACAAACTGATGACGCATTAGCTCATGTACAGTCAAGCCAAGGCAAGATTCTGTGTGTCATATGACTTCCCGAAGCTGCTGTACTGGGGCGTTATCCAAGTCGGGTTCGAGTAAGCCCAAGCGCTGACTTGACATTTTCGCTACACGTGTCACGTCGAGTTTGCCGCGCAAGCCGAGGAGGGTGTCTGCGAAGTGCATTGGCGCTATTCCAAGGCATCTGCAAGTCAAGTCGAGATCAAGTCGCATCAACGAATTCGGGGGTGAGGTTTTGGGTGAGTGACGTTGATTTATAATCCGAAATAGAATAAATGTAGCTTTTAGTTCGTTGTGGCAGTTTAAATAAGCTAAAGCATGATCATGATATTTTGTAGATACTTATTTTATAGAAATGCGTCCGCATAACACGAAAATGTGAGCCAAAGCCACGTTCAAGTGTGCCCTAAACTTTTTTTTTTTCGAAAGTGACTTTTGCGCATGGAGGAAACGCCGTGGGTCATTTTTAACACGAAGACTCGCTATATCATGCAAAGAGGGAAACATGCTCATCGACCAGACACCGGTGAGATAAGCCCGACTTACTTGTCGAGGAAAAGCGAGGATATGCCGTCAATGAGGATTGATGAGGGGAATATATTCGAAACTCTGTTCATGCTGGCTACCTGTGGAGTATAAAGCACAGTGCTCGGTGTAGGCTAGGGAGCGCAATAAATTACGTAGAGGCCCATTAGAGCCCTGTACATTACCAGTCAACGGACTGAAACGGGTCAGACAGCATTGCCGTGAGATGAACCAGTACCTGCTCTGCGAAAATCAGTTGCATGTATAGTGGAAGCATTAGATTAAGAAAGACGCAAACAAAGTAAGTTCAGGGACGTGGCTTTTCTCAAGCATTTGTAAGATGTTCAAAAAGACATGACAAGATCATCATAAGTTTATTTCAAGTTACTTTGAAGGCTTTGTTAATTTTGTAGCGGATGTTATCACTTGTAGTTTTTTTTTTTTTTTGCAGTTTCAGTTTATTTATTCTTCAACAAGGTGCCAGGTACATAGGGATGGCCAAAAGGCGGCACAAGAGCTCCAGCCTTCCATTGAGGTATTGCGCATCCAAATCGCACTCCCTGCATTTTCTTAAGAATGTACACACGAGATGTCGCTTACCGTCGCGCGGTTAGTGTCCGTGGCCATCTCCTGCGAAGCGTGCTTTGCCTGCACTAGTGCACTGTACGTAGGAGAACCAACCAACCCGTTTTTTTTTCCCTTTTCGTCTAATAAACATATCCCCCCCCCCCCCCGTATCACAGAACAATAAAGCGCGTGCCAAGGCGTCCGAGTAGCGCTGACTCCCAGAAACGCGAGTCTACTTCGCTATCTGAACCCTGTTGAGGAAAATGACCACTGGCGTGCAATAAATAAATTCATTAAGTTTCATGCACATTTCCTTTCGTGAGCGGAGCTCGTACATACCGCGCAGTAGAATGCATTCTACATAGGCAAATATGCTCAGGATGACGGAAAGTACTCTAACGGTTGCCTATTTTCGAAGCATGCGACTATCCACAGTGCTCCCACAGGCATGTTAAATAGTACAAGTATGTACTTAGTGTAGTAGTAGTTATATACAGGGTGATTTTTTTAACTCGTTACAGAATTTTTATTTAAAAAACTAGCAGAGCAAAATAGATGCTTTTTTTGCAGTTCAGTTATATGGCAAGGCGAACATTGTATCGAAGAAAGTGAAGTGAAGAAAGTATCGAAGAAAGAAAGAATCACTAATTACCTAAATAGATTAATTAACTCTTTAACTAGGGAATTTCGCGCAAAAGCGAGATAGCAGAACGGGAGGTGTGTCTTGAAATAACCATCGCTGAATTTCGCTATGCAAAGGAGCCGCAATAAGAACTACGTAGTTTTCGAGCCCAGAAAGAGCGACAGGCAATCCACTTCATAGGCCCACGTGCTTTGGAGCGATGGAGCTGATCGGTGCAGGCGCTATCTGTTGGCCAGATAGACCGCTCTCCAACCCAGATAAGGCGAAGGTCGCGTATTTCTGCGATCGAAAAGTGCGTAGCTCTTGTTTTGGCTCATTTGCATAGCGAAATTCAGCAATGGATATTTCAACACACGTGCGCGTTCAAGTGTTTTTAAAACACGGAATGGCTTTCAGCGAGGAATATCTCAAGTTCTGCGATCTCCCTTTTGTGCGAAATCCCCTAATTAAAGAGTTAATTAATGAATTTTAGGTAATTAGTGATCTTGTATTTAAATACTTTTTCGAGAAAATGTTCGCCTGGTGATATAACTTAACTGCAAAACTGCATCTACTTTGCTCTGCTATTTTTTAAATAATAGCTCTGCAACGAATTTAAAAAAACCTGTATATTTTTATATAATTATATTATTTTGATTTCTATATTTTTTATTCTATATTTTATACTAACAGGGTGTTTTCTTTTATCCGTTACAGATTAAAAAAAAACAGCTGTGAGAGAAGCACTGATGCATTTTCGCGGGGGGGGGGGACGTGGCTGGGCGGACGTCCTGTGGATGTCCTGAGCATGTAACAACTGTTCTGCATCAACAGCTGACTATGAATGACGCAATAATTATCATTCTTTATCGTTCTGTTTCTTCGTCCCTTTGAGTGGCACGCACTAAATGACGGCAGAGGAGACAGGGTCCGAGGCTGATCTCCTGGGACGGCTTCTTACTCGGATCTCAAGCAGTAACCATGCTGTCGATGATCGCTTGCTTACTTTATGTTGCAATGCTATCTGCAGTACTGTTGCGAAGCTTATCCATCGGAGCAATGCCATCTATGTACACGATACTAAGTGAGCACGTCGCCTTCTGCGATGCTCGGTCGTCAGGTCGTTGCTCTAAGTCAAAACAAGCACGGACGATAAGACGAGAGGCGTCGGTGCTATTACGTTTTCGCTTAAGACGCGACTTGTGTGCACGACTAAGTGTTTGTCAGAGGTGGGGCATTGACTGGAGTGGGGTAGTGGCATTGACAGGAGCTCCATTGTCGCCATTGATGATAACGCTCAGCTATAATTACACACGGGCTGGAGAGGTCGTCAATTTAAACTGATTAAACTGCTAATTGGATTCCGCCAAGAGTGCGAAAAGCTTTCGGAGTAAGTCTCCCGTAATATCACGGCGCTGCTTTGTTCGTCGTCTGCGAAGGTCATTAAATACGGTGTGCGGTGTGCTGCGATTTCCGGCTCACGTTGAAGAACCGAGACCAAGGCAAAATTAATCCGCACATTTATCAGCCTTCCTTCTCTTCGAGTGTGTCCCGGCTGCAATTACCGCACCACCTGCGCAGGTGGATTCTGGGCGCGCATGCGCAGTTGACAACTTGCTCGCGACGCCTTATTACGAAACTGAATGCTACTTCGCTGGGTTTCGTCTGCGGTGCGCTAGATGACGATGGTCACGGAGTTCGAAGCTTGGGGTGGGATGATATAGGGAAGCAGAACATTTTTCAGGTTTTTAGTTGTCAACTTGTTAGTTTCTACGACCATATTTAAAAATGCTAAAATTGTCAGGTCAAACATACAACGCGGGGAAATCACACCAAGGCACTAGATTGTCAATAAGTTTTACTGCGACACTTTCCGGTGTCTTATGTAGAAAGATTTACTCCCTTTCCTTATGCATCAATGCCTACACTCTTAGAAATGAGCTTCACCGCATGGCATGCTCTTAGCCAACCATCATCTCTAATGACATTGTTATCCGCCCTGGGGGCTTAATCGCTTCATCGTCGCTACGGTCGTTACAAGCTAACGAGTGGCGGGAAATTCAAAGAGGCGGTCGGGAAATTTAAAAAGGTGGGCACGTGATAAAACACGTGCACGGCGCTCTTCGCGCGATACGTGAAGGCCGTGGTACACGTCACGAGCAATGTGTCACGTGCCCACCTTTTTGAATTTCCCGCCACTCGTTAGCTTGTAACGACCGTAACGACGATGAAGCGATTAAGCCCCCCGATTTGTTGAAAACCGGAGGCGTGCGCCTTTTCTGCGACAATTATGAACAGCATAAGTGTCACAAAAAGGCGTACGCCTGCCCTGATTTCAATAAATCAGGGCAGATAACGACGATATCATTCGAGATGATGGTTGGCTAGGAGCATTCTATGCGGTGAAGCCCCGTTTTTTTGAGTGTATACACTCTGAAAAAAAAAAAAAAAAAAGAACGGGGCTTCACCGCATAGCACGCTCCCGAACGACAATGCTATCTTTCTTGATTTGATGAAAATGGGGGGCGTACGCCATTTTTGGGGCAATATATAGTTCATACTTGATTTGATGAAAATGGCGTACGCCCTCCATTTTCATCAAATCAAAGGAGAAGTTATCATTTGGGATTATGGTTGGCTAGGAGCATGCTATACGGTGGGGATATCTTCGAGGGGCGTCCTACTTTAATATCCCGACGTCTGATATTGCATTGCGTGTTCTTTCCTCCTTCGCAATTCCCTCTTGGTTTACGACCAGTTGACGGAGAAGGGAAGTAAGTACCGTTTCACATAAAAGAACCAGAAAATTGTACAATAAAACTTGTTGACAGTCTGTCGCTTTGTGATGTGGTTGCTTTCTGCGTGTTGTGTGTTTGTCTCGGGGATTTTAGCGCGTTTAGATGTGACGTCTACAGTGACCAACGCGCAAAAAGATTGCTTTAATGTTGCTGTCATGCGACATTTTTGCAATTCTTCCTCTCGTTACACTATCCAAATAACTGTTCAGGATTAATGCAAGAGATAGGAAATTTCCAAATTTCCTCGAAACTGTCTTGCGTAGTTCAAAATCGCTAGCATCTTTTTCAACGGGAGAAAGAGAGGGAAACGAAGACCTGGTGGATCATAAAAAAACGAAAATGACTTTCCGCAAAGGAAACCTTAGAATGAAACATTACTTCCTTTATTACTCCTTATCACCCAGGCTGTCCCTGATTTCTTCTTATGACTTCCATATCATATTTAGTTATCCCATTCAAGATGAGTGCCTTATATTTAATCATGGCTGTCGTGTTCATTAAAGTAGAAGGCACTGACGTCTATTATAACTCGGTTCCGGTGACTTCCTGCCCAATGCAACGGAGTAAGATAGATAATGTATGTAGGTAGCCTTTCGAGCTCTTACTAATATCTGCCACGTGGAGGGTTAGCTTTCCTAGGTTATTCATTTTATCAGTACTACCTACCATTGCAAAGGAGGCAGCAAAGCGTATCTATGATACTACTGGAAACATACATCTGTACGGATTGAAACCATGGTAAGGAATCCGGCACGTGACACACGATGAATATACTATCAAAGATACACCTCTTGTGCTGGTGCGTATATAACTCTCGGGACAGTTGTACCAGAAGGAACCACAGCTTGGTTACTTAAAGGAAACATCTTCCTGATTTCCTCGTGGCGGTGCCACTGCTAGTATGCTGAATAGACATCACAGACGTCCAAGTTATTCGGTTGCCTTAGTTCGTTGGTGAATTGAGCGACGGCAGGCGGCAAATGCCGCGATGACATAGCTAGATAGCTAGGTTTTGTACAGTACTTAGCAGCCGAATAGTGTTGATAGAAAATTTCGGAGCCTCGAGCGTTGGCACGTGGACGGAGGCGCCTTTCATGTAGATTCCGACACTGACGGTGTCGGGGGGTTTCTTTCCGGACGCTCTCGAACAAATTTACGCACGTATATCACTGTAAACTCAGCCCGCAGGGCCCTCGATCACCCTGCCTATTCAAGACGTTGGCAGTCAGTTTTTTACTGTCAATATGAGAAGGGCGTTCCGGTTTACGGAGAGAGTGGTAAGCCAGTTGTACTCTATTGCCGACTTCTGCTGCTTATTCGTTATTACATACGCCGCTCTTGCATGCAAACCTTTCACTTAAAAATGGAGCAGTATGTGCAGCGTCTGCTTCACGCGCCTCTATATGGATCAATTAATAGAAACAAAAGTGCAATCTGATGTCGACGTCTACCAGTCCCAAGAGCGAGAACGAAGGGCTTTCAAAGCAGACAAGGCAAACAGAGAGCAATGAGAAGGGAACGTCATAAAAATGACATCAGGGTCATTATCAGTTATCAGTGAAAGAAAACGCATGCTGATGTGGCCTTTCATCCTTGAGGTGTTATCGTCGGGATGGTGTATCACTGAACTCCATTTGTCGAAACGATTCCAATTCCAAAACATGAGGATCTCTTCCTTACGGCCATTTCGTACGGCAAATAAATCAGACGAGAACGGTAGAAGGAGAATGGGAGCAGGTGTGAACCTATATCAGCAATCCCGGTTAGCCTTTTTCGGTATTCACCCTTTCACCGTTCACAAACAGGAGGCACACCCGGAAGGTGTCTATAGGGCTCCCAGCGTCAGCGGCTAGATGTGGCGTCACGCCGTGCCACTCATTTCAGTTAAACCCTTTCACTGTTCACAAGTAGTGAAAGCATGCAGCCGTTGATGCTGGGAACCCTAGACAGCTTGCAGTTCCTTCTGTTTCTAAATAGTGTAAGGGTGAAAATAATCATATTTCATTACAACGCCGCAGCAACGTTACGCCTTCCCATGAAGACAAGTGTGATGAGTGCACAAATCGGCACGGGTCCACGCTGCACTCTTAAAAATGAACTTCACCACATAGCACGCTCCTAGCCAACCATCATTCCGAATGACAACGTTCTCGTCCCTGATTTGTTGAAAACGTGGGGCGGAGCCTATTTTGTGACACTTATGCTGTTCATAATTGTCACAAAAAAGGCGTACGCCTCCCGTTTTCAGCAAACCAGGAAAGATAACGATATCATTCGAGATTATGGTTGGCTAGGAGTGTGCTATGCGGTAAAGTTCATTTCTAAGAGTGTACACTCTAAAAACAAAGCTTCACCGCATAGCACGCTGTGCGCCAACCATTGCCGCGAATGAAAGGGTTGTCGCTTCCGATTCGAGGAGAGAGGGAAGCGTACGCCTTTTTGTGGCAATTTGGGTATATGGTAATTGCCACAAAAAAGGTGTACGCCTCCTTCTCTCCTCAATCAAAAGCGGTGACCCTATCGTTCGCGGCAATGATTGTTGCACTACGCGCTATGCGGTGAAGTTCTGTTTTTAGAGTGTACACTCTAAAAAAATAACTTCACCTCATAGCACGCTCCTCGTCAACCATCATCCCGAATGACATCGTTCTCTCCCTTGACTCGTTGAAAACGGAAGGCGCACGCCTTTTTGTGACACTTATGCAGAAATGTTAATTGTCACAAACAGGCGTACGCCCCGCGCTTTCCACAAGTCAAAAGTGATAGAGGTGTAACTCTGTACAATGGTTCGCCTCCAGCGTGCTATGTGGTGAAGCTTTGTTTCAAGAGTGTACCAAAAAGGCCGCGCCTCCCGTTTTCAGCAACTCAAGGGCGAGAACGATGTCATTCGAGATGATGGTTGGCTAGGAGCGTGCTATGTGGTGACGTTCATTTCCAAGCCAGTTTTCGTCACCACCACCACCACCACCCACAACCTCACTTTTAAGAGTGTGGACTCTACAGCCGGTTTGAGGACCATAGGTCGCACATGCATATGGGATGCTCGGAAACGTGCAGACTTTTTGTTAGATTTCAAACAGAGGGAATAAATCATCATAATGGCACTGACGGAGTGTTCCTTCTTGTAAAAGAGCCCTCAACAAAAAAGAGCCCTCAGGTTCATCGAGAGGATTCCATATGATGCTACGACTCAAGCACTGTTTCGCATGCACGGTGTCCTCCCAGTTTTTCAGCACTACCCCTCTCGTCTAGCCTTATCATATAAACAGTCTATAAAAACCGCAAATGACTTATTCACTCTGTGCATTCCAATGTTCGACTCAGCACTAAACGTTATTCCTTTCGCAACACGGACAAATTCATTGAGCCTTTCTCTCGAACCAACTATGGAACCCAAAGGCTATCGTCTTCAGTACTCCGTCTTCTGAACACTTTATACCGAAATGGCGTCGACATACACACAATATCATTTCGTGATTTGAAAATAACATTTAAAAAAAACGAGTTAACGTTTTCATGAGAAACCCTATAGATAAGTTGTGCACAATCTGTTACTAGTTTATATTTATTGATTTATGTACTCTCTCTCTTCCCATGAGCACTTCACCCTTCCAGTGGCACTGTATTTTTGCTATTGTTATAGTGTCCATATCTAGATGTATCATCGCTTAAATATGTAATGTATATGTGTTAATTGATGCATAGGCTATTGCATGCAAATGTGAACGGTTGCTGCTACTGTAGAGGAGTCGAGGCACTTCTCAAGCCCTTCGGCTTTTAGCCTCGACTCCTCCCATCTACTGATGGAAATAAAATGTTTATGTATCTATGTATGTATGTAAAAGAATCGCGCAGAAAATTAGTTTTAGTTTATAACGGAAAGTAGAGAAATATCCTTAACCGTTAAACAAGGAACCATCAGAACTTGATCCGCTAGGAGAATTACACACCTACACTGAATGCATTATGTGCTCTCGTAAAAAAATATAGAAAAAAACATTGGTGCGAAATAACATTCCTCGCACCCTTCGTCTGCTTCGTCAGCCATACCAACGTTCCCCTTGCTTGCTTAATTCAACAGTTGATAACTGCAGCTTTGTGACTTATTTAATTTAACTAAATTGCCTCACCCCCTTTACACGGAACTACCACACGGCAAAAGTAACGCCTGGTGGGGGGTGGGGGGAGAAACAGGCCTCATTACTAACAAGTCAACACCTGGTAAGTGTGTATTATTGTCATCTTTGTCGACAATGACAAAAGGCAACAAAACCAAGTCGTTCTGTTCCAATATAATCTTCTCCACATCCCACTATACAGAACAAGATTAGCGGCCAGCCTTACAGCGTGTCTTCGCTGTCAGTACAAGTAGGATACGCTGCCTTTCGCCGGGAGAACTAAACAGCTAGAGAAAAGGTGAAAGGTTGTAGGGTATTAGAGGGGAAATGAGAAGTTGCGTTGAACCTTCATTAACTTGTTATAGGTCGGTGGCTGTGTAAGCTACCTTACAAAGGCTTTGTAGACGGTGCGCTGAGATCTCAGCTATCAATTCTGGGATGATGGTCGCGCACAAGGCAGGTTTGCTTGCACAGGGAGAAATGATGTAACGTGTGTCTCTATTGCGTGTCTGGCAGTGTTTGCGAGGTCGTTATAGAAAGCTACGGTATTCGCCTAGCTGTCAAGCAGAAGGTGTGATAATACAGCTTTTCAGTGAGCAATGTGGGTAAATATCAAAACAGGACGCATCTAATTGATCCTTAAGGCGGCAGTTCGTAAGATAATCAAAGCTTTACAAAACGCTCTCACGAGCTTCGTTATACTGTTAATAATCACCGTGCAAAATATGTAAATTACATTCTCAGTCATAACATTTGCGCAGTGCTTACTTGGAAGTCCGCTCTTCGGTTACTGTGACGTCATTGTTTGGTTACTGTGACGTCAATGTTCGATTGTGACGTCATCGTGAGAAGCCTCCGGTTTTTCATCTGGCGTGCAATCAAGCCGCGGATTCGTGACAAAACTTGCTGATTATATCTCATATCATATCTCAAAGCAATCCTCAATCACTCATATCTCGGCCACACTCTCGCGTGACGCACGCAAAGACGCAATAGTCAATCCTTACGTCTTCGTAAAGTTTATACCGGGCTTTGAACGTGCCATTATCTTTTCTCGTTAATCTCGAAAGCTACCCTCTGGGATGAAATTTTGAACGTGGGTCTACTCGTTACTATAAGCTGCAGTTGACGGCACCAGATTGTCCCTTTAAAGTGTGATACATACGATAATGAAATGACGGCTACCTGACTTTGTAACCCCTCCCGGTATTTCGTTTGCTTCATTTCTTTGCCTAGACCTCCGCCGCCAAATATAAATATCTAGCGGGCCATTTTTTTTCGATACAGACCGTTATAGTCTACAGAATGAACGTCATCGATGCGGCGCCGCGAATGCCACATTACTCGTGCGTTTAACGCACACTTTATATGTTACGTTACTGTACAATTGTTACGTTTAGTGTACACCACCGCGAGATCAACTTTGCCAAGCGAGGACAATATCACCACTACCGTCTCCGCCTATCGTGTCCGTCAGCTCCTGTCTATGTTCTGTTTTAATTTCCACCTAAATTGGAACGTAGTATTCTAGATGGGATGCCGAGGACTACGCTGTCGGAGGAGAAAGCCGCCAAAATCGAATTCAGTATCGCTACTCTGAAGTGTAGCTTATTTAGTGACTCTACTTGGCCGTTGCGAGGAAATTTCAAATCAAACTTGTTTTCGAGAACAACTTCCGTCTTGACCGTCTCACGCCTTTCGGGAAACCTAGAGTTATCTGCAAGAACCACAGGAACAAATTCTTCCCCTGTTCTTCAAACGTTGTTTATCAGATCACCCTATAGCTTGTGGCTTCTGTTATATTGGCCAGACAAAACGTTGTTTAAATGATCGTTTGAGAGAGCATTCCTTAAAAGTAAAAAAATAAAGCTTCAAATTCCGAAATTGCTAAGCATTTGGAGGAATGTTCAGATTGCTTCCCTCTATGGGATGAAACAATTGTAACGGCTTCTGAAGTGGACCCTCACAGAGGGCTTTCGAGAGAGACCCTTTGTATAACCTCTTGTGGGGACTGTGTCAGCAACACATCCGTAATCTTTGGTCCGGCATTGAGCAGACTGCTCTTTCTCCCGAATTGACCTCTTATTTCGTCCTCAACCGTGTTATGTATATATTTGTTGTCTGCGAAGTAAAGTTTTCAGCAGTGTTTGAGACTTCGTGTTGTGTCTGTCCCTTCGTGCTTCCTAGTCTCGGAGTTTTACATTATGCATCTATTTATCTATTTCGAAAGTGAACGATGCTACTGTTTTCTACCTTCTACCTGCAAATGCACACGAGCCATAAACATATAATCTGGCTAAATCTGCCAACCAACGGCTGAACAATGCAAAACAGAAGGCGCATGTTCTGGTTCCGAAAGTCAAAGGGGTATCATTTCCGCTTCAACCGCGTAGCACGATAAATGTCACACCGTCCAACAGGAAGGCACCCTGTATGGGGTAATGCTTGTGCAAGAATATGGCTGGAGCGCGACAGTTTTGACAGGAACTTTTCGTGGCAAACATGTTATGATTGTTAAAATATGAGCTCTTCCTTTGTATAAAGTTAGAGCTGCGGTTTCGTCTATACAACGATTTGATAACGCCCTTTGGTCCTTGTATCGTTAGTTCATAAATGGATATTGAAATGTGTGCTCGAAATATTACCTATCTCGTTGGCTGAGTTACTTTCATGTTAGAGCAATGTCAGGAAGGTGGCGTGTGAGCCAGAAGGAATGGTGGCACAGAAAGGAAACGATGGAAATTGATGTTCTGAGGTTGGAACACAGGAGAAGGGACTACACACAAGCCTCAAGTGCCTAAGGAAAAATGAAAGAAGGAGGTCCAAGGCTGTACTGGTAATGCGGTAACCCAGGACCGATAATCCAGACGATGTGGATTTGAGTCCTGCAGTTGGCTTACCTTTTCAGTGAGCATTCTTCCATTTAACAGAAAGGAGAGTTCAGGTCGCGACGAATAACATCAAACACATTATTTTGAAGTACTTCACAGCGACGTATATGATATATCACACAGATAACTAGAAGTGAGGACCGTGATATTGACAGTGCCCGCATTCGCACGACACCTATACATTTGTGACATCCACTTCCGCGTCCGTCCGCGCGGATATATACCGCGCATCCGCTGTCATTGATCTTGTGGCGACCCGAGGACGACGATGAAGACGTGCCTCTGCTGGCGCCCGCCTCTGCGCCTACCAGCCAGTTCTAACGGCACCGTCCTACTACTACTGTTGATCCCTCCGGCTGTTTCTGTCTCATCCCCAACAATCTCGTTGGAATAAACTCTACATGTCGAAAATGTTACCTGACAAACGTTCTTTTTTTTTATTCAGTGTTAGCGCCACGGAGCAACTGTGGCTACGAGCGGCGTATACATGTGGACAGGTGGAGAGAGGACAGCAGAAAGGAGTTGGGCGACAGGGTGGTCTGACACAACGTTTGTGCTTTCTCAGTATACAAGGTGTTTAGCCACATTACCCCATTTTGGATACACTTCCTATACTCAGTATATAGTAATGCTGGTGTGGCGACGTTTGGGACTTATAAACACACGTAGTATATATATATATATATATATATATATATATATACTTGGTGAATGGGGTTCGGACGAATATATGTAGCTGAACTGAAACTCCTGAAATAATTCCTTTTCAGCCGGACGGGTGGCACAACCTTGACAAAGCCACTCCCCCAAGGACGATGACATCACACTTAAAGCACCTATCCCAAGGGAGGAACAAGAAACCTCAACTCACGAGGAAAGTTTAAAGAACACAATATAAGGTATTGTACCGAAAGCAACGTAACGGCTATCTCGTAATGCTGACACACGAAAGCATTCGATGTGTACGAAAGGAACACCGTTTCGTTCAGCGATAAAATGTCATTTCCCGTAAAGAATGGAAGGCAATTCAAACAAACTTCATGATTGAAATCGATTTGCCAAAGGGGCATCTTCAAATGAATTTCTCAAAACATCATATTGACAAAAGGGAGAAGTGGAAATTGAAGCATTCTTTCGGGGGGGGGGGGAAGTAATTTATCTCATTTTATCGTAGAAGGTATGCACGGTATCGTTGAAAGTCTTAAAGCCAGGGCGATAATGAAACATTCTTGCTCCAAAGGCGCGCAAGTTCACGTTTAAAAACACGCTAGTTCTTTCCACGACTGAAGTTTGCATAAGAAAAAAGAGAGAGGGAGAGACAGAGAGAGAGAGAGAGACAGAGAAGTGTACACATTCTGCAACAAGAAACGGAGAGAACACACTCTGCTTGTTCATATGTTACGCCATTATTGAATCTCTTGGGCTCTCATAAATATAGTTCTCGAGGAAACTCTGCAAAACGTTGCATTTCTGCACCGAGCCCGTTTCGGCTCCTCCCCCCCCCCCCTCCAAAAAAGAAAAAAAAAAAAAAGAAAAGATACCCAGCACAGAATGACATTTTCTTCGTCGTTTTGTTTCACATATTACTGAAGTTCCTCTGTGCCGACTTTAACAACTTCGAATGAAATGCTTCAGACATGATTCATTCACGGACCGTACACCGGAGCACTTTAACAAACTCTGGTGACAAGGGTCGAGATATAATCGTCTGTCGAAAATATTGCTCTCGATCTCCTCGGTCGCAAACATATTGCTCTCTGGGGAAACACCTGTCAGCGACATAATATGCAGTCCCGTTGGTCATCGCATGCAAGTTGCTTCCAGGGGTTCTTGAAACGGACGGTAGTGTATGCATCATGCCTTGGGTAGCTGCGTCCTGAGTAAGAGATACGTATGATGTCACGAAACCGCCTCACTATAAAGTTTAGGAATCTCAGACATTTAACTTATGCAGTACTTGTTGTTGACAGTGTTGGTAGTGTGTGTGCGTGGGGGGGGTAAACAAGAAAAATCCTGCTGAGCAGTTCACAGTAACAGTGACTGTACAAAACGAATACAACGAATGGCAACAAATCCCATGGGAAACTTAGGAAAGAATGCGAGCGGCGAAGTGTGTACGTGCGTTTTTTATGCTAAAAAAAATCAAAAAGTAAACACCCTTCACAATGGGTTGTTCCGCACTCCCATAGAATCGCGCCACGTACCATGAACAACAAATAGATAGATCTAGAAGAAAGAAAAGAAAATATAACTGATTCCAGGTAATTGAGTGTCGAACATTGATTTCGTCTTAAAAGAACTACGAACCATGAATGATTTTTGTTTTGTTTTGTTCATGCATTGGTTTTCAGGTAGCTCGCCATGCATTGATGAAGTTCGGAAATACAAGGACGGAGTCTCTGCATTCACAGATTCTGAATTTACACGCGGCTCTACAGAGACTCTGTACGCGGCACCATCAGCTCTATGGCTTGGACACTTCCCGCTCGGGGTCTGTAAGTACATGCCCATATATCCCTATACGCATGTACATGCCGTTTCTGTTCCACACCGTTTGGCTTCTCGAGACATTGGGCAAAGTTAAGTACAGGATTAGGCGGGGTACATTGTGAACGTTCGTCGGAGAGAGGTACATGACGACGATGATATGGGGATGGAATTCTGACACAAGTCTATACGGGCTACAGGGCGTCGATCGGAATTTTCTCCCACTTCGACCGGGTCATTAAACAGGAGCAGGAACATTTTTACTTGGATTGGGTTTCATTTTCTTTTCTTTCATTGGCTTTCAAGTCACGGAGATGCGGCTTGTACTATAAGTATTACGCGAATGTCGTTTCTGTAATGCGTTTTTTTTTTAAATTTTGTTGCCTGCAGCTCTGATCCAATTTGGAACCTCTATGAGAATAGGGTGCATACTTAAACTCCAAAAATGCGAAGACAACGCCACATCGGTCTTTCTCAAAAACTCAACGAATCCTAGTCCCGTATTCAGCCTCATTCAAAGCAATTTACCACGCCCGCAAGATGTCATTAACAGAAGGCATTAACCCGTCCTTGAAAGTCCTCTTCGTGGTCATAACTTTCAAGCCCGCTGTAGCAGAAAGATGGCGTGCGTAAACCCCGTCATGCAACAACCCACGATGCTGGTATAAGGGAACCGCGGATCCTTTTAAACACCGGAATTCCGAACACTCCTCCGTTATTAAGCGGCGCACGAACGGCATGAACTCCTTCCACCGCAACGTTGGCTCCCGATCAATTGTAGAATTTTTTTTTTAAATCTTACTGAGAGAAATGTAATGTAGGGGTTTCATGCTCGTGGTTTCTCTTTAGAAGACAAGTTTGGTGCAGTCATGACGTCATGCGCGAAGAGATGAGTATATGAGAGAGGGAGAATGGACGCAACTGGGCTTGATTGTAGTCGCGACGTCATGAATCGCTCGTTCCTCGCGCGAATCGACCCCAACTGCACCTATACTGCCTCCCATCGAAGATGCCAAGGCCGCTAGTGTCTGTCACCCATCACCTGCGACTCAACGTCCCGTTCGCAGCAGCATTCCTTCATAACATAGACGTCGTTGGATCGCCGAATCGTTCAACTTGCGGAACAGTGAAGAACATGAAGCACGCGCGGGTCACCTGCCGACGCTTCGACTCTAGTCGGCGAACACTGAAGAACGCCCTCGCGAAACTTGACAACAGACCATTTAGTGTTGAGAAGGTACTGGGGAGCTGGCCAAGGCTGCACCAGCAACCTGCGCTGTGTGCACTCACGACCTACCTCAAGGACGTACGTGCTGATATAATCTTTTAATTCATTCAGTGCTTCCACACGTCAAGCGGCCTGGAACAGCTGGTCGCACCTGTGCGAACTACGTTTCCATTTTTTTTCTTTCTATTTCTATTCTATTCTATGTACGTAGTTGCGAGTTGACTATACAGTCAAACTCCTTTATAGCGAACACCTTTTTAACGAAAATACCACTACAGCAAATTTTTTTGCGGTCCCGCTGGAGCCTTATAGGTCCAATAATGGACATCCTTTTTAACGAAAATATTTTTTTGCGATTTTTTTTGCTGTCCCCTGAGTTTCGTTGTAAAGGAGTTTGACTGTACTTGAAATTTGTTCCAGGGTGTGTCGAAAGTTTGAAGAATGAACGGCCTGGAACAAATTGCACGTTGGCGCACTCACTCGCATATGCTAACGACTATACTGCATCAAAATATTATGCACTGCTGGCTGTCTAGTGCTCAATTCAGGTCAGGGGTGGTCAAATGCTTAATGAGATGTCCACTAAATGTGTTTCAACGCTCCCTATGTATACAAGTTATGGATATGCTTCAAAAAATTTATCTGCCAATTGCAGCACAATTTCAGCAAAGCCGAATCCACCGCGCACACTCTAAGAAAAAAAGGAGTAAAACGGGGAGTAATTGCAGCTTCTACTCCCCTGCAATAACTCCCCATTTTATCCCCCAACCCGACATTTAGTCCCGACATTAACTCCCCAGGACTGCAAATAGTCACTGAACTTCGCGAATAGTCTCCTGAATGCAACAGTCTACGTAAATGTGTGCCCTTGCTCAATGGGAACGACATCAGGCTGTGTAACGCAGACAACGTAGCAATTTTCCAGCCACCACATGTGCAAGAAACAGTTAGTGCATTTTTCTTCGCAAATTGTACCCAATGTATGGCGCAAGATTTTATATCACTCGATATATCACGGTTGACGGTTTTCTTCAAAGTATTTTCATGCATGCACACGAATTATGTACATGGGACACTTACAACAGCGCGTGAAATGCAGTATCCACTCTGTGACATTCATTTAGTCCCGTGCATTTACTCCCGAAAGGGACTATTTTTTGTGGCAATGCATTTAGTCCCCAAAAGGAGTAAAAGTACTCCTTTTTTTCTTAGAGTGCATTCGACTCAAGTGAGTGGCGTAGTCTGGCACAATATTCGGTGAAGCATTCGTCACTTCTATACGCCTGAGCGGTCATCTACCAGATGTATAGTTGCCAGTCCTCTTGTCAGGAAGTGTCAGTCAGTCAAGTCAAGCCAGGAAATTCTTGCGGATATCTTTCCCGAAAGACGAGCACTCAACTGCGTTGACACAGGCACAGCGCCCAGTTTCTCTGCAATCCATTCCTATCTTCCGTCAGTCCTAGAGCGTTGGGGTGGATGCAGTCGAAACGAGCAAAGTTATCTGTGTACTATGTGTGGGTGGATGTATCGGGTTGGTCAGTGCGACCTATGTCTCTCTGTTTCTCTTGTTCCTATCATCATCATCCTCATAGTTTCTTCTTTCTCTTTCTCTCTCTGTTGTAGCGAAACATACATCCATGCGAGCCTGCCCTTCTTGCGTTACCCTTGAGTACACACACACACACATAAATGCGGGATGATGATGTGGCGGGCCATTCTCCGCCGTTATGGAGATACACTGCCCCATTGCTCTTGTGGAAGGGATGAGAAAGGGATGATGATGGAAGGGTGTCCTATTAGAGTTCGTCCATTAGTCCAGTGCTGTAGAGGAACTCAGCAACAACTAGTAGGCTATGCATCTGATGTGAGGAGGGGGGGGGGGTGATTTATTGGCAGAAAAAAAAAGAAAGAGAAAAGGGGAAAGGTCAGCCATGCAACACGCCGGCTTGCTATTCCCTAAAAAAAAGGAAAGAAAAGAAAGCGAAAACTATAAGCGAGAGAAAAGGGGTCCAACCATGGTCCGAGCATTTTGGCTAAGTCGAACTGGCGTTGATCGACGCGTTGCAGAACAGTTTCCTTGTGGTCGCGCTTGCGATCGTACGCTGTCCGCAGACCAGGAGGATGTGATGGAACCTTTAGAACCCCGAAACGTGAGTGTGTGAACCAATAACGGTGCCTGTCGCAACAAGCTCGATATTCCAACACTTTGAATGCTCAGCCGATAAAAAGGTCGTCGGGGCAGTATCACTTGCGGTGCTGTTCCGGGAAAATCGTTTGTTAGATCTAAGCAGGTTTTAGCGGTAATGTAAATCATTACTCCCATAATTTTCTCAAGAAAAAATGAAGAAGAAAAGAAAACATACAACGTATTTTACAAAGAGGAAGAAATATTACTATTTGGCTATAGTTGTTAAAAGAATCCGTGAATCGCTCACCTCATCATCATCGAATGTATGTATGTATGCGTACGCGCGCGCGTCCCCGCAAGGTGGACGGGACGCGACGCAGTGTGCAATGCGCTTGAGGCACAACAGTTCAGCTATACGTATACTTGTTGCATTCAACATTTCACTTTAAAAGTAGTACTTCACCGCATAGCACGCTCCGCGACAACCAATGCCACGAATGATAGGGTTATCGCTTCTGACTGGAAGAGACAGGGGGCGTACGCCTTTTTGTGGTAATTTGGATATATGAAAATTGCCACAAAAAGGTGTACGCCCCCGCCCCCCCCCCTCTCTCTCTCTCTCTCTTTTTCTCTTCGAATTACAAGCGATAACCCTATCATTCGTGGCAATGGTTAGCAAAGAGCGTGCTATGCGGTGAAGTTCTGTTTTTAGAGTGTATCTGTAAGAGATTTCTTTACAAAATATACCAGGCTCGGATCTTTACACTTCGCTGTTGCCTCAGTCGCCAGGCGACGATGGTGAAGGATGTATTCTATGCTGACTTTGTGGTGGTCAAAACACTGCAGCCGTATGCAGCCACACAGTGAGCGTGCGTTGACAGACTTAATTGCCCTCTCGACCTTTTATGCCAGGAACCTACAAGAACAGGAAAACAATAAGACTCAGAAAAACTTAGGAGCGAATATGCAAACGTTGAGTATTTGAGCAATTAAAATCGGGATCTTCATTTTGTCTTCTTCTTGCCTTGTCTTTGTTTGTTTGTTTGTCCGGTTCTTTTATTTTTTTTTTCGACAAGGCAAGGAGAGCGTGTTGGACTGTTGGTTATAGATATATACATTGTGGAAGAACGCGGCAGAACAACAAGGACAGACAACCAGGGGCCCTATTCTCGTCAAAGTAATCGACTTCGATTACTTTGCGTCTCGCCTGTCATTAGTCGTTACGTGAAGAAGGCACGAAGAACAGAAATGAATGTGACGCACCACCAACCGATAGCCGGGCTCTTGTTACTGCAATCTTCGTGATAAAGTGAATAGAGCATGAAGAGTGCAGGGTCAAGTGTCAATAGAACCCGAATAGAATCCACCAGAATAGGGCCCCACATGGAGTGTTGAACGCTGTCTCCCTTCTGTAACGTTCTTCCATGACGCGTATTATTTCCCCTTCTTTATATATATATATATAATGTATATATATATATATATAAAAGGAAAAAAATAGCCAGAGCTCTTTGGCTGCACGTATAGCATATGTTTCTAACTCAAACGTCGCCACGCCAGTGCTGGACAGCTATTTCGGCCTTGTTGGGCCTCATCAACAGTACGCAGGCAGGCAACGTTTGAGTGGATGGCGTCAGAAGGTCACGTAACACGTGATTCCACCCGTCAGGGTGAGATAACTCACTCACTGAAAGCCCAGTGCAAAGCCAGTGAAGTATAAAAGGAAAAAAAAAAAATAGGCAGAGCTCTTTGGCTGCACGTATAGCATATGTTTGTAACTCAAACGTCGCCACGCCAGTACTGGACAGCTATTTCGGCCTTGTTGGGCCTCATCAACAGAACGCAGGCAGGCAACGTTTGAGTGGATGGCGTCAGAAGGTCACGTAACACGTGATTCCTCCCGTCAGGGTGAGATAACTCACTCACTGAAAGCCCAGTGCAAAGCCAGTGACGTTTGAGTTACAAACATATGCTATACGTGCAGCCAAAGAGCTCTGGCTATTTTTTTTTCCTTTTATACTTCACGACGTTTGAGTTACAAACATATGCTATACGTGCAGCCAAAGAGCTCTGGCTATTTATTTCCTTTTATACTTCACCATAATCACGAATGATATCGTTATCTGCCCTGATTTGTTGAAAACGGGAGGCGTACGCCTTTTTTGTGACACTTATGCAGTTCATAATTGTCAAAAAAAAAAAAGGTGTACGCCTCCCGTTTTCAACGAATCAGAGCTGATAACGATATCATTCGAGATTATGGTTGGCTAGGAGCGTGCTATGCGGTGAAGTTCATTTCTAAGAGCGTGCTGGCCATGTCACGTCGAGACTGGGAGGTACCCGGGTTCGAATCCCGGTGCCGGCTGTGCTGTCTGGGGTTTTTCCTGGGTTTTCCTCAGACGCTTTCAGACATATGTCGGCACAGTTCCCTTAGAAGTCGGCCCAGGACGCACATTCCCCCAGGGCGTGAGTCGTGACGTTGCCCACATACGTGAGGCCGACAACGGCAAGCCCTATCACCACCACCACCACCACCACTCATTTCTAAGAGTGCACACTCTTAAAAATGAACTTCGCCGCATAGCACGCTCCTAGCCAACCATCATCTCGGATGATATCTTTATCTGCCCTGATTTGTTGAAAACGATAGGCGTACGCCTATTTTGTGACAATTATGAACAGTCATCTTAAGCGTCACGAAAAGGCGTACGCCTCCTGTTTTCAACAAATCAGGGCCGATAACAATATCATTCGAGATGATGGTTGGCTAGTAGCGTGCTATGCGGTGTAGTTTTACTGGGAGGTACCCGGGTCCGAATCCCGGTGCCGGCTGTGCTGTCTGGTTTTTTTTCTGGGATTTCCTCAGACGTTTTCAGACATACGTCTGCACAGTTCCCTTAGAAGTTGGCCCAGGACGCACATTCCCCCAGGGCGTCAGTCGTGACGCTGGCCACATCTGTGAGGCCGACAACGGCGAGCCCTTTCATTACCACCACCACCACCATAATCATTTTTAAGAGTGCAAACGTCGCTGTTGGGCAAAAGGTAGTAGGAAACCGCATGCTGCGTACGGCGTATTTGGCCTCACTGTACCGCGTAGCACATCCAATAGCTACACTACTTCGTGGCATGCCTTTAATATCGTCCGAAAACACCCAGTGACTCGATGATCTCGCGATTTTTGCCCGCCAAGCCAGAGCCGTTTATTAAGAGAGTATGGCCATTGGGAGGAGTCTGTCCCAAAGCACGCCATTTCACGTCACACGATCGGCGGCGCCACGGCCAGTAGCACCATTTTGGATCAGAGCTATCGCCTTGAAATCTCCGATTCCGCCATTTTGGAGAAGAGGCACAGCCTTGAAATCCTCCCGTGCCGCTGCGGCTCGCCTTTCATCCCGGTGAAGTGGTTCTCGACTCTGACATCACGGCGACTCCCCATCTCCGGGCGGCAAAAGATCACAGAACGGCCAAACTCTCCTCACAAGTTAATGCACTTATAGTACGTACCTTGCATTTTTTGTATACTGGAACTGGAGAAGGTAAATGACATCGTTTTGTTTTTAAAGGACGGCGACCGTGTGGCACACTAGTCTGAGATTTTTTATCAGTCAGGCCTTGTGATATTTTGAACATTTCGTAGACAAGTTAAATAAATATTCTATTCAACTCTCCTCATAAACGGCTCTGCACCAAACAGGACAGCAGCGCCGCCGCATCGCTATGACGTCACGCAGGGAAGTGAGTCCATAGTTGGAATCGGAGGGCGCTTATGATTACCGACGTCGCAGTCACTCAATATAAAAGAAGGCTCTCTCTGATGTTGAAAGTGACTGTTGTTCAACGATAACCATCCCTTTGTCGCAGCGCCTTCTGTCGTCTCTATAGAGCCTATTGCACTCCAAGGAGCGCTCGCTTTCTGCCGCATACCGCACCGCCTTCGGGAATCGGATGAGCCTGGATTCTCTATATCTATTTGATTTTCGAAGTGCACTCTATCGCAGCGTCTTCTCTTGCCGCTCAAGGCGCAATGTGCCACATTCCAGCGAATGTTCTGAGTGAGCTATAGTGGGTTTCTACAGTGAGTTGCACAAACTGAAGCAATAAGAGAGGGCCGCCTTCAAAGCTAAGTTGACTCTAGGGGCCCTTGGTGGCGAAGCGGAAATGTGCCGGCTTGTTGCTATGATATGTCTTGTCAGGCGTTAAGTAATCCATGGAGTGGTCTCGCGGTGATATCCAGACTGCCTAGAGGAACACTTTATATTGATTGAATTCGGCATGCAGGTGACGACAAGGTGATGTAGGTGATGGGAAGTCTAGCAACGCGGTCTGTCTGTTTGTGTGCGGGCAAAGGGTGCGAAAACCGATGTCGTTAATGAGTACCTAGATGTCACTGCTGATATGATAACACACACACAGCACAGTCTGATAATACTTGTATGTTATGATGTCCAACGTTTCAGCATTCGTAAATATCTTTTTACGAGTGCTCGTCGTATACCAAGAAAATGGTATACTGTTTTCTCATGTCGTCTTCAAATCAACGTCCGGTGGTGTCCTTTGAAAAACAAGAGTTCCTCACTCGCATATATGGAATGGAATCACGATTATTCTTCGATGTCAAGGTGCACAAGAGCAACAACAACAACAAATGACGACGGCAGAAGCGATATGTGGGTAAACAAGTTATTTCGAACGGTGCATGTGCCGATGAGGGCCAAAATGGAAGGACACTCGTCCCAACAATTATTAGGAACGCCTTCGACGCACTGTACAAGCAGAAGTCTCTTCATCGTGATCTTTGTGTTCATACTATTAACCCTGCCAGTTAATCCTCAAACCACTGTCCGAATTAACACATTTCTCTGCCGTGATCAATAGTTACTATGTTCCTTGCAGCTCTCCGTAGCTCGAAAGGCGTATCTCTAATCAGTGCTCCATGCTGAAGTACCAGTTCCCGACAGAAATTTTCAGCAGCGGGTACCTGTCAGTATAGCCTATTTGGGGCTCCTCAAGTACTTACCTGATGTGCAACTGTGGGCCGACGAGCTTCGTAAGCTCCTCAACTTTTTCATAACATCAAAACGAGGTATAGCGTGTCTGCATGAGAGTGGTGAAGATACTCAACTTATCGCAGTTCATGAACGCGCGTAGACCCAGCATTCAGCTAATAGCATTCCAATGCGTGGAATCAACAAAGCAGGACGAGTACGTATATGTGCCAGCCCGAGGGCGCATGAGTGGCACACATATTGCATCGGTACGTCAATAAGCAACGGCAAGCTGACGACGAAACCACAAAAGAAGCACCCTTCCAGTCCAGCGCACTCGCTTTGCTTGCGGGGTGATGTGTCCAGCAGCACAAACATTCTGCGACGGCGTTTCTGTTCTGCCTTCCTGCTTTCTGGATGATTTTTATGTTGCTTTTTATGCCTATTTGTTCAGTGCTTACTGACTGCTTGTGATGACGCATGAATGCACCTCTCACGAGCCGAGCGGAAAACGCTATTCACGGAGCATGAGCGTGTGCGTTCCTGTGTGACTTGTTTGGGGACCGAACGTATGCATTTGTTATTCGCGTTGCGCGTCATGTGACAGCTAGTTGCTGTTTTTCCAAGAAGGTGGGAATAAAAAGAAATTTTGATAACAGGCCCACGCCCTTAAAACAAGATTCACCACATACCACGCTAAAGCCAACCATAGTACAGAGCGACATCTCTATCACTCTCGATTTGTGGAAAGCGCGGGCCATACGCCTTTTTGTGACAATTCACATTTCTGCGTAAGTGTCACAAAAAGGCGTACGTCTCCCGTTTTCAACAAATCGAGAGTGATAGAGATGTCACTCAGACTGATGGTTGGCTAGGAGCGTGCTATGTGGTGAAGTTCATTTTTAAGAGTGCAAGAACGGGGAAAAAAAAAAAAAAAACTACCCGTCCAACCCCATGCACTAGCGCTTTCAAGTATCAGTACAGTGCTTGGGTGCAGTCATCGGTATGTAAAACGGTCACTTTTTCATCCGTTAAGTCAAAGGGGCACTAAAATGCAAAACCAAGTTCACTTCAAATTACGTTACACGCTATGTTAATTTCGTACTTGTTATCACGATTCAAAACTTTGATTCCGTTACGAAGCTACAATCAAAATTACACTGGACTCTTTCTTGCTTCGGCGCCAAGCAGTGAACGTCGCTTTCGCTCGTGCATCGGTGTTTTTATCCCATGTTGCGCGTACACGCGCGTGCCACGCCATGGAGCTGTCCCGGTGAAAAACATAGTGCGCGTTACGAAGCGGACTAGCCTCGCTGTCCGAGAGACGTGAAGATAAATGTTGTCAGTGGAACATTCGCAAGAACTGCTGTGGGCTCCAATTCAGTGAATCGGTACTGAAAAACGCAGCAGTGCGCATCATGCCGCGCATATGGAACACAACGATCGGGCCCGTTCCAATTCCACGCGCCCACGATACGTATGCGCGTGCTTCTCCTGCTGTCTCATTCGATACAGCCAATCATTGCCTCCTGGGGATCCCATTCGTTGCCGTCAAAGACGGCTCTGTTTTCATAGCGTTCTTCTTCTAAACGATAGCTTCGCGTGAACTAATCTTCTTTGAATTGGACTACTTGAAACACTGACTTTCATTTGAGAGCAAGTTGTTTTTGCATTTTAGAGCCCCTTTAACATTTTATTCTGCCGCGAGCTTATGGCCATCTATGTTTGTGTTAATTCTTCATGACCTATGCAGTCTCTCGTTTTACAGCGGCAACCGTTAAGTGCATACTCCAGGGGATAAGCGGATTACTATCTCTCTAGCAGCCACGTGCCGAAAAAAGACGACGTGTAAAACTCGAATGTGTAATCCTCTGCACCATCTCATACCAGGCTGAAAAACGACGAAGTAATACGTAACGGTATGAGGGGGGGGGGGGTATACGTTTATTTCGGAGAGGTCAGGCGGTGGTGCTGGTGAAAGTGGTCGCCGTTGTCGGCCTCACAGAGGTGGGCAACGTCACGACTGACGCCCTGGGGGAATATGCGTCCTAGGCCGACTTCTAAGGGAGCTGTGCAGACATATGTCTGAAAGAGTCTGAAGAAAGCCCAGAAAAAAACCCAGACAGCACAGGGCACAGGTTGCGAATGTGTGATACAGCAGGGTGAGCGTGGTATCTAAAAAGGCCCGGTTCCTCTTATTAAACAAGTGGAAGTCACCGGTTGTGTTGTTCGTATCTTTCTTTGGTGTTGTCTCTGCGCTGCTTCATCCCGTGGGAAGCAGGGGTGCCTACGTAATGCACCCATTTATTTCCCTGCAGTGCAGAACGATTCCTAAGCAGCGCAATGAACTGAAAGTCGAGTGCAATGGGGGTGGACGGTTAGGTGGAAGGCCTTGAAGGGACCCGTGAAACGAAAAACATTGATAAGACGCATACCGTCTATCCCCTTGCAACCGGCCTCGGTGGCTCAGTCGGTAGCGTGTTCGCCTTCTGATCGCGGGTTCGAACCCAGCCGGGGACGCCAGCAACTTGGTGGCAGGGTACAAGTTGCTTAGACCCGCCGTCTTCCGCGAGGGACGTTAAATACGGGGTGCCGTGTGATAAGCTTTCATCGCACGTTAAAGAACCCTCAGGTGGGCAAAAGCAATCCACAGACCGATCGCTGTGGCGTCGCTTATGATCTCAGTTGTCCCCTTGCACTTAAATTAAATTATCCCCTTGCACTCGACTTTCAGTACATTGTGCTGCTTGTGTTGGCATCAACAACCCCGCATCACTCCTATCTCGGAGCGATAAGCACGACCTCGAATTCCCGATATGACGATGACTTGCGCTTTTGGTGAACCTGCAGCAGCGACTCGCCGGCAGGCGGAAGCAGACGGAAGTGACAGACGCCGGCGTCGTTTCGCTTGCAACTAAGGGCGTCTTTGGCACGTGTCTCAGCAGGCACGATAAGACTTGCACTGGAGAAGTGTACTGATTATCAGCGTCCCTCAATTCAATGCGTTGTGTAATTCGTGAGTGTGATCCGGCGTGTCTTTTGTGAGTTCTAAGTGTGTTGTGTGTGCGGTTCTCGAAACAAATGTGGTGCTGTAGAGTCAATGGTGGCAAGAGACCGCCAATGGTTTAGTCGGCCATGTTGTGGAGTGACCCACGTGGAGCAGGTGGACGTCATGACGGTGAGTTGTCCTGTGTATCATACCACTTGTTTCTATAAGGTCGGTCTTTGTTGCTTCGCTGTCATGTTCAAGTAGCAAAGATATAAGCTCGTGTATCTGTGGCCCCACACGTCCAACGGTGTGTGTCTTGAATGAAGTCTTCGGGGGTTCTGTGTAGTACGTACTTATTGCTTTCACAAATTAACCCTTTGTTTTGCACATGGAGCAGAAAGTCGTCAAAATAATACTGGGGAATTTTAAACTTGTTCACTTTCTCTTTGCTCATCGTTATAAAGCTGAACGTATACGCACACCGTTTCACAAAGCAGTGGTGATCGAACATACTATAGATTTTCCCACGCATTCTTATTCGAATGGCAACCATGTTGTTCCACGTGCAATTTTAATTAATTGATTTGCAGTTGCAAATAACCTAAATAGTAAGAGTATGGTTCACTTTTTGTTGTAAGAGAGTTTCGGCATATGGTATTCCAGAGCTTCGGGGCTCCGAAGACCTTAAGGAGACGTCAAAAAGAATTTTTGGCATTGAATATCCGAGGGCCACAAAGGAACAAGGGGCCGTCATACGCATTGCACAAAACACCGTTGGCGTTGTGGGCATGCGCAGTGAGGATGTCATATTTCTTTGCGACTCCACTAACAATCCTTTGTCGAGAAATTTGAATTTTATTCATCTTTCCTTCTTTCTGCCCCTGGCGTCGTAAGAAGATGTAACCCAAGCCTCCCTTTGTGGTCTCCTTGTGACGAGTTACAGAAATAACAAGATCATCAGTTCAGTTATTGGATGTACGTCCTTTATCTCGTCGTAAAACGCCTGCTGTAAAGACGGTACGGACTGCAGTAATTGAGTTAGATGGCACAAAGAACAAAGACAGAAGATCGTCTTAAAGCTGTAAAAACGGGGAAGAAAGCGAGAGCTCAAAAGACGAAGGAGAAAATTACAGTGGCTGTCTGTAGCTGGCACCTTCTCTGTTTGCAGTGCACATTCTGCAAATTGTCTGGAGTTTCGCCACAGGCGACCAGAAAGGATTGTTCTGTTTCCCACATTACGAACACGCTTCGTGTTTGCTTTGTCTGCGTTGGGCAAATCCCTAGAATTGCGCAGCGAGGTTACCGACCGTTACATTGTGTAAATATTTACGACCCGTACAAATTATTTTACAATAAAAGAACTGATTCCAGGCTTGTGTCATACTGCAAATGCTAACGGGGAACAACTTTGATCCTGAACGAACGGTAGCAAAAGCTAAAGGTAACGAATAGGAATATTTCTGTTGCAGCAGTTTGCGCGCCTGACGTCACACTCTAGCGGTGGCGCTGGAGTCAGCAGATCGTCTGCTTGGTGTGGGCAAAACAGCAATCAGTTGGAGTGATCGTTTTCGTGCAAAGCGGGCAAAGCCGCGTGTCCTTCAGGTACAAAACCCGATGGGGAAAGGGTGGCGATAACACTTTTCGTCAGTTTCCGCGCAACGCGGAACAAAGAAATCGAATTATTATCCAGAAAATTATTCGAGTATTGTGGGAAGGAGACAGTCGAGAGCGGTGTAGCAGTGCAACATGTCCGATATCGCACTTGCGGAAAGCATTCGCACGCGGCGTTCAGTGTGTTTTTGCATACTGTGAGGAAGATGTCATCTGGAATCACAGAAATAACAAATCAGCAAGGAACAATAGCATTTACGTATTTGTTATTTATCATAGTGATTTTAATATTAGAAGTTTTTTGGAAGACTGCATCTTCTAGGTATCTTCTGTTCGGTCGTATACAATCAGATTCGCAAAGGAGAACACCTCTGCTCAGGTGCCAATGAAGAAAGGCTCTGATTAAATTTGATGAAGATGCTTCGTACCAGGATGTAGCTTGGTGGGCAGACAACAACAACAACAACTGTGAAATATTGGCCATCTAAGATTGTTTGTCGCATGCGCGTGCTCGCGAAAACATGATATAACTGCGCGGCTCTCCAAACTCCGCCTTGCCCTTCTTGCCGAAAGGTCAAATGCAGGGTAACTTTAAGACATGAGTCAGTATCTTGCGTATTTGGGAGTATTTATAAAGTATTTACAAATATAAATATCGAAAATTTGTAATTAAATATAATTCTAAATGCAGTTTTAAGTCTGTATTGAAATTCAAAAGATAAATACATTGATTTATATTTTAAATACTATTTTAATTACAATGTATTTAAATACTGCCCATCGCGGGAATATAGCGCATCAGAGCTGGCAGAATTTTATGCGCAACAGTGCGCGAAAAGCGTCATCCAACCTTCTCAGCCCAGGATATAAGAGCCGCTCTTGAAAAGTATTAATTTTGAGAAAGATACAAAAACGCGTTAAACAACCCAACAGACCGCGAAAGCGGTCAAAGCAATTTGAGCTATAAAGGGGACATTCTGTGTGTCACGAATGGCAAGTCAAACTTAGGGGTGAATGGACCTTGGGTCACTGCCACGACGCTTTCGATAATCTTTCTATGGCATAACGGATGCTGACTGAGAGCAACGACCAGAGATTCTAGCATAGAAGGAAGGATGGAGAGTGTATTGAGACGGAGAAAGACTTAAAAAAACGGCAACCTGGGTGATAAACTCTGCACTATATACAACGCACGAGCGCTAGAAAAATACAGCACAACACGGGTGTGCCGTCTTATATTTTTTCTTGTGCCAACGCTTAGGTTTTTTATATTACGAGAGGAAGACCCATAGAAGGAAGACAAGAGTTGTCCGAGAGTGTGTTGGGTTGCATTGTATGCGAAGAGAAGATCACTAATGGCTGCACTTGGTAAAGGAAGTACGTAGCTTGTCACCGATGATCCGTACAAATTGTCATGAGGATGACAAGCGGTCCCTGCGGAGGGCCCTGACCTCTCTAATGTCCAGCCAGTTGATGAATGCTACTCAGTGGTGCAGCGAAGTAGGTCGATGACCGAAACTTGGTTTGTGGTTTGTACGGACCATTATGTTGCGGATTAATAATGCATCTATAGAAAGAAGGGAAAGGAAGCAGGCAAGCTGGTATAGACTTGGGGAGATATAGAGAATTTGTCGTCCGTCCTTTTTGATCCGTGTCTCTCGGTCCCCTACCATGTGAATGATAATGCATCGTCATACGCCACTCCCGAAAAGTACCCCTGAAGTGGTCAAGTGGAAATATGAATATCAGAACGCTATGTAAGTCTTATTAGCACGGCAATACGGTAGTTCTATACTCAGACTACAAGGATATCGGAATATGTACAAACGCAGCGCTATCTCCTTATTCGCATTCTTATTTTTTGCAAGCTGTCCTTCGTTTTCTTTCTTTTTTTGCCAAAGCGTAAGCGGGCACTTTGGCCGGCTAACTTTTCCTTTCATTTTTTTTTTGTAAATAAACATATACCCTGTACCCCCTGTCCCCGAAGCGACTGGGCTATTGGGGCTTCTTAGAAAGCAAGTGAGGCAATGACTCCAGAATGAGCTATGAAGCAACACATATTTTATTCGTCGGCCATCGTGAGATGGGTATATCCTACATGAAAAGAACACGACAGACATTGAAACATAAATATTGCCGTGTAGAGTAATGGGCTTATGGCACAGCGGCAAGATATGGCACATCAAAGCACACAAATGTTCACACATGTGCGGCGATTAAAAATAATGACACAGTGCTCTCAATGTACACAATGGCTGTACATGAAATGTCATGGTTGTACTACAAAGAGTCAATGAAAAATATACAAGACGGATAATATAATAAGCGATGCCGTGTAGCGGGCGTCAAAGACGGTGGCATACCAAAGCAACGATCGCATGGTGTAGATGATCACAGGATGTCAGGCGAAAATTTCTTCGAGAAGATCACAGGGCAACAACCAACGGGCCTCTGGGAATTCCACGAACGGATCCGGCGCTACCCGCAGGGTCTCGGCATCACAGTCTTCCTGCTCGACCTGAACTGGTTCCGGAGCGGGCGCTGGCACCAGCGCGGCAGCAGGAACAGGAGATGCGGCCTTAAACTCTGCTGCTTGGGGAGCATCGGGCTCAGGTCGGGACAGGAGCCTCTGAGCTGCCATACGAGGAGGGATGTCTGTGGCGTCGGAAGCCGTGGGCTTCCTCCCCAAGACTGGACGGCCACGACGCCGACGTGGTCTCACGGCTCCAACTCCAGGACTGATAAACCTACACCTCCTGCACAAAGACGTTAGGGGCTCCCGAAGGCTGCGGAACAGGGTCTCTAACATCATCAAGATCGACCGGTCAGATGTACTCAGGCAGTCGGTGCAAATGCAGTCTGCAACAGCTTTGCAGGCATTCCAGAAGACGGCGTACTTCCGCGGGACGTCAACAGCTTCCGCGACAAACGACGGGAGACAATCTTCGAAGGTTCTGGGATCGCGCACTGCACAACGAAGTTCGTGCACCATCAGAAAGAAATCGTAGATTCTTTCGAAGACACCCATCATGACTTCTCGCTTAGACAGCGTGGCAATCCTGGTGTGGCAGTTCTTCAGGAACCGAACGATGTCCCAAATGAGATTGTTGAGCAGGTTTACTTGAAGCCTTGTGGTGTTCCGGAAAGTCTGAGGCGGCGCAGAAGGGAACGAAGGATGGGTGACTTGTGGAGTGCCACCGGGAGGGCAGTCCTGTTCCCTGGATTCTTCGTCGGTGGGAGTGCTGCCGCTGGATGATGACCTGTAATTCTGATGCGGTCCAGGAAAAACTGGCAGCATGTAACGGCCATCAGGGACGTCGACTGGGTAGTTCTGGACGTCAAAAGTTGAACACCACCCAGACGCATCCACATAGACAGCCTGGTTTCCCAAGTACCGGGGTACGGGTACTGTATACAAGACTTGCGAGATTGGATACTGTAACGAGACAAAAATATCAGGTAAGCGTAATGCCGCGGTAAGATTGCCGTAACCGACATCACCACATGCACGTGCAAACTATTAGGTAGGACGTTAGGACACGACGGAAATTTACGAAAAAGCAATTAATCTAAAACGATATTTGCGGCATAGTTAATATAGCAGGGAAAAGGAACAGGGCTTTAATAGCGGTACACTTCAGTTAGACCCAGTGCAGTAGGACATTTGGCAACACGTCATATCTTGGGTGCGCTCAAAAACCATAGAACATGGCCCTAATGCGAAAGCAACGTAGCACAACAAGTGAAAACACTCAAAAGAAATACGTCTAAAGTCAAATGACAGTTGAGACCTTCGACGCTAGAAATAAAGCAAACGAAGTCAACTTACCGCTGCCATCATACCAGGGCCCATTGGCTGCCGCGCACTCGTAGTCTGTCCAGAGCTGCTGAAGATCTGTGGTCTCGTCTTGAGTGACCGACTTTTAAGGCCACAAGTGGACTACTGTGACGTCACTCAGGTATACGTGTCCAATCACAATCCTAGACTCCCGAACTTACCCTTTCCCGTTTACTGCCAACTCTGGTCTCAACCTCGTGTGACTCATCGGGGTCACAAAGGTGCATCCCATGGCCCTGCCACTGGTACATACTCACAGTGGTTCGTCTTCAACAATGTATTGTGATTTGCAAGACTCGTGAATGCATAACCCCATGTGGAGCAATGGCACCTGGAGAATGTGGACGGACTGGCATGCACAAATGCTCCACACCTCTCGTCCACACGCTTTGGTGTCGTCAGAAGTATTTGCCATCTCCTACAGTGAACAATGAACAATATTTATTTATTTATCTATTTATTACAGAACAAAGTGGGGGGGGGGTATATACTTATGAAGAACAGAGGAAAGAAAGGAAAGGTTTCATGCATGGCGTGGATACACATTACGGATACGCAGACATCTGTAGCTCTTCATGGCCACGTGTTGACACAACAGTAACAACTAAAACTAATTTAACAGCACGATATGGCTATGTACATTATTTAAGTAATCTTCACACGTAACGCGGGGGATATATTTATTATAGAACAAAGAAGAAGAAAAAAGGCGCAAAGGCGTGTGTGTGGCAACATGCTGCGCGTGATGCAGGGCATAGGGCTTCGGATATCCGGGAGCACCGCCACCTCGGAACAAAGACCAGGAATACTTTTGCTACCTATGTTCAATAAATAGAATCGAATTATTAATTAATTACAACTAATGTCTTCATTAATTACAATTAATATTTTTTTAGTAAATAGAACCGCTCGATGGTTTCTTCCACGGTGACGCAAAATACCGTATGTGTTCGTCATTATTACTGCTGCTGCATTCTGATGCTAAGACGTTAATTGGGTCGACTACGAGTCAATGGTTGAAAGCTTTTGTTTTGCTCAACTTTTAATTTCTTGATGGATGTTCGATGAACTACAACCAAGACAACTTTCGTAACCGTCTAACTTAGAACAATTCGAGATATTCGATAAGTATACTATAGCGTGCACATGTATAACCGGAACTTGAAAATAATGGGGGAGGGGGTGATATATTTATTAGAAGAGAAAGAAAAGGAAAAAAAAAAAACTGGAAAGGTGTCGGCTTGCTGTTCCTAATTTACATAATGAGAAAAGTAATGAGAAATATCGGATGATAAGGTCAGTCGATGCATAGCGCATAATGGCGTCAAGCCGTTGGTGTCAACAGTAACCATAGTTTCGTGCGTCGATTGTGACCACTATTTGTCTCTAAAGGCGCTTGCCGGTCGGCATACTGAGGTCGATGTTTTCTCGCGATCTCAGATCACACATCCCGGATATATTATCTAAACGAACTGGTCGTATCTATATCGTGCGGCCGAACCAAGGCGAGGGGCGAGAGGCTGCCCCTCTTATAATTAATAAGGCTCACTGCCTGTCTTATAACGCGCACTGCCTTTTCATGACGTTTTTTAATATGCACAACGCGAGCGCGGTAGCCTCCGCGATGTGTCCTGTCTCCCTTGTCTTTCAATCCGTGTTTTTTTTTTTTTTTTTTTTTTGCTGTTGGTTACGGTTAATATGTACCAACTTACCCCAGCATACCACTGTTTCGATCCTCCGGAAAATCCGACAATCGATTATCATAACAAGCCGCTCATGAGTTTTAATTTGGTGCAGCAGAAACCTAATTCGGAGGTTTCGACGGCGCTTAATTAAGTGGTTTAACCTGAATGGCAGTAACATCAGCAATGATCATTTTCTGGCGCAGGGGAGCGTGAACAAGAGACAGTCTTCTCACAATAAGCAAATTCGCAGAAATATTTGTGGCTTTGCGCTTGTATCAAGGTGGCGTTGATCGCAGAGCGTTTAATATATGATGTAACATTCACGTGGGTATTCGTATTCCTTTACCAGTATCGCGCGTGTATATTTTGATGTTGATAATGGCGAAAAAACAAATAATAGGGAGAGATTGAATTCGTCGCACGACTTATTCGGTCACTCCCATAAACAGATCCCCCCCCCCCGACACACACACACAAAGGAAAAAGAAAAACCTGCCATTTTCACCATAACTATCGGCCAAAGTTACTAAAAGAATGTTACATCTAGGTTACTAATGGCGAACTCGTGCGAATCATCCATCAGAAAGTCTTATCAGCCCGATCAGAAAGACTTATCGTGAGGGAGTACAACGTGGGGTTAAAAGCACTTCACCAAAAACAAACGAAGAGATTTCCATGGCCATGCATGCGTTGCGCTTAGAACATCTATCTATACTGACTATAGTGGATATATCGCGGGGAATAACGTTAATAGAGAGTTTTAGTGTATCGTACGCTATCGCCTTTGCGTACGTAGGGGATAGCGTAGTGGTTCTGCGCAGTGCGCGAAGCTCTCTTTATGTTTTGCGCGTGCGCATAACCACCAATGCTATTCCTTACGTACGCAAAGGCGATAGCGTACGATCCACTAAAACTCACTATTCATCGGTACATAAGTTTACCACAGTATCGCTTAAACAAGACCGCCTGACGTTCAGCGGTTTCGAATGTGCATAATGCCAAGTGGTGTGTATGGTTCTTTCCCATGGGTGGACTTTCAACAAGAGTGACAGAAAAGCTGTTCATGTCGCCGATGAAAAGTGGTATTTCGTAATGGTAATTCGTTTTTGGAGGTAAATATTATTATTCTTTTGATTTAACGGAAGGCACAGAAGACACAAACGGACATCATGTCAAGTTTTAACCAACCTGCTATACACCTTCTAGCATTCTTACCAAGTATTATTGTGTTTAGTGAACGTCAGAACATGATAGTGTCACGGTTACAACGCTGTACACTGCTTCTCAATAATAGAGTGATTATTGTTTTCAAAGAGCTGTGGCGCACTGGTTTGTTAAACATGAAATTGCGCTTAGAAAAATTTATCAGCCGTCACACATCAGACAGGACTGACAGAACAGATGGAAACATGTACACCCATAAGTCCCTGCATTGCTTGGGTATAAAGTCATACTTTTTGTGGAAGCAAAATAATTCCATTGTAGCAAGTGGACAGGGAGGGGGGGGGGGGGGGGTCCAGGAATTCATAAACGTGGGTGACCTCTTCAGCGTCATCGGGCGATGAGGGCGCACTGTTGACACAGTTTTGTAGGTCACCGACTGCTTAGCTAAGGAGAAAGTTTGGGGGGATTAGGAGTGTACTAAAATGTCAGGTGCTACCTATTGTACTTGGTCTAGGCGTTGTCTCCCTGAGAAGAATGAATAACCTAAGAATTGAGAAGTCCAGAGGACTTCATTTCAGTAAGTGCTGCTACCGGGCAGTGAGGAGGGTTTTGCAGCACACGTTATCATTTTTTTTTTCCCGGCTGAAAAACGAAAACGTTGCGACGGCGCTGATGACGTTGTCAAGTTTTATGGGCACGCTTGGAAATAATCGAAATTTTTTCTTCTTCCTGTAATCAAATGTGTTGTGGACTGGTGGGTGGGTGGGGTTGGGGAGGTTTAATGTGTTTATTATAAAGAAAAGAGAGAAAGAAATGAAGGAAAGGTGGTGCATATGTGGGCTTCGGATGGAACTACGCACCAGAATAAATCCAATTAATTTTTTTCAATTCAATTTATTGACACCGAAAGATCCCTGTAGAGGGCTTTATTAAAATGGCGCTTAACTGAACTGTTCCTTCGGAAACTTTTGCCCAATGCCAATAAGGTAACGTGCTTCTTTTATGCAGATACGAATGCACCACGTGGCTGTACTCAAACAAAATAGTGCGTCATTTCCCACTGTTTTAGTCATCCTACCATTGCTTCAATAATAATAATAATGATAACAATAATAATAATTTATTCCGCTAAGTTTGATGCACTGACAGGATGGCATTATGCAGGAATTTGACCTTGTCTCGAGGAAAGCTGGGGAATCGTTAGGTTTTCGACTACCACGAGCTGGACTCTACAGATTATTTCTACGCTTGTGTTGTTGCAATGCAGTCAGCTCTTTGCGTATATGCGACCTGAGTGCCTTCTACCGAATCGCGCTGCTTTTCGCTGCTTGATACCCCCATACACTTTTTTCTTTGCAAGATTTCCTAATTCCTTGCTACTGAATTCCTCCTTGCCACGCATGGCGTCACATCTCTCAGAAAATGTTCTTGGCTACTTGTACTATTTTCCCCATTGCTTGCTTCATGGATGTTAGTACGTCGATCTTAGCCGTATGTGTCAGCTTAGAGTGACTCTATGTCAGCTAAGGCGTCAATCATTTGGGAGATCTTTGTTAGTTGCTCACCCATATATTGACTTTTTTTTTGCTTTTTCGCGTGTGCAGATTTCACCTTTCTCTTGGCAGTTTTACACTTCCATGCCTAGTTTGCGCTCTTGGAACATTTTTTTTTTTTTTTTTTCATTTTAAGAGTGCCTCCGCTCTGTTATGGTGTTCCTGTTCATACGCAGCACAAATAAACTGAAGGAGGTTAAAACGGACGGGAAGAGGGTATTCGACGACCAGAGGCATTGCAAATATGATTTTTAAATTCCGTGTTAGCGCCCCGAGGCAACTGTGTCTACGAGCGGGGTACAGACGTGGACAGATGGAGAGAGGACAGCAGGAAGGACAAATATGATATGAGCGCCGGAGCTACATGACGTGGAGAAATGCGATGTTTCAACTATACAGATGTGTACGACCATGATAGCATGGGAGGCAGTAGCAGTCTCTCAGGGATTCGTTAGTGCAGTGTCTTACCTGCTACCATATTAACGTGGTACCGCTACCCGCTAATCCACACACAAAAAAAAGAAAGAAAGAAAAAAAAGGTGCAATACTATAGTGTCACAACCAATTTGAAAAAGTATCGCGACACCGCTACCAAATGAAAGCATATACCAAGCCGCCACCGTACCCGTCTCTTAGACAAGAGCTTAGAGGCATCTCGTCCCCGAAGGTGTCTAAAGACGTCGCAATATTTATGTGCCCTCGCCTGGCCAGGGGGAGGGGGAGGGTGTTATATAGAGGTATATTAAAGCTAAAAAAATGGAAAGGTAAGCGAGACAGAGGTCGGTTTGCTATTCAAAAAAAGTAAAAAGAGGGGAAAAGCGAAAAGAAGGAAAAGGAAAAAAAAAAAAAAGAAAAGAAAAGGGGAGACAGAAGAAAAAATGGCCAGCATGCATGCAGCATAAAGTACATTACTAGCCGAGATGTATTATTTCACATTGAGCTTGACCTTGAGATGATTTGTTTTTAAGGCATAATTTAATGCACATAGCGTGTATGTGCATTTAATAATTTTCACGTCAGAATGTTTCAAACAGAAGACTGTTTTTCTGCAATAACAGTACATTTCGTATACGAGATATCCGCGGAGACCTCCTTTGCCGCCTGCTACTGTCGACGGATTGATAGACTTTCGCTGCGACTAACCTCTTTTCTCCCTTTCTTTTTTCTTTTTCAATAAACATATCCCCCTCCCCCCCACTGCCCACTGTCCTCCACTCCTTCATGCTGTCCTCTCTCCATCTGTCCTCATCTGTACGCCGCTCATGGCCACAATTGCTTCGTGGCGCTAACACGAAAGCAAAAAAAAAAAAAAACAATAAACACATCCTCCCCTGCGATGAAGTAAAGCACCTGCTATGTTAAGCGGTGACTCATCGAGTCGTCAATAAGTAGCTATAAAATGTCGTAGAAAGATCAAAAGAATGGCGTAATGTTTGCTCATGCTTTCGCCAACGCATCCGAGAGCAGAGTTGTACACGTTACTCGGAAAAAGTAATTGATTACAATTACTGTTACGACTGCGCGAAAAGTAATCCTTTACCGTTACAAATTACTTCACCAAAAATGTAATACGTTACCGATTAAAAATGTAACGAGTTACTTTTTCCGTTACTTTTAAATTGTGGGCCACAGCAAAAGCCAACAAGCCTGCAGTGAATGCAACTATGCAGCTCTTGTTGCAAATTCTAAAATGAGACACCAACATATGTGGTAAGTAAAATTCACAAATACATTTGAAAGCAACATACAAAACACATACACGCGTTTATTACAGATTTGTTTGCTGAAAAGGGTTGCCATCGTTGAAAGAAGGTTAAAAAAGTAATCGATTACTCAGTAATTGATAACCGAAAATTGTAATCAGATTACTTGGAAAATTACTTGCTCACAAAATTAATTGATTACGTTAAAAATTACTGAAAAAAGTAATTGATTACTAGCAACGCAATTACTAGTAACGCGTTACGTACAACTCTGTCGGAGAGGAATGGACAGCGTTCTGAGCGCTGTTGGGACACTGCACCATAGGTTCCATTCTTCCGCGCGAATACTTTGTGAGTCATGAACAACAATAACAAATACATGGAGTGGTGAAAAATTAGGAGATTTGCCAAATAGGCTTCGGCTTCACATTTCCATAGCTTCACTGCGTTAGCGTCTCTAAAATTGAAGTTGTTGCTTGTACATTGTGAAATAATTCCACTTCAACAGACAGATGTTGAACTGCTGTCGATGTCAGACAGCGCCAGATCAATAAGAGCTCTTCAATGTCAACGGCCTTCCTAGTATCAATGTTACCGGTTCAGTAGCCACGTGGCTGCAGGCGACGGTGTTACGTGACTAAGCGGGGATTGAGATGTCAGGTATTCTTACTTGTACATCTCCCTTATCACAGTAGCATAGTTGTCTCCCGACGTCAAGCCAGGAATTCTCATTATCTTTGTGTCCCAGGAAGCAAGGAAGCCATTGACCTGTAATGTGAACTTCTGAAGACCTGTGAGGGGGGGGGGGGGGGGCAGTTGAGCACACGTAGGTTGTACGCTATGTTGTCCTCCTCATCTCTATATGGTTTAATTGTACAGCACCCCAGTTTTATCTCTGCAAAAGGAACTTGCAGAGTTCATAATATAATATCTGCGTCATTCATAATATATGCCGACGACACTCTCATTTCGTGGTAGAACCCCCCCCCCCCCCCCACACACACACACAGATGATGATATCACTTGTACATTGCGTAAACGTTGTTTTATATACAGAAAATTTATTACAGAAAACATGCATAAATGGAACAAATGTCATTCATTTGAAATTAACTTGAGTAAAACAAAGGCTGTTCTTTTTTTTCCACGACAGGTAAATTAATGATTATGAATGGGGAAATTCGCCAAGGCGGGTACAGCTTGGGACAAAAGTTTACAAGGAACACCGGGGTGTCACATTTCTCCCTTGGAACGAAACACCATAAGGAAACAGGAGCGGACATGCATACTACGAGATGGATAGAATAGGCGGTCACCCGTTTCTTATTCGATCTCTTCCTGACAGCTTGCAGGAGACCGCTCGGATGAACAAATACGCCGATGCCGTGTTCCGTAAACTTTTGTCCCAAGCTGTACCAACACCACATACTGGCCATTTAGTTCTTGGTTGCTATGTAGACACGATCAAAATCCTCGGTGGGTATAGTCACAAACACATGTCATGGGATACGTTAAACCAGTAATCAATAATGCATGAAATATTATTTCAGTAAAATCAAACCCCGGAGTTTGATTTTGCTTTGAGTTACTTTGTAATTGACTTTCGATGTGAATAATTTATTGCATATGTGGCCACATATACAATAAATTATTCCTATCGAAACTCAATTATTATTTTTGTTGTGTGGGGCAGCACGAACGTGACAAGCTTACATCAACTGCACGTCCTTCAAAACTAAGTACTTCGTCGTATAGCGGCCGCCCGGATTTTAATCGTATGCACAATCTTTACTCGTATTTTTTGCGATACATTCTATGACATAACGTTATAAACACTTCAGCACCCTTAAACTTGTACACACACGTGTACGCTTCACAACCTTCAGGGAAACGGAACATCCCTTTTTCATGCAACACTTCAATTTTCCACTGAACGCATGTTCGAATAGAATAGAACAGAAGTAGAAAGAAAAAAGTGGAAACGTAGATCGCACTGGTTCCATGACGCTTGATCTGTGAAAGCACTGAATGATTTAAAAGATTGCTTTAGCACGTATGTCCTTGGGGTAGTTCGCCAGGGCACACAGCGCATGTTGTTGGTGCTGCTTTGGCCAGCTTCCCGGTACCTTCTCAACACTAAAAAGTCCGTTGCCAAGTTTTGCAAGGGCGTTCTCCAGTGTTTGTCGACTAGTGTCGAAGCAGCCGCAGGTGACCAGCACGTGGTCCGTGTTCTCCACACGTCCGCAAGTTGGGCAGTTCGGCGATCCAACGACACCTATCTTATGAAGGAATGCTGCTGCTAACGGGACGTTGAGCCGCAGGCAATGGATAAGGCATTCTACCCCCAAGCAGCACAATGTACTGAAAGTCAAGTGCAATAGGGGTGGACGGTATGTGTCTTATCAAAGTTCTTTAGTTTCACCGCGGTCCCAAAGAGTATTGAGGGACCGTGGTTTCACGAGTCTCTTCAAGGCCTTCCACCTACCCGTCCACCCCTATTGCACTCGACTTTCAGTACATTGTGCTGCTTGGGCCGGCTTTGGCATGTTACTATCATAGTATAAACATGTGTTATATAAAGAGTCACATAACAGGGTCACATAAACAGTTGTCATATTCATTACAGTAATCAATACAAAGCGTGAACTAAACAAAATTCTTTCTCGCGAGACAGTGATATATTTGTTCTGCTTTCTGGGTTGTCACCTGCATGTTTTCCATTATTCCAGATTTTCGATATCTGTCTGCCACGAAGTGTGATGTTACCAATTATATGCCTTTAAGTGTTGTGAAATGGTAATTGATATACATCGCCCCAAAGTGAAATGGTTTCCTTTTCTTTTTCATTTTTATGCCGATTATATGCATGTACAACTCGCATCAGAATTAGCTTGAACGCCATTCCGGCCTGCGGACCCTGGCGGTGCTTAGTTGAAATAACGGCGGAGAGTGTTTTGGTAATCTATTTACAGTTAGAGGGGGCAACCCTCGATATGAAGGCGTTGTTTTCTGCTAGGCGCTGCGAGGGTGGATCTCTTCCCTCTTCACAGGCTGGAGCGGCATTCAAGTTAAGTTTGGCGCGAGCCGTATGTCTAAACAGGAAGTATAACAATTTCTCATGTGTGCCTGTACAAGGGGCTCGAGTTCCAGAATATATTATATAGAATATATTATTCTTATATTGCATGCGTATATTATTCCGTATATACGTTTCGCCACAACATAGGGTCATCCAGGTTAGTATTCCTGTTTAATATAAATTATATAGCAAGGTAAAACCCTTACTAAACTAACAAGCGTGCACAAGGTGCTATAATGTTACATTTAAAATATGGTACTAAACACTGAAAGCATAATATAATTAAAATGCGGTACAAGCTAGTACCGTATTTTCCAGTGTATAACGCGCACAGCAATGTTGCTACAGGCTTCTGTACTGACACCAGTATACACAATAAACCAGGATCGGTGTATCATATATGCATGCTTTATTTGAAACACATTTAGTCAAAGCCGTTAAACTCCGATGCAACAGTGTCGGTGTCGTAGTATACTTCAGTCTCCTCTGCGCTTTCGGTTTCGTGTCCCTTCTCAAATGAATTCATGATTATCGACTGCTCAACAGCATCATTAACCTTTCATGAAGTCCAGTGCCCTTTCGCCGGTTTTGTCACTGACCCTAAGAGGTTTGGGAGAAAGCCACAGCACATCCTGGAAGAGGCTAGGATTTGTACGTTACTGACCTGAAAAGGAACTCTGCAGGAAAATATTTTCGTGTATAACGTGCACCGTGTAACGTGCCTACGTGCACCGTTAGATAACTCACAGGACCTCCTTAGAGCACTTTTTTTTACTGTATAACGCGAGCGTTACACACCGGAAAATACGGAAGTAACTTGGGTAAAAGCAGTAGCGCAGTTGTCTGCGCCGGTGCAGCTGACGTCTCCTTTTTTTTTTATTCTCCCTTTCTGTCTCTCACTAGAACAGAGGGGTGAATATTAAAACGAAAAATGCGGGACGGTTACGATGTGTAACGCGAATTTCAGTGGTATGCGTATCCGTTGTGTGTGGATGTTGACACTTTTATGCATGACATTGATACATGCACAACTACTTTAGAGTGACGAACATACTGCCTTGTGATTTGTGAAGCGAGCGGTAATGTTTAGAGCTGGGATTAGCGGGACAAAAATATTACTGAAATCGGGACAGGAAACGCTGAAAAATCGGACACTTTCCAGTACAACGTATTCTCTGTGCATGTCGCTTTATTTTTATATCTTATTTTTATTTTTATTTAAAAGCTTTATTTTTTTTATTAGCCTCAGATTATTTTAACTTGTTTTGAACCACCAAAGCCGACAGTCAACAGACAGAAGAAGAAGGCAAGGAGACAGAGAAGAAGCGGAGGGTATATTGTGATACCACCACAACCGAGAATTTCCTGTTAACAACTACCGCTGCGAAAAAGTTTAGGATGGATACATTTAAGGCGCGCTTGAGCCTCGGTTATCGAGGGGACTACTGCTGTTTTCATTTTCTTCTTGAAGCATGGACTTGTTCGGCTCGTAGTAGGACATCGATTCACTTCAAAATGCCCATTGTTGGGCTTCTTCCTACCTTTCTTTGAAAAAATGATATTGTTTCGACAAGCAGGGCTTACACTCACAAAAAAAGAAAAAGAAAAGAAAAAGAGAAACAACCCAGAGACACGGAACCAACGGAAGACACAAACATTTTCTCAGACCCATCTACCAAGTTTTAATACACCGGCGGCATGGGTGGGGGCGCGGGGGGGGGGGGGGGGGGGGGAGGGGGGTAAAACATCCGCTCGTTGATGGTAGTCAACGTCGTGCTGAAGTCTTGGAGGTGGTGGGTTCGAATCATACCTGAGAGAACTGATGTTCTGAGGCTGGAACAACAAGAAGGGACAAATACATACAAAGCCTCATCTTTCATCGAATCATACCGCCGGATACCTCTGTCTGAAGTTTCCCCCGGGTTTTCCGCAAGACTTTCCAGCCGAATGTCGGCACAGTTTCCTCTGAAGTCGATTAAAAACGCACGCTAACATTCTGTTCTGTTTTCCGCTCCTTCCTGCTGTCGTTTTCCCCTCTCCACACGTCTGTACGGCACTCATTGCTGTAGTTGCTTCGCGCCGCTAATATGGAATAAAACAAAAAATTTATTCCAGCGAGCCATAACCTGTCATCATGCCTAGAAAGCCTCGCAAAAACGTGCACCGGCTAGTCTTGGGCAGCGTCATGCACCAGCTAGTCTTTTTTTTTTTTTATTGAAATTTTGAGTTATCGCCGCGTGGCAACTGTGGCCATGTGCGGCCAGCTAGAGTGCGCCCATTATGCTTTTGGCAAAGCTTATGTTTAGGGAGTGACTTTTTCGGGTTAAACCCAATTCCACCCGGTTATTCCACCCACCGAACTGACCTCCGACCAATTCGAGCTAAACCCGATTTCTCCCCGAATTCCAGTCACTATGAAAACGTTTTTCACAGGTACGCTGTCCTTTCAGGCGCTCAGCTGAACTCATCTAAGAGCAAGATCATGGTATTGGGTTCATTCTCTGTGCGAGCCGTGGTTCCGTTCGCTCAGTGTACGGTGCTGCGGGTCCTGGGCATCCTTTTTGACAGGCGAGGGATCCAAACTGCAAACTGGGACTCCGCCATTACCGCTGTCAGTGCGAAAGTGCGATCGGCGCAATGCTTCTCTTTCAGCTTCGCTGAGCGGAGTTATTTTATTCGCTCTGTCCTTTGCGCTCGTTTGTGGCACTTGGGGCAGATTTTGCCTCCTCCTCCTCGAACTGTCATTCGCTTGAATGCCATCTTGTTTGCGTTCTTTTGGTCTGGAAGGCAAGCAGTGGTTAACCGCCCAACGTTGATGCTTTCAGTTTCTTTGGGCGGCTGGAGTATACCAAACATCTCGGTTATCTGTCAATGTCTGGCGCTTAAGGTTCTGTTAAGGGTACTTCGTGATGCCACGTGTGCAGCGCACCCACTGGCAGTGTACTTTTGATCTGAACAGACGCGCTTTCTGCCAGGTCTTCCTCCACTGGACAGTCTAGTAAGCGCTGAAGCACCTCTTCAGCTGCATGGCTCGTTGGTGGATTTCTTCTGTCGGATACAGCACCACTTGCGGGACAGGGATGTCTTGGAAGTACCTGCTGTCCGGATTTCTGAGCGCCTGGCACTGACGGCGGACGAGGCTCGTGCCCGCCTTCGTAACCTACGTCTTCCCTTCCGAAGTCGCATGTTTAACGACCTCCCCGGTGCGTCACGTGACTTCATGTGGCAAGCCTGGTGGGATGCTCTGCCTACCCTCGGGCGCCTCTCTCGGATGGGTGTAACAAGAAACTCCTCTTGTTGCTTCTGTAATGAAGAAGAAACCTTACACCACATATTTTACGAATGCCGGGTTTCAAGGTGTTTCTGGTCGCGAACTGCGCGTTGTTTCTCGTTGCGGTGCCCGTTAGAGTGGGGTGCCCTCCGTGTTGCACCGCGATCGGTAACGCATCGGCTATGCCGCTTGGTTACTTTTTTAGGGTTTCATGTTCTCTGGAGGGCCCGTAACAGGGCGGTGGTGAGACGTGCGAGGTTCCTTCCAGTCCTGGCAGCTGTAGCATCCCTTCGTGGTGAGGTACGAAACTTTCTGATCCGTGAGTTGCACCACTTGGACCTCACTGCTTTCTCATTGACGTGGCTAGCCACGAACGTTTTCACCGTGAAAAATTCCTTAATATTTTTCACGCACTGTTGAGTTGTCTTAAAACTCTCCTTCATACAGTGTTAAAACATCAAATGAAAGCTGGTCGTATCTTTCCTTCTTAGTCCTCTCTCTTCACTAATTTAGCACTGTATAGGATTTCTTCCTCATAGTTTCAGTGGTTCATTGCATGTAATGTAATGCAATGTATATAATGTATGTAATGTAATGTAATGTTCTTCACTGGTTCATTGTATGCGCTGTTCTTCGCTGTCTCTTTTTATCTACCACTGTTTATTCATTGTATGTTATTAACTGGTTACTCTGTATATACTGCTGTTATTCGTTCTATGTTATCAACTGGTTTCTCTGTATATACCACTGTCATCCGTTGCATGTTATTAACCGGCTTCACTGTATATACCACTGTTATTTACTACTTGCACTGTACATATCATCAGGTTAATGTAATAAATTTTCTTTATATATACTATGAAAAACTCAAGTGACCTTTCCACTGACGACGAACAAAGGTCGCCACGTGTAACGCATGTAAGAATGAACCACTTACGTTCCCAGCAATACACCCATGTGTGTCAACGCTGTCTATGCCCTTCGGGGATTACCGCTGGGAGGTGACGATCCCGCAAAAAAACAAGAAGAGAGAGATGAGGAGAAACAAAAACACCCGGTAACACCCGAGAGCACAATTATTGCCCGATTTCTCCCCGAATTACAGATTTAAAAATAGCGCCCGATTTTTACCCCCCTCCCTCCCCCCGAATCTGAGAAAGGCATTTAACCCGAAAAAGTCACTCCCTACTTATGTTGCACCGGTAAGTTGCTACCGTTCTCTGCAATGCATAAGAAATGACCTTAAGTATTTTTGTAGGAGCCACCATATCCATATTGTTGTTCTCTAATTCTAATCTAATATAATTTCTGACACTAGAAGACATACCAGGTTTGGGGGTTTTGCTGTTGAACTCTTTGTGTGTTTTGGGACAACCCTATGGTGAGCTCACCATAAGAACACGTTTTGATCGGGATCATCATCATCACCGTTTCGAGAGTTTTTCAGCAATGTAACTGGTGCAAGTGATGTGTAGTTGTTGGCCTCACACTAGTGAAACCGAAATCTCCATTTTATTTTTCCTTAAAATCAAATTAATCAAGAAGGCGGGGTTCCTCCTTGTTGTTTCGAACTCTGCGGTCCGATGCCAACGTGCGGCACTGTGACTGGTACTGGTACCACCGTCTGGTACGGAGATGGTCTGATAAAAAAAAACAAGGTTAGCTATAACGTCATGCATGACATATATCAACTATGAGCCGTTCGAAGCAGATAATATTCTTCGTGTCTTCCACCAAGTTCTTATTTACAACAGCCAGAAAAACAGAAAAGACACGTCTGCATAAGCCATGCGCAGCAGTGGTGGCCGGACTACGACAAGTAATTGCGTATCAAAAATGCACGTCTCGCGTGTGTTCTAGGATTTGATACACTATATATTAATATTATTTCGCTCGTCATGTGGAGGGTAGGTCAAAAGGATATTTGCACTTGATTACTTTTCTTGAGACGAGACGGGCATGTATATTGCACCGCGACGTCAGTTGCTACGATGCATATTCTTGAGACGTTTAGCATCGGGATTGAAATTTGTTGCATCAGTGCAGGCAGCCGACTGGCGTGGTCTTATTTTATTCGCCCACCTCATCATCATCTTAACGCATGTGTTTGTGTTCTTTTTTTCGCGCACTTCATTCGCACTCACCACGAAATTAAGTTATGATAATAATATTAATTCGTGGCTTCGCGTCTAGTGACAACAATGATCTGAACACAAGGATACTGTTGGGTGATTTCACGCCGGATTCTAGCAGGTTGGTCCAGTCGATCTCTTCAATTTTTTTTTCTTTCAAACATATATTGAAGCCTTGTCCCTAGGAGGCATATTGGCGCTGAAAGTAGTTGAAAATAATTGGTGGTTATTTTTTAACGGATTATCATTCAGATGTGGGCATTTCGATCATTGCGCTTCCTACGCAGTTTGACGTCACATATCTTCATAACTATTTGTCATATTCAGCCGAATTTTTTCCCACGTATTGTCTGGGGTGGGTAGCATTGCATTCTAAGTTCTGAAGATCCTAAGATTTGCCTTTGAAGGGATAAAAAATCGCAAACTTCCCTCATTTGTAAAATATGGTACGTTTTGGGAACCTCACAACTCGACCCCCTATTGTGATACCCGAAAGTAATCTACATGATTGCGTTCGTCTCGAAATGCTCTTTCTTCGCATAGCGAGTACATCGTATTGTGAATTAGGACAACGCCCCCAACAGTCTTTTTGTAAGGGGGGGGGGATATGTTTAATGCAAAGTAAAAAAAAAAGGAGAAGGGAAAGTTTTGTAAGGGGTGTCTACGGAAAATGCGTAAATTCGACAGCGCGCATCCCATATATTCCCACTCGTGACATCGTTCATTTTACTCACAAACGTTCTTCATGACGACTCAAAACAGCACATAAAAAAAATGCTTCAGAGATGGTCGAAGTTACGTCCGTAACTCATTTGCAACATAACTTCGACCATCTCTGAAGGATTTTTTTTTTTTTTTTTGATGTGCTGTGTTAAGGCTGGTTTAGAGTCCGACGTAGCACTCGCCCATCGGCGCCCACGTTGCGCGCCGACAGCCAGCGTTCGCTACGCCACGCTTCCTCATCCTACCGGGATCATAGTCCGACGCGATTCGGCGCAGCGCAACGAAAACAGCACCGGAGCTTTTCACATTTCGTAGTGGGAAAGCAGTCATATCTGCACCCGCGTGCTGGAATCCGACTAAAGACAATCCGTGTTCTTATCGTTGGCACTGTTATGTTTTTTATTACTGTAATACGTTTGGTACCCCCAAACATGAACACCGAATTAAATAAGAAAGTCGCACACCTTCCCAGCTGTTCTCGTTCTTTTGCTTGCCTCTCTAGTCCATCCTTCGTTTATTATATAGGCACGGATATTCCTTTCCAGTTTCGATCAAAAGCTCAATGGGCGACGCCATGTTGAGAAATGCGAGTCCTACGCCGTGCACAGCTCGCTGGCCAGCGCTAGATGTAGAGCATTGTTCTACTGCCCCGACGGCAGCTAGCGTAGTCGCGCGTAGACGCCGCGCCGCGCTTCGCCGAGAGTCGTCGGACTATGAACCCACCAGCGGCGGCTCGCGATGCTCGGCGGTGCGCCGCGCGTAGTTACGCCCCGCTTCGTCGGACTCTAAACCAGCCTTTAGGGACTTCCCTTTGCCATGTAATCCGGTTCAGTCGACCTGGCGATCGGTGTCCGTTACGTCATCAGCGAGCCCTTCCCATAATGCCCGCGAAATTCCGGATTCTCGGAGGAAAGCAAGCATGGCGACGGAAGCAAGCGATGTTCCCGCTACCCTTTCGAACCCACCGCGATGCGTATGGACGGATGAAAGCACTAAATTAATGTTGTCCATTATTCGGGAATTAGACATCGCATCGGAGCTGGATTCGAAGCGGCAGCGGAACCAAGTTATGTTTCAGACTGTGGAACGAAAAATGGCAGAGGAGACTCCGCGAAAAGCCTGTAAAACGCGTTTATAAGACACTTCGTAAATAAATATACTGCGAAAATAAAATATATTTACTTCCGAGATAACATTTTAACGACGTGGCGGCGCTGCTGCTGGCGAGTAAGGTCGACTGAATTTCGGGAGCGCTAAGGCGCCTTATCTAGTTGCCATGTAAGCCGTGGACGGTCGACGCTCCCGATCAGTCGACTGGGGACTTCAGTCGACGTTCGCGCCCATGTAAACGCAGTTATTGTCGACTGAACAACCCCTTCCTAGCGACCTCCCTCCTCTGCGTCGACCTCCCTTTTCAGTCGACGTAGGCTGGTTTACATGAAGAAGGGAGGTCGACCTATCTGGCTAGGTCGACCTTTGTCGCCTTCATGTAAACGCGCATGAGAGGAGTGATACGGCGAGCGACTCCAAACACATGAAGAAAAAAAAAAAGCAAAAACGAAATACAAAACAAAGATCGTGAAACATACCGCGATAAGGTAGATGGGTAGAAAACCAGCGAACCGGTAGAGAAGCACGAAGGCAGTTGCCTCAGTACAGGAGCCGCCGATATTTCGAACAGAGACTGTTCTTCTTCTGGACCCAGAAGAAGAACAGTCTCTGTTCGAAATATCGGCAGCTGCTGTCCTGAGGCAACTCCCTTCATACCGCGATAAGGGTTCCATACATCGCCTATGACGTTTTTCTGGGACGTTAAAAGTGATGGCGGAGATATCAACGTCGCTGACGCTCTTTTGCCGACCACTTGCGGTTGACAGTAGGTGACGGCGGTCAAATAGTTACGGCCGTAGCGCGCGCTGTGAATACTTTTGTGCTTCATCGGTGCCTCGAACACACCATGTGGGCATCTTGCTTTAATATCAAAATTGCGATGTGCTCCTGAGAATCAATAATTAAAAAGTGAATTGAAATATCTCTGTTAATTAGTCCCCTAGCTGAGCAAAACGGTTCCCTAGTAGCAGCCCCGTCGAGCAATCCAATGATAAAAGCACAAGCCTCCTCAGGCAACTCCCCTTTTTATGAAATTTGTTGCAGATAAAAAGAAACACCCTGTATACGTGTATAGGGTGCGTCATTAAAAACTGACCAGAATTTTTTTAAACAAAGCTGTGAGAGCAGCATAGACGTTGTTTTTGCAGTTGAGTTCTACGGCCAGGCGGACATCCTCTGAAGAGAGTATGTAACTACCAGATGACTAATTACCTGAAATTCATTAATTAATTTTTTAATTAGGGAATTTCGAGCAAAAGCGAGATAGCAGATTGAGAGACTTTCCTCGTTTAACACCTTTCCACGTTTAAAAAATCCTTTATCTATCTCCACCGCTCCAAATCACGTGGCCTCTGACGTGAAATGAGCGCTGTACTCCCCGCGTTCCAGGTCGCCGCGGTTTCGGTTTCGGCTCATTTGCATACCGAAATTCGTGGATGGATGGATATTTTAGCGCATGTGCGTGTTTCAGGATTTTTTTAAACGTGGAAAGGTGTCCAACGAGGATAGTCTCTCAATCTGCTATCTCGCTTTTGCCCGAAATTCCCAAATTAAAAAATTAATTAATGAACTTCAGGTAATTAGTCATCTGGTAGTTACATGCTCTCTTCCAGAGGATGTCCGCCAGGCCGTAGAACTGAACTGCAAAAACAACATCTATGCTGCTCTCACTGCTTTTTTATAAAAATTGCGGTCAGTTTTTAATGACGCACCCTGTATACAGGGTGTCCCAGAAAACGTTTCATTGAATTATAATAAAAAAACTACACCACCTAGAGTCATGCGGTCAACGGTATTTGTTCTTACTGGGTTTTTGCCACCTCCTCATGTGAATGTCGTGTAACGTATGTTTAATTATGTAAATTTTTGCGAGCTCATGTCGGAAAGTTGCCTAGTAAGGGTCACTTTTTTACCCCACCAATCTGTAGAGCGTGTCTAATTTACTCACATTAATGATAATTGACAGGGATATTCAGGAGCTATCCCATCGAAAAAAATAGCCGAACATCATGCTCTACGAAGGTCGAACAGAATAGCGCACGATAAATTTTTCAGCGCAATCTGTGTCAGTCCGACGAAAGGAGGTTGTAAACCCAGCCCACCCCGGCATCGCAGAAAGAGGTAACGCAGGCATGGCTTATCACGTCCGACTTTTGCTGGGATAATGCTTTCCCTCTCCCAATTTTAGGAACTGTTACTTTTTCTACTATCACTCTGTGGGCTGGCTTCGGAACCTCCTTTCGTCGGACTGCGAGCGATTGCGCTCAGAAAGACATCGCGCGTTATGGTCCGGTGCTCCGAAAAGCATGATATTCGGCTGTTTTTTCCGATGGGATAGCTCGTGAATATCACTGTCAATTATCATGAATTTGAGTGAATTCGGCACGCTCTTCATATTGGTGGAGTAAAAAAGTCACCTTCCCTTGGCAAATTTCTGAGTTCAGTTCGCAAATATTTGCATAATTAAGCTTGGGGTACATGACATTAACTTTACAAGGTGGCAAAAACCTAATAAGAACAAATGCCGTTGACCGCGTGATTCTAGGTGGCGTAGTTTTTTTACTATAATTCAATGACACGTTTTCTGGGACTCCCTGTATGTGTGTGTGTGGATCATACTGAAGATTGGAAGGTATAGGCAGGGTGTTCAAAATTAAGCTTTCATTAGCACCTTATAAAGAGGCGAACAAAAGGAAACTGGTGCTACTTTTTCTGTTCCTTGAGTAAGAAACAGGTGCTACATAATTAGCAGCACCTGTTTCTTACAACGTCGAGACTGGGAGGTGACACGGGTTCGAATCCTGTCACCGGCTGTGCTGTCTGAGGTTTTCCCTGGGTTTTCCGAAGACTTTCTAGACGAATGTCGGCACAGTTCCCCTTGAAGTCGGCCCAAGACGCATACTAACACCCCTGTCCCCCACTCCTTCCTGCTGTCCTCTCTCCATCTGTCCACATCTGTACGCCGCTCATAGCCACAGTTGCTTCGCGGCGCTAACACGGAATAAAAAAAAAACCTGTTTCTTACAGAAGTAGCGTAAAGTTATCCGGTTTCCTGTCATCGCTGTGTTTGCGTAGCGCTCGTGAAAGCTTAATTTTGAACACCCTGTATACGAGAAAACGCAGCATCCGCATGTTTCAGACCAACCAGAAAGTGACAGCATACACAAAACAATACTTCTTGCTACCGATGAGTATGGTAACGCTGTGCTGATGCCTGTTACTGTAACGAATACTTACATATCTTGAGCACGTGCAGCATAGGGCCTGAAGTGTGCTGCCGACTTGGGACTTCAATATCGGGTTAGCTCATTAGGATAAGACCCACACATAAGAAACCAGTTTCAAAGTTTGCTTCCAAGGCTTGTTTATCGCCCCGTGTTTTGCAATGATTTCCATGTCATGTTGTTAACGAGTCTCTTCTAAACGATTATATTTACCATATTTCATCATATATGGCATTATTTCTGCCATGTCTCAATTCGAAGTGTCTTTCTTATCTGATTATTTCATACCTGCTTGATTGCATAGTACGGCTTCGTGCCACTATTGTTCCTTGTGAGATGATGGTATGCTCCGTCCCGCTTCTACAATAACGTCGTTAGGATAGCAGTGCGAAGAAAGTAATAAAGCCATAATGATGTGACAGTCCTCTGTGACAGAAGGCACTGGACGCCATGCAATGTTTTGTTAGCCTACTGGACAGCCAGTTCGAGATTTATCATGGTTATTTCGCTCTGGGCTATAAGCGTACGTTGTCATCGCACAACGAGTTCGAGAGCAACGTGTGTTTGTCGCGTATAGAAGCTCTGACAAAGTCTAACATTATAGAACTCAAGTCCTGCCACTAATTTATTCGTATCTGAAGAGCATTCGCACCAAAAGATTTCACGTGCACAGCAGAACGTTTCTACCACGCAAAGTAATTAACATTCCCTTAATGAGTTTCTGCCCCTATTGTCGCCCAGAACATGTGCTGTATCGTTGACATTCAAAGAATAACGTGGAGACGTCAGTGTGGGTTATTATGGTTGTAGTTCGGCTAATGAGGGTTGAAATGTGGTCGGCTGGGTCGCAGCTCAAAAAGAGAAACACGCCTTCCATTAACTTTTTTTTTTTTTTACTTCTGTCTCGGACAAAAAAATAAAGACGATATTGCGCGATGTGAAAACGTGGACGTACCGGGGAAGGATATCTAAGAAATAGGCAAAGAGAATGCGGGCTAGTATACTACACTCCACAAATTCTAGTTAAGTGTACGGTATGTAAACTAAGACTAGAGTTCAATTTCTCTTCTTTTTTCTTCTTCTTCCAAACAAACTAGAGCCATTCTAGACTATACCATACCGGAAATTGGGGCAGTTGAAAGATGTCAAAATGACAATGAAAAAATGGCTAGGAAGCAAGCGAGCTGGTGAAGATGATGCATAATGTAAAAACCCCGAGACCAGGGAACACGAAGGGACAGACACAGCACGAAGTCTCAATTTGAGACTTCGTGTTGTGTCTGTCCCTTCGTGTTCCCTGGTCTCGGGGTTTTTACATTATGCATCATCTTCACCAGCTCGCTTGCTTCCTAGCCATTTTTTCATTGTCATATCCTCATGCAAGCTTCGTCCCTCATACTCAACATCTGCTTTTTGAGACTTCGTGTTGTGTCTGTCCCTTCGTGTTCCCTGGTCTCGGGGTGTTTTACATTATACGTCAAAATGACGTCCGCTATCATAGAATAGATTCTGCGCGCATTTTCCAGATTTAGTTGATACAACTTTGGATCAAACTTTTTAACATCCACGCGCGTGTTATAATAACCTGCCCAGACTGCATGGATTACGGTGGGAATATTACCGGGCAGTGGAAATTAGGGTTGCCCCGGTGACGGCTTCTTCTTTCTCGCAGTGCCATAATTCCCAGCATAATTGACATCTCGCGTAAGTAGGCTCGCATAACACGGTCAAAGCCAGGCACGCTGCAGGGAAGCACGGAAGGCTTTCCAGGTAACAAATGAAGTGAACGTTGACGTGCGTATCGAGTTTGCGCAATCCGTTCTTCGTTTTACTTGTCGTACACTGCATTACGCATGTCGCGTGTTCACAGTACCCTTTTTTGACTTGTCACCTTTCCTCGATTGAAGACGGCTTTTCATTTCATTCGTTCAATTCCTGTCAAGTGCGTGTTACATGTTACGTGTTACTGTCTAAATATCCTCCCCGCTGAACTCTCTACTGGTAATATTGAATAATTAATTCTCGGCACGTACGGCGCTGTAGGCTTTGTTCGGAATTCTTTTTCTTCAGTGTCCCTGTCGTATTGTACAATTCATTGTAAAGGGCACAGAGAGATACGGTCTAACAAAGACAACAAATTTCTCATTATACAATGTCACAAAAGCGACAGTGAAAGCTGGATTCTAATACATTGTCGTCCTGATCCAACTGCAGAACGTTAGACGTATTTACGGAGTATAGCTGCTGATAACTTTTTGTATTAACCGGTACCCCGTGTAAAATTGTATTGCTTTAGCTAAATTTGTTTCGAAGGCACGAGGGATTGATGTGCAGAAGGGGGAATATGTAAAGTTAAAATACTTTCCAGAAGGATATGCGAATGTAATATTTATTGCCGAACTGTTCCTGCGGTACTTTATCACGTTTTGTTACACGTGCCGTTACTCTAGCTTGAACAATAAGAACAGCTACCTGCGACTGGCCCTTTCTGCTCCTGGAAGATCGCCAAAGAAAACGCTAACCTAGTTAGAAGGACATGTATTTGATTAAATGCGCATACTAAAATGCATTTGATTTAAAATATCCTGCGCATAGAAGCACAGCAACATTTTAAATCGACGTCATCAGCAAGGCACTTCACAAAATATTCTGACAGGGACGGGTAAGTATCTTTATAAGCAGTGGTCCAGGTTTCTTTGTTTATTGTTATTATTTTTTTTGTCATATCGGAGGGTACTTTTTAGTTGTTTTTTTTTTGTTCGAATTTGTTGTTTTTCGTCGTTGATCTTTTTACAGCTGAGCCAATATGCGAAATTTGGGGAAAAAGCGACGGTCGTGAAACGATATACTGAGAAAACAAATGATAAGATGCCTTGCAAAAATGCTTGTTGCTTTGCGCAGAACTTGCAGACGCCTATGTACTATGGCTTGCCGATGTCACAGGAACTCCCCTTCTTCGAGCCAAAAATCATAGTAAGCGGATTGTGATCAGCGTATAACGTAAATTTCCGGCCCCATAAGTACTGATGGAACCTTCTAACTCAAAAAATTATAGCAAGGGCCTCCCTCTCGATCCGGGCATAATTTCGTTCAGCATCCGTAAGAGTTTTCGATGCTCGTGCTATTGGCCTTTCTTTGCCATCGATCTCGTGGTATATGACTGCTCCGAGTCTTGTAGATGATGCGTCGGCGGCTAAGAAAATGGGCTTTGCAGGGTCAAAATGTGTCGATGTGTCCGCGGAAACCAGCATTTCCTTGGCCTTCTCAAACGCTTCTACACATGAACCGGTCCACTCCCAACATGCTTCTTTCTTCAACAAATCGTTCAGTGGTGAAATAACGTCGAACAGTGACTTCAAATACTTGCCATAATGTTGCACCATACCCAGAAAGGAACGTAGCTGAGAGACATTCGTCGGTGGTGGCATGTTGAGAACGGCAGGCACCTTTTTTGGAGACGGACGAAAATCACTTGCACTGACCACATGCCCTTGGTACTCCACTTCCGGTTGGACAAAAGCGCACTTTTGTCGTTTCAGCGTGAAGCCAAAATCTCGAAGCCGAGTCAAAACATATATCTGCAATAATGTCATCCAAGTAGCAGGCCACGGAGGGAATCCCTGCAATGACTTGCTCCATCGTACGCTGAAAAACTGCCGGGGCCGAGGCAATGCCAAAAGGCATGCGCGTGAACTCAAAAAGCTCCTTGTGCGTGTTGATCACCAGGACCTTCTTGGCCTCTTCATCCAGTTCCATTTGAAGATAGGCTTCGGATAAAACTAACTTTGAAAAACGCTGTCCACCATTTAGTGTCTCCAGCAGCTCTTCCGGCCTAGGAAATGGATACTGTGCCACGGACAGTTGCGGGTTTACAGTTACACTGAAATCGCCTGAAATCACCAGCTTCATCATCGGTCTACAAGAAGCGGTGATGTCGCAACTCTCCACCAGAACACGGGCTGTAACAGCCTTCAGAAAGACCTGCGTTGATTTGGACTTCCAAAACCGAGACCTCGTCAAGAATATCACGCTCACACAACACCACTCACTTCACAGATCACAAGGCAGTACTCGTCACTCACTCTAAAGTAGTTCTCCATATACATCAGCAATAAAAGTGCCAACATTCAGCTCACAACAGCTGTCGCTGAAATTCGCGTTACATAACCGTAACCGTCCTGTGATTTTTTTTGTTTCAATTCATTTTTGAAACTAATATATTACTAGCTAATAATGTATCTATTAATCTTGCCATACAGTATAATAAACTAGTGAATAATCCATTCATAGCCAATTCGGAACTGTGCCGACAAACGCCGGCACAGTCGGCTGTTGTCACAGTGGAAGGTAACTGGGAATCAACAACAACAACAAACAAATCGTGACTATGACGTGGGGTGAATCACCGCTGGGGAGCAGTACACTATCCCATTACACACGAAACTTAGATGTGAGATATATGAGAATAAAGTTACATGAGCTATGCAGAAGAAACAATTGGGAATCAACAACAACAATCAATTGAGTGGGAATCAATTTAGATGGCCACACGGGGGGTGGCAAATCCGTAAGCCAAACCCTCTCTCTCATTGTCTCGCGGTACGGTCCCTTTTGTAGTCGGGCACCACCAAATTGTTTTTATTTCGTTTTCGAATATTTAACATAATTTGGTCGTTATTCTTACCAGAGATACAGGAGTAATATTTCTTTACCCTACATCGCATTTGTTAATGGGTCATTTAGGTAGGGCCATTTCAAGTTTCTGAGTAGGTAACGTTGCAATGCGGGATAAGTGGATGCCTCGTGCACTCGTCGTAAGTAGCGATAAGGGATACCGCGGAGGCGACTCGTAAAATGGAGCTCGCTTACCGCAATAAATGGTATCGTCTTGAGTTCTCTCTGGTCGGTATGTAACGCGGAACAATGTCGTCTGCGTTGTTTTATGGGGTTTTTGAAAAGAATTCCGAGGAGAACTCGCAGGCATTGAGTGCGATGCAGCAGTAAACTTTAGCGAAGGACGCTTGAAAGCACTTTGACTGAGTGAAACGAAAGTGTCCTATCGGTTTATAGAGACGGTTGTTATACTGTAATACAGTAAAGCGTAAATTTAATTATAGAAGAACAGAGCGACATAGATGCAAAATGTTCCAAGAGCTGTTGAATTGCTACGTCATAGAACTGGTTTCTGCTATCACTGGCACTCTAAAGCAATCGCTACTAGAGCAACATTTTTAACCTCGCAAACATCAGAAATAAACAGAAGCCAATCTTAAATCAAGAAATGGTGGTGGTGGTGGTGACGAAACTGGCTTGCCGTTGTTGGCCTCACGAATCTGGGCTGCGTCACGACTGTAGCCAGTATGAGATGAGATGATGTGATAACAGATGAAGGAATGATGACGGCAAAAAGTTAAGATCTAGGGCAGTCACTGGAGAGTTGAAGACTGCCCGAGCAGTACTCATAGCCTTTGAGCGAGGCCATCAAGAAATGCATGAAGCGCTCTGCGCGAACGATGCCAAATCAAAGATCGGCAACGCGATGTCATCCACTTTAAAGAGAATCGGGCAATTAGATTATCATGTTTGCCGAACTCTGTTGTCATGAGCATTTTTCAATCTACTAAAACTCACTAATATATACGAACAGATCCAGGTCTGCTGCTGCGCAGATGCTGAGATAGACAGATAGAGATGATACCGATATGATTAGTTGACCGCGACAGTTCGAAAACACACCACATCCGTCATCCTGTCATTGCGGCACGTGCGTTTCTCCGTATATCGTGATTGCCGTCGATCAGATCCACTCCAAGCAGCAAAATGTACTGAAAGTCGAGTGCAATGGGGGTGGACGGTATGTGGCTTCTCCACTTTCTGTTCAAGTCTGTTCAAGGCCTTCCACCTACCCGTCCATCCCTACTGCACTCGAGTTTCGGTATATTGTGCTGCCTGGAACAGTTTTCGTAGGCCGAACAAAAAGTTAGAAGATGAACAAAAATATAATAAGCGGATCATAAGCGGATCACAAGTCGAGCAGGTTGAGCCGAACGACGAATACGCGCACTCTTTTCATTTTTGGGCATACGCGCGCGTTTGTGTGCGTGTGTGTTAGAGCACCGCACGGGCCTAATTTTCAGGCCCGTGCCCGGCCCAGGCCCGGCTCGGGTCCGACGTCTTCTATAGATTTCCAGCCCTGGCCCGGCCCTGACCCGACTCCGCCGGCACGAGCCCAGCCCGTACCCGACTTTTTTCATGCTCAGGCTCGGTCCGAGCCCGCCTCTGCTCTATGTGTTCTCGAGGCCCGGAGGCGTATTTAGGGGGGGGGGGGGGGGGGGGTTGGATATGTTTATTAAGAAAAAAAGTGGAGAAAGGTTAGCCAGGCAAAGGGCCGGCTTGCTATTCCGAAAAAAAAAGGAAGAAAAGGGGAAGGGGAAAACAAAAAAGAAGGAGAAAGAAAAAACAGAAATGGGAATCATCATCGTATTTAGTCGTCGTATTGTTTCGGTTTCAGTCTGTCTACCAACGTCATGATGTCATGTCTGGTAGAGGTCTATTCGAACGCTTTGCATCGTACTTCCTGTGGGCGCACAATGGTTCAGCTTCATTTCAAGCTGTTCTTACTTCCTAATTAGAATAGTGTCATTGATTGAATATCACAAAATGGCATGAAGGAACCGGAGAGAGAGAGCAAGAAAATATGTGGACGTGAGTGAAAAGCGAATTAAAAGCAACTTGGAACTTAACTTAAGTTACTTTGGCAAAGTTACCTGAAAAAGAAACGAGTTCCTCTGAAAGTTACCACCGCGCAAAAATATCGAGTTAAGTTACAAGTTACAAAAAAAAGGAACTTAGTTACAATAACGAGTTACCTCGAATACTGGTGAAATCCAGACCCATTATACAGAATAAGCATGATCACATATAAAAAAAGTGATAGTTCTCAGGTGAGAACACCATGACATCCTATACCTAGGGAGTGACTTTTTCGGGTTAAATGCCTTTCTCAGATTCGGGGGGTAAAAATCGGGCGCTATTTTTAAATGTGTAATTCGGGGAGAAATCGGGCAATAATTGTGCCTTCGGGTGTTATCGGGTGTTTTTGCTTCTCCTCTTGTCTATTAAGTCCTTTCCTAATCTCTCTCTCTTCTTGTTTTTTTGCGGGATCGTCACGTTCCAGCGGTAATCCCCGAAGGCATAGACAGCGTTGACACCCATGGGTGTATTGCTGGGAACGTATGTGGTTCATTCTTACATGTGTTACACGTGGCGACCTTTGTTCGTCGTCAGTGGAAAGGTCACTTGAGTTTTTCATAGTGACTGGAATTCGAAGAGAAATCGGGTTTAGCCCGAATTGATCGGAGGTCAGTTCGGGGGGGGGGGGGGATAACCGGGTGGAATTGGGTTTAACCCGAAAAAGTCGCTCCCTACCTATACCCAATGAAAAAAAAAAAAATTTGACATGAAAATTCAGCTGTGCAGTCTCGTGAAATATGTTCACGTACATGCCCGACCATGGCCGGCGTTGTCAAGCCCGTACCCGTCCCGGGCCCGGCCCACGCCCGCATAAAAAACGCCAAGCTCGGGCCCATGCAGTGCTCTAGTGTGTGTGTTTGAAAGGACCGCCGTGCTGCTGTAAAGTGCACATATGTCAATAACAGAAAGTTATCATGAGGAACATATGCGTGTAACATCGCGTCAAAGTGCTTTCTTGGGGTCAAAATTTCATGAATGTGAATGTCTAAACATGCTCAGGCAAAACGTGTCACAAGCTATCGAAAGCGAGTTAAAGAGTTAGAGCATGAGCTGCTGAATTCGGAAAACTCTGACATGAGCAAGTTCTTAAAGTCGTCTCCTCAACATCCTGCTGTATACACCAATATTAGCCGTTCATTTTGCCAACAGTTGTGGCCTGCCAACTGACCTTGTTCCACATCTACAGTCACCACCGGCAGCGAACCCAAATATACACCGATGCTTCAGTCTCTCTAGTTGGGTCGTCTGCTGCCTTCTGCATCCCAGAGGATGGAGCTGAGCACGGCTTCAAGCTCCCTCTTATGTCATCTGCTGAGGCCGAGGCATTCGCACTACTGGCCGCTTTGAGACATGTCTCCTCGTGTGCGCCCAGGGCCTGGTCGGTCCTCACCGACAGTAAAGTGGCTCTGGAGGTGCTGGCCTCTTACTCTGCCGCAGTCATCAGTGACACCTACACCACGATCATCGCCCTGCACTCTGAACTTGTATCACTGGGACACGAAGTGGTGTTCCAATGGATTCCGAGCCATGTCGGAATTTCAGGCAATGATCGTGCTGACGCTCTTGCTCGGCAAGCCCACGACGCTGAGCAACCAACTGTCTTTCCCCTTGCGCACTCTATGTGCCAGCTGAAAATCCGCCGCTTCACTGCCAACCGCACACAGCTCTTCCAGCAAGAAGCTATACGAACCAATGCCTTCCTTAAATCCATTGACCCTTTAATGACATATGCTGTGCCTGGCCGCATCCCGCGCATCGAGGAATCGCTGCTTCATCGGCTGCGGCTGAATGTGGCCCGAACTCCTCTCCTCCTCTTTAAGATGAATCAGCACCCATCACCTCTTTGCCCAACGTGCAACGTAGAAGCCGATGTGCCACACATTCTCATTGCCTGCCAGCGGTACGAAGACCACCGATCGAGTCTCCGGCGCCGCCTTGCTCATCTAGGCTACCGAGAGCTTTCCCTCGCGGTGCTACTTGGCCCTACCCAGCACGCTGAAGTCACGTCTGCGCTGACACGACTCCTTCGGGAATCTAAACTCCTGGGCATTCTCTGATGCGTCCTATGCGCAACGATTAGTGAAGGAGCTGTTTCTTCTGTATTTTTTGATAATTTTCTGTATCCCAGCTGTTTTCTTCTGTTTGCTTGAAAGCATTAGGGAATAGCAAGCCCACACCGTGGCTGACCTTTCCCTTCTCTTTTTTCTTACTTTACATTAAACATACCCCCCCCCCCCCCCGTTCATTTTGATGCGTTTCTTTCCCTTCAGCACGAGGCAGAAACGAGGCACCCTATTCATAAATGCGTGTACACAGACAAAAAGACGGAGCGTTCTTCGGACCTATATAGTTAGTAAAAGTAAGACGTCGTGCTCCTGTACTTCATACCCACGGCCTGCGAGATGCTCGTTATTTGGACTCCGCAGATGATGCCGTAGGGTCTTAAAGAAGCTCTGAAAGCTATCTAAAAAATTTTCCGTTCCGAACGCGTTGTGGAAGCAGGGAACTTCACTTGATGAAAAATTTTCTCTGTACGCGATGTTTTTCGTAGAAAAAAAGACACTTGAACATCGCCGCGCGCGTTCCCACACGACACGCTCCTCCGGGTCAAACGAGGAGGAGAATGAAAAAAAAAAAAACGTCATTGTTGACGTAATAAAAGTTGAGAGCGGCGACCGGGCTTCTATCCGGGTCAGTGCTGACTGGTTTTCTTTTCTTTCTTTCCGTTTTCGTTCACCCTGCTTTCTCCCTTTCAAGGGATGAATAAGGGAGGACCTCGATATTCCTGGTCGTGAAACCCCCGTTCTCGAAATTCATATTCTGGAAACAAGAAAAATCAGGGGAAATGTTGCTTCGTAAGATGATACGCTGCGATCAAGAACATAACATCACTATTTAACCACTCCAAACCACTTAAATCATTAAAGAATGAAATTTATTTATTTGATTTATTTACTTGTCAAAGTTGTTTGTTATTTGACAGTTGACATCAATTATTATTTGACAAAGTGTTGGGGGTCTAGGGGTGAAAGGCATGTGTGCCATGTTTAGTCACTACCTGTCAGAGAGGAAATCAAGTTGTTGAACGGGAGAGGGTGAAAAACCCAGGCCCTTGGACCGCTTACTGGATGCGAAGAAGTGGGTTAGGATGAGGAATGTGTTTATGGCCAAGCGTATTACACAGAGGTAAATATTCCTTAGGATAACAGCATTTAGGACTAACGGTTTCTTTTGTTTTTCTTCTTGTTTTTTTTTACATCAACGCTACAAGCGAACCAATAAAAAAAATATATCAAACGACCGCTGCCGTTTCGATCAAACGGCGTTCGATCAAATGGCTTTCGACCAAATGTCCCGCGTTCGATCACACGGCTTTCGACCAAACGACGTTCGATCAAATGTCCCGGAACCGTTGTCGGTCACTGTATGGTGGATAAAACTGAGCACTATCTGGTGACAAAACAAATGGCGCCGAGCACGGATGAACTCAAACTTGCGTGTCTGCGTCGTCCACATTTGTAGTCTGCATCGGCGAATTCTCGTTTAGCTCGATGATTGGTAAGTTGACCATAAATTGTGGTGGTCTTATGACACTGCTTGGCTATGTTGGTGTGTAACTCAGGCAACGAATGTACAACTCCTGATGCCACGATATGCCGGCGACAGCATATTGCGATATATTTCACTGAATTGTATCTGACAACATCTGGGCAAGGACACTCCTCCAGCTAAATAAAGAATTAACTGAATGGCTAACAAAGTTGCTAGTCGAAGTGACGGCCACTAGTGATCATAGTGAATTACTAATATAGCGAATATTGATATGTGACATACCGAACGGAATTAGTGGTCATAGCGATGCAGCTACCATTTTGAGGCGTGAACTGAAGCAGCGCTTAGTGCTGCACTGTGTTGAGGCCTGTACGGCTGGCCAGAGAGCGCGAGTGCGCATTGCTTTCAGAGACGCCTGTGGCAGTTTCGTGCAACTCTGCTAAGTACACGTTGTGCTGTTTGGCATAGCCACACAGTACTTCGTACGGCTGGGATATGCTTCGGCTCTCTTACTCGTTCTCTGAAGTGCGCGGGATTGACGTTTTTTTCTAGTTTTTTTTCTCTAGTGAACATGTGGATAGTGAATGGCGAACTTGCGAGTAGAGCACCTGAGAAGTAGTTTTTGGGGGTGGGGTGGGGTGATAATTTTGTTAGGAGTAGCAGAACAAATCGGGAGAAGAGTTCAATTTCTCCTTGTTTTTTTTTCTTACAGACAAACAAACAAACAAAACGTTTTTTTTTTTCTCCAGCAAATGTCAAGAAAGGGAAGCTACTCGTCAAGCAATACGCAACATAGGAAGGGTTTTGTAATGTGAATATGCAGGATGCAGCGGGATTAGCGGCATGATAGTAGTCTTGCCCCGCTGGTAGTTTTATAGGCTTAGCGCCGTATAGGCAATAGGAAATGTTAAAAGAGCCGCGGTTTTTCCTTTTTTCGAATTATCCACGGCAAATTAAACAAAAGCAAGGCTACGAGATGAAATTCTAAAGCATTATTCATCCTCTGATATACGATTTGGCTCTGAGTGTCCCGCATAATTCATTTTATCAGCACTACAAACCCGGGAGTTTATCTTGGCGGACCCTGTATATGTCACAAGTCAGTATGTTCTCAATGTTTTATTTCACGTCTCTCGGCACCCCACTTCCATGGAAGTTTAGCAGGCCTTGGTAACATTTGCAGAGCAGTAGGACATTTAACATAGGTACGATTTTATGATCGGTGCCTGGAGGTTGACAAGGGCCCCACACACTTTCATTACTTTACCCATGTGGGGAATTAGGGCAAGCGGTGCGCCGTTGTTCAAGACATTATACAGTTTCAACCTCTGAATTACACGCTCTACATGGATTCTTACTTGTGCTATGACAAGTGTAGAGTTCATGTCCTCTACAGAAAGCTGACCTCCCCCAGTGTTGAATGGTGGCATCAGGAGAACAGCTCCCTGTTCCCCCATTATAGTTTTTATCGCGGGGAAACCCTTGTCGCTCATTACCAGGCAGAACATGTGTGAGAAAACCAGACTGCCTTGTTATGAGGGAATCTGAGTGCCGTCCCCCATAGGGCTCAGAAACAAACGCAATCACGCCATTGGGAATGATACCCACAAGCCACTTAAGAGTGTATCCCCCCTTATAGTGAGAATAAAGGTACTAATGTTGTTCCTACGAACGCTTGTGGCACGAACGGTAGTGATTAAGCTAAAAACTTGAACCAACACGTGCGACTGTAGCCGAAGCGAATACGAGTGTACTTAGCAGAGTTGCGAGACTGGCCCACCAGGGGAGAAAAGCAGCGCTGCTGTCGCCCCCCGAAACTCCAGCCGAACATGCCTATTGCCACCCACAACACAACAAGAAACAGTCACCACGATAGCGAACAGCATACAAAACACAGACACGGACAGAACAGCGTTCAACTGGCACCTGAAGTTTATTTTCATACTCCACCTACTCCAGAAGGTCTCTTTAGGGAAAGCAAGGTCAAGCGGGGAGAGGTTGACCGATTTTTGGTTGACTTCGCTCGGGGTCGGGGAGTTAAATGAGGATGGCCTCTACAATCTCACGGCCTAACCTTGAACAGTGTCTGTAGACCAATCTTCGTTTACTGTATGTGATAAACCCCCAAGCAGCACAATGTACCGAAAGTCGAGTGCAATAGGGGTGGACGGGTATGTGGAAGACCTTGAACGAACTGGTGAAACTAAAGAACGTTGATAAGGCACATACCGTCCACCCCTATTGCACTCGACTTTCGGTACATTGTGCTGCCTTGGGCCAAAGAAAAAGCAAAAAAGAAACTTCTTCCACCGTTGCAGCGGGGCTCTGAGTGAAAAATAGCAGACGACGCTCTTCGAAACCAATCAGCGGCTCCACTTTTCTGACGTCAAAATGACGCAAGCGGCTCGACGGCTCGTTCCGGGTATTGCCACCGTTGCGCACGGTCGCGATTTTCAAAATCGGATTCTGCGATATTTATGCACCTGTTGACAGAATTACTCCGCATGGTGCATTTAATAAGCTTACGAACCGCTCTGTTAAAAAAAAATGGTAGTGATGAAAGTGCTTTCTGCACAGATGATCCTCATATGGCGTGGGCGCAGGAAAGCTATTGAGCGCTGATAGAGATGTTGATGAGCTCTCCTTTTACGAACTCCTATGATCTTGTCTCATGTTTCTGTTTTACTTTCTGCTATCCTCATTACCCTCGCATCTCAGCGCACGAATACCGTCAAAAGATCAGTATTCGTCGGTGTTGTCTCCATGCAATTTCGGAAATGTGCTCCATAGTTGACCTTCGATGATGCATGTCTTTGAGTCTTTCTACCCCGGTCCTTGATCGTAAGACTATGTTGCCTAGGTGACAACTCACGAACGCACATAATCACATGTTGACATTGAAACTTTTATCCATCAAGAGGGCGCTGACTTCGGTTCTATTGCCCTCTGCCTCACTCTCCCCATCTTTCCTGATGACATGCGTTTCGGTTTTGTTGTCATGTTAGATGTGTGTACATACCCAATAATGATTGTCTTCATCAACTGGGAGAATCAATGTCGTACGCTTGCGTGATTTGTCCGTTGTATGGCGCAGATTACTTCATTGATTTTTTCATTCATTTTTTCATTACTTTATTGATTTTTTTGGCCTCGATACAGAAGGCCTGCCCATTGCCTCCTCTCCCTCCTTGGAACGTGGACATATAAAGTCAGAATTCGTCTGCTACAGCGATTTGTCGTTCTGCGTATTCAAGAACTCGCAAATGATTGTAGCACACTTGGAACCTGTAGACCTGAATATGCAGACAAAAAGTGCAACACACTTTCCAGAAAATCAATCTTGACAAAGATATGGGCCGTTGTGCACTTTATTTTAAAGATTTCCCATTTAGTTCAATCACTACTCGCAGACGGCGGTGGTTCGTCTCCATGGCTACGACCGCTGAAAGCACGTTCGTGATTGGCTACCGCCTTTGAAAACACGGTCCTGATTGGCTGACTCTTAGTTGTTACGTCACGTGGACGAGTAAGCAGGCTTTCTCTATCGAGGTGGTGTTGGTTATGGCTTCATTGGCATCTCCATTGAGACATACTATTCCAGGTTCTAGAAGGTAGCACTGCCTCAGGGGAAGCCCAAGCGAATTACAGCCTGTATCATTCGAACAACGCTAGCCGAGATTAACTGCCTCTGTGTGTTCGAGCAGACTTCGTAACTGCTTCGTAATTGCATCACGTGCTATAGGTTGTGGGGTGTACGGTGTACCCGATGAATCTACGATGCGTTCTGTGTTAGGCTGCAAATTATTCATCACAGCTGTGAACCACCCTATGGGTGCAACTCTTCTGTGAAGGTCTCGAGCTAATGACGCGAACCTTCTTAACGTCATTCGTTTAGAGTACGGCCGCTCTGCGGAAGAATTCTATTACTGTGCTAATGGCGAAAGAGATGAAATGTGACGACAGTCATCACGACGTGATCCCATTCTGAAAGGAGTGGAATACACGATTATCAACGACAGTAGCCTTGTGGGTTACATCTCATTTCGCCTATTCCCACTTCGCCTAATCCGGATTATCGGATTAGAGAGGCAGGAGGGGTGACAGGCGTTAGGCGAAATGGGACTGCCGTGCAATCACATTAGGCGAAACGGGACTGTCGGCAAGTGGGCGTTACTTACACGCCCCACCTCGATGGTGACGTCTGCAAGAAGTGAATGCGCTCGTCCGACAACAACCTTACGTCGTCCGAAACAAGGACCCTTTACATTTGCAAATGAAGGTGTGTGCGATGGGGGGCGGACAGTTCCTCACCGAACATTTGCTCACCAATCCAGAGCTGAGACCGCATATTTGCTGCAATTTGATGTTTCCCGGGTCCCACCAGTCAACCCTCCTCCTCCTCAAGCCACAACAAGGTATGTTCTTCTGCGAGAAACTACCACTCTATTATACTGTGCCACCACCCACCAAACACGACACCTACGGTAACTTACGAAAAAAAAGAAAAGAAAAGAAATACGCACATATAAAACTTGGTGAGCATTGGTCCGCCTTGAACGTTCGCACAAATGTCCGGTGAACAAATGTCCTGCAAATGTTGTACGTAACGCCGTTACAGTAATCTATACTCTATTTCGGTACCGGAGTGCAGATCGCGATATTTTGCTTGATAAAATATATATGCTTGAATAAAACCAACAAGGTTTTAAAGTTTTGTTAAGATGCGAAAGTGACTTTCGGCAGCATGACAGGGGACCGCCTTCTTTCCTCACGTGACACGGATCAGTAGGCGAAGTGGGACTGTCTGCAGCATACATTAGGCCAAATGGGACCCAATCACCCTCCGTTTTACTCATTTTTTGCCCGTTAAAGTGTAACACTAGTATAAGAAAACGAGTAATTTAAGTTCTTTTGGAGGCTAGATGGAGTGCCAAAAACCTCTAGTCCCATTCAGTGGTCTCATGACTAATGTACTAATGAACACGGGAGGTTATGCGCAGTTTAGGCCTAATGCTCGGGAGTAAATTTCAGGGTCAGAGGACGGAAAATGGGGAATAGTTGCAACCTAGAAAACTAGCAACTGTAATGGCTCTTTCAATTTACTCCCTTTATACTCACAGTGCACGTCCTTATAAGGACAGCCCTTATAAGGACAATCTGTCCTTATAATGTTGGATATTTGCACGCGCCCATTTTTAAACTGATCTTATTTCGGTTCTGATTTTGACTGTATTTGCCAACTATCCTGATCCTGCAACAAAGTAACGCGGAACTCAATAAGTGATTTCGCAGCACAGGGTCAACTAATCACGACGCTACTTTCGTTTTGCGACAGACCACGCCCAACTTTCATTCATTCCTAGCTGCAAGCAGTGCATACATAGCAGCCATAAATATAGAGGTCGTCTAGCCATAACATTTTGTAAGGTCTGTTTTGACTTGTGCTGCATAGGTTTTACTGCTTAGTTCGACACTGCCCGTCAATAAAGCAACGAGGAGTAATACGTTGTGATAAACAAATGGTATTACGCCATTAGTATCGGTCGTGCAATATGAAACAACGTAGTGTGCTGGGCTAATCGCTGGGAAGAGCAAACGGCAGGAGGACGCATATTACAACCGTAACGGCAGCCTCCTAACCGTCAATACTGAAAATTTTTAGGTGGGTTTCTCGGAAAAAATTGCACGCTCTTTATAATTTTGACTTAGTCTAGTGATGTTATTTTAAAAATTCCTGCATCAGGACCACCGTAAGAAAGACTTACCTTACCGGAGCACCTAATTTTCAGGTGAAATTCAATCAGTTCGAGCGTCCTGATAAACAAATAGTTTTGAAACGGGTATAGAACATAAACTGTAAATATAGCAACAGGTAAAACAGTTTGTCGTATTCGGACCATAAAACGCGTCTACAAAAAAAAAAAAAAAAAAAAAAAATAATACATGCAATGCAAATGTGAGCAGGAGGAGGACAGTATGTCCAACAGCAACAACAATTATATTTTGACGATGAAGTGGGGAGGTTTTCCACTCTAGGACAGTATATACAATGCACAGTGGAATATAAAACCATCGATGAATTACGCAATGATATACAACATTACAATTGTTACAGCCTACAACTTTACAGTGAGGAGAACAGTCAACGTACTACTATGACGTTGAATACTGTGCCTACGACGTACGAATACGTACGATAAGACAGTACGTCTCTGCACATGAGAGAGAGAAATGGTTGTTGTTGTTGGTGGTGGTGCTGGTAGTAGTGCTGAAAGAGCACGCCGTTGTCGGTCTCAGAGAGGTGAGACGACTAACGCTCTGGGGGAATGTACGTCTTGGGCAGGCTTCTAAAGGAAAGGTGTGACAAAGCGCGTGATAAAGCGTCTGTCCACTCAGGAAGCAGCAATAAGGGGGCATTCGCAGTCTGGCCACAATACTACGGTAAAAAAGGTGAAGCAACGTGGTGGTGGCGATGCTAGTGAAAGAGGTCGCCGTTGTGTGCCTCACAGATGTGGGCAACATCACGGCTAACGCTCTGGGCGGAATGTGCGTCCTGGGCCGACTTCTAAGGGAACTGTGCCGACGTATATCTGATAGCGTCTAAGGGAAACCCAGGAAAAACCCAAGACAGACCAGCCGGCACCGGAATTTCGAACGCGGGTACCTCCCAATATCGACGTGATATGGCCAGCACGTTACTCACTCAGCCACACGAACTGGTCAAGCAACGTGGACCTCACGTGTAGTTGTTGTAGTACCTCATTTAAGAGCGACCCAATGAGACCGTTCTACGTGGGAAAGAAAAAATCTGATGGGCAGCGCAAAAGCCTTACTGCTTAGCGTATACTACAGAAGTGCATTTTTGTGCCACGCAGTTCTTCTGTACGTCGTCGCATCGTTCGTTGCATGGTTTTTCTTTCTGGGTCGCATCGTTCTTCGTATACATACGTACGACAAAATGCAGGGCACGTCGTGCGACAAGTCGCATAGTTTCGCGTCACAAAGTGTCGTATGCTGCATTTGAAGACACATGGCCGGCGACACCCCAACGACATTTCATTACGGACGGCCGTGTTGCTAGAACAGCGTTGCCAGATATACGTTCGCTCACACTTAAAAAAACTTTTCTCACATTATAAAACATAGTAAATCACAACAATTCGTTATTTATTTCATTTGCCTTCGAAACGCAACCCGAAGAAATCATGCACAATTTGCATGTAAAACGCACACTGTTCATCATTTTTTTCTCTGACCCACCCACCACATCTAAAACAGAGGTAGCATTATTGGCTGCCTGTTTCGTGACGTCATGTCACCACATCCGCGCGACAACCTGCCGACGGCATCGGAGATATCCATACAGTTTTGTCGTGCTGCGCGATGTGTCGTATAGAGCAGCTACGACGACCTATTTCGCAGGAATCCGTCCCAGGATGCTTTGCGCTGCGACGCGTCGCGCGACACGTCGCGCATTTTGTCGTACTTGTGTCCCGGCCTGACTTAGGAGAACAAGAACGACCAAAACAGAGTTGCACCCTGTGCAGGCAATACACCTGGGAGCGCTCTAAGGCACTGCCGATGACTTTACGGTCGATAGCGGACGCCAAAATAGCGAGACAGGGTCCTTGGTATGTAGACATAAAGGAGAAACAACAGCCACAGGAGGGCACGGCAAGACAAGCACAATGAAGTGTTTTTCTTGTAGCGTGAGCACAAGCAGCGAAAAAATAGCACCATTCTCTTCGTTGTGCTTTCCTGTCCCTTCTTGTTTCTTATGACGATAGAGGTCGTCTGTAAATTTACCCATGCACTCTCTGCTGTTTTTGTGGAACTGGGAAAAGAGCAGAAGGACCGGATTGGTGGCGTGCAGTGATGGAAGTACTGGAAGGTCGAAGTGCTCAAGTCAAAGATATCTCTCAGTATTCGTGTTTTACTTAAAGTACATTTTAGTTCATGTACTTTGTAATGTACTTTAAGTACTTTTCTTCGGTACTCTCCTTTCAACTACTGAGTGGGCAATACGAACGTAAAACCTGGCCGCAAAATCGCTTCATTAGGCTCATATTAATGAGACAACTGTAGACTATCCGAGTTTTCTAACTAGCACTTGTCAAAAAACGTTTGCTGAAAACTTTCTAAAGATAAGAGTGGAAACATAATTATCTCGCGATTTATCACTACCAAGTGGTGAAGCGTCCAGCGATGCGATCTTAATTTGTAATGTGCTTGATGAGTACTTTAAAGGCTTTGCAAACGACTAAGTACATTTCCAGTATGATGCTTTGTACTGTACTTAAAGTACAACAGGTGCTAGGACCCGGTACCTTATACAATTTTGAGGTGCTTTGCCCATCACTGGTGATGATGCGAGGGGTGACGTTACGAAAGCATGACCGGATTGACCGATAGACATCGTATGACGATGAACCATTATCAACCAGTTTAATATAGGGGCCATTAAACGTTGATTTACACACACAGCTGACGCTGAAAATAGTTACATTATATATAAATTACTGTTGCGTAACCGTCCCTTTTGTTTTTCATTGATGACATGTAACATGGGGTGAAGTGTCACCAGTCCTTTAACTAAGAAAGTGAGGACACACGCATGGCAAAAAGGAAGAGAAGAAGGGTTTACTAGGAGTAAAAGAAGAAGCAGAAGGGGGGAAGCCGGCTGTTCCCCTGTCAACTTGGGACAACATTTGAGTAACGTATCGTCACTGAAACCGACTTTTTCTCATATGAGGCGGAAAGTGGATATATCATCACTTGCTGCCAGTGGCTGCCATTTTCGTTCAGACGTGCTGAGCGTATTAAGTTGCCATTCTATTGCACAGTGTTGCCAGATGTTGGTGTACTTGGCTTGCGTTAATTGAAAGTGAGACACTCGCGCGAAATAAGTGCCGCGTTTCTCGTATCACACAGCCTCACACGGCTGTCATTTATCACCCCTTCATTATTTGTCGTAGTGGAGGTGGTTAACGTGGCTGTCGATATGTCGGCATTCTGCTCGGTGACAGATTGTGCATGCTTCGTCGACATGAGAAGCTGTGCACAAATTCCTTAGAGGTACCGTAAAACAGCAGATAGGCAGTTCGTGGGCAGTGCATTGCTTTAAACCTAGTCCAACAACGAATACACGTGACATATCACATTTTTCTTTTAATTTGCTAGCAAAATTGAGGCAAAATAAAGTGCCTAAATCGCTCTACCAATCCAAGGATGGACTTTAATACCCTTTGTAGAAGCGAGTGCCGCCAAGCCGCCATATTGACACCCAAGCTTACCACCATGCATGAATGCTGTGTACCGGTTTTGCCAACTTTTTCAAACCTCATTTCCTACGAATTTACTCAACTCTAAAATGCGGTGTGTCGCTAATCGTGTCGCTACACCTTTGTGAGCGTATCGCGAGCTGTGCGTGGGAGTCAATATGGCTGAAATTCGTAGCAGATGACGCGACTGTCTTCACCCTATACAGAGGGAGCTAGTATTGCGGCATTCTAAGCAAAAGGGCTCGGGGGCGACACCTGGCGGGAAATAATCCACAATTCCTCGAGCAACAGTGATCTATGTCCCCGATTTCCTGCTTCTGACAGCTATGTAGCCGACACGTAACCGACTCTGTCGTGTTCTTTTTTTTTTCAGTCTTAGACGCAGTATATGCATGCAATGTAGTTTTGCCGCAGTACTTGACGAGCAATTGGAAGTAGTGGGCACTTCGACACTGCTGCTGCTTTTTGGTAACTCTCCCCTATTATGCTGTACTGCAGTATAGCGAGAAATAAAGTGAAGTGTTGCTCGCAGTTTTCAATTTGACTTCTCAAAAAAAAAGAAAAAAACAAAAAAAAAAAAGCCATGAGTGCATTCGAGAAGAAAATTGTGGCGTAAGAGTACACTGCGAGATGCTATCGAGTAGAAAAATGGCCGTCTCTGGCTCCAAAACGCAGTAAAAACACCCAGAGAGCGCAGCCGACGCCGGAATTCGAACCCAGGCAACACTAATCCGAATCCTTGTGTCTCATCCCATACGTGATGCCGTTTCGCATAAAGATAGATTCGTGGGTGGTGACATTGGGTATTGTACTTTGTGCCGGTGTCCTCCGCGAAGGAGTATGTGAGAGTGACGATATAGGTGGTCCGCATTTAGCTCGCCACTTTGGAGTCATGTGGGTGCAAACTCGGGTTTCATGCGGTAAAAGTGCTTTGCGGTTTCTGCAATGGGTGTCGCACAAGTAGCTGATACGGCCGCTGTCAAACGTTCATCACCTCCCCGGAGGCACCTTAAACCAAGAAAGAGGAAGACATCAGCGCTGGTATGTGGGTATGGCTAGCTCACCATAATGTGGGTTGGCTACTGGTTAGTGAAGGAAAAGTGAGGTGAGGTGAGGAAAGGTGAGGAAAAGTGAGGATCGTAGTTCGGGCGCCAAGTTGTAACGTTGCGAGCGTTACCGTGTAACGACGGGCCATCAAGCAAGACGCTAACAGTAGGTCTGCGTTTCGAGGAAGAATGTCTACTTCCTCTTCTTTCGTTTATTTTTTTCAACCACACATCGTCTTCGTCACATACATCAGCAGGGAAGAAGCAAGAATCACCTTATACTTCTTTTCATTTATCGTGTGATCACCCAGTAAATGGTTAGAAATCTCAACTTATTTAATTGAATTTAATTCATTTTATTTCATTTGAAATAAACTTCAAACATACATAACGTGTGTTTTGTTTTATGTCGTGTATTTTGACGTCGCTTACGATATGAATTAACAGCAGTGTTCGCTGAACTAGCCTAGCTGTCACCGATAGTCGGTATGGTGAGCGATGGTCGTCGGTGCGGATTCATCTCCGGGGTGACAAGCTGTTTCTGTGATCGAACCTTAATCTCTGAAATGTGCTCCGAGTTGATGCATGCCACACAGTAAACTTTTTTACACTTTTTTGGTGTAAATGGCTTGTCCCATGGCGCACACCTTTTTGGTGTTGCCTTTACACTCAAATGATGGGTGTTTTCTAATGCACCCTTTAGTTAAGTGTATTCCTAATAAAACACTGTTATAATGGGTGTTTAAAAACAAAAACACCCTGAAAATGGGAGTATTCTATTGAAAACACCTTTTATGATGGAATTATTTGCTAGCAAATATTCCCTCGAAAATAGTGTAATAGGAGCTTCCGCGCCAGCATACCGACACCACTGGCCGAGACATACAGTTCGACGTTCTTGCTTCTATGGCAAGCAGCACCGCGAACGCGGTAGACTTCCAGCCGTGGTTCCATTGTTGAACCTAAACCGGAGTGCAATGCGTCGCAGGCACGCCTCGTTAGCTTGTTAACACTGTGGGACCAACGTGAGTGCAGAGGCGTAGAGAGACCTGGGGCTCCCTCAGTAGCCTATATTGGCGTGTCGGATGTATCATATACTGAAATAAAATTTGTTGGGGCACGTTCGTTACATGAGGTGGGGCGGGAAACGTTTGTAACGGTGGCGGGAATGTGTTTTTGCAATGAACACTCACGCTTGCAACGAGTCAAAGGTATAAGCTAAATTTCTAACATCCCTCCCTGTCAAATACTGTGTTTTTAACTCAGGTTATCGTCTATAATGTGATTACTTGCTGAGCGGAGCTGTGAAACCAGCATAATTTTTCTCTCACGAAATAAAACACCATTTTTAACACCATACTCCCAATTCAAATGGGTGTAAAAAAGGTGCATTCGACGGAAAACACCTGTTTCAACACCCCACTTTACACCATTAATGATCCACATTGGATAAGACGTGGTGTATGTCGATATTACACCTTTAGTAATGCACTTTTTGCACTCTTTGTGGAATAGAAAAGGGTGTTTTTATCAGAATACACTTTGTTTGAGCAAATAAAGGTGTAAAATGATTTACTGTGCACTCAGTGCTACGGGGAACAGGGTAATGGCTGATGTTTGATTCGTGATTGTACGGGCAGACGGAGTGTCGCATCACCATCAAAATCAAGTTGTTGTTGTTCTTGTTGGATAGACGGGCGGACGGACTAGTTAGTTAGTTCATCTGACAGTCAACAGCTAAGAAAAAAAGCAAGATACACAATCAACGGCAAAAAAAAAGAACATGAGCAAAAACAAAAACAATTCGCATCGAGGACGGCAACAGATAAATTAATGATGATGAATGGGGAAATTCGCCACATGAGGTGCGGCCCGCTACCCGATAGCCATATAGGCACAATGGGCAGGATAAGATTTGTCCTGATGATGAGGTAATGAATAAATAGTTGTCGATAGAAAGTGGATTCAGTGAGACATCAACATAACGCTAGGCAAAAACACAACACACAAAAACACACAGGTGCACAAAGGTATAGGGAGGCACATCTTAGGTATACAGGAGACCGGTGTCCCGGAAGACATCAAACGTCATTAAGCACAATAATAAACCTGACGCAGTCTTCTTTAGTTTAGACTGAGTTCGAATCACAGCGAACACCGTAGGAAAGTCATTAAAAACACGCCGCGCATACGACAAAACCGTCTCCTGTGAAAGAAAACGGCCCAACAAAATTAAAGGATTTTTTTTTCTAGTGGGAGAATTAACCTAGCCTGGAGTCATAAAAAAGATTTCCAAAAATGATGCAATACCATTGTAGACTTACGGATATTAGTTACAGTGAGTGAGTGAGTGAGCTAGTCATTTTGACGATGGTGCACACCACCACCAAGTGGTCCAATTGCAGGCTCTGCTGCGGTTTCTTGAATGAACGAGGTTGATTAGTGTCTTGTAAATTGTGACTTTATACATTAGAACTACGGGTCTATTGCATTGACTGTGATCAACAACCGTGACACTATGCTGTGACTTACACTGCACTCTTAAAAATGAACTTCACTGCAGAGCACGCTCATAGCCAACCATAATCTCGAATGATATCGTTATCTGCCCTGATTTGTTGAAACCGGGAGGCGTACGCCTTTTCTGTGACAATTATGAACAGCATAAGTGTCTCAAAAAAGGCGTACGCCTCCCATTTTCAGCAAATCGGACCAGATAACGATATCATTCGAGATTATGGTTGGCTATGAGCGTGCTATGCGGAGAAGTTCATTTTTAAGAGTGTGTGTTTGGCTCTCGGCTTGACTGTGGCTTTTCGCTTTCTTTGGCCATTCTCCTTTTCTTTTTTTTTCTTTTTGTTCTGTGTAAGCGTATTGGGGTATAGCCAGTCCGATTTAGTCGTGATTCACCTCCCAATTTTTTTCTTCTATCTATCACCATCACATCACGACGGTGATAAGAGTAGGTTAAAGAATATGGAGATGTGAGCCCGCTTAGCGCGGGCCAAGTTACCCCAAAGCTTAGTTTTGATATGTTCTGCCATCAAGTACTTTTTAAGACTTTACGTCCTGGTGGACTATGTTCAGAAGCGCATCATTAAGCAGGAGCTTAGAGCACGACTCAAAGTGTATCAACGTCTGTAACGACGTCGAACTTTCATGAATGTTTCACATACTTCACTTCAAGCCCGTTATTTGTCTCTGCCTTCACTCCTCATGGACATATCAAGAATTTTCGTGTCCTGCTGCCGTACTTCGCTTTTAGTGGCCGTCGTTGTTATTGAACAACATGAGATACTTATTCTAAATTCTAATTATTCTATACCCTGTAGTACGGTACTATACCATAGAATAGAGTCCTACAAAATTTAAGTAATAAATAAAAACAAATCGCTTCACAGACTTTTACTTAACGCATTACAAGTAATTGCGCTACTAGTAATCAATTGCTTTCGCGAGTGATTTTGCGAGTAATCGATTAGTTTTCCGAGCAAGTAATTTTTCAAGTAATCTGATTACAATTTTGAATAATTGATTACAAGTAATCGATTACTTTTCGACTAAGCTTTATTCATACACGAAACAAACCCACAGACTCTATCACAGCCTTTTCCATCTGCGTTGCTTTCCAGTACCATGAGTGGAAGTGGAGGTCATTGTGATGGGATTCCGCACATGCATTTTTAGTGTCTCCACCAACGGCATGGCCGACCGGGTTAAGGCGTTCCGCTCGTCGGTGGTAGGTCGTGCTGGAGAAGACTTGGAGGTGGTGGGTTCGAATCCTTCCGCCGGTTGTGCTGTCTGAGGTTTTCCCTGGGTTTTCCGAAGACTTTCCAGAAGAATGTCGGCTCAGTTCCCCCTGAGGTCGACACAGGACGCATACTAACCCGCACCTACTCCTTCCTGCTGTCCTCTCTCCATCTGTGCACATCTATACGCCCCTCATAGCCAGTGTTGCATCACGGCATAAAAAAAAAAGAAAAAAACTTTAGTGCCTGGGGCGATTTTGAGTGTCGGCCGTAATGAGACTTCGGCCGTAATCAGATACCGTCGTAGGAACACTAGGTCAAGCTTCGAATATAGTGAGTCACCTGGAATTTCCAAGTTAGAATGTAGCCCGGCTGAGCGCCGTGAAGACCTATTGAATTATCCTATGACCTATTGATTATTGACATATTGAAGGCCTATTGTGAAGATCTCAAGGGTAATCTTCAGAATGCATCCGTTGCTCGCTCGTATCCGCATAGCATATGCTGTGCGTCAACCCATGCCGCGAATGATATGGTTGTCGCTTCTGATTCGAAGAGAGAGGTGGGCGTACGCCCCCCCCCCCTCTCTTTTCGAATCTGAACCGATAACCCTATCATTCTTGGCAATGGTTGGAGCACAGCGTGCTATGCGGTGAAGTTCTGTTTTTAGAGTGTGCTGTTTACTTCTGATAGGGTCGTGCAACCCTGAAAGGAGCGCTCGTGTACGTCTCTTCCTTCTATCTTCTGATTGTGTTCAACTATAGCGCGCTTTCAAATACATCCCAGAAGCGGGTCGGGTTGCGCACAGGTAGAGTTGCTCAACCCAGAATTTAACATGGGTGCACTGTAAATGATGAAGACACGTTTCTGTAGCTTTTCTTTTCATCCCTAGTAATGTACGATTTCACTGAAGCGATATTACTTACGCGTATACGCAATACATGCTCTAAAAGATTAGTCATGCGAAGGTGTGTGCTGACGTGTGCCCATTCGGAGTTTCATTACTGGAAACAGGAACAGAGCCGCAAAGGAAACTAAATTGAAAGCCGGGCATCATAAACCGAAATATTTCGGTCGCGCGAATGGAAACGGTAAGAAACTACGCAAGTTATAATAATAAGTGTGCCTGTTACCATTTCATTAGTAGTTGCTAGACTGCGACAGAAAACACAGCAGTGATAACATATGTTAATGGGGCTCTTGTGATACAAGTAACGTTTTGATAAAAGTTAGAGGCCCTTCGAAGTCCGCCGTCCGTTGTATTTGGCTTTGATGACTCACTTACGACTAGCGTTGTCTAAGCATGCGAGCAATAGGAGTTCCAGCTCCTATGTTGATCAGATTATGACAACAAGTGTTAATACTTGACACATACAAATTCACGCGTAAGATTCTTATTTTCTATTAGAGCGATTAGAAAAACAATAATCAGGCAGCGCAAATTAACACCAGGGGTGTTTATAGAGCTATTGCAAAACACAACCTATGACGTCTGAGAAAAAGGAATGGTAGATACTGAAATGTCGCCTCGTCAGCAATAAGCGACAGTCACAGGCCATTGTAACAGCATATTGCAACCAAGTGCTGTAGCAGTTCTTTGTTTCCTGCACGTGTGAGTGCGTTAGCTCCATGATATATGGGCAACGGATTCGTTTGCCATGTAAAACAAAGGTGGAATTATAAACAAAAGTTATACCAGTTCGTCGCGGCTGTAGTTGATGCGCAAAGATATCACGTTATTTGTGACTGACAAAGGAGACATGTGCAGCGAAGGACGTTTGCAAAGAAGTCGTGCGGAAAACGGTGCCTTAAAAGCCACAGGCAACTATCTTCCTAATTCTACTCCAAATATAGAAAATTTTTGGGATTGTTTTCACGTCTACAGCTTTTTTAGTCCGTCTTTAATTTGTCCTAATGAAATATGAAAAAGAAAAAAAAGCAATGCCATATCATCATCTCTGTGCATATTATCAGTAAACAGTGTAGACACCCTCCCGGAACCGTTGTACGAATTGTGCTACTACGATAATACTGGGTAATCACAGCGTGGTCACTTCGGGCGTACTTTGTTATATTGACGTTCTTTTATTGGTCGACTAGTAGGAGACAGAAACAGTGCACGGCGTACATTCAAGAAGGAGAATATACATTGACTCAGATCAGACTGGAACGAAAGCGCACAGACCGGCAGTACAATAAAGCATGTAACTGTTGACATATGTAGAGCACTATCACTGTGTCTGCCCATTACCACTCTACAGATACACATGAAAGGCTTTGAACGCCGAATGAAAAACAACACAATTACATGATGACAAAAAGTGCACAGAACTGACGCATTAATAAACATGACTCAACACTGACATGTCACAAATACTAAGGTACATAATCGCAGTACGTCAGCCGAAAATATGTTCAATGAGTTCAGCTGGCAGGAACAAACGGGCTTCTGGAAATTCTGCGAAGGGATCTGGTGCTACGCGACGACACTGAGAAGAAGATTCTCCTGGGGAGATCTCAACTTGATCAGCAGCACGTGCTTGCTCTGCTGTCAGAACGAGAACTGAAGACGAAGCCGCGGACACCGCTGGCTCAGGTTGACGGCATGGAGTTGCGGGCTGGGGTTGAGAAATCGCCGACAGGAAGGTAGTAGGAGCAGGTGCCTGGGTATCCTTGGAGACACTGGGCTTCGTGCCCAACACAGGACGCCCGCTGCGCCAGCCTGATCTAATTCCAGGACTGATAAACCTGCACTTCCGGTACAATGTCATCAAGGGCAGACGAACGCTACAGCAGATGATCTCCAACATCATCAAAATTGACCGATAACAAGTACTGAGGCAGGCGGTGCAAACAGAGTCAGCAACAGTCTTGCAGGCGCCAAAGAAGACGTCATACTCTCGTGGAACGTCCAGAGCTCTCGCAATAAATGACGGTAGACACTCTTCGAACGACCTCGTATCGCTGACCACGCAGCGAACTTCATGAAGCTGTCGGAAGAAATTGAAGATCCGTTCGAAGACGCCCACAATGACTTCGCGCTTACAAAGCGCCGCAAGCCTTGTTTGACAGTTTCTGAAGAACCGAAGTATGTCCCAAATAAGATCGTGAAGCAGGGTAACTTGGAGCCGTACGGGGTCCTGGAAACTTTGAGGCGGCACAGGCAGGAGTGACGGGGAGATGAGGAGCGGAGATCCTTCGAGAGAGCATTCCAGATCTTTCAGTCCTTCATCAGTAGGGCTACCAGCGAATGATGGTTGCCTGTTTGTGGGTGGCTGTGCAGGGCAAACTGGTACCATGTAACTGGCATCGGGGATGTGCACTGGGTAGTGGTGCACATCACACGCTGAGAACCGGCCTGACGCATCCACACAGACGGCACGGTTTTCCAAGTATCTGGGAATGGGCACTGGATGGACCTGCGAAACTGGACACTGCAACAAGACAAAATCACACATAAACAACCTGTCCACGACGCTGATCGCCGCATCTCAGTGTGCACACCAATAACATAATATCGAAGACATGATAATAATGTGATAATATCAACGTTGTGGCTGGGTTTCCACCTTCTTCCGCACAGAGACAACTATGTGATTTGATGTAAATAAATAAATTAAGCGTAAAGAAGAATCAATCTTTCTTCCGAAGAAACCGGAGGTTCCGCCGCAATGTCAACATCATTATTCGCTACTAGGACGTAACATTTCGATATTACATATTTTAGATATTGAAGGCAATATCACGAATAATCGAAATACACTGTGAAATTCGAGGTAGATAGGAAATAACGACGTATGGTTAACATGAGACGCCTCGCTGTTAATGCAATAAAGACAAGGCTCGTTCTGCAGTTGCAGTATTGGGAATTTCGTGGTGGTGATGTTAGCAGCTTGCCGTTGTTGGGAATATCGCAGATATTTATGTACCATCCCAATCAATAACGCTTCAACAACGTATCGATATCAAAAAAGAATTTTACGTAAAACTTAGTTTTATTAAAACTCAATTTTATCAGTAAAGACACGATGGCGCTTGAAGGCAAGCTAATGACAATTTAAACAACGTCACGAGGAACCAAAGCAAATAAAATACAAAAACTTACCGCCTCCATGCTCAATCCAGCTGGTTGTGACGGATGGTGTTAACAGTTCCAGAGTCAGTGCTGCACTGTGGTCATGCATACCACTCAAAACGGAAATGGACCGCACTGCGTCACTTACAAGAACTCGTGACGTTTCAAAGTCATTGTCTTCAGAACATTCTCCTTTCCCCCTGGGTCCAACTTATATTCTAACCCTCGGTGACTCATAAAGGGTCACCCAGGTATACTTCCTTAAAAGTCATAAGACCCCAGTGCTGGGGCTGAAGGGGACAATGGAGGTAGACTTACTGACAATAAAGAGGGTCAAGAAATGTTGATGACTGACTCTACACTCTAAATCTTTTCACACCTTTAAAGGTGTAATAACGTGCATGGCGCACGCCTTTTTAGGTGTAATTTTGGTAACATCATAATGGAGCACGGTTTCGCACAAATTTTCTTTACTGGAGTGTTGTCTGTCCTCCAAAAATTAAGTCTTGCAACATCTCAACATTTTTCAACAGTATTGTAGACACTTGCCCGTGCTCGATTATCGGTAGCGATGCATATATGCATTAGCTCGTAACTACGATATCCAAGACATCATGAAAGCAAGATTTGCACTGACACTTGATCTTTAGTAATGCTTTCCGAATTTTGTAAAATATCATCCTGGAGATGCAATGTTACGCAACCAGGTTGAATGTGCATAGCGCACACCTTTAAAGGTGTGAAAAAGTTTACAGTGTAGGAATGCCCAAAGAAATTCTAGCTGTCTTTGACCTATTCTACTTCCGTTTCTTAAAGTCGAAATAAGCAGGTGTACAAGGTGCACTTTTTACTAACGCAGTGTGATTCTTTGCCTACGGTGAACGTTTTCAAAAAAATGCTGTCGCAAAAAAGTAAATAATGCCTCTGAAACGACCGAAAATTCACTGCACTCCTTCGCACTCGATGCCCTGGAAACAATAGCCACACGTCGTTTCGACGTCGCGCACCATCAACTATTCAGCTGTGGGAAGCTTATACATTGATTTTTTTGTAATGTCGGAAAGTGAGGTCAATTCTAAACATCTTTGCACTTGTCAGTCCCAAGGTAGCCAGACCAAACGGCACCAAACGCCCACAATGTTCAAATGTTCCATTTCATGTGCGCACTATGTTTTCAGTGCTGTATTTCCCCGCGAGGTCATCGCGATGCTTCTGCAACCAATTCCTTCGAAAGCTACAGCTTGTCTCAGTGGCGCCCGTCATTGGCTAGGAGAGCGAAATCTCCCCCACCTCCAGCTCCTGGAGTGCAGTGTTGCTATAGGTTAGAACGTTGTGACGTGACCCGGTTCCAGAGATGAAGGAGAGGCTGATGCGGATTATGCTCTTTGAATGGCACTGTTTCGCGGTAAAGACGCTCGCTCGAAGTGAATGAATTCTATATTTGGATATCGTAAGCCAGGTTCTTTCATGGAGCATAATAATTGCAGAATGTTTGTCGTGCAGTTGTGCCCCTTTAAAGTGTCTTAGTTACACGTTTTATTCAAGTATGCGAAGTTAATTTCACGGAGTTCGTAAAATATGATGTGCCCATATATAAGTGTGTCAGCATATGACAGGCGTCAGTACCGTCTTTGTTTGTCTTTTCTTTTTTCTTTCTTTCCTGGGAATAGCAAGCCGCTGTCACGCAGGCAAACCTTTCCCTCCTATTTTTTTATATAATAAACATATTCCCGCCCCACCCGACGCAGATGTTTTTTTTTTGTTTGCGTTTATGTCTTTTGTAATACATGAGCCAAGGAGCGGTCAGACTACCAGAAGGCAGCACATTTGTATGATATACATGTCCCCTTGTGTGAATACACGGCAAACATAATAAGGTACTTCACAAGTAAAAAAAAAGCTAACTGTTTCATTTGCTGCGTCATCCTTCATGGGAAGCGTCCCATGCAATCATCACTACTCATCCTCTTATTGGTGATGTCATCGTTGAAGTACAACTTCACATGCTTGAATTGTTTATTTCAAAACAAGGGAACGAAAGCTGCTCTTCAGGATGGATTGCGAGGCACAGTCAGAGATGCAGTCCCAAAAGATCAGTCTAAAAACGCAGTTGACCACCCTGTAAAAAGAAATAACATGGCTATCCCTTACATCAACTACAGATGCAACTAAACCAATTAATATAGCACTCTACTACTCTTACTGAATACAGTGATGACTACTTGTAACAAATGATGAAAGGAACAAATGAAAAGAACAGGACGGAACTAGAAAGAAAAAAATTAATTAATACAATTAATACAACACCTTACTATTATTGTCAGATCGACATAACAATCGGTACTTGTAACAAGTATACTGCGATAATGATCAACACCAGTACAAGGTAAGAACCATCCACTAAAAACATGCGTCTCAAAAGTGTACTTCCACACGCAAAAAAAGATAGAAAGAAAACAAAACAAAGAAACACACACACAAGATAGTTGGTCACGCTGACAAAGGCCTGGTAACAGAATGTGTTACGAAAGCCGGCGCATAAACACATTCTGTGTAAAATGTAAAACAAAAAAAAAATAACACAGCAGGAGGTTCCAGTCCACACTTATTTTTGGCCCGAAAGAATTAAAAAGAAAAAGAAAAACATATGACCGACAGTGTGGGATGGCGACTTCAAATTGAGCATCACCACGGGATGAGATGCATAATGGTGTTGCTAGCAGGTGTGCCCTTAAAGTTGGATTAAGAAAGTAAATATAATGGAAAATACGAAGCCTACTGATTTTACGACGTAACGATGATGGCGCTAAGGACACGTTGGCTTCATGGATGAGACGCTTGATATTCTACTGTAGTTAGATAGAATAAAGCGGGCTGCACGGTTTTGAATGCTTTCCAGCTTAATAATTAATGTAGTGTGATGATGGTCCGATATGGATGCTGCATATTCTAATGTTAACAAAGAATATTAGTGGCTCCTTAAAAGCAGTAGCATAAAGTGTTGTCAAGAGTATTTGTGACCGACAGGAATTTCATTGATTTACAATAAGAACAAAGGAGGATAACTTTGCACAGAGGCTCATTAAAAAAAAGCGATTTAACTGAACTCTCGTTTTCGTAATCTTGGTTGAATTTTAAATAAATCGGGATATTGTTTGTTACGCTTTCATGTCGTATTTGATATCAACAGGATTCGCCACGTTGCTGTAGATAAAAGAAATCACAGAACAGCGCTTGTTTCACCTTTCTTTTCCCTTCAGTTTTTTTCAACGAGGTGATCGGTCGCGTTTTCTTATTCAACTTTGGCAACTCCTAGTTATTCTAAGCGGGCAAAAAGTAGCCAGAGTAGGCTATGGTAGCGAAAATGAGGTCATAACTCTGCGGGGAAAAGTAGCCAGGGTTAACCCTGGTAACAGCTCTTCTCACCACTGCTCAAGCAGGGTAAGCTAGGGTTATGACGTCACACAAATGCGCGTGTGGCCTCGTCGTCTGTTACACAAGACAGTTGGCCCTCTTTTGCTTGGTCATGAGTTATAACCGAGGTTTGAAAGCTTTTCGTCTAGAGTTAGTATAGGAAAATTTTCCAGTGTTATCTCTGTGTCCTACTGAAAGATTGCTACCAACACAGAAGGTTGAATCGAAATGTAGAGCACTTTCAAAGCGTGCACAGGGTATGGGCGTGTTCTTTTATTCAACTGGAATATCAAGCATTTTGCAATACTTCCAAGCAGCACAATGTACTGAAGATTTCGTAGACAAGCGAAATAAATATTCTATTCATGAACTGAAAGTAGAGTGCAATAGAGGTGGACGGTACGTGTCTTATCAATGTCCTTCAGTTTCACGAGTTTGTTCTGTACGAGTTTGCTTATAGCGTCCTCGATAAACTTGCTCCGGAATTGCCCCGAAACCACAGTGGTGCGTGGCGCTCTACACTGGCGGTGCCCTGGGCGGAGGCATTATCGAACATGAAACTGCACTGCACTGGTGGATCTGATGGATACTAGCGTGCGCTACCTAGAGATCTGTGCTCGTTGTGGCTCGTAGGCTACGCGACCCGTAGCGAGACGCACCTGGCGAGCGGCACCGATCGAATGCCATGCCGACGATGACTGTCTGCTGCTACTTGTCCGGCTACACCTGGATACTTGTTTTTTCCGCCTTCCTCCGTGCTTCCGGCAATCGCGATGCTTCTTGGGATTGCACTCTGGCGCTCGGCCGATTTTCTCGGTGTGGGTTCGGGGCAACTCAATACTGCATTGAACGGGTGCACTCCTTTAATCGAGGACGTTCAATGCGCACCAGTGCAGTTTATCGAGGATGGCAAGCCGCATCAGGTCGCACCGGGGCGCACCGGTGCAGTTTATCGAGCACGCTATTAGGCTGTAGGCTAGTTTATGGTTAACACGTGGTTCTTATTCATAGGGCGTGATTATATGGGAAGGCCTCGATATTCCAGGTTGCTAAATTCCTAATGTCACAGATATTCCCGGCCTCGAAATAAAGAAATGCTCGATTGCTTAGCGAATGTAATTGTTCAGCGGGGTGCGCTAACCTAACCTGTTCTACCGCTTCCTACCTTTCACAAGATGGCAATCTCCAAATCTGTTAGGCTTAGCAAGGCTGTGTTCTCCAGGGCCCCGAGCTTCAACTTTACTTTCACATAGCGATCGTTATCACTATATTTAGAGTTCGCGCGTCCCAAAGCCGCTTTGATAGGCTTGCGCGAGAGCTCGTGGCGAATCACGGCAAGTTGTAGATCGGGCTCCTGCTGTCGAAGTGCCTTCAGGTTGTGTTATTCATACGCATAAACAGCCTTTATATATATATATATATATATATATATATATATATAAATTCTAGACCACGCAATTTTATTGTTCTTATATTTTTAATTTCCGTATATGACCCTCTTCGACTCGCGTATGCAGTATACCTTTCAAACGCTTTCACTAATTTTTAAAATCCAGTGGTCCCGATAAGCCCGATAACGAACTGCTGCACAGTAAGTAACAAACAAACGACTCACACATAACAAACGAAAACATCTAAGTGCTAATAGCACCCGATTTCATCCCGAATAGTAGAGACAACAGAAACATATTGTTGTCCCCATTCCTGTTCCTGAATACCCATTATAATTTGGCGCAAATCGAAACTTCAACGTCCGCCATCTTGAGCGCAGAATGACACCGACCGTTCGAAAATTCCCGGGGAAGGGTGTCTACTCCAGAGTTACGTGATGCTACGTCATACCCAACTCGCTGCCAACTCGGATTGAATAAAAAAACACGCCCGATGTCAAGCCTGCGTTTGCCTTTGTTCTGCTATTACCCTGTTGTATGTGACTGCATCCGGCTTAGAGTTCCTGCTTTAATTGGAAGCTGAGCATCTTCTAGGAAGTAGATCAGTTTAGGGTGATGATGATGATTATTCAGGTTTTTATGGCGCACGGACAACTAAGGTCATAGTGCGCCAAAGGGTATCACCGCAGGACATGAACCGACAATCTTATTGGTCTGATTTGATTGCTTTGGAATGAAGTCGATCTTCGTGGCGTTCCGAAAGAATTCGTTTACAGCAAAAGAGTGGTCCGGAATGCCCGGAAGCCGGCCGGCTGGAAGAGCTGTTCAAGGTCACCCGCCTTGGAAGCAAGGGTGACACAGCTTTGTAGGTCAGGAACCGCATAGGTTATGACTTATGAGAAAGTGTCAGGGCATGCCATGGAGATTAATACGTTACAGTACTTGTACATTTCTTGTCCTCCAGGACGAAAGAGTTGATGACCAAAGTGTCGAAATGTCCAGTGTGTTTTATTTGTAGCGCACATCAATTTACCAACAATAAATGAAAAAAACTTTTTTGTTGTTGTTGTTGTTTTGTACAGCAGTTTCAACATAATGTACCAGCACCTACAATGGAACTTAGCGTAATTGAGTAAGAAAAATAATAATTGGAGAAGTCACAAAAGTCACAGTGTGGGGCTCACATGTTCATTTTTTTTTCAACAAATCAATCAATCACCAAGAGGTTACAAATGATTTTCATCTAGTAATTTGCCTCCTATTTGCTGAAATAAGAATCAAATTACTGCTCAGACACACAATACAATGTAGGTCTAAATTTAATCCTCTCCGGGCCCGGGAAACAGTGAAATTAATACATATAAATATAATTAAGTAAAGTCGTTCTTCGAGTGTTTATGCTTTGTTCGATGTTTTGGTGATAAGCCTGATAAGGTGATAGAAGCCTGTTGCATGCATAAGATTAATATCAGTTTCTCATGGAAATAGAAATATATTATAACGCCAATGAATCCCGTCGTCGGGGTCGGACTGGACAGTTCATGACTGGAATTCCCCTTTCCCTGGGTTTGCGAAATGAAAGGTTTTCATTAAAGAGTACAAATAAAAAAAAAGGATAAGAGAAAGTGGGGTGCTGCTTACTTAATTTGCGCATGTTAACAAACCATCAGTCTCTGGGCAAAATTAATCGGACCTACAACTACGTTGTCTGTGATGATTAAAATTGCCTGCTGCGTAAATCCACTTATGATCATTGTCAGTACTACATGGTACTGGAACAAATCATGTAACCGTACCTAATCGAATTGCCCGGTTTTAAATCTTTGTTTACTCTTATTGTATTTCTTGACGGGAAGCAAGTTCACCTCTGTCGTCGGTTTATCCCAAAGAGAGATATAGTTTTGTATAGATATATATAAAAAAAGGAAACGAAACAATCTATAAAAATATGATAGCTGCAGGGTACTCCCTGACCTAAGGCATTTGATGTATGGCAGGGCAAACGTAGCAATGCTTGGCAATATCAAATCAAGTTCGTTTTCTGTATTTTCTCTCTTACTTTATTTTGCGTGTTCTGCGCACGTTATAGAAACCTCAGAATGGCAAAAACTAATCCACGCACCGACCAATGTGGCGTCACTCATGATCACGGTTGTCTTGTGACATAAATCCACCAATTACGAGTATATTGGTATCATTTTGGGTCCGGCTTTATAGTTCGCTTTATCGGTAGCGGATTGTGAAGTTCCAACTAAAGCCTTGGTTGTGACCAAAGTTAACGTAAATGTTAACACAGGGCGAGGACTATAAATGTCTCGCGGGACACGACACTTGAGTTTGCGATAAGTTTGTTGTTCTTGACCTCGATTCTTTCTTACTTGTTACTTACTATAATGCAATGAGATATCAGAGTAATCATTTCGTATAATCAACACGCTATTGCGAAGCTTTTAACGTCAAGGCGTAACGCGGTCCTTTCGTTGTTCCTCGGCATTGCGTGCGCGATAGGTGGAACTCTTGCCTCACGTATTATCAGTGACATTTTCCTTTAGGAGATGGGAGAATGCTTAACTCTGCGCGTATTTCGTCTTTCACGCATCCACTGGCTAATTATTACTATATGCACGAAGAAGTTCCTGAGAATAGAGTGGCATGAAGGTTACGGCAGCATGGCGATAACTTGTGAGCAGCAACAACATCATCAGTGCCACCGACCAATAATCTTCTTCATCATGGCATCGTTCATCTACAAAAGCGATGGGCGCGAGAGAGGCCATGGGAGTTCATCCGTTCATCGGCCAGCGTCGACGCATCAACATCTACGAACTTTTTAATTCGGCCCTTTACCATCCTAAATTCTTAATAATGTAAAATTTCAAAACTGTCTTAATAAGTCTTAATAATGTCTAAATAAGTCTTAATAATGTCAACAGTTAATGTCAATGCAGTTGTGCAATGCTGTGTTAATCAATTTCCTAATTCTTTTTCTTTTTTTGTTAAATAATTCTCATTTTCATCGCAGTTATGCTTTCTCCATCCATGTAATGCTGCAAGGCCCTTGGAGCACCACAATAAATAAATAAACGTCTATCTTGCCTATGGCAACACGCTTGCTGTTCCGTACCTTTGTCCTGGCCAAATGGGGACGTCATCTGGACCGCCACTTTGTCATTACCGGCCGTCAGCGACCAGCGGGGCCACGCCGTCATCCCATTTTGTGCCTGACAAACTAAGACTGGGAACACGACAACCGCCGTTTTCGTAGTCATTTGAAAGTTCGTGTAGACAGTGACAGTGGCGGAGGAACAACAGGCTCACTAATGCATGCGTCAAGAACATGATCCGGGGATGGTTATAGCAAGACGGGATATAGGCTTGTAGCCACGGTTGTTGCTCGCCTCTGTTTTAGGATGTTCACAGATTTCTAGAGAGCAAAGATAAAAATAAAATTTCTTGAGTCTGAAACAATGGTTCGAAAATATTGCGCCGTGTGTCATACGTAAAGTTGCGGTATGAGAAGAATATCATTAATTTATGTAGTTAATTACAGTCAGTTCTCGATTTATGAACTATTTTTCGATGAACGCGAACAGTTCGTACAGTCGGCGCATAATTTACGTAATTAATTAATCGATCGAATAATTTATCTACTACGGCCTTAAAATGTAGACAAAGGAAGTTGGGTCTGAATTTGAGCGTTACAAAGGTAAGAGGGTGAAACAAATGGAGTTGCACCTTTAGCATTGGGAAAAGTTCCAACCACGACAAGAAGGGTGTTGAAAGAACCGTTGGCTATACAGAAGAATTGAAGAAACAAAGAACAGCCTCGTAGGTCATGCGGTATTCACGATATCCGTGCGGCAGACTTGAGGAGGGGGGGGGGGGCAAATACCTTTATTATGTAATGCATTACCATTACTCATTACAGCTTTGTAAATGAATGCGTTTTATTACTCATTGCATTTTCTCGCTTAGTGATGCATTACTAATACCATCACTTTAATCAGGTAATGACAGAACTTTGGCATTACGTTTTCCGAGTGATCTCGAACACAGTCTTATTAGGTGTTTGAAGCGCGTAATGCAATGAGAGTGATTAGTCTTTTACCTCGTCGCAAACTACCGGTGATAGTAACTAGAGTGTTTGCAAAATCGCTACATATGAATGATTTCTTCTGAGGTGAGAACAACCTGCAAAACCTACTCGTATATGAGTAACCAGAGATACAATTAATTGCAGCGTAGAAAGAGTTGGTGTTCAAAAACTCCACTTGAACCTTGCCCTCCTTGTAGGTACTAGGCGGTGGTGGTGGTGCTCGTGAAAGGGCTCGCCGTTGTAGAGGTGGGCAACGTCACGACTGACGCCCTGGAGGAATGTGCGTCCTGGGCCTACTAGGCGCGATACGTAACCACTTGTATTAGGCCAATGGCTTGAGTTTTCATCCCAAGTAATGAGTAATGTATTTACCCAATACCCGGCCAAAATGTAATGATGTTTAAAATTATTATTACTCCCTCACAAAATTCAATGCATTAGCATTACTCATTGCCGAGATGTAATGCATTACTTGGTAATGTAGTGCTCCACATCTCTGCCGTGGGGTAGTGTCGTAGGTCCAGAAGAACCACATACCTAAGGAGGAAGTGTGATGAAAGTAACGCCCGTGTTCGGCTGCACTTTCTTCATATAGTCCTTCAAAGAAAGTCCACGGACGACGAGATGACACAGCAGTAGCTGGCGTCATTGAAGCACAGAAGGACAATTAAAGCTGTTACAGGGAATGTCACATTAAGAATCCCATTATATGAAACAGATGCCAGCGTGTCCGGTTTCGGTCGACAATCTACTTGACTAATTTTTTCGCCCGAAATGTGCATCGATATTAAGTGAACGAATTTTAAACATCAGCGCTGCTTCTGCAGCTGCGGAGGTTCCAGCGACAGCGTGCTCAGCATGACGTCACTCTCTAAAAGGAAGAGTGAGAGGATCTCGCTTAGAGGAGAAAGGCGCCGTCCAGATGCCCGCACCCCCACGGCACTCCTTTACTCAAGGTCGTGCTCTGACTGGTGGTGTTGGGAAAGACGTCTTCGCCTTTTTCCGGAAGGGGAATTCCGGCGTACTCTCAACATCTGGCGTCTGCTCGCCTCATGTTTTTCAGCAAATAGCCGTCAAACTACCCCACTATTTCGCGTGAGATTTTTGATACCGTGGTGAGCGGTAAAGGAGGAAGAAAATGACACCATGCTTTCAAAGTTGAGTGGAACCGATGCTCCTTTAAATCTGACAACGCGCGGTTGCATTAGTTCGACTGACATTCTTTGCAATTTTATAATGGAAACATGTAACCAGGCAGCTAGAGCTCAAGGTTATGCTTCTGAGCAGATAGCGCAATGGCCTATCTATAGCATAGGTCAGTTTTTCTTTCTCTTTCTCGGCGGAAAAAAGAGAAATATTTCAAGAGACTGCGCAGTCTACAGAGAGTTGAAGGAGTTTTCTTGCAGCCACGAAATAATGAAAATCAGAAGTTGGATGACACGCCTGGTGTTTCAGTTTAATAAAGGAAGCACACTACGAAAACAAAACAAAAAACAAAAAAAAAACACGTTTATATGTAGGTGACGGTGATGTCTTAAAGAAAAAAGGGAATATGAGTTACGACGAAGTCGAACTGGCTACCTCAGTACACTTACGCACAGAATGTACAAACAGACGAGAGAGTTACAATGATGGAGTTCAACATGTAGTTCAAAAGTTTCAACCAAGTGAGTGTAAAATGTCGGAATCGCTGGGGGCACACGCAGCAATCATTCAGCGAGTCATAGAATGTCCATTAGCCCGGTTGTATGTAGAAAATCTTCAAGAGCCGTCAGTGCCTTGTCAGACGACGAAGGACCTCACAGTTTTGCGATGTCGAAGGCTCGGGAGTCCACACGAGAGAGGCTCGTTTTTAAAACCCCTCGAGCATCAAAGTATTTCCGACACCTGAGGAGAATGTTTTCTACATCCTCTACAACCCCACACTCATTACAGTTCGGATTTATATGTAAGGAACTTCTGCTACGTACTCATTTAACTTCATTGCAGCATACATTTCCTACTATAAATAATAAAAAAAAAAGATAAGCGAAAATGGTTCCTTCTAGACGCGCAAGTTGTCGTGTTGACTGTTGTTCTCATATTGACCCATTGATATTATTACTAAATATTACGAGACAGCATAGCTGTTTGTCTATTCGGAGCAAGGCGCGATAGATGATCTCCCTCGTTGTCCCTATGTGTGACAATATTATCATAAACGATACAGTGGAAGCCACAGCAAGTGAAGCTCCTCGTGAAATTCAGGACGTAATGTCGTCTCTGCAAAAATGCATGCAAATGCACGCAAAAATTCGTTTCTCCTGCGAAAAAAAAAGAGAGAAAGAAACGCCCTCAAAAAATAAAAAAAATAAAAACGTAATAGCTACGTTAAAATACGTTTAAGCTACGTTTAGTAATAGCGTACTTAGCGTAAGTTGGTTTACTTCGTCTACACGGTAGCTATGCAGGCAAAGCACGCTTTACAGGACGCTTATCATTGCTTTCATGGAGTTGCTCGAATTCCTGAACATAATTTATATATTCTGCAAGGCCAAGTTTCAGATACAGTTGTAGTGAATAATCTTACGTGACAACCATTTTTACAGCCAGGAGAATAGCTATCTTATTTATTGCTACAATTAAGTTATTTCTCCGAAGGGCACGTATTCCATCGTTAACCCAAGTATAATATAGGATTTCAGGGTTTTAGAATCGAGTGCCCAGGCATATTGCTGCCCCAAAGAGAAACTACGCGCCTGCAAAACTACACAATTTGCAAAACGCTGTTCGAGTTTTGGGCAGTGACTAACGTTTACTTGTTTGGGTTCCTAAAACGTTCGGATATCCTATCGTAAAAAAGCCTAATATAACTTTTCATGAGTATCTTTTTCTCAACGAGCCCAACGTTGTTAACACAACGTTCTTACATTGTTACCAGCATACTATATCACTACTTGATAATATTGGCTGACCCCGTCAAGCTTGTGCCTTTCATGTTTGTACATTTCAACACTCGAGTGATGCTATTGATGTTGGCTGTCGGAAAAAATTGGAGCGCATTTTCTATAATCGCCAATACTATTAGTGTTGATTTTTCAAAAGTGATTAGAGCACAACAACATTGAATATTTCAATGTTTCAATGTTTTTTATGTTTTGATTCCTTGTGTTGACTGTACTTGACATGCTTTCGACATTCCCTTATTGATTTCTAACGCAAGAGAGAAGAGTCTTTCCCTTTGCGTCGATCTCATTACATGCACGAAGGTCACACATCGTTATTTCTACTCAACGTGTGACACAAGAAATAAGTTCTTTGAATTTTTGCCATATGTGTGAATCATCTTTGATCTGCACTAGACGCATAAAAAAACTTGGAAGCATTTTGACGTGACTTCGATCAGTATTTACAGCATTAGCAAATTTAATTGAAGGTTTTTCTGGGTGTGGGCGATTCGCTTGAACGCTAGTGATGTTTCTCAATTGCTAATAAGGGCGCCATCTCATGATGGTTGTGCGTATAGCAATACCTTGTAACTCTGATTTTCTGCACTCCATTTGTCTGCATGTGGCTAAGGAACGTCTTGAGGCAGCAGTGCGGCTCCGCACATGTTGGCACGCGCAGCATGCATATGGGCTGACTCAATTGATGTGTATATGGTATCTGATCCTTTTTGTTCCCTATGTCGATTCTTTCAAAGAAATGTGTCAAGGTTGATTCCTGTGAAACGATACCCGGTTTGAATAGTAACAGAATAATGGCAGTACTACGTACGTTGAATAGTAATGCAGAATACAGTAATGCTAGCTAATACTACATCATAATAAAAGTAAGCTCATAAAAGAATTATCGAGAGAAAACATTTCGTGCACTGCATTGCTTATGTGAAGAGTTCTCAACGAAGCATCATTTTCTTTGAACCCCGCCGGTCTTCCTCGTCGTAGGCAGATATTTCTTCAAACGTTATAAAATACGTGGTGCTAGGCTTCGCGTCCAAAAATGTTGTATAGCATTCCTAAATCTTATAAGTGCAACATTGAATAAGCAACATGGGAGAACTGATGTTCTGAGGCTGGAACAACACAGAAGTGACAATCACATACAAGGCCTCAAGTTGCCTAAGAAATTAACGATGAAAGATGAAAGTCACTGAAAAGGTTAGCTAGCTGTAGGACTCGAACCCACATCTTCTGGATTAGATGTGGGTTCGAGTCCTACAGCTGGCTAACCTTTTCAGTGACCTTTATCTTTCATTGAATAAGCAATTTCGCGACGGAGGTATAAGGACGGCGCGGGGAACGTTTTTTCTTCTTCTTTATATAGACCTCATTCCGTCCGCCATACTTTTGTGTTCGCACGTGCTCGCACCACAGTTAATGCTGGTAGCGTGCACGCGCCATGCACAAAAGTATGGCTGCCACAAGCAGGGGGAAAGGCTATGCCGACTGCGGCAGTGACGTCAGATGAAAAGAGTCTATTCACCGTCTGTCTGAGATCGCATCACATGAAAGAAGGGACGGTGGAGGCTGCACGCCCCAAAAATAAATGTAATGTCGGCGCGTTATGATGTAGCAAGCCGAATGTCTGGCGTGTGTCAAGGTTGTAATCTGGTAAGACTTGCTAGGATTTCTACTTTTAATATCGTGTCTTTCATCGAATTTTGTTTGTTCAGAGATTAGCGCGAAGTAGATAAAAGTTACAACTGTGCTAAAGAATTCGTGTAACTGGAGCGAGTCGCCAACCGACAAGGCTTTCGCTCTTCGTTTAATCGAACAAATGGCTGGTTTGGTTATAGAGCACTTCAAGGAAAGCAGTCTCGCATTGCAGTGACGCAGTTCGGGAGGACTTACGCTTTGGTTGAATATGAAAGCGCTCTTGGACGAAGGGAGCTCAGACAGATTACTTCCTTCCTTTTCACTTCCTGGGTTCGCGGAAGTATTGGAACTGGAGGTTTCGTAAAACATATTGAAAATAAGGTAAACTGATGGCATGCGTCTACTGTCTATGCAATTAGTGGAAGAGGTCCTGAGTGGAACAAGTCTTGTTTTTTCTGAAGCGAGCGAATGGAAAGAGATGGATAACGAATGTTGCTCTCAACAGCCCCCATCAACAGTGCTTTGCTGAAGTTGCTCTAAGGGAACGAAGGGTCGCTAGTGATGGTGGTGGTGTGTGTCCATTGTTGACATCGCAACTACGAGTAGCGTCACGAATATAGCTGGAATATGAGGTGAGGTGACGAAACGAGTAGGAGGAGACTGGTGTCGACGACTTACCGGTACTTCGAGTCGAAATTTAAGCTAGGTTAGTCTAGACTAGCTAAGAATCAAGGCTCATATATGCGATCATATCGGATTTTGGTGTATTAGGTATCATAAGCAGCCAAAGTATTCGATATGGCAACAGTTGGATTTCTTTTATTGGGGTTTTGTACACAAGTGACGCACGTACAAACTACAGAAAATAGATGCGTAAGGTAAAATGATACACGTAAACGCATGATGCAGTGCGAGTCGGTTGAGATGCAACGAAGGTATGGCGGAGAACAGGAATATAGAAGCACGACTGTTAAAGAAAACGATAAGAAGTGTGTCCGGCTTCCCTCGGTGAGCATTACTGTATGGGATATGAGCTTTGATCGGTGATAAGGAATAAGCCTGCGGGGACGCATGGCACGTGGGGGAGTGGGTCTTGTAGTTGCATCAAATCGTGCAGTGTCGTCGTAATAAAAGCAGTTGTTAGAAGGCGGTTGTCCTTGTTGTGTCGCTCCTTGTTCCTGTTCTCTACTTGCTTCCGTTATACACGTGAACCGCGCAGTTTTAGCATTTAGACCGTACCGCGTTGGACCAGGAGACCGTTCTCGCCCCTGTGCGTGTTTCTTTGAGCGTCTGTGTTGTATAGGACACCTTAGCTCCTCCTATGGCGAGTACATTGCACTCCTTGAAACGCTGTGTCACGCACAACGTACGAACGCTTTTGTGTTTCTATCTGAGTAACGTACGGTTGTTGTCCATAGTGTCAATAAACACGACGACGACGACGACGATGACGACAGCAACAGATGTTTAGATATACATAGATGAATGGCCACATCCATCTTCTTCCTGATCGAGCTCGATGCGGAATTTCGTCATGCTTTGTAGGATCACCTTTCGAATTTTGTACTGCTCTAAATAAATAAGACGATAGTTCGGAACAGCACTCAAATTTGTGAAATACGTTCGACACGCTAATACGTACATTCCCTTGCGGTACTGTTTTCGGGAAGATTTTTGCTTAAAAATACGTACATTAAGCTGTATGCCCGTGCAGCTTAATGTACATAAATACGTAATGTACGCACTTACGTATATGTTATGTTACGTTTGATGTTTTAATGATCAATGCAAGGTATTGTTGTCTTCCATTTGTACCTTGCTTTGTAAAATTACCCAGATGTACATTCTTGTTCAACATGAGCCATGGTTGGATCTTTATTCTGGTGTGACATTACCCCAAGACGACACTCCCCTTTCTCCCACTTTCTTTTCCTTTTTTTTGGCTGTAGTCGTGACGATGCCCACTTGAGTGCGGCCAACAACGGCAAGCTACCTCGACCCCACCCCCCCAAGACGACAAGAAAAACAAAGCAAATAAATAAAATAAAGTGAGGGTAGTCGGTTAAGACTTTAAGATGATTGCTCCTGTCGAGAATTCGGACAAGAACTTTCCGCATTATTTCTAGTAATTAAGCTGTTGGACGAAGTCGACTTTCCAATTATCTGAATGCTCCTGTAAAACTGAAGGCCGTTCGATGTGACATGAATAAGTGTTTTAGTGCTATACGTCATGGTCTTATCTTTCTTGCTTTCTTTTTGCTAAATTATCCTTGGTCCTACTCCTACACATGTGAGCAATTAGAAGGGCTGGCAGATATTCATCACATATTCTAAATTCGCAGGAAGCAAAGCGCCACGTGGTGTGCTCGTAGCAGGGATGGGCATAAATACATTTTTTGAGTACTTAAATATAAATACGAAATACTTTGTTGAAATGGGTACTTAAATACTCTTCATAAATACTTTTCAATATGAGTATTTAAATACAGAATATAAATACAGTATCTAAATACGGTATCTACTACCATAAATATTGTGAGGAAGATGGCATCTGCAATTACAGAAATAACGATGATCATAATAACAGATCACCAAGCAACAATAACATTTATTTATTAGATTATCGTGGCGATTTTAATATTAGAAGTTTCTCGAAGTCTGCATCTTTTAGGCACCTTCTGTTCGGCCGTACAATCAGATTCGCAAAGGAGAGCAGCATCTCCACAGGTGCCGATGAACGAAGTCTTGTACTAAATTTGATGAATCCGCTTCGTGCAACATGGAAAACCGTGTAGTCGCGACTGTTATCCGTAACAACAGTGAAAACTCTCCATCTAAAATGGTTGTCGCATGCGCATGCTGACACAAACGTGGTATAACTGCTTCCCAAGGTCACTCTTCTTCCCGAAAGGTCAAATACAGGGCAGTTTTAGGATATGAGTCAATATATTCCGTATTTAGGAGTACTTATAAAGTATTTACAAGAATAAATACCCGAAAATTGGTATTTAAATATAATTATAAATACATTTTTTCCAGTCTCTATTTAAATACAAAATATAAATACGTGTAATTATATTTTAAATAGTATCTTAATTACAATGTATTCAAATACTGCCCATCCCTGGCTCGTAGTCATTGACCGTTCGATAACATTCCTGCTCATTATTTCATTCCTCACATCACCGCTAGCATCGGGGTAGCGTATCGCCCCTGGCGATGGAGCTCCACATTCGTCATCTCAAAATAAGGTTGTTGTTGTTCTCGTTAAAGTTTTGTTCCTGAGTAGTAGAAGAGAAAAAGTCAGGTTCGAACTAATAATGTCGAGATGTAGTAATGTCGAACTAATAATGTCGAGATGTAGTAATGTCGAACTAGTAATGTCTTAAGATGAAGTGGCAAAATGAGTGGTTGGACTCCGCAACTGAACTTCTTTGGTATTAAAACACTGAGATGTAAAATGCAAGTAAACGGCCAGGATACCATATATTAAACAATCCGTAATGGCTATCGTCGCCAGAGGTGATCTACTAGGGTTCTAAATATAAGCTCCAACTTCTCGATTTTTGTCGAACCTTCATCGCTCTTTCGGATGGTCCTCCGTATTTAACCTTGCCGTCCTGCTGCGATTCTTTCTGAAGCGCAGTGGAGCCACTCCTCTAGCTAAACTGTTCCGTATTGACCATAGAAATGGGGTCCCTCCTGCAATTCAAGTACCGGATCGGATACTCTGACAGCAGCCCATGCTCCAAATGTGGCGTCGTAGCGAACATTGAGCACGTCCTAATAGAATGTAAGCTCTACGAAACGGAGAGGCGGCAACTCAGTGCTCAGCTGAGTGGTGCTAGCCGACAGTCGTTCAACCTGGCTGCAATTCTTGGCCCATGTCAGAGCCATGTGCAACACCGCCGATGTCTTCTGATGTTCTTGGAGTTACTCTTGTCTACTGGTTTGCTCCAGACGCTGTAGGATCCTCCCCTGCATCTCAATGACCATTGGCGCTTCTTTCACGTGTTTCTTTCTTCACTTTCCTTTTGTGTGGAGTAGGGATGCGCAGCCAGTGGAGGAGAGTTCAAGTGTTGTACTTGCACGTAACTTCATTTTCATACCTCACATCTCATGTTTCGCGTGTAATGGGGTAGTGTACTACTCTCCAGCGGCGAATCACCCAAGGCCATAGTCATGATCTATTTGTTGTTACTGTTGGGGTGTACCGTTTATGTGTTTCATCTCTGAGCACAGGCCTTGTCTTCTAATAATTAGTGTGCAGTGTATGTACGTTATGCTATCCACTAAGCTTAGTGGCGGAACAGAGCGCTGCAATGGCAACGCTGGCTGACTCAATATGGCGCTTCCATCGCACCTACGTCCCAGTTTCGGAGGTTTCCTTCTAGCATACCACTTAAAATTCCTACCGCATTGGCCGAGCGTAAACGATCTGTTTCGTGCGCAGGTGTCGCGTCCATTTCGCTCCCCATTTACTTTCGATCGTTTCAGAAACGGTGAACGCGTTTTGAGAACCATTTTCAGGGTGGGAGCCAGTGACTAGAAGGGCGCACAGTCACCACAATTGCAATGTTTCCACTCATTCGTGTTCGGAAAAGCGCCTCTTTGCAGTTTTCGACATCAACAGTAATCGTGCTTAGAGAAGTTGAGAGGATGGCGGCTGGTGAAGATTCACAATGCAAGGAAACATTGAGCTTGAGGACACGTGTTGGTGTCCACGTGTCGTCAAGCTCAAGGTTTTCTTGCATTATGACTCCTAGTTTATTTGTAATCGTGCTCACTGATTTGATCGTTCATTTATTTAATCGTAACTGTTAAACATTGCTTTGATGTCTTTCAAAAGTGATAATTTCTGAACGCATTGTGATACCAATCACTTTTCCGATTATTATACACTAGCCACACGGCAAACTTAATGCATTAATTCTTGGGCCTTGCCAAGTGCGTTACTTTTTCTTCAAATCCATATGATGTTCCCTACAAGTTAAATAACATGATTCTCGAAACTGTAGATGACTGCCAGCACCTGAACGTAACATTAAATAAGAACCTTAAGGGGGATGAACATGTCAACAAAATTGTAAACAAGGCGAACGAAGGGTTGAGATCTCTCAGAAGGGACTTCAAGGGCGCTCCCAGAGACAATAAAGAAACTGGTTAGCAACATATGTCCGACCAACTTTGCAATACTGTAGTACAATTTGGGATCCGCGCGAAGTTGGCCTTAGGCAAAAATTAGAAAACCAAAACCAAACCAAAGCAGTAAAAAAATAGCTTCGACCTTTAGGGATTTTTTTCGTGTAGTTAACTGGTTTCAATTTACAAATTTCTGCGCGGAGCAGCGCAGGAATGAGCTCTTTCGCTCAACTGTCCTGCGCTGAAATTCGTGTTCATCCGCTTGCATTGGTGGCGTGGGAGCCGCAAGATAAGGAACAGCCGCGAGCGAGGGTTTGATATGGCTTCTCGTTTTCTACACTCTAAAAACAGAGGGGGTGTGGAAGTAGCTTGCCGTTGTTGGCCGCACTCAAGTGGGCATCGTCACAACTATAGCAAAAAAAAAAGAAAAGAAAGAAAGAGCAGGAGAGCAGAGTTGACGATTTCAAAGTGAGGCATAGGCACGATGAGCGATACTGATGGGACGGAGGCACACTGTAGATGAGGTGCGCTACACTCTTAAAATTGAACTTCACCGCATAGCACGCTCTTAGCCAACCATAATCTGGAATGATATCGTTAACTGCCCTGATTTGTTGAAAACAGGAGGCGTACGCCTTTTTTGTGACACTTATGCTGTTCATAATTGTCACAAAAGAGGCGTACGCCTCTCGTTTTCAGCAAATCAGGGCAGATAACGATATCATTCGAGGTGATGGTTGGCTACGAGCGTGCTATGCGGTGAAGTTCATTTCTAAGAGTGTAGAGTGGTCTTTCCGTGAGGCCCTTCTAAACACAGAACTTCACTGCATAGCACGTAGTGCGCCAATCACTGCCGCGAACGATACGGTTATCACTTTTGATTCAAGGAGAGAGGGAGGCGTACGCCTTTTTGTGGCAGTTACCATATAAAAAGGCCTTCTGCCCCTCTCTCTTCGAATCAGAAGCGATAACCCTATCATTCGTGGCAATGGTTGGCGCACAGCGTGCTATGCGGTGAAGCTCTGTTTTTAGAGCGTACTGCACTCGTAAACAGGATTGCGGTACTGTCATTGGATGGGCGAGAAAGTGCGCTTTGTCGCCATAATGACAATCACTTGCCAATGGCGATCAAGCTATTTCGCGTCGAACGAAAGTGGGCTCCTGTCAACGTGGGTAGCATTGCCATTGAATGAGGCTTTTGTAGCGAAATGCGCAATCCGTAATCATTACATTACAGTGTACTATCTTCAGAAGGATGGCTATAGGTAGAAATAATTTATTTTTATAAAACCACAAATAGCTTTATCGCCATTGGCAAGTGCTTGTCATTATGGTGATAAAGGCGCACTGTCTCTCCCATCCAATGAAACGACCACAATCCTGTTTACCAGTTTAGTAGAAAACTTGAAGCCATATCAAAACCCTCGCTCGCGGCTGCTCCTTAGCTTGCGGCTCCTCCGCCACCAATGCAAGCGGATGAACACGACTTTGAGCGCAGGATAGTTGAGCGAAAGAGCGCATTCCTGCACTGCTCCGCACAAGAAATTTGAAACCGAAATCAGTTAATTCCTCGAAAAAAATCACTAAAAGGCGGAGCTATTTACTGGTTTGGCACTGTTTCAAAGTGACCATTGTTACGGCACAGGTACCAAAGCCCGGCGAAGTAAAACAGAAAAGTCAGGATGTTTATTCAATTAACGAGCGCATGCAAATGAGAAACGGAGAGGCCAGTTTTTAGCCGGCGCATCAAGGACGCTAATCGAAAAAAAAAAAGAAAAAAGTTGCCAGAGAGGTGCCGCCGTTTTCCAATTATTCAACTGGGGCACTTTCGTGAAACATCCTGTATAATAAGTCAACTGGTATACCTCGAACACAATATATCTTCCCACCTCACTCCATTTCAGAACGCCTTGGTCACGTGAGTAAGTCGCAACCTGATCGCGTTCGAACATCTGCTTTCCAACACACTTCCGTCCCTAAAACATTGCTAGGATGAAACCACCTTCCTCGTGACCTTACCCTTTCTCGTTCATCTCTTCCAGCAGGTTGTGTGTGTACTTTTCCGAGTGATTTTCGTTTTTTTTTTTGGGGGGGGGGGATGATTTTTGTTTGTTTGTGCGCTTCGGTGTGTACAGCCATGTACCCCCCTTTCCCCTATGTAATGCCACATTGGTAGAGCTGTAGGGTGTTTTGAGTAAATTAGTAAATAAGCTTCGTCGTACTTTATAGCACTGATGTACTTTCTTTTTTAGAAAACAAAAAGAGAAGCTGACACAAGCAAGAAAAACTCCAGCACGGAAAAAGTAAGCGGTATCAGTCTCTTATACTTTTGCTGACCTGTGCGTGGCCGTTCCTGTCTGGAGTTTGCAGCAAAGGACGGGTAATCTGTTAAAGCTCGTGTAAAAGAACTGTCACGGATAATCTTTAGTTCACAACATGACACTTTTACCGCTTCCGGTTTGGTGCCAAAACGACATCCGGTTTCACAGCAAACACGTTCTGCGACAACCACTTCGTCGATTGATACAGTTATCGCTTCTGATTTGAGGAGAGAGATACGCCTTTTCGTAGCAATTCGATTTGCCACTAAAAGGCGTACGCCCCCCCCCCCCCCCCCCCCGTTTTCAACAAATCAGGAGAGCGACAGATATAATTCGGCATGGCGGTTGGTTCCGAGTGTCCTTAGTCGCGGAAGGACCGGAAGTCTTCGTGCACCGAAAGTTGTGATGCGGTCTTGTTTATGTTTACACGAGAATGTCATGTATTCGCGCCCTTTCAGCGCCCTATCGCCGGCTTTGTCAAGTGACACTAAGGGATTTGGGAGAAACTCACAGCACACCGTGGAAGAGTCTATAATTTGTACGTCACCGACCAGAAAGGGAACTCTGTAGAAAAATATTTCCGTGTATAACGCGTACAGTTAGATAACGCGCAGGACCTCTTCAGAACACTTTTTTTTTTACTGTATAACGCGTGCCTTATACACTGGAAAATATGGTACTTCATAAACGTACTCCTTCGAAAATCACAGCATGATGTGACATTACCACTTCCAAGGGAGATACTAATGGGTGTAACTGGATGTAAGCCGCGTAAGACATTGCATAACCAGTGTCATCTCAGAAAGATGGTCTTGGCAAAGCGTTTACGCATTTAGATTAAAAAAAAAAAGCAGGAGCCTTTCTGGTGTTGTCATGAAATGTAAATATAATGTGTTAACGATTTGTACTATGTTAACGTTTTGATCGTTGTATGGTGGACACCGTTTTCTCGTATCAGAATAAGTATCACAATGAATAGCAGTTCGATACAATTCTTTCGGTCATCGCTATACAGAGATGAATGTGATGTAATATGATGCAACAAAGAAAACAAAATGGGGATGGGGATGAATGCCTCCCAGTAACAGTGCTGAAAGGCGTGATGTATGTGGCCACACATTTCTGCACGCAGAATCAACAGTTTCCGATATTCCGGAGGCTTGAATACTTCCTTTCCTGTTAGCTGGAATGCTGAGCGGAAAATGCATCACCGTAGAAGAGCGTGATAGCGTGGCAACGATCAATCATTCCGATTCAGCAACCACACTGCCTGGAAGTGATAGCTCGTATAGTATTCGAATTTAGGACAAAGACGCCCTTGACGGATGCGGCTGTCTGAGTTGTGCGCTCTCATCTTTTGTATCGAACTGCTATCTTGACAGTTCTCTCTGTGCTGTTGCGGCAGGGGGTTCTTGTTGCTTGCCTCGTCTTCCCTTTATTTATTTTTTTTTTGTAGCGACAAAACACTTTTTAGGCTACCAATTTGTCTTCTCTGCACGGCCTTTCTCTTCACGGCGGGAGATGCGTTCCGTATGTTGAACTTATTAGAGCTACAGGTCAATGACCCTTAGCCGGCGACAGCCTTTAAATGTTATTCCTCTCACTGGAATGAGGAACCCACAGGGTGTGGAAAAGCTTAAAAGTTTTCTGCGAATTCCAGTCTCGATTTTCATCTACGTCGAAAGGGATAGCTACGTCAGATATCCTTTCTCGTGTGCAAAACCTGTAAGAGAAATGGGTACGGTGTATGTAAGGTACCCATCCGATACGTGATGTACTATAGTGCACGCAGTATAGTTCAAGAGCAACCGCATTTCTTTGCTAACTATATTTTATCAACAACAACAACAACAATAAATGAAGAAGTGATGATGACATGGGATGTTTCCCCGTGGTAGCCACAGGACCCTGCCCCACTTCACAGTGGTTAATATGAGAGGATGAATTATGGTGAGAGTGAAGCGACGACAGGTCGGAGTTCTGTTTAGAGCTCAACGTGAAACATTACTCCAGCTTTCTCATCCTACACTTACACATTGAGAAAGAATGTACACGGACTTGTTGATTGACAATACAGTTCCCTTAGATTGATTAGCTTGCATCACGCAAAGCCGTGCAACCGAACCTAATTATGTACTTTGAATGAATACCTGGAGTGTAACCTGAGTCAGCTACTCGATTTTCGGTTTCCTATAATGCCATGTAGCTCGGTAATAAGGCAGCAACGAAACCGTAAAATCCTTCACGTTCCAAGAAACCGTAAAATGCTGCTGCAGAGAAGACGAATTGACGCGTGTCTCTTTTATCTTCTTCTTCCTCTCCTTCTTCTCTCTCTCTCTCTTTACGTTGGGAAGATCTTCCAATGACAGGCGCAGGTTTAGAACGATCGTCTTACGACGATCGATGTCTGGTCTCAGGCTACGAGACCAGCAAAAAATGATAGAATCAAAACGACTGCAGCTGGAAAGGGCACATCATCTCACTAGTTCATGGCGCAGCTGTTGGAAGCAATCCGTTACAGCTGGAAAGGAATTTCGGATAACCTTCTCACATATTCATGCAAATATATCATTAACCAAATCTACTATACAGTACGTGTCTCTGAATTCTCCTACGGTTATTGAAGGCAACCGGTGCGGAGCCTTGCTTCATCGCGAACGAATTTACATGTTATATTTCCTTGCCAGGTAAAAAAAACAAACAAAACAAGATGGAACGCGAGAAAAGGTTTGTCCGAACGCGAATTTTCGCTGTCTTGCTATGACCCTTTCACCATCGAGGCGGCAGTTGCTTCGCGGCGCTAACACGCAAAAAAGAAAAGAAGAAATAGAAAAGAAAGAATCGAGACGGTGCTTTAGGACGGAGGTGATGAGCTTGTCGAAAACCCTTTCGACTCCTGCTGTTTTTAGTTTTCGTAACAGGTGGTACCAACATATGAAATATGTAGAAACGACTGCTCTCGCGTCTTGAGCAAACGCTGATAGTCCAGCCCTTTCATAACTTCTTCGAAGGTTTCCTCTCGGTAAAGAAAAAACTATTTCACAGAGTATTGGTGAGCAGTATTTCTAGCTTTGTGCGTCTTTTCTGTTGCAGCCGGACCACTCTCTCGGAACACTAAAGTACGCGATGTACATTAGTACCAAAGTAAGATTTCTGATCGCGGAAGTAAGGAAGGATGTCGTCACCTTCACGCGAACACAAGAGGAGTGGGGTTTGCGTCTGTTGCCTCGCTCGTGAGTTATGCGCGAACGAAGCTGCACCTTCCCTCTTCTTTTGCTTCTCAGAAAGCGCGACAATGCGGAGGAGCATCTCATTGGTCTCCTCAAACGATTTGCCAAATCATGGCGGGAGATGTTTCTGCACAAGAGCTTCTCAATGAAACCGCTGATGCGTCCTCCTTTTATCACATGTGCCGACTTATTGTGCCGAGTTTTGTCCAACACGGAATGCTTCACGTGTTCCATTAACATTTTTGTTTTGTGCTTAGGCCACCTTCAGGCTAATCAGTCATAATTCGCAAGTTGCGAAGCAAACCATGATCGTGAGCGCCTCGCTCAGTATTCACTGTGGTCGTACTGTGGATCAATTTTGACCTTCTGAGACGTGACACGGAATACTGTATTTAACGTTGTCGCGCAAGAAGACGTGTACAGCTCGTATCATGCTACCAAATTGCTGACGATTTCGACTGGGTTCGCGCTTGCGACCTCGGCACCACTGGGCGGACATGATCCACCGACGCGATTTTCTTGACAACGTGCCCATGTTTTATTTATGACTTATGTACACATGGTGCTCCATGTGATCAATGTTCCACCACTGCCATACAAGATTATGCGCAGTAGCTTCATTAACGTCCGCCGAGGCCGGACTTGTACGGAGACTACGGAAGACAATCGGATGTAGGCTCCCGTTACTTTTACGATTGTTGACATGTTTCGAACACAGTTACGTAATACCTCGGCTGAAAACGGCGCAGACGTCGCAAAAATGATTTTTGTTTTTAAATGTGAGGTGCGGCGACTCCTAGCTGCCGCTGGAAGGACGTGTTGCAAGCAACACTGGGCGGCCGTCCTGCATCACTAGGTATGCATCCGCTTGTTCTGTGCATGTGTTCGTTCAACGCCTTGTAGTTTTCTCGTCTTTTGTGCAACAATATGTGATAAGAGAGGTGGTGCGAGGTGTTTTATCAGAACTTGCGGCAATAACTCGATTTCTACATCCGGTATTGCTTATGTTTGCTTACCCGAGAGATGGAAACCACGTCGCCGAAAGCGGGAGGCAGCGCTTCGAATGACTGGAATTAGTGGAATGATTCAACACAGAGCAGAGTCTGTTCCGACAATTTGGAGTCTAAAATGTTCGACACCAGAGCACGTCTGATACACCAGCTCTTTGTCTTCCACAAACAAAAGGTGTTGCAGAGTCACGCTGTTCCTACGCTGTTCCCGGGTGCTCCTATGCTAACTCAACAGAACGCGTACGCAAAAGGAATACTTAAAGAGGTATGAATATACAAGGTGGTGCAGATATTACCTCCTTTGATAATCAACACAACAAGTCCGATACCACTACAAATACATAGATTGTAGATGGGAATCTGAAAGAAGACTCGTCACACGGGGCGGTCATCCGTGCAACACGGATGTTGATGTTCGCGTCCAACGGTGGCTACGAAGAAACTTCGTCGCACTCGTCCGAGTCAGGGAAAAAGGATACTGGGTTGTAATGGCTCCATGACGGAACGTTGATGCTAAACCGCTATGACCAGCCGCGACACACGCGTACTTCTGTTGCTTCTACATACCTTGTGACGTCATCGTCTGCTTCGTGCCGGCGCTGTTGGAAAGGGAAGTTCTGGCCACCTCCTCCCCGACTGTGGTTTCTATTTAGATTAGTCTATATTTCCGCATAACACATCGCGTACTAGGGAAGCCACGCCCATAGCCGGTATTTGGGGGGCAATATGTGCCAAGAGCATTGTGCAACATTTTTGTTTTTTGTTTTTTCAAAGATCGTTCGCAAGTCTCCGTTTAAAACACATCCCAGAGAAAACGGTGTTCAAAGAATGCCAGTTTGTGGACCTAGACCTTCTCATGCATTCCAACTGCTGTTTCACAAAATCGTGGTGGGTCCCATGCTCATTTCTCATCTCAAATGTTCTCTCAGAGCTAATTCGCGCTTATCAGATATATCCTCTGCTTCTGTTACCCTACTCTGTCTAGAAACGGTGCTCCAGCACGTACATGCATGAATAATTAAACGCTGCTCTGTAGCTTGAAGACGGCTCCTGAGACCCGACACGACTTCGAAGTGCATGACTCGCATTTTCGTTTATAGCTCGATACTTTCATTATCCCAGCAATTGATTCCCGCTTCCCGAGCACTGCTTATAGATTAATGACACTTTCGAGATAGTCTTCTGCTTTCCTCCCCTTTTCCCTACAGTGTACAAGATGACGTTAATGGATCCCTAAGTAATTTATTGTCCCCACTGCCATATTTCATGAACAGTGGGCAGTGCGCTACTGAACTACGGTATTCGCTGTCGACTTCAGATAACGCTTGTGCTAGGGGTACTTACCAGCCTGTGACAGACAGAAGAGATAACCACAGAAATACAAATGCATTGCATTGACAGGGCATGTCCAATGCGTAGTGAAGACCCTTTTAGAAACCTTTCCTTGCAGGTATACAGAATGTTATATTACGTATGTTCGTGTAAATTTTGTGACTCTGTGTTGACACTGCGAAGATGTCACGGCTGCCAGCGGTTGGTATCAGGACACACGATGGCATGGGGGGCACGAATATCTGTCAGCGTCCACGTCGACATCAGGGGTGCTGTACCGGCAGCTATCGGGAAAGTCTGGCGGTTAAGCCCAGGGAAAACCCCGGAGAGACGTTAGTGTGAAAAGCTTGTTCGCTTGTCTTTGCATAGCAAATTAACTAGAAACCAGAGTAATGACATAAGCCGTATCTGGAATACAGTAGCACTTCCAAGGTACAACAGCACACTCAAAGGGGCAAAGAAAGAATAAATTAGGAAGCAGTTACATCTTCTGTCTCCTTAGATTACAACTATATACTCTGCATTATAGTCGCCTGACCCTGCGATTCGCTTCCCAGCTCTGCAAATAGGCCCTGAACTTCGCGTAAACTTCCGTGCGTTTAGTTTCGAGAACGACTAATGTCTGTATACGTGCCAATACATGTGGTCCCCAATAAGCATTAAACCTGCTCCTTTTGCATGATGTAAAACCCCGATATACTAGGGAACAGGAAGGGAGAGACACAAACATGACATACACGTGTTTGTGTCTGTCACTTCGTGTTCCCTAGTCTCTAGGGTTTTACATCACGCACCATCTACACCAGCTCGCTTGCTTCTTAGCCATTTTTTCATTGTCTGCTCCTCTTCGTTTTATAGAGTGTAGAGGCTTTCGAATTTATATAAATGCGCAGCGAAACCGTTTATACTGACAAGTTATACAAACGCACAGCGAAAGGGCCGTGGTTATGCCCTTTTCAGCGTCTGACTCTATGCCTTAATCCACGAGGAGTGCTTTCACTGACCATGACGTCAATAGCCGATGCAATGTTGCTGTGGCGTTTCAGCAGCTCGTGTGCCACGACAATAGGTATAAAAAAGGAGGCTCACTCATTTTCTCTTTCCACGAAAGAAAGATCATGAAAGCTAACTTTGGTTTAAATGTTTTGTTCCGGCGGTTTCATAAAAAACCTTTCTACGCTGCTTATCTTCGAACACGGCACGCGGAAAATGGGGAAAATGGGCTCTTCTACCCATCGCTGCTCTGCTGATGTGTTTGTATACTATTCTTGGACGTACAGCACGTACGCTCAGAATGCACGGGCCGTAGCGACAACGCTGCCCCACCGTGCGTGACTTCTTGCACGTTGCGTCGTAGATGCGTCCCGTTATCATGGAAACCTGAGTGTCGTTGGCCATGTTCACTATGGGGCCACTGCGGCAGGAACTGTCGCTTAAAAAAATATTCTGTGCACGCGCCGCGAAGCAACTAGCGCTATGAGCGGTGTACGAAAATGGAAAGGTGGAGAGGACAACAGGACGGAATGGGGCCATCTTCATGGGGAACTGTGTCCCCATCTGTCTGTCCGAAAACTTAGAGAAGACCTAAGAGGAGCACAGTGTAGGGAAGAACAATTCTCGTTTTTACCGTGACGTTTGATACACCACCTGCAAGTGCACGTGTCAGAGACGTGTTCGATCGACTTTAATGCATAAGTAAAGGAAAATTTGTGCGACTCATTGACAAACTGAAACTAAAAGTTAATCGACGTACACCGTCGCGGACACCATGTGGCGCGGTCATCGTCCTTTCCTCCGGACCGTGTTAGGGAAATGTGTGCCGTATCCATGGGCCACGCCGTTAATCAATGCCCCCTCGTTTTATTACACTCTCAATAAAGGTGAATGTGAAAAATAATAAAATTCCGTTTTAGTCATTTTGTGAATTTACAACATTTTAAGTATAATCAGTTAGAGATCGGATTTTAGGCAAAAAAAATGCTGCGTTTTTGGCGCATAAAAAGGCAGTAGAAAAGTTGCAGAAGACACGTGTTTTTTTTTTTTGTAGAAAAAGACATTAGCAATATCGCGATACAACGTCCGCGTGCGTGCGTGTGTGTAATCGGACATATCATTGTAGAAATATGACTGTCACGTACTTTCTCCACCACTGCAGTTCGTGGAGCGGCCCCAAATGCTCGACGTAATGGCTTTACACCACTTTAAAGGCGCCGTATACTATAGTGTTGTCCAGTCTCTCCAGCTGCGTTATGCTATCCGAGAAGCGTCAGTGAAGCGTGCGGCGAGAAAGCTCATAACAGCCTCGACCATATTTCTTGGGAAAGCCCATTGGGCAGATCTAACGAAGGCAGCCTCGTCCGGCGAGAAACTACTGACAACACTTTGGAGATATTTAAAGTGCGAAACAAATGACCGTATTGCTCCCAGGCACGCACCCCATCGGGTAATAATGAGCTGGGATTGTAGCGCAACATCTGAAACCGAAAGGGACCCTAACGAGGAGCACTTGAGGAAGACCTTCACTGCGCCGACTGCGGATATAAGTTGGTTTACGGTCGTGTACTTATTTCTGACCTCTCCGTACGCTCGGTACGCAAAGCAGTTTGATGTAAGTGGTGTTGGGATAGAATAGAGTCACTAAATAAGCTTCGCTTCAGAGTATCGACAATGAGGTCCAAGGGAGAGCAGGAGTGCCATCTTGTTTCCACACCACACCGGTACCATCCCCCAGTTGAGGATGAAAGACGGCTGAAATAATGCTCTCTGTGGCATAGAAAAGCGTGTGTGATTGTTGTGCGATAATCCACGTATTGTCAACCAGTGCGTCCCAAGGATGTCAAGGTGAGCTCAAGGCCGTTAACTGCTGCTTGTAAACGAAAGGAACATTTCACTCGCGCTCGATAGATGGCATCGTGCGCTAAGGTGCGCAGTGCGCGTGCACGTGGGTAGCGTGGCGCGGAAACAAGATGGCGTATGCTCGCCCTTGGAACTCAGTGTCGATACTCTCAAGCGTAGCTTATTTAGTGACTCTAGGATAGAACACCATAAGGTGTGACCCAGCTGCTTACATGTAAGAAGTTGTCGTGATCAGGACGAGTTCGCTCTCCTCTGTTGACTTCATTGACGTGTTGGCATAATGTGTCACTGTCCCTCCAGCGGCCTTCTCAATGGGAATACAAACAAAGGAGGCAGTGCCTCGTCGGTTCTCTCGTTTTCAATGTGGTTTTGAAAAAAAAAGAGAAGAGAAAAGCGTTTAGGCGTTTATCAGCGCGTATTGATGAAAAAGGCACGAAACATAAGAAAAAAAATCCAAAAAAGGCAGAAACGAATACGCGTTTAACACGTCTATTTCAGCCTGATTCATGCTTAAAACATTGTGAGGCGGTCTGGACGTTCTCCCGATAATGAGGCATTTGCCTGGAAATCAATCCGCCATCTAATGGTGACAAACCATTTTGAATGTCGAGTAACTACGACGAGTGGTTCTTCTTGCCCCACAGGCAGCTTCTACAACCGTGCCTCGCTACCATCGCTGCATTTCCAGTTTTCGATTAGGTGATGCCACGATGCAGTGTACGAAAGTGGATAATATTGCTCCTGCAGTCGTAAAGAGCGGGAAGTTGTGAGCAGCTCGTAAAGCGAGGTTTGCTTTCTGCGATAAATGGTATCGTTTTGTCATCCTCTCTGGTCTCTGTAATGTGCAACGAAGCATTCTGTGTTATGCTCTGGGACTTTTTAGAATAACGGAAATACCGGGCACCCACCACACGCGATAGATACGACGCCTTGTAAGAACGACTTCAACAGAGTGATAAGACTGCGTGGCGTGCTTTCTCGACTGGCAGAGACGGTTGTTGCGGAGAAGAGCTGTAAACTGCGAGATCAGTGCTGGCACAAGAGAGAGGCGCCTGCATCTTCATATTTTTCTCTACTGCCACCATCATTACGAGAGAGTTTTATAGTCGTAACATGTTCAAGACTCAGTTAACTGCTCTATCGCGGCACCCAGTCTCGGTTTAGTTTAGGCGTCACGGAAAAATGCCTCGCTCTTGATGGTATGATGGAATTGCAGTGATGGCTGGGAGCACTGGTGTGGTCTTTACTCACTTCCACTATACATTCTCAATCCACTCATGTAATGTCTCACACGTAATGTGATTGGGTACTGTACCATAACGGTGAAACGCCCCATCGTCATCATCTGTTGTGCGTACTTGTTGTTGTTTGTATCATCTGTTGTTGTTTTGCATCACTGGTACGGTGAAAGTTGATGCATATTTGTTTGTTTGTTTATTTACTATTGACCTGCAAAAGGGGCCAAACACCCGTCTAGGCAGAAGATGATGCAGGATCTGCTATGCAGATGGCTAGATATGAAGTGAAAAACGAATTTTTACGTGACTAACCCGTCCTATTCCATCGTCTTCGGTCATTTAAGCAGATTTCTGCACCGGATTGGCCCAGCGAGGGAGGTACTTTCATCGTCATCGTCTCTGTTATGCACTGTCGGTGCTACATATATAGGCACAGGTACTCATCAAAACAAAAATTTTCCATAACGAAATCGCTAATTCTACGTTCGGTGTTCATGATCAATAACTCATTATAAGGTCTGTGTATTGCATATATCCGTCCTTTACATGTTGTGTTCCGGAGATATAAAACAAAAAGTAATATGGAAATATATCATTCATAGAAGGTATCGTGTTTCGAGTTACGAAATTCAAACGACACCCTGTCTCGCATAGGCACCTCTACCAGATGATGATGATGATGATGATGATGGTAGGAGGAAAAAAATTGATATGTGAGGCCTGCTCACAGCGGGATATGCTACTTCAGATCTAGTAGAGGCTGTACCAGAGCCGTGTGATGTCTTGAGGGAAAGGGCAACCTCATCTTCTTCGAAGATTCCATGTCACAATGTAGCGGCTGCCATGTGTTAGCGGCTTTGGAAATGATGGATGCAAAGTAAAGAGGCCGCACGGCTGTGGTTACAGATGGCTCCTTCACTGCCTTTCTCATACCGGACGAGTCAATATCATGTGGGTTTCGCCTGTCACATCGTACTTCGTCGACCTCTGCGGAGCTGTATGCCATCTTGCTATTTCTGAAGTCTGTCTTGAACTACCCTCCTCGCTCCTGGGTGATATAGGGTTTGGAACACTGACTCAAAACCAGCCCTGCAATGTGTAGTAGGCTTGGGCATCCGCGGCTCTTTGGCCCCGGTGGTAGTGAGTATCCTGACGACGCTCAAGGTTCCTGGGGAACAGGGCCACTGGATGACCCTATACAGTGGGTCCCCTGCCACACTGGCATTCAGGGCAACGAGGAGGCAGATTTGGCGGCTGCTTCGGCCCACCGGATCTGCAGAGCCGTGCCCGTTATCTTCGCCAAAGGAGATAGACGCTTCTACTTGTCTGCGTTAGTGTCACCCTTGGCCCACCAGCATTGGCACCAAGACATCAGTCAATGGTCACAGCACCGTGCGATGGAGCCCTCGTTATCATTTAAGATGCCAGGTGGCTTCCCTCACAGCTTTACGTCCCTTCAGCGGTGTTTACGACTCTCTCTCTCTCTCTCTCTCTCTCTCTCACACACACACACACACACACATTGGATAGTGATGGGGTGGGCGATTCACCGCCGCTGAGGCGGTACGCTGCCCTATTTCGCGTTGGGGGAGGATGAAGGGATGATGATGGGGCTTTCAAAGAGCCGTCGCCAGACCGGTGGAGCACAAGTACTCCGCCAGAAGACGAAGGCCCTGCGTCTGGTGAGCAGCGTTCGACTACGGACCGAGGATCTTCGCTAGGTTGAACGGCCGCTTGTCAATGCGTTGCATAGAGAGTTCCGTTAGGGTACGCTCGTGGTGGTATTTCCCGCAAGCCAGGATGACGTGGCTGAGGTCGCCGTGCACTCCACAAGTGGGGCAGAGGGAAGACGAGGTGGAGCCGAGACGGTGTTGAAAGGCAGGTGTAAAGGCAACGTTGAGCCTCATGCGGTGGAAGAGAGCAGTGAAGGGGCGCGGGTGTTTACGACTCAACGTCGCCTTCACTCCTGTGTTTCTGGTTAAGCTGGGTCACAATAACACGGCGCTGTGCCCAGCTTTCCACTCCCCCTCTACGATTCCCCATATAATCGAAGACTGTGACCGGTACACGTGTGAACGCCGGGTGTTTCGACGCCAACTTGAGCTCCTTGACCATAGACCATTCAGCTTGTCCAAAGTACTTGACCCATGGAGCTCCCCTGCCATCAGTGCTGGGGTCTTCGCTCCCTCTCTGCTTTCGTGCAAGTTACTGGCATGCTCGACGTGCTCTAAACAGAACTCAGACCTGTCGTCGCCCCCCCCCCCCCTCTTCGCGCTCACCATTAATTAACCGTCTCACTTTAATCTCTGTGAAGTGGGATAGGGTCCTGTGGTTACCATGGGGAAATATCCGATATCATTATCTCTTGAGCTGAGCGCGGGTGCGGGTATACCCGCAGTTACCCGCACATCGTCACGATTTGCGGGAAGGAATTTGCTACCGCTCCGGGTAGCGGGTAAAATGCGGGTGTACCCGCAATGCGACCGCGCGTAATGCGGGTATACCCGCATTACCCTCACTCTATAGGCAACTAAGTGCTCCCTCTCTGTCACACGCGAGCTCAGCAGTGCCCTACCTCGTTGGCCGTACAAATCCATGTGCCAGACTGCAGCAGGCAAGTGCTGGCGGGCGAGTTCGATTATTAATGCAGACATATATGGCTCTCTCTTGAATTGCAGTTTTATTGGCATACGATTGAAGCCGTCCGAGACACGTAGCCAACACTCAGAATTTCCATTGTTTTAAAATAGGAACAGCGGTAAAGTGGACGAGGAACACTTCCCCCTGACTTCCTTTATGTGCACCTTCATTTTATATCTCATGTAGTCCCGTCGGCATTGAAGTAGTGTGCCACAACTCCGGTGGCGAATTTCCCCAGTCATCTTCATCAGTCTATTTGTTGTTGTTGTTAGCGGCAAGTTAAACAACACACCAGCGACATGGCCGAGTGGGCTAAGGCGTTCGCTCGTTGGTGGTAGCCAAGGTCGTGCTGAAGACTGGGAGGTGGTGGGTTCGAATCCTATCACTGACTGTGCGGTCTGAGGTTTTCCCTGGGCTTTCCCAAGACTTCCAGACGAATGTCGCCACAGTTCCCCTTGAAGTCGGCCCAGGACGCATACTAACTCCCTTGTCCCAACTCCTTCATGCTGTCCTCTCTCCATCTGTCCACGTCTGTACGTCAGCTCAGTAGTACGCTAATAGTCACAGTTTCATAGCCACAGTTGCTTCGCGGCGCTAACACGCAATAAAAAAAAGTTGAACAACAACAACAATTGATGATGACGATGAGATGGGGTGTTTCAACGCGATGGTCCGGTACCCTACCCCATTGCACGTGGAACATTAAAGAGTTGATATACCGTGCATGAAATACATGCGTGGTAAACTTCAACGAGCACAAAACCATGATTATGAAAATTTTGGAAGAAAAGCCAAATGACTAGAATGTAGTGTCATATATGTGTGTATGAAATTATCAGATAAAGAAATTTAAAAGCTCAAAATTCTACATATGTTAGCGGGAACCAAAGTATGTGAAACACGCCATAAGATCGCCATCATATGTGTACTGTGTGTGTGTGTGTGTGTGTGTGTGTGTGTGTGTAGTATGACGTAGCTCTTTCTTTTATCATGGATTTGAGTACTAAGCTGGACTTCGCCTTCTGTGAGTTACAGTGTCACTATAACGAACAGTGGTACAGAAAATGAAAATAGTAAGTTAATCCTTTTCGCTCCTAATTGAGACCACCGTTAATTGAAGATGCTTCGTATCAGGCAACTTACGCAAACTTCATAGTCGAGAGAGCCTGTTTCGTTTTCGTTTCCACGTATTCGCTGAAGGATTACAAGAAAAACTGTGACGTCCAGTATAATCCCCCGAAACGACACCCTTAACATGGCCTGACAGATACCTGTTACGAAAAAGCAGCTATGACTCATAAACCTGAATTCCCCGAAGGCTTGTTCCACGCAGCTGGCACCGTAGAGCCAATTAGTGAGCCGTTAAGCCCTTAATGTATAGTAAATAAGTAATTAAAAAATGATATACATAACCTTGTGCGGATATACGTCATTCGCCGCGGATAAGCGGTAATGGTGTTTCATCTGTTGTTGCTACTTCGTCTGTCGCAATATAGTATTTGATGCATAATGTAAAACCCCGAGACGTAGGGAACACGAAGGGACAGACACAACACGAAGTCTCGCTCGCTTGCTTCTTAGCCATCTTTTCATAGTATTTGAGCTGGCATTGCCAACTATAAGACAACAACAACAACAATAAATGAAGGAGAAGTGGCGATGACATGGGATGTTTCCCCGTGGTAGCCACAGGACCCTACCCCACTTCACAGTGGTTAATATGAGATAATGAATTATGAACTGTAAGACGGGACAAGGCATACTTTGAGATCTCTGAATTTCACTGCGGCTATGTGAAGCTTCTATCTGCTGCGTACTAGAAGACCAAATTTCATCGTAGTATATTCGCTAGGGTGAATTGTTACTAGGGATCGTTACTACGTGGGTGTCCGCTTGTTTTCGTTCCGTCACTTTTAATGCAGCAATGTAAGGAAGTATAAGGCCTAAATGAAGAAGGATAAGACGAATAATTTTTAAAGAGGCAGGTGTTGCTTGCTGTCATTTTCTCCCGTGTGCCACTTTTCCGTGTGTTGGGATGAGTCAGTACAGGACGGCTGACCACATGAGTTTAAAAATGGTCATAACTTTAAGGCGCTACAGGGACAAGGACAGAGAGAGATACACAACACATGGGCGCCAACAGGCCCAGCTCTCTTCGTTGCTTAAAAATGGTGCCCATTATGATGATGATGATGATGATGATTCAGTTAATCTCTAAACTGGTCTGCCATCGCGTTCCTCAAACATGTTTTTATTTCATTTATTTTACCTTAAAGGCACTGGAAGGAAATATTTTTCATTCAGTTGAAAGGCAGTTTCATTCCTCATTTCGCGTATTCGCAACCTGAGTAGAACATAAATCATATGAGAAGTGCGCTCTTGTTGATTCGTGTTGATAAAGCGCCTTAAAGCGTCTTTGCATGTTTGTTGCCTCTGTGTTTGTTGCACCTGTCTTTGTTGCAATGTGCTGGCATTGCGCTCAGCTCCGAAACGTGTTAAAAATATGAATCAGCGTGCAGGAACGCCGCCCCGTAAATAAACGACATTTCACTGAAGAAAACTCGACTGTGCTTCCTCCAGCTTTGCGATGTGGACTTTTGTAGAGTAACAGGGCGGCTTGTTTACTGTTTGCGCTCGTACTGTATTGTTTGGTTTTATTTGGAGTAACACACGTACTCCAAGGTTCCATGCCGCGCCTTTTCAGACGTATCACGTCTGAACGGACGTGTTCGTACACAAATGGGTTTCAGGGTTGGTAAATGGGATTCTGACGACTCTCTGAAACATGGTTTCCCTTTCGCACATGTCTTTCAGATTTTTCGAACTCCTTCGTTATAATCAAATATCGCTGTTTTATTCCCTAGTGTTATAGTACGATGCTGCCTCGCATTTCGTTTTTGGAAGTAAGTAGAACATGAGAAAGGCATATATTTGTGACTAGCGAATTTAAGACTGTAGGAGATGGGAGAGAATATGCAGTCTTGAGCCCAGCGCCCTCTTCGATAAACAAATAATGCCTTTAGCTTTTTCTCGCCTACCTTATCTACGTAACTCCTTTGGCTCGGAAACAGTCTTTAGAATGTAGCGATTATTTGGTGCCGTTACTGGAAGGTAACTATTGAGATCACCGTGATTCAGCATGCCAGGATCAATAGCTCTTCTTTTTAAATTCTTACACTCTTTCTTCTACTAAGTATTGTCCTTAATGATTGTTAATAATTTTTCGAGTACTAATTCCCCCTACAATAAGATTGCCAACATCAACGCTAAAAAAAAGACACAACAGCAACTACGTTAGTTTGAGATGATGAAAGGGGAGTTTCCTAAAAAAAAGACACAACAACAACAAATAAGTAATGATCATGTAGCGGGCTGTTTCGCCAACGAGGCAGCACCAAAAAAGACACACAGCATTCTCGTGCTTCGAGAAGGTGACGGTTGATGCTGGCGAAAAAAAGAAAATTATAGGGAAAGGTTCAATAATAGGTGCCAGTTATTCTTATTCCAACAGCTGCATTGCCCATTTTTTCATTGCCCACATCACAGCGCCCACAAAAGAACGCCCCTAAGTACCAAAGTACAAAATAAAGGCAATAGCAAAAAGCTGTAACCTTTTGGGAAACCGCTGGAGATCGTTGCGTTCGGAGAGACGCCTTCGTGTTTTGCGCAAGTACTATGCGGATATTCAACGATTTTCCAGTAGATGTTGCTATCTCGGCGAAAATTTTCATGACGCTCACATATGAGAACCCAGTGGCACTCCAGACTTAATGCCATGTTTATTGACGTCGACAGTGTGAGGGCTTTTGCGTACATCCAATGTATGGGATTGTTGAAAGCGACGAATCAAAGCATCAGTAAGTTCTTCCCAGATCGTCTTCAAAACTGGTGGCGTCGGCAAATGACGAATCTACATTGTTTGATCTTTTGCAGGCCACGTTCCTCGGGCTTTCACAACTCGTCACTGTTGTGGGGTAATGATAACTTTTACTCTGATAGGGTAGAAAGGGCAGAGTTTGCAAGGCATTATGGAACCTCAGTAGATTGAGAGCGCTTTACGAAAACGATACAATAGAGGAAGGTGTCAAATCAAAGATCATATCTCTTTTTTCTCAATCGATGAATCAAAAATCAGCAACGCGACGTCAGCTACTTGAAAGGGTGGGCTCATCGTGTTCGGGACGGCTATCGAGAACACCTTCCGGTTGACTAACTAATTCACTATTGTTTCATAACGCTAACGCGGGAATAACACGGGAATAGGGTATGTACAGTGTATGTGGCTTGCTAGTTATTCGTGTTCTTTGCGTAGTGATATCCACGCGGTCTTGCTGTCCTGACCACCTACTGAGTGATGCACACGTGTCGTATCTCTCTTACATTCCCTTTTGTTCACGTCTCCTCTCTCACTTTTTTTTTTGCTTCTTCTCTGTAGACTCGAATGTACGAGTCGAGCTTGAATGGGGAAGGATTAGTGGACGCACGCGTGCGAAAATTGTACCTTCGGACAGATAAGCCTTAATGTGTTGTATCAAAGAAGAAGTCGTGCTGTATGACAACCAGCGAGAGATGTTGTCGTCCGTGTGTCGTGCGTTAGAGCCACCTCGTTTGTGTCTTACTTAAGGGTAATGTTTCGAAGAAAGGCGATCCTACTCCGAGTGTGGGTCAGGGGGAGGGCACGGGACCGAGCTCTTTGATCTGTTATTTTTGGCCTACCTTCATCCAGATCGCTGGAATCACTGCTGGAATCACTGCCTCAATCCAGATCGCTGGATCACCGGATCGCTGGAATTGGCATAATTATAGTGGGCACTTTGTTGTTTATCACGACATGTAGTGAGCTAAAAATAATAACCTTTATGCGCCGTCGCTCATTATCGATTTATGTGATGTGATAGAAAAAGAAAAAAATGGGGATTTAAGTCACGACAAAGTCAGACTGGCTACCCCAGACCACTTAGCCGCAGTTAGTTGAAATAAATAAAAAGAAGAAGAAAACCCAGTAGTTGGGGGCCGGGAGACAAACAACCCGAGCAAGTGGGAACACTTGTCACAGACGAGGGACCAGAAAGTCTCATTATCGATTACCTTACACTCTACATACATAAAACACAAAACATTGTAGCTACACTAACGTTTAGCTACAGAGCTATTCATCTCACAATAAAGTTGTTCGCTTTAGCTACAGAGCGTGAATGTAGGGGGGGGGGGGATATGTTTATCAAAAAAAGAAAAGGGAGGAAAGATTAGTCAGGCATAGGCCGACTTGCTATTCCTTCAGGCAAAAAGAAAAGAAAGAAAGGAAACAACACTGAATGCAGACTATATAATCAGAGTTCCTGTGACGATGCACAGGCCGTTGATATAGGAAATACGTCTTCACTATACTAGTGATGACGGGAAGTTACGCTGATCAGTATATTGGCAATATACGATGCATCATGTTTGGTTGCATTATGTTGAACGGAACACGCACCGTTGTTGATGACGACGACGATAAAAAGTAGAAAGAAAAAAAAAAAGAGGAACGCAGGATGGGAATGGGGAATGCTTCAATAAGGATTCTTGTGTTGTAGCCCAGCCTTTAAGTAAACGTTGTCGTTTCTTTGAGTCTTAGAATGGTGATCGCCGCGAACACCGAATGACAAGTGACGGCGAACATTGGTCCAGTTGAAAACAAAACAAAATAACACACGGAAAAGTATCGTGATCAAGCGTACTCCACTATATTTTGTTATTGCAGAGTGGAAGTCACAATACTGAAGAAGAAAAAAAAACACGCGACACGCATAAATAATAAAATATTTTGACATTTTTATTTTGTTTTTATTCATTTGAACTTTTATTAGTAATTTGAATTTATTCTTCGTTATTCTTATTGCTTGTGCTCCTCTGGACTAGACTGCAACCTTTGACATTCCTCCAGAGTAGAAAGTCGCAAAACAGCTTGGGTAGAAAATTAAATTTCCTCTTCCGCCAGATTTGGGAGAGATCCTTTGCGTCAGTAATTCAGATGGAAGACGAAATGAGAATTATTTTTCCTTTTCTTTCTCTTTTTTCTTTTTTTTTGGGGGGGAGTCTCTTGTGCCCTGCGCGGATTGAAAAGATGACACAGGCTATATTAAGTCTTGTTGGTGGTGGTTAGTGCAGCGTCAGGTCCGACTGTTTCTCTGTACTTGTTACTACTACTGCCTACTTGGTTCCCATAATGAGTGAACGTTATGTTACCAGCTCCCCTGTGCATAGTGGTTAGGATGATCGCTTTCCACGCCGAAACTGGGAGGTGACACGGGTTCGAATCCTGTTTCCGGGTTTTCAAGGATCCGGGTAAAACCTGATATCTACCCGAAATCCTTGCGGTCCTTTAACTTGTCGTTCTAGGTAAACCGCAGGAAAAGGGAATCGTAATATCAGCAAAGGGAGCTATTTGTGACTGTAGTGCTAGAGGCACAAACAGTACACAGAAGTGAGGGAAGACCGGCCAGCCGGACAACGACCCGAGCTGGCCGTGCAGTTGTGTTTTTTTATTAACCGCGCGCCTTGATCATTGGTGCGCGGGGATGATGATGGCGATGCCGCTACAGGGCTCCCCCCTAGCGAGTGGCAGGAAGGCGGTGTGGAGATGTTGTGCCCAGGAGACTCGGGGGCGAGGGTCCATTTGCGGTTGTTGCGGAGGGCAGGAGGAGTCGAGGGGGTCGATGGGGAGGGATAGTGGGATGGCCAAGGTCCAGCTCCGGGTGGACACCGAGGGAACAAGCGCTGGATGTTTCTTGAGGGGCCTCGAGAAAAGCTGGCTTGAGGCGTTCCAGCGCGACGGTTTGTTCTCGGCCTCTAACCAGGATGGTGTAGTGGGTGGAGGTCTGTGCTGTACGGCGTGAGGTGGCTGATCTGATGCGCCATCACCTGAATGTCGGGTGGAGAGAGGGGGGGGACATGGTCAGCCTGTGGCGGAGGAGTGGCGGTCTCTAAAGCCGTAGGTCGCTCAAGAACGCTGACTTGGTGGGGTGAGGCGACCGCCATGACCGCGTCAGCAAGGGAAGCAAGCTCGTCCAGGGGTAGGTTCGACGCGGTGGCCAGAACCATTTGAACGTTAGTTTGTAGGCGTTGCATGAAAAGTTGGTGCAGGAATCTGTCACTGGCTGCGGAAACGTCGTCTCCCAAAAGCTGCTTCATCCGAAGTAAAAGCTGCGTTGGACGCCTATCGCCGGGCTCTTCTGCAGATAACTGCTTGAGGCGCTCGCGGTCCGATCTGTAAGTGCGTTTGAGCAAGGCAGCCTTAAGTCGGTCATACGGGTTCTCGGGTGGTGGGGAGGTGATGAGATCGTGCACCTCTTCGGCGGCGGTTGGAGACAGAGCCGCGATGACGTTGTAGAGCCGGGTGGTCTGGGAAGTGATGCCGGACAGATGAAACTGCGCTTCGACTTGGGCAAACCAAATGGCTGGATTACGGTCTCAGAATGGAGGTAGCTTGACGGCAACAGCGGCTACGTGCGATGATGATGGCGCCGCGTTGTCGCCTTGAGACATCGTCGGAGAGGGTTGGGGTTGTTCGAGAAATTGTTCGGGCCACCAATGTAGTGCTAGAGGCACAAGACAGTACACAGAAGTGAAGGAAGACCGGCGAGCCGAACAACGGCCTGAGCTGGCCGTGCAGTGGTGTTTTATTAACCGCGCGCCTTGATCGTTGGTGCGCGGGGATGATGATGGCAATGCCGCTACATGACAACCTATTTGTCCTCTTTTTATGATCCCCTCCTGTACGAGTCAAAGACGTTTTTTTTTAGCTCGGGCAAGTGTTTGAATACCGCGGTCATGTCCTACCCTAGTCCCACAAAATTCCCGATGACATATCAAACAGAGATCGTAGCACCCAGAGACAGGGGAAAGAAAACACGAAAACACACACGATCTCAGACACAGCAACCCTTTTAGTGAACAAACATAGAAAGTCAAGTTCCCAACAGTTTCCGTATGGGTGGCAAAGGTGAAAAATAGATGCAACACTAACACAATTCCCTCTCGCCTTAATCTCCTTGTATTCCGCTAAAAGGCGGCCAACCGGGTCAAGCACTTTCCCAAGGACAGTCGTCTCTTCCAAGAGGGGCTCACAATTGTGACACAGCTGTGTCTGAGATCGTGTGTGTTTTCGTGTTTTCTTTCCCCTGTCTCTGGGTTCCCTTCGTATTATCATGTACCAGCTCGCCTGCGCCCTTGCACTTCTTCCGTCAGAGATCGTAGCGCCCGATTTCTCCCCGAATTCCTGTGCTATATAGCACCCGATTCACCCCCCCCCCCTCGAATTTGAAAAATTACAAAAACCCGAAAGCAAAGAACCCTAGGTGTACGTGGAAGTTGCTTTTATTATTCGAAGCTGGCTTTAACAGCATTGATAGAAACTTTCATGTAAATTGCGCTACATCATGTCAGTGGTATTGACTCCAGCACCTGTCTGTGCGTATTCCCGATCAGTTGGAATAGTACCAACTGCATCACTACTTTGGAGTAACCTTAGTTGAATCCCTGTGAGCGCCGCGAAGCGACTACGGCTATGAGCAGTGCACAGATGTGGACACATGGAGAGAGGACAGCAGGAAAGAGTGGAGGACAAGGAGTAAATATGCGTCCCGTGCAGACTACTGGAGGAACTGTGCCGACATTCGTCTAGAAATTCCTTCGGAAAACCTCGGGGAAAACCTAAGGCAGCACAACGGGTGGTAGGATTCGAACCCACCACCTCCAAGCCCTCAGCACGACCGTGGCGGAATGGAACCAACGAGCAGATTACGAGCGGAACACTTGTAGTTGTCAATTTTCATGACATCCTGATTATACACTCTTAGAAATGAACTTCACCGCATAGCACGCTCCTAGCCAACCATAATCTCGAAGGATATCGTTATCTGCCCTGATTTGTTGAAAACGGGAGGCGTACGCCTTTTTTGTGACAATTATGAACAGCATAAGTGTCTCAAAAAAGGCGTACGCCTCTCGTTTTTCAGGGCAGATAACGATATCATTTGAGATGATGGTTGGCTAGGAGCGTGCTACACTCTAAAAACTGAACTTCACCGCATAGCACGCTCCGCGCCAACCATCGCCAGGAATGATAGGGTTGTCGCTTCTGATTCGATGAGAGCGGGAGGTGTACGCCTTTTTGTGTCAATTTGGATATATGATAATTGACACAGAAAGGCGTACGCATCCCTCTCTCCTCGAATCAGAAGTGATAACCCTATCATTCGTGGCAATGGTTGGCGCAGAGCGTGCTATGCGGTGAAGCTCAGTTTTTAGAGTGTATGCGGTGAAGTTGATTTTCAAGAGCGTACACGGTAGCAAGTATTTCCTTCTTTCAAAATGATTAGGCAAAGTCCCGTAGCGAAGGTCAGGTACAGTTCTGAAGAAAAGTTTCCGGAGCACACTCCGGCGCATTCCTTCCTCAGAGTGACAGGTTAGGGGCGGTGGTAGCGTATGGACAGTACGGACTCGCAAAGAGGTGACTGGGTTGCTTAGGCACATGTCTACAGGGTGTCCCAGAAAACGTGTAATTGAATTTTAATTAAAAAAAAAACTACGCCATATAGAATCATGCGGTCAACAGCATTTGTCCTTACTACGTTTTTGCCACCTCCTGATATGCATGTCATGTAGCCTAAGTTTAATTATGTAAATTTTTGCGAACTGAACTCGGAAATTTGCCAAGTAAAGGTGACTTTTTTACCCCACCAATGTGAAGAGCGTGCCGAATTTACTCAAATCAATGATAAGTGACAGGAATATTGAGGACCTATCGTATCCGAAAAAATAGCGGAAACTCAGGCTCTACGGGAGCACGCAGAGGATAGCGCGCGACGAATTTTTCAGCAAAATCATTGTCAGTCCGACGAAAGGAGGTTGAAAACCCAGCCCACGCCGGCATGGTAGAAAGAGATAACACAGACATAGCTTATCGCGTCCGGCTTCGGCTGGGTCCATACCTCCCTTCTCCGAATTTCAGGAACTGTCACTTTTTCTACTATCACTCTGTGGGCTGGGTTTCCAACCTCCTTTCGTCGGACTGACCAGCGATTGAGTGCCCCGAGAAACATGATGTTCGGCTATTTTTCCCGATAGGATAGATCCTGAATATCACTGTCAATTATCTTGAATTTGAGTAAATTTGGCACGCTCTTCATGTTGGTGGGGTAAAAAAGTGATCTATACTTGGCAAATTTCCGAGTACACTTCACAAAAATTTACGTAATTAAACTTGGGTTACATGACATGCACATCAGAAGGGGGCAAAAACCTAGTAAGAACAAATGCCATTTACCGCCTGATTTTAGGTGGCGTAGTTTTTTTTTTCTATATAGAATTCAATTACACGTTTTCTGGGACACCCTGTATAAGTCGGTACGGTCCTATTTGCTGCTAGCGGAAGGAATGCGCCGGAGCGGATTCTGTGAACTTTTGTCCAGCACTGTACATGCTACTATAAAAATGCACATATGCAGAGATAAGATAATGCAGATATGCGGAGATAGAGACGACAACACGTGGATGCTTTCATGGTTCACATCACAGTGTAGCCGATTGTACACACCCCTCATAGCAAGGCGTGTTTGTCCTATCTTCATCATACACGGGTACGCCTAAGATTTCCCCTCGACTTATCATGCTTCCAGCTGCCCAAATCCCGTTCTTGTTTTTCCTTCTACTACGTACATTCCTTTGTTGCTTTCGTTGTCAACAGATTTCCTGTTACTTCATCTGTAATTCCCCACGACGTTGTAGCTGACCGACACAAGTGAGCAGAATTGTTTGTCGCAATTCCACTAAACGTGGTCCCAATATAGCGACATGAGAGACGACACGTACGCTTCTTGTGAGCGAGAGAGCGAACAAAGTGGGGAAACACGTGTCAAAACGTCGATTGCAACAGCCGTTGCAGAAGTGACATTTCTCTTCGCACGAATGGAGCTCTTCAGGGAGCTGGGATTGCTCACAACGCGTCGACGCAGACATATTCGCCTAAGTGGACTTTGTAACTAAAACTTTTCTGAACAACATATCCAATATCACCCGCTCTTCGATCATATGCACGTAATTTTTTTTAAATATTTGTAATGTAATCTTTCCTCGTTATCCTGGATGTGGGATAGAGTTCCCCCCCCCCCGGGTATAAATTGGACTACTTCTATAGGAAGTATTCCAACTTGATGACAATAGATATTTTCAGGATGTTTTGTTACCTAAGCCACTATGAAATACTCCTAAATCCGTGTTTTATCGAAACAGGCGATATTCCATACCCCAGTCAACATGATTAAATTGATGGCTCAATAGATATTGGATATTGGATGCCACATTGGATGGATGATATCGGATGTGCATTTGGGGTCACTGTCAATCAAGAAGCGTGCAAAGACAAAAGAGGAATACGCGAAACCAACCAGTGAGACATACCATTGAAATAAATACTATAGACATGGTTGGAGATGGATCGAAGTCTTGCCACCTGCCCCTGACATTTCCCAAAATATAGTGGCTGCGATGACAAATCACATAATTCTAGGTCCCGCCCCGGCGATTGCTTCACCCGTCGCTGCAATATTCACTCGAAAGGGGTGGTAAAAGAAGAAGTAAAAAAAAAAAAATGCAAGAAAAAGTTGGCCGTCGAAGAAATGGTTCAGGCTGTAGAATTTGGGGCTGCAAAAAGAGAAGGCCAATTTCAGACGCGGCTACAAAATGAATGGGCAGAATCTCCACCTGGCGATCGGATGGTCCTTCCACGGTCTTCGTGGCTAACAATTGTAGAATTCCTTCATGGTGTACTTACGTAAGCAGGATTCAAAATAAATGAAACTGTAAATACAATGCTGCTGCCTTACGACAACTTTTAGGTTGAGGTATCTTACGTGTGCTACATTGAGGGCAACGCGCCCAGAGGGGTGAGCATCATCGACAACGCAGCCTATAAAGTTATACAGGGTTATACACTAACGTGCACCGGGGTAAAAAAAGAAAAACAACAACAACAACGAAAACAAAACAAATAAAAAACCACACACACACACAAAAGCACGGTGCGTCATAGGCGAATGAAAACGGCATAATATTGTGCGGAGTCCCAAGTTCTAATCGCCTGATTTTTTTTTTTCATAGTGGCTGATTAATTTATTACGCGGAAATAGTTAGCTAACTTTTCAATTACCCATCTTAAGTCCGAGACGTGAGTTGGAAAGTTGTAGAGCGTATCGAGAAATACCCGTCGCGACTGTTTTCTACGGCGTATGCCTTACGTGTATTTTTTTTCTTCCCGATAAAAAAGCAAGCCGAAAGTGTAGCACGTGACCGAGGCGCGCGCACTTTCGCGAGCATCTCGACTTCAGGGCTCTGAAGCGAACATAAGAACTAGTTTTCGGTTCGGGTTCGGGATCGGGTTCGGTTCGACTCTCTGGTTTGGACATCCTGTATGCAGAATAAAGCTTTCGTGTATGCATTTCGCGTGCCTTTGACTGCCTCGTTCAGGTCGTTCATTTCTGTTTACATCTCACCACGCACTTGTGCGACCAGCGGGATGTTCCTGCTTTATCCGCTTGATTATACTATCTCTATGCAGAGCAGGACAGAGGCCAATACATGCAAGCTGTGTTGTTTCCAGTATGTTTCTAGATAATCACTTTCTTCTTTTTGCCCAAATCATTCTTGTTTTTCAGGCATGCAACGACCAATCTTCCTAAGGGATGTGGCCCCTCTAATATTAAACGTGCATCCTATAAAGCTTAATATTCTACAAGAAACACATATGCAGCAACTCAAACGACGTAGAGAGAGTGCGGGAAATGCTTGAGATGGCAAAGCTTCCTTTTTCAATAGCTACTCGCCGTATAGGGAACAATACTCGAAAGGTATGCCCATGTGCCCTACGTATTCCGTTGCTTCCCGACCAAATCTTCCTTTGCTTTTCGACAGAGTTCTGCAATATCGGCGGATGGTTACGCAAAAGGGCTTTTTGCACGGATTGCCATTATGAAAGGAATGTGCTCTGCTCGACACTTCGCAGGAAAGCAAAGGAAGAGAAGACCGGCAATTTTAGTCTGGCAGCTTTGCTCGGCGCCTTAGAAAAGCTCCATCTCAAAGTAAGCAAAAAAAAAAAAAAAAAAGAAGAAGCCGTGGCTTTTTGGTTCTCCATAATTTACAAGCCTGAGTCTGGGCATACAGAGAGACGACACGAACACAGGAGTTCATCCGCAAGCTGGCCTGCTGCATATACGCCATCTCGTCATTTGCTTTTTGGTTGCACGTTTTGTAACTCGAATGTCGCCATACCGGCACGTTTGAGCAATAAATACAACTATAACTACGAATAGTCCCACATGCTTCTATCTTGCAGGTCACTCTCCTGTCTTATAGTTTTTAATCACTCGCATTGAAGATTATTTAAAAAATCGTAATATTTTGTTCTTGCCTTTGTATACAGGGTGTTTATTTTTATCCTTTACAGAATTTTTATAAAAAAAAAGGTATGAGAGCAACACAGATGTCGTTTTTGTCGTTTTAATCAATCAATCAATCAATCGTTTTTGCAATTGAGTTATCCGGCCCAGGCGGACATCCTCTCGAAGAAAGTATATGCAACTACAAGATGACTAATTACCTACAATTCATTAATTAACTCTTTAAATAGGGGATTTCGGGCAAAAGCGAGATAGCAGAATGAGAGACTATCCTCGTTCAAAGCCATTCCACGTTTAACAAATCCTGAAACACGCATGTGTGTTAAATTATTCATCCCCGAATTTTAATATGCAAATGTGTCCTCTCTCCATCTGCCCACGTCTGTACGCCGCTCATAGCTACAGTTGCTTCACGGCGCTAATACGAATTATTATTTCTCAGTGGCAAAGTCAACGAGAGTAAACAAGGACCCACTCGTCTGCGCTGTCTCCAACACCTTCTAGGTACCTTTGTACTTGTACTTGTTTGCAACCTACTTGTACTTGTACGTACAATGGTACTTGTTTACAACGTCCTACGCAAACATTTCTAAGCGTCCCCAGGAATATTATCGCCACCTGAGATGAGCTATAGTGTTTGCAGTATAAACCCCTTTTTGGGGCTTGTAGAGCGGAAAAACAGGGAGGAAACTAGAACGCGTTAAGATATGTCAGCACACGTGTCAGGGGATGTAGTACCCTGGGAAGAAGTACACGAATTCTCTCTGCATTGCGGTAGTCGCTCTAACAAAACGGAACAGAAATATATTCCATACGAGGGGGACGGGTGAATTTCGCAAATATTGTCGTTAGGCTAAGTGACGGAAATTGATGTTCCAAAAGTGCAAACGTACACCCACGAGATCGTGGGATGGAAGTCGTGGCGGATACGCGACGTTATTTTTGAGATAACTCAAAGCGAGATTAAACAGGAATGTCTGCAGCTGGTCCCAGAATGACAGCGAAGACGTTCTGTTCAAGTATTGACGTCCGTGGTTCCTTCGTGGTTGTGTGGGTTCTTCTCATTCTCTCTTTTTAGGAGGGCGATTAAAATAGTGATAATTAAGCGTAAAGAGCGTTCAAAAGTGTTACAACTGGCTCGCCAAAAGTGTGTGTGTGCGTGGGGGGGGGGGAAAGCTATTTATTTGGCAGAAAAAAAATCAGACAGAAAAAGGCCTGCGGGGTCAAACCGGGGCTGGACGTATAGTGGACCTTTGCTGAAGATTATGAAGATTTTTTTTTTCAAATTCCGTGTTAGCGCCTTGAAGCAATTGCGAGTATGAGCGGCGTACAGACGTGGATAGATGGAGAGAGAACACCAGGTAGGAGTGGGAGACAGAGAGAGGTTACTATGTGTTCTGGGATGACCTCAGGGGGAAGTGTGCCTACATTCGTATGGGAAACAATGCGGAAACCCCAAGGAACACCTCAGGCAGCACAGCCAGTGGTAGAATTCGAACCCACCACCTCCCAGTCTTCAGCACAACCTTGGCTACTACCAACGAGCGGACGCTAGATGAAGTGATTGATTGATTAAAAAAAAAAAAGTCGGCTTCGCTTGACTAGTTGCATGTTATTTCTGCAACGATCTACCTGCCGGTGGGGCGGCATGTTGCTCGTACGTGCTCGGCTGATTTCACGGGGGAACAGTGTCGACATTTCCCTTACAGCGTATGAGAAAACCCCAAAGACAACACCAACGCTGCACAACATGCTGCCGGGATCCGAACCCGTGTCACGATGAACTGATTTCATTGATTTAAACGAACTCTTCATAGACACCCGGTTACGCTACCCATGCGCGCACACACTGACCATGCGGAAAATAACCAAGTCGTCGTCCTGTTGCCACGTGTGAGTTTAACTAGTTCAACCTTCTGGAAGGGCCACGCGCCATCGACCAAGAATAAATTCTTCGCGAAGTGCGATGAAAAGCGACGTGACGTTTAGTGGTTTCCCGTGCTGCAAGAGAAATGTGACGTTTCGGACAGTCGCCCGAGACGAGCAATAACGGTTTTTGCAGACACTCTTTCTGTTTTTGCAGGGAGATTTTTTTGGTTGGACAAACAGAATGCGCTGACTAAATATATCCTGGAAAGAAATCCCAGCGTGTATTATCTTAGGGTATACGTATTTTTCATTTAGCTTACTTATGCCGCAGTTGACCACCGCGGCCACGTGACAGGCTCGGTCTGGAGAAAGGGGAGATGTGATGTTATCGGAGGGGGGGGGGGGAAGCGGTCGGTCAAAGCGAACCGTCACTGAACGCAGAGACGAAGCGTGACACGATAAGGAAGTGTGACGCATGAATGATCACAGACCGGGTTCATTAATACAAGCAACTGGTGAACCCTGATGAGTAGTGCTTGCGAGAAAGATGAATCCGAGTATGATAATAATGATGGTGATGGTGATAGACACTTGTAATGGTAGCGGTCAACGGTCTGAAGGTGACATGGAATGTAGAGTACGAAATCGTAGTGCTGTAGCCCGATGCGGTACCAGCTCAATGCGGGAGCTGCGTTCAGGCGCCTCAGCATTTACTGTCTTTTTTTCGTGGGACGCCCGGCGCTTACGAGGGGTTCGTGCACTTTTCGGCAAGCTGTGCTTCACGGCAAGCTGTGCTTCACGGCTTCCCTATAGCTCACTTCTTGTATACTGTAAAAGTCGTTGATTTCGCGTGGAACATTTGGTGGATGCCATATAGTTGATGCGGAAACTTAAATTCGCGACCTTGGAAGTCAGGGAGGGGTCAAGGGAGGCGTGTTAGCTTAGCTCATTTGGTAGAGACTAGGATAGGTAGTCCAGAAGATGTGGTTTCAAATCTTAAAGCTGGCTAATCTTTTCAGTGAATCCCTTCTTTCTTCATTGATTGTTCTAAGGCACTTGACGCTCGTGTGTTTGTCCTTTCTTCTGTGTTCCAGTCTCAGAACATTAATTTCCATCGTGTTCAACAGATGGCGCTTGCGTCGACCCTGTCGTTTGTGTGTGTGTGTGTGAGTGAGAAAACATGTAAGAGTGAAAGTGGAATGAGTGAGTGAGTGGATGTGATTTGTTCTTTCACATGACGCAACCTTGGAAGTCACTGGGGAGGCGTTGGTTGGTTGGTTGGTTTTAAGAAAAAATAATTGGAGATTTTGGCTTCACTAGTGAGAGACACGCAACTCCACATTACTTGCACCAGTCACTTTCGGTGGAAAACTCCTGTAATGATGATGCCAACGAAGAGGAGGAGGTTGGTGATGATGATGATGATGATGATGATGATAATGATGATAATGATTAGTGATGGTGGTGATTCCGAGAGAAAACAATTGCACACACACTGAGATGTCACAGAACGCGCAAACACGCAACACGCAAGCAGTCAGAACAAACAACAAACAGTGACATATGTTGTTCCAGCCTCAGAACATCAGATCAAGAGATAAACTGATGTTCTGAGGCTGGAACAACATAGAAGGGACAGATACAAACAAAGCCTCAAATTGCCTAAGAAATCAACGATGAAAGATGAAAGTCACTGAAAAGGTTAGCCAGCTGTTCAACAGGTGCCGCTTGCGTCGATTTCCGTCGTATGAATGTGTGTATGAGTGAGCAAAAATGTAAGAGTGAAAGGAGGGTGAGTGAGAGTGAGTGGCTGGTTTGTCGTCCCTTCAGATGACGCATCCCGAAAGTCGCTGGAGAGGCGTGTTAGCTTAGCTCAATTGGTAGAGCCCTGGACCGGCAATCCAGAAGATGTGGGTTCGATCCCTACAGCTGGCTAACCTTTTCAGTGACTTTCATCTTTCATCAGAACATCAGTTCTTTCACGAACAAACATGGGTTTTATTGGGGAGGCGTGTTAGCTTAGCTCTCAATTATTCCTGGCGTTCGGTGGCTGTTTTCAGCAAGCGCGCTTTAGTATCATTTCTACTCATAAAAAAAAATTCTTTAGTAAGGTTAAAAGGAAAACACAGTTTCTTATAAACGTAACATGCGACCTGAGCGTGGGTGTCAACATGTGGGTGTCAACGTGGGAACATGTGGAGAGTTTTGGATTGGTCAAACTGGGTATCAAACACATGCAGCACCAGTCCCGAGGTAAGCGGGCATCGACAGCTTAAATATACATAATTCTGAGTAAAGGTGGGACCGCACATGGGGCGTACTTCAGGGCGTAAAACGGACCCGCGAAAATACGCGGGCCAATCAGCATGTATGAAGTGTACGTCGTGAAACGGGGAACCCGCCCAGAGAAAAAATCACGCGGTGTGGCCAGTACATGTGCAATATGCACTAATGCAAAGCATAGTAAAACACATACACTAAAGAAAAAAAATGCTATAGGAAACAGATTTCAGTGCGTGAAAGAGCGATTAGGAAGCAAGAAAAAGAAGTTTAAACGTTGAACTGATTCAAGCAGATGCAGTCACGCCACCGCTGTCACAGAACCCTGAGGAACCAAGTGTCGTTGCAATTTCTTCCCAGATGGCCGTCTTGAATACGTTTCTGTATTCTTTACTTCTAATATTTCAGTAACGAAGCGTTTCAGTGCGCCTCTCGTTATCTTGAAGTATGACAAGCTAGTTTGAGAGGCTTGCCATGAGAACCATACAACACGTTGATACAGCGTCAAAATCAAAACACAGCTGATTGCGTAGATTGCTTGAAAGTGCCACGCTGCCACTGTCCGCGTGAAATCTCAAGAGCCTATATCGCGCTGAGATATCCGCCATGCGGTTCCTCCGGTGCCTCCAAACGGAGCCCTCTCTGCATAGGGTGAGGACAACCGCGTCCTCTGTTACGAATTTCCGCGATCTTTACACCCACGCACAGCTCGGGACGCGTTCACAAAAGTGTATAGCTATACGCTTAGCTACACACTACGTATTGAAGTTCAGTAAGTACATAGTAGAGGTTGTCTAAAAAATGTGGGTACACAGCATGAATGCATCCTGAAGGTGGGTGTCAGTCAACGTGGCGGCTTTGCGGCATTCGCTTCTACAAAGCGTGACTACACCCTAAACAGAGGGAGAAAGTATCGAGGCACGTACCTTCCAGCTTTACATCCACGTCCAGGTATATTCCTACGGTTTTCCTCTGGGGGGTTGGTGGTGTGTGTGTGGGGGGGGGGGGGGTGCTGAGAAGACATTGATGGTACGAGACCCCACCCACGAAAAATTAAACAAATACAACTGTCTCTGTACAATATTCAGAAAATTTATTCACATAATCTACCCTAGATGACACGTGGAAATAAATATCTGGAATGATCTAAGGCAGTTTGATTGTGGTAAATACTGTGTACAAATTTTGAGCTTCAAACTTTTCTTCTACGCACCGACAACAAGGCGTAAAAACAGTTGGCTGCTCTCGTATATAGCCACAGCAGGAATATCTCTTTTTTTTTCTTTTTTTAGGGCTCCATCTGAGCGGAATGTCTTTCCTGGAAGGTGTACTTTAAGGGGCCAAAATAAATGATAATCGCTTGGGGCTAAATCTGGGCTGTGAGGGGTGTGGAGGAGGCAAGACCTCCCAGCGCATTTTGGCTAGTGTTGCTACTGCCAAATAATTCCCCGTGTGAGGCCAGCCATTCTCATGAACGGCATGAACCGGGCGCCGAACGTCACGGTCTGGGAGGTTGGTTGGACAGTATAAAGTAGGAATTGGCGTTTTCTCTTCTTTGTTTACATGGCTTCTGACGGCAGTGAGGGAAGGGGGGCGCTTCAGATTTGCCCTGCCCCGGTTGCAAACTTGCCTCGCGACGGCTCTGTACTGAAGTTTTACGCCCCGACGCCTCAGCAAATCATGGAATGCAGTGGTACAGAATGGGGCTTTTGCTTTCATGTACAGCAGTGCAGTAATCCACCTCGCTGCTAACCTCGTATGCAGCACGTCAGAAATACGAAGAGGGGATCTGAGACAGTGTCGAAGAAACACCTGCCGTGCCATCCACTGAAATGTGGCTTCTATCATTAGTAAAACGGCTTGAAACAATGTACATTTATTTGTAATCTCATCAAATGCAAAAGATGCGGTTAACAAGAAGGAACATTTGTGACCATCAGCTTACGGTGCTAAGGATGGACACTGTTTTGCAGTACCGTGATGTTCAATAGGGACTGAAGCATACTATAAGTCATCCATCTTTCTCAGTACAACATTACTGTACTTCTTATATGTCGGATATATACATGAACTTGATGTGTTCCATAAAGTCGTCGATCTTTCGCTGATCTTTCATCTGTCTCCTAGACAGCCTACTGGAATCCGAGTCATCGACCAATCCAATGCAAGATGTGTTGAAGTCCTTGAACTCTTGTAGCCCGCACAAGTGTTTCAGGATCTGAGCGCCGTACTGGTTTCGGATCCCCGCGGTGCTATCTTCGTATGTTCGGTATAACGTCGCTTCTTGAGTTCCCTGCCAGAAGCCAACGCCCGAGACGCCTGTCGACGACCGGTAACGCGCTCTTGAACGGGGGAATTCCGTGTTCCCGAGGTCGTGCATTTCATTTCTGATTTCTTCAGTTTTGTCCTCCAGAACCTCACATGAGGTGTAGCATTCCTTGCTTATTTTCTTCTCGAGTTTCTTCGGCTCCTTGTCGTAGATGTACGTGTCGACGTGCCTTCGTTTGGCGTGCTTCATGGTGTCGTAGTTCGTAGAAGCCTTTCGCTTCTGACCTCCGTTCGACACGGGGTCGGCGACGTCTCCCCTTCTCTTGTGATTGTACCATGTGAGGTTCCTATGAGGGTCGGGTAGTGCGGGATTGCTCCAGAGTTCACGAACGGCATTGTAGCGGGCCTTGTCCGCGGAGAGTCGTCTTATGTTGTCCCATTCCGGGTTCTGATTGTCTCTGTTCTCCAAAGGATCATCGCTGAGGAACGCCGTTCTTTTACGTATCGAGTCTCCTGCAGTGAAACTATAGGATTCTGCAGCATAGGACCGTGGTTCGACAGTTCCGTGTTGCTTTAGGTTATCAGAGTCTGCCGAAGTTCGTCGAACTTCGACTTGTTGAAGTTGCCGTTGCTCCTCTATATGATCCTGTGATATGTTGAGTGTGCTTGTCCAGTCTTCGGACAGCATGTTCAAGACTATATGAGCTTTGTGCATCGAACTGGGGGATCGAATGTTAATTCCTTCAACTTCCCGTGTGAACTCGGGCGAATTATGAGGTGTGCTAGCATGACCTGCAGGATACGCAGTCCAATTTTCAGACAACATGTTACGACATATACGCCCTTGTTGCGCTGGGCTAACATGAACTGCAGGAGTCCAATCTGCATACAGCATGTTACGACAAATGCGCTCCTGTTGGACTGGATTAACTTGAACTGCAGGAGACTCAGTCCAATCTTCGGACATCATATTATGACACATGCGCTCCTGTTGGGCTCTACTAACATGAACTGCAGGATACGCAGTCCGATCTACAGACAACATGTTACGACATACGCGCGCCTGTTGCGCTGGACTAACATGAACTGCAGGAGTCCAATCTTCACACAGCATGTTACGACATATGCGCTCCTGTTGGGCTGGACTAACATGAACTGCAGGAGACGCAGTCCAATCTTCTGACAGCATATTACAACATTTGCGCGCTTGTTCGACGGGACTAACATGAACTTCAGGAGACATAGTCCAATCTTCACACAACATGTTATGACATATACTCGTCTGTTTGGCTGGACTAACATGAACTTCCGGAGACATAGTCCAATCTTCGCACAACATGTTACGACATATGCTCGTCTGTTTGGCTGGACTATCATGAACTGCAGGAGACGCAGTCCAATCTTCAGACAATATGTTACGACATATGCGCTCCTGTTGGGCTGGACTAACATTAACTTCCGGAGACATAGTCCAGTCTTCACACAACATGTTACGACATATGCGCTCCTGTTCGGCTGGACTATCATGAACTGCAGGAGACGCAGTCCAATCTTCAGACAACATGTTACGACATATGCGCTCCTGTTGGGCTGGGTTAACATGAACTTCCGGAGACATAGTCCAATCTTCGCACAACATGTTACGACATATGCTCGTCTGTTTGGCTGGACTATCATGAACTGCAGGAGACGCAGTCCAATCTTCAGACAACATGTTACGACATATGCGCTCCTGTTGGGCTAGACTATCATGAACTACAGGAGACATAGTCCAATCTTCAGACGACATGTTACGACATATGCGCTCCTGCTCGGCTGGACTGACATGAACTTCCGGAGACATAGTCCAATCTTCACGCAACATGTTACGACAAATCCGTTCCTGTTGGGCTGGACTTCTGACCCCTACGTCGATACTTTCGAGCTCATGCCCGGTCTGTAATGAAATATTCGATGTGTTTGATGAAATACAGGCTGCCGGTGTCACGGTCCGGGCATCAGCCAATATATTACGACATGTACGCCTTATCTTCACCGATGAGTTTCGTCGTACGACATCGGTGTCTTCGAAGAGAGATGAAGTGACAAGCGAAGATGTTCCTGGTACAACATGTATTCCTGGTGTGTCAATCCAGTCGCTGCCAATGGAAGTAACGACGACTTCGGATGGCACTGCGGGTTGCCATCTTACTAGATGCTGCGGTTGCTTAGGAGAGAAGCAACTTTCAAGTTCGTCTTCTTCCCGAACACAACATTCATCATACGATGGGGTAGCATCATCGATATCGTTGTCGTCGTTGTACGTAGAAGCACAGGATGTTATCTTTGCATTGTTAGGTCTTGCATCAATACCTCTTAACCCGTGCTGCGAATATTTCACCGTATTTTCTCTCTTGCCGTGTCCTGATATACCAGGCGGTGATATTGAATGGGAACAACTCAGGACCATGTGCTCACTTGACGTTGTACTTGAAACTTTTGGTGAATCGTTCTCATGTCCGGAAGTACCCTCCATGTAGCTCTATAGGCAACGCCGGTTTGAGGCAACCCCCAATCGGCAATTGAGGCAATCCAATCGGGAGGAATTCAGGCGATAACGTGCTGTACGGTGTATGAGAACACCTGCAATTAAAATCTGGAGTTAGACAGAGCAGAATCGCTAGAGAAATTGCTGGTTTCAAAACACTGTATCTGCTTTTGCAGGAATAACGGAATGCATGAAACAAAAATATCCACAGGGAATGGCCAATAGGCAAGTTGTGCTTGAACGGCAATTTAGACGCGAAGTGATATGCATTCCTACTCGCCTGCTCAATGAAGAGGAAACATTGCTGGTAGACAATGCTCTGAAAGGAGGTCAAGGTCTTATGGCTGCTACGAATCGCGATAGACACAGGACGTAAGTTATCTATAACACGTGTATTAGATTTTATGTCAAGCGGTGCTTGACATAACACCACAAACAATGATTCCTAGTAGATTCCCCTGTTCCGTTGAACCTTTGTTGAATTCACATAAACAAAGGCATGGAATAGTATACCTGACTCAGTCGATGCAAATACACCACTGGTGCGAACATCTTATTCTTGTCTCCCACGAGGTGCACTAGAATTCTTCTTCTTCTTCTTCTTCATCCTCGGGGAAATGGCCGTTATCCACTAAGGGCGATTGGCCAGTACCAGATGAGGGTCATAGGCGTGGATTTTCCTGAACGCTAGCTTTATATGAGAGGAGGAGGAGGAGGAGGAGGGGGTTGAGGCTTGTCGGAATACTAGAATTGATGCACTGTCTGCCAGTGTCTTCGTCGTCGTCGGTTCAGGTCAGGAGTACTGATGTCGTGGTCAGGGGTTTCATCGTAGCCAACTATACCATGTGAACATACCCTAAGGCAGGGATGGGCATAAATACATTTTTGAGTATTTAAATATAAATACAAAATACTTTGTTGACAGGGGTATTTAAATACTCTTCATAAATAGTTTTCAACATGAGTATTTAAATACAAAATATAAATACGGTATTTAAATACCGTAACTACTACCATAAATACTGTGAGGAAGATGTCATCTGGAATTACAGAAACAATTATGATCATACGGACAAATCAGCAAGAAAGAATAGCATTTATTTGTTAGATTATCATGGCGATTTTAATATTAGAAATTTCTCAAGGACTGCTTCTTTTAGGCATCTTCTGTTCGACCGTACAATCAGATTCGCAAAGGAGAACCGCATCTCCACAGGTGCCGATGAACAAATGCTTGTATTAAATTTGACGAAGATGCTTCGCAGAACAATGTAATCGGGTAGTCACGACCGTTGTCCGCAACAACAGTGAAAAACTCGCCATCTAAAATGGTTTGTCGCATGCGCATGCTAGCGCAAACCCGGCATAATTGCGCCCCAAACTCGCCCTTCTTCCCGAAAGATCAAATGCAGGGCAACTTTAAGATATGAGTCAGTATATTCTGTATTTAAGAGTATTTATCAAGTATTTACAAGAATAAACACCCGAAAATTGGTATTTAAATATAATTATAAATACATTTTTCAAGTCTGTATTTAAATACAAAATATAAATACATGTATTTATATTTTCAATAGTATTTTAATTACAATGTATTTAAATACTGCCCATCCCTGCCCTAAGGTACGCTCTCTGTACTAATGAACGAAGTTGCCAGCTGCTACGAGTCCTTTTCTTTTCCTCTTATAACTTGGCCTAGAGAGCAGTACCCTACCCCATTACATGCGAAACATTAGATGAGAGATATGTAATGAGAACGATACTTTCGGATGAGATTCCTATGTTTTTGCCGTGCTCCTCTGGAGATTTTTGGAGGGATGTTATCGACTTCATCGATCCGAAGTAGGTCGTTCATAGTACAAATATAAGAGTGTAAGCATATGGGCTCTACGCCTCTCAACATGGTGGGACATAATTTCTCGTGAGCACAGAAAGCTGACTGGGTAATATTGATCATATTTATTACACATAATGCGAAGACCTCGACTTTGGACTGATTCGGTAGTGTTGATGTTGGCTTCGGTGAAAGGGCCCCACGCAACATCCGCGCACACTCATGCAGAACGAACTCATGTGGAATGTCCGTGTAAGTCCGTGGTGGAGTGACAAAGCTCGCTCCTTGGGAAACAAAGTTTTCTGTTGCCCTCCTTTAACTTTGCGTCGACAAGCTCTCTCAGCGTAAGACAGATGATAGTGCAAACCCAAAGTACTTAAATTCACGAACAATACAATATTATCGACAAAGGGTTTTTTAATCATCATCATCATCAGGGTCACCGCTAATGGAGCACCCATAGTGGAAACGCGCGAGACCTTTCACGTGTAGTCGTCACACCATGCAGATGATGGCTGTAAACCCTCACTTAAAAAGATCTGCGGCTCATGTCCATGTATCAGTTCCTTCAATTTTCTTTCATTGTTCGTTCCTTTTGGTTGCGCTCCAGTACATTCTATTTTGGCTTTCTAACTTTTCCTTTTCTCGGTTTTGCTACTAATTGTTATTGTTAGGAACTCGATAATTAGCGACGTTACGTTACGTTCCATGAATCACGACAGGATCTCAAACTCGATCTCTAGTTTGCATTCGTCTTAGCGGCTCGATACCTTGATTATCAGAGCAATCGATCTCTGCTTTTCGACTACATGTTGTAGTAATGAAGTTTTGGAGGTCGTTTTTTCATTCCCTTCCCCGTGGTCGTTACAGCGTATAAGACGACGTTAATGGATCTCCGAGCAATTTATCGTATCGCATGGGATAATTAAGGAAAAGCGCGTTCATCTTACTTGCGCTATATTTCATTCGTACTGTACCTCAAACAGCACTAATCCCAGCTGGTTTCGAAATCTATCCACCTGAGCAGTGCATACTGGACGACGGTAACAAAAAGGAACAAATAAGCGAAGCTATACAAAGTCCTTGCATCGATACGGTACCTCCAGTAATTAGAAGCCTCGTTCCTCAATCCTAAGGAATGTCACCGCATTCTAGAAAAGCCGTTGAAGTGAACAATGATAGTGACTCATTGCCACCCGTCGTCTTCTAGCCCGACATCGTATTTATTTTTTATTTATTTTTTTGTCCGCTGCTGTTGTTAGTCTGCACAGGTGCAGTTTAAATGTAAATGCCACTAACAATATAGTCACTAGAACCGTGCGTCGATAACCGGAATTGTAAACCTACTATTGTGTGCATGACGCCGTTCTCCGCGGCTGCGCAACTGCCGCCGTCCAGGAACTAGGCTGCACCAACGCAAAAGTCGATAGGAAGCAATGTTTCCTTCTTGCCAGAAAGGTCCGGTTGTACTACAACGCAACCGCCAAAAGGGATCAAAGTGTCTTCGCCTTGAACTATATATCTGTGGGTGGTTGTGAAATTTACGTTAAAGATGCGAACGCCGTAGCGACGAGTTGATACGTGCTTTAAGACGGCTGCGACGCGCAAAGCAAACAGCTTATCCAGCGGGAAAATGTGAGGCGTGGGTTTTGAAGCAACACGCGGTGTGGCGGCGAAGGAGTGCGGAAAAAGTCAAAGTCAGCTTATGGCTGCGTCGGCGACAACAGGATACAATATGCGCTCCAATTTTCATATCTGCGCGGCGACAAGCGCTGACTCGGCAAGGGCAGCGAGATAAGTCGCAGCATAACCCACACCATTGCAGTTTCTCGCTGCTCAGCACGGCGCATATTTCCCTCATATAATGTGTAAGAGAACGTGTGTTCAGTACCGCGTTTACCATGCGCCGTGATGTTACACATATGGTGTTCTGCCTATAGCATGGCGTCATGTTGCACGTGTCGCAGGGTAGGACTGCGGATAATTTCGACCACCTGGGATTCTTTTGACGTGGGCCGGAAGCAGGGTTCACCTTCCCCACATTGCTACCGTCCGCGGCCGGGTGTCAACCCGCGATCATGGGCTCAGCAAGCCAACACGTTGTCGACTGAGCTACCGAGGAGGGCTCAGTGCGACGTTAACGCGCAAGATGTCTTTTAAAAAATTCAGAGTCGACTTAGCGGAAAATGCGAGAGAAATGCTTTAGCATTATTAGCATTAAGCGGCTTCTCCGGTGCATACTTGACTTCCGGGTATCTACTTCCGGTCTAAACGCGACTTTCTTTAACCACTTCCGGTCCGATTCGACTTCCGGTTCTCCACATCCGGTCTAACCTGACTTTCGGTTGTCCACCTCCGCTCTATACTTGACTTTCGGTTCGACACTTCCAATTACTATACTGTAAGTCCATTTAATTAACCTCGTTTGCTTTCAGTTACTCTTTAATTACCGAAGGCAACCGCAGGCTACCTGAGGTAATCTTGAATTTCATTTAATTCCGTTTAATTACGTTTGATTGCTTTAATTACTCTCAATTTCCCTTTTGTTGACGTTAAGTACTTTTACCTCCGGTAGCCTGCGGTTACCTTCGGTAACCTTTAATTTCTTTTAGTCTTTCTCTTAATTACATATATCTTAAATTCATTACCTTTAAACTCAACTTTCTTTCTTTAATTATCTTTAATTGCCTCTAATTACCTCTAGTTACCCTTACTTCATTCTCTTAATTATCTTCAACTACTTCAATTTCAAATCATTTTCCCCCATTTACATTTACCCTCTTATATTCCCTTTTCATGTCCACTTATACCACCTCTGTCTCGGTGAGACTTCACCATCTCTCTCTCAAACATCAACAACTTTATTTCCGACCTTGGAGAGTGGGGAATCTCTCTCTCACATACATACATACATACCGCTTTTTTTCATTTTGACACACATAATGCTAACGCAGGCACGGCAAGATGCTGCGACAATATCATCATCTTCGTATGTGAGCGCAAGCTGTCGCACCAGAAACACGCATTTCCGAAGCTACGATCAAGCGACGACGCCCGTAGCAGGAAAGCATATACGGGTGGTGTGCTATCGGTACAGTCCTTTCGCCAGCTTAAAACAGTCGATTGGGAGTCCGTTTAACATCGTGCGCAATCAGGCATTTCCTGCATTCCTCGTCGCAGTGCTTCATACGATTTCAACCACCGTCTTACTAGCTTGGCCATTTCGCGTTGGGCACCCCCATTATTGGAATGCTTCCGAGCATTTCTGATTTATTTCTAATTATTACTCGCACAGTTCTGAGACATTTCTTTTTGTTTTCACTATGTATTTGCTTTATGTCGCGCCTATTATCGGCGTCTCGCCTCATCAGAGTAGTCTTAAAACGTTCTAGAGTTTTCAAGGAGTCAGCCGTAGTGCAGCATTGAGAGAACTACGTCTCGCATTGAGAGAACTACGAGAGGCTACTACGTCTACTTGACGTTTCCAAACGGATTCGATCTTCTAAATGCACTCAGAGCTCGGCGCGCAAAGCTGTATTGGAAACCGTTTAAGGTAAGGCAGAGTAAGTTAAGGAATAGGAAGGATATATATATATGTATATATTGGCTCCTACAACCGAGAAGCCGGCTACTCCACATCATTTATGTAACGGCAAAAGAAAAAAAAAAGGAAAGAAAGAAAGACCGAAGAAGTGGAAATTGCACTGGTTTGAATATTTTTCGACGTTCAATCCCTTCATGGCTATCTAAGCTGCGACAGCCTTCAGCGCAGTTTACTCTCGAAATTGGAAAAACGGAATTTCAGAATGTCAGCAGAACAGCTGCGTGAACAGCTCCTTCACTTCGCTTCGGGCAAGATAACGTGTGTACGCGTGTAAGGCGACACTATCGCGAATAATAAGCACCGATGGCTCGCGTGCCTCCGCCAAAACAGAGAAGGTTTCCGTTGTCTTTGGCACTCCCAAACAGAGACGGAGGTTTCTGGCTTGAATATTGAGCAGCTCCCGCTCGTGAGTGTTGGAGATCCCATAAAGGACAAGCAGGCTATAGCGCATATAACGCCAAGCAACAGGGAGCAGTGCACACGATGGAGGTCAGCACAGGACGGGTCCCATGTGGATCCACAGAGATGCCGGAGCGCATTACAGTAGATGCGGGCGCTAGCAGAAAGGGAGTTGATCTGCCGCGACCATGTCAGTCCCCTATCAATGATGATGCCTATAATGCGAGACGTAGTTCAGTCTAGAGCCAGCTAGCAGTAGGGGGTATTTGGTGAAGGAGCGGCGCGTGAATGCCATAGCTACTGTCTTAGCCGGCGAGACAGACAACCCACGGTCACCAAGATGCGCCACAAGAAGGTCTAAGGCATGTTGCAGACGACGCTGAATGGCATCACGGCGCGCTGCAGAGGTCCATATGCAAATGTCATCGGCATAGATCGTGATATGGGTGTGCTTGGGCAGAAGAGAAGGGAGATGCGCCAGGATGACATTAAACAGGAGCGGGCTGAGGACGCTCCCCTGTGGAACTCCACGATACGCAAAGTAGTTGGCACTTTCACCATCTGCTGTGCGTACGAACAGACACCTGTCAGAGAGGAAGGCTTGCAACCAGGCAAGAGTACGGCCGCCCACACCAGCTTCTTGAAGCGACGCGACTACAACATTATGGAGAACACTGTCGTATGCTTTCGCTACATCCAGAAAGACAGCGGCCGTTAGGAGCCCATCAGACTTTGCTTGCTGGATGGAGGAGACGAGATCGATGACATTGTCAATCGCGGACCGCGCTTGCCGGAAACTAGCCATAGCTTCAGGAAAGAATCGGGTGCTCTCAAAATACCAGTTCAATCGTGCGGATATCATCCGTTCCATAACCTTCCTGACACAGTTGGTGAGGGCAATTGGGCGGAGGCATCAATGGCGTGTGGAGACTTTCCTGGGTTCAGGAGCGGCACTATCATTGCATTCTTCCATTCTGCTGGGAAAACACCATCCCGCCAACAATTATTGTAGAGCCTAAGGAGTGCGTGTCGACCATGGAGGGGTAGATTTTGGCTTTTTTGGATCTGTGCCTCCTCAATGATGGGCCACTAACATTCATTCAGGCAATGCGCCTGTCTTCGTGCTTGGACCCTACGGCAGTGTCTTCATCTATAGCGCGGCGCTTCTCGTTGCACGTTGGTGCAGAACTCCTTGGCAGCGATCACCTCCCTGGGCTGATTAATATTCGTGGTGCGCAGCGCTCTCCGTTTACACGCTGCATCAAGAGCTCCGACTGGAACGCCTTTTGGTCCACCCTTGAGTCGGCCTTCAGAGATCAGCAGCTGGAGCATCTGCTTCTTCCTCCTTTGCTGAAGTCGTAACCGGTGCGATGACTCCCACCACAACGGCGCGCCGTGTCCCCATCGCCTTCTCAGCTATTGTTGCAGAGTATGAACGGTTGCGTGCTATTCGTCGTCGGGCTGAACGGAAAGCTTGTCGTTCCGGTCTCTCGTGTCATATCGCTGAAGCACGACGCATTCAGAAGGACATACAGAGACACTTGCCCACCCTTGCAAGAAACCGCTGGTGGCATTTTGTGAGCTCTTTGTCTCTGCGGACGCCACTTTCCAGAATATGGAGCATACTCAGGGCACTCTCCACACCTGTTGCTCAACGGCGCCCTTTTCAAGCACTCGCGCTAGCAACCTCACGCTCGGAAATCGACGTTGCAAACGAGTACTGTGCCCGTCTAACGACAGCTTCGATGTCGCAGGGATCGTCAGCTCGTGCCATTCCGGTCATCCTGGAATCCTCGCAGGAGCGATGTCTGGATGTTCCGTTCTCCTTCATGGAGTTGGAGGCTTCCCTAAGGAAATCACCCCCTCACACCTCTCCTGGGCCTGACTGTATTACGTACAAGGCCCTCTGGAATATAGTGTGTATCTACCAGATGACTAATTACCTGAAATTCATTAATTAAATTTTTAATTAAGGAATTTCGGGCAAACGCGAGATAGCAGATTGAGAGACAATCCTCGTTGAACACCATTCCACGTTTAAAAAATCCTGAAACACGCACGTGCGCTAAAATATCCATCCCCGAGTTCTTGTATGCAAATGAGCGGAAACCGAAAAACCGCGCCTGAGAAGCGAATCACCCACGCCGATTTTTTTCACGATTTCACGATTTCAAGATGAAATGGCTTGCAACCAGGATAGTCCCTCAATCTGCCATCTCGCTTTTGCACGAAATCCCCTAATTAAAAAGTTAATTAATGAATTTGAGGTAATTAGTCATCTCGTAGTTGCACACTTTCTTCAAGAGGATGTCCGCCTGGCCGTAGAACTCAACTGCAAAAACAGCATCTGTGCCGCTCTCATAGGGTAGTTATAAAAATTCTGGTCAGTCTTACGTGACCCACCCTGTATACTCTTCGTGCTCAGTTGAATAGTATCACCGGGAAGCCATTGAATATGGCTGCAATCTGGGCCCTTGTCAGAACCTTGAATGACGCCATCGGGATAATTACTAAATGTTCCTTCAAGTCCAAGGCTACTTGGTAAAGTTTCTCTTCCGAAAACAGCTTACTTATTAAATAAACGAGTTTTAAAGAGTCGTACTCCCTCTGAGGCTAAGCCAGAATGACGTAAGCCGGGAACACGAGTGCAGGTGATTGTCTCTGAGGTCGCCTGCTTCGCCTTCGTACCGCAATATACTAAGTGAAAAGACATCCGTAAATACGCCGACTCTCGCTTACCAGTGTGAGTGCTGACGTGACCATGTTCTGTGGAAGACGTTGTTATGCTCGTGGTTGTACAAACTGGAGATGTAGCGATCCTTGCCGAGGATCGAATTCGCAAAAGTTCGCGAAATTCGAAATTTGAAAGCGTCATAGAAAACCACTTTCAGCCTCAGCATGTCGATTACAGATACGCCGAATCCGTCACAGCGGCATTCGGCAGGTTCAAGAGGACGCTGTCCGACTGGACGATCATCTCCGGTCCATCGACCCGTCGGTGGATTTCGTTGCCACACAACACTGCTCGCGTCGTGAAGCGTCCATTCTCCACCGACTACGACTGAATGTCGCCAGGACACCTCTGCTTCTCTGTAAAATGGGTCTTCTCCACTCGCCCAAATGCTCCACTTGCGCAGTTGAAGCTGATATTCCACATGTTCTCCTCGACTGCCACAGATTCGACACCCCTCGAGCCACGCTCAGACGACGCCTACTCGAGCTGCAGTGCACAGACTTTTCCCTGGCCACTCTGCTCGGCCCAGTACGACATCCCACGAAGCCGTCTGTGACCAAAGCAGTTTTGACGTTCCTGAGCGACACAGGTGTCATGAACAGCCTGTGAACTCAAGTCGTGCCACCTCCTTCTTCAGTGCCCCACTCTCACCCTCAACGCATAACCTCATCTTGTTTCAAAGTCACCTTTTCCTTTAATCCATCTCCTCCTTCTTTCAGCTTTTGTTAGTTTATCCTTTATTTCCTAAGTCTTTTCTTTTTACTCTATTATTTCCTGTTTATTTCTCTTTTTTCTTTGCGGAATAGCAAGCCGACGTCCCGTTTGGCTGACCTTTCCTCCTTTTTTTTCTTTGTTCTAATAGATATATCCCCCCCCCCCAAATGGTTTCAAAAACCGTTCACTGACCTCAATAGCCTTCTATAATGGAGGGACACTGCGAGTGCAATGCCGGAGCGGCCGGCAAATGTAAACACGGTGCGGCACAGACGATATTCCTCAATCGGAACGAATTGGCGTCCGTCACCGATTTGCCACAGTGGCGGGGATAAATCCCAATTTGGAAAGGAAGGAAAGACAAAGAGAAGCCGTATTGTTTTCAACACCAGTTATCTTCTGAAACGATGAAACCGGTGTGCAAACATTATGCACAGCAGATGACGTGAGTACAGAAGCTTTACCCCGATGCATTGGATACAACGTAGTTAAATAAATGACATGCAGGTTGCAGAAATGAAGGCGCTCACATTTACTGTAAAACAGGACGCAGGTATCACATGAGTAGAATCTGCAGGACATAGATCATACTTCGTTGTCGCGCTAAAGGACTTGCATCTAGCGTTGCCCGCGGCAGCGCACAGATATTTGATGCGGCGAGAAAAATAATCGGAACTCGTCTATTAGACAGCGGGGAGCACGGCGCGCAACGCTGGCCAAAAGGCGCGTTTCGATTACTTATCTCGAAGCAAGAAATATGGCGACAATCGCAGAGCATAGCCTCCCAGAGCATGTGTTATTCTGCCTATCTCTAGTCACCGGTGTGATGTTATCTGGTGAGTTCGCTAATATGCGGCATGATCGAGTTCAGCGATACGTCATGTCGACTTTCACTTGAGCTCGTAGCACGTGGCTACCTACTCGTGGCACGTCCCAAGCAGCACAATGTACCGAAAGTCGAGTGCAATAGAGGTGGACGGTATGTGTCTTATCAATGTTCTTTAGTTTCACCAGTTCGTTCAAGGTCTTCCACCTACCCGTCCACCCCTATTGCACTCGACTTTCAGTACATTGTGCTGCTTGGGGTAGACGTGCCTGAGCTCATTAGCTCAGCCACGTGCTACGAGCTCACATGAACGTGCTACGAGCGATATGCCTTTATCAGATGATTGCGGTCGTGAGTTTTACGACCTGAGATACCGAGCTATGCCTTTTATACTCTACTGTCCTCCTCTTCTCGTGCTTGTTTTTGCACGTGTATAACCGGAAACTTTGTTCCGGATATGAAGTTATCAACTTTCTTTGATAAATGTATTGAAGGCTTTACTAACGCAATCCACCCCCCCTTCCAATATCTTGATCTTTCGCTTCCATGAACAACAATATTAATAATTAGGGGTTTACTTGGCGAGACAACTGAGCACGAACAACAAGGCTTTCTACTCTTCAACAGTACTGTAGCATTTTTAAATAGTGGCTCATATCATTCACAGTTTTTCGTATGCTCCTCCAATGTACTATAAGTTTTCGTCCAATCAGCCGCTTGACTAAACGAAAGCTCTAAAGCGCTAAAGAAAGCGCTAAAGCCTAATAGAACATGCAACTAATTTGAAGAAAACTTATAGTACGTTGGAGGGCCATACGAAAAATTGTGAAGGATCTGAGCCACTGTTTAAAAGCGCTGTTTAAAACAAGGAACCTTCTTGCTCATGGCATGGAACTTGCTCATGGAAGCGAAATAAATCGAAAGATTAGGGCGGAATTGCGTTAGTAAGCCTCCAGTAGATTTACCTAAGAAAGTTGATAACTTCACACCGGGAAGAAGGTTTCCGGTTATACACGTGGAAGAAGAGGAGGAGAGGAGAGTATAAAAGGTCCTGGTTTTTTGGAATGAGCCTTTGGTTGGCAGTTCAGCGCAGTCGTTGTTTTTACTTGTACCGTCCTTTGTCCCTTTTTGACGTGAAAACGTCTGTAAGTTCAGTTTGGTAGCCAGGTCCAAATTTAAGGTGCAACGATATTATGCCGAATTTTATCACGCGATGACTCGGTGAATACTAAAACCAATAGCAACCAACCGGCTAAATCCAGATAGCTTACAGGTGTAATATTCTAGCTAACAAGGTCTTCGCGGCGGCTGACGCAATCTCTGGGTGTGGCGTGCGCGTGCCAGATTGAATCGAAGGAAACGGCAATCAGAAGAAAGGGCCCAAAAAGCTTCCATTGTCCGGTACCGAGCGATCCAGAGAACCTACGGGATCCCGGAAGAAGATTAGCGTAGGAGGCAAATTCGACTGTCGGCACGCACAGTGAGTACTGAGTACTTACCCTCTACCAGCTGGGCAACTTCGACTTGTGCGAGTGTGACAGCTACCTACACAGACGATGGAGTTCATCCAGAGGTGTGTGTGTGTGGGGGGGGGGGAGGTAGCGGGGACTCAGCGCCGTAGAGGAGCCAGAGCCCGCCAGAGAACCCCAGGCGCTGCGGCGATGTCGTTCGTTGACATGAATAAATGAGTTTTTTTTTTCTGATTGCGTGTTAGCGGAAAGCTAGACAAAGTAGACAGATGGAGAGAGGACTGCATGAAGGAAGGGGGAAACAGGGGGTTAGTATGCGTCCTGGGCCGACTTCAGGGGGAACTGCGCCGAGATTCGTCTGGAATGTCTTCTGAAAGCCCAGGGAAAACCTCAGACAGCACAACCGGTAGTAGGATTCGAACCCACCACCTCCGAGTCTTCAGCGCGACCTTGGCTACCACCAACGCGCGGGGCGCCTTAGCCCACTCGGCCATGCCGCTGGTAAATGACTAATGAATGGAACGAATAAATGAATAAAGACTTGTATTTCTTTCATTAAATTCCAGCAAAAGAGCAAAAGAATCGGAAATCGTGACGTTTTCATGTAAATCACTACGACTCGGACACGGCTGAGCCCGCCCCATTTTTCTTCTTCTGTTTTTTTTTTTACTCAGCTATGTGGTTTTGTCGTGTTTTTTTTTTCTAAAAAAAACTTGCTTAATGTTAAAAAATAACAATATAACTATAGGCGGGGTAAACCATAACCGAAGCAGACGACGAAGCAGTGATGCTCAAAGTTCCCATGCTGCTTTGCGACCCGCGCTAAGTGGCGCGCTCATCTTTGTAAAATCGTCTATTCCTCGAAGCGTGTCTCGTGGAAGACGGCATAAAGTAGGTTCGAGGTTCGAGGTTCTACAGGCAGTTCTAGAGGCGATATGCTAGCCAGCTATAACACACCGCACAGCGAAAAAAAAAAACAAAAAAAACAAACAAACAAAAAAACATAGCATGGTGACTCCTGGGGGACAGCTTGACAGACGAGGCAGGACTTCGAGCCTCGTTAAATGTAACCTCATTACTGATTTAAAGCAAGGTCGGCGGTACGTTTGGAGTGCATAACTATCGCGTTAACGCGTTGCGTTTCCGATACGTTTTCGTGTTCCTGTTCCAGCAAACACGACGCTTGGTCTATCTGCTCCGAAGCTGCAAAACACAGTTTGAAATCTGCATTCACTACGCTCACACTAGTCTTTGCACTAACTTGTATGACGGAAACTAGCTTCGTAACCCATATTATTCAGTATGTTACAATACCTCTTTCTGTTTCGCAAATATCAACCAAAAAAGTTGGGCCCGCAAGCCGCCGGCGCAGCATTACGGTGATGCTTTTAGTTAGGACTGATTAACGCTCGTGGTTATGCATGCAGTTCCGTAGTCGTCGTAAGCCCAGAATGGGCTTAATCGCTTCATCGTCGTTACGGTCGTTGGCCCGGTTGGCTCGGTTGATGGCGGTTGGCTCGGGGCGTGCTATGCGGTGAAGTTCATTTTTAAGAGTGTACCATTGGCGTGAATTACGCTGCCCGTATCAACCCTTGGTTTCGGTGCGCTCTAGCACACTCTTAAAAATAAACTTCACCGCATAGCACGCTCCTAGCCAACCATCATCTCGAATGATATCGTTATCTGCCCTGATTTGTTGAAAAAGGGAGGCGTACGCCTTTTTTGTGACAATTATGAACAGCATACGTGTCACAAAAAAGGCGTACACCTCCCGTTTTCAACAAATCAGGGCAGAGAACGATATCATTCGAGATGATGGTTGGCTAACAGCGTGCTATGCGGTGAAGGTCATTTTTAAGACTGCACGATCAGATAATCTGATGGCATGAGGGTGCCCCCTTTCACCTGACCTCAACCGTGTGAATCATTTGCTTTCGTGACTCCTGCCACAGAATTCTTCGCGTCCCGTTGCGGAGAACACGTGAGGAGGAGCTGTGGGAGAGGGGCACCAATTCGTGACCATCCTTGCTGAATGTCATTTAAACGTCGCACGGCCTGATGAGGAAGTTCTCCTGCTTGCTGCTCTCGGTGGTTGCGGGGGGATATGTTTATTAAGAAAAAGAAAGGAAAGGTCAGCCAGACGAAGGTCGGCTTGCTATTCCAAACAAAAAAAGGCAAAGAAGGGAAGAAGGAAAGAAAAGGGGACGAAAAGAAAAATAAGAAAAGAAAAGGGGAAAGGGGAAGAAAAGAAAAATAAGAAAAGATGGTTGCGGCTCCACTGCCTCTCACGGCAAGATACATGAGAGATGGGTCCTTGCAAAAGTGGCACATCGATTATTATCATCATACCCCCTTGGAGTGGGGTTGGGTTCTCTGGCTACCACGGAGAAGCATTCTACGTGTTGTTGCCATGCCACGCGTTTTAATGGGTTTCGAAGTACGGGAATAATTGTCTAGTCTGCGTCCGCTTGTGAATGTTGACGTTTCCTGTTCCAGGGAATGCTAGCTAGCAGATTTCTTATTTCACGGCACGAAGAACACTTATTTACCCGCTCCCATGCTCATTTGTCACACGCTTGTCCAGTTCCGTATAGTATACCAAGCATGTAATGCAATGTGAACGATTATTATGGAAGCAATATCACCCCTCTATAATTCTCATCTCATCTATCACGGTTAACACGCATATTGAAGCGACATGCTTGCAAAACGTTCTTATATGGGCATGAAAAAGTAATTTGCATCGGACGTTCTGGTACACATTTCCCTTTCCTTACGTGTGCTTCCGAGACGAAGACATTACTTGTTATTCATCTCCCGCGATGTGCCTTATAAGGGGGAAACGTTCACTGTATACTTGCACGTCATGTCTTATCCTGAAGTATTGTCAGTCTCTGAAGTTCGTGAAGAGTCAGGGGAATATTCCCGGATGCTGCATGTTCCGCGCTTACTTACTGTCGGAACGTATCAGGATGAAATAAGTCACATTATGTAGGACAGGGTTCCCCGAGGTCAGTCTTGACAATATCTATGGCGGCATGAATTATACCCGAGAAGGCAGTCAAGACAGAGGCGTAGTTTATTTATAGATTTCCTTTCATTCGTTTAGAGGGGGCGGGAATGTACGGATCAGTCAACCTAATTCAGAGAATACATGAGCTCAATTTTCTTCGAGCAATTTGTCACGATACATGTTAAAGATCGTCGTTACCTTTCTCGTCCCGTCTTTGTTAAATAATTTCGATGCTCTACTAAAAGTGCTTACTCAATTACTAGTATTAAAATAACGTTCTCGTTCAGTTGTCGCCTATTCTATAAAAAACAATGTCATATCGCCAGTTTTTGTTTCAGAACCGTAGGTGTGAAGTCTACTCTTGCCTATATGCATGTTCTGTTTAAATCAATTGTATGTATGTACTGACACGCTACAAAAATTCCCAGGGAGCTAGTTGATATATAGCGTGACTACATTTGTATTTGTTCATTGTTTTTGTTTCTATTGTCTGCTGTTACATGTGTTTGTCTGTGCACTGCTAATGGGCTGGGCGTCTCGTCAGGCTTGTGCCTTTGGCGCATGGCCCCTCATTTCTGTGGAAACGAAATAAATATGTAAATAATAATAATTTGTAACTATAAGATAGTTGGAGTACATTCCCCGTAAGTCTGGTTCGTTGGTTGGTGGTTGGTAAAATAACCGTAAGCCTGTTTGTGTTGCTACTACATGCTGCAGGGAATTTCGACTACCCAGGGGTCTTTCGACGCGCGCCTGTAATCTCCGACACACGGTACTGAAAACAATGTTTACCTCCCCCCATTGCTACCTTTCACACTCACTTACGCTTCAGTCCCCGTAGACACTATTAAAAGCCCGAGAGTACTTTCGTTCATCTTTTCCTTTCCTTTATTTCTTTTGTTTATTCTCAGTTCCTTTCGTCATCTTTCTATTTGTTTATTTTTCAGTTCGTTTCTTTTTCTTTCCTTTTGTTTATTTTTCAGTTTCTTTTTCGGAATAGCAAGCCGGCAATAGCCTGGCTGACATTTCCGTTTTCTTTTTTTTTCACTCTATTAAACATATCCCCCCCACCCCCCGAGAGTACTAATACTGCGAAAGATTGTAACGGAAAAAAGAGAGAGAGAGAGAGAGAGAAAACGGGGCGGGCTCAGCCGTGTCCGAGCCGTATAGTGATTTACATGAAATCGTCACGATCTCCGATTTCTTTGCGGGATTTTAGTGAAAGAAAAATACATGTCTTCATGCATTTATTCATGCTATTTATTAACCATTCAATTGATACCAACGAACGACACGGCGAAAGCGGCGCGCGCCGACTCCCGTCCCTCCTGCGTCTGGGGTTCTCAGGCGGGTGGAGGGGGGGATTTATTGGCAGAAAAAAAGAAAATGAAAAAAAGAAAGGGAAAAGATCAGCCATGCAGCATGCCGGCTTGTTATTCCCTAAACACAAAAAAAGAGAAAAAGGGAAAAAATATAAACAAGAAAGAAAAAGAAGTAACAAAAAGACAAATAAATAAATAAACAAATAAAAACGGTGTCTGACTCCTCCACGGCGCTGAGCCTCGCCCCCGCCCTCCTTTGGACGCACTCCATCGTATTTGTAGGTCATTTTCACACTCGCACAAATCAAAGTTCCCCGGCTAGTAAGCTCGTTACCCGCTGGTAGAGGGTATAAGGGCTCGCTGTTCGCGCCGGAAGTCGAATTTGCCTCTGACGCTAGTCTTCTTCAGGGCTCCCGTACTTCCCTAGATCTCTCGCTGCTGGACTTTGGTGACTTTTTGGGTCCGTTCTTCTGATTGCCGTTGCCTTCGATTCTGGTCATATTTTAGTGTCATATATACCGACATTCTGGCAAAATCTTTATATTTCAAATTTGGAAATTTTTAAAATTTTGGATGTTATCGTTGAAGCCCATGTCACTAAAACCTAGGTAGGACCTCACAAACGCTCTCCAATGACACGTAGATCGACGTCCTACACTCTTAAAAATGAACTTCACCTCATTGCACACTCCTAGCCAACCACCATCTCGAATGATATCGTTATCTGCCCCGATTTGTTGAAAACGGGAGGCGTACGCCTTTTTTGTGACAATTATGAACAGCATAAGTGTCGCAAAGAGGCGTACGCCCTCATTTTCAACAAATCGGGGCAGGTAACGATATCATTGGAAATGATGGTTGGCTAGGAGCGTGCTATGCGGTGAAGTTCGTTTTTAAGAGTGTAGCTTCACGCCTTCGCGAGTTAAGAGTGCCTGCAAGGTACGCGTACTCCTATATTTCCGTCTCTTTCGCATGAGCCCGCCACAGCCAGAGATTGCGAGACCGCCGCGATGACCTTGTTAGCTAGAGTGTTACACGTGTTAGGTATCTGGATTTAACCGGTTGGTTGCTATCGGTTTATTACTCACCGAGTTATCGTTGCGAAGTCGGCATTCAGAAATTGACGTTTTTTTCTCTCTCCTGTACGCAGTACAATAGTATAGTACGCGTTTTTTGTGACAATTTTGCAGGGCATAACGGTAACAGAAAATGCATACGCCTGCTGTATTCATTTCAACAAATCTGAAAGTGCCCTGAAGTAAGCCTGAAGTACCCTGGTAATTGCGTTGCTTTTCCTCCCGAACTAGTTTCTCGCGTGCAAAATAAGTTATGCCAACACTCTTTTCGTAAAAGCCACTAATTCTATAGCGGCTCTCCGAGGCGGGCACCTCCTTGGAAGCCGTTAGGAAGTATTTATCGGCGGGCTCGCGTGGTGGCGCGTACGTATTAAATACCGCTCGTTGTCTATGCACGCTGGAGACTTCTCTTTTACACGAGGAGTGTACATTAGTCGTAAACGTATTACGTTTAGTCCTTGCTCCGGCTCACGTTCGCTTTTTCGTGAGCAAGTTGGAGAAATTACGTTTATCTGGTAATGTATTACCATTATTCGTTACAGTTTTGCAAGTAATGCATTAGCAACTGTTGCACACCACAGCACTAGCCCTAGTTTGCCAACCCCGGAAAACAGCGACAGAAAATTAGTCACCAATGAGATAGTTCTTATGTAGCACCTTGGGATTCGGGACATCCTGGAAAATCATCGACTTGATCTCCCGCAGAAAGGACTTTCCCGCAGTACACAAACTCTGCTCTTCAGGTTGCGAACAAGAAGCGCTTTCACTAAATCACAATTATTCAAGATTGACTCTCTAGACAACGCAAACTGCATATGCAGTTTGCGTTGTCTAGAGAGCCAATTGGCGGGAAAGTCCTTTCTGCGGGAGATCAAGTCGATGCTTTTCCAGGATGTCCCGGATCCCAGGGTGCTACATAAGAACTATCTCATTGATGACTAATTTTCTGTCGCTGTCTCCCGGGGTTGGCAAACTAGGGCTAGTGCTGTGGTGTGCAACAGATGCTAATGCATTACTTGCAAAACTGTAACGAATAATGGTAATGCATTACCAGATAAACGTAATTTCTCCAACTTGCTCACGAAAAAGCGAACGTGAGCCGGAGCAAGGACTAAACGTAATACATTGTCAGCAAATTGAAACTATCGAGTACATCCTACTGCATTGCTGTGCATACGTTGTGCTGCGGTGTGGGAGAAATACCTTGGCCATTGCAGGAACTGTACGGTGGATGATGTCCTACATCCCAAAGGCTCTCTCACGGAAAGACACTCCAAAATTCGCAGCCTCGTCTACTTTCTCCAGGAATCTGGCCTCGCTCAAAGGCTATAAGTACTGCTCGGACTTCTCGGCAACTCTGCAGTGACAGCCCTAAATCTTAAATTTCGGCCGTCATCATTCCTTCATCTGTTATCACATCATATCATATCATCCTGGCAACAGTCGTGACGCATGCCCACATGCGTGAGGCCAACAACGGCAAGCCGGTTCGTCACCACCACCACCACCACCACATTTTTAATTACTTTTCATGCGTAGTAATGCGTTACCAAATCAATTACCTCAAGTAATGACATTATACGTAGGCATTACATTTTCTCAGAAGTCTCTAACGGAGTCCTATGTCGTGTTTGAAACATGTACGGTAAAGAGAAGTGATTACTGTTTGACTTCTCTAAGTATGATCAATAATGAAAATTAGAGTTTCTGTAAAATCTCTACGAATGAATGATTTCATCGATTGATTGGTAACAGAAAAAAATGGAGATGTTAGTAAAAAAGTGAATCCACAGATGAGATCAGTATGTACAATCTACATGAACAACCATAAATAAAATTAATTGCAGCGTAGAAGGAGTTGTTGTTCAAAGACGGCACGTGGTCTGTGCAGTCCTTCGGAGTGAACGGGTCAGTGACAAAACTGGCGAGGAAGAACACGCTTCGTGATTCGTCTTACCTGTACCACGCACAATTCGTAACTGCTGTCTTTGAACAATAAGTATCAACCCAAGTAATGAGTAATGTCATTACGGCATTGGTAATGTTTTTACAATGTTCCACCACAAAATGTTATGTATTACTCCCCCTCGAAGCAGGTCATCATCTTATGTCTCAGAAACAAGTGGGATTCGCGATTTCGCGCGACTTTTCTTGAATTTCTCTGCTGGCCATGTGTTTCAAAGCCGTAGACACACTTGTAGACACGCTTGGCGCTAATCCCCTGCAGGGTGATACAGTTAAGGAGCTCCAAAAGACCAGATAAAGCGGATAAAAAAGCAAATTTGACGCACGAAACTCCCTACCGGAGTAACGAGCAATGGGTATGTGCAAGACACTCATCATTTTACAGTAACAAGTGTTCTACCCATGAACAGAACTCAGATATTTTTCTTCGCCTTCTCGTGTAGCAGAATCTAGAAATCAAATCCCGCCATTGGTGATCGTACGGCTGTTGAAACTGCCATGACCAAGCCAGGTCTATTTCTCGTATAGAAGCTGACAATGGTTCGCGTGCGTGAGTCTTTATTTACGTTGCAAGACCACCAGACAGGCTGAAAAAAAAAAGCGCTATTTCTTGCACAAAAAAGACCATAAAAGAGGAATCATTCTTCATCTTTCCCTCTATTCCCTGCATACGTTTTTCTTTAGTTGAACCACACTCTTAGAAACAAAGGGTGGAGCAGTTACACCTTTTAGGAGGTAATAGTCGTCGCATATGTTTTGCCTAAAAGGTCGCAAAGTTGTACCTGCTACCTACGTTTGATAGGGTCACCGCTTCTGATTCGTTGAGCGAGGGGTGCGTACGCCTTATTGAAGCAATTTAGATATATGATAATTGCTCTTGCTACCCTTTCACACCTTTTATCAGACGCTATGTTGACCTATGTGGCAACTATAGAAGTTGCCACCTTTTCACACCTTATGACTGTAGTTGTCAATGCGTCAGAAAACCCCGAATAATAATAATAATAATAATAATAATAATAATAATAATAATATTTTCACACCCTTTTTTCCTTACACTCTTAAAAATGAACTTCACCTCATTGCACGCTCCTAGCCAACCACCATCTCGAATGATATCGTTATCTGACCTGATTTGTTGAAAACGGGAGGCGTACGCCTTTTCTGTGACAATTACGAACAGCATAAGTGTCACAAAAAAGGCGTACGCCTCCCGTTTCCATCAAATCAGGGCAGATAACGATATCATTCGAGATGATGGTTGGCTAAGAGCGTGTTATGCGGTGAAGTTCGTTTTTAAGAGTGTAGAGTGCACGAAGTCTGCACACCAATCCTGAGCCCGTATTCGGAGCTGACTCAGGCTGTCTTTTCTTTGCAGTAACTCGAGGAAGCATTGGTGGCCTGTAATCTATATCCTTCAGCAGCCACCACCGGACGACTTTCGTTGCACGGCAGCCCCCGGTAAGTTACCGCCTTTACCTTGTTCGACAGGAAGGACGTGAATGGAAGAAGCATCATCTGTAGTCCGTGCTTATAAAGAATGTCGAGGAGATGTGGTTTCACCGTCATTTATTTGCCGACCACGACTATTGGCTTTGTAACAGACCCATGCCTATGAAGGCGAGCTAATTAAAAGCGTTTCGTGGGTCGCAAAACAGCAAAGTATTGGTTAGCGCAGTGAATGAGGGGCATATTATAAAAGGCCTTTCCCTCCTCTTTTTGTTACTTTGTATTAAAGCTATCCTCCGCCCCCGCCCGCCCCCCCTGGGCCTGGACAGACGTAAACTACTTAGGCCTACACGAAAAATGCTCGTGGTCCTTGCAGTATTCTGTTTCACGTATCACTTCCTATGGAGCATACCACTTTGGAGCTTGAGCCTTACTGGAAGAACTGTCTGCATTAGCATGCGTTGGCATTATAGGCAGTATCCTGAATAGAATATTTATTTCACTTGTTTACGAAATGCGCGTAACATGACCGAACATGACGGAACACGAACTATATATGTTGTATCTTTTCGTGACCCTATTCCTGCTCTCTCTCGGTATTATAAAGAGTCCTTTTTTTTATCCTTCACGTACTTTTTTTAAAGCTTTGAGAGCAGCACTGTTACCATTTTTGCAGGCTGGTTATGCGGCTAGGCGGGCATCCTGTGATCTGGTTGGTTGGTTGGTTGGTGAAAAAGAAAAATACGGAGAGTGTCCTCAACTCTCCTCTCCCACTTTCTTTTTTTTTGGCTATATTGGTGACGATGCCCACTTGAGTGCGGCCAACAACGGCAAGCTACCTCGACACCCCCTACGGAGAGTGTTGTGGGAAAAGCGCGTGTAGCTTCTGGATGACTAATTATCTGCGTCCATTGATTATTGGTATATATATATATATCGATACTCATTGAACGATGCGACAGCACCAGAGGACACGTGTTTCGCCGTGTTTGCGGCTCGTCGGCCCTGGGTAGCTGCGCATTGGGATTGGCAAACCAGGGGTCATTCAGCGAGCGATATACACCTGGGAGGGTGACTGAGCACTCCCCAATGCCACAGTGCAAGCCAGTGAATTATAAAGAGGGGGGGGGGGAAAGCCATGAAAAAAAATAAGTAAATGATGCTAGACGTGTTTGAAATTCAAACTTACAGGTTAAAATGGCTTCTATGGCTGCACGTAGAGAAACAGATACTCATTGAACGATGCGACAGCACCAGAGGACACGTGTTTCGCCGTGTTTGCGGCTCGTCGGCCCTGGGTACGTGTCCTCTGGTGCTGTCGCATCGTTCAATGAGTATCTGTTTCTCTACGTGCAGCCATAGAAGCCATTTTAATCTGTAAGTTTGAATTTCAAACACGTCTAGCATCATTTACTTATTTTTTCATGGCTTTTCCCCTCTCTTTATATATATATATATATATACCGGCGGGTTCGAATCCCCGCACCCGCTGTGTTCTCTGGGGTTTTCCCTAGGTTTCCCAGCAGACTTTCCAGACGAATGGCGGCACAGTTCCCCTTGAAGTCGGCCCAGGACGCATATTAACCCCTCTGTCCCCCACTACATTGTTGCTGTCCTCTCTCCATCTGTTCACATTCTTACGCCGCTCATAGCCAGCTTGCGGTATAGGTGAAACGTAGGATGCTAGTACGAGAAAATTAGGTATTAAGAGCTTATTATGAAAAAAAAAAAAAAAAGAACGAAAGAAAGAAATTATGAAATAGACATAAACGAGATAATTTTCTGCGGAGGAGAAGTTCGGGGAGATCTAAGGACAGTTTGGCAATGTTATGCTGGTAGGATAAGCGAGGTCGTTTTGAGACGAAACGAGAGGCATGATTTTGACAAGACTCTAGAAGATTAATAATGTAAGAGTGATGAGGAATCCCATCCGCTGCACCCGTATTTAAGTTTAGGTTCGATCAGTGTGGAGTAGGCCAGTTGGTGGGGCGCATTTAACGTTACGGCGGATAAACCCACGGCTCCGATTAGGATTTTTAACAAAATATGGTTGAACCATGAGAGATCTTGTGCAAAGTTTGACCCGAGATATCTGTATGAGTTACACGTGGAAATAGGTACGTTGTTTAATCTATAGCGCTGAGAGTAAGGTTTCTTGGACCGTGAGAACATTTAGAGATGTTAAGAGAGTTTCCAACTTGGACACCGTGAAGAGATGGAGTCCAGGTCATGTTGAAGTGACAGCTAGTCAGAAGGAGAGGAAATCGAACGGCAAACAACACAGTCGTCGGCGAAGAGGCGAATGGAAGAGGAGACAGAATGGGGGCACGTCATTAATAAATATTAGAAACAGAAGAGGTCCAAGTACCCAGCCCTGGGGTACACCAGACAGCACGGGCAGGAAACAGGAAAGGCAGTTGTTTACTAAGGTGGCTAGTGAACGCTTACGGAGGTAACCTTTTATCCAGGCTAAGGCTTAAGGATGTAGGGTAAGTGCGATAATTTGTAAAGAAGGTAGCTGTGGCTAAAGGTATGAAAAGCTTTCAAAAAGTCAAGAAAGATGACATCTGTACGCATATTCAATATCAAGGTTAATTTGAATATTATGAACAAAATTCGCCAATTGGGAATCACAGGAGAAACCTTTTGGCGGAAACAGGGTCGATGGGAGCAGAAAAAGTTGATAGATTCAAGATGACTGGAGACACCTCAGAATATGATGTGCTCAAGAATTTTTGATGGGACACTAGTTAGCGTTGTTCTATAGTTTGAGATTGTCAATTGAGATTGAGAGTAACAAGTAAACGTAATTAAAGGGAATTAAATGAAATCCAAGATTACCTCAGGTTACCTTCGGTGATTATAGGGTATTTGAAGGTAATCGAAGCTAATTAAATGTTAATTAAATGGACTTACATATAGTAATTAAAAAATAATTCAAAGTGTCGAACCGGAAGTGAAGTATAGACCGGAAGGTGGACAACCGAAAGTCAGGTTAGACCGGAAGTTTACAACCGGAACCTGAGTTGGACCGGAAGTAGATACCGGAAGTCAAGTATAGACGGGAAGTAGACAACCGGAAGTCGGGTTTGTACCGGAAAAGGCGCTTAATGCTAGCGCGTTTCTCTCGCATTTACCGCTAAATCGTCACTGAATTTTTTGCAACGTCCTATACCTCCCCCCCCCCCCCCCGCTTTTGGTCTCCCATCTCCTTTCTGGCGTCCCCTGTGCGCTGTATTCCAGCACCTTATTCACCAACTTTGAATGAGCGCTTCCTGGCCTTTGAGCGCCACCGCCAACACATTTTCAGTGGAGTTATTACATCACCTTACTTTCCGTGCCGTCCCCTCAGAATACTAATCTTTTCCTCGAAAGACGAGCTTATCCTCAGAGGATGTATACCTTTCTCGGTAATATTCCCAGCTTCCATCGTGTCACCCTGACTCGACTATTTAGTTCGCTGAATGCGGACGGGCCTGTATTTCGTCTCGCTCTCCATCTTGGCACCGTCAGCACTGCGCATTCATTCCTCTCATAGTTCACAGAGCTCTCAGCCCTGGCGTACATGATTAAAGCATACTTGTTAGAGGTGGTTGTGCTGTCAGCTCGCCGTGCTTGTATGGCATCAAAAGACAGGATAAGAGTGTTGTATAAAAGCTTTTGGTAGTTGGCTTTCTTCCATTTGGGAGAAAAGAGATTGCTCCCTTCACAACATTATTTGTAGTGTACGATTCCCTCAGCATATACTGCGCTCCACGCGTTTTTTTTTTTTTTCATTTTTAGCCGGGGCTGGTTGAGTCGTTTTCCTGCATAGTTACGGAATCGTGTGGGCCTCTGTGTCGGTATGGGTGCCGGTGGGTGTGGGTGTCGGTGGTTGTCGTGTTGGTGATGGAACTGCCCGGGAACTGGTTCTCGGTGTCAACTCATGTAACTCGTGAACAGCCAACAGTTTTTGTAACATTTGAAACACTATTCTTTATTCCCTTCCGTTTCATATTCACACACATGTATTATACAGAGTGACGTCGGCGGTATTTATGGACAGAATTTTATAAAACGTATTTTTATTGCAATAAGTAGCGCTATATATATAGCGCTATATATATGAGGTGAACCGTCGACTGGTTCACCTTATTACGCACTAGCAATGTCCTCGGGGTAGAAGTTCGGCGCAATAAGATCAGCTCCTTTTACTACCCAACTGGTTGTACATCCAATACAAGCAACTGATGTGTTTACTCAGTGCAACATGTTCTAATACTACATGTCTATATTTTTGCGATTCTTTACGCATTGTTATACTGCGAGGTTTGTATTAGGCAGCACTGCATCAGAAGCACACAGAAACGAGTCTCCTATAAATAGTGTTCACCTGAAACGCAATGTCAGGAAAAAGAGTACATAGCTCTTTCGCGATTTCCACAGAGAAAAGGGCTTAGTGCAGGACCATCATTTTCCCTGGTTCATTGCCTGGAAAAGCTTCACCGGACTCTTGCAACTCTATTCGAAAAGAAAGAGGGCAAAGAAAGGAGACCGTTTGCTTTCGACGCTGCATGAAATAAAGATGACGTGGAAGGGTCACTTCAGCTGGAAATCTTCGCCGGGTGCAACCGAAACTAAAGAAATGGCAGTGGCACTAACAGACGTTTTATTCACATTCCTTCTATGCTTTCCTTTGGTTCAGATAAAGCGCACTCTGCACCGCCGGAACTGCATGCATAATGACCAAAATAGAATGGAACTGATACGCTTCGGAGTGATGAAACTGAGATAACTCTTACTATGTCTACTCGATTTCTAAAACAGGCGGTAGCAGACTAAGGTAGAGAAGCCTGGTAGTTGGTATGTCATACTCAAAACAGAGTTCCTGTCTCTCTGCTGCGGTAAATTTTGAGGGCATAGCAGGTTCTTCTTCCGCCAAGGGAGTATTTATCGTTTGTATATGGGGATAATCTGGGCAAGGCTAGTCGATAGCCAGGACGGTTTGTTAGCAATTGGAGTTGAGAAGCAATTTGACGGGAGAACAACAGCAGGTATCCTTGTTTCTTCTGTTGATTGCAGATCAAAAGAAAAAAAAAAAGAAAAAAAAACGTTGCTAGGGGAAATTTTAAAACTCTTGCAATGCAAAGAGCTGCAAGTTTATCGCAATGAAGATCGAGGTGATAAATACGGGAGCGATTATTTTCGATTTATTCTCCCAACGCTTTGACAACGTACTATTCTAACGCGCCAGTCTGCGTAAATCTGTTTCGGAGTTTAAAAGGAATAGCGCTGAAGTACAGACCTTCATGATCACGGAGGAAGTTATGGTCTCCTATTTGCAGTGTAGCACCACTTACGGTTTCATTTTTTGTAATACCTAATGTCGTCATCAATTCGCGAGTAAAGTGGGGTTATTTCTGACGCGTTAAGGAATCGCGCGATTTCTCTCTCTCTCTCTCTCTCTCTCTACCACTTGCTTTCAGTGAAAGTCGTTTGTCATCCCTTAGAAAATACAGAGTCAACACAGAAGAAATGACTTCCTCGTGGGCCTTTTACCCCGTGTCTATTCCTTACCATGTCTCATGTAAAATGCAAATGTAATTTTCGCACGTTAGACACTGTTCAGATCTTACCGGCTTCACTAATAATTCCATGAAGCTGTTCATCAGTCTGTTCATTGACGTGACAATTTCGATCAATTTATTTTCTGCGTGGGCGAAATATGTTCAAGGACAAGGTCTGTGGTCTTTCATTGCCCGCAACAAATTGAGCTACACGGAGCTGATAAATTGATGTTTGCAGACATATTTTGAATAGTCATAGATACACGTTGTCGTCTGCTGGCATCTCTGGAACAAATGAAATATTCAAGCCGGTGCATCATGGGACGGGAAGGCATCTGCAAGTCATGATATTTCTATCCTGTACAGAAATGAGTAAATAGGAGGACTATTGGCCCGGCGGATCCGGAGATGCAAGGGGTGCTAGTGCCCCTAATCCTGGATGTAAGGACACTATCTCTAGGATGCACGACTTTTTCCTGGAACACGAGCGTTTCCTGGGCAATTGCTCAGTGCTGCGAGAAATGCGTGTTTCCAAGAGGGACCTCCCTGAAACTGGTTCCAAGCAATGCGCGGACACCTCGGTTGTCTTTCTCAAAAGTAAGTCTTAGTTTTCTGTGCCGATGCCACTCTCTCGAATGTTTTCAATTTATAAATATCGTGAAAATATTCCTGTTACACGACGAGCACCTAAAGAACATTGCATCCAACCGTGACATTGTTATGTCTGCGTTCCAGGAGACCTCTTTCCTGTCTAGTGGCAAAGACGTTTCTAACCGTTCGCAGGTGCCGTGACATAAATTCAGCATACTTCATTACGTCTGCGAATTTTAAGCACCCAACCAATTTTCCGTAATTGACAGCTTTCATTAAGAGTGGAATACTTCTAGCGGCAGGAAGCAATGAAATAAATGATTACGGTCTCGGAGCTTCGCCGGCATTCCACGAATACTTCGACAAATTTGTTTTCCGCCAGGAGCAACCAGCAAATTTTGTTCACATTCCTGATTAGTCTGGTATGAGTTTCTTGCATTGCACGAGGTTCAACGAAGCTCGAGAAGCCCGCGCTGGTATGCGGAAGTTGCCTTGCCGTACCGCACAATTTACGCCTAATTTGAGTTTGATTTCCAAGGAATGTCTGATGACACACACACACATAAAGAGACGATAATAAGATGGGGCTGATGCCGGCCAGCAGGCTGCATGGGCGCTGCCTCAGTGCCATTTGTAGGTAGTGAGAGATGATGATGGAGATGAGGATTCAGGTGATCGAAGCAGGCTGGAATGTCCGATGAACAAAATGAACTGCCACCCAAAATTAGCTGCTTTTCTAAAGAACGTAACTTGAACAGATAGAAAGGTTGAAAAACGTTGAGTATGGTGTTGAAAACTTTCTCCTTACGGTCCCTTCCGGCCTTAGCAGGGACAACTCCTCTTCGGTATTGTGTATCCCGTTACTGGTAGACAGGTGTACCCGATGTACTGGTAGAGGTGTACCTATGTATGTGCGTGTTAAATATATTCCGATCAGATACTCTATTGTACGTGCGAACCTTGTTAAGAGATTATAAGGGCTGCTTCCACATGCGCTTTCGGACGAAGAGAAGCGATCGTATGATGGTCATTCGTAGCTTCATGGCGCGAAAGAACTATGATCACGAGTGGAACGACAGTGGGGTCGGTGGACTAATTTTACTTTTTCACAACTTTTTTTACAACTTTTTAAATCTTTCCTGTATTTTGTAAGTCTGCTCCAACTACGAATTACCTTAACTAACTTAACTCGTAGAGAACGAGGCCAATCTGCACCGTGCCAGTAAAGTACTGGCACCCTCGGCCAAATTTGAACCTGATCAGGCGGACACGTTGCTGGGTGCTTGCGCCGTTGTTATCGAGCAATTTTCAGGCCTGACACGGCACAAGGCTGCCAACTGAAACACGGAGGACTGTAAGAAAAGAAACGTGGTATCGATAATTATAGGGTTACAAAGAAGTTTTCTAGGTAGCTGACGCACAGTACAGAAGCCGCACATCCCAGTGTGCAAAAAGAAAAATAGAGAATAGGAAGGATAAAATGCGCGCAAGGTGGAAGCCGTATCCATCTCAGTCTGAGGCTCTCCGACACAAACTTTTATTCAGATGTAGTGCAAAAAGCCGTTACTGCGCACATCATATTGTCTGGAAAGTATTTCAAACAGAACCGTTCCAAGAGCACCGGAAGACCATGTAGAAATATCACGTTTCTCCGTAAACAATTGTTGTTTTAAAATCGTTAAAGTCCCAATGAAGTGGAGGACAATAAAGGACAAACACGAGACGACACACGCACTAACCGTCAACCAAAAAAGAAAATTGGTTGCCAAACAATGCGTGTGCTGTCTCGTGTTTGTCCTCTATTAATGCGTTAGCATTAGGAGTGTCAAAATCGAAAAAGCTGTATGGTATGCGGGTGTATGTGTCTGTGTGTGTTTGTGTGTGTATGAGATGGCGAAGCCTCACCGAGGGCAAGGTATTAGTGGGCATGTAAAGGGGATATAAGAGGGTAAATGTAAATGGAGGTAAATGATTTGAAATTGAAATTGAAGTAGTTGAAGGTAATTAGGAGTAAGATGTAAGAGTAATTAAAGGTAGTTAGTAGTAGGTAATTAGAGTAAATAAAGGTTAGTGTAAAAAACCGACTCAGTGTACCATGCTTAGACAGGCCACGCATTAGACTGTATGGCCTGTCCGCATAACTTTGTGCGGAATATCGTTCGGCACCATTACACTCCTAACGCTCACTTGCGTGTACCGACAACACGAGAACGATGTCCATAAGGCCTTCCAACAAAACGAGGATCTTTAACACGCGATTAATGTTGAGACTTATTAGGATCCTGACAGTCCATCGTGCCGTGTACGTTATATTCATGACGTGATTTTTGACCCAGAGATGGCTAAGCTCTCAAATTGAATACAACTACAACTGTGACGTTAATCACCCGAACACGGAGTTTTTCTGTCTCGTTACAAAGGCAGATCAATATAAACACCTCGATTAATATTCGAAAGTGGATACTGAAGTTAAGCTGATGACACCACGGCTCGGCCCCTTTGCTTCGAGATGTGTCCGACGTATACGACCTTGACCGAAGCTTTTCCTGGGTGCAACAACTGGAAGATTTCTATATGAATTTTACATTTTGCTTTTTTTGACGCTTCTCAAAACTGAATTCTTCCATAGGCAACCTGAGAGTGCTGTGTTTCCACGTACGTTTCAAAATTGTGTATTTTTCCTTCTTTATGATAATTTCGCCTTTCTCAACTTAATACACTTCATATTACTGAACATATAGAATGAACAAGATTCGGTGCAATTAGGAGTGCAGTTTCTCTATAACGCAAGGAATGCCGGTCTGTAAACTTGACCTTAATTCCTGCGTACTCTATTCAGGCAACACTGGCATGAGCTATTCACGTATTCTGGGTATAATAAACCTTAACTGAGGTCTACTTCAACAGAATTAGACTTTTCTCATTCCTGCCAAACGCCTTTTATATTCACGAAGGTCATATTTTATGCACGTGAAACAGCGCACGTACATCTCAAATACATGTACTTCAATCAATTCTCTGAGACCACAGCGGAGAGGGAGGCTACATTCCACTCACCCTCCACCATTAGCTCCACCTCTCTGATGAATTATGCTTCTATTTCGTGTCTTCTGTATTGCTTGCGGATCTCTAGCGGAAGATGCGCTGGTACACTAGGTTGGAAGCAATGGAATTCGTTAATAAATTTCTTCGCTGTCCTGTTATTCTTCTCCTCACTACTGCGATACTACGTTCATTACGCTTTTCTTTTCAACGTGCAATTAACCATGGCTTGCTTTTCTAGGAAGCTCTCTTTGCGGATAGCGCGATGCCAGGAGTCGTGTCTAAAGAGAAACAAATGCGTCGGTGACTTCTTGAGCACAGTTTTCCTTGCTTTTCTCTCTCTTTTAAAATTTTTGTTTGTGTTCTGCGTCGCTGAACCGTTTGCTTCTTCCGTGTCAGGAACCACTTATCAACAAATCGCTCTATCATTGAATTCTCGACTGCTTTGCCGTTGTCTCTGCTGTGGCGTTAAGCGTGTGTTCAGCATTTGACAGTTACCGCTATAGCTTTACTTATCCGAATTTACGAGAAAAGTGGTCACTCCACGGAGTTTTTAGTCAGGTGGGTGTGTTACACGTCACATACTGTAGATACAATAAGCGGAACGTTAATTACATCAAATCACAAATATATGATAACAAAATATCAGTGATACTGTCAATTACCAGTCTTGTTTATGATGACTTGGTAGTACTAAATGGTCTATTAAGATATGACAATACACTGAGCGCAGAAAGAAAGCGGACGCAAACTGGTCTGACAGAACTGGTTGGTAAACCCTGCAGATCGAAGGTAACGAAGGTAGAAACCAAAATTCTATTATCTTCCTCTTCGTCGCAGCCTTCAGCCTTTATGTAGCTAGCCTAGTCCCTCATACATGGATTAGTGTACATTCAGCGTACGTGCCATTTTCCTGAGGGTCCGGATGCGAACACAAAGTAGAGAATGACGAGTGATAAGTCTCGTTACGTCTACTTTGGCATCAGTTTCCGGCTTGCTTCCGTATCACGGAAACCCAGTTTACGTCCGTCGACACAAACGCTGCAAAGTCATGGCGGCTTCTGTAAAGCGTGCTTTGCCTGCATGGTAGTGAAGTAGAGAGGTGAAGCAACACAACCGGTTTTCGCCGGACACATTATCAGGACTACGCAAAAATATAATACAAAATGCTTCTTAGTTTGCTTAGAATACGCTTTGGAGTCTTGGAAATCATGGCTGTCATGGAAAAAAAAAAGATGTACTTCTTGTCCCCGGGTACCTCTAGAATTTCGTCTAATGAGCACTGTGTTGCTATTGAGGTGGGACGTTTTCAGCGACACTGGAAAAACTACAAACATTCACGATCAGTTGGAGGAGGGACAACCATTAGAAGAAGGCGGAGCTGAATTCGAGACGATCAGGTTTAAGCGGGTTTTGAATGATAATAAAGTTCTTGGTTCGCCAGTCAGTGCTTGTGTCTGTGTCTGTCTTTTTAGCTCCCCGGCACTGTGGTTTTAACGCTTTTAATCTTGATTCACGAACTGTTCTGCTACTGCAAAATAGCTTCAGGAAGTAGGACCCACTCAGATAATTACAACCAACTTTGATGACTTTTCTTTGCTCCTGTTTTGTGACATGCATAGTAAGCGCGACGCTAAGGCCGCTTGCTATTCTGTGCACGTGTTCCATTGAAGCCAACAGGAGAAAGCTTACATTAACAGGGCGGAGAACAAAGTTGTCTGCTTTCTCTTTGAATGTCCCGTTGAAACGAAAGGAAAAAGAATATACTGCTCCGGTAGTATGCTACCGGAAACGAAGTTGAGAACGTTTAACAAGAGCACTTGGAGTTGGTTAATTAACTATTCGGGGGAAAATAAATGAAAGGCGAAGCTGTATCTGTTGCTATAAACTAAAACATTGAATAATCATCTGCAAATATTGCTGGGATCGTGAGAGTCAATATTTCATCCTAGCTCATTCTTGGCGCGTTCTGCTGTAGGGGTAAAACTTTGTGGCTCACTGCATATGAAAAGACGTTGCACGGGCTCTGCTAGATGGATCATTTACTCAGCACACCCTTTGTCAACACCCTATCCGTTGTACTTTCTTGCGTCGATGCTTCTAGTGAAGCTTGCATTGCTCCTTTCTCTTAATGGTCCCATGAATATAGGCATAAAATACACGTGATTCCTTTTCTCTTACTAATGCTTTATTTGCAATGTACTTTTCCTCAGCAGGTTTCACAAGCACCTTAACAAAGAAGGAGGCTCTGCATTGTGAGGCAGCAAACAATCGACGTCTGCAATTGCAGTAAAACCTGAGACGCCGTCTGCGCCTGCTTCCTGGTCAGCTTTATGAATAACAACAATAGAATTCCCAAATCCCAGGTACTGATATAAAGTGTGATGACACAACCGCCGAATGGGCTGGCGCCTAATCTGGTCGCTCTACTAGACTTTATTCTCAACCATGAGTCTAATATGTCTAATATGTGCAAACTTTGACGTGGTCGACCGCGCTTCATCACCTGATGGGGCGTGGTCCTTGTCCTTGAAGTTGACTCCCCTTGTACACTCGACATCTGCTCCCCAGCTTGAGTGAGATTAAAGGCCTGTACGGCAAATCTCCCTCACTCATCGACCTCGACTTCAATGGAGCCCCGCTCCCCAGCATCGGCGAACCGTTGGCTTCTAACGCGCGTTCAATATCGCAAAAAAGCGGTATCGCAATCCCAATGCGGTAGCTTTAAATTTTCACGCAGTCCATTCTGAGTATCGGCAATGTCGTATAGCCTAACTTGAGTAGAGTTTCTCACGAATAAAATAATTTCCGTTTCTTTACGCGATCCGAAAGAGTGAACGACAGTGCCCTTCTCGCGCGTCTAATATATTCAAGGGGAAGACACTTACTCAAGCAGAATATTAAGCTCGCACTTCGTGCATTGCCCATGCCAAATCCTGCACACGTTCCTGGACACGTAATGCATATTATATGTCGGAAACTGGGGGAGGGGCGGGAGGAGGAGGATGAATGAACTCGGCGCAGTCAAAAGTGTCTCCTCCAAAGCACAGATCACAATCAAAATGAACGTCGTTTAGTAGTTGCGACAAGGAGTTCTTTCTGAAATCAGTGATCCTGAACATTGCTTCCTGGTGCGCGAAAGCTGCCGTCGAGAAACTAGCTCGTACTTATTTTCCCTGTCCATCTTTCGAATTTTAATTAGCGATGAATTGGCGCCGAATGACGTTTAAAATTGGAAAGGAAAAAACGCTTCAATAAATTTTTGTGGTGATACGAGACCGTCACGGAGAAAGCGCCGTTGCGTCTCTTTTCTCATTCGACCCCTGACAGGAGATCGTGACACGGGTTAGTTAAAGAGGTCTTGTCTACCTGAAGCAATTCGGCAAGTATATTATTAAAAAACTTTTTATGTCGACCCGTTGCCGGAACGCCGTTTCTGTGTAGCCGGGCCTTGCCTCGCAACATATCTCTAGCCATCTCTTCGCCAGGGCGACACTCTACCCCATTGCTAGCGCTAATGTGGCGAAACATGTAACCAACACTAAATACTATGTAGGAAAATATAGTGACGCTCTTCTAGTTCTATATTTCTCTGTATATATAGTGCTTATTTCACACGTATCTATCTGTTGGACTCGTTCTCTCAAGTTCACCTCAAATCTGTATCAAAGTATCAGTGTTTTTTTTATGTTCGTCCTGTCCCTCGAGCGATATTAAGGTATTAAGTATCTCCACCTACCCACCACAATGTTATGAAACTGCACCACAACGTTCGCTATCACTAAGTTACATCCAAACCAAGGACGCGTATGACGGGATATCGAATCATGATCTGTATTCGTTGTGTTCTGTATGCAGACATCAGCATCGTATTTCAACGGGAATTACTTTATTGTGTGCAGAGCATGCAGGAAGCTTCATACAGACGTTGAGAAAGCGAGAGGCAGGTTCGTTGGGGAAGCCACAAACGAGCTCAAGCAGCGGCGGGCCTAGATATAGATAGCTATCTACTTTGGCCCGCCGCTGCTTGAGCTCGCTTGAGCCCAGCAAGAAGCGAGCGGACAAAAATTCGCCGACGTGAGGAAGACGGTACGAACTTATACATATTTTTTTCTGAAAACACTGTACACACTACTCAGTGTAGTGTTTATGGCGCTTTTGTAAGCACATGTGGCTCAACTGTTGCACGGCAGAAAGATGTCTCATTTTTGTCACGCGCTTCTGACAGCAGAAACGAAAATGAGGTAGCAGACGGGGAGAAGGTTTTCGCTTCGTCAGGGCTGAGTAGCCGCGCGTAGGCAATTAGATTGGAAGTGCGCCGTTATTCCTGCCACGTCTCACGTTCCTCACACCGTGATTGAAGTGCGACAGAAGTATACACAATCACGGTTTTATTAGATTCGGGGACGTTAGTAATAGGGAAAGAGATTGCTTCTCGAATTCTCGCATGAGAGGCGAACAAGAATATGAAAGGAGGAGTTGTCCAAGAAGAGGGGATTTTCAGGATAAAGGGCTCTTCGTTCTTGAGTATTCTCAAACCTCTCTCTGATACCTCTTATATGACTGTCTGCACAAAGATTAGTGAAGGAGCCCTCTTTTCCTATATTTCAGCATAATATTCTGTATTTCTGCTGCTTCATCTTCTTTGTTTGTTCATTTGTGTTTGCTTTTGGGAATAGCAAGCCTACATCATGGCTAACCTTTCTCTTCCTTCTTTTTTTCCTTCTATCAATATGAAACGTCTCCCCTTCCGTTCAGTGATGTCTATCGCGAGGCCTCCTCCTGCATAACTTCAGGTGCGTGTTACGTTGTATGGAAGACTCTGAAAACAACAACAAGATACTGACAATGACATAAGGTGTTTCAGCGCGGCGGAAGACCCTGGACACGAACTTAACACTTTGTCGCGTTCGACGCGGTTGCCGAAGTCGATTTTATAGTCCCAGAGAAAATGCACTGCTAGTAGAATCATTACATCGAATTGACAATTGTCTGATACAGTCGGGATGTCCGATCATTTTAGGTTCCCCCACGAAAAAGCATCTGTCATCCCCAGTGCAATTCTTGCTCCAGCTCAGAAATGTGTAGCGTAATTTTGTGCGACTCATGAAAACATGCTGACTAGTTTCGTCTTCTCCGTAGCAGGTCGCACACTGCAGTGACAATGGAATACTGAAGCCCGTTCTTTCCAAGCACACCTTGACCAGAAGCGCTTCAGTATGAAATCTGAAGAAGTTGTTGCTTTCTGAGCCAATCGACATGATTTTGAACCCTTCGAAAGATGTCCGGCTCGGGGCCTGAGAAAATCACCCTACACACGGTGGCGTACGGAACAGCAAACTCAGTACAGTGTTTTTTTTTTACTTTTTCTTCTTCTTCTTCTCGTTGCTGAACCCAGGCACTTCCGCAAGAACCTGGCGATGAGGACGCTGAGAGGTTCGCTAATCTCGCTAATCCCTCTATATATAGAAGCGCAGATTTGTTGTTCTTCTGGGGACGCTCGCCGTATATTGACTGCATACTACAGGAGGGAAGCTGCTCCAGAACTCTGTATTCCTTCACGGACCCGGAAGTCACCTTGGTCGCGAAAACAATAAAAATAATAATTGGCTGTTTACGTCGCGAGACAACTGAGATCATGAGCGACGCCACAGCGGTCTGTCTGTGGGTTGCTTTTGAGCACCTGAGGGTTCTTTAACGTGCGATGAAAGCTCATCACACGGCACCCCGTATTTAACGTTCCTCGCGGAAGACGGCGTGTCTAAGCAACTTGTACACTGCCACCAAGTTGCTGGCGTCCTCGGCCGGGTTTGAATCCGCGATCTCGTGATCAGAAGGCGAACACGCTACCGACTGAGCCACCGAGGCCGGTGGGCCGCGAAAACAAGAAAATGTAAAGGAAACGTTCAACGATTATATAGCTTAATAGCCACATTTATACCAGTCCTAGTCCGCCTTGCGTCAATTAGCGGGAAAGGTTAATGCGTTTTATTCTCTTCCATTGCGACTTCTAAATGAGCATGGAAAGGACGCGGTAGATTCTGCGCGATGTAGTACTAATTGTACCATTTCTACTAAGATTTTCGAGAACATCTGAAGCAGTCTATAGGAACGCGATCAAAGATCACGATGTCAGAGGTGGCTTCCTCGTAGTGAGGGGGTGGGGGGGGGGGGGTAGGGATGGCGTAGGCATTGGAGCGGCCTGCCTGTCCAGATTGGACGGGCACGTTTCTTGGGGAAGGGATAAAAGAGGGTAGGACACAGTGGGAAGGGGTGGGACACAGGGTGGGAAAAGATCGCGGTCTGTTTTGACACATGCGCATGTAGTCATCGTCTGATCCCGCTAAAACATGACCACTCGACACGTCATAGACACATAACACGACGAGCGCTCGAATTGGAAATCTTCAAACTGTCAACATTTATGGTGCAATAATCTGCCGTAGACATATACCACGTCGCCGATCGCGAGTGATTGTCCTCTGAATTTCTATGGAATGCGTTCACAGCAGCTTTGCGCTAAGTTACACTTTTACCTTTAAACTGAAATTTTATCAGAATTTTTTATTCATTAATCAACAATTCAATGTAACATCTTTTTTGATATTCTGTTGCTTCGAAGCTGATCCGGTTCACTTAGTTGAGTGTAGCATAAACTTCCATCTTGCCCGATTGTCTTGGGTGGTGGTGTGTTATTGTTGACAGTTCAAATGTGTAGCCCACGGTAATAACGTACGCCAACAACCAATCAACGTTAGCGTTAACAACCAATAATCCACAATAGCATTATCATATACCAGAAATGTTATTGTACCGCCTGAAAAGCGCTTTATAAAAGAAAAGATGGAAAAGAAAAGGAAAAAAAAAATAATGTCGGTGATGCTTCATAACTCTTTCGGAAGACATTAAACTGACATCTCCTGCTTTTGAAGAGAGAGAGGCAGTGAGAAAAAAAATAATGTCTGATGTCAGAAAGACCGTTGCCGCATAGCTGAAAGTCGGATGAATGATTTCATATGAAAACTAAAGACAGGTTGGTCTCGCGTTGCCGAAAGTGCTATTGATCACAACCCTCCCCGTCTAACTATGCTGGACTAGCTCTAAAGAAACAAACGGTGCATGAGGACGTTAGAAAAAAACAGGCATCCTTTACTTTAAGCTTCAACGAACATCCTTGCTGTCGAAAAGTTTTGACACCTTCAAGGATCGAGGACATATGACTTATGTCGTCTGAGACGGTTGGAGCAGTAAATAGGAAGGCAGAAAGCGTTTGTAGCCCACGCGGCGTGTGTCCTAGTATTGTGTCACACCGTTATGCCTTGTGAGCTCGATCTTATGACAGGGAGTACGTAACCAACGTGTGTGCCATAAATTCTCCGCGTAGCACTTGTTACTGGGCTTGTACTCTTAAAATGCGGCTTGCAGTACTCGGGCAGTACGCTTTGCGGTGCTGTTTCCCGGGAAGATTTTTTTCCTAAAAATGCGGCTCTCGTGAGTTTTTTCCTTTCGTTTTTCTTTCAGGTGGAAACCATCACGATATTTCTGTCTATGCCCTGAACGAGTGTCCTTGGGGTGCGACTATCATGTCAGTGCGCCCAGCTTTCTGGAGATAAGATACTTTAAAACAAGCCGCTATCAAGGACACGTCGTAAAAAAAAAATTGGAAAGAACTAAAAGAACAGCGCAGTGTTCTGTAATTGGTCCATGGGAAGAGGCTTGCGTACATAAACGAGAAACTACGGCAAGCAGCTTACAAGAGCGTAAAGGGTGTCCCAGAAAACGTGTCATTGAATTCTAATAAAAAAAACTACGTCACCTAGAATCAGGCGGTCAACAGCATTTGTTTTTATTAGGTTTTTGCCACCTCCTAATGTGAATGTCGTGTACTCCAAGTTTAATTATGTAAATATTTGCGAACTGAACTCGGAAATTTGCCAAGTAAAGGTCACTTTTTTACCCCACCAATATAAAGAGCGTGCCAAATTCACTCAAATCCATGATAATTCACAGTGATATTCACGAGCTATCCCATAGGAAAAAATAGCCGAATATCATGATTTTCGGGGCACCGGACCATAGCGCGCGATGACGTTTTGAGCGCAATCGCTCTCAGTGCGACGAAAGGTGGTTCCGAAGCCAGCCCACAGAGTGATAGTAGAAAAAGTAACTCTTCCTAAAATTTGGAGAGGGAAAGCATTATCCCAGCGAAAGTCGAACGTGATAAGCCGTGCCTGTTTTATCTCTTTCTGCGACGTCGGGGAGGGCTGGGTTTCCAACCTCCTTTCGTCGGACTGACAAAGATTGTGCTGAAAAATTCATCGTGCGCTATTCTGTGCGACCTCCGTAGAGCATGATGTTCGGCTACTTTTTCCGTTGGGATAACTCCTGAATATCTCTGTCAATTATCATTAATTTCACTAAATTAGACACGCTCTTCACATTGGCGGGGTAAAAAAGTTACCTTTACTAGGCAAATTTCCGACTTAAGCTCGAAAAATTTACATAATTAAACTTACGTTACAGGACATTCACATGAGGAGGTGGCAAAAACCCAGTAAGAACAAATACCATTGACCACATGACTCTAGGTGGTGTAGTTTTTTTTATTATAATTCAATGACACGTTTTCTGGGACACCCTGTATAAAGGTCGGCCCGGGACGCACATTCCCCCAGATGGTTAGTCGTAACGATGCACATGTCTGCGAGGTCGGGGTGTACACCATTAAAAATATATGATTGAAAGACACAAGCTTAAAATTCCAGCCACCAAAATGCATCCGCTGAAATAAACCGCTGTGAATGAACCTCTCACATTGGGGGTGAAGGAAACACGCGTCTCCGAAGATGCGCTATAAAGAAGGAGAAGAAGAAGAAAAAAAGGTGTTCGTTCACGATTTTTTTGCGGACGATCTATCGAACGGATTTTTGTTCTGAAAACGGCTACAATATCAGGTGACCGAAGGGAACAGATAGTCTCATTAGGACGACTTCGTAGCTTTTATAATTAAAAAGTTAATTAATGACTTTTAGATAATTAGTCATTCGACGGTTGAGCAACGGATGGCCAAGAACGTCCGCCGGTCCATAGATGACAGAAGTGAAAACAGGATGTCTATAGCCCTTATAATCTTTTTATTAAAAATCTGTATAAAAAAAAGATACCGTGTACAGCTCACGTTGCCATGTGCAACTTCGAGAGAGGCGATAGGTGGCATAGTGTATACACAACGTGCAGAATCTCTCTACGTGCAGGTTCACTTTACGATCTGACTCTTATTAGGAATTCATTATTGACTTCAAGTTAAAACTATCACTGGTAATGGTAGTGGTGATGGAGTTAACACCCTCTTCGTAGTTGGCCACGAGGTTCTGGGCATACAGCGTCACGGCTATAGCCTGCAGATGAGAGGAGGTGAGGGTAAGGAGGAGATTACGACCAATCCATGTCTGACCGGTACTCCAAATCTTAGCTTAAGCTAGTTAAAGCTTATAAAGGCCCATAGACTAGTAGGCTTCCTTCGTGAAAGTTGGTTAACCTGGAGAGCTCTATTTGATGTGCTATATCAAATACCGATCTCCGGGTGTATGTCGTCGTTGCTTCTAAACAATCTATATACGACCTCTCTCCGACAGGTGGTCGACTGGCGAGCAACGAGGAGGGGGGGGGGGGGTAGCTGTATTGAATTCGCCGAAGCGTGCTAGGTGTCGTGAGGTTATTGCGTGTCACACACACGCGCACAAGTGCGAACGGCACGAAAAAGAAAATAAACGGGGCGTGAGGGAATATTAGACCCTGCGTTCCTCAGGGATCGCTTTGCTCCGTTCCTAGGACTTATCTTACTCTGTATTATGAAAGAGCTGAAAAACAGTCGAGAAGTTTATATGGCTTTCGTCGACCGGTACGTTTTGGAAGGTCGTTGCTCCAGCTCCAGTCGACTACCGCGTGCGAGCAGACTGCTTAACTAGACCGAAAATAGACAGGAACAAGTCTGTTGCTACAGCAGAGATCTGGTTAAGTCCCAGGATTCCCAGAGCGACACGAAGGATATGCTACGCATCAGTGGCTTAATCTTCATTGGTTCTTCCTCGCTTCTTTGCTTTTTTTTTCTGTTTCACTTGCGTCTGTAGCTCTGTGCGTGGAATTTCTATTTCAGGAACGATAGGTTAATCGTCAACGATGACCACGGTAGAATTGGTAACATTCAGGGACAACAAAAGAAGAAAAACGAACGCATATTCGCGCAACAAGAGGCACAAAACAATAGAAACAACAACTTTATCTTGATGGTACCATTCTTGAGTTCCTTCAGCTTGAGGAAGTGGTAGGGAGAGGAACACAAAAGACAAGTAGACAAACTTGTTCCTGTTTGTCTAACACCTCCTCTAACACCTCCTCAAGCTCAACGACATGATACCATCAACATCGTTACGCCAGCTTGCTTGCGTTATAATGCTTTGTTCAACTTTATTTAATGATGGTGAATGGGGAGTTTTTTTCGCCAGCAGCGCTACTACCCCATTTCGCGGGGGATTCGCTACCACCGAATCTATCTGAAATAAAACTGTAATGTACACAAGCTTTACTGTACACGTGCAAAACCTGCATTTTGTTGCAGATACGCATCAGGTGTAGAAGCTAGCGGTAATACCACACCTTTCGTCGAAGTATCAGAGACACGTCTGTACTCGATCTCGTGATAACCAGGAAGTGAACGAAAAGCGAGCTTCTCCCGCCCCCTGGTCCTAACTTTATTTTTCTCGTCTAAACATGTACCGAAGAAGAAAATACACAGTAAATGTTATACACAGAAGACATATCAACGCGCAAAGTAATATTTCAACACATTTCAAGTTCTGCACAACAGCTTGTGAACAGTAAAGTTTCAAAGAGCGCTTCAATGACGTATCATGAATTTCAAGCGCTACAACAAAAGAGGTACTGAGATTCACAGCTCATTTTCGTAAGGGTGTACTGTCTCTTTGCCAAACAAGCCGGCTGCGATGCTTCAGGGAGCAAAGATGAGATGGGAAGCCTTCGAACATCCGTAGCGTGGCACCTTCAGCGAAGCATTGGCTTCGCAAGTACCTTGCAGCCCTTTTTCACCATCGATGACGCAAGTTCACTAGGGTCAAAGCGATTCTTACAAACACACATGTAAGGCGAGACGAAAGAAAATCGTCCAGCTTACAGTTGGGAATTGGCGCATTTCCACTTTTCGCAGCAGGTACAATGCGGTGATATACCCTCCCACGAAAAAAAAAAAAAAAAAAGGAAAGGAAGAAATGTTAATGACCTTAATTTACCTGTTCACCACCATGCACACGTACTTTCTCCCCAACAAGACGACCAAGTACCTGATAACTGTTAATTAACTATTTAATTTGAGAATTTTGGGCAGAACAAAGGTAGCAGAATGGGAGTGTTCAGTGTCAAGCCAAAACCAAAACCATGAGTCTCAGGAACGGCAGAGCCGTAGCCGCTCTGAGGTACGGATGAGACTTACCGGGGCTACGAGGTGGTGGTGGGTGGTGGTGATGTTGAAAGGGCTTGCCGTTGTCGGCCTCACGTATGTGGGCAACGTCACGACTGACGCCCTGGGGAAATGTGCGTCCTGGGCCGACTTCTAGGGGAACGAGACGGTTGCTCTAGCCAGCAGGTCATCCAATCATTCCTGTCGCCCCAGAGCTCATGGCATTCTGGCGTAGAATCAGCGCTGTCCTCCCTATCGAAGCGGTTTCTCAGTTCATTTGCATAACACAATACTACATTGGGGGGAGGGGGGATATATTTATTAGACGAAAGGGAAAAAAACGAGGAAAGGCCAACCAAACGGGACGTCGGCTGGCTATTCTGCAAAGAAAATAAATGCAAGAATAAAATAAATAAAATTCACTGACATTCTGCCCCGTACTTCTCTAGTTAACGAGGTAATAAATGAATCTTAGGTAATGAACCATCTCGTAGCTGTACATACTCTGTTCCAGAGGATATCTGCGTGACCGTACACTTCAACTGCAAAACAAGATTTATGATTTCTTTAATGATAGAAGGTTGTATAGGATAAAACAGACGCCCGGTTGAAATGTACAGTCATAAGAAATTTATCGTTGAACGCTGCCGTGCCGCAAGGAGAATACAACGTCCCGACGTTAGTAGAAAAAATCACTATAGGATACTTCTAATGAGATAATTGCGTAACTAATCATAGATGTATTGACGCCTGTACAAGACGAGTACTCTGGGAAGCGCAGCCAATATAGACAAAAGAAACCATCGACCACGTGATTTATGTTCAGTCGTGTTTTTATTGCTCGACTAGTGACAACGTACGCATAGATGCAATGGTTATGTACAAAGAGGGATGGCAAATAGGAAGACAACTGGTAAAAACAAGCACTGACATGTACAAATGACGAACAACGTAGCATCAGGGACAGTGTCCGTTGGCTTAATACCCAACCTGCATCAGCCGAAGATGTCTGCGACGATGTCATTCGGCAATAACCAACGAGCATCCGGGAAGTCTGCAAACGGACAGGCTACACCGGCAGCTGTATCGAGAACGAATTTCTCTTGTGCGGCTTCAATTGGACAAGAAGCTGGCCGCTGTTCTTCCGGTGGTGTGGAAACCGCAGGAGGAGGGTTCGGTGACCCTGCAACTTGATCAGCGTCTGGTATAGGCCTTGACAGCACTCGAACTGGCGCAAAAACGGGAGCGATGTCCGAAGGTTCAGCAACGTTGCCCCTCCTGCCCAAAATTGGACGCCCACGACACCGGGCTGCTCGCATAGCTTCAACGCCTGGGCTGAAAAACCTACACTTCTTGCACACCGACGTCAGGCATTGACGAATGCTACGGTATAGGGTCTCTATCATCACCAAAACCGTCCGGTCAGATGTACGCAGGCAGTGGGCACAAATGCAGTCAGCAACAGCCTTGCAGGCGCTCCAGAACACAGTGGACCTCCGTAAGACGTCCAGGGCCTCAGCAAAGAACGATGGCAAACAGTCTTCGAATGTCCGTGTGTCCCTCACAGAACACCTCTGTTCGTGAACATTCAGGAAGAAGTCGAAAATTTTCTTGAACACACTCATAACAACCTCTCTCTTGGACAGCGTGTCAATTCTGGCGTGGCAGCTTCTCAGGAACTGAGTGATGTCAGCAATAACATCGTTAAGCAGGTAACGTTGAACCTTTGGGACAATCCGAAATTCGCATGGCTGAGGAGGACGGAATGGCGCGTCGGCTGTGGGACTGTTGTAACCAGACGATGAACTGTCGTCGGGGAACGGCGATGTCGCATATCCTGGCGTCAGAGAGCGACCGTCGGAAAGGTAGCTTTCGTGAACTTCGTAGGTAGAGCACCAACCCCAGCCGTCAACATGGGCGACTTGGGAACCCAGGCGTGGTGCTGTACGCAATGCACGTGAGATTGGATCCTGCAATGAAGCAATGAAATCGTGAGGGTCATATGTCTGAGACGTCCATTACAGAAAATAACAAAACAGAAACGACAATGACATGAGGCGTTTTACCACAACGGACATAAGCATTTTTGCGACAGTTCGGAACAACCAACGAAATTCTAACACGGTAGCAAGCAATGCAGTGATATACAGATAGGAATCAACGTTTACATGTTTACATAGGTACATGAGAACGTAATACGAGTATCAACAACGTCTGACAGCCGATGATTCATAAATTAAGAAAAAGCAAATGAAATAGAACAAATTTAGCCGAAGAACATCGCTTAAAATCAAGCGGAAATGTCAAGACTTTCCAAAGTCACAACCCTATAACAGTTAGAAGAAAGAACTTACGGCTGCCATGCTGTATCTCCAATGAGGCCAGGTACTCGCTGTGAATACTTCCAGAGCTGGTGGTGAACTGCACTCGTGTCAATCACTAACCGGCTTTTAAAGCTTCAACTGGACTACAGATACGTCGCATATTTTGGCACTTGACCAATCATGCTCCAGGGCAATGATGGTTCCCTCACCTCTTGCAGCCAGGTATGGTCTCAGCCTCCTATGAGTCATCAGGGGGTCACACAGGTATGCCTTCCATTGTGAGGACTCTAAGTTGCTCTTGCTTTTGGAAACACACGTTTCCAGTTATACTTTTCGATGAATATTCAAGAATGCAGTATGGCAATATTACAGGAACGTGAAACAAGGCACGTCAGTAAATTAAGAATGAGCAGACGCGTTGTCAGTACAAACAACTGGAGTACAACTCCCCCATTCCAGCACGTTAGTACAATTATAGCGCACATGCCTCACATTCCTTTCTACTTTTTGTGATTGACTTTTTATCATAAGGAATAAATAAATAAATAAAATAACATACCGTTTCCATTGACTTTGAAAACATAGTCGGTGCTACAAAAGTTTTTTTTTTTAATTCGTTGCGTACTTCTATTGATCTGAGCTCACGCATACGTACATACAGGGTGTTTCACCGAAAGTGACAAAAAATTCTAACTCGCGATGTACTCGCCGGAGGATTGTGGCACTTTCGGCAATTACCTTCTGGAAACTTTTACCACCATTGAGGAAGGCTTCGGGTAATTTTCAATTGCGGGAAATTTATTTTTTCAATTGAACTTTGAAAATTGCCAAGCGAACCTCGCTCTTTTTACAGGAATATGAACTCCTCTACGGATAACCACAGACCCAACATAAACTATGCACAGTATCGCAACAGAAATAGTCGAAAAAAAAACACAGTAAAAATTACGCTTTAGCCTCGCCTGCTTGATTTTCGCAAAGAAACGCGCGCGACATTTGCGTCAAAAGGAGGAAGTGTCCTCGCCTTCATTTGTTTTGCCTTCTCAAGGAAGTGGCACCTGGGCAGAGTTTTACTGGGCAGAGTTTTAGAGTTTTATAGAAAGTTTGAATATCTAATATAAACATTAGGTTTACAAACAACACAAACGTTTGCACTATACTTGGCATAATATTTTCTCTTGCGTCTTGTCGACAGGACATGCAGTTTGTTTCTAACAACAGTCGTCTATGTTCGTCAGCTTTATGAATATTTAAAACTTGGGTCACACGGTACGTAAACCATTTAATGTACCTAAACACCTAGACCACAGAGACGTAAATACGTAGACATAGATAACGGAGGAACCTTTATAATCTTGTGTTCGGAGGAAAGCTAGATATTTCACATTGTTTGGATTTTGGGCAGCAACAAAACCTCGACACAAAACCAGCGGAATGTGGGGACCGGGAAGCAATCAGTGTGGGTGGCACTGTTTGTGGGTCATCAGCCACTCAGCTAAGGAGACAAGGTAGAAGATACCGGCTGCGTTCGGTGCGTTCAACTGTGCTGAAAGAATGTGCTTTCAATGGTAATCTCCCCATTCAGACGCGGATGGTGTCGACGACCATGTACCCTGCTGCACAGTAGATAACCCACTATTACGTCATGTCGCGTCATGGCCACCTGTCACCCACATGCTATTGGATGCTGGGAAGGAAGCATAATATGGCCGTGCTGAATTTTTCCAAATGAGCTGAAGGATTTTAGGAACATAATTTTGAGTTCAAATAAAATGAGTCCAGTAAGTGTATTAGATCTGTCTATTAAATATTGCTTTATACGTGCTTTGATTAGCTCACACGTGAACTATGGTGCTCACAGCTTGTTGCAGCAACAATTCGGAAAATATGGCCGCTGAGTTGACTCTTGTGCCATAGAAGAAAAATGAATGCTATTACGGTCAACAACGACAATCACACACACACACAAAAATAATAGTAATAATAATAAAAAAAGAACACGCGAAGCCGTTTTCATGGTGGTCACCACGTTGTAGGACGAGTGTTTCTTCCAATTGGACGCCACATCAACGATAGTAGAATAATATATAATTCATTATAGCTAAAATAAATTTCCTTGCAGTGTTTCAACAATGCTTGAAAGTTAACCTAGGCTCTTAACAAAGTGAGTGGTCACTTGTGGTCTGATGTAGTTACGCAAGCATCCCCTTCCCCCTTGTATCGCTGTGAGGGAAGACAATGCCGTCGATGTTTGAAAGAGAAACTGTTATTCGTTCTTTTCAAAATTATCGGCGGCTTCCACCATCAGGCTTCTGCTTTATCATCGCCGAATAGGTGCATTTTCCACTCATCCACTAGAAGAAGTATGTTCGATTGGAATTGAAGAGAAACGAAAATTTAGAGGCAGTATGTTAGCACAGGAGCTTTCCAGGTTGTCTTGTAATACAGTTTGCAGTAGGTTTTAAAATACGTTGCAGTATCATGACTGAGAAATCCGTATAATGTCTAGATGGCGTGTATGCAGGCCAGCTGGCGGATGAACTGCAAGACAGGTATATCGAAAACAGCTACGGCACCTGCATAGGGCACAGTCATGGAATTATGAATTTTGTTGGTTGATTCTTTTTTTTCGACCATCGTGTTACGTATTCTGCCATACGTAAAGCAACTTGTTTTATGCCCCTCAATCAGAGTTGTACACGTTACTCGAAAAAAGTAATTGATTACAGTTACTGTTACTACTGCGCGAAAAGTATTTCTTTCCCGTTACAAATTACTTAATCAAAAACGTAATACGTTACCGATTAAAAATGTAACGCGTTACTTTTCCCGTTACTTTTAAATTGTGGGCCATAGCAAAGCCAACAAGCCTGCAGTGTTCAAACATGCAGCTCTTGTTGCAAATTCTAATGAGACACCAACATACATGATAAGTGAAATTCACAAATATATTTGAAAGCAACATACAAAACACATACACGCGTTTATTACAGATTTATATACACATTTAAAACAACAACGAAACATCCGCTTCGTTTTGTTACGGTTGTTATGTTCAGCCCGCACAATTTATCAATACAGTCACCTATTTTACTGTTGCTCCAGCAGGTCGCGGTTTTAAGGGATTATCATATTACTGTGGTGTGCATGGAACAGGTGTGGAGTAGAGACGGCCGTCACAGTGACCTCTGCGTCATTGCTTCAGTCGAACTCGTGGTGGAGCAGAAGAACAGATTGCCTTGCTGAAAACGGTTTCTATTGTTGACAGAAGGTTAAAAAAGTAATCGATTACTCAGTAATTGATTACTGAAAATTGTAATCAGATTAATTGGAAAATTACTTGCTCACAAAATGAATTGATTACGTTAAAAATTACGGAGAAAAGTAATTGATTACTAGTAACGCATTTACTAGTAACGCGTTACGTACAACTCTGCCCTCAATCGATCAAAGCTCCAAGGTTTACTTTATTTTTATAATTTACTAACTAACTAGTGATTACATACGCGATCCTTACTCACCTTTGCTTCTCATTGGAATATATTTTATTGAGTGCGCCATTTTAGAAAGCTTTGCTGCATGGCTCACGTGACCTTCGGCAACAGCCAGTCGTCACGGAGCAACGTGGGGGAATATATGTTTATTATTAAAAAGGTGGGAAAGGTTAGCCTGCGCTACGGCGGCTTGCTACTAAAAAAAAACAAAAAACAAACAAAGAAAAACATCAACAACGGAATTGGTCACAGACCCGCAGGAACCGAACCACACAGTACATAAACAATTTAGTGTACGTAAACACCTAGACAGCAAAGACGTAAACACGTCGCGGTAGACAACGGAGGGTCCTTTACTATCTTGTATTCTGAAGAAAGTTAGATATTTCACATTGTTTGGATTTTGGGCACCAAGAAAACCTCAACACAAAACCCGTGGAATGTGGCAAGAGGAAGTCATCGGTGTCGGTGGCGGAGTTTGTGGGTCATCAGTCACTCAGCTCAGGAGAAAAGGTAGAAGAATAGAAAGGGATTAAGATAACACGCTGCGGTCGGTGCCACCAACTGTACTGAGAGAATGTGCTTTCACTCGTGCTTTCCCCCGTCAGAGACAGATGGTGTCGCAGTGTCGAAGACCCTGTACCCTGCTGAACAGTAGATAACCCACTATTTCTTTCAACTTCTTTTCTTTCATGTTTTATTTTTTAATGTTTATTTTGAGTTTCTTTTCCTTTTAATTTTTTTTGCAGAATAGCAAGCCGGTTTCGACCTAGCTGACATCTTCGCTTCTCTATCCCCCCCCCCATAAACATATACCCCCCCAACACACACACACACACACACACACTATTACGTCATGTTGCGTCATGACCGCCTGTTACCCAGATGCTCTTGGCTGCCGGGAAGCATTCGTAATATGGCCGCGTCGAATTTTGCTAAATGAACTGATTTTAAGAAAATTTGGAGCTGAAATAAGATGGGTCTAGATATATTATATCGATATATATATATATATATATATTATATAGATATTATTATATGATATATTTGTCTATGAAATATTGTTGGTTATACGTGAACCAGAGTGCTCTCTCTTATTACACACAGCAACAGTTCGGAAAATATGACAGCTCGTTGACTAGAAGTAAAGGTTATGACGTCAGCGGATATCGCTTTGATGGCTTTCGTCTATTTTCTTAGGATAGGACAATCCCAGTTTAATTAGCTCTAGACAAGTCGCATAATAGCCGCAGGCTTCATGGCCCTGAGGGTATGGAAATAAATAAAGAAATAGGTTATCTTTAAATTTCCTGTAAAAATTCGCTTACGCTGCCAATGTAAAATCACTTGGAGGCACGGACCTCTCTGTGATCGAAGTTGTTCCAATAGATAACAGAAAAGAAGCCGTGTTGTTGATCAATTCCACTGCTGCAGAAATGGAACAAAGACAGTGTCAAGAGTGTGGAGAGATAAAAGAAAAATGGGTACATTACAGAAACCTTTGGCGTCGGTGACGTCATCTTTTAAGTCAGCAACCGGCTGAGTAAGAAGAAAGTTTAATGCATTGATACGAGATTAGAATAATGCCAAGCATTCCAGTTAGCTACCTGAAGTATGTGCATTGTTCGTACCCAAGATTGAGTAGATATCCCAGGAAGGCAGAAAGTTTACTGAACGGGCAGACAAAAATTACATAAAGTAAGATGAATGCCTTGCTTATGGTCGAATACTCGGGCATTAAAATCCAGTTACGAATTATCGGCCGCGAATTCACATAAAATATTTCGCACGGTCGAATAGGTCGTCAAAACGAACCTTGTGGCAGCGTGTACCTAACCTTTGTATGAGCCCCGACTAGGGAGCTGCTTAAGATGCTAAAATATGTTTTTCAGTTCAATACGGTTACGTGGCTCCTTAAAGTGTTTAAGTTGCAGGGAAGCCTGAATGCACTGATACTAAAATGTAATCAAGTTAAAGCTATATGTTATGCGTACGTACTCGTCAAGACGACGTCAAGTCGTACGCGTTTAAAGTTGCCGCACATTACAGACACTCTCACAACATCATGAAATGTATAGTTTTTCGTACCAGAAGTTGACAAAACAAGAGGATCTATGCGTGAATGTTTGCGGAGGATGCAACTTACATGTGGAAAGGGGGAATCTCTTTATTTTACAAGAAAAGTGGAAAGCCGAATACCTGAAAGAAACGCAGAACAGAAAGCACAGCGAACACTAATGACCAGAATTCAGGGACACGACACAGAAAGCCGGCTTCGCGGGATAACAGACAACCATGCAAGAAAGCCGACTTGACAGATTTGCACGAGGATATGGGAGGAGGAAAATTCGGGGAGGGACGAGGAGGAGAGATAAGAAAGAGAACTTTTAACGTCATCTGCACGGCAATAACACTGTGGGCACGCGGGGCACGCACGAGAGCTCGTGCTTAGGTAAAAAAAACGCAACGCGTGGCTCAGAATTGAAATATGCATCAAGCCTTTTCTGTTGGTTGAATGTCGTTGCGAAATCAAAAATCGCGCTATAGAAGCTCGTGAAGCGAAATGATTGGTCCGCGTGAGAAAGGCATGATCTTAATATTAATAATTGGTGGCGCCGACTATGATCATGAGCGACGCCACGGTAGATACATTGGTCTACTTGTGAACAATTTCATGATGCAAAGGCAGCTATGGCCTTAGTGTAACCTTTAGCGGAAATTAATATGAGCGATGTACTCGAGAATATTTTCTATTGCAACTAAGAAAGAGTAGACAGGGACGTCCAGAGATCGCTATTGCAGGCCTGCTCTTCGTCAATCAGTACCAATGTAGTACCAATGCGCTAGCTGCTGGGCTGTCGCCGACACACAGGAGCTGCAACTACGCAAGTTAAGCTAGTTAACGAAAGAGTCATATTGGCGAATGTTCAGCCGTTCTGCTTCTACAGAGACAGGCATGAACTAATTCTATACTGTGCTATCTTATCGAAACTACTAAATTACGTCGCGCCTACGGTAGTGATCTGCAGGCAGGTAAAGCCAATTTTATGAGCAAGTGTACCTGAATTCTAAGAAATGAAATAAAAAATACTATATGATATGGGTATTTAAAAAAAAGCACCACACCAAGGATTGAACCTAAGAACGCAAATCCGTAACGCGCTCACTATACCACGAGACCAGCAACGCAACAACACAGCGCGAAGAATTTGGTTAGAAATACTCTGAAAGCCATCGTAGGCCTATCGCGTACTTTTTTCGTCGTGGGAAAAAAATTAGGACCTCCTGCAACTGCGCGTAAAGTTGCAGAGCGCACAAGATAGGCCAGTCTTTCATGTCCAATGTGGACACTTTTTGGGGAAGCCCTAGTTTTGACGTAATTAAAGGATTAAGACACGCCAATGTATTCTGCCATGAAGCCAACACGGCGAAAATAAGTCTCTCAGGAAAAAAAGTGTGACGGTCTCATGCTACCAATCCACTTGTGGACAATCGAAGAACCTTCTGCCGTCACGCCTAGATGTGGACACTTTTTCCAAACCCTCAGTACTAATGGATATTTTACGGAAAGCAGACGGAATGTATAGCTTCAATGGAGGGCATCGAGTTCGCAGGTTAAGCCAACTTTAAGAGTAGATGTCCCGCAATTCTGGGAATTGGCAGAATTTGTGTCAAAAGCTACGTTTATCAAAACAGGATTTAGAAGTTGAAATTATTGGTAGGTGAGATGAGCATCCACGTGCACAGTTCACACCCTATATTGGGGAATTACGTTTCAAATTAATTCCAAATTATGTACAAAATCAGCAGTGTACAACAAAAAACGAAAACCTGAACTCAGTAGAAAAGTCACAGACTTTGAAAAGAGAAATACTGCAGACAGAAATTTAAATCAAACTCGTATAAACCACTGCGGAAATGTAACAGTCTCTCGAGTACGGATTGTTGGCAACATGTAGTAATAAAATTAGAGCTGTAGTTACTCCCTTCAGAAAGTGTTCAGGTAATTAATTACTCGAAAAGTAATTATTTACTGTGAATTAATTACATATCATTAATTGCTTCACAGCTCTGATCCGGCCCGTCGTTTCAAGCACGTATCACTTCAGAACGGCGCGGACGAATGCTCACCTCATTTGCGACTGCACAACTCAGCAAGGCTACTCGGATTATGCGTTAATCTAGTCCAGTATCTAGTAATCTAATATTACCATAGTATTAGGCTGCGTGTTACTGTCGTCCTCGAACAGCGGATGCACAGTACTTCAAGGAAATTAAATATAGTAGCGCTGTTCTCTCTCTCAGCAGCTTAGCTGTTCTTAGCAGCAACAGGGCTTCTGCAGAGCCCTGAACATTCACCATCTTCTTCTTCTCCACCTCAAGCAATGCGATAGGGTGCCGTCTCAGCGGCGAAACATCCCGGTACATCATCATTACTTATTTGTTGAACAGTGAATAGCGAACTTGCGAGTAGAGCACCTGAGAAGTAGTTTTTGGGGGTGGGGTGATAATTTTTGTTAGGAGTAGCAGAACAAGTCGGGAGACGAGTTCAATTTCTCCTTGTTTTTTTTTCTTGCAAACAAACAAACTTAGTTGTTGTATTGGTATTTGTCTTTTCCTCTCTCATTTTATTTTTGTACATGCGGACGGCTAGCAGGTACAATGCGTTTCGCTGTTTTGTTTGTCAGACCGCCGCACGAGAAAAAAAAAAGCATGACATTTACCAACCCGTTCACACTGATGCTACTACAATACGGCAAATTACGTCAAATGCAGTAACTAGCTCTTGAATGTAAGAATTTCGGGCTGAAGAGGGAAAGAAATTAGCAAAAGATCAAATAGATGCTCTGTGGAAATGTAGAGCAGTAGACGAGGCCTATCCCTACTAGACGAGTACGTTGGTAAATGCAGACACCGAACGAATGCAACGTGAACCACGTGATTCATCTACAATCATGCTTTTATTGCTCGACTAATGACAACAATATACGCATAAATGTAAAGCCTATGTACAAAAACGGGTGACAAATAGAAAAACGACAGCTGGTAAGAACAACACCAACATGTACAAATTACAAAGCATGGACAACGTACAGTTTTCGAAGGTATTGCACTGGGTGTATGACACACCACAATTACATATCAAAACGAACAGACAGGAAAAACGACGCGAATAATAATAGAAGAAAAAGACAAGTGGCTGTGTCCATTAGCTCAATAACCACCTTTCATCAGCTGAAGATGTCTTCGACGAGGTCATTCGGCAGTAACCAACGAGCATCCGGCAAGTCTGCAAATGGATCGGCTACACCGTCATCTGTACCGAGAACCAGCTGGCCTTGTGCAGCTCCAAGTGGACGAGAAGCTGGGCTCTGCTCTTCAGGTCGTGTGGAAACGGCAGGAGGAGGGTTCTGTGTCTCTGCAACATGGTCAGCTTCTGGTTTAGGGCTTGAAAGTACTCGAACAGGCACAAAAAGGCGAAAGGAATCCGAAGGTTCAGCAACCTTGCCCCTCCTGCCCAAACTCGGACGTCCACGACAACGCTGGTTTGGTCGCATGGCTGCCACGCCGGGGCTGAAAAACCTACACTTCTTGCACACGGATGTCAAGTGCTGACGAACGCTACGGTATAGGGTCTCTATCATCAACAAAACCGTCCGGTCAGATGTACACAGGCAGTGGGCACAAATGCAGTCAGCAACAGCCTTGCAGGCGCTCCAGAACACAGTGGACTTCCGTAAGACGTCCAGGGCCTCAGCAAAGAACGATGGCAAACAGTCTTCGAATGTCCGTGTGTCCCTCACTGAACACCTCTGTTCATGAACATTCAGGAAGAAGTCGAAAATTTTCTTGAACACAGTCATAACAACCTCTCTCTTGGACAGCGTGTCAATTCTGGCGTGGCAGCTTCTCAGGAACTGAGTGATGTCAGCAATAACATCGTTAAGCAGGTAACGTTGAACCTTTGGGACAATCCGAAATTCGCATGGCTGAGGAGGACGGGATGGCGCGTCGGCTGTGGGACTGTTGTAACCAGACGATGAACTGTCGTCGGGGAACGGCGATGTCGCATATCCTGGCGTCAGAGAGCGACAGTCGGAAAGGTAGCTTTCGGGAACATCGTAGGTAGAGCACCAACCCCAGCCGTCGACATGAGCGACTTGGGAACCCAGGCGGGGTACTGTACGCAATGCACGTGAGATTGGATCCTGCAACGAAGCAATGAAATCGTGAGGGTCATATGTCTGAGATGTCCATTACAGAAAATAACAAAACAGAAACGACAATGACATGAGGCGTTTTACCACAACGGACATAAGCATTTTTGCGACAGTGCGGAACAACCAACGAAATTCTAACACGGTAGCAAGCAATGCAGTGATATACAGATAGGAATTAACGTTTACATAGGTACATGAGAACGTAATACGAGTATCGTCACCAATTCAACAACGTCTGACTGCCAATGTATTCATAAATTAAGAAAAAGCAAATGAAATGGAACAAATTTAGCCGAAGAACATCACTGAAAATCAAGCGGAAATGTCAAGACTTTCCAAAGTCACAACCCTACAACAATGAGAAGAAAGAACTTACGGCTGCCATGCTGTATCTCCAATGAGGCCAGGTACTCGCTGTGAATACTTCCAGAGGTGGTGGTGAACTGCGCTTATGTCAATCACTGACCGGCTTTTCAAGCTTCAACTGGACTACAGTTACGTCACATATTTTGGCACTTGACCAATCATGGTACAGGACAATGATGGTTCTCTCACTCCCTGCTGCCAGACGTGGTCTCAGCCTCCTATGAGTCATCAGGGGGTCACACAGTTATGCCTTCCATTGTGAGGACTCTAAGTTGCTCTTGCTTTTGGAAACACACGTTTTCCAGTTATATTTTTCGATGAATATTCAAGAATGCAGTATGGGAATATTAGAGGAACGTGAAACAAGGCACGTCAGTAAATTAAGAATGAGCAGACGCGTTGTCAGTACAAACAACTGGAGTACAACTCCCCCATTCCAGCACATTAGTACAATTATAGCGCATGCCTCACATTCCTTTCTACTTTTTGTGAGTGACATTTTATCACACGGAATAAATAAATAAACTAATAATATACCTTTTCCATTACTTTTCAAAACACAGGCGGTGCTACAAAAGTGTTTTTTTTTTTTTAATTCGTTGCGTACCTACTTCTATTGATCTGAGCTCACGCATGCGTACATGCAGGGTGTTTCAGCTAAAGTCATAAAAAATTATAACTGCCGATGTACTCGCCGGAGGATTGTGGCACTTTTGGCAATTACCTTCTGGAAACTTTTACCACCATTGAGGAAGGCTTCGGGTAATTTTCAATTGCGGGAAATTTATTCTTTCAATTGAACTTTGAAAATTGCCAAGCGAACCTCGCTCTTTTTACAGGAATATGAAATCCTCCACGGATAACCACAGACCCAACATAAACTATGCATAGTATCGCAACAAAAATAGTCGAAAAAAAAGAGTAAAAATTACGCTTTAGCCTCGCCTGCTTGATTTTCGCAAAGAAAGCGCGCGACATTTGCGTCAAGAGGAGGAAGTGTCCTCGCCTTCATTTGTTTTGCCTTCTCAAGGATGTGGCACCTGGGCAGAGTTTTAGAGTTTTACAACAGTCGTCTATGTTCGTCAGCTTTATGAATATTTACAACTTGGGTCACATGGTACATAAACCATTTAATGTACCTAAACACCTAGACCACAGAGACGTAAACACGTAGACCTAGACAACGGAGGATCCTTTATAATCTTGTGTTCGGAGGAAAGTTAGATATTTCACATTGTTTGGATTTTGGGCAGCAACAAAACCTCGAGACAAAACCAGCGGAATGTGGGGACCGGGAAGCCATCAGTGTGGGTGGTACTGTTTGTGGGTCATCAGCCACTCAGCTAAGGAGACAAGGTAGAAGATACCGGCTGCGTTCAGTGCGTTCAACTGTGCTGAAAGAATGTGCTTTAAAATTCAATGGTAATCTCCACATTCAGACGCGGATGGTGTCGACGACCATGTACCCTGGTTCACAGTAGATAACCCACTATTACGTCATGTTGCGTCATAGCCACCTGTTTCCCACATGCTATTGGATGCTGGGAAGGAAGCATAATATGGCCGTGCTGAATTTTTCCAAATGAACAGAAGGATTTTAGGAACAGAATTTTGAGTTCAAATAAAATGAGTTCAGTAAGCGTTGTATATTTGTCTATTAAATATTGCTTTATACGTGCTTTGATTAGCTCACACGTGAACTAGGGTGCTCACAGCTTGTTGCAGCAACAATTCGGAAAATATTCTGCAATATTCTGCTCAATGAGCGGAAGTCATCCCCATATCATCGTCATCATGTATTTCTCTCTCTCTCTCTCTTGGAAAATATGACCGCTGAGTTGACTCTTGTGCCATGGATGAAAAATGAATGCTATTACCGTCAACAACGACAACCACACACACACACACAAAATAATAATAATAATAATAATAATAATAATTTTATTTTTCCACTCTATATACAGTTGCAAACTACTGCAGGCCCGTCTAAGCCGAAAGACTTGTGACACTGGGCCTGAGGCAGTCTAGCGACATTCACAGAATAATTCATTCACAGACATTCATAGAATAATTCATGGGAAGTTTAAACAGGCAGTAAAGAAAACAATTCTATTCATCCACTACTGGCAATAATACTGCTTACGTAATTGTTTTTTCAGCCTGAACCTTGAATTGACTAGCAAAAATACGGGAGTGAGTTGGTTAAAGAGACGTGGAACGTAACACATTCTTCGGCAAAATCCGTATTTCGTAAATGAAAAAGGTACAGTAAATTTAAAAGGTTGACTTCGTGTAGGGCGGGTAACCTCCGCTGAGAATTTGAAACGTGAGAGCCAAAAGTGCTTAAGGACAGTGCAATATTTAAAAAGGTTAGCAAAAGAAGGGAACTGAAGATCTCGAAACAGATCACCCGAATAACCTGCAAGACAGTTTTTGTACGCTACACTTTTCAGACAGCTACGCAGATAATAATAATAATAATAACAATAATAAACACGCGAGGCCGGTTTCATGGTGGTCACCACGGTGTAGGACGAGCGTATCTTCCAATTGGACGCCACATCAACGAGAGTAGAATAATATATAATTCATTATGGCGAAAATAAATTTCCTTGTAGTGTTTCAACAATGCTTGAAAGTTAACCTAGGCTATTAACAAAGTGAGTGGTCACTTGTGCTCTGATGTAGTTACGCAAGCATCCCCTCCCCCTTTGTATCGCTGTGAGGGAAGACAATGCCGTCGATGTTTGAAAGAGAAACTGTTATTCGTTCTTTTCAAAAATCATCGGCGGCTCCCACCATCAGGCTTCTGCTCTATCATCGCCAAATAGGTGCATTTTCCACTCTTCCACTAGAGGAAGTATGTTCGATTGGAACTGAAGAAAAACGAAAATTTAGAGGCAGTATGTTAGCACAGGAGCTTTCCAGGTTGTCTTGTAATACAGTTTGGAGTAGGTTTTAGAATACGTTGCAGTATCATGACTGAGAAATCCGTATAATGTCTGGATGGCGTGTATGCAGTCCAGCTGGCGGATGAACTGCAAGACAGGTATATCGAAAACAGCTACGGCACTTGCATAGGGCACAGTCATGGAATTACGAATTTTGTTGGTTGATTCTTTTTTTTTCGACCATCGTATTACGTATTCTGCCATACGTAGAGCAACTTGTTTTATGCCACTCAATCGATCAAAGCTCCAAGGTTTACTTTATTATACTAATTTATTCATTCACTAACTAACTAACTAACTAACTAGTGATTACCTACGCGATCCCTACTCACCTTTGCTTCTCATTGGAATATATTTTATTGAGTGCGCCATATAATACTTAAAGTTAATTAGAAAGCTTCGCTGCATGGCTCACGTGACCTTCGGCAACAGCCAGTCATCACGGAGCAACGTGGGGGGAATATATGTTTATTATTAAAAAAGGAGGGAAAGGTTAGCCTGCGCTACGGCGGCTTGCTATTCCAAGAAAAAAAAAAAAGAAACAACGACATCAACACCTAGACAGCAAAGACGTAAACACGTCGCGGTAGACAACAGAGGGTCCTTGTCCTATCTTGTATTCGGAAGAAAGTTAGATATTTCACATTGTTTGGATTTTGGGCAGCAAGAAAACCTCAACACAAAACCCGTGGAATGTGGCAACGAGGAAGTCATCGGTGTCGGTGGCACAGTTTGTGGGTCATCAGTCACTCAGCTCAGGAGAAAAGGTAGAAGAATAGAAAGGGATTAAGATAGCACGCTGCGGTCGGTGCCATCAACTGTACTGAGAGAATGTGCTTTCACTCGTGCTTTCCCCCGTCAGAGGCAGATGGTGTCGCCGTGTCGAAGACCCTGTACCCTGCTGAACAGTAGATATAACCCACTATTTCTTTGAACTTCTTTCCTTTCATGTTTTCTTTTTTAATGTTTATTTTGAGTTACTTTTCCTTTAAATTTTTCCTTTTGCGGAATAGCAAGCCGGTTTCAACCTAGCTGACATTTCCGCTTCTCTACCCCCTCCCCCCATAAACAACCCCCCCCCAACACACACACACGCACACTATTACGTCATGTTGTGTCATGACCACCTGTTACCCACATGCTCTTGGCTGCCGGGAAGCATTCGTAATATGGTCGCGTCGAATTTTGCAAAATGAACTGATTTTAAGAACCGAGCTTGGAGCTGAAGTAAGATGAGTCTAGTAAGTGTGATATATTTGTCTATGAAATATTGTTTGTTATACGTGAACTAGGGTGCTTTCTCTTATTGCACACAGCAACAGTTCGGAAAATATGACAGCTCGTTGACTAGAAGTAAAGGTTACGACGTCAGCGGATATCGCTTTGATGGCTTTCGTCTATTTTCTAAGGGTAGGACATTCCCAGTTTAATTAGCTCTAGACAAGTTGCAGAATAGCCGCAGGCTTCATGGCCCTGGGGGCATGGAAATAAATAAATAAATACGGTATTTTCCGGTCTATAGCGCGCACCCCTAAAAACGGGCCCAATTTGAAAAATGTTCGATGTATAACGCGCACCGCAATGGTGCTACAAGCTTCTGTACTGCCATCAGTATACACAATAAACCAAAGCGGTGTATCACATATGCATATGCTATATTTGAAACACATTTCGTCAAATCCGTTAAACTCCGATGCAACAGCGTCACTCTTATAGCATACTTCAGTGTCTTCCCTGCTTTCCGTTTCGCGCCCCTTCTCAATCACGGCATTCTTCCGAAATGAATTCGAAATTATTGACTGCTGAATAGCATCTTTAAGCAGCATCGTTAACCTTTTATGAAGTTCAGTGCCCTTTCGCCGGTTTTGTCAACTGACCCTAAGGGATATAGGAGAAAGCCACAGCACACTCTGGAAGAGCCTAGAATTTGTACGTCACTGACCTGAAAAGGAACTCTGCAGGAAAATATTTCCGTGTATAACGCGCACCGTTAGATAACGCGCAGGACCTCTTCAGAACACTTTTTTACTCTATAACGCGCGCGTTATACACCGGGAAATACGGTAAATAGGTTATCCTTAAAATTTCCTGTAAAAATTCGCTTACGCTGCCAACGTAAAATCACTTGGAGGCATGGATCTCTCTGTGATCGAAGTTGTTCCAATAGATAACAGAAAAAAATCCGTGTTGTTAATCAATTCCACTGCTGCAGAAATGGAACAAAGACAGTGTCAAGAGTGTGGAGAGATAAAAGAAGGATGGGTACATTACAGGAACCTGTGGCGTCGGTGACGTCATCTTTTAAGTCAGCAACCGGCTGAGTAAGAAGAAAGTTTAATGCATTGATACGAGATTAGAATAATGCCAGGCATTCCAGTTAGCTACCTGAAGTATGTACATTGTTCGTACCCAAGATTGAGTAGATATCCCAGGAAGGCAGGAAGTCTACTGAACGGGCAGACAAAAATTACATACAGTAAGATGAATGCCTTGCTTATGGTCGAAAACTCGGGCATTAAAGTCCAGTTACGAATTATCGGCCGCGAATTCACATTAAATATTTCGCATGGTCTAATAGGTCGTCAAAACGAACCTTGTGGCAGCGTGTACCTAACCTTTGTATGAGCCCCGACTAGGGAGCTGCTTAAGATGCTAAAATATGTTTTTCAGTTCAATACGGTTACGTGGCTCCTTAAAGTGTTTACTTGCGGGGAAGCCTGAATGCACTGATACTAAAATGTAATCAAGTTAAAGCTATACGTTATGCGTACGTACTCGTCAAGACGACGTCAAGTCGTATGCGTTTAAAGTTGCCGCACATTACAGACACTCTCACCACATCATGAAATGTATAGTTTTTCGTACCAGAAGTTCGTAGTTGACAAAACAAGATGATCTATGCATGAATGTTTGCGGAGGATGCAACTTACATGTGGAAAGGGGGAATCTCTTTATTTTACAAGAAAAGTGGAAAGCCGAATACCTGAAAGAAACGCAGAACAGAAAGCACAGCGAACACTAGTGGCTGAATTTGTATCAAAAGCTACGTTTATCAAAACAGGATTTAGAAGTTGAAATTATTGGGTAGGTGAGATGAGCATCCACGTGCACAGTTCACACCCTATATTGGGGAATTACGTTTCAAATTAATTCCAAATTATGTACAAAATCAGCAGTTTACAACAAAAAACGAAAACCTGAACTCAGTAGAAAAGTCACAGACTTTGAAAAGAGAAATACTGCAGACAGAAATTTAAATCAAACTCGTATAAACCCCTGCGGAAATGTAACAGTCTCTCGAGTACGGATTGTTGGCAACATGTAGTAATAAAATTAGAGCTGTAATTACTCTAAAAGTAATTATTTACTGTGAATTAATTACATATCATTAATTGCTTCACAGCTCTGATCCGGCCCGTCGTTTCAAGCACGTATCACTTCAGAACGGCGCGGACGAATGCTCACCTCATTTGCGACTGCACAACTCAGCAAGGCTACTCGGTTTATGCGTTAATCTAGTCCAGTAATATTACCATAGTATTAGGCTGCGTGTTACTGTCGTATGTCCTTGAACAGCGGATGCACAGTACTTCAAGGAAATTAAATATAGTAGCGCTGTTCTCTCTCTCAGCAGCTTAGCTGTTCTTAGCAGCAACAGGGCTTCTGCAGAGAACTGAACATTCACCATCTTCTTCTATCTCCACCTCAAGCAATGCGATAGGGTGCCGTCTCAGCGGCGAAACATCCCGGTACATCATCATTACTTATTTGTTGAACAGTGAATAGCGAACTTGCGAGTAGAGCACCTGAGAAGTAGTTTTTGGGGGTGGGGTGATAATTTTTGTTAGGAGTAGCAGAACAAGTCGGGAGACGAGTTCAATTTCTCCTTGTTTTTTTTCTTACAAACAAACAAACTTAGTTGTTTTATTGGTATTTGTCTTTTCCTCTCTCATTTTATTTTTGTACATGCGGACGGCTAGCAGGTACAATGCGTTGCCCTGTTTTGTTTGTCAGACCGCCGCACGAGAAAAAAAAAGCATGACATTTACCAACCCGTTCACACTGATGCTACTACAATACGGCAAATTACGTCAAATGCAGTAACTAACCCTTGAATGTAAGAATTTCGGGCTGAAGAGGGAAAGAAATTAGCAAAAGATCAAGTAGATGCTCTGTGGAAATGTAGAGCAGTAGACGAGGCCTATCCCTACTAGACGAGTACGTTGGTAAATGCAAACACCGAACGAATGCAACGTGAACAATGTGATTCATCTACAATCATGCTTTTATTGCTCGACTAGTGACTACAATATACGCATAAATGCAATGCCTATGTACAAAAACGGGTGACAAATAGAAAAACCGACAGCTGGTAAGAACAACACCAACATGTAGAAATTACAAAGCATGGACAACGTACAGTTTTCGAAGGTATTGCACTGGGTGTATAACACACCACAATTACATATGAAAATAAACAGACAGGAAAAACGATACGCATAAATAATAGAAGACAAAGACAAGTGGCTGTGTCCATTAGCTCAATAACCACCTTTCATCAGCTGAAGATGTCTTCGACGAGGTCATTCGGCAGTAACCAACGAGCATCCGGCAAATCTCCAAATGGATCGGCTACACCGTCATCTGTACCGAGAACCAGCTCCTCTCGTGCAGCTCCAAGTGGACGAAAAGCCGGGTTCTGCTCTTCCGGTCGTGTGGAAACGGCAGGGGGAGGGTTCTGTGTCTCTGCAACATGGTCAGCTTCAGGTTTAGGCCTTGAAAGCACTGGAACAGGCACAAAAAGGCGAGAGGAATCCGAAGGTTCAGCAACGTTGCCCCTCCTGCCCAAAATCGGACGTCCACGACACTGGTTTGGTCGCATGGCTTCCACGCCGGGGCTGAAAAACCTACACTTCTTGCACACGGATGTCAAGCGCTGACAAACGCTACGGTATAGGGTCTCTATCATCACCAAAACCGTCCGGTCAGATGTACGCAGGCAGTGGGCACAAATGCAGTCAGCAACAGCCTCGCAGGCGTTCCAGAACACAGTGGACCTCCGTAAGACGTCCAGGGCCTCAGCAAAGAACGATGGCAAACAGTCTTCGAATGTCCGTGTGTCCCTCACTGAACACCTCTGTTCATGAACATTCAGGAAGAAGTCGAAAATTTTCTTGAACACAGTCATAACAACCTCTCTCTTGGCCAGCGTGTCAATTCTGGCGTGGCAGCTTCTCAGGAACTGAGTGATGTCAGCAATAACATCATTAAGCAGGTAACGTTGAACCTTTGGGACAATCTGAAATCCGCATGGCTGAGGGGGACGGAATGGCGCGTCGGCTGTGGGACTGTTGTAACCAGACGATGAACTGTCGTCGGGGAACGGCGATGTCGCATATCCTGGCGTCAGAGAGCGACCGTCGGAAAGGTAGCTGTCGTGAACTTCGTAGGTAGAGCACCAACCCCAGCCGTCAACATGGGCGACTTGGGAACCCAGGCGTGGTACTGTACGCAATGCACGTGAGATCGGATCCTGCAATGAAGCAATGAAATCGTGAGGGTCATATGTCTGAGACGTCCATTACCGAAAATACATGGACCGAAAAAGCATGGACAACGTACAGTTTTCGAAGGTATTGCACTGGGTGTATAACACACCACAATTACATATCAAAACGAACAGACAGGAAAAACGATGCGAATAAATAATAGAAGAAAAAGACAAGTGGCCGTGTCCATTAGCTCAATAACCACCTTTCTTCAGCTGAAGATGTCTTCGACGAGGTCATTCGGCAGTAACCAACGAGCATCCGGCAAATCTGCAAATGGATCGGCTACACCGTCATCTGTACCGAGAACCAGCTCGCCTTGTGCAGCTCCAAGTGGACGAGAAGCTGGGCTCTGCTCTTCAGGTCGTGTGGAAACGGCAGGGGGAGGGTTCTGTGACTCTACAACATGGTCAGCTTCTGGTTTAGGCCTTGAAAGCACTCGAACTGGCGCAAAAACGGGAGCGATGTCCGAAGGTTCAGCAACGTTGCCCCTCCTGCCCAAAATCGGACGTCCGCGACACTGGTTTGGTCGCATGGCTTCCACGCCGGGGCTAATACGTCCATTACACACACGAACAAAACAGATACGTAACGACGTTGACATGAGGTGTTTTACCACAACGAACACAATGCATAATTGCGACAATTGAGAACAACCAACGGAATTCTAAAATGATATGCAGAGAAGAGAGAGGAACACGAGAACATACCGCTTTTCGTGGATATTTATTCATAATAGTATCGCATATCAACACACAGTATCGTCACCAATTCTACAACGACTGCCAGCCGATATCTTCATAAATTAATAAAAAGCAAGAACATCATTTAAAATCAAGCGGAAATGGAAATCAAGCGGCTTTCCATAGTGACAACACTACGAAAATGACAAGGAAGAACTTACGGCTGCCATGCTGTATCTCCAATGAGGCCAGGTACTCGCTGTGAATGCTTCAGAGCTGGTCATGAATTGTGGTCATGTCAATCACTGACCGGCTCTTAAAGCTACAACTCGACCAGCATTACGTCACATATTTTGAAACTTGACCAATTACAGCGGAGGACATCCCGGGGTTCCCTCACCTCTGACAACCAGACGTGGTCTCAACCTCCTATGAGTCATCAGGGGACACACAGGTATGCCTCCCATTGTGAGGCCTCTAACTTGCTCTTTCTTTTAGAAACACGTGTTTCTAGGAATATTTTTAGAGGAGTACGGTATTAAAGAATGCACTATGCAATGTTACAAGAATGCGGAAGAAGATGCATCAATAAATTAAGAATGGAGAGATGCGTTGTCAGCGCAAGCAATTGGTATACACAAGCTTCAGATTCCTTCATACTTTTCTTGGGTGTCTCTTTATTACCCTTTTTCAATTAATGAATAAAAAAAACTAATAATGTACAGTTTTCGTTATCAACTTCTGACACATTCTCACGACTTATATCTAGGGTTCTGCGTTTTCGGTTTTAATCGAAAAACGCCGCAAAACAGGCGCCGAGTAAATTTTTCTCTCATTCGGTTTCAATCGAAAAGCACCGAATACAGAGGGACATTTCAGGGCATGACAGAGATAAATTGCTGCACGTGCCCTGCAAGTTGTTGATGCAGATCGGAAAACCGTACAGAAGTACGACGGTTGTGAAGAATGTCCGTTTATTTTTTCCTTAGCTGTAGAACGCCACGGCAGCGAACGACGCCACGTTGAATGATAGAAGGTTGTATAGGATAAAACAGACGCCCGGTTGAAATGTACAGTCATAAGAAATATATCGTTGAACGCTGCGGTGCCGCAAGGAGAATACAACGTCCCGACGTTAGTAGAAAAAATCACTATAGGATACTTCTAATGAGATAACTGCGTCAGTAATCATAGATGTATTGACACCTGTACTAGACGAGTACTCTGGTAAGCGCAGCCAATATAGACAAAAGAAACCATCGACCACGTGATTTGTGTTCAGTCGTGTTTTTATTGCTCGACTAGTGACAACAACGTACGCATAAATGCAATGGTTATGTACAAAGAGGGATGACAAATAGGAAGACGACAACTGGTAAAAACAAGCACTGACATGTACAAATGACGAACAACGTAGCATCAGGGACAGTGTCCGTTGGCTTAATACCCAACCTGCATCAGCCGAAGATGTCTGCGACGATGTCATTCGGCAACAACCAACGAGCATCCGGGAAGTCTGCAAACGGACAGGCTACACCGGCAGCTGTATCGAGAACGAATTTCTCTTGTGCGGCTTCAATCGGACAAGAAGCTGGCCGCTGTTCTTCCGGTGGTGTGGAAACCACAGGAGGAGGGTTCGGTGACCCTGCAACTTGGTCAGCGTCTGGTGTAGGCCTTGACAGCACTCGAACTGGCGCAAAAACGGGAGCGATGTTCGAAGGTTCAGCAACGTTGCCACTCCTGCCCAAAATTGGACGCCCACGACACCGGGCTGCTCGCATAGCTTCAACGCCTGGGCTGAAAAACCTACACTTCTTGCACACCGACGTCAGGCGCTGACGAATGCTACGGTATAGGGTCTCTATCATCACCAAAACCGTCCGGTCAGATGTACGCAGGCAGTGGGCACAAATGCAGTCAGCAACAGCCTTGCAGGCGCTCCAGAACACAGTGGACCTCCGTAAGACGTCCAGGGCCTCAGCAAAGAACGATGGCAAACAGTCTTCGAATGTCCGTGTGTCTCTCACTGAACACCTCTGTTCATGAACATTCAGGAAGAAATCGAAAATCTTCTTGAACACAGTCATAACAACCTCTCTCTTGGACAGCGTGTCAATTCTGGCGTGGCAGCTTCTCAGGAACTGAGTGATGTCAGCAATAACATCATGAAGCAGGTAACGTTGAACCTTTGGGACAATCCGAAATTCGCATGGCTGAGGAGGACGGAATGGCGCGTCGGCTGTGGGACTGTTGTAACCAGACGATGAACTGTCGTCGGGGAACGGCGATGTCGCATATCCTGGCGTCAGAGAGCGACCGTCGGAAAGGTAGCTTTCGGGAACTTCGTAGGTAGAGCACCAACCCCAGCCGTCAACATGGGCGACTTGGGAACCCAGGCGTGGTACTGTACGCAATGCACGTGAGATTGGATCCTGCAACGAAGCAATGAAATCGTGAGGGTCATATGTCTGAGACGTCCATTACAGAAAATAACAAAACAGAAACGACAATGACATGAGGCGTATTACCACAACGGACATAAGCATTTTTGCGACAGTTCGGAACAACCAACGAAATTCTAACACGGTAGCAAGCAATGCAGTGATATACAGATAGGAATCAACGTTTACATAGGTACATGAGAACGTAATACGAGTATCGTCACCAATTCAACAACGTCTGACAGCCAATGTATTCATAAATTAAGAGAAAGCAAATGAAATGGAACAAATTTAGCCGAAGAACATCACTTAAAATCAAGCGGAAATGTCAAGACTTTCCAAAGTCACAACCCTACAACAATGAGAAGAAAGAACTTACGGCTGCCATGCTGTATCTCCAATGAGGCCAGGTACTCGCTGTGAATACTTCCAGAGCTGGTGGTGAACTGCACTCATGTCAATCACTGACCGGCTCTTAAAGCTTCAACTGGACTACAGTTACGTCACATATTTTGGCACGTGACCAATCATGGTACAGGACAATGATGGTTCTCTCACTCCTTGCAGCCAGACGTGGTCTCAGCCTCCTATGAGTCATCAGGGGGTCACACAGGTATGCCTTCCATTGTGAGGACTCTAAGCTGCTCTTTCTTTTGGAAACACACGTTTCCAGTTATACTTTTCGATGAATATTCAAGAATGCAGTATGGGAATATTACAGGAACGTGAAACAAGGCACGTCAGTAAATTAAGAATAAGCAGACGCGTTGTCAGTACAAACAACTGGAGTACAACTCCCCCATTCCAGCACATTAGTACAATTATAGCGCACATGCCTCACATTCCTTTCTACTTTTTGTGATTGACTTTTTATCACAAGGAATAAATAAATAAATAAAATAACATACCGTTTCCATTGCCTTTGAAAACATAGTCGGTGCTACAAAATGTTTTTTTTTTAAATTCGTTGCGTACCTACTTCTATTGATCTGAGCTCACGCATACGTACATACAGGGTGTTTCACCGAAAGTGATAAAAAATTCTAACTGGCGATGTACTCGCCGGAGGATTGTGGCACTTTCGGCAATTACCTTCTGGAAACTTTTACCACCATTGAGGAAGGCTTCGGGTAATTTTCAATTGCGGGAAATTTATTTTTTCAATTGAACTTTGAAAATTGCCAAGCGGACCTCGCTCTTTTTACAGGAATATCAACTCCTCTACGGATAACCACAGACCCAACATAAACTATGCACAGTATCGCAACAGAAATAGTCGAAAAAAAAAACAGTAAAAATTACGCTTTAGCCTCGCCTGGAGAGTATGTCTGCTGCACAGTTCGCTTCGCCCCTTTTGACCTCACAATCGTCTCTCTCTATCTCCCGCCGGCGGTCAACTATAACGTGAACGAACTGGGAACACTTATAGATGAGCTCCCTTCGCCTTTTGTGCTCTGTGGGGACTTCAACGCCCACAATGTGATTTGGGGCAGCACACGCTGTGATGCAAGAGGTGAAAGACTTGCGGGCCTGTTTGCCGACAGGAGCCTTAGTGTTCTAAATGATGGCTCTCCAACGTTTATTCACACCACGTACCTTTCATCGTGTCTTGACCTCACCGTTGCATCGCCATCAGTAGCCCGCCGGTCTGTATGGCGCGTGGATGCTGACACCCTTGGTAGTGACCACCTACCAGTTTTGATCAGTATACGACATGTCCGTCAGTCATCTGTCTCACATTGCGTTAGACGGACAAACTGGCAACACTACCAAGACGCCATCAAGATTGCTTCTTCAAGTGGTGGGCTCCGAAATGAGCAGGACTTCCGTCGCGCAGTGGCTAATGCGACGCAGGAGGCTACAAGGACATTCCGGCTCCCTTTTCATTTCTCTGCAGTGGACGCCGAATACGAGCGGCTCCGTGCCCTTCGTCGCCGCGCGGAACGGCGTGCGCGACGCACCCATCTACCACACGACCGCCAAGAAGCGCGACGTGTCCAGAAGGCTGTCCACCGGCACTTGTGTAGACTCGGACGGGATCATTGGCGTCGTTTTTCGACATCTCTCTCTCCCCGTACCCCTATGTCTCGGATTTGGGGAGTGCTGAAGGGACTTTCTACTCCTGTGGTTCAACGGCACCCGTTCCGTTCCCTGTCCTTGGCCACCTCGCGTTCTGAACTGTGCATTTCGGAGGACTACTGCGTGCGCCTCACAGCGCAGCCTCCAGGCGTGCTCTCATCAGCTCAAGGTCTTCCACCCGCTTTGCAGGCTTCGAAAGACCCGGCTCTGGACCTGCCCCTTACCCTTCTCGAGCTCGACTCTGCACTACGGGACTCTCCTCTGCATACCTCCCCTGGAGCAGACCAGATTACGTACAAGGCCCTTCGGAATCTTCCCCTGTCAGGGCGAGCATCCCTCCTACGGATCTTCAACGAGAGCTGGAGCCAAGGGGAAGTCCCTAACGAGTGGAAGACCGCGATGGTGGTCCCTTTACTGAAACCAGGTCAATCACCGCATCACATCGATTCTTTCCGCCCAATAGCTCTTACAAGCTGTGTGGGGAAGACCTTGGAACGTATAATATTCAATCGCCTGAGCTGGTACCTTGAGAGCACGGGTTTTTTCCCCGAGGAGATGGCGGGTTTTCGCCCAGGACGGTCAGCAATAGACAGCGTCATAACTCTAACCAGTAGGACACAACAGGCAAGGGCCGAAGGTTTATTGACAGCCGCTGTCTTCCTTGACGTCAAGAAAGCGTACGACAGTGTCCTCCATAGCGCAATCATGGCGACCCTTTCAGAAGCTGAAGTCGGGGGCTGCGCCTGGTCATGGATTAAAGACTTCTTGGCTGACCGCTCCCTGTTTGTGCGCACCGCTGACGGGGACACTGCGACGTTCCGCGTGCACCGTGGTGTCCCACAAGGGAGCGTCCTCAGCCCCTTATTATTCAATATCATTATGGCTTCTCTTCCTGCGCAGCTTCATAATCACACTCACATTACAATATATGCTGACGACGTATGTATCTGGACTTCCGCCGTTCGGCGTGATACGATCCAACGCCGACTACAAGGTTCATTAGACATCATTTCAAGATACCTTTTGCACCGCGGCTTGGTTGTCTCGCCTAGCAAGACAGTAGCCATGGCATTCTCACGAAGATCATTTCATAAGTACCCGCTTTTCATTGATGGCTCACCCCTGACCTTTGTCACGACCTGCCGATACCTGGGGATTACAATTGACCGTGGCCTGACGTGGTCCCAGCATGTGAAGCTGCTTGCTACCAAGGCAAACGGTTTGGTAAATGTACTCAGACGTATTGCTGGTGCATCCTGGGGCCCGTCATGTTCTGACCTCTATCGTGTCCATCAGGCCCTGGTGTTGGGGACATTGCGGTACAGCTTACCCATCCTGCATGGTCTAAGTCGAACCCAAGAACAGGAACTGCTCAACATCCAGGCCCGTAGTCTCCGTGTCTGTTTGGGAGTCCCCAGGACAACGGAGACGTATTCTGTCTTGGCAGAGGCGCGAGAGCAGCCGGTTCACATACTGCGGGATGGTGATACCCTCCGCGCTTATACACGCTACATTACACGGCACCCGCTCCACTCTCTTTGTCGCATTGATGAGGACTGCCCGGCGTCTGCTTTCGGCAGTGCCATTGCCCGCCTGAAAGGGAGCATTCCATCTCCCGCGTCTACACCATCCTACGCACCGGCGATGTGGACTCTTGAAAGACCCTGTATTCACTCTAACATCCCTGGACTCCAACGCAAGAAAGACGTCCCCACAGTCGTGGCCCACCAGCTCACACTGGAGCACCTCGCCTCAACACATCGACTAAGTCGCCATATATACACAGATGGCTCGGTAACCGAAGGTAGTTCGAGCGCGGCTTTCTACATTCCGGATGAAGACCTGGGCCACGGTTTCAAACTCCCCTATACAGTGTCCTCGACAGAAGCCGAACTGTTTGGTATCCTGGCAGCACTGGAGCATATTACAGAATCCGGGCACGGAACGTGGGTCATTCTTACAGACAGCAAGGCATCACTAGATATGTTGTCGTCATCTCGCCCCAGCATAATAAGCGATTTGCATACCATGACGCTTCAAAAATTCAATGAACTCTTCGCCACTGGTTACAACATCACGTTTCAATGGGTCCCTGGCCACGTAGGCGTGTATGGAAATACCCGAGCAGACGCAGTAGCGAGACGCGCTGGGTCTGATGACACTTCGGCCCTGGCACCTCTGCCGCTTACAGCCTCAACATGCCGTCTATACATACGCCGTCGGTGTGCCACATGTGCTCAGCAGTTCCGTGCCGAAACAACGACTTACAATTCATTCCTACGGTCTATCGACCCATTGATGGAGTTCGTCATCACTTGCCACCGCAGCCGTAAAGAAGAATCCCTTCTCCACCGCCTACGTCTCAATGTTGCCCGTACACCCTCACTTCTCTTCAAGATGGGACGGCTAAATTCACCAAACTGTAATGTCTGTGGAGTGGAAGCGGACATCCCACACCAACTCCTGTATTGCCAGCAGCACCTTCAACATAGGGACACCCTCCGTTGCCGTCTGCTCCAGATTGGTTGTAACGACTTTTCGTTGGCCGCTCTTCTTGGCCCCGTCTTGCACCCCAACCAGTGGGCTGTCACTGCCGCTCTCCTCGGTTTTCTCCGAGTCTCAGGACTCGTGAACTGCCTGTAACGTTGTGCTAGTGTTTATTCTCTTCTTTCTTTTTGTTTCTCTTTTCTTTCTTTCTGTTTCTCTTTGCTTTCTTTCTGTTTCTCTTTTCTTTCTTTCTGTTTCTCTTTTCTTTCTTTGTGTTTCTCTTTTCTTTCTTTGTGTTTCTCTTTTCTTTCTTTGTGTTTCTCCTTTCTTTCCTTTCGTTCCTCTTCTCTTTTCCTTTCCTTTCTTTTTGTTCCCTGTTTTCTTTCCCTTTCCTTTCTTTTTGTTTTCCTCTTTCCTCTGTTTCGATCCCCCTCTTCCTTTTTCTTTTCTTTTTCCTTCCTTTTCTTTTTCGTTTGCCCCTTCCCCTTCTCCCTTCCCTTCCCCTTTTTTTTCGGAATAGCAAGCCGGCTCTTTGCCTGGCTAACCTTTCCTTTCTTTTTTTCTTAATAAACATATCCCCCCCCTCGCCTGCTTGATTTGCGTGAAGAGGAGGAAGTGTCCTCGCCTTCATTTGTTTTGCCTTCTCAAGGAAGTGGCACCAGGGCAGAGTTTTACTGGGCAGAGTTTTAGAGTTTTATAGATAATTTGAATATCTAATATAAACATTAGGTTTACAAACAACACAAACGTTTGCACTATACTTGGCATAATATTTTCTCTTGCGTCTTGTCGACAGGACATGCAGTTTGTTTCTAACAACAGTCGTCTATGTTCGTCAGCTTTATGAATATTTAAAACTTGGGTCACATGGTACATAAACCATTTAATGTACCTAAACACCTAGACCACAGAGACGTAAACACGTAGACCTAGACAACGGAAGATTCTTAATAATCTTGTGTTCGGAGGAAAGTTAGATATTTCACATTGTTTGGATTTTGGGCAGCAACAAAACCTGGAGACAAAACCAGCGGAATGTGGGGACCGGGAAGCCATCAGTGTGGGTGGCACCGTTTGTGGGTCATCAGCCACTCAGCTAAGGAAACAAGGTAGAAGATACCGGCTGCGTTCCGTGCGTTCAACTGTGCTGAAAGAATGTGCTTTCAATGGTAATCTCCCCATTCAGACGCGGATGGTGTCGACGACCATGTACCCTGCTGCACAGTAGATAACCCACTATTACGTCATGTCGCGTCATGGCCGCCTGTTACCCACATGCTATTGGATGCTGGGAAGGAAGCATAATGTGGCCGTGCCGAATTTTTCCAAATGAGCTGAAGGATTTTAGGAACATAATTTTGAGTTCAAATAAAATGAGTCCAGTAAGTGTATTAGATCTGTCTATTAAATATTGCTTTATACGTGCTTTGATTAGCTCACACGTGAACTAGGGTGCTCAGAGCTTGTTGCAGCAACAATTTGGAAAATATGGCCGCTGAGTTGACTCTTGTGCCATAGAAGAAAAATGAATGCTATTTCAACGGTCAACAACGACAATCACACACACACACAAATAATAGTAATAATAATAAAAAAAAGAACACGCGAAGCCGGTTTCATGGTGGTCACCACGTTGTAGGACGCGTGTTTCTTCCAATTGGACGCCACATGAACGATAGTAGAATAATATATAATTCATTATAGCTAAAATAAATTTCCTTGCAGTGTTTCAACAATGCTTGAAAGTTAACCTAGGCTCTTAACAAAGTGAGTGGTCACTTGTGCTCTGATGTAGTTACGCAAGCATCCCCTTCCCCCTTGTATCGCTGTGAGGGAAGACAATGCCGTCGATGTTTGAAAGAGAAACTGTTATTCGTTCTTTTCAAAATTATCGGCGGCTTCCACCATCAGGCTTCTGCTTTATCATCGCCGAATAGGTGCATTTTCCACTCATGCACTAGAAGAAGTATGTTCGATTGGAATTGAAGAGAAACGAAAATTTAGAGGCAGTATGTTAGCACTGGAGCTTTCCAGGTTGTCTTGTAATACAGTTTGCAGTAGGTTTTAAAATACGTTGCAGTATCATGACTGAGAAATCCGTATAATGTCTAGATGGCGTGTATGCAGGCCAGCTGGCGGATGAACTGGAAGACAGGCATGGAGGTAAGAAACTAAGGAGATGCCCTAAGCGCCTCTCCCAATGCAAGCGAGCGTGCTGTGACCCGCGCATGGCATTGTGGTTAGTTGCCCACACACGTGACCCATAAACGTCACGGCAAGACGTCATAAAACATGGCGTCCTCCATGTCCGCGGCGTATTTTACCTGAATACAGAGACGAGCTGCGGCCGAATAACTTGTTTCCGCTTTCATAACATATTTGGAGTTCGAAGTTATCACACCCGTTGAAACACAAGACAGATCATCTCAGTGTGGAAGCAATGGATCACTAAATCGCTAGAAGATATACGTACGTCATCGTGACATTGCCTGGCTTCTCTTCTGTTTTGCTATTTTGCTGCGATTTATCACGCGGCAAATGTTGAAACAACCCATAACCTTCAAAGTATTGTGCGAATGGACTCCTTGAAGGTAAGGCGTTTGCTGAAGATGAAGTTTGCTAAACTTCAAAGCCTCCGCGCAGACCGCCATAACGCCGAAACATGTGGGGATCACGTGACCGGGCAACTAGATGGGCGTGGTATTGCCAGGAGCGACCGCTAGAGGGGTCCCACGGCCTTCCGATCTTTTAGCCCTCTCCTTAGTTTCTTACCTCCATGAAGACAGGTATATCGAAAACAGCTACGGCACCTCTATAAGGCACAGTCATGGAATTACGAATTTTGTTGGTTGGTTCTTTTTTTCGACCATCGTATTACGTATTCTGCCACACGTAAAGCAACTTGTTTTATGCCCCTCAATCAGAGTTGTACACGTTACTCGTGTAAGTAATTGATTACAATTACTGTTACTGCTGCGCGAAAAGTATTTCTTTCCCGTTACAAATTACTTAATCAAAAATGTAATACGTTACCGATTAAAAATGTAACGCGTTACTTTTCCCGTTACTTTTAAATTGTGGGCCATAGCAAAGCCAACAAGCCTGCAGTGTTCAAACATGCAGCTCTTGTTGCAAATTCTAATGAGACATCCTGCCTCATTGTGCCTTGGGGTAGTGGGCCGCACCTTAAGTGGCGAATTTCCCCATTCATTATCATTAACTTATTTGTTGTTGTTGTTAATGAGACACCAACATACATGATAAGTGAAATTCACAAATATATTTGAAAGCAACATACAAAACACATACACGCGTTTATTACAGATTTATATACACATTTAAAACAACATCGAAACATCCGCTTCGTTTTGTTACGGTTGTTATGTTCAGCCCGCACAATTTATCAATACAGTCACCTATCTTACTGTTGCTCCAGTAGGTCGCGGTTTTAAGGGATTATCATATTACTGTGGTGTGCATGGAACAGGTGTGGAGTAGAGACGGCCGTCACAGTGACCTCTGCGTCATTGCTTCAGTCGAACTCGTGGTGGAACAGAAGAACAGATTGCCTTGCTGAAAATGGTTTCTATTGTTGACAGAAGGTTAAAAAAGTAATCGATTACTCAGTAATTGATTACTGAAAATTGTAATCAGATTAATTGGAAAATTACTTGCTCACAAAATGAATTGATTACGTTAAAAATTACTGAGAAAAGTAATTGATTACTAGTAACGCATTTACTAGTAACGCGTTACGTACAACTCTGCCCTCAATCGATCAAAGCTCCAAGGTTTACTTTATTTTTCTAATTTACTAACTAACTAACTCACTAGTGATTACATACGCGATCCTTACTCACCTTTGCTTCTCATTGGAATATATTTTATTGAGTGCGCCATTTTAGAAAGCTTTGCTGCATGGCTCACGTGACCTTCGGGAACAGCCAGTCGTCACGGAGCAACGTGGGGGAATATATGTTTATTATTAAAAAGGAGGGAAAGGTTAGCCTGCGCTACCGCGGCTTGCTACTAAAAAAACAAAAAACAAACAAAGAAAAACATCAACAACGGAATTGGTCACAGACCCGCAGGAACCGAACCACACAGTACATAAACAATTTAGTGTACGTAAACACCTAGACAGCAAAGACGTAAACACGTCGCGGTAGACAACGGAGGGTCCTTTACTATCTTGTATTCGGAAGAAAGTTAGATATTTCACATTGTTTGGATTTTGGGCAGCAAGAAAACCTCAACACGAAACCAGTGGAATGTGGAAACGAGGAAGTCATCGGTGTCGGTGGCACAGTTTGTGGGTCATCAGTCACTCAGCTCAGGAGAAAAGGTAGAAGAATAGAAAGGGATTAAGATAACACGCTGCGGTCGGTGCCATCAACTGTACTGAGAGAATGTGCTTTCACTCGTGCTTTCCCCCGTCAGAGACAGATGGTGTCGCAGTGTCGAAGACCCTGTACCCTGCTGAACAGTAGATAACCCACTATTTCTTTCATCTTTTATTTTTTAATGTTTATTTTGAGTTTCTTTTCCTTTTAATTTTTTTGCGGAATAGCAAGCCGGTTTCAACCTAGCTGACATCTCCGCTTCTCTATCCCCCCCCCCATAAACATATACCCCCCAACAGACACACACACACACTATTACGTCATGTTGCGTCATGACCGCCTGTTACCCACATGCTCTTGGCTGCCGGGAAGCATTCGTAATATGGTCGCGTCGAATTTTGCTAAATGAACTGATTTTAAGAAAATTTGGAGCTGAAATAAGACGAGTCTAGATATATTATATCGATATATATACATATTATTATATGATATATTTGTCTATGAAATATTGTTTGTTATACGTGAACTAGAGTGCTCTCTCTTATTACACACAGCAACAGTTCGGAAAATATGACAGCTCGTTGACTAGAAGTAAAGGTTATGACGTCAGCGGATATCGCTTTGATGACTTTCGTCTACTTTCTTAGGATAGGACACTCCCAGTTTAATTAGCTCTACACAAGTCGCAGAATAGCCGCAGGCTTCATGGCCCTGAGGGTTTGGAGATAAATAAAGAAATAGGTTATTTTAAATTTCCGTTAAAAATTCGCTTACGCTGCCAATGTAAAATCACTTGGAGGCACGGACATCTCTGTGATCGAATTCGTTCCAATAGATAACAGAAAAGAAGCCGTGTTGTTGATCAATTCCACTGCTGCAGAAATGGAACAAAGACAGTGTCAAGAGTGTGGAGAGATAAAAGAAAAATGGGTACATTACAGAAACCTGTGGCGTCGGTGACGTCATCTTTTAAGTCCGCAACCGGCTGAGTAAGAAGAAACAACAACAACAACAACAATAAATGAAGAAGTGATGATGACATGGGATGTTTCCCCGTGGTAGCCACAGGACACTACCCCACTTCACAGTGGTTAATATGAGAGGATGAATTATGGCGAGATTGAAGCGACGACAGGTCGGAGTTCTGTTTAGAGCTCTTCGAGGAGTAAGAAGAAAGTTTAACGCATTGATACGAGATTCCAGTTAGCTACCTGAAGTATATACATTGTTCATACCCAAGATTGAGTAGATGTCCCAGGAAGGCAGGAAGTCTACTGAACGGGCAGACAAAACTTACATACAGTAAGATGAATGCCTTGCTTATGGTCGAAAACTCGGGTCCCGTCCAGCTGGCTCAGTTGGATCGAGGACATATGCCCATGCAAACACATGGGTTGTAGGATTAGCTAGTTCGAATCCAAGTTAGGCATAGCTTTACAATCCCCATTTTTTTCCCTTTCAATCATCATCATCATCAAAACTCGGGCATTAAAATCCAGTTACGAATCACCGGCCGCGAATTGACATTAAATATTTCGCACGGTCTAATAGGTCGTCAAAACGAACCTTGTGGCAGCGTGTACCTAACCTTTGTATGAGCCCCGACTAGGGAGCTGCGTAAGATGCTAAAATATGTTTTTCAGTTCAATACGGTTACGTGGCTTCTTAAGTGTTTAAGTTGCAGGGAAGCTTGAATGCACTGATGCTAAAATGTAATCAAGTTAAAGCTATATGTTATGCGTACGTACTCGTCAAGACGACGTCAAGTCGTATGCGTTTAAAGTTGCCGCACATTACAGACACTCTCACCACATCATGAAATGTATAGTTTTTCGTACCAGAAGTTCGTAGTTGACAAAACAAGAGGATCTATGCATGAATGTTTGCGGAGGATGCAACTTACATGTGGAAAGGGGGGATCTCTTTATTTTGCAAGAAAAGTGGAATGCCGAATACCTGAAAGAAACGCAGAACAGAAAGCACAGCGAACACGAGTGGCTGAATTTGTATCAAAAGCTACGTTTATCAAAACAGGATTTAGAAGTTGAAATTGTTGGGTAGGTGAGATGAGCATCCACGTGCACAGTTCACACCCTATATTGGGGAATTACGTTTCAAATTAATTCCAAATTATGTACAAAATCAGCAGTTTACAAGAAAAACCGAAAACCTGAACTCAGTAGAAAAGTCACAGACTTTGAAAAGAGAAATACTGCAGACAGAAATTTAAATCTAACTCGTATAAACCACTGCGGAAATGTAACAGTCTCTCGAGTACGGATTGTTGGCAACATGTAGTAATAAAATTAGAGCTGTAATTACTCTAAAAGTACTTATTTACTGTGAATTAATTACATATCATTAATTGCTTCACAGCTCTGATCCGGCCCGTCGTTTCAAGCACGTATCACTTCAGAACGGCGCGGACGAATGCTCACCTCATTTGCGACCGCACAACTCAGCAAGGCTACTCGGTTTATGCGTAAATCTAGTCCAGTAATATTACCATAGTATTAGGCTGCGTGTTACTGTCGTATGTCCTTGAACAGCGGATGCACAGTACTTCAAGGAAATTAAATATAGTAGCGCTGTTCTCTCTCTCAGCAGCTTAGCTGTTCTTAGCAGCAACAGGGCTTCTGCAGAGAACTGAACATTCACCATCTTCTTCTTCTCCACCTCAAGCAATGCGATAGGGTGCCGTCTCAGCGGCGAAACATCCCGGTACATCATCACTGGGAGGTACCCGGGTTCGAATCCCGGTGCCGGCTGTGTTGTCTGGGGTTTTTCCTGGGTTTTCCTCAGACGCTTTAAGACATATGTCGGCACAGTTCCCTTAGAAGTCGGCCCAGGACGCACATTCCCCCAGGGCGTCAGTCGTGACGTTGCCCACATACGTGAGGCCGACAACGGCAAGCCCTATCGCCATCACCACCACCACCACCGGTACATCATGATTACTTATTTGTTGAACAGTGAATAGCGAACTTGCGAGTAGAGCACCTGAGAAGTAGTTTTTGGGGGTGGGGTGATAATTTTTGTTCGGAGTAGCAGAACAAGTCGGGAGACGAGATCAATTTCTCCTTGTTTTTTTTTTCTTACAAACAAACAAACTTAGTTGTTGTATTGGTATTTGTCTTTTCCTCTCTCATTTTATTTTTGTACATGCGGACGGCTAGCAGGTACAATGCGTTGCGCTGTTTTGTTTGTCAGACCGCCGCACGAGAAAAAAAAAAGCATGACATTTACCAACCCGTCCACACTGATGCTACTACAATACGGCGAATTACGCCAAATGCAGTAACTAACTCTTGAATGTAAGAATTTCGGCCTGAAGAGGGAAAGAAATTAGTAAAAGATAAAATAGATGCTCTGTGGAAATGTGAAGCAGTAGACGAGGCCTATCCCGTACTAGACGAGTACGTTGGTAAATGCAGACACCGAACGAATGCAACGTGAACCACGTGATTCATCTACAATCATGCTTTTATTGCTCGACTAGTGGGTACAATATACGCATAAATGCAATGCCTGTGTACAAAAACGGGTGACAAATAGAAAAACCGACAGCTGGTAAGAACAACACCAACATGTACAAATTACAAAGCATGGACAACGTACAGTTTTCGAAGGTATTGCACTGGGTGTATAACACACCACAATTACATATCAAAACGAACAGACAGGAAAAACGATGCGAATAAATAATAGAAGAAAAAGACAAGTGGCCGTGTCCATTAGCTCAATAACCACCTTTCTTCAGCTGAAGATGTCTTCGACGAGGTCATTCGGCAGTAAGCAACGAGCATCCGGCAAATCTGCAAATGGATCGGCTACACCGTCATCTGTACGGAGAACCAGCTCGCCTTGTGCAGCTCCAAGTGGACGAAAAGCCGGGTTCTGATCTTCCGGTCGTGTGGAAACGGCAGGAAGAGGGTTCTGTGACTCTACAACATGGTCAGCTTCTGGTTTAGGGCTTGAAAGCACTCGAACAGGCACAAAAAGGCGAAAGGAATCCGAAGGTTCAGCAACGTTGCCCCTCCTGCCCAAAATTGGACGCCCACGACACCGGGCTGCTCGCATAGCTTCCACGCCTGGGCTGAAAAACCTACACTTCTTGCACACCGACGTCAGGCGCTGACGAATGCTACGGTATAGGGTCTCTATCATCACCAAAACCGTCCGGTCAGATGTACGCAGGCAGTGGGCACAAATGCAGTCAGCAACAGCCTTGCAGGCGCTCCAGAACACAGTGGACCTCCGTAAGACGTCCAGGGCCTCAGCAAAGAACGATGGCAAACAGTCTTCGAATGTCCGTGTGTCCCTCACTGAACACCTCTGTTCATGAACATTCAGGAAGAAGTCGAAAATTTTCTTGAACACAGTCATAACAACCTCTCTCTTGGACAGCGTGTCAATTCTGGCGTGGCAGCTTCTCAGGAACTGAGTGATGTCAGCAATAACATCATTAAGCAGGTAACGTTGAACCTTTGGGACAATCTGAAATCCGCATGGCTGAGGGGGACGGAATGGCGCGTCGGCTGTGGGACTGTTGTAACCAGACGATGAGCTGTCGTCGGGGAACGGCGATGCGGCATATCCTGGCGTCAGAGAGCGACCGTCGGAAAGGTAGCTGTCGTGAACTTCGTAGGTAGAGCACCAACCCCAGCCGTCAACATGGGCGACTTGGGAACCCAGGCGTGGTACTGTACGCAATGCACGTGAGATTGGATCCTGCAATGAAGCAATGAAATCGTGAGGGTCATATGTCTGAGACGTCCATTACAGAAAATAACAAAACAGAAACGACAATGACATGAGGCGTTTTACCACAACGGACATAAGCATTTTTGCGACAGTTCGGAACAACCAACGAAATTCTAACACGGTAGCAAGCAATGCAGTGATATACAGATAGGAATCAACGTTTACATGTTTACATAGGTACATGAGAACGTAATACGAGTATCAACAACGTCTGACAGCCGATGATTCATAAATTAAGAAAAAGCAAATGAAATAGAACAAATTTAGCCGAAGAACATCGCTTAAAATCTAGCGGAAATGTCAAGACTTTCCAAAGTCACAACCCTATAACAATTAGAAGAAAGAACTTACAGCTGCCATGCTGTATCTCCAATGAGGCCAGGTACTCGCTGTGAATGCTTGAGAGCTGGTCATGAATTGTGGTCATGTCAATCACTGACCGGCTTTTAAAGCTACAACTCGACCAGCATTACGTCACATATTTTGAAACTTGACCAATTACAGCGGAGGACATCCCGGGGTTCCCTCACCTCTGACAACCAGACGTGGTCTCAACCTCCTATGACTCATCAGGGGACACACAGGTATGCCTCCCATAGTGAGGCCTCTAACTTGCTCTTTCTTTTAGAAACACGTGTTTCTAGGAATATTTTTAGAGGAGTACGGTATTAAAGAATGCACTATGCAATGTTACAAGAATGCGGAAGAAGATGCATCAATAAATTAAGAATGGAGAGATGCGTTGTCAGCGCAAGCAATTGGCATACACAAGCTTCAGATTCCTTCATACTTTTCTTGGGTGTCTCTTTATTACCCTTTTTCAATTAATGAATAAAAAAACTAATAATGTACAGTTTTCGTTATCAACTTCTGACACATTCTCACGACTTATATCTAGGGTTCTGCGTTTTCGGTTTTAATCGAAAAACGCCGCAAAACATGCGCCGAGTAAATTTTTCTCTCATTCGGTTTCAATCGAAAAGCACCGAATACAGAGGGACATTTCAGGGCATGACAGAGATAAATTGCTGCACGTGCCCTGCAAGTTGTTGATGCAGATCGGAAAACCGTACAGAAGTACGACGGTTGTGAAGAATGTCCGTTTATTTTTTCCTTAGCTGTAGAACGCCACGGCAGCGAACGACCGCACGTTGAATGATAGAAGGTTGTATAGGATAAAACAGACGCCCGGTTGAAATGTACAGTCATAAGAAATATATCGTTGAACGCTGCGGTGCCGCAAGGAGAATACAACGTCCCGACGTTAGTAGAAAAAATCACTATAGGATACTTCTAATGAGATAACTGCGTAAGTAATCATATATGTATTGACACCTGTACTAGACGAGTACTCTGGTAAGCGCAGCCAATATAGACGAAAGAAACCATCGACCACGTGATTTGTGTTCAGTCGTGTTTTTATTGCTCGACTAGTGACAACAACGTACGCATAAATGCAATGGTTATGTACAAAGAGGGATGACAAATAGGAAGACGACAACTGGTAAAAACAAGCACTGACATGTACAAATGACGAACAACGTAGCATCAGGGACAGTGTCCGTTGGCTTAATACCCAACCTGCATCAGCCGAAGATGTCTGCGACGATGTCATTCGGCAACAACCAACGAGCATCCGGGAAGTCTGCAAACGGACAGGCTACACCGGCAGCTGTATCGAGAACGAATTCCTCTTGTGCGGCTTCAATTGGACAGGAAGCTGGCCGCTGTTCTTCCGGTGGTGTGGAAACCGCAGGAGGAGGGTTCGGTGACCCTGCAACTTGGTCAGTGTCTGGTTTAGGCCTTGACAGCACTCGAACTGGCGCAAAAACGGGAGCGATGTCCCAAGGTTCAGCAACGTTGCCCCTCCTGCCCAAAATTGGACGCCCACGACACCGGGCTGCTCGCATAGCTTCCACGCCTGGGCTGAAAAACCTACACTTCTTGCACACCGACGTCAGGCGCTGACGAATGCTACGGTATAGGGTCTCTATCATCACCAAAACCGTCCGGTCAGATGTACGCAGGCAGTGGGCACAAATGCAGTCAGCAACAGCCTTGCAGGCGCTCCAGAACACAGTGGACCTCCGTAAGACGTCCAGGGCCTCAGCAAAGAACGATGGCAAACAGTCTTCGAATGTCCGTGTGTCCCTCACTGAACACCTCTGTTCATGAACATTCAGGAAGAAGTCGAAAATTTTCTTGAACACAGTCATAACAACCTCTCTCTTGGACAGCGTGTCAATTCTGGCGTGGCAGCTTCTCAGGAACTGAGTGATGTCAGCAATAACATCGTTAAGCAGGTAACGTTGAACCTTTGGGACAATCCGAAATTCGCATGGCTGAGGAGGACGGAATGGCGCGTCGGCTGTGGGACTGTTGTAACCAGACGATGAACTGTCGTCGGGGAACGGCGATGTCGCATATCCTGGCGTCAGAGAGCGACCGTCGGAAAGGTAGCTGTCGTGAACTTCGTAGGTAGAGCACCAACCCCAGCCGTCAACATGGGCGACTTGGGAACCCAGGCGTGGTACTGTACGCAATGCACGTGAGATTGGATCCTGCAATGAAGCAATGAAATCGTGAGGGTCATATGTCTGAGACGTCCATTACAGAAAATAACAAAACAGAAACGACAATGACATGAGGCGTTTTACCACAACGGACATAAGCATTTTTGCGACAGTTCGGAACAACCAACGAAATTCTAACACGGTAGCAAGCAATGCAGTGATATACAGATAGGAATCAACGTTTACATAGGTACATGAGAACGTAATACGAGTATCAACAACGTCTGACAGCCGATGATTCATAAATTAAGAAAAAGCAAATGAAATAGAACAAATTTAGCCGAAGAACATCGCTTAAAATCTAGCGGAAATGTCAAGACTTTCCAAAGTCACAACCCTATAACAATTAGAAGAAAGAACTTACGGCTGCCATGCTGTATCTCCAATGAGGCCAGGTACTCGCTGTGAATGCTTGAGAGCTGGTCATGAATTGTGGTCATGTCAATCACTGACCGGCTTTTAAAGCTTCAACTGGACTACAGATACGTCGCATATTTTGGCACTTGACCAATCATGCTCCAGGGCAATGATGGTTCCCTCACCCCTTGCAGCCAGGTATGGTCTCAGCCTCCTATGAGTCATCAGGGGGTCACACAGGTATGCCTTCCATTGTGAGGACTCTAAGTTGCTCTTGCTTTTGGAAACACACGTTTCCAGTTATACTTTTCGATGAATATTCAAGAATGCAGTATGGCAATATTACAGGAACGTGAAACAAGGCACGTCAGTAAATTAAGAATGAGCAGACGCGTTGTCAGTACAAACAACTGGAGTACAACTCCCCCATTCCAGCACGTTAGTACAATTATAGCGCACATGCCTCACATTCCTTTCTACTTTTTGTGATTGACTTTTTATCACAAGGAATAAATAAATAAATAAAATAACATACCGTTTCCATTACCTTTGAAAACATAGTCGGTGCTACAAAAGTTTTTTTTTTTTTTTAATTCGTTGCGTACTTCTATTGATCTGAGCTCACGCATACGTACACACAGGGTGTTTCACCTAAAGTGATAAAAAATTCTAACTGGCGATGTACTCGCCGGAGGATTGTGGCACTTCATTGTGGTTCAATTGCAGGAAATTTATTTTTTCAATTGAACTTTGAAAATGCCAAGCGAACCTCGCTCTTTTTACAGGAATATGAACTCCTCTACGGATAACCACAGACCCAACATAAACTATGCACAGTATCGCAACAGAAATAGTAAAAAAAAAAGAGGGTAAAAATTACGCTGTAGCCTCGCCTGCTTGATTTTCGCAAAGAAAGCGCGCGACATTTGCGTCAAGAGGAGGAAGTGTCCTCGCCTTCATTTGTTTTGCCTTCTCAAGGAAGTGGCACCTGGGCAGAGTTTTATTGTATAGATAATTTGAATATCTAATATAAACATTAGGTTTACAAACAACACAAACGTTTGCACTATACTTGGCATAATATTTTCTCTTACGTCTTGTCGACAGGACATGCAGTTTGTTTCTAACAACAGTCGTCTATGTTCGTGAGCTTTATGAATATTTAAAACTTGGGTCACACGTACATAAACCATTTAATGTACGTAAACACCTAGACCACAGAGACGTAAACACGTAGACCTAGACAACGGAGGAACCTTTATAATCTTGTGTTCGGAGGAAAGTTAGATATTTCACATTATTTGGATTTTGCGCAGCAACAAAACCTCGAGACAAAACCAGCGGAATGTGGGGACCGGGAAGCCATCAGTGTGGGTGGTACTGTTTGTGGGTCATCAGCCACTCAGCTAAGAAGACAAGGTAGAAGATACCGGCTGCGTTCGGTGCGTTCAACTGTGCTGAAAGAATGTGCTTTCAATGGTAATCTCCCCATTCAGACGCGGATGGTGTCGACGACCATGTACCCTGCTGCACAGTAGATAACCCACTATTACGTCATGTCGCGTCACGGCCGCCTGTTACCCACATGCTATTGGATGCTGGGAAGGAAGCATACTATGGCCGTGCTGAATTTTTCCAAATGAACTGAAGGATTTTAGGAACATAATTTTGAGTTCAAATAAAATGAGTCCAGTAAGTGTGTTAGATTTGTCTATTAAATATTGCTTTATACGTGCTTTGATTAGCTCACACGTGAACTAGGGTGCTCACAGCTTGTTGCAGCAAGAATTCGGAAAATATGGCCGCTGAGTTGACTCTTGTGCCATAGAAGAAAAATGAATGCTATTACGGTCAACAACGACAATCACACACACAAAAAAAAATAATAGTAATAGTAATAAAAAAAGAACACGCGAAGCCGGTTTCATGGTGGTCACCACGTTGTAGGACGAGTGTTTCTTCCAGTTGGACGCCACATCAACGATAGTAGAATAATATATAATTCATTATAGCTAAAATAAATTTCCTTGCAGTGTTTCAACAATGCTTGAAAGTTAACCTAGGCTCTTAACAAAGTGAGTGGTCACTTGTGCTCAGATGTAGTTACGCAAGCATCCCCTTCCCCCTTTGTATCGCTGTGAGGGAAGACAATGCCGTCGATGTTTGAAAGAGAAACTGTTATTCGTTCTTTTCAAAATTATCGGCGGCTTCCACCATCAGGCTTCTGCTTTATCATCGCCGAATAGGTGCATTCTCCACTCATCCACTAGAAGAAGTATGTTCGATTGGAATTGAAGAGAAACGAAAATTTAGAGGCAGTATGTTAGCACAGGAGCTTTCCAGGTTGTCTTGTAATAGAGTTTGCAGTAGGTTTTAATACTATACGTTGCAGTATCATGACTGAGAAATCCGTATAATGTCTAGATGGCGTGTATGCAGGCCAGCTGGCGGATGAACTGCAAGACAGGTATATCGAAAACAGCTACGGCACCTGCATAGGGCACAGTCATGGAATTACGACTTTTGTTGGTTGGTTCTTTTTTTTCGACCATCGTATTACGTATTCTGCCATACGTAAAGCAACTTGTTTTATGCCCCTCAATCAGAGTTGTACACGTTACTCGAAAAAAGTAATTGATTACAATTACGTCGCGAAAAGTATTTCTTTCTCGTTACAAATTACTTAATCAAAAATGTAATACGTTACCGATTAAAAATGTAACGCGTTACTTTTCCCGTTACTTTTAAATTGTGGGCCTTAGCAAAGCCAACAAGCCTGCAGTGTTCAAACATGCAGCTTTGTTGCAAATTCTATTGAGACACCAACATACATGATAAGTGAAATTCACAAATATATTTGAAAGCAACATACAAAACACATACACGCGTTTATTACAGATTTATATACACATTTAAAACAACATCGAAACATCCGCTTCGTTTTGTTACTATTGTTATGTTCAGCCCGCACAATTTATCAATACAGTCACCTATTTTACTGTTGCTCCAGTAGGTCGCGGTTTTAAGGGATTATCATATTACTGTGGTGTGCACGGAACAGGTGTGGAGTAGAGACGGCCGTCACAGTGACCTCTGCGTCATTGCTTCAGTCGAACTCGTGGTGGAACAGAAGAACAGATTGCCTTGCTGAAAACGGTTTCTATTGTTGACAGAAGGGTAAAAAAGTAATCAATTACTCAGTAATTGATTACTGAAAATTGTAATCAGATTAATTGGAAAATTACTTGCTCACAAAATGAATTGATTACGTTAAAATTACTGAGAAAAGTAATTGATTACTAGTAACGCATTTTTAGTAACGCGTTACGTACAACTCTGCCCTCAATCGATCAAAGCTCCAAGGTTTACTTTATTTTTCTAATTTACTAACTAACTACCTAACTAGTGATTACATACGCTATCCTTACTCACCTTTGCTTGTCATTGGAATATATTTTATTGAGTGCGCCATTTTAGAAAGCTTTGCTGCATGGCTCACGTGACCTTCGGCAACAGCCAGTCGTCACGGAGCAACGTGGGGGAATATATGTTTATTATTAAAAAGGAGGGAAAGGTTAGCCTGCGCTACGGCGGCTTGCTACTAAAAAAAAACAAAAAACAAACAAACAAAAACATCAACAACGGAATTGGTCACAGACCCGCAGGAACCGAACCACACAGTACATAAACAATTTAGTGAACGTAAACACCTAGACAGCAAAGACGTAAACACGTCGCGGTAGACAACGGAGGGTCCTTTACTATCTTGTATTCGGAAGAAAGTTAGATATTTCACATTGTTTGATTTTTGGCAGCAAGAAAACCTCAACACAAAACCCGTGGAGTGTGGCAACGAGGAAGTCATCGGTGTCGGTGGCACAGTTTGTGGGTCATCAGTCACTCAGCTCAGGAGAAAAGGTAGAAGAATAGAAAGGGATTAAGATAACACTCTGCGGTCCGTGCCATCAACTGTACTGAGAGAATGTGCTTTCACTCGTGCTTTCCCCCGTCAGAGACAGATGGTGTCGCAGTGTCGAAGACCCTGTACCCTGCTGAACAGTAGATAACCCACTATTTCTTTCAACTTCTTTTCTTTCATCTTTTATTTTTTAATGTTTATTTTGAGTTTCTTTTCCTTCTAATTTTTTTTGCGGAATAGCAAGCCGGTTTCAACCTAGCTGACATCTTCGCTTCTCTATCCCCCCCCCATAAACATATACCCCCCCCCCCCAACACACACACACACACACTATTACGTCATGTTGCGTCATGACCGCCTGTTACCCAGATGCTCTTGGCTGCCGGGAAGCATTCGTAATATGGTCGCGTCGAATTTTGCTAAATGAACTGATTTTAAGAAAATTTGGAGCTGAAATAAGATGAGTCTAGATATATTATATCGATATATATATATTATATAGATATTATTATATGATATATTTGTCTATGAAATATTGTTTGTTATACGTGAACTAAAGTGCTCTCTCTTATTACACACAGCAACAGTTCGGAAAATATGACAGCTCGTTGATTAGAAGTAAAGGTTATGACGGCAGCGGATATCGCTTTGGTGGCTTTCGTCTATTTTCTTAGGATAGGACACTCCCAGTTTAATTAGCTCTAGACAAGTCGCAGAATAGCCGCAGGCTTCATGGCCCTGAGGGTATGGAAATAAATAAAGAAATAGGTTATCTTTAAATTTCCTGTAAAAATTCGCTTACGCTGCCAATGTAAAATCACTTGGAGGCACCCCAAGCAGCACAATGTACCGAAAGTCGAGTGCAATAGGGGTGGACGGTATGTGTCTTATTAATGTTCTTTAGTTTCACCAGCTCGCTTAAGGTCTTCCACCTACCCGTCCACCCCTATTGCACTCGACTTTCAGTACATTGTGCTGCTTGGGACGGATCTCTCTGTGATCGAAGTTGTTCCAATAGATAACAGAAAAGAAGCCGTGTTGTTGATAAATTCCACTGCTGCAGAAATGGAACAAAGACAGTGTCAAGAGTGTGGAGAGATAAAAGAAAGATGGGTACATTACAGAAACCTGTGGCGTCGGTGACGTCATCTTTTAAGTCCGCAACCGGCTGAGTAAGAAGAAAGTTTAACGCATTGATACGAGATTCCAGTTAGCTACCTGAAGTATATACATTGTTCATACCCAAGATTGAGTAGATGTCCCAGGAAGGCAGGAAGTCCACTGAACGGGCCGACAAAAATTACATGCAGTAAGATGAATGCCCTGCTTATGGTCGAAGACTCGGGCTATAAAATCCAGTTACGAATTACCGGCCGCGAATTCACATTAAATATTTCGCACGGTCGAATAGGTCGTCAGAACGAACCTTGTGGCAGCGTGTACCTAACCTTTGTATGAGCCCCGATTAGGGAGCTGCGTAAGATGCTAAAATATGTTTTTCAGTCCAATACGGTTACGTGACTCCTTAAGCGTTTAAGTTGCAGGGAAACTTGAATGCACTGATGCTAAAATGTAATCAAGTTAAAGCTATATGTTATGCGTACGTACTCGTCAAGACGACGTCAAGTCGTATGCGTTTAAAGTTGCCGCACATTACAGACACTCTCACCACATCATGAAATGTATAGTTTTTCGTACCAGAAGTTCGTAGTTGACAAAACAAGAGGATCTATGCATGAATGTTTGCGGAGGATGCAACTTACATGTGGAAAGGGGGAATTCTTTATTTCGCAAGAAAAGTGGAATGCCGAATACCTGAAAGAAACGCAGAACAGAAAGCACAGCGAACACGGGTGGCTGAATTTGTATCAAAAGCTACGTTTATCAAAACAGGATTTAGAAGTTGAAATTGTTGGGTAGGTGAGATGAGCATCCACGTGCACAGTTCACACCCTATATTGGGGAATTACGTTTCAAATTAATTCCAAATTATGTACAAAATCAGCAGTTTACAAGAAAAACCGAAAACCCGAACTCAGTAGAAAAGTCACAGACTTTGAAAAGAGAAATACTGCAGACAGAAATTTAAATCTAACTCGTATAAACAACTGCGGAAATGTAACAGTCTCTCGAGTACGGATTGTTGGCAACATGTAGTAATAAAATTAGAGCTGTAATTACTCTAAAAGTAATTATTTACTGTGAATTAATTACATATCATTAATTGCTTCACAGCTCTGATCCGGCCCGTCGTTTCAAGCACGTATCACTTCAGAACGGCGCGGACGAATGCTCACCTCATTTGCGACCGCACAACTCAGCAAGGCTACTCGGTTTATGCGTTAATCTAGTCCAGTAATATTACCATAGTATTAGGCTGCGTGTTACTGTCGTATGTCCTTGAACAGCGGATGCACAGTACTTCAAGGAAATTAAATATAGTAGCGCTGTTCTCTCTCTCAGCAGCTTAGCTGTTCTTAGCAGCAACAGGGCTTCTGCAGAGAACTGAACATTCACCATCTTCTTCTTCTCCACCTCAAGCAATGCGATAGGGTGCCGTCTCAGCGGCGAAACATCCCGGTACATCATCATTACTTATTTGTTGAACAGTGAATAGCGAACTTGCGAGTAGAGCACCTGAGAAGTAGTTTTTTGGGGGTGGGGTGATAATTTTTGTTCGGAGTAGCAGAACAAGTCGGGAGACGAGTTCAATTTCTCCTTGTTTTTTTTTCTTACAAACAAACAAACTTAGTTGTTGTATTGGTATTTGTCTTTTCCTCTCTCATTTTATTTTTGTACATGCGGACGGCTAGCAGGTACAATGCGTTGCGCTGTTTTGTTTGTCAGACCGCCGCACGAGAAAAAAAAAAAGCATGACATTTACCAACCCGTTCACACTGATGCTACTACAATACGGCACATTACGTCAAATGCAGTAACTAACTCTTGAATGTAAGAATTTCGGGCTGAAGAGGGAAAGAAATTAGCAAAAGATCAAATAGATGCTCTGTGGAAATGTAGAGCAGTAGACGAGGCCTATCCCTACTAGACGAGTACGTTGGTAAATGCAAACACCGAACGAATGCAACGTGAACAATGTGATTCATCTACAATCATGCTTTTATTGCTCGACTAGTGACTACAATATACGCATAAATGCAATGCCTATGTACAAAAACGGGTGACAAATAGAAAAACCGACAGGTGGTAAGAACAACACCAACATGTACAAATTACAAAGCATGGACAACGTACAGTTTTCGAAGGTATTGCACTGGGTGTATAACACACCACAATTACATATCAAAACGAACAGACAGGAAAAACGATGCGAATAAATAGTAGAAGAAAAAGACCAGTGGCTGTGTCCAGTAGTTCAATAACCACCTTTCATCAGCTGAAGATGTCTTCGACGAGGCCATTCGGCAGTAACCAACGAGCATCCGGCAAATCTGCAAATGGATCGGCTACACCGTCATCTGTACCGAGAACCAGCTCGCCTTGTGCAGCTCCAAGTGGACGAGAAGCTGGGCTCTGCTCTTCAGGTCGTGTGGAAACGGCAGGGGGAGGGTTCTGTGTCTCTGCAACATGGTCAGCTTCAGGTTTAGGCCTTGAAAGCACTGGAACAGGCACAAAAAGGCGAGAGGAATCCGAAGGTTCAGCAACGTTGCCCCTCCTGCCCAAAATCGGACGTCCACGACACTGGTTTGGTCGCATGGCTTCCACGCCGGGGCTGAAAAACCTACACTTCTTGCACACGGATGTCAAGCGCTGACAAACGCTACGGTATAGGGTCTCTATCATCACCAAAACCGTCCGGTCAGATGTACGCAGGCAGTGGGCACAAATGCAGTCAGCAACAGCCTCGCAGGCGTTCCAGAACACAGTGGACCTCCGTAAGACGTCCAGGGCCTCAGCAAAGAACGATGGCAAACAGTCTTCGAATGTCCGTGTGTCCCTCACTGAACACCTCTGTTCATGAACATTCAGGAAGAAGTCGAAAATTTTCTTGAACACAGTCATAACAACCTCTCTCTTGGCCAGCGTGTCAATTCTGGCGTGGCAGCTTCTCAGGAACTGAGTGATGTCAGCAATAACATCATTAAGCAGGTAACGTTGAACCTTTGGGACAATCTGAAATCCGCATGGCTGAGGGGGACGGAATGGCGCGTCGGCTGTGGGACTGTTGTAACCAGACGATGAACTGTCGTCGGGGAACGGCGATGTCGCATATCCTGGCGTCAGAGAGCGACCGTCGGAAAGGTAGCTGTCGTGAACTTCGTAGGTAGAGCACCAACCCCAGCCGTCAACATGGGCGACTTGGGAACCCAGGCGTGGTACTGTACGCAATGCACGTGAGATCGGATCCTGCAATGAAGCAATGAAATCGTGAGGGTCATATGTCTGAGACGTCCATTACCGAAAATAACAAAACAGAAACGACAATGACATGAGGCGTTTTACCACAACGGACATAAGAGTGATGTCAGCAATAACATCATTAAGCAGGTAACGTTGAACCTTTGGGACAATCTGAAATCCGCATGGCTGAGGGGGACGGAATGGCGCGTCGGCTGTGGGACTGTTGTAACCAGACGATGAACTGTCGTCGGGGAACGGCGATGTCGCATATCCTGGCGGCAGAGAGCGGCCGTCGGAAAGGTAGTTTCTGTCAACTTCATACGTTGAGCCGCACCCCCAGGAGTCGGCATGCACGACTTGGGCTCCCAGGTACGGTGCTGTGCGCAAAGCAAGTGGTGTTGGATTCTGCAAGAAAGAAATGAAATCTTGAGGGTCCAATGTCTAAAACGTCCATTACACACACGCACAAAACAGATACGTAACGACGTTGACATGAGGTGTTTTACCACAACGAACACAATGCATATTTGCGACAATTGAGAACAACCAACGGAATTCTAAAGTGATATGCAGGATGCGATACAACGTTTACAGAGGAACATGAGAACGTACCGCTTTTCGTGGATATTTATTCATAATAGTATCGCATATCAACACACAGTATCGTCACCAATTCTACAACGTCTGCCAGCCGATATATTCATAAATTAATAAAAAGCAAGAACATCATTTAAAATCAAGCGGAAATGGAAATCAAGCGGCTTTCCATAGTGACAACACTACGAAAATGACAAGGAAGAACTTACCGCTGCCATGCTGTATCTCCAATGAGGCCAGGTACTCGCTGTGAATGCTTGAGAGCTGGCCATGAATTGTGGTCATGTCAATCACTGACCGGCTTTTAAAGCTACAACTCGACCAGCATTACGTCACATATTTTGAAACTTGACCAATTACAGCGGAGGACATCCCGGGGTTCCCTCACCTCTGACAACCAGACGTGGTCTCAACCTCCTATGACTCATCAGGGGACACACAGGTATGCCTCCCATTGTGAGGCCTCTAACTTGCTCTTTCTTTTAGAAACACGTGTTTCTAGGAATATTTTTAGAGGAGTACGGTATTAAAGAATGCACTATGCAATGTTACAAGAATGCGGAAGAAGATGCATCAATAAATTAAGAATGGAGAGATGCGTTGTCAGCGCAAGCAATTGGTATACACAAGCTTCAGATTCCTTCATACTTTTCTTGGGTGTCTCTGTATTACCCTTTTTCAATTAATGAATAAAAAATACTAATAATGTACAGTTTTCGTTATCAACTTCTGACACATTCTCACCACTTATATCTAGGGTTCTGCGTTTTCGGTTTTAATCGAAAAACGCCGTAAAACATGCGCCGAGTAAATTTTTCTCTCATTCGGTTTCAATCGAAAAGCACCGAATACAGAGGGACATTTCAGGGCATGACAGAGATAAATTGCTGCACGTGCCCTGCAAGTTGTTGATGCAGATCGGAAAACCGTACAGAAGTACGACGGTTGTGAAGAATGTCCGTTTATTTTTTCCTTAGCTGTAGAACGCCACGGCAGCGAACGACGCCACGTTGAATGATAGAAGGTTGTATAGGATAAAACAGACGCCCGGTTGAAATGTGCAGTCATAAGAAATATATCGTTGAACGCTGCGGTGCCGCAAGGAGAATACAACGTCCCGACGTTAGTAGAAAAAATCACTATAGGATACTTCTAATGAGATAACTGCGTAAGTAATCATAGATGTATTGACACCTGTACTAGACGAGTACTCTGGTAAGCGCAGCCAATATAGACGAAAGAAACCATCGACCACGTGATTTGTGTTCAGTCGTGTTTTTATTGCTCGACTAGTGACAACAACGTACGCATAAATGCAATGGTTATGTACAAAGAGGGATGACAAATAGGAAGACGACAACTGGTTAAAACAAGCACTGACATGTACAAATGACGAACAACGTAGCATCAGGGACAGTGTCCGTTGGCTTAATACCCAACCTGCATCAGCCGAAGATGTCTGCGACGATGTCATTCGGCAACAACCAACGAGCATCCGGGAAGTCTGCAAACGGACAGGCTACACCGGCAGCTGTATCGAGAACGAATTTCTCTTGTGCGGCTTCAATCGGACAAGAAGCTGGCCGCTGTTCTTCCGGTGGTGTGGAAACCGCAGGAGGAGGGTTCGGTGACCCTGCAACTTAGTCAGCGTCTGGTTTAGGCCTTGACAGCACTCGAACTGGCGCAAAAACGGGAGCGACGTCCGAAGGTTCAGCAACGTTGCCCCTCCTGCCCAAAATTGGACGCCCACGACACCGGGCTGCTCGCATAGCTTCCACGCCTGGGCTGAAAAACCTACACTTCTTGCACACCGACGTCAGGCGCTGACGAATGCTACGGTATAGGGTCTCTATCATCACCAAAACCGTCCGGTCAGATGTACGCAGGCAGTGGGCACAAATGCAGTCAGCAACAGCCTTGCAGGCGCTCCAGAACACAGTGGACCTCCGTAAGACGTCCAGGGCCTCAGCAAAGAACGATGGCAAACAGTCTTCGAATGTCCGTGTGTCCCTCACTGAACACCTCTGTTCATGAACATTCAGGAAGAAGTCGAAAATTTTCTTGAACACAGTCATAACAACCTCTCTCTTGGACAGCGTGTCAATTCTGGCGTGGCAGCTTCTCAGGAACTGAGTGATGTCAGCAATAACATCGTTAAGCAGGTAACGTTGAACCTTTGGGACAATCCGAAATTCGCATGGCTGAGGACGGAATGGCGCGCCGGCTGTGGGACTGTTGTAACCAGACGATGAACTGTCGTCGGGGAACGGCGATGTCGCATATCCTGGCGTCAGAGAGCGACCGTCGGAAAGGTAGCTTTCGGGAACTTCGTAGGTAGAGCACCAACCCCAGCCGTCAACATGGGCGACTTGGGAACCCAGGCGTGGTACTGTACGCAATGCACGTGAGATTGGATCCTGCAACGAAGCAATGAAATCGTGAGGGTCATATGTCTGAGACGTCCATTACAGAAAATAACAAAACAGAAACGACAATGACATGAGGCGTTTTACCACAACGGACATAAGCATTTTTGCGACAGTTCGGAACAACCAACGAAATTCTAACACGGTAGCAAGCAATGCAGTGATATACAGATAGGAATCAACGTTTACATAGGTACATGAGAACGTAATACGAGTATCGTCACCAATTCAACAACGTCTGACAGCCAATGTATTCATAAATTAAGAAAAAGCAAATGAAATGGAACAAATTTAGCCGAAGAACATCACTTAAAATCAAGCGGAAATGTCAAGACTTTCCAAAGTCACAACCCTACAACAATGAGAAGAAAGAACTTACGGCTGCCATGCTGTATCTTCAATGAGGCCAGGTACTCGCTGTGAATACTTCCAGAGCTGGTGGTGAACTGCACTCATGTCAATCACTGACCGGTTTTTAAAGCTTCAACTGGACTACAGTTACGTCACATATTTTGGCACTTGACCAATCATGGTACAGGACAATGATGGTTCTCTCACTCCTTCAAGCCAGACGTGGTCTCAGCCTCCTATGAGTCATCACGGGGTCACACAGGTATGCCTTCTATTGTGAGGACTCTAAGCTGCTCTTTCTTTTGGAAACACACGTTTTCAGTTATCCTTTTCGATGAATATTCAAGAATGCAGTGTGGGAATATTACAGGAACCTGAAACAAGGCACGTCAGTAAATTAAGAATGAGCCTGACGCGTTGTCAGTACAAACAACTGGAGTACAACTCCCCCATTCCTGCACGTTAGTACAATTATAGCGCACATGCCTCACATTCCTTTCTACTTTTTGTGAGTGACTTTTTATCACACGGAATAAATAAATAAGTAAACTAATAATATACCGTTTCCATTACTTTTCAAAACACAGGCGGTCCTACAAAAGTGTGTTCTTTTTAATTCGTTGCGTACCTACTTCTATTGATCTGAGCTCACGCATGCGTACATGCAGGGTGTTTTAGCTAAAGTCATAAAAAATTCTAACTGGCGATGTACGCGCCGGAGGATTGTGGCACTTTCGGCAATTACCTTCTTGAAACTTTTACCACCATTGAGGAAGGCTTCGGGTAATTTTCAATTGCGGGAAATTTATTTTTTCAATTGAACTTTGAAAATTGCCAAGCGAACCTCGCTCTTTTTACAGGAATATGAGCTCCTCTACGGATAACCACAGACCCAACATAAACTATGCACAGTATCGCAACAGAAATAGTCGAAAAAAAAAAAAACAGTAAAAATTACGCTTTAGCCTCGCCTGCTTGATTTTCGCAAAAAAACACGCGCGACATTTGCGTCAAGAGGAGGAAGTGTCCTCGCCTTCATTTGTTTTGCCTTCTCAAGGAAGTGGCACCTGGGCAGAGTTTTAGAGTTTTATAGATAATTTGAATATCTAATATAAACATTAGGTTTACAAACAACACAAACGTTTGCACTATACTTGGCATAATATTTTCTCTTGCGTCTTGTCGACAGGACATGCAGTTTGTTTCTAACAACAGTCGTCTATGTTCGTCAGCTTTATGAATATTTAAAACTTGGGTCACACGGTACATAAACCATTTAATGTACCTAAACACCTAGACCACAGAGACGTAAACACGTAGACCTAGACAACGGAGGATCCTTTATAATCTTGTGTTCGGAGGAAAGTTGGATATTTAACATTCTTTGGATTTTGGGCAGCAACGAAACCTCGACACAAAACCAGCGGAATGTGGGGACCGGGAAGCCATCAATGTGGGTGGCACCGTTTGTGGGTCATCAGCCACTCAGCTAAGGAGACAAGGTAGAAGATACCGGCTGCGTTCCGTGCGTTCAACTGTGCTGAAAGAATGTGCTTTCAATGGTAATCTCCCCATTCAGACGCGGATGGTGTCGACGACCATGTACCCAGTAAGTCCAGTAAGTGTATTAGATTTGTCTATTAAATATTGCTTTATACGTGCTTTGATTAGCTCACACGTGAACTATGGTGCTCACAGCTTGTCGCAGCAACAATTCGGAAAATATGGCCGCTGAGTTGACTCTTGTGCCATAGAAGAAAAATGAATGCTATTTCAACGGTCAACAACGACAATCACACACACACACACAAATAATAGTAATAATAATAAAAAAAAGAACACGCGAAGCCGGTTTCATGGTGGTCACCACGGTGTAGGACGAGTGTTTCTTCCAATTGGACGCCACATCAATGGTAGTAGAATAATATATAATTCGTTATAGCGAAAATAAATTTCCTTGCAGTGTTTCAACAATGCTTGAAAGTTAACCTAGGCTCTTAACAAAGTGAGTGGTCACTTGTGCTCTGATGTAGTTACGCAAGCATCCCCTTCCCCCTTGTATCGCTGTGAGGGAAGACAATGCCGTCGATGTTTGAAAGAGAAACTGTTATTCGTTCTTTTCAAAATTATCGGCGGCTTCCACCATCAGGCTTCTGCTTTATCATCGCCGAATAGGTGCATTTTCCACTCATCCACTAGAAGAAGTATGTTCGATTGGAATTGAAGAGAAACGAAAATTTAGAGGCAGTATGTTAGCACAGGAGCTTTCCAGGTTGTCTTGTAATACAGGTTGCAGTAGGTTTTAAAATACGTTGCAGTATCATGACTGAGAAATCCGTATAATGTCTAGATGGCGTGTATGCAGGCCAGCTGGCGGATGAACTGCAAGACAGGTATATCGAAAACAGCTACGGCACCTGCATAGGGCACAGTCATGGAATTACGAATTTTGTTGGTTGGTTGGTTCTTTTTTTCGACCATCGTATTACGTATTCTGCCACACGTAAAGCAACTTGTTTTATGCCCCTCAATCAGAGTTGTACAGGTTACTCGAAAAAAGTAATTACAATTACTGCGCGAAAAGTATTTATTTCCCGTTACAAATTACTTAATCAAAAATGTAATACGTTACCAATTAAAAATGTAACGCGTTACTTTTCCCGTTACTTTTAAATTGTGGGCCGTAGCAAAGCCAACAAGCCTGCAGTGTTCAAACATGCAGCTCTTGTTGCAAATTCAAATGAGACACCAACATACATGATAAGTGAAATTCACAAATATATTTGAAAGCAACATACAAAACACATACACGCGTTTATTACAGATTTATATAAACATTTAAAACAACATCGAAACATCCGCTTCGTTTTGTTACTATTGTTATGTTCAGCCCGCACAATTTATCACTACAGTCACCTATTTTACTGTTGCTCCAGTAGGTCGCAGTTTTAAGGGATTATCATATTACTGTGGTGTGCATGGAACAGGTGTGGAGTAGAGACGGCCGTCACAGTGACCTCTGCGTCATTGCTTCAGTCGAACTCGTGGTGGAACAGAAGAACAGATTGCCTTGCTGAAAACGGTTTCTATCGTTGACAGAAGGTTAAAAAAGTAATCGATTACTCAGTAATTGATTACTGAAAATTGTAATCAGATTAATTGGAAAATTACTTGCTCACAAAATGATTTGATTACGTTAAAAATTACCGAGAAAAGTAATTGATTACTAGTAACGCATTTACTAGTAACGCGTTACGTACAACTCTGCCCTCAATCGATCAAAGCTCCAAGGTTTACTTTATTTTTCTAATTTACTAACTAACTAACTAACTAACTAACTAACTAGTGATTACATACGCGATCCTTACTCACCTTTCCTTCTCATTGGAATATATTTTATTGAGTGCGCCATTTTAGAAAGCTTTGCTGCATGGCTCACGTGACCTTCGGTAACAGCCAGTCGTCACGGAGCAACGTGGGGGAATATATGTTTATTATTAAAAAGGAGGGAAAGGTTAGCCTGAGCTACGGCGGCTTGCTACTAAAAAAAAACAAAAAACAAACACACAAAAACATCAACAACGGAATTGGTCACAGACCCGCAGGAACCGAACCACACAGTACATAAACAATTTAGTGTACGTAAACACCTAGACAGCAAAGACGTAAACACGTCGCGGTAGACAACGGAGGGTCCTTTACTATCTTGTATTCCGAAGAAAGTTAGATATTTCACATTGTTTGGATTTTGGGCCGCAAGAAAACCTCAACACAAAACCCGTGGAATGTGGAAACGAGGAAGTCATCGGTGTCGGTGGCGGAGTTTTCGGGTCATCAGTCACTCAGCTCAGGAGAAAAGGTAGAAGAATAGAAAGGGATTAAGATAACACGCTGCGGTCGGTGCCATCAACTGTACTGAGAGAATGTGCTTTCACTCGTGCTTTCCCCCGTCAGAGGCAGATGGTGTCGCCGTGTCGAAGACCCTGTACCCTGCTGAACAGTAGATATAACCCACTATTTCTTTCAACTTCTTTTCTTTCATGTTTTATTTTTTAATGTTTATTTTTAGTTTCTTTTCCTTTACATTTTTCTTTTTGCGGAATAGCAAGCCGGTTTCAGCCTAGCTGACATTTCCGCTTCTCTACACCCCTCCCCCCATAAACAACCCCCCAACACACACACACACACACTATTACGTCATGTTGCGTCATGACCACCTGTTACCCACATGCTCTTGGCTGCCGGGAAGCATTCGTAATATGGTCGCGTCGAATTTTTCTAAATGAACTGATTTTAAGAACCGAGTTTGGAGCTGAAGTAAGACGAGTCTAGTAAGTGTGATATATTTGTCTATGAAATATTGTTTGTTATACGTGAACTAGAGTGCTTTCTCTTATTGCACACAGCAACAGTTCAGAAAATATGACAGCTCGTTGACTAGAAGTAAAGGTTACGACGTCAGCGGATACCGCTTTGATGGCTTTCGTCTATTTTCTAAGGGTAGGACATTCCCAGTTTAATTAGCTCTAGACAAGTCGCAGAATAGCCGCAGGCTTCATGGCCCTGGGGGTATGGAAATAAATAAATACCGTATTTTCCGCTGTATAACGCGCACCCCTAAACATGGGCCCAATTTGAAAAATGTTCCATGTATAACGCGCACCGCAATGGTGCTACAAGCTTCTGTACTGCCATCAGTATACACAATAAACCAAAGCGGTGTATCATATATGCATATGCTATATTTCAAGCTAGCGGTAATACCACACATTTCGTCGAAGTATCAGAGACACGTCTGTACTCGATCTCGTGATAACCAGGAAGAGAACGAAAAGCGAGCTTCTCCCGCCTCCTGGTCCTAACTTTATTTTTCTCGTATAAACATGTGCCGAAGAAGAAAATACACAGTAAATGTTATACGCAGAAGACATATCAATGCGCAAAGTAATAGTTCAACACATTTCAAGTTCTGCACGACAGCTTGTGAACAGTAAAGTTTCAAAGAGCGCTTCAATGACGTATCATGAATTTCAAGCGCTACAACAAAAGAGGTACTGAGATTCAGAGCTCATTTTCGTAAGGGTGTGCTGTCTCGTTGCCAAACAAGTCGGCTGCGATGCTTCAGGGAGCAAAGATGAGATGGGAAGCCTTCGAACATCCGTAGCATGGCACCTTCAGCGAAGCATTGGCTTCGCAAGTACCTTGCAGCCCTTTTTCACCATCGATGACGCAACTTCACTAGGGTCAAAGCGATTCTTACAAACACACATGTGAGGCGAGACGAAAGAAAACCGTCCAGCTTACAGTTGGGAAATGGCGCATTTCCACTTTTCGCAGCAGGTACAATGCGGTGATATACCCTCCCACGGAAAAAAAAAAAAAAGGAAGGAAGGAAAGAAATGTTCATGACCTTGATTTACCCGTTCACACCCACGCACACGTACTTTCACCCCAACAAGACGACCTGATAAGTGTTAATTAACTATTTAATTTGAGAATTTTGGGTAGAACAAAGGTAGCAGAATGGGAGTGTTCAGTGTCATTGTATGAAGAGAATTGACCAGAAACCAGACCAGAGACCAGAAGAAAAGAAACCAAACCATGAAGCCAAAACCAAAACCATGAGTCTCAGGAACGGCAGAGCCGTAGCCGCTCTGAGGTACGGATGAGACTTACCGGGGCTACGAGACGGTTGCTCTAGCCAGCAGGTCATCCAATCATTCCTGTCACCCCAGAGCTCATGGCCCTCTGGCGTAGAATCAGCGCTGTCCTCCCGATCGAAGCGGTTTCTCAGTTCATTTGCATAACACAATACTACATTGGGGGGGTGGAGAGATATATTTATTGGACGAAAGGGAAAAAAAACGAGGGAAGGCCAACCAACCGGGATGTCGGCTGGCTATTCTGCAAAGAAAGAAAATAAATGAAAGAATAAAATAAATAAAATTCACTGACATTCTGCCCCGTATTTCTCTAATTAACGAGGTAGTAAATGAATCTTAGGTAATGAACCATCTCGTAGCTATACATACTCTGATCCAAAGGATATCTGCGTGACCGCACACTTCAACTGCAAAACGAGATTTATGATTTCTTTAATGATAGAAGGTTGTATAGGATAAAACAGACGCCCGGTTGAAATGTACAGTCATAAGAAATATATCGTTGAACGCTGCGGTGCCGCAAGGAGAGTACAACGTCCCGACGTTAGTAGAAAACATCACTATAGGATACTTCTAATGAGATAATTGCGTAACTAATCATAGATGTATTGACACCTGTACTAGACGAGTACTCTGGTAAGCGGAGACAATATAGACGAAAGAAACCATCGACCACGTGATTTATGTTCAGTCGTGTTTTTATTGCTCGACTAGTGTCAACAACGTACGCATAAATGCAATGGTTATGTACAAAGTGGGATGACAAATAGGAAGACGACAACTGGTAAAAACAAGCACCGACATGTACAAATGACGAACAACGTAGCATCAGGGACAGTGTCCGTTGGCTTAATACCCAACCTGCATCAGCCGAAGATGTCTGCGACGATGGCATTCGGCAATAACCAACGAGCATCCGGGAAGTCTGCAAACGGACAGGCTACACCGGCAGCTGTATCGAGAACGAATTCCTCTTGTGCGGCTTCAATTGGACAAGAAGCTGGCCGCTGTTCTTCCGGTGGTGTGGAAACCGCAGGAGGAGGGTTCGGTGACCCTGCAACTTGGTCAGCTTCTGTTTTAGGCCTTGACAGCACTCGAACTGGCGCAAAAACGGGAGCGATGTCCGAAGGTTCAGCAACGTTGCCCCTCCTGCCCAAAATTGGACGCCCACGACACCGGGTTGGTCGCACAGCTTCCACGCCTGGGCTGAAAAACCTACACTTCTTGCACACCGACGTCAGGCGCTGACGAATGCTACGGTATAGGGTCTCTATCATCACCAAAACCGTCCGGTCAGATGTACGCAGGCAGTGGGCACAAATGCAGTCAGCAACAGCCTTGCAGGCGCTCCAGAACACAGTGGACCTCCGTAAGACGTCCAGGGCCTCAGCAAAGAACGATGGCAAACAGTCTTCGAATGACCGTGTGTCCCTCACTGAACACCTCTGTTCATGAACATTCAGGAAGAAGTCGAAAATTTTCTTGAACACAGTCATGACAACCTCTCTCTTGGACAGCGTGTCAATTCTGGCGTGGCAGCTTCTCAGGAACTGAGTGATGTCAGCAATAACATCATTAAGCAGGTAACGTTGAACCTTTGGGACAATCCGAAATTCGCATGGCTGAGGAGGACGGAATGGCGCGTTGGCTGTGGGACTGTTGTAACCAGACGATGAACTGTCGTCGGGGAACGGCGATGTCGCATATCCTGGCGTCAGAGAGCGACCGTCGGAAAGGTAGCTTTCGTGAACTTCGTAGGTAGAGCACCAACCCCAGCCGTCAACATGGGCGAGTTGGGAATCCAGGCGTGGTACTGTACGCAGTGCACGTGAGATTGGATCCTGCAACGAAGCAATGAAATCGTGAGGGTCATATGTCTGAGACGTCCATTACAGAAAATAACAAAACAGAAACGACAATGACATGAGGCGTTTTACCACAACGGACATAAGCATTTTTGCGACAGTTCGGAACAACCAACGAAATTCTAACACGGTAACAAGCAATGCAGTGATATACAGATAGGAATCAACGTTTACATAGGTACATGAGAACGTAATACGAGTATCGTCACCAATTCAACAACGTCTGACAGCCAATGTATTCATAAATTAAGAGAAAGCAAATGAAATGGAACAAATTTAGCCGAAGAACATCACTTAAAATCAAGCGGAAATGTCAAGGCTTTCCAAAGTCACAACCCTACAACAATGAGAAGAAAGAACTTACGGCTGCCATGCTGCAATGAGACCAGGTACTCGCTGTGAATACTTCCTGAGCTGGTGGTGAACTGCACTCATGTCAATCACTGACCGGCTTTTAAAGCTTCAACTGGACTACAGTTACGTCACATATTTTGGCACTTGACCAATCATGGTACAGGACAATGATGGTTCTCTCACTCCTTGCAGCCAGACGTGGTCTCAGCCTCCTATGAGTCATCAGGGGGTCACACAGGTATGCCTTCCATTGTGAGGACTCTAAGTTGCTCTTGCTTTTGGAAACACACGTTTCCAGTTATACTTTTCGATGAATATTCAAGAATGCAGTATGGGAATATTACAGGAACCTGAAACAAGACACGTCAGTAAATTAAGAATGAGCCTGACGCGTTGTCAGTACAAACAACTGGGGTGCAACTCCCCCATTCCTGCACGTTAGTACAATTATAGCGCACATGCCTCACATTCCTTTCTACTTTTTGTGAGTGACTTTTTATCACACCGAATAAATAAATAAATAAGCTAATAATATACCGTTTCCATTACTTTTCAAAACACAGGCGGTGCTACAAAAGTGTTTTTTTTTTTTTTAATTCGTTGCGTACCTACTTCTATTGATCTGAGCTCACGCATGCGTACATACAGGGTGTTTTAGCTAAAGTCATAAAAAATTCTAACTGCCGATGTACTCGCCGGAGGATTGTGGCACTTTCGGCAATTACCTTTTGGAAACTTTCACCTCCATTGAGGAAGGCTTTGGGCAATTTTCAATTGCGGGAAATTTATTTTTTCAATTGAACTTTGAAAATTGCCAAGCGAACCTCGCTTTTTTTACAGAAATATGAAGTCCTCCACTGATAACCACAGACCCAACAAAAACTATACACAGTATCGCAACAGAAATAGTCGAAAAAAATTAGTGAAAATTACGCTTTAGCCCCGCCTGCTCGATTTTCGCAAAGAAGCGGGCCCGACATGTGCGTCTAGAGGAGGAAGTGCAAAAGCGCATGCGTCACTGCGAAAGCAAAGCCTGCAAAATATACCAGAATTCTGACTTTCTATGGTTCCTGTCGTCGCTACAGTTGAAACGTAGTGACAGGTTCTGACACAACATGATTTTATATTTTTTCTACATAGGCGAGTCTCTATTTTCTGCTGTAGGAAATAAATATATCATGGCGGAGGTGAAGGTGACGCTTGGCAACAAAGCAGAAGTGCCGGTACATCATTCTCAAGGAAGTGGCACCTGGGCAAAGTTTTAATGTATAGATAATTTGAATATCTAATATAAACATTAGGTTTACAAACAACACAAACGTTTGCATCGTACTTGGCATTATATTTTCTTTTACATCTTGTCGACAGGACATGCAGTTTGTTTCTAACAACAGTTGTCTATATTCGTCAGCTTTATGAATATTTAAAACTTGGGCCACACAGTACATAAACCATTTAGTGTACGTAAACACCTAGACCACAGAGACAGACCTAAACAGGTAGACCTTGACAACGGAGGACCTTTTATAATCTTGCGCTCCAAAGAAAGTTATACATTTCACATTGTTTGGATTTTGGACATCAACAAAACCTCAACACAAAACCCGTGGAATGTGGGGACGAGGGAGCCATCGGTGTGGGTGACGCTGTTTGTGGGTCATCTCATCAGACACAATGTAGAAGATACCGGCTGCGTTCGGTGCGTTCAACTGTGCTGAAAGAATGTGCTTTCAATGGTAATCTCCCCATTCAGACGCGGACGGTGTCGACGACCATGTACCCTGGTGCACAGTAGATAACCCTCTATTACGTCATGTTGCGTCTTGGCCACCTGTTACCTACATGCTATTGGATGCCGGGAAGGAAGCATAATATTGCCGTGCTGAATTTTTCCAAATGAACTGAAGGATTTTAGGAACAGAATTTTGAGTTCAAATAAAATGAGTTCAGTAAGTGTTGTATATTTGTCTATTAAATATTGCTTTATACGTGCTTTGATTAGCTTACACGTGAACTAGGGTGCTCACAGCTTGTTGCAGCAACAATTCGGAAAATATGGCCGCTGAGTTGACTCTTGTGCCATAGAAGAAAAATGAATGCTATTACGGTCAACAACGACAATCACACACACACACACAAATAATAGTAATAATAATAATAAAAAGAACACGCGAAGCCGGTTTCATGGTGGTCACCACGTTGTAGAACGAGTGTTCCTTCCAATTGGACGCCACATCAACGATAGTAGAATAACATATAATTCATTCATATAACATTACGTGAGGACGACAACGGCAAGCCCTATCATCACCACCACCACCACCACATATAATTCATTATAGCTAAAATAAATTTTCCTTGCAGTGTTTCAACAATGCTTGAAAGTTAACCTAGGCTCTTAACAAAGTGAGTGGTCACTTGTGCTCTGATGTAGTTACGCAAGCATCCCCTTCCCCCTTGTATCGCTGTGAGGGAAGACAACGCCGTCGATATTTGAAAGAGAAACTGTTATTCGTTCTTTTCAAAATTATCGGCGGCTTCCACCATCAGGCTTCTTCTTTATCATCGCCGAATGGGTGCATTTTCCACTCATCCACTAGAAGAAGTATGTTCGATTGGAATTGAAGAGAAACGAAAATTTAGAGGCAGTATATTAGCACTGGAGCTTTCCAGGTTGTCTTGTAATACAGTTTGCAGTAGGTTTTAAAATATGTTGCAGTATCATGACTGAGAAATCCGTATAATGTCTAGATGGCGTGTATGCAGGCCAGCTGGCGGATGAACTGCAAGACAGGTATATCGAAAACAGCTACGGCACCTGCATAGGGCACAGTCATGGAATTACGAATTTTGTTGGTTGATTCTTTTTTTTCGACCATCGTATTACGTATTCTGCCACACGTAAAGCAACTTATTTTATGCCCCTCAATCAGAGTTGTACACGTTACTCGAAAAAAGTAATTGATTACAATTACTGTTACTACTGCGCGAAAAGTATTTCTTTCCCGTTACAAATTACTTAATCAAAAACGTAATACGTTACCGATTAAAAATGTAACGCGTTACTTTTCCCGTTACTTTTAAATTGTGGGCCATAGCAAAGCCAACAAGCCTGCAGTGTTCAAACATGCAGCTCTTGTTGCAAATTCTAATGAGACACCAACATACATGATAAGTGAAATTCACAAATATATTTGAAAGCAACATACAAAACACATACACGCGTTTATTACAGATTTATATACACATTTAAAACAACATCGAAACATCCGCTTCGTTTTGTTACTATTGTTATGTTCAGCCCGCACAATTTATCAATACAGTCACCTATTTTACTGTTGCTCCAGTAGGTCGCGGTTTTAAGGAATTATCATATTACTGTGGTGTGCATGGAACAGGTGTGGAGTAGAGACGACCGTCACAGTGACCTCTGCGTCATTGCTTCAGTCGAACTCGTGGTGGAACAGAAGAACAGATTGCCTTGCTGAAAACGGTTTCTATTGTTGACAGAAGGTTAAAAAAGTAATCGATTACTCAGTAATTAATTACTGAAAATTGTAATCAGATTAATTGGAAAATTACTTGCTCACAAAATGAATTGATTTCCTTAAAAATTACTGAGAAAAGTAATTGATTACTAGTAACGCGTTACGTATAACTCTGACCTCAATCGATCAAAGCTCCAAGGTTTACTTTATTTTTCTAATTTACTAACTAACTAGTGATTACATACGCGATCCTTACTCACCTTTGCTTCTCATTGGAATATATTTTATTGAGTGCGCCATTTTAGAAAGCTTTGCTGCATGGCTCACGTGACCTTCGGCAACAGCCAGTCGTCACGGAGCAACGTGGGGGAATATATGTTTATTATTAAAAAGGAGGGAAAGGTTAGCCTGCGCTACGGCAGCTTGCTACAAAAAAAAAAACAAAAAACAAACAAACAAAAACATCAACAACGGAATTGGTCACAGACCCGCAGGAACCGAACCACACAGTACATAAACAATTTAGTGTACGTAAACACCTAGACAGCAAAGACGTAAACACGTCGCGGTAGACAACGGAGGGTCCTTTACTATCTCGTATTCGGAAGAAAGTTAGATATTTCACATTGTTTGGATTTTGGGCAGCAAGAAAACCTCAACACAAAACCCGTGGAATGTGGAAACGAGGAAGTCATCGGTGTCGGTGGCACAGTTTGTGGGTCATCAGTCACTCAGCTCAGGAGAAAAGGTAGAAGAATAGAAAGGGATTAAGATAACACGCTGCGGTCGGTGCCATCAACTGTACTGAGAGAATGTGCTTTCACTCGTGCTTTCCCCCGTCAGAGACAGATGGTGTCGCAGTGTCGAAGACCCTGTACCCTGCTGAACAGTAGATAACCCACTATTTCTTTCAACTTCTTTCCTTTCATCTTTTATTTTTTAATGTTTATTTTGAGTTTCTTTTTCTTTTAATTTTTTTGCGGAATAGCAAGCCGGTTTCAACCTAGCTGACATCTCCACTTCTCTATCCCCCCCCATAAACATATACCCCCCCAACAGACACACACACACACTATTACGTCATGTTGCGTCATGACCGCCTGTTACCCACATGCTCTTGGCTGCCGGGAAGTATTCGTAATATGGTCGCGTCGAATTTTGCTAAATGAACTGATTTTAAGAAAATTTGGAGCTGAAATAAGACGAGTCTAGATATATTATATCGATATATATATATATTATATATAGATATTATTATACGATATATTTGTCTATGAAATATTGTTTGTTATACGTGAACCAGAGTGCTCTCTCTTATTACACACAGCAACAGTTCGGAAAATATGAAAGCTCGTTGACTAGATGTAAAGGTTATGACGTCAGCGGATATCGCTTTGATGGCTTTCGTCTATTTTCTTAGGATAGGACACTCCCAGTTTAATTAGCTTTAGACAAGTCGCAGAATAGCCGCAAGCTTCATGGCCCTGAGAGTATGGAAATAAATAAAGAAATAGGTTATCTTTAAATTTCCTGTAAAAATTCGCTTACGCTGCCAATGTAAAATCACTTGGAGGCACGGACCTCTCTGTGATCGAAGTTGTTCCAATAGATAACAGAAAAGAAGCCGTGTTGTTGATCAATTCCACTGCTGCAGAAATGGAACAAAGACAGTGTCAAGAGTGTGGAGAGATAAAAGAAAAATGGGTACATTACAGAAACCTGTGGCGTCGGTGACGTCATCTTTTAAGTCCGCAACCGGCTGAGTAAGAAGAAACAACGACAACAACAACAATAAATGAAGAAGTGATGATGACATGGGATGTTTCCCCGTGGTAGCCACAGGACACCACGGGTATCCTGATCCGTGACCCTGACACGTGACCCTGACCGTATCCTGACCCTGATCCGGACACCACGGGTATCCTGACGGACCCCACTTCACAGTGGTTAATATGAGAGGATGCATTGTGGTGAGATTGAAGCGACGACAGGTCGGCGTTCTGTTTAGAGCTCTTCGAGGAGTAAGAAGAAAGTTTAACGCATTGATACGAGATCCCAGTTAGCTACCTGAAGTATATACACTGTTCATACCCAAGATTGAGTAGATGTCCCAGGAAGGCATGAAGTCTACTGAACGGGCAGACAAAAATTACATACAGTAAGATGGATGCCTTGCTTATGGTCGAAAACTCGGGCATTAAAATCCAGTTACGAATTATCGGCCGCGAATTCACATTAACTATTTCGCACGGTCTAATAGGTCGTCAAAACGAACCTTGTGGCAGCGTGTACCTAACCTTTGTATGAGACCCGACTAGGGAGCTGCGTAAGATGCTAAAATATGTTTTTCAGTTCAATACGGTTACGTGGCTCCTTAAGTGTTTAAGTTGCAGGGAAGCTTGAATGCACTGATGCTAAAATGTAATCAAGTTAAAGCTATATGTTATGCGTACGTACTCGTCAAGACGACGTCAAGTCGTATGCGTTTAAAGTTGCCGCACATTACAGACACTCTCACCACATCATGAAATGTATAGTTTTTCGTACCAGAAGTTCGTAGTTGACAAAACAAGAGGATCTATGCATGAATGTTTGCGGAGGATGCAACTTACATGTGGAAAGGGGGAATCTCTTTATTTTGCAAGAAAAGTGGAATGCCGAATACCTGAAAGAAACGCAGAACAGAAAGCACAGCGAACACGAGTGGCTGAATTTGTATCAAAAGCTACGTTTATCAAAACAGGATTTAGAAGTTGAAATTGTTGGGTAGGTGAGATGAGCATCCACGTGCACAGTTCACACCCTATATTGGGGAATTGCGTTTCAAAGTAATTCCAAATTATGTACAAAATCAGCAGTTTACAAGAAAAACCGAAAACCTGAACTCAGTAGAAAAGTCACAGACTTTGAAAAGAGAAATACTGCAGACAGAAATTTAAATCTAACTCGTATAAACCACTGCGGAAATGTAACAGTCTCTCGAGTACGGATTGTTGGCAACATGTAGTAACAAAATTAGAGCTGTAATTACTCTAAGAGTAATTATTTACTGTGAATTAATTACATATCATTAATTGCTTCACAGCTCTGATCCGGCCCGTCGTTTCAAGCACGTATCACTTCAGAACGGCGCGGACGAATGCTCACCTGATTTGCGACCGCACAACTCAGCAAGGCTACTCGGTTTATGCGTTAATCTAGTCCAGTAATATTACCATAGTATTAGGCTGCGTGTTACTGTCGTATGTCCTTGAACAGCGGATGCACAGTACTTCAAGGAAATTAAATATAGTAGCGCTGTTCTCTCTCTCAGCAGCTTAGCTGTTCTTAGCAACAACAGGGCTTCTGCAGAGCCCTGAACATTCACCATCTTCTTCTTCTCCACCTCAAGCAATGCGATAGGGTGCCGTCTCAGCGGCGAAACATCCCGGTACATCATCATTACTTATTTGTTGAACAGTGAATAGCGAACTTGCGAGTAGAGCACCTGAGAAGTAGTTTTTGGGGGTGGGGTGATAATTTTTGTTAGGAGTAGCAGAACAAGTCGGGAGACGAGTTCAATTTCTCCTTGTTTTTTTTCTTACAAACAAACAAACTTAGTTGTTGTATTGGTATTTGACTTTTCCTCTCTCATTTTTTTTTGTACATGCGGACGGCTAGCAGGTACAATGCGTTGCGCTGTTGCAGTGACTAACTCTTGAATGTAAGAATTTCGGGCTGAAGAGGGAAAGAAATTAGCAAAAGATCAAATAGATGCTCTGTGGAAATGTAGAGCAGTAGACGAGGCCTATCCCTACTAGACGAGTACGTTGGTAAATGCAAACACCGAACGAATGCAACGTGAACCACGTGATTCATCCACAATCATGCTTTTATTGCTCGACTAGTGACTACAATATACGCATAAATGCAATGCCTATGTACAAAAACGGGTGACAAATAGAAAAACGACAGCTGGTAAGAACAGCACCAACATGTACAAATACAAAGCATGGACAACATACAGCTTTCGAAGGTATTGCACTGGGTGTATAACACACCAATATTACATATCAAAACAAACAGACAGGAAAAACGATGCGCATAAATAATAGAAGAAAAACACAAGTGGCTGTGTCCATTGGTTCAATAACCACCTTTCATCAGCTGAAGATGTCTTCGACGAGGTCATTCAGCAGCAACCAACGAGCATCCGGCAAATCAGCAAATGGATCGGCTACACCGTCATCTGTACCGAGAACCAGCTCCTCTCGTGCAGCTCCAAGTGGACGAAAAGCCGGGTTCTGCTCTTCCGGTCGTGACTCTACAACATGGTCAGCTTCTGGTTTAGGCCTTGAAAGCACCCGAACAGGCACAAAAAGGCGAAAGGAATCCGAAGGTTCAGCAACGTTGCCCCTCCTGCCCAAAATTGGACGTCCGCGACACCGGGCTACTCGCATAGCTTGCACGCCTGGGCTAAAAAACCTACACTTCTTGCACACCGACGTCAGGCGCTGACGAATGCTACGGTATAGGGTCTCTATCATCACCAAAACCGTCCGGTCAGATGTACGCAGGCAGTGGGCACAAATGCAGTCAGCAACAGCCTTGCAGGCGCTCCAGAACACAGTGGACCTCCGTAAGACGTCCAGGGCCTCAGCAAAGAATGATGGCAAACAGTCTTCGAATGTCCGTGTGTCCCTCGCAGAACACCTCTGTTCGTGAACATTCAGGAAGAAGTCGAAAATTTTCTTGAACACAGTCATAACAACCTCTCTCTTGGACAGCGTGTCAATTCTGGCGTGGCAGCTTCTCAGGAACTGAGTGACGTCAGCAATAACATCGTTAAGCAGGTAACGTTGAACCTTTGGGACAATCCGAAATTCGCATGGCTGAGGAGGACGGAATGGCGCGTCGGCTGTGGGACTGTTGTAACCAGACGATGAACTGTCGTCGGGGAACGGCGATGTCGCATATCCTGGCGTCAGAGAGCGACCATCGGAAAGGTAGCTTTCGTGAACTTCGTAGGTAGAGCACCAACCCCAGCCGTCAACATGGGTGACTTGGGAACCCAGGCGTGGTACTGTAAGCAATGCACGTGAGATTGGGTCCTGCAACGAAGCAATGAAATCGTGAGGGTCATATGTCCGAGACGTCCATTACAGAAAATAACAAAACAGAAACGACAATGACATGAGGCGTTTTATCACAACGGACATCAGCATTTTTGTGACAGTTCGGAACAACCAACGAAATTCTAACACGGTAGCAAGCAGTGCAGTGATATACAGATAGGAATCAACGTTTACATAGGTACATGAGAACGTAATACGAGTATCGTTACCAATTCAACAACGTCTGACAGCCAATGTATTCATAAATTAAGAAAAAGCAAATGAAATAGAACAAATTTAGCCGAAGAACATCGCTTAAAATCAAGCGGAAATGTCAAGACTTTCCAAAGTCACAACCCTACAACAATGAGAAGAAAGAACTTACGGCTGCCATGCTGTATCTCCAATGACGACAGGTACTCGCTGTGAATACTTCTAGAGCTGGTGGTGAACTGCACTCATGTCAATCACTGACCGGCTTTTAAAGCTTCAACTGGACTACAGTTACGGCACATATTTTGGCACTTGACCAATCATGGTACAGGACAATGATGGTTCTCTCACTCCTTACAGGCAGACGTGGTCTCAGCCTCCTATGAGTCATTAGGGGGTCACCCAGGTATGCCTTCCATTGTGAGGACTCTAAGCTGCTCCTTTTCGATGAATATTCAAGAATGCAGTATGGAAATATTACAGGAACCTGAAACAAGGTACGTCAGTGAATTAAGAATGAGCCTGACGCGTTGTCAGTACAAACAACTGGAGTGCAACTCCCCCATTCCTGCACGTTAGTACAATTATAGCGCACATGCCTCACATTCCTTTCTACTTTTTGTGAGTGACTTTTTATCACACGGAATAAATAAACAAACTAATAATATACCTTTTCCATTACTTTTCAAAACACAGGCGGTGCTACAATAGTGTGTTTTTTTTTAATTCGTTGCGTACCTACTTCTATTGATCTGAGCTCACACATGCGTACATGCAGGGTGTTTCAGCTAAAGTCATAAAAAATTCTAACTGCCGATGTGCTCGCCGGAGGATTGTGGCACTTTCGGCAATTACCTTTTGGAAACTTTCACCACCATTGAGGAAGGCTTTGGGCAATTTTCAATTGCGGGAAATTTATTTTTTCAATTGAACTTTGAAAACTGCCAAGCGAACCTCGCTTTTTTTACAGAAATATGAAGTCCTCCACTGATAACCACAGACCCAACAAGAACTATACACAGTATCGCAACAGAAATAGTCGAAAAAAATTAGTGAAAATTACGCTTTAGCCCCGCCTGCTTGATTTTCGCAAAGAAACGCGCGCGACATTTGCGTCAAGAGGAGGAAGTGTCCTCGCCTTCATTTGTTTTGCCTTCTCAATGAAGTGGCACCTGTGCAGAGTTTTACTCTATAGATAATTTGAATATCTAATATAAACATTAGGTTTACAAACAAATCAAACGCTTGCACTATACTTGGCATAATATTTTCTCTTGCGTCTTGTCGACAGGACATGCAGTTTGTTTCTAACAACAGTCGTCTATGTACGTCAGCTTTATGAATATTTAAAACTTGGGTCACACGGTACATAAATCATTTAATGTACCTAAACACCTAGACCACAGAGACGTAAACACGTAGACCTAGACAACGGAAGATCCTTTATAATCTTGTGTTCGGAGGAAAGTTAGATATTTCACATTGTTTGGATTTTGGGCCGCAACAAAACCTCGAGACAAAACCAGCGGAATGTGGGGACCGGGAAGCCATCAGTGTGGGTGGCACCGTTTGTGGGTCATCAGCCACTCAGCTAAGGAGACAAGGTAGAAGATACCGGCTGCGTTCCGTGCGTTCAACTGTTCAAATTCAAACTCGACTTCACTGCAAAGAGCGCGTGCGTCACTGCGAAAGCAAAGCCTGCAAAATATACCAGAATTCTGACTATCTACGGTTCCTCTCGTCGCCACAGTTGAAACGTAGTGACAGGTTCTGACACAACATGAATCGATATTTCTTCTACATAGGCGAGTCTCCATTTTCTTCTGTAGGAAATAAATATATCATGGCGGAGGTGAAGGTGACGCTTGGCAACAAAGCAGAAGTGCCGGTACATCATTCTCAAGGAAGTGGCACCTGGGCAAAGTTTTAACGTATAGATAATTTGAATATCTAATATAAACATTAGGTTTACAAACAACACAAACGTTTGCATCGTACTTGGCATTATATTTTCTTTTACATCTTGTCGACAGGACATGCAGTTTGTTTCTAACAACAGTTGTCTATATTCGTCAGCTTTATGAATATTTAAAACTTGGGCCACACAGTACATAAACCATTTAGTGTACGTAAACACCTAGACCACAGAGACAGACCTAAACAGGTAGACCTTGACAACGGAGGACCTTTTATAATCTTGCGCTTCAAAGAAAGTTATACATTTCACATTGTTTGGATTTTGGACATCAACAAAACCTCAACACAAAACCCGTGGAATGTGGGGACGAGGGAGCCATCGGTGTGGGTGACGCTGTTTGTGGGTCATCTCATCAGACACAATGTAGAAGATACCGGCTGCGTTCGGTGCGTTCAACTGTGCTGAAAGAATGTGCTTTCAATGATAATCTCCCCATTCAGACGCGGATGGTGTCGACGACCATGTACCCTGCTGCACAGTAGATAACCCACTATTACGTCATGTCGCGTCATGGCCGCCTGTTACCCACATGCTATTGGATGCTGGGAAGGAAACATAATATGGCCGTGCTCAATTTTCCAAATGAGCTGAAGGATTTTAGGAACATAATTTTGAGTTCAAATAAAATGAGTCCAGTAAGTGTATTAGATCTGTCTATTAAATATTGCTTTATACGTGCTTTGATTAGCTCACACGTGAACTATGGTGCTCACAGCTTGCTGCAGCAACAATTCGGAAAATATGGCCGCTGAGTTGACTCTTGTGCCATAGAAGAAAAATGAATGCTATTACGGTCAACAACGACAATCACACACACACACACACAAAATAATAGTAATAATAATAAAAAAGAACACGCGAAGCCGGTTTCATGGTGGTCACCACGTTGTTGGACGAGTGTTTCTGCCAATTGGACGCCACATCAACGATAGTAGAACAATATATAATTAATTATAGCTAAAATAAATTTCCTTGCAGTGTTTCAACAATGCTTGAAAGTTAACCTAGGCTCTTAACAAAGTGAGTGGTCACTTGTGCTCTGACGTAGTTACGCAAGCATCCCCTTCCCCCTTGTATCGCTGTGAGGGAAGACAATGCCGTCGATGTTTGAAAGAGAAACTGTTATTCGTTCTTTTCAAAATTATCGGCGGCTTCCACCATCAGGCTTCTGCTTTATCATCGCCGAATAGGTGCATTTTCCACTCATCCACTAGAATAAGTATGTTCGATTGGAATTGAAGAGAAACGAAAATTCAGAAGCAGTATGTTAGCACAGGAGCTTTCCAGGTTGTCTTGTAATACAGTTTGCAGTAGGTTTTAAAATACGTTGCAGTATCATGACCGAGAAATCCGTATAATGTCTAGATGGCGTGTATGCAGGCCAGCTGGCGGATGAACTGCAAGACAGGTATATCGAAAACAGCTACGGCACCTGCATAGGGCACAGTCATGGAATTACGAATTTTGTTGGTTGATTCTTTTTTTTCGACCATCGTATTACGTATTCTGCCACACGTAAAACAACTTGTTTTATGCCCCTCAATCAGAGTTGTACACGTTACTCGAAAAAAGTAATTGATTACAATTACTGTTACTACTGCGCGAAAAGTATTTCTTTCCCGTTACAAATTACTTAATCAAAAATGTAATACGTTACCGATTAAAAATGTAACGCGTTACTTTCCCCGTTACTTTTAAATTGTGGGCCATAGCAAAGCCAACAAGCCTGCAGTGTTCAAACATGCAGCTCTTGTTGCAAATTCTAATGAGACACCAACATACATGATAAGTGAAATTCACAAATATATTTGAAAGCAACATACAAAACACATACACGCGTTTATTACAGATTTATATACACATTTAAAACAAAATCGAAACATCCGCTTCGTTTTGTTACTATTGTTATGTTCAGCCCGCACAACAACAAGAACAACATATATATTGTGATGATGAAGTGAAGTGAAGTGTGAATTTATCACTACAGTCACCTATTTTACTGTTGCTCCAGTAGGTCGCGGTTTTAAGGGATTATCATATTACTGTGGTGTGCACGGAACAGGTGTGGAGTAGAGACGGCCGTCACAGTGACCTCTGCGTCATTGCTTCAGTCGAACTCGTGGTGGAACAGAAGAACAGATTGCCTTGCTGAAAACGGTTTCTATCGTTGACAGAAGGTTAAAAAAGTAATCGATTACTCAGTAATTGATTACTGAAAATTGTAATCAGATTAATTGGAAAATTACTTGCTCACAAAATGATTTGATTACGTTAAAAATTACCGAGAAAAGTAATTGATTACTAGTAACGCATTTACTAGTAACGCGTTACGTACAACTCTGCCCTCAATCGATCAAAGCTCCAAGGTTTACTTTATTTTTCTAATTTACTAACTAACAAACTAACTAGTGATTACATACGCGATCCTTACTCACCTTTGCTTCTCATTGGAATATATTTTATTGAGTGCGCCATTTTAGAAAGCTTTGCTGCATGGCTCACGTGACCTTCGGCAACAGCCAGTCGTCACGGAGCAACGTGGGGGAATATATGTTTATTATTAAAAAGGAGGGAAAGGTTAGCCTGCGCTACGGCGGCTTGCTACTAAAAAAAACAAAAAACAAAAACATCAACAACGGAATTGGTCACAGACCCGCAGGAACCGAACCACACAGTACATAAACAATTTAGTGTACGTAAACACCTAGACAGCAAAGACGTAAACACGTCGCGGTAGACAACGGAGGGTCCTTTACTATCTTGTATTCGGAAGAAAGTTAGATATTTCACATTGTTTGGATTTTGGGCAGCAAGAAAACCTCAACACAAAACCCGTGGAATGTGGCAACGAGGAAGTCATCGGTGTCGGTGGCACAGTTTGTGGGTCAACAGTCACTGAGCTCAGGAGAAAAGGTAGAAGAATAGAAAGGGATTAAGATAACACGCTGCGGTCGGTGCCATCAACTGTACTGAGAGAATGTGCTTTCACTCGTGCTTTCCCCCGTCAGAGACAGATGGTGTCGCAGTGTCGAAGACCCTGTACCCTGCTGAACAGTAGATAACCCACTATTTCTTTCAACTTCTTTTCTTTCATCTTTTATTTTTTAATGTGTATTTTGAGTTTCTTTTCCTTTTAATTTTTTTGCGGAATAGCAAGCCGGTTTCAACCTAGCTGACATCTCCGCTTCTCTATCCCCCCCCCCCCCATAAACATATACCCCCCAACAGACACACACACACACTATTACGTCATGTTGCGTCATGACCGCCGTTACCCACATGCTCTTGGCGGCCGGGAAGCATTCGTAATATGGTCGCGTCGAATTTTGCTAAATGAACTGATTTTAAGAAAATTTGGAGCTGAAATAAGATGAGTCTAGTAAGTGTGATATATTTGTCTATGAAATATTGTTTGTTATACATGAACTAGAGTGCTCTCTCTTATTACACACAGCAACAGTTCGGAAAATATGACAGCTCGTTGACTAAAGTAAAGGTTATGACGTCAGCGGATATCGCTTTGATGGCTTTCGCCTATTTTCTTAGGATAGGACACTCCCAGTTTAATTAGCTCTAGACAAGTCGCAGAATAGCCGCAGGCTTCATGGCCCTGAGGGTATGGAAATAAATAAAGAAATAGGTTATCTTTAAATTTCCTGTAAAAATTTGCTTACGCTGCCAATGTAAAATCACTTGGAGGCACGGATCTCTCTGTGATCGAAGTTATTCCAATAGATAACAGAAAAAAGCCGTGTTGTTAATTAATTCCACTGCTGCAGAAATGGAACAAAGACAGTGTCAAGAGTGTGGAGAGATAAAAGAAGGATGGGTACATTACAGAAACCTGTGGCTTCGGTGACGTCATCTTTTAAGTCCGCATCCGGCTGACTAAGAAGAAAGTTTAACGCATTGATACGAGATTAGAATAATGCCAATCATTCCAGTTAACTACCTGAAGTATGTACATTGTTCATACCCAAGATTGAGTAGATGTCCCAGGAAGGCAGGAAGTCTACTGAACGGGCAGACAAAAATTACATACAGCAAGATGAATGCCTTGCTTATGGTCGAAAACTCTGGCCATAAAATTCAGTTACGAATTATCGGCCGCGAATTCCCATTAAATATTTCCCACGGTCGAATAGGTCGTCAAAACGAACCTTGTGGCAGCGTGTACCTAACCTTTGTTTGAGCCCCGACTAGGGAGCTGCGTAAGATGCTAAAATATGTTTTTCACTCCAATAGCGTTACGTGTCTCCTTAAGTGTTTAAGTTGCAGGGAAACTTGAATGCACTGATACTAAATGTAATAAAGTTACAGCTATACGTTACACGTGCACGTCAAAACGTAGTTAAGTTACTTTTGAGTTACGTCAAGTCGTATGCGTTTAAAGTTGCCGCAGATTACAGACACTCTCACAACATCATGAAATGTATAGTTTTTCGCACCAGAAGTTCGTAGTTGACAAAACAAGAGGATCTATGCATGAATGTTTGCGGAGGATGCAACTTACATGTGGAAAGGGGGAATCTCTTTATTTTGCAAGAAAAGTGGAATGCCGAATACCTGAAAGAAACGCAGAACAGAAAGCACAGCGAACACTAGTGGCTGAATTTGTATCAAAAGCTACGTTTATCAAAACAGGATTTAGAAGTTGAAATTGTTGGGTAGGTGAGATGAGCATCCACGTGCACAGTTCACACCCTATATTGGGGAATTACGTTTCAAATTAATTCAAAATTATGTACAAAATCAGCAGTTTACAAGAAAAACCGAAAACCTGAACTCAGTAGAAAAGTCACAGACTTTGCAAAGAGAAATACTGCAGACAGAAATTTAAATCTAACTCGTATAAACCACTGCGGAAATGTAACAGTCTCTCGAGTACGGATTGAATTGGCAACATGTAGTAATAAAATTAGAGCTGTAATTACTCCCTTCAGAAAGTGTTCAGGTAATTAATTACTCTAAAAGTAATTATTTACTGTAAATTAATTACATATCATTAATTGCTTCACAGCTCTGATCCGGACCGTCGTTTCAAACACATATCACCTCAGAACGGCGCGAATTATGCTCACCTCATTTGCGACCGCACAACTCAGCAAGGCTATTCGGTTTATGCGTTAATCTAGTCCAGTAATGTACCATAGTATTAGGCTTCGTGTTACTGTCGTATGTCTTTGAACAGCGGATGCACAGGACTTCAAGGAAATGAAATATAGTAGCGCTGTTCTCTCTCCTTAGCTGTTCTTGTGTTGGAGGAAAATTTAATATAACGTGGTAATGCATACAAGCTGTTCTTAGCAGCAACAGGGCTTCTGCAGAGCTGTGAACATTCATATTCTTCTTCTTCTCCACCTCAAGCAATGCGATAGGGTGCCGTCCCAGCGGCAAAACATCCCACTACATCATCATTACTTATTTATCGTTTTTGTCTCTTTTTTTTTTGTACGTGCGGATGGCTACTAGGTACAATGCGGTGTGCTGTTTTGTTGCTCAGACCCCCGCACGAGAAAAAGAAGCATGGCATTTATCAACCCGTTCACACTGAAGCTACTACAATACGGCAAATTACTTCAACTGCAGTAACTAACTCTTGAATGTAATCCCCATTTTTTTCTTTCTTTCAATCAATCATCAATCAACTCTTGAATGTAAGAGTTTCGGGCTGGAGAGAGAAAGAAAGTAGGAAAGGATAAAATAGATGCTCTCTGGAAATGTAGAGCACTAGACAAGTACGTTTGTTTGTGCAGACACCCAACGAATGCAACGTGAACCACGTGATTCATCTACAACCATGCTTTTATTGCTCGACTAATGACTACAATATACGCATAAGTGCAATGCCTATGTACAAAAACAGGTGACAAATAGAAAAACGACAGCTGGTAAGAACAGCACCAACATGTACAGATTACAAAGCATGGACAACTTACAGCTTTCGAAGGTATTGCACTGGGTGTATAACACACCACAATTACATATCAAAACGAACAGACAGGAAAAACGATGCGCATAAATAATAGAAGAAAAAGACAAGTGGCCGTGTCCATTAGCTCAATAACCACCTTTCATAAGCTGAAGATGTCTTCGACGAGGTCATCCGGCAGTAACCAACGAGCATCCGGCAAATCTGCAAATGGATCGGCTACACCGTCATCTGTACCGAGAACCAGCTCCTCTCGTGCAGCTCCAAGTGGACGAAAAGCCGGGTTCTGCTCTTCCGGTCGTATGGAAACGGCAGGAAGAGGGTTCTGTGTGCGAAAGGAATCTTTCCAGTGCGGAAGGAAAGGAGAGGGTTCTGTGTGCGAAGGTTCAGCAACGTTGCCCCTCCTGCCCAAGATCGGACGTCCGCGACACTGGTTTGGTCGCATGGCTGAAAAACCTACACTTCTTGCACACGGATGTCAAGCGCTGACGAACGCTACGGTATAGGGTCTCTATCATCACGAGAACAGTGCGGTCAGATGTACGCAGACAGTGAGCACAAATGCAGTCAGCAACAGCTTTGCAGGCGTTCCAGAAGACGGTGCACCTTCGTAAGACGTCCAGGGCCTCACCAAAGAACGACGGCAAACAATCTTCGAAGGTCCGTGTTTCCCTGACTGAACAACGCTGTTCATGAACATTCAGGAAGAAGTGGAAAATTTTCTCAAACACAGTCATGACAACCTCCTTTTTGGACAGCGTGTCAATTCTGGCGTGGCACTTTCTCAGGAACCCAGTGATGTCCGCAATAACATCATGAAGCAGGTAACTTTGTACCTCTGAGATGATCCGAAATCCGCATGGATGAGGAGGACGAAAAGGCGCGTCGGCCGTGGGACTGTTGTAACCACACGATGAACTGTCGTCAGGAAACGGCGATGCGGCATATCCTGGCGGCAGAGAGCGGCCGTCGGAGACGTAGCTTCTGTCAACTTCATACGTTGAGCCGCACCCCCAGGAGTCGGCATGCACGACTTGGGCTCCCAGGTATGGTGCTGTGCGCAAAGCACGTGGTGTTGGATTCTGCAAGAAAGAAATGAAATCGTGAGGGTCCAATGTCTAAGACGTCCATTACACACCCGAACAAAACAGATACGTAACGACGTTGACATGAGGTGCTTTACCACAACGAACACAATGCATATTTGCGACAATTGAGAACAACTAACGGAATTCTAAAATGATATGCAGGATGGGATGCAACGTTTACAGAGGAACACGAGAACGTACCGCTTTTCGTGGATAATTATTCATAATAGTATCGCATATCAACAGACAATATCGTCACCAATTCTACGACGTCTGCCAGCCGATATATTCATTAATTAATAAAAAGCAAGAACATCAGTTAAAATCAAGCGGAAATGGAAATGAAGCGGCTTTCCAATGTAACAACACTACGAAAATGACAATGTTGTTGAAATGTACAGTCATAAGAAATATATCGTTGGATGCTGCGGTGCCGCAAGGAGAATACAACGTCCCGACGTTAGTAGAAAAAATCACTATAGATACTTGTAATGAGATAATTGCGTAACTAATCATAGATGTATTGACACCTGTACTAGACGAGTACTCTGGTAAGCGCAACCAATATAGACGAAAGAAACCATCGACCACGTGATTTATATTCAGTCGTGTTTTTATTGCTCGACTAGTGACAACAACGTACCCATAAATGCAATGTAGATGGGTAGAAATGCAATGGTTATGTACAAAGAGGGATGACAAATAGGAAGACGACAACTGGTAAAAACAAGCTCGGACATGTACAAATGACGAACAACGTAGGGACACTGTCCGTTGGCTTAATACCCAACCTGCATCAGCCGAAGATGTCTGCGACGATGTCATTCGGCAATAACCAACGAGCATCCGGGAAGTCTGCAAACGGACAGGCTACACCGGCAGCTGTATCGAGAACGAAATCCTCTTGTGCGGCTTCAATTGGACAAGAAGCTGGCCGCTGTTCTTCCGGTGGTATGGAAACCGCAGGAGGAGGGTTCGGTGACCCTGCAACTTGGTCAGCGTCTGGTTCAGGCCTTGACAGCACTCGAACTGGCGCAAAAACGGGAGCGACGTCCGAAGGTTCAGCAACGTTGCCCCTCCTGCCCAAAATTGGACGCCCACGACACCGGGCTGCTCGCATAGCTTCCACGCCTGGGCTGAAAAACCTACACTTCTTGCACACCGACGTCAGGCGCTGACGAATGCTACGGTATAGGGTCTCTATCATCACCAAAACCGTCCGGTCAGATGTACGCAGGCAGTGGGCACAAATGCAGTCAGCAACAGCCTTGCAGGCGCTCCAGAACACAGTGGACCTCCGTAAGACGTCCAGGGCCTCAGCAAAGAACCATGGCAAACAGTCTTCGAATGTCCGTGTGTCCCTCACTGAACACCTCTGTTCATGAACATTCAGGAAGAAATCGAAAATCTTCTTGAACACAGTCATAACAACCTCTCTCTTGGACAGCGTGTCAATTCTGGCGTGGCAGCTTCTCAGTAACTGAGTGATGTCAGCAATAACATCGTTAAGCAGGCAACGTTGAACCTTTGGGACAATCCGAAATTCGCACGGCTGAGGAGGACGGAATGGCGCGTCGGCTGTGGGACTGTTGTAACCAGACGATGAACTGTCGTCGGGGAACGGCGATGTCGCATATCCTGGCGTCAGAGAGCGACCGTCGGAAAGGTAGCTTTCGTGAACTTCGTAGGTAGAGCACCAACTCCAGCCGTCAACATGGGCGACTTGGGAACCCAGGCGTGGTACTGTACGCAATGCACGTGAGATTGGATCCTGCAACGAAGCAATGAAATCGTGAGGGTCATATGTCTGAGACGTCCATTACAGAAACTAACAAAACAGAAACGACAATGACATGAGGCGTTTGACCACAACGGACATAAGCATTTTTGCGACAGTTCGGAACAACCAACGAAATTCTAACACGGTGGCAAGCAATGCAGTGATATACAGATAGGAATCAACGTTTACATAGGTACATGAGAACGTAATACGAGTATCGTCACCAATTCAACAACGTCTGACTTCATAAATTAAGAAAAAGCGGATGAAATAGAACAAATTTAGCCGAAGAACATAACTTAAAATCAAGCGGAAATGTCAAGACTTTCCAAAGTCACAACCCTACAACAATGAGAAGAAAGAACTTACGGCTGCCATGCTGTATCTCCAATGAGGCCAGGTACACGCTGTGAATACTTCCAGAGCTGGTGGTGAACTGCACTCATGTCAATCACTGACCGGCTTTTAAAGCTTCAACTGGACTACAGTTACGTCACATATTTTGGCACTTGACCAATCATGGTACAGGACAATGATGGTTCTCGCACTCCTTGCAGCCAGACGTGGTTTCAGCCTCCTATGAGTCATCAGGGGGTCACACAGGTATGCCTTCCATTGTGAGGACTCTAAGCTGCTCTTTCTTTTGGAAACACACGTTTCCAGTTATCCTTTTCGATGAATATTCAAGAATGCTGTATGGGAATATTACAGGAACGTGAAACAAGGCACGTACAGTAAATTAAGAATGAGCAGACGCGTTGTCAGTACAAACAACTGGAGTACAACTTCCCCACTCCAGCACATTAGTACAATTATAGCGCACATGCCTCACATTCCTTTCTACTTTTTGTGATTGACTTTTTATCACAATAAATAAATAAATAAATAAATAAAATAACATACCGTTTCCATTGCCTTTGAAAACATAGTCGGTGCTACAAAAGGTTTTTTTTTAATTCGTTGCGTACTTCTATTGATCTGAGCTCACGCATACATATACAGGGTGTCCCAGAAAACGTGTCATTGAATTATAATAAAAAAACTACACCACCTAGAGTCATGCGGTCAACGGCATTTGTTCTTACTGGGTTTTTGCCACCTCCTCATGTGAATGTCGTGTAACGTAAGTTTAATTATGTAAATTTTTGCGAACTGAACTCGGAAATTTGCCAGTAAATGTCGCTTTTTTACCCCACCAATGTGAAGAGCGTGTCTAATTTACTCAAATTAATGATAATTGACAGGGATATTCAGGAGCTATCCCACCGGAAAAAATAGCCGAACATCATGCTTTACGGAGGTCGCACAGAATAGCGCACGATGAATTTTTCAGGGCAATCTTTGTCAGTCCGACGAAAGGAGGTTGGAAACCCAGCCCACCCCGGCATCGCAAAAAGAGATAACGCAGGCATGGCTTATCACGTCCGACTTTCGCTGGGATAATGCTTTCCCTCTCCCAATTTTAAGAACTGTTACTTTTTCTACTATCACTCTTTGGGCTGGCTTCGGAACCTCCTTTCGTCGCACTGCGAGCGATTGCGCTCAAAAAGACATCGCGCGTTATCGTCCGGTGCTCCGAAAAGCATGATATTCGGCTATTTTTTTCGATGGGATAGCTCGTGAATATCACTGTCAATTATCATGAATTGGAGTGAATTCGGCACGCTCTTCATATTGGTGGGGTAAAAAAGTGACATTGCCTTGGCAAATTTCTGAGTTCAGTTCGCAAATATTTGCATAATTAAACTTGGGGTACATGACATTAACTTTACAAGGTGGCAAAGACCTAATAAGAACAATTGCCGTTGACCGCATGATTCTAGGTGGCGTAGTTTTTTTATTATAATTCAATGACACGTTTTCTGGGACACCCTGTATACAGGGTGTTTCACCTAAAGTGATAAAAAATTCTAACTGCCGATGTACTCGCCGGAGGATTGTGGCACTTTCGGCAATTACCTTCTGGAAACTTTTGCCACAATTGAGGAAGTCTTCGGGTAATTTTCAATTGCGGGAAATTTGTTTTTTCAATTGAACTTTGAAAATTGCCAAGCGAACCTCGCTCTTTTTACAGGAATATGAACTCCTCTACGGATAACCACAGACCCAACATAAACTATGCACAGTATCGCAACAGAAATAGTAAAAAAAGAGAGTAAAAAATTAAAATTACGAATTTTGTTGGTTGGTTCTTTTTTTTCGACCATCGTATTACGTATTCTGCCACACGTGAAGCAACTTGTTTTATGCCCCTCAATCAGAGTTGTACATGTTACTCGAAAAAAGTAATTGATTACAATTACTGTTACTACTGCGCGAAAAGTATTTCTTTCCCGTTACAAATTACTTCATAAAAATGTAATACGTTACCGATTAAAAATGTAACGCGTTACTTTTCCTGTTAAAATGTGGGCCATAGCAAAGCCAACAAGCCTGCAGTGTGCAAACATGCAGCTCTTGTTGCAAATTCTAATGAGACACCAACATACATGGTAAGTGAAATTCACAAATACATTTGAAAGCAACATAAAAAACACATACACGCGTTTCTTACAGATTTATATACACATTTAAAACAACATCGAGACAACCGCTTCGTTTTGTTACTGTTGTTATGTTCAGCCCGCACAATTTATCAATACAGTAGTCTATTTTACTGTTGCTCCAGCAGGTCGCGGTTTTAAGGGATTATCATATCACTGTGGTGTGCATGGAACACGTGTGGAGTAGAGACGGCCGTCACAGTGACCTCTGCGTCATTGCTTCAGTCGAACTCGTGGTGGAACAGAAGAACAGATTGCCTTGCTGAAAACGGTTTCTATTATTGACAGAAGGTTAAAAAAGTAACCGATTACTCAGTAATTGATTACTGAAAATTGTAATCAGATTAATTGGAAAATTACTTGCTCACAAAATGAATTGATTACGTTAAAAATTACTGAGAAAAGTAATTGATTACTAGTAACGCATTTACTAGTAACGCGTTACGTACAACTCTGCCCTCAATCGATCAAAGCTCCAAGGTTTACTTTATTTTTCTAATTTACTAACTAACTAACTAACTAGTGATTACATACGCGATCCTTACTCACCTTTGCTTCTCATTGCAATATATTTTATTCAGTGCGCCATTTTAGAAAGCTTTGCTGCATGGCTCACGTGACCTTCGGCAACAGCCAGTCGTCACGGAGCAACGTGGGGGAATATATGTTTATTATTAAAAAGGAGGGAATGGTTAGCCTGCGCTACGGCGGCTTGCTACTAAAAAAACAAAAAACAAACAAAAACATCAACGGAATTGGTCACAGACCCGCAGGAACCGAACCACACAGTACATAAACAATTTAGTGTACGTAAACACCTAGACAGCAAAGACGTAAACATGTCGCGGTAGACAACGGAGGGTCCTTTACTATCTTGTATTCGGAAGAAAGTTAGATATTTCACATTGTTTGGATTTTGGGCAGCAAGAAAACCTCAACACAAAACCCGTTGAATGTGGAAACGAGGAAGTCATCGGTGTCGGTGGCACAGTTTGTGGGTCATCAGTCACTCAGCTCAGGAGAAAAGGTAGAAGAATAGAAAGGGATTAAGATAACACGCTGCGGTCGGTGCCATCTACTGTACTGAGAGAATGTGCTTTCACTCGTGCTTTCCCCCGTCAGAGACAGATGGTGTCGCAGTGTCGAAGACCCTGTACCCTGCTGAACAGTAGATAACCCACTATTTCTTTCAACTTCTTTTCTTTCATCTTTTATTTTTTAATGTTTATTTTGAGTTTCTTTTCCTTTTCATTTTTTTTGCGGAATAGCAAGCTGGTTTCAACCTAGCTGACATCTCCGCTTCTCTATCCCCCCCCCCCATAAACATATACCCCCCAACAAACACACACACACACACTATTACGTCATGTTGCGTCATGACCGCCTGTTACCCACATGCTCTTGGCTGCCGGGAAGCATTCGTAATATGGTCGCGTCGAATTTTGCTAAATGAACTGATTTTAAGAAAATTTGGAGCTGAAATAAGACGAGTCTAGATATATTATATCGATATATATATATATATATTATATAGATATTATTATATGATATATTTGTCTATGAAATATTGTTTGTTATACGTGAACCAGACTGCTCTCTCTTATTACACACAGCAACAGTTCGGAAAATATGACAGCTCGTTGACTAGAAGTAAAGGTTATGACGTCAGCGGATATCGCTTTGATGGCTTTCGTCTATTTTCTTAGGATAGGACACTCCCAGTTTAATTAGCTCTAGACAAGTCGCAGAATAGCCGCAGGCTTCATGGCCCTGAGGGTATGGAAATAAATAAAGAAATAGGTTATCTTTAAATTTCCTGTAAAAATTCGCTTACGCTGCCAATGTAAAATCACTTGGAGGCACGGACCTCTCTGTGATCGAAGTGGTTCCAATAGATAACAGAAAAGAAGCCGTGTTGTTGATCAATTCCACTGCTGCAGAAATGGAACAAAGACAGTGTCAAGAGTGTGGAGAGATAAAAGAAAAATGGGTACATTACAGAAGCCTGTGGCGTCAGTGACGTCATCTTTTAAGTCCGCAACCGGCTGAGTAAGAAGAAACAACAACAACAACAACAACAATAAATGAAGAAGTGATGATGACATGGGATGTTTCCCCGCGGTAGCCACAGGACACCACGGGTATCCTGATCCGTGACCCTGACGTGACCCTGACCGTATCCTGACCCTGATCCGGACACCACGGGTATCCTGACGGACCCCACTTCACATTGGTTAATATGAGAGGATAAATTATGGTGAGATTGAAGCGACGACAGGTCGGCGTTCTGTTTAGAGCTCTTCGAGGAGTAAGAAGAAAGTTTAACGCATTGATACGAGATTCCAGTTAGCTACCTGAAGTATATACATTGTTCATACCCAAGATTGAGTAGATGTCCCAGGAAGGCAGGAAGTCTACTGAACGGGCAGACAAAAATTACATACAGTACGATGGATGCCTTGCTTATGGTCGAAAACTCGGGCATTAAAATCCAGTTACGAATTATCGGCCGGGAATTCACATTAACTATTTCGCATGGTCTAATAGGTCGTCAAAACGAACCTTGTGGCAGCGTGTACCTAACCTTTGTATGGGCCCCGACTAGGGAGCTGCGTAAGATGCTAAAATATGTTTTTCAATTCAATACGGTTACGTGGCTCCTTAAGTGTTTAAGTTGCAGGGAAGCTTGAATGCACTGATGCTAAAATGTAATCAAGTTAAAGCTATATGTTATGCGTACGTACTCGTCAAGACGACGTCAAGTCGTATGCGTTTAAAGTTGCCGCACATTACAGACACTCTCACCACATCATGAAATGTATAGTTTTTCGTACCAGAAGTTCGTAGTTGACAAAACAAGAGGATCTATGCATGAATGTTTGCGGAGGATGCAACTTACATGTGGAAAGGGGGAATCTCTTTATTTTGCAAGAAAAGTGGAATGCCGAATACCTGAAAGAAACGCAGAACAGAAAGCACAGCGAACACGAGTGGCTGAATTTGTATCAAAAGCTACGTTTATCAAAACAGGATTTAGAAGTTGAAATTGTTGGGTAGGTGAGATGAGCATCCACGTGCACAGTTCACACCCTATATTTGGGGAATTACGTTTCAAAGTAATTCAAAATTATCTACAAAATCAGCAGTTTACAAGAAAAACCGAAAACCTGAACTCAGTAGAAAAGTCACAGACTTTGAAAAGAGAAATACTGCAGACAGAAATTTAAATCTAACTCGTATAAACCACTGCGGAAATGTAACAGTCTCTCGAGTACGGATTGTTGGCAACATGTAGTAATAAAATTAGAGCTGCGAGACCCGTCTTCGGTGTCTGAGGTGCGTCGCGTCTACGACATCTACGCTGCTTACTCCGGTGGAGCTCTAAACCTCCGGAAGACCCATCTGCTGCTGCTGGGTCACCGTATGTCCACCGCGTGTCTACCCTTCTCGTGCACTACTTCCTTAAAAATTCTCGGCGTCTTCTTTGGCAGGACCGGGCCCACGCCTGCTAACTGGTCGAGCGCTTTGCAAGAACTTTGCGCGAACTGCGAGGCTGCCAGCGCATTCAACTTGACGTACCTCGAGCGCGCATATCTTGTGCGGAGTGTCTTCTGTGGACGCGTGTGGCATCTGAGTCATGTGCTGATCGCACCGCGCTCAGTTGTCTCGCGGATCCACACTACCATCTTAGCCTTCATTTGGCAGAAGAGGCGCAATAGGCCTGTGGCCCGCATTTTCCTTAGTCTTCCAGTGTTTCGAGGGGGCCTAGCCCTTCCGGACGTGGGCCTCATGAATCGTGGAATCGCACTCAAGACCGTTCTGCGAATCATCTGTGGAGAGCCATCGCCCACGCAAGTACTTCTAATGTACTGGATGGGGCCTCTTTCACCGGAGTCGTTTGCACCGTCACGCCCGGGAGCGCGATCACCAGGGCGGTTCCATGCTGTCATTCACGCTTACCATCGCATGCTAGCTCGGATCACTCCCCCTGTGAACCCGAACTCCACCAGCCCCGCTCATATGTCGCAGGCAGTTTTGTGGGACGAGGCGTGCAGCAGCACAATCTGGGCCCACCGTCGTCGGCAAGTGGACACCATCGCGTGGAGCAGGGTTGTGTGCTCGTGGCTCCCTCCTTCCTTGTTCGACACACTGTGGAGTTTTGCGTGGAGCATACAGCCGACGCGTGATCTCCTCCACGTGTGGAACATCACTGCGACGAATATCTGCCCATACTGCGCCAGTGTAGAGACCAACTGTCATGTGCTCTTCGAATGCCGCATAGCCCGCATATTCTCGCAGCTAGTCAGGCGGCATACAAACATTATGTGCCCAGTACCCCTTGACCGGAGATGTGCCAGCCAGCGGTACAGTGTGCTTGTGACGGCTTGTGGGGCCCAAGTCTTGTGGGGTGCCAGATGTAAGGCTGTGGCGCAGCGTAGGCGCGACGTCCCGATCTTCCTGCTTGTGAGATCTTTGCGGGTTCGCGTCGTCAGCGTCCTCCAGAGGGAACTGTTTGCGCTAGGGGAGGATGGCTTTGTGCGCTGTTGGGGCCATCACCCTTCTGTTCGCGCTGTCGGCGGTCTCGTCACCATCGCCGGCGTCCCGTCATAGGCGAATTCATATTTTGTACATATTTTTTTCACCATTCATATTTTTCCCCATCCATGATCATTTATCATTCATTGCCTCTCATTTGTTAATATCCGCAATTTGCATCGCCCTGTATCGTTGATCTTGTGTTGTGTATGTTATGTGCGTGTTGTGCTTGTTGTATAGTACCATGTGAAATCCGTCTAGTAAATCTCTCCCACACACCAGTAATAAAATTAGAGCTGTAATTACTCTAAAAGTAATTATTTACTGTGAATTAATTACATATCATTAATTGCTTCACAGCTCTGATCCGGCCCGTCGTTTCAAGCACGTATCACTTCAGAACGGCGCGGACCTCATTTGCGAGCGCACAACTCAGCAAGGCTACTCGGTTTATGCGTTAATCTAGTCCAGTAATATTACCATAGTATTAGGCTGCGTGTTACTGTCGTATGTCCTTGAACAGCGGATGCACAGTACTTCAAGGAAATTAAATATAGTAGCGCTGTTCTCTCTCTCAGCAGCTTAGCTGTTCTTAGCAGCAACAGGGCTTCTGCAGATAACTGAACATTCACCATCTTCTTCTTCTCCACCTCAAGCAATGCGATAGGGTGCCGTCTCAGCGGCGAAACATCCCGGTACATCATCATTACTTATTTGTTGAACAGTGAATAGCGAACTTGCGAGTAGAGCACCTGAGAAGTAGTTTTTGGGGGTGGGGTGATAATTTTTGTTCGGAGTAGCAGAACAAGTCGGGAGACGAGTTCAATTTCTCCTTTTTTTTTTCTTACAAACAAACAAACTTAGTTGTTGTATTGGTATTTGTCTTTTCCTCTCTCATTTTATTTTTGTACATGCGGACGGCTAGCAGGTACAATGCGTTGCGCTGTTTTGTTTGTCAGACCGCCGCACGAGAAAAAAAACCCGACCGTTACCGACCCGTTCACACTGATGCTACTACAATACGGCAAATTACGTCAAATGCAGTAGCTAACTCTTGAATGTAAGAATTTCGGGTTGAAGAGGGAAAGAAATTAGGAAAAGATCAAATAGATGCTCTGTGGAAATGTAGAGCAGTAGACGAGGCCTATCCCTACTAGACGAGTACGTTGGTAAATGCAAACACCGAACGAATGCAACGTGAACAATGTGATTCATCTACAATCATGCTTTTATTGCTCGACTAGTGACTACAATATACGCATAAATGCAATGCCTATGTACAAAAACGGGTGACAAATAGAAAAACCGACAGCTGGTAAGAACAACACCAACATGTACAAATTACAGAGCATGGACAACGTACAGTTTTCGAAGGTATTGCACTGGGTGTATAACACACCACAATTACATATCAAAACGAACAGACAGGAAAAACGATGCGAATAAATAATAGAAGAAAAAGACAAGTGGCTGTGTCCATTAGCTCAATAACCACCTTTCTTCAGCTGAAGATGTCTTCGACGAGGTCATTCGGCAGTAACCAACGAGCATCCGGCAAATCTGCAAATGGATCGGCTACACAGTCATCTGTACCGAGAACCAGCTCCTCTCGTGCAGCTCCATGTGGACGAAAAGCCGGGTTCTGATCTTCCGGTCGTGTGGAAAAGGCAGGAAGAGGGTTCTGTGACTCTACAACATGGTCAGCTTCTGGTTTAGGCCTTGAAAGCACTCGAACTGGCACAAAAAGGCGAAAGGAATCCGAAGGTTCAGCAACGTTGCCCCTCCTGCCCAAAATCGGACGTCCGCGACACTGGTTTGGTCGCATGGCTTCCACGCCGGGGCTGAAAAACCTACACTTCTTGCACACGGATGTCAAGCGCTGACGAACGCTACGGTATAGGGTCTCTATCATCACGAGAACAGTGCGGTCAGATGTACGCAGACAGTGAGCACAAATGCAGTCAGCAACAGCTTTGCAGGCGCTCCAGAATACGGTGCACCTTCGTAAGACGTCCAGGGCCTCACCAAAGAACGACGGCAAACAATCTTCGAACAACGCTGAACTGAACAACGCTGTTCATGAACATTCATGAAGAAGTGGAAAATTTTCTCGAACACAGTCATGACAACCTCCTTTCTGGACAGCGTGTCAATTCTGGCGTGGCACTTGCTCAGGAACCGAGTGATGTCCGCAATAACATCATGAAGCAGGTAACTTTGGACCTCTGAGATGATCCGAAATCCGCATGGATGAGGAGGACGAAAAGGCGCGTCGGCCGTGGGACTGTTGTAACCAGACGATGAACTGTCGTCAGGAAACGGCGATGCGGCATATCCTGGCGGCAGAGAGCGGCCGTCGGAGACGTAGCTTCCGTCAACTTGATACGTTGAGCCGCATCCCCAGGAGTCGGCATGCACGACTTGGGCTCCCAGGTACGGTGCTGTGCGCAAAGCAAGTGGTGTTGGATTCTGCAAGAAAGAAATGAAATCTTGAGGGTCCAATGTCTAAAACGTCCATTACACACACGCACAAAACAGATACGTAACGACGTTGACATGAGGTGTTTTACCACAACGAACACAATGCATATTTGCGACAATTGAGAACAACCAACGGAATTCTCAAATGATATCCAGGACGGGATGCAACGTTTACAGAGGAACACGAGAACGTACCGCTTTTCGTGGATAATTATTCATAATAGTATCGCATATCAACAGACAATATCGTCACCAATTCTACAACGTCTGCCAGCCGATATATTCATTAATTAATAAAAAGCAAGAACATCAGTTAAAATCAAGCGGAAATGGAAATGAAGCGGCTTTCAAATGTAACAACACTACGAAAATGACAAGGAAGAACTTACGGCTGCCATGCTGTATCTCCAATGAGGCCAGGTACTCGCTGTGAATGCTTCAGAGCTGGTCATGAAGTGTGGTCATGTCAATCACTGACCGGCTTTTAAAGCTACAACTCGACCAGCATTACGTCACATATTTTGAAACTTGACCAATCACAGCGGAGGACATCCCGGAGTTCCCTCACCTTTGCCAACCAGACGTGGTCTCAACCTCCTATGACTCATCAGGGGACACACAGGTATGCCTCCCATTGTGAGGCCTCTAACTTGCTCTTTCTTTTAGAAACACCTGTTTCTAGGAATATTTTTAGAGGAGTACGGTATTAAAGAATGCACTATGCAATGTTACAGGAATGTGGAAGAAGATGCATCAATAAATTAAGAATGGAGAGATGCGTTGTCAGCGCAAGCAATTGGCATACACAAGCTTCAGATTCCTTCATACTTTTCTTGGGTGTCTCTTTATTACCCTTTTTCAATTAATGAATAAAAAAACTAATAATGTACAGTTTTCATTATGAACTTCTGACACATTCTCACGACTTATACCTAGGGTTCTGCGTTTCCGGTTTTAATCGAAAAACGCCGCGAAACATACGACGAGTGCACGCTGAGAGCATTACGATATATTTAGGGTGTTACTTTTTTGGGTTAAGACATATCAGTTTCGGAACAATTCGGGCTAAACCTGATTTCTCCCCGAATTCCAATCACGTTGTGTCACTTACGACGTAGATTATTTAGTGACAATCTACACGAATGTCAGAACAGTCCCTGCTCGAAATATCGGCGGCTCTCCTCCCGAGGCACTTCCCTTCACATTTCCTTACCAGTCAGCTAGATTTTCTACCCTTCTATGACGCAAATATTATTTGACTGCAACAATAAACAACGCGGAGTACATTTCATGCGACGACATGTAGTGCTCGTGACTGTAATTCGCGAGTTATGCATGTTTGGTCAACATATACACCTTTGACTGGGTCCATTTGCTGGACAGAAAAAAGAACTCGTTAATACCAGAATGCATAAATAGAATCCAAGGGGGTGGGGTGAGGGATCTATTTATTTTGACTGGAAAAGTAAGCCAGAAGGAACCCCTTGCTATTCCTTGTTAAATATTTCCTTAGTGGGTAGTCATGTTCCTGTGTGGTGTTAGAGTATAATGCGAGCATCCTATTTCACCCCGAATTACACGTATCAGAGTAGCACCTGATTCCCCTCTCATCTTGGAAAGTTCACTAGAGATATAGTTAGAGATATACACATAGAGTATAGCTACCATATACATATACCATTATACATACTACCATTATATATGCTTATGTATTTTACTATTGTTTGTTTTCTGTTGCTTTTTTCAAAAGTTGAGTCGCTCGTTTTTTGTCAACAATTTGAGGTCCCAACACTAGTTTCTAAACCACGGGATCTCATCGTGTATATTATCTGCCTATTGTATTCTTCCTGGAAATATACTAATAAAGAAACATAAACCACCGAAAGAGAAAGCCACAGTATCGGTGCAGAAGGACGCCAATTTGTCTCGTACCCAGCAAGAGAAGTTTGCACAGTTTCCTTTGCATGACAAAGGCGATACACAATTGAAAAGGACGGAGCGTTTGCTCTCTGAAATGTCTTATAAAGTCTTCGGACGGGCGGTGTGACTCAATTTTAGCTGTTTAGTCTTTCTGGCTGCAGCGCTCACGTATATTAGGCTCCCATATATTTCGGAGAACTGTGCCATCCTTTTACCCTGGTCTTTTGATGGCCCAGTACTTGACTACAAAACCGTACCCCTTCCTTCTTATTAAAATACGTTCCTCTCTGGTCGCAACAGACAATCCCCTTCCATTTCTTGCGCTCTCCGTGACAAGGAAACGCTTACTCACGGAGCGATTTATGGTTATGTTGAACGCGTTGTCTTCGCTGAGGAACGGGAAATGCTGCCCACCGCGTTCTATAGGAGCTCTCAGATGGACGAAAGCCATATATCCTCTGAGCTGCTCGCCCTGGTCAGGATATTTAATGTGCCAGAGTACGCTGTAGCACAGTTTCAATAGAATGTAGCACAAATAAGATACGCGAAATGCTTACGCGACACACTTCGAACAAGCAAAACAACGCGCAGTAGGCCATTTGAAAAGGTTCCAGGGAGCAGCGGGCGCCCTGGCAGGGCGTGCCGGGAAATGTGGCGTGGTGGTGGTGGTCGCGGAGAAATGGCTTGCCGTTGTCGGCCTCACAGAGGTGGACAACGTCACGACTAATGCCCAGAGGGTATGTGCGTCCTGGGCCGACTTCTAAGGAAACTGCGCCAACATATGACTGAAAGCCCCCGTCTGAGGACCACCGGCCTCCTTCACGAACTGTAGGAATTTCCTTCCCTCTTCATCCTCTCACATGAACCTCTTTGGAATGGGGTAGGGTCCTGCACTCAACGCAGGGAAACATCCCACATCATCATCATCATCCATTCATCTATGTTGTTGTTGTTGAGGAAAACCCAGGAAAAAATCCAAAAAGCACAGACGGCAGTGCGGTGTAAAACGACAGCGACAGCACATACGCCAACACGACTACGACGACGATCGGAGACGATAGGAGAAGCAAGGCATACGCGTGTTTTCCCTGACAACTCCCAACCTGCACCGTGACTGCCACAGTGGCGCTGCGCGATCTTCCAAAAACCTATTAATCGTGTACAAAGAACAGAGAGGGAAACCCGCAAAAAGGACGCAACTCAGGGAAGCCAGAGACCTTGTAGCTGATCAAGTACGTAAACCGCTGGTTTATTGGTATTAAAGGTGCACTGAAGTATAAAAATATCTCCTCGCAGAATTAAAGATAAAGTTACTTTGACAGCGATATAAAAGGAACGGGACTGATCCGCTTCGTCGTTCGTGATCTCTGCGCGGACGAAACCAACATCAGTTTACGATATTTCCTTCTCTCCTGTCCATACACACTGTCCACACACACTGTCAGTCACACTGTGTCCACCAACTTGGAGTCCGCGGAAAATCGCACAAACGCTTGCATGGCGTGAAACTGATGGTCGGGTGTCCAAGGGCCCAGAACCTTAACGACATTAAATGGTCTGCCATCCAGCCGAGCTAGGGAAGCTTGTAGAGATTGTCCGTGCTGCTGATACCGTGGACAGGATAATAAGATATGTTCAGTGTCCTCAACAGTCCCACAGCTGCCACATTTGGGTGAATCCGCCTTTCCAAGCTTGTGAAGAAGACGTCGGCTGTAGGGCACGTTGAGGCGGAGCAGGTGGTAAAGTGACGCAAACGGCCCAGGGAACGATGTCGGGAAAGTAGAGGCAAGCTCCGGGTCAACTTGGTGTAGCAGCGAGGCGCGAGTCCCGCCATAGAGCCACTGTGCCTCAGCACAGTTTCTGCAGGAACTACCAGTGCTGGCAACCCTGTAGTTGCCAATGTTGTAAAACTACACGTAGAGGCGGTGGCTGCTGGACACGACATGTTCTTTCAGTGGATTCCAGGCACTGCGGCATACCTGGGCATGATGCGGCTGATGCTGCGGCACGCAGAGCACATCAGAAGCGTGCGTCACGACTCATATATTTCACCAAGTCCGACGTTAGGGCCATGTTGACTGCTTTGTGTCACATCATAATAGTTCGAAGACTGTCTTCGCACATTCTGCTGAAAACAGCCCAGACATCGACTTCAATGAGCCTGCAGTCATTGCATACGTATTCGAGAGCGGATAATTTCTTACTGCTCGGAAACACATCCAAACCGATATGGGAGCGATTTTCCAGCGTTGTGGCTCCTTTGTACAGGAAGGGAATAATTGATTAGCATGCGTGAGACATTGTATATATACATACATCAATATATTTCGTGAGGTGCATCGTTGGGCAGCGCATCTATGCACATAGCTAAGACAGATGAGTGCGCGGCAGAGGCAATCACTCTGAACGGGCAGTTCGCTTCATAATTTGAGTGGCGTACACTGTTGGAGGCTGATAAACCTCACATGAGGCTTTAAAGAGATGGGTAGCCGCTTCACTAAGTAAATATTTCCCTGTAAGAGCAACCAAAACGTCTTACTAATTCTTTTTACACTAGCACGTCCAGCTGTTCATGAGTGATGATGAAGCAGCGTCTTCTAAAGTCTTTCTACGAAAGGACTACTGTATATTCATTTTTAGCGTTTCGTCCTTGAGCAGTGGAAGGTTCGGAAAACGTCGCGATCCATTATAAAGTTTCCGACCAGTACTTGTTGAAAGAAAGATGTTAATGAGCGATGAAGGGTCGTCCTGTTTCTCTCACTTTCTTACGACTCTCTTCGCTGGCGCTGCTCGGATATGTGTTCTTAACATATTCCCTGGTGGTATAACGGAAAACTACGACAGCGGTCTTGAAAAGGATGATGGTGCTAATGAAAGGGCTCGGCGTTGTCGGCCTCGCAGAGATCTTCTTGCAAAAGATCACGTCAGTGGTCGGACCGATACATGTAACTTTTTGCAAACACTTCGGGGCAATAATACGAGTAGATGTTATCCATCAGCAGAACAAGTCTGAAACTGTCGCCTATCGACTGACATATTTCAGTGGCCAATTTCCATCACGTTTACCAGATGTCTCAGGCACCGTTCTACATACGTTTGTCTCTATGTGTTTGAGAAAAAGAAAGTAGGAGAATGGCAAGTTGCGGGAAAGTCATGCTAGTTTGCAAGCGGTAGAGCACTTCAACGGCAATAGACAGTTGTTGTTCGGCGCTGCCTTGGCTAAATCTTTTGACGACTGCGTTATTTCAATATTTCAATGTTCCTAGGCATTGCAAACTTTGTGTTCGTGTTTGTCTGTTTGGTGCTCCCTAACAGACGTTTTTACAAAGATGCGCGTGCCACCAAGCGCACGACGCAAAGCTGCATGGGAACTTTGAGGGACACTGCTCCGTCGTCTGCTTTGGTTATGGTTTACCCCGGCTGACGCTCCTCCTGCGCACGTCCTGAATGTTGTTGTTCTTCTTCTACCTCCGCCTCTGATCGTCTTGTAATGCTCTACGGCGCTTGAAGTTCCCATGAGTCCTTGCGTGTCTGTGTAAAAGCATGCGTGTGCGTGTCTTTGAACACGTGTTCTATCAAACGGTCGTCGGGGCAGTATCGCTTGCGGTGCTGTTTCCGGGAAGTTTTTTCTTTTCCTAGAAGCAATGGGGCAGAGTTTTAGAATTGGCCTCAGTTGTTGACTTTGTTGGGGAAAATAAAGCGAATCAGCACGAGGGCAGTACTATTTTTGATGCGTGATATGGGCAAGCTTGCGCTTGTCCCATCCTACAGTTGGCAATTAGAATTAAGGATATCGGGAATAGTAGGCTAAAGCGATACGGAAGACGGGCTCACTAATTCTGTGACTCATCTAATCAGTCAACAGTACAAAAAGCGTTGCGCTCAAGTGCAAAAGAAATGGGGCAGAGTTTTAGAACTGCCTTTACTAGTTTAGGCTGCCAAGGGGGACGTCGGACAAAGTAGGAGACACGACAACAGAAACAGCTTTCGCACAGTTTTAGAACTGCCCTCAGTTGTTGACTTTGTTGGGGAAAGTAAAGTGAATCAGTAAATTAAGGATAAAGGGAATAGTAAGCCAAAGCGTTAAGGAAGATGGGCTCCCTAATTCTGTGACTAATCTAATGAGTCAACAATACAAAAAAAAAAGACTACTTCCATAGTGTGATCCCAGTGAAGACTTCTGAGGGATGTATGGCATCGGTAGTTCCGTGGGATTCTCTGCCCTGCCTATTATAGCCTGCTCTTCTTTTTGAGGGAGGGGGCAGTAGTATTTCTTATACGTGATGTAGTCAAGACTTGCGCTTGTCCCATCCTACAGTTGCCAATACGACCTACATAGGTATAGTTCACCTACTTGGTGACAATACACACAGGTGGAGCTTGCTTTTGTAAGAAGGCGTACTAGCATCGCCTCGTTGCTTCACAAAAGCGCACGTGCTGTCTAACCTTGAAATTCAGGGAGCGATGTGAGGTGTCATCACAGCGGGAGATGACCGCAGACCACTTCTCGGAGGTGTTGACAACTTCTCTTCGTGAGTCCTCCAGACACGTACCTGTTGCAGCAGGACATACGGGCTCTAGTCCCCAGGTGGAACAGCTACGTGCTTGCCGTAGAAGAGCTGAGCGAAGAGCTCGACGCACAGGTTTACTTTCCGATATTGTCGCAGCGCGTCATTCACTTAGAGCTGTGCAACACAGGTTGAGAGCCCTTGATCGACAGCGTTGGCGCCGGTTTTGTGAGACGCTGTCGCCCTTCAGCAGACCCGCCAGAATTTGGCAAGTTGCGCGTAGCCTGCGCGATGGCCTTCCACGCACCAATCCACTGGGGTCACTTGCTCTGATCCTCAACAAGTCTGAGGTCGACGTAGCTCTGGACTTCTGCGGAACTGTGGCGGCGGCTGCGGAAGCTGCGGGAACTGCAACGTTTCATACCTACATGGTTGAACTTCGCGAGGATCTTGATCGTATAACGCTCCCGTCGAACGCACAGCTGGATGCGGATTTTTCTCTGCCAGAGCTTAAAACTGCCCTTCGTTTGTCCCGACCCAAATCGTCTCCTGGTGTAGACGGGATCACCTATTCAGCTCTTCGAAATCTTGGCGCTGGGGGCCTTCGAGCTTTGCTGTTTATATGCAACAGCTCATGGAGATCTGGCCAGGTACCCGCAAGCTGGAAGGAAGCCATGGTGGTCCCATTGCTGAAGCCTGGCAAGCATCCGTCGCACCTGTCCTCTTTCCGTCCAGTTAGCCTTACCAGTTGTGTCGGTAAGGTGATGGAGCGGATGGTTCTACACAGGCTGGAATGGTGGTTGGAAAGGAATCACGTTTTCCCTGATGAGATGGTGGGCTTCCGTCGGCACCGTAGCTCAGTTGACTCCCTTATGGACCTTGTGACTGCTGTTGAAGTCGCCAAGAGCTGCAAGAGGATTGTCGAGGCTGTTTTCCTTGATGTCAAACGTGCCTATGATACGGTCAGTCACACTTATGTATTGCACACCCTCCTACGGGCTAGAGTGTCTCACAGGCTTTTTGTCTGGGTGGCTGACTTCTTGTCCAACAGAACCATTTTCGTCCGCACTCGGGATGGGGACACGCAAAAAACAGTTTTGACCCAAGGCGTTCCTCAAGGAAGTGTATTAAGCCCCATCCTCTTCAATTTGGTTATGGCGGATATCAAGCGTTGCGTTCATCGCAAAGTTCAGCTCTCTGTATACGCAGACGATGTGTGCGTTTGGACCACAGGTAAATCAAGGCCAGCGATTCAACGCCGCCTTCAACACTCGTTGGATGCTGTTCAGCATTACTTCACCAAGGCTGGCATGGACATCTCGGCTGAGAAGACAGTTGTGCTCCCGTTCACGCGGAAACGCATGCGCGTCTTCCCTCTTTCGCTAGGCAATAATACACTCAGCCAAGTGAAGTGCCACAAATTTCTGGGTGTTATCTTGGATGCCAATCTCTCGTGGAGCGCCCATATCAGGTACCTGGAAGCGAAAGTTCAACGCTGGACCAATGTCATTTCTCACTTCGCTGGCGCTGCATGGGGGATTGATCAGGAAGCGCTCCTATCGATTCATGGGGCATTGGTTCGGGGAACCATTCTCTACAGCCTCCCGGTCTTACATGGCATCTCAAGAACATCTGAACAGAGACTTCGGTGTATGTTGGCCAGAAGCTTGAGGATCTGCCTCGGTGTACCCCGCGCCGCTGAAACGCGCATGGTGGTGGCAGAGGCCCGCGAGCTGCCAGTAGAGGTCTTACGTCTCAGAGAAACTGTGCGCCATTATCTACGTCTCGTCGCGGAACACCGTCGTCACCCCTTGGTTTCGAAGCTCAACAGGCGGAGGCAGAGCAACATTTCTCACTGCATCGCTGCTGTAAAGCCCTTGCTACCGGCTTTTGTTGGAAGCGCAGTCGTCCCCAGGTTCCCTGCGTGGGTCTTTTCGATACCTTCGATCTCCATTACCATTCCTGGGCTCAAGAGCAAGAGGGATCACGTTGCAGCACCCGTGTTGAAACAACTTGCGTTAGACATGATGCAGTGCCGTTATCCTTCGCACACTGCAGTATTCACAGATGGGTCGACCAACTTACACGGCTCCACTGCTGCCTTTACAATCCCGACTATGTCGTCGTGCCACGCATACCGTCTCTCGCACCGCACCTCATCTACGTCTGCAGAGTTGCATGCCATTTTGTTCTTCCTCAAGCACATTGCATCAGCCGCTATCAGCAGCTGGGTGATATACTGCGACTCCAAGGCAGCTCTCCAGTGTATAGCGAACATGGGTATTCGTGGATCACTTGCGCCTGTGGTGGTGGACATACTGGAGGAACTAAGCCGTCTTGAGATCAGCGGGCACTCTATCTACTTCCAGTGGGTTCCTGCCCACTGCGGCATCCGCGGCAATGAAGAGGCTGACAAGGCTGCAGCAGCTGCGTATCATTCCCGATCAAGCGTGCGGATTACCCTCCCCAAAGGCGACAGGCGAACCTTGCTAAATGATGTGGTGAGGCCTCTCGCACATGCGCAATGGTCTCGAGACGTTCCATCAAGAGTTCTGATGCGTGAAGTGGACCCTGACTTTGGCTTCACCATGCCTTCTCGTGTGCCTCGCCATTTTGCGTCGCTGATACACAGGCTTCGTCTCGGGGTTGCATTCACCCCCCATTTCAAGCATCTGATCGGCCGCTCTGACTCGATGCTCTGCTCTCGTTGTGCTGTTTTGGCGGACACCAAGCATGTGCTCCTCGACTGCCATCTATACACCTCCCAAAGAGCAGCTCTACAGTGTCGCCTGCAGTCGATCACGGCCGCACCACTCACATTGGCAACCATTCTCGGCCCTGGGTCTAACCAGACTGACCATCGTCAAGTTCTTGAGTATTTCAAGATTTTTCTGCGGGACACTGGTCTCCTGTCTACCCTATGATCTGCCTGCGTACCTGTGTGCTGTGTGTGTAGTATTTTTGTGTGCTGTGGTTTTGCCTACCGTTCTGATGTCATACTGACTCCACTGACTATCCCTATTTAGCATCGTTCATCACCTCATCATCAGGACACATCACATCCTGCCCCATTGTGCCTTGGGGTAGTGGGCCGCACCTCAAGTGGCGAATTTCCCCATTCATTGTCATTACCTTATTTGTTGTTGTTGTTGTTTGAAATTCAGTCTTCGCAGTAGAGTCTACTGTACCAACCGGCCCGTACATGCATAACATCACTTCCCACCAAGAAGCTAAGCTAAATTCCATCTTGGGAATTAGCCTCAGAATCTGCCTCGGAGTACCAAGGACGACCAGGATTTCACTCCTGCTGGCCGAAATACGTGAACCACCTACTGTAGCTCTGAGATGCCAAGAAACACAAAGACATGTTATCCGACTCCTCACTCAGCCCTCCAATCATCAGCTCATCAGAAAACTGGAAGGTCGCTACAAAAGTAATGCTGCACAGGCAGTACGGAAACTCAAAAGAAATCTGCCTAAGAAAAGGGTTCACACTCTTCAACAAGAACAGCCCTTATGGATCCTACCGCACCCGGAAGTACACACAAAAATTCCTGGAATCACTAATAAATCAGAAACTGACGTCTCCGTGCTCAAGACACTGTCCCTAGCATACTTTCAGGACACCTTCTCGTCAAGAACGGTCATCTATGCTGATGCTTCCTGTACAGGAGACAGATCTGCAAGTGCTTTTATCGCTGAAACCACGCGGAAGGGGTACAGGCTCTCACATGGCACCTCATCCACTGCTGTTGAACTACACGGTATATTCAAAGCACTATGCCACATAAAAAAATCTCACCAGAAATCTTGGCTCATCTGCACAGATTCAAAGTCCTGCTTAGTAGCCATCATCAAAAGAAGTGATTTGAATTATATGGTGTACAAAATTCTTACCACCCTCAGCGACGCCATACGGTCAGGTCACAGTGTAACACTGCAGTGGATTCCATCCCACTGTGGTATATCAGGGAATGAAGCAGCAGACAAAACAGCCAAGGAAGCTCTAAGCAAGACCAAGCTCAGCGCCATACCTTTCTCAAAAGCTGACTCAAAAGCCTATCTAAGGAAAACGACAACACAAAAGTCCAGAGAACTATGGAAGTCATCCCTCCGACCTACTGATTATCTCTCTTTCATCGATCCCAATTTGACAGCTATCGTCCCAAGAAGCCTGGAGAGACCTCTGCAAACAGTCATCCACAGAATCCGCCGAGGTCAGCTTTATTCACAGAAAACACTCTACAGAATGAAACTCATATCAACTTCGTTATGCCGCACATGCAACACTCCGGAAGACACACTTCACATAATCATGCAGGCCCATCTTACGAGACTCACAGAGAACGACTTCATGCTGTGCTCGATAAGCTAGACTCTCGACCTTTCAGCTTCTGCACACTATTTGGTTACTGGCGCTGAAAACAGCAACAAGTGAAAGTAATGAAAGCCCTCTGCGCATTTTTAAAAGACAGCGGTATCGCTAACCGCTATTTAGCCGTTCTCTCGCTGATGTGAAAATGAGAGAATGAAGGAAACAGTGACGCTCATTGCAGAGCGTCGCACGTTCAAGACCAGGGAGACCGCATAGCTCCAGACACCATCCAGTTAGATGAAGAAGAAGAAGAGAACCGGCCCAGCTTCTACTTCATGCGTATAAATCTAGTCTATTCGGAGTCTAGCATACTTTGACTGCCCCTGTTATGACGTCATTTTCCGGATAAGATAAGGGCATTTTATTTTGCGAAAGCGAAAACAAAAACAAAAACGGGATAATAGGTACTGCTATGCCCAGATCCCACTTGGTGACGCCAGACGCGGCGGAGGGCACGTTTTTCGTGTTCTCACCACGGACAGCTTGCCCCTATGTCTCGCGACCGACGAGACTCTTCGGGATGTCTCCTCACCCACTCTCCTTCTAGTATATTCTGTGGATCCTTCATGTAGTGAGCACGCATTTTCTCTCATATCGGTGCTTCTGCAGCTCATTACGTTTAACTTTTAATTATCGTAATGTCTCGATCGTCAGGTAATTAAGGTGATGCGAAAAAATTGCTGCGACAACAGCGAAAACCAGCGGACGGAAAAGGAGGAGGCGTGGATTGGACATGCCACCTCATTGGCCAAGAGAACATCAATACGAGAGCTCTCGCGAACATCGCAAAACGCCGTGGCTCGCCGGCTCTTTGGCTCGGCGTCTCTCCTCTCAGAACGCCGGATATGCACGTCTACTTCCGCCGCCTCCAAGCGACGTCGCCTCTTGCGTCATCAAGTGGGAACTGGGCATTAGGGCGTGCCCAGTTACACAGTTATACAGTCCCTAAATCAGTAATAAATAAATAAATAACTACGCACTAGTTATCAAGTGTAGAACTAGAAACTGTATAGAAAAGCGCAGAAGTCATGTCTTCTGATTTAGGTCATGTATTCTGATTGATTCTTTATTTAGTGAAGAAAAGCAATCAAACAAACAAGCAAGAAAACGAGAGCAACAACGCAGAGAGTAAGCACTAACACAGTATCAATAGGAACATGAATGATGTGCAACTGTATGTTTCCTCAGGCGTCATATGTATCAAACCAGTTAATTGCCAACGATCAATGAAATGACGAGTCAATGTGGACCGATATAATATAGCATATATGCAGCCGAGCTCGTGGATGAACTCCATCATGAACTCCATTTTGAGCGCTTGTGTCGTGTCTGTGTTTTGTGTGTGTCTTTGCCCATAGCTCAGGCTTCCTTCATTATGGGGATCAATATACTTGTCCACAATGTTCAACATTCTTTGAATTCTTTGAAGTCTTTCATTGGTCGAGGCATAAAAACAAAAACAAAAAAGAAAAGAAAAAAACATTTGGAACTTCTCATGTACCGTCTTGTAATCGTGCACTATCTGTGGCTATACGTGCGCATAAACGTTAACTGATGTAGAATATATAATATAAAGGAGAAAATCGCTGAGATTAGTGTGCCAACCTTGAGACGATATTCGAAATAACTGTCGCGCCATTCGCCTCAAGCATATAAGAGCTCAACTGTTTGATGGATTCAATCCCGTCGGAACTCATTAAGCCGTCTCGACGGCAGACACCGGTTGTCGATGTTGCTTCTGAATGTAGTTCGTGCTTTGCAGTGTAATCCTCCAAGTCGTGCATAAGTCATAGTTGCTCACTCACAGTGATTTTTTTTAATCCCCACGAAGCACTTAAAGGGAGACTTCACAACCAAATGAACTTCAAGCTTATGGTATTGCCGGAAGGATTTACACGAACAGAACACAGTTGTGAAATATCTCGGTTGAGGACCAAGGAAGGACCATACCAACGATTCTTGAAATTTGAGAAGCACTGGCTCCGAGCCGCCAGCTTCGATGGAAGTACTTCTTCCTTTCTCTGGTCGGCTAACGCCACCGCGCACCGCGCAGTTTGCATAATGGTAGAGAACGTAGCTCATGAAGCGTCGCCCGGCGCAATGGGGCGCTTGCGGCACGCTGCACTGGCTTTCATGTGCTGCTTATGCTTCGCCTTCGTCTGCCGCTAAAGTAAAGCACTCCGAGGGCAGCCGACAGCAGTCAACCTGGTTGCACACGGTCGCTCTTCGACGTTACGTCGGAGTATAGCCATGCAATTCCTGCGCTGTTTCCTGACTCGTGGAAGCCGACTAAACGTGGTGCGTACGCCAAACGACGAAGAAATGAGGTTGATTGATTGACTATTTAAAAGAAAACCAGGGAGAAATTGAACTTGTCTCCTGACTAGTTCTGCTACTCCCAAAACAAAACAACAAACAAACAAACAACAAAACAAACACGAAATGAGGTGTACTTTATCAGTGACGTTATTTCCTAGCATGTTTAAGGGACACATGTGCGATCAATGCAAAAATATGGATATTGTAGATCAGAACCTTAGGGATGCGGCTCACCGCTGTAAACAAACGAGGGTGAACAGCGTGATGTCAAAGGGACACCGACACCCCAAAAGCGCGTTTTTCGCATTACCTTGATTTCCTAACGCAACAACAACTTTATTTTGAAATGAAGAATGGGGAATGAACCACCAGCAATGCGGTAGAGTATCGCCCCTGGCGATACTCTACCCAATTGAAGTGAAATAAATCCACCGTATATAGTTAGCGGAAGGCAATACACATGATGTATTGAACGACGATGATGACACAATGATCGACATGAACAACATGATGACTAATGGACTTTATTTGCGCATGGGGTACAGTATCGCCCCTAGCGATACTCTACAAATATGCATGCATTGCATGCATGCATGCTACTTGTATGCATTACCACGTTATATTAAATTTTCCTCCAACACACACATAAAGGGAACCAGTTGTCGTTACTTGGAAGTAAAGAGTTACTTCTATACGTTACGTTTGTATACCAGACAGCAGAAATACGAAAGCATCGCGTGCTTTTTTTTTTTTCAGCTCATCCATGATGAATTGCACTTCAGCAGCAACTGGTACTCAAAGCTAGCTGACATGAGTTCCCGAGTAGGGGACAGACATACTAAACGCCCTGAGTGCAGTGAATCCTTGAAATGAGGAATACAAAGCACGCATTGAGCGTTCTGAGACACTGCGGGTACAAGAGCAATGAGAAAGGAGTTCCTCTCTTGTGTCCTTTGCTCTTCGCTGGGGATTTTCCCGCTTCAGTCTCGGGGAATGCCGCCATGTGCGCGAGAAAAACCACAGCTGGCGGTCGTGGTTGGTGACACTGAGCAAAAAAAGCAAAGAAAAGAAAAAAAAAGAAAAGAAAGAACTAGTAACTTGCAGTGACACGTTACGAATTTTTGTAACTAAGTACGTTATTAGTTTAATTTATTAGTTAGTTTTTATATTTTTGTACAATATATTAGTTAATTTATGAGTTTAATTTATTTGTTAATTATTAGTTCAATTAATTTTTAGAAAGTAACTAAATCATGACTTAGTTACCAAAAAACAGTAACGCGTTACGTACAGTCCGGTAATAACACTGTGACTGCTCCAACAACTTCACGTGCATGCAGCGCATCATCCTCAAATGTAAAGTTGGCTTTTGTTGCGTACCATGGAACTATGCAGCCAAAGCACGCTTTACAGAGCGTTTAGGTGGTAGCGGTGGAGGTATTAGTGGAACTGCTTGCCACACTCGGCCAGAGCACTTAACCTTCGTCCTGCCGAAGTGACCTGCGAGTGACCGAACTACACGGCTTTATTTCTGTACAAGTCGATGAAAGAGAGAGCAACACGGTGACACTTATAGTCTTGCACTTAACAGGAGAAGCAGAGTTGCCAAAGAAGACCTTACGTACCTGAAGGAAGCGCCATGGTTCGTAGAACTTTCAAAGACGCCATTCTGCTCAGCCCCCTACGCACGGTCAGTGCAGATCCCTAGCTGGTAGAACTTGGATAACTACTATTGCGAAAACTGCAGAGCAACCTTTCGCACTTTCGCCGAAGTCGATGCGATTCATCTTCCCTTTGCGGTAACCCGATAAACTCCAGCCTGCACGTAATCAATTTTGTTCAGGAACCGCAAGTCAACGTGCGAAATCCATTCCTTGGTGCGGCAAGTGAGTTATATCCGGCGGTGTCTGGTATGCAGCCCGAAGGGTGGTCCGTAATGGGTGCAGGCAAATATGTCGAACGAGGCCGGGTGGCACCAGCATCAATTTCCTTCTCGAGAACGGCACACAACATGGAATGCAATTAGAGCGTCTCGTACCCGACTTCTTGAATCAAAATTTCTGCGCAATGCATCGCCGGTACAAATTCGTTCCGGTTAAAGAATGGCTGTTAATGAAAACGTGTCAGCAATGGGCTTCGGACCTGCACCCTTTTCATCTACTGCAATCATTTTGTCGAAATATGAAACTTAATTTTATTGAGGGGGGGGGGGAGGATATGTTTAATGCAAAGTAAGAAAAAAGGGAAGGAAAAGGTTTGCCACGGTGTGGGCTTGCTATTCCCTAATGCTTTCAAGGAAACAGAAGAAAACAGCTGGGATACAGAAAATTATCAAAAAATACAGAGGCTTCAGGGACGTGTTGGGCCTTTTGTGTTTTGTTGCATCAACACCTATATACTAGATTCGTTTTGCTGAGAAAGGTCGAGTATTTGCGTATCGTGCTAATCAGTGTCATTGGTCCCTAAATACTTCCTGGTGATTGTTGCGTTTCGTCTGTGTGCGTGTGATGATAGAGAGTTTTAGTGTACCGTACGCTATCGCCTTTGTGCGCGTACGGGATAGCGTTGGTGGTTCTGCGCACGCGCAGACCATAAAGAGAGCTTACCCTCGTTATCCCTTACGTACACAAACGCGGTAGCGTACGATGTACTAAAACTCACTAATAGAGAGTGTTAGCAAACCATTGATAACGTTATCGTGAAGTTATCGTACATAGTGGAACCAACGGCAGCGTGCGTGACTCATAACCTTATCCCTTGATTAGGCCTGGTGAATAGGGCACTTCGGAAGTGACGTTATCAAGAGTCGACCAATAAGGTACCCAAACACCACATAACCGTAGTGCCTTTAAACTATTTCTAATCTTTCTACAGTGGTTTCGGTAAGCAGCTAAGCAAATAAAACGTTTGACTGGATTGCCCTGAGAACAAGCAAATCGATGTAGTTAAAGGAAGAAAGTTGCGTGCTCGTACACATTCTGGAAAAGGAAGCGCACTCCGGGGTATCATAGCAGTGTCTATCTACTGCACCATAACTTGCTATACATCTGTTTAGCTACAGAAGCCCCGCCCACAGGTTGGCACCCACAGGTTGGGAAGGCTCAGGAAAATATATAGTTTTGGTCCGTGATGCTAGTTCGCGTAAGGTACTTAGTATGGTACACGGTACACGAACAGTGGTACCTGCTCGTGTTAAAAAAATCAGAGCGTCAGAGAAAAGCGTGACAGTATTTCGAAAGACCCGAATTAATGAATTTCTTCGAGGTAATAATGGCTCCGACACTGTTGTACAATGCTTTTGTATTGAAGCATCCAGTACCCAGCATTCAACTGCCGCACCTGTCATATTGAAGGAGACATCCCGCACTTGCTGCTCCACTGCACCCGTTACCGCCAACATCGTCTTCTCCTAGGGTCTCGCATCTCTCGCCTCAGGATTTCTGACGTTTCCCTAGCTACGCTGCTATATAGGCCCCACACAACGTAGTCAGGTGACAAAGGCACTTGTTCAGTTCCTGCGGATCTGTGGCCTTCTGGGTGAACCGTGATCAATTTCGTGTTTCTTTTCCTTTTTGCTTGTTAGTTTTTCCTTTTGTTTGTCTTTCTTTTTGTCTTTTCCTTTCTTTCCTGGGAATAGCAAGCCGCCATAGCGCAAGCTAACCTTCCCCTCCTGTTTTTTTATATAATAAACATACCCCCCCCCCCCGCCCCAACCAGAACACTATCGTTAAGAACGTGACGTATTAGAACGAACGTGAGTTTGGACATAGTATTTCCTATTTAAAAATTGTAAAATCTTAGTCTTTAAAGTCAAACTGAAACCACTAGCGGAGCTTCCTGAATTGTGAAGTGCCGTCAACTGCGTATTTACGAGTGGAACAACCGGATAGAAAGAACAAAGAAATACTGAAAGCGCTTCCAATTCATGAATAAGCCTCGAATGAACAAGCGGCGGCTTATTATAGCGGCCATTATAATCCGATTGACTTCGCAGCGGAAACATTTACCGAATAAGCCTCATTTGTTGCACTGATCAACTTTGTGGGACACACGTTTTTCACACACGTTTATCATTATCTTCGCAAATACCCAACTCATCTCACTTCCGAAAGTACGTACGTTAAGCTGCTTAGAGAGAAAGAAACAAGCTGAGTAATTGACGCAGAAACGACGCTCTTGCTTTATTATTTAAACTCAACAGGCCATTGAAAACGCGCACCTGCTGCGCAGGCGTCGTAGTGTTCACATAAGTGACCAAAGGTTCCTAGCACGTTTGGACAGCGAGTTTGGTGATACGCAGCTGAGCACAATACCATAACTTGGCACCTAAAGCAAAAGAAGGTAGTCCCCGCGTATTGCATGTTTTGCAGATACGGCATTTCATGCACAAAAACAGCTATGAAATCATACAGACTGATTATTTTTATCTTTTATGGAATTTTTATAAAAAGGCTATGGCAAGAGCACAGATGTCGTTTTTGCAATTGTGTTATACGGTCAAGAGGATGGGGGTATGCCACTGCCAACGTGTCTAATTATCTAAAATCCATTAAGCAGCTCTTTAATTAGGAAATCTCGCAGAAGCGAGATAGCAGAGCCGGAGACAATCGTCATTGAAAGGCGCTCTATCTTTTAAAAATCCAGAAAAAAGCGCGTGTCGTGAAATACCCATCACTGAATTTCAGTGTGCAAGTGAGCCCAATCCGAAAAAAGTGCGCCTGAAGAGCGCATCATCTACGCCGACAGCGACTTATCTGGACCGGAAAGCGGTTTATCTGGCCAGCAGGTCGACACCTACTGCAATCATCTCCATCGCCCCAAATCACGTGGCCCTCTGACGTGAAATGAGCGCTGTGCTCCCTGCGTTCCCGGTCGCCGCGTTTCGGCTCCTTTGCATGTCAAAATTCGGGGATGCATATTTTAACGCACGTGCGCGATTCAGGATTTGTTAGACGTGGAATGGCTTTTAACGGAGAGAGCCTTTCATTCTGCTATCTCGCTTTTGACTGAAATCACTTATTAAAGAGTTCATTAATGAATTTCAGGTAATTAGTAGGGCCAGGATTTTTAGGCACTAAAAAAGTGCGAAATAGGCAGGCATTTAGGCCCTAAAAACAGCGAAATAGGCAAATATAGGCACAATAACATTGTAAGCTTTTATTGACTCCTTGCTTCACTATTCTCGTAGCATGGCACAATGAAAGTCGTTCTCAAGTTCTCAAATTTGGAACTTGATCTGTTTGCTCTAAATAGGGCCTTGTAGCGGGCGAAGCTTCTTTCCACGTCACATTACGTCACAGGTGCAAACTTGAAACATGAAATCTCGTACGGGCTGAGGTCTTGATCTGGTGTAGGTGTGTCCCCGCCATTTAGGATCTCTCAAATCTTCAGCAGTGTGGAAAGGGCCCCGATTCTTTTGAATGAAAGCCTCCATCTTCGTGGTGGCTCTGGAGCCCTTCCCTTCCAGGTTTTGGTGCGCAGAGCGGACACGTTGTAAGATCTTTAGAGATTCGTTCAAAGAAATGCCAACTGTTTCTAGCTTTTTCATGTTCGTCGACAGGCAGGAGAAATTTTCGGTTCACTGCGTTGTACTTATGGCAACCAACCGATGAGGTGAGCAGCCTTGTTAACTCTACTCTGCGACAGGAGACACAAAAAGCTAGCCCCACACCACGCGTTTCTGTTAAGGAGATTACGTGTCCGTGAGTCACAGAGGGCCACGGTAGGAGGCTATTGACGGGGATCAACGTATCCCCCTTAAGAAGGGTCGATGAGTCACAGGAGTGCAGAAAAGATGGCTATCGGAGGGGTCAACGTATTTTTCAGTCTTTGTGACGTCAAGGTTGCGACGAGAATAAATGTGTGTTGGAAGAAGACAAAACCTCACGTTCTGCCATGATATATAACATGCAAGTAAGAAGGTCCGGTCCCAAATTGCCTCAAATAGGCAATTCTAGGCACGAAACTTGGAAAAAGGCATTTATGCATGAAAATGTTCAGTTTAGGCATTTATAGGCAGTTTTAGGCAAATGCCTAAAAATCCTGGCCCTAGTAATTAGTTATCTTGTAGTCGCATACTTTCTTCGAGATGATGTCCGCCTGGCCGTATAACTCAATTGCAAAAGCGACATCTGTGCTGATCCCATATATTTTTTTTATAAAAACTATGTAACGTATAAAAATAAACACCCTGTACGTAACTGGCCTAGGTAACACGTAAGGGTGCACGAAAGTAAGCCCAGGTGCTGACGATCTTTTTAAAAAGCAGTCGTCCTAACTTGCATGCAAAGGCTCTTACTTTAAACTCGTCGCCTCCTTATGTTAGATAATTTTTCAGCTATACTAAGGAGCGATACCGCGCTTTCATGCGAATGGTTAACGTCGCTGTAGGAGCGTTAATGGCCGCGTTAGTGCGCTCCCTCGCCATATTGTTGTTGCCTAGATGTCCGGCATAAATATTCTGGCCTGACGTGGGCAATTCGTAGACGAGTCTTCGCTGACAATAGAAGGCATAGAAACCACGGTAACTGGGCGTTAATGTGGTCGTTAACGCTCAAAGAGACCCGTTAGGCGTTCGCCGCTGAGGGTGTGAAGCCATTGTCTGCTGCCCCAGCGCGATTCCTAAGCCCTGCAAGTGGAGCCTTAGGCGTCTTTCATATCAGAGATCAACAACAACACAAAAACAACTACTTTCTTGTGAGATGATGAATGGGGAGTTTCAATCAAAGATCAACAAGTGCGCGTGACAATCCTGTGCCGAGCTTTCACTGGCTAAACTGATAACGAAAGAAAATGGGCGAAAGGAAATCCTCAGAACAAACACAAGAAAAGATGATGGATTGTTCTGGCGAGCCAAGCACGTGGACTGAGGCATGCTCGTTGATATTTCATTTCCTGGTGCGCCGCCAAAAGATGAAACATAGCTACTCGGCTGAAACAAACTAGTGAGATTGAGCCTTCGAGTCCGCCTTACTGAAACTTGTGCTCGAAATATGGCAAGTTCACCTTGATTGAGGTTGTACGCGAACGCGAGAGAGCTCGGCACTTCCTTCGTTGTGGTGCGCATAATCTCCGTCTCACAGGCTCCTCAGGAAAATTCGATAACTCTGGAATGGCGGTGACACGAGCGAGCCTCACTGGCTGCGTAGCTAAGGACGTAACACTGCCGGAAGCCCCATGGTTTCTCTTTCGGGTTCCTTTGATCCTCGAAATCCCGGGAATTTTGCATAATTTTGTGTTCCGAAATCCCAGGTTTCGGGATAGTGAATTTCAGCTTTCTTCTTTTTTTTATTGCTTGTTAGCAATGCGAAGCAAGTGTGGCTATCAGCGGCGTACAGACGTGGACAGAGCACAGCAGGGACGCGTGGGGTTAGTATGCGTCCTGGGCCGACTTCAGGGAGAACTGTGCCGACATTTGCCTGGAAAGTCTTCGGAAAACCCAAGGAAAACCTCAGACTGCGCAGTCGGCGGTAGGATTCGAGCCCACCACCTCCCAGTTTTCTTTGGCTACAACCAACGAGCGGCGCCTTAGCCCACTCGGCCATGCCGCTGGTTTTACTTTTCGGCTTTGTTGTCAACGAATATTGTTGTTTTATTGGTGCCCGAGAACAGCCTCATAGGTCATGCGCGTGAAAAGGTAAGAATGATGTCTTACCGACTTTTGGTTTCGATCGGCCCTGCGCTAAAAATATCATTTGCATTCCGAAACCGAACCAACCACATCGTCCACGACACATGACAAAACGTTACCGGCTGATTTATGTGAACCACGCAAGCTATAGCCAAGAACAGCCCTCCTGTTGCATCTTAGCCCGTTGCTCTTCAACATTTTCATGACCTTGTATCATCTGTTACACATTCAACTGTGTTACAGTAGGCTGACGACATCAAAATAATGCGAACTATGTCAGCACCTTCAGATTGCGTTCTCTTACAAGAAGACATAACTAGTACACTTAATTGGTGCACGAAGAACCGCCTCAAGGTGAACGCTGCAAAAAAAAAAAAAAACAGAAAAGAAAGGTTGTCTCATTTACCCGTGAAACAAATGTTGCTACCTTTCGCTACCCCATGTCTAGCACTCAACATTTCTCGGGTCAGCACTGTCCGTGATCTTGGATGCCAACTTTGCCAAGTTATGTGTCTACTCTTCGGACACTAGGTTATTTAACCTATACATGCAAAGTTTTTGACACCCCCTCTGATTTTGTTAAACTACAAAATATTCGTTTTACCACAGCTAGAATACGCATCCGTCGCATGCATGGAACGTACTGTGCGTTACTGAGGGTAATCGCCTTGAAGCTGTTGAGAAACCCGTACTTCGTTTTGCTCACAACTTTTACCTCCAGAACATCCCTGGCTTCGAGGCGTTCGACTACTGTAGCCTCCTCGTTAACACCTTAAACTCCTCCCGCCTACATCGCGGCGTCAAATTGCTGATGCCACGTCCGCCAACAAATGTGTACAGCAGGAACAAGTAAGTCGGGCGAGGATGACTGAATTGAAGACAAGCAATAAGTAATGTTGCTTTTAACGGCAGTATATGATGAAAAAATACCCCATGAGGACGAAAAAGAGTTCACCAAAATTTGACAACGTGCGAGCAAGTCATAAGGGCCGGTTTTACGTACATAGAAATACGGTGGATTGCGAAGGATACCTCAAGAATAGCGAAAATTTATGCAGCCTAGCAAGAGTGAGAGAGCGACAGCGGAATCACTGTCGGTATCCTTCGCAATTACCCTATTTTCTCTTCTTCATTGTACTCTTTCAAGTATTGCCCGAAGTATTGCGCTATTGGAGCCTCTTCCCTATCATTTTGTTATTATGTCCCCCATACGATTTTCATCTGTATGTATATATGTTCTTTTAAACTCCTAGTGCCTTGGATTATTGCCTTACTGCCATTTTCTTTATGTCATTAATGCGTGTTGCATATGTACATTACTGTAATTTGATGGTGCGCCAATACCGAGGCTCTTGCGGCCGTTCTTGGGCACAATAGACTCATTCGTTCATTCATTAAAAACTCCTACCACATCGTGAGTCTTCCGATCCATAAAGCCACACGAAGTATTACAGAATCTCTCTCTGCAGAATTTTTTTTTTTTTTGTTCTGTTAATCGCCATGAATACGTATGATTGAAAATGAGAAGAAAAAACGGAGACAGCCCTTCGAGAAAATTAGGTTGGGGTTCTCCAGGCCAGAACACAATTAGTTTAGATGAGTAAAAAGGGAGAACAACAAAACGCACGCAGACTCCAGAATACTCCAGCAGAAGATGCCAAAAACGTTATTGCTTTTCGCAGCCGCTTTAGTATACATATATTAGTGTTGAACGTCGTGTTTTCTGGTGCACTGCAAACACTGCTAACCGCGGGAAATATGCTGGCGTGCAGCCACCAGATAATCCGTATAGCGGATGAGAAGGGACACATTGCTCCGCAAAGTGAATATTCCTGCACGGTGCGAAAGCTCGATATACGACTCGTAATACGCGGCAAAACTTTTGCCTGGTGCGCAGTGGTTTTATTTATTTATTTTTTCTTGCGTGTGTTTTCTTCCACTAGAATGTACCGTGGGAATGACAGGAAGCGCGTACTGTATCGCAATTTGTGATAGTATGATGGATATGCAGGTAGATACAGTTCTATACAGCATCCTGGGAATAACTGCAACAAAATCACGATCCCGTTCCGGGATCCCGGGATTTACATTTAGAAATCGAAGATTGTAAAAATGGCCCGGGATTCAGAACCCTACGCCGTGTTCATGAGTCTTCTCGACTTTCGCGAGCGAAGACCAGCTCCTCCTCCCCCCTCCCTTCGACAAGTTCCTCACCGCTATTTCACAAATATGTGTAGTCTTTACCTTTCCCCCATCAAGTGTACCGTTGTAACACCCCGTTTTTCTGTTGAACTGCTCTCTAACCTTTGCTGCTGTAATTCCTTGCAACCTTGAATTTATTTCGATATAATCTAGAGTTTTCATTCAATCAATCAATCAATCAATCATTTTATTTTCATTCATTCATATAGTACATACAATTAAAATAGAACTGAACGAATAGAACCAGTAGGAAAATTCCGGTTTCGTATCGTCTATTCTAAATCTATTCTTCTTCTATTCCAATTTTATATCTTCTATGCTTTTAACTGTGGTCTCTGTCATTGTTTTTCTTCTGGATCATGCTGAGACCATGAAGAGACGGTCAGCATTATAAATACATACATACATACATACATAAATAAAAAACATCGTCATCACCACCACCACCATCCTCTGGCTCGTTGTGGTTAGAGTCACTAAATAAGCTACGTCTACTAAATAAGCTAAATACTAATAATATACTACTAATACTAATAAAATAATACTAATAATACTAATAATAAAATAAATACTAAATAAGCTAAATAAGTCAGTAAATAAGTCACTAAATACCTTATTTAGTGACTCTAGTTGTGGTGACCGAGACAGTCAGAGAGTAAGGTAAAAAGACAGCTCCGTCTATGAACAACAACCGCTACATTAATGTCGTGTGAATGAATGCCTTCGCCACCTGTACATCTTTTTCTTCATCACACATTCCCACATGGGAGCTGAGATGGCAAATATTCACAATGTTCCGAGGTTGGCCGAGTACGGAAAATGTGCCCTCCGTTTTCTCTTTTATATTGACGTGCTTTCTTTCTTTGTCTTTTTTTTTCACTCGTAATTTTTTAGCAATTTTACGTTGTTCAGAACACGACAAAGAATGTTAATGCCAATGAGGTTTCACACTCATGACAACCGGTATAGTGTTGCGAAACCACCTTCGCTTTTCCGTACCCTAGCGAACATCCGTAAAATACACTTTTAGGTGCAACTCCTAGCGAATGAGCTATTTATAATTAGTCATAATAATACAAATCGGTAATGTTGCGCGATTTAAACGGCATGGGAAAACCGCTTTCATTGACAGATGACGGAATGGATTGAGGCGTAACCAGCAGAAGGAACATTTATCAGCGTTACAAATTGGCCACGAGAGAATAAATATAGCATCGTTGGAATTGGAAGGCGGCCCGACGATATGTCCGCCCTTTCAGGACACTCCACCAAGATATGAATGTTACATCCTGTGCTTACTGTAAGAGCATTACAATATCTCATTTTCTTCTGGCGCACCCTTATACGTGTTTCGCTTCGTCTGCTCAGCATACAAATCACTCGTCGTACACTTGAATATGCGTCTTTAATCTGGCCATTAGAAATCTTGCATCGCGCTTCATTGTGTCAGACTATTACAAGCATTCGAGTGTATCGCTAATACAGCATACTCTTCGGCCCTATACCTGATATGAATCTTCGTCCTGAGGTAAATCGCCATCTCTCGCTTTTACAGAGCATATTATACAACGCAGGTATTGTCACATCAACATCGCCACATTGTTGTACTCACGTTTTTTTTGTTAATTTCTTAAAGAACAGGAATTCGGCTCTTTGCCTGGCCAACCTTTCCTTTTTCTATTTTACAGCGTCAGCTGTATAGTGGAGACTTTCCCGAGATCGCGTCGGCGTCGTCGACATTCGCATGTCCGCACGAAACTCTTATCGCATGTGCGCTCAGCGCTGGGAGTAAGGAGGAGAATCCCGCGTGTGTACAACCGCTATCGATGGAAAGTGAGATAAAAACCAAAGTACGTCAGTTTTACAGCGTCAGCTCTGCCGTGCAGCTTCCCACAGGGCACATGGTGGCTGTGCGCTACTTCTCGCCTCGCGCTGCGCCGGAACGCGTCCGCGACTTTACCGTGTATGTACTCGCGCCTTACCGCACGCACAAGCTTCTCGTCGTCGGAGACTTTCACTGGCCACAAGCTCCACTTTCCTAAGCGATATGTCCGAACAACTGGGCCTTTCACAGTGCACCGACATCCGCCAACCCACATCGCCACGTAGTCGCTTGGCCGATGTGCTCAAATCAAGGCCGATGTGCTAAAAAACCAAAAGACAACCCAGCAAGACGTGGACAGTCGTTTGAAACCTGGAGCACCTGTCTACTTGAGCAAACAATGCGATCGACCGGGATGGATGCCTGGTATAGTGCTTGAAGGACTAGGAAGTCGCATGGCTAAAGTGGAAACGGCCCAGGGTGTTGTCACACGCCACCTTGACCAGATGCAGACCCGCTGCGGCGGAGATACCGTGGTTACCGAAAATGGTACAGGCCACGCATCCGACCCATCCAACGCGGCCCATGACACCACAGATGACACATCGGAGTCGACAGAAACCGAAGGACATTGATATTCGCTCTGACCGAGACACAGGTCATACCACTGACCACGTTTCATGGGTGGGAAAGAGTGCTGCGTACGGTACGCCGCACAGCAACCGATCATGTGAGCAGTTATTCGAGACCACACACACCTGCCCGAAACACTCGAGACCGGACGCTGTCAAGTGTTTCGGGCTCACATGATCGGTTGCTATGCGGCGTACGCAGCAAATATATTTTTCGCTCGAGGTCCCAGTCGGAAAAACAGAGATTCCGAATGCTTCTAAAGTTAAATTTGAAGTTTGGGAATTTATTTAATTAATTATCGGACGCAAGTGAGGCACTCACTGCTCAGTTCTTGGCCCATGTCCCAGGAATGACCACTCAGAATAAAGCTTTTCGATATCGCCACCTGTTTACGCATTATTCTGGCCTGCGACCTCGATTAACGCCCGGTATAATATCGTGGTTTCATTTCCAAGTAATTAACTACCTGAATGCTATGACAGCTCTTTATCACCTTGACGAATATATATCGCTCTTCGGAACGATAATCAACTATATGGTTCTGATATCATGTCTTCAAATATATGTCATTATAAATGATTACGACAAATGCGACGCGTGGCCTACCACTTTCCTTATTAGTATATGTTGCTTTCCGAAAAACTTACGAGGAATCCTGCTCCTGTGTCACAGCATATGCGTTTTACCCTGCGGTCGATGAGCTCTTCGAGATGATTACAGTGTGAGGTATTTCATCTTGGTGAAACACGTACCATGGGCATGAGGCATGCAGTTGACTACAGGAGCTTGTATAACAAACTTGTAGGCAACATATTCATTGAGTATGCAGTTACGTGCCTGTTTTAAAAGTTGTTTATGAAAGGATGCCCTATCGGACTGTGTTATTAGGGGCTATAAGTGCAATCACATTGAACGTCGTAAGCATGTCTGGCTTAGAATCTATGTTTGCCGCTTACCAGTTTACGTTCGAAAGACTGCCCTATCGGACTGTCCTATTAGGAGCTATAATTGTAGTCCCATTGGAAGTCGTAAACACGTGTGGCTTAGAATCTATTTTTGTCGCTTGCCAGTTCAAGTTCGATTTAATTACAACTTTTGTCGGCAACAAGGTTTCCGAGCAACACAGAACAGCACGTAAGACATCTTTTCTTTACTTGTGCTAATGCAGATATCTAGCTTTGCTCTCTCTCTCTCTCTCTCTTTCTGTCCAGATGCAAACATGTCGTCAGTGCTTTCTAAATGATGACACAATAGTTCCCTAAGCTCTAGTGAACAAATACTTAGTCCCTGCAAATAAAAGGGCACACCTAGGCCTGCCGTGATTGCGCGAAAGGTTTTCAACAACCTAGGAGGGTCCAATTAGTCTGAACAGCCAACGGATCAGAAAGTAATGCCAGTCTTATCTCTTCCCCGTCTTAAGCACTTTTACGATACATGATGACCAGGTATCCTCGGATTTCCTTTGTCGCAGAAGAACGTGGAAAATACGGGTTTTGAGTTTGGTCGCTTAAAAGCAAGGATTCGGTATCTCAAAACAAATTCACGAGCTTTAATGTCCGTCTACTGAAAGGGGTGCATTTTCCCCTCCTTGCTGACGAAACTTGTACTACACCATTCGCCGTAAATGGGTGTTATTTGCGGGCACAAGTAACGGGGTATGTGTAGTCAGAAATTCGTAATCTGACCATAGTGGAGCATGATTTTATTACAAGAAACATCTGAGATTCATCTGTATGAACCTTTACCTCATATATTGTAAAGTTTGAGATTTAAGGTTTCGTCAAACACCCATGATTTCAAGACTTTGTATTCTAAGCATTCCGAGGCGAAAACAAAAAACTAACACGAACAAAATAGCGAGTAGGAAACGCAAGGACAGAGAAGAAGACAGGACAGGCGCTAGACAACGAACTGAAGACTTATTCGAAAAAAATGCAATATCACAACATCCACACACACACACACAAAAATGAGAAGGAAAGAGAAAAATAAGATACCTTTAACAATCACCCGTGCCATAGCGCTGTTTTTAAAAAAAAACGTGTGCGTTCTGAGCGCATTTCTAGAGTTGCGTTAGACATTCACCAGGTCGCCCTCTTTCGCACCCTCATGGAGAGATGAACTGCCACATTGCTGTAACTGTATTTTCTTCTTGTGCACGCCAAGGTTAGAGAACATATGGTCCATCGTACCTTTATCTCCCTTACTCGTTGACTGTGAAGTGGCTGTGTACCTTATTTGTATATTTTTATCAATGTTCAGCGCCATATGAGCTATGATTTTTGGTACGCGGTGTGGAGTAGCCGGTCTCCACATCGGTGGAGCCAAACCCTCCATTTTATTGTTCGCCTTTTCATCATCATCATCGTCATCATCATCATGGATGTTAGAATGGTATGCATACGGACGCGTATGTACATCTGCGACATTATGTGTTCGAAATCTTTCACACAATCATATGGCAGTCGTGAGCGATAGTGTCAAGGTTGACAACAAGGCTAAGAATTCTTTCCCTTCAAATCTGCTCGTACTTATTCAATGTCCTAAGGTGAATGATTCGTACGGACGTCACGGCCCTGCAAGCAGACTTAAGGCTAATTCACGCTGCTGCATTTACGCTTCGTCTGCTGACAGCGAATGATTGCAACGGAACATATGTTTCGTTCACACGGTACACGGTACACGTATGACAACATGCTTACGCAGTCGTAAACTCCGCAATGTGAATAAGACTTTAAGCTAATGTTACATCGTTCCCAAGAGCAAAAACTCGTTGACACTCTCAAAGGATCTTTGACTTGTTCGACCTCCCGGACTACAGCGCACGCACCGGTGAGTGTTCAGTTCCATACGGTCGGCTACTTCGTTGCCGCAGATGCCCACGTGACCTGGTATTCATTGTAGCCGGATGTCGTGACCTTTGTCTAGAGCTTCGGTGTGCGCCACGCTGATGTCTTCGACCACAAGTGAAATGTTGCTGGTTTTCTTCGCTGTACGAAGTGCGGTTCAGCCGCTTTTGGAGTTACTGAGGATACTCCAGGAGCCCATGGCTGGCACAGTATAGCGACATACTTAAGGGCGTGTAGAACTCCATAAGAGCAACGACAACAAGAAATAAATCATGACTATGACCTCCATATAATTATGCTGCGGTGCCCGATGTTGGATGGGACAGAGTGTTGAACGCCACAGCTTGGGATGTAGAAAGCGCGGGTTAACCCAGTCGAGGTTGTTGACGCGTCCGTAAATATCTGTGTTTGCTTTGTATAAACACGATCCCCAGTGTTTCTTCATTTTGCCTGGGGCTATACGATGCATACAAAGGAAACAAACACGTAACAGAGCGAAGGAAGCTGAAATACGTTGTAGGAACCCACAGGTGATGATTTTGCGTTTATAAGGCGTTAAATGAGAACTCGCCTCTTCCTATTTTGGCTTCAGAGATTCAAATTTCGATTCTGGTTTATTGCTCATAATCATACACAGAACAACTGTACCAATTTTGTCTACCTGTAACGGATGGCCTTACATGAAGTATGAGACGCCGGTTGCGTGTGACAAATCTCAAAATACAAAGTACTAACAAAAATACTACATTGCAGATACGAGCAAAAAGCTACAAACACAAAATATCTAAACACTTGAGTAAACAAATTAACAGTAAGCTAAAGAAATGCCGCACCTCCCCCAGAACAAGACGGAGTGCTGGTATAATACACACTTGAACGATATCTGAATAATTTGGGCAGTAGAGCGTGGTTGCTTGTAATAAGACGCACACATTGTAAAAACAGATATTCACTGTATAGAATTTTCAAAACAAACCGTCGCTCAGTATAATGTCGTTATCTTTTCCGATCTGTCGAAAAAAGGAGGCGTACGCCCTTTCATGGCAAATGTAATTTATGTTAATTGCCACAAAAGGCATACGCCCAACACCTTCTATACATAACGGAGAAGGCCTCTGCACTCTTTCAAACACGTCACGCATCATGGGGCTCAATCGCTTCCACCGCTCGCGAGCTAACGAGGGGCGGGGCTCTCGTTAACACGGACACATGACACGTTTCACGTGACGCGCTCTTTTCGTTGACGGGACAAAGGCGTAATCTCTCGCTCGCTAACGACTAACGGTGTAGTCTGCCTAACGAGTGTCATCATGTGCTCCCAGGCTTCATCGCCTACATGGCTCATGATACTGATGGCGCACTCGTTACTCGAGCACGTGGTGTATGAGGCGCTCTTTTCCTTAATGTGAGAGGGGCGTCATCTCTCGGTCCAGTAACGATCGCACGAGATAGTTTGCTTTACGCGTGAGTCTACCCACTCGTTAGAATCTCAAGCGTCGTCGTTTGGAGATTTGCAGAAACGGAACTTCTGCAGAAACGATCATGTATTGCTCCATGACTGTGTAGAAAACGACATCCTTTCCTTTTAATCGTATTTACACCTGTGGTTACATGAGGGCTGTGAGATATTCTCGGTAAGCTGCAGATCGAGATGAGAAAGAAGGTGAAGAAGTGGCAACGACAAGCCATAGACAAGCCATGCGAGCTTTCCTTTCCCCCTCTCTATCTTTAATAAACATATTCCCCCCTTTCCTTTCCTTTTTTTCTTAATAAACACATCCCCCCCCCCATCCTCTAAGGCCCTTTTGTGTGTCTGTATGTGTGCATGCGTGTTTTTCTTTCCTTTCTTTCTTGTCTTTTTTATTGTAGGAATTCGGCAATTAGGAATTCGAATAGCAAGTCGGCCTACTAACATTTCCTCTTTTTTTTTTCAATGAACATATCCCCACCCCCTATGCAAACAAAATTAAACAACCCCATTTGTCGAAAACATTGCAGCCTCGTTGGCAGCTGCAGTGGTGGACAGTAATACGTTGCCCACCTCTGTGAGGCGGACAACGGCGAGCACTTTCACCAGCACCACCACCACCACCACCGTAATACTATTTTTTTGTGGTACAATACTAATACAAATACTTTTTAAAAATGGGTATTGTAATACATAATAATAATAATAATACTGTATTATAATACATTATGGTAATAAAGAAACACATAACTTTTTTTTTCAAATGCCCCGGGCGTACACGTTTATTTCACAACCGAAAAGTTTTGCGGCGCGAGTTCCCGAAGTTCCAACTTATATAATGAAAGGAAATTTCATTAAATCAGTTGTAAGTTCGGCGTCGTGGTGCGTGTCTCTCTCTACCTTTGTGTTCTTTTTGCGCCGCAAAACTTTTCAATTATGTACAAACTACCCCAGGTATTTACGTTAGCTAATTTATTTCACAATTCACAGTGTCTGTTGTATGAAACAATAGATGCATTACTGGCTGCGTTAAGTGAATTTGTGAAACGTGAAGTACAACAGGATTCTCTCGAGAGTGCACTTTATTACAAATGAGAACGCAGTATCCTCCATTGCATTCACACCCAACACAGTGCAGGTCTTACTAACACTCCTGTGCGGACTCACCTTACGTGTAAATTGTTATACTATTGCTCCCAACCTCTGATTACCTCTGTATAGTTCCTGAGGTAGATTCTCTTGAATAATTTCATAACATTCTCTTGCTTCGCGGAACTAATTAAACCGCGGAACACGGAATTAAATAGGTTCAATAACGTTAGTGTTCAAGCTCACTAGAAAAACGTTATATTGCACTGTAAATTTATTTTAAGTCTTCTGTTCATGAAGCCTGTCAGTAAGGCTGGGCGTTGTACGAGGGGTGTTCAAGTCAAACCGGGACTTTTCATTTTTCGCAAAAGTAAAATGAACGCCCAGGCGAGAAATTAGTTTTATTTTTCAACGTAATCTCCAGCTGCATTAATGCACTTGTCACAGCGTTTCACGAGGTCGTGAATGACAGCAGCGTAGAAATCCTTACCGACGCGTAGCAGCCATGATCGGACCGCGTTCTTGACCTCGTCGTCGCAGCTGAAGTGGCGGCCCCCAAGGAACGCCTTCAATGGCCCGAAGAGATGGAAATCGCTGGGGGCGAGGTCTGGAGTGTAAGGGGAATGTGACAGCAACTCCCAGCCACGTTCCTGTAAGGCGCGTGTCGTGAGATGCGCGGTATGCGGGCGTGCGTTTTCCTGAAGGAGGAGGACTCCTTTGGTGATGAGGCCCGGCCGCTTTTGCTTCAGCGCCTTATGCACATCCCTGAGAACCTGGCAGTAATATGCACTATTGATGGTGCTACCACTGGACACAAAATCAACATGAACAACGCCAGCCTTGTCCCAGAACACCGTGGCCATGACCTTACCCGCAGACGGGGTGCTTCGGAACTTCTTGGGAGCTGGCACGCCCGGATGCTTCCACTGTTTTGATGCGCGTTTAGAGTCAGGAGTGAAATGGTGCATCCACGATTCATCGCACGTGATGATCCTTCAGTGTCGAAACGGTACCTTAGCTCTTGGGAGATTTCCAGTCTTTCCTGCCGGTCAAACACGGAGAGCTGCCTCGGGACCCAACAGACACTAACTTTCCGAAACTGGAGGTGTTCATGAATGGTAGTGTTCAACATTCCCACAGAAAGGTCCGTCTTTCGAGCCAGTTCGAGACATGTTATTCGTCGGTCCTTGAGGATCAGGCACTCCACAAGTTGGATGTTCTCAGGAACTCTCACACTGGGCTCTGAGCCGCCCCGGCCGGGATCGTCCTGCACTGATGTACGGCCGTCACGAAACCGTTTGTGCCACTAAAACGCTTTGCTGCGGCTAATTGTATCGTGGCCATACTGAACCTGAAGTCTTCTGTGAATTTCAGGTGATCTTACGCCTTCATTCACGCGCTGTGCGCGCTCACCTCGTTGTCGGCCATCTTGTCCAGCACGTGTCTTCTGTTTTGCACAAACTTTGGAGCACTACGTGGTGAACGCGGAGGCCTGTCGCGTGTGAAAATGGCGAAAAAGAAGTAGCGCGAGCCATTTGTACACTCAGGAGACAGAGAGTCCCGGTTTGACTTGAACACCCTTCCTACCTCTATGGTTGAAGGAAAAATTTACATAGCAGGAATCAAATAAGTGTTTACGCTGAGGAGAAAGGGCAGCTTCCTCCTCTTTCTTCTTCTGATGGCTGTATCTGTATCTGAGGCTGTATCTGTAGCCTTTTTCCGATTCTAATTACTGGAAAGTTTCTCTGTTCTGTGACTGAGGCGGTACAATACAAACTGGATCGGTTAATATGAGAGAGCATATCCATAAATTAGGATTAAAAATTAGGTTGATCAGATTACACTTAACTTAACGTGAATAATTAAAGAAATTGCACATTACGAAATTAGGTCTCCATACTCACGAACGTAAAACGACGTATTCTGTTTTCTCCATTAGAATATGACCCATCACGGCGAGCCGGGTTTTATCTCGGCGTACTGCTGGTCGTTCTTATACTGCACATATTTCCGTAAGTGGTCATATTTTATTCACAAGAAACGGAATGTTCATTTTACACAGTCGTACATGGATCACTTCTCTCAGAACGCAGCAATGAAGGAAGGTACATTGTTCACATGCTACACTCATAGCCCTACATCTTTAATCAATCATTCTTCAACGTAATATCTCTACCTTCTTCTATTTAGCTCGCAGTGCACGCGAAAGATAAAGAGGCGCATCAGCTTGACGTCACTAGAATACCTTAATTAAGTTCTGCGTCGTCCTCGTTGCTTCTTGCAAGCAGTGCTATATGTTTCAGACATTTCTTATATTGACAATGTTCACATATTTCTTTGCAGAATGTAATTAGCTTCGGTCTGTTCCATCGAGGAAGCTGCATTTACGAAGAGTCAGTCGTAGCGCAAAGAGAGACAAAAACGCCCCGGGTTATTTCTTAACCACCGGCTTCTTTACTTTTCTTTCTCTATTCCTGCTTTTGTACGCGAGTTGCCTCATCAAGTGTGATCGTTCATTCCGTGTTCAAACAGCACTGCTCAAACCGTCGCGCAGTACTTGCCCTGGCAATCATTTTGGCAGAGTCTACCCTGTAGCCTTAAAGGGTCTATGGACTCTACCAAGCTAGCACGCCGACTGTGTCGGCTCTAAACGGCCATTTTAACTTGTTGGCTGTGACACCTTTTGTATAGATGAATCTTTCACCACTTCACCACATGCAGCACTCTGCTAGCCAACCATCATCCCTAATGACAACGTTCTCGCTCCTGATTTGTTTATGACGGGATGTTTGGCATTATGGCTACAGAATGGGCTCCGCTTCCCGTTTTCAACAAATCAGGGACGAGAACGCTGTCATTCGGGATGATGGTCGGCTAGGTGCGTGCTATGGGATGAAGTTCATTTTTAAAAGTGTAGAGCAGAAGGTCATGTGTACCTCCACGTTGGCGTCCGACTGGGTTCTACTATTTTTCAAATGGCTTAACAATGGATAGAGGTATCTGGACGGCGGTACGTCTACTCTCCCTTGTCCTAAAAAAAGTGCGTTTTTATATTCACTTTGCATACGTTATGAAGGAGAAGCATTGAACAATAAACTGTAAATAATTACCAAGCGTAGAAGAACAATATTACACATGTTACACCCGTAACTAAGTACCTGAAGATAGGAGGTCTTACCTCCTTTAATGTGTTGTAGCGCTTTTTTTAAAAGTTTTTCGGAAACACTTTCGTTGGTGAACCTTCTTACGTCAAACTTCATTCCGTCTACCCAGGTAGCCTATACGTAGGTCGCGCAATTGTTCGTAAGACGGATGTTTTATAGCATAATTTACTGCAAGAGCAGACACGTTACGTTCATCTGGTATAGTGCTGGACAAAATTTTACTGACCTGCCTCCGGCATATTCGGGGGGAGGTGGGGGGGGGGGGGGGTAATGATGGAATCCGACTCGCCGTTGTTGGCCACATACAAGTGGGCGTCGCCACGACTACAGCAAAAAAAAAAAAAAAGTAACAAGAAAGACGGGTGGAGGATAGAGGATGAAGGGTGGAGATGCGTAGAGGGTGCGTGAATTCGTCGGGGAGAGCAAAGTGTTAGAGGGGTCGTTGAGCAAGACCCGCCTTCCGCAGAAAGAGAACAAGGTTTCTTGCTTTAGCGGACCGTTTGGCCGAAGAACCACCGTGGTAGAGGATGTCCGCTAGCGTGCCCGTGTGAGAGAGGTGGGCTTCGCGCACAGACACGCTAGCAGCGAATGGGACCGTACCGACTTACAGACGGTACCATTCGTGGCTAGCATGTCACCCTGAGGAAGGAATGTGCCAGAGCATATTTCGTAACCAGCACTGTACCTCGTCGATAAGTATCATCTCGCTCGTTTCAATATGATATTTCCTAAAATCAAGCTGTTCTGGGAAGGAGGAAGGGAGTTGCCTCAGGACAGAAGCCGCCGATATTTCGAACAGAGACTGTTCTTCTTCTGGGCCCAGAAGAAGAACAGTCTCTGTTCGAAATATCGGCGGCTTCTGTCCTGAGGCAACTCCCTTCCTACATCTCTACCGGTTCGCTGGATTTCTACCCATCTACAAGCTGTTCTGGGTTTGTTCACGTTGAGCTGTACTCCGGGAGAGCACAGACGGCACAGCACATACTTCTAGGGGCCCATCGCTCCAGACACGTTGGTAGCGATGATGAAACTGACGTGAAATGAAAACGACTGAAAAAGCCGATTTTTGCTTTGTGTTAACGGAGATGCTTTACCTGTTTGCTGTAAAAGCACGCGATTGAAGTACATGACTTGATACGGGTGTCTTCGCAACATCATGAATACATACGCGGTCGTTCGAAGCAAGTGGAAGCGTCCTGAGTCGGAGGCGAAATGTGTCCACCCAACAAACAGCAACAACAGATAAATCATCACTATGACCCACCCAAGCCAACAGGGACGTCCTGAAATCTGGGTGCGAAGGTGACCAGTAGATAGTGACCAGTTATCTTGCCGCGTATTGTTGTGGAGTTAGGCGTTCTTCTTCAAAGCGTCATCATGTGCTATACAGCAGAGCAAGAAGACACGATAGAAGCACCAATCATTGCAAAATATGTATATTGAAGTGAGCTGATGTAGAACGCAGACGTAGTTTCAAAAATCACGAGACAAGGAAATCCGAATTTCAGAAATGCGGATCCTGCATTCCACAGACACCTGTTGAGTCATGTATCTCCTTTCCTTTCTCCAGAGTTATCATCTTCTGAACTAGACAGTGTTTCGCTTGTCCTCGTTTTTCTTTTTTCTTTTTTTTCATGAGCCAGTGAAGAATTGGCTATAGCTTATGGTGTGGTATTTTCGCTTACCTCGAATACATGATCCAAACGACAGACGAGACACGACGTAGACAGGACGTGTGATCTACTTCACGCAAACTGGCTCAGAGTACTTGCTCGCATCCCTACGTAATCGCTTCTCTAAGAGCATGTGGACAGACGACGTCGCGAATCACTCGCTCCTCGCGCAAATCGACCCCAACTGTACCTGCTGCCTCCCATTGAAGATGAAAAGGCCGTTAGAGTCCGTCATCCATCGCCTGCGACTCAACGTGCCGTTCGCAGCTGCATTCCTTCATAAGATAGATGTCGTTAGATCGCCCAACTGTTCAACTTGCGGGTCCGTGGAGAACACGGAGCACGTGCTGTGACGAATTCAATATCAACATCAACGGAGCACGTGCTGGTCACCTGCCGACGCTTCGACTCTACTGGGCGAACATTGAAGAACGCCGTTGCTAAACTTGACAACCGACCTTTCATAGTTGCGAAGGTACTGGGGAGGTGGCCAAAGCAGCATTAACAACCTGCGCTATGTGCCCTGCCGAACTACCTCAAGGACATACGTGCTGAAGTAATCTTTTAAATCATTCAGTGCTTTCACACGTCAAGCGTCATGGAGCAGCTGTTCGCAACAGTGTGACATACGTTTCGATTTTTTTCTTTCTACTTCTAGCCTGATCATATCTAGGACGGGTGAAAAGTCTTCTGCAATATATTCCGTGCTTGTACCCTCATCCTCATTCGTGGGCGCGGGGGGGGGGGGGGGGATATGTTTAATAGAGTGAAAAAAGGAAAACGGAAATGTCAGCCAGGCTATTGCCAGCTTGCTATTCCGAGAAAGAAAAGGATGGAAAAGAAAAAGGAACTGAGAATAAACAAAAGAAATAAAAGCGCGGACTCTATGAAATGCTTCCCACGAGAATATGCTGCCGACGTTCGCTCACATAGCTCTCGCAACGTTAAGGGGAGGGGGGTCCTGTAAAGCGTGCTTTGCATGCATAAGAGCAGAATACTGAGGTGAAGCCAAACAGCCCTTTTGGGTTCCACATCAGGGAATGTCGGAACTGCATCGAGTGCGGTCAACACAACTGATACAAAGATATAAACATTGAAACTACTGTGTTTATTATCCAACAACCTTTCCTGCAACGAACTGCATTTCATTGTGTACCGGGTACCATAAGGTACCTGAGGAAATGCAATCCAATGCACGAACGATCGTTACACACCAACAAGGCTGCGCACATCTTGGCTAATCATTGTAAGTTCCACTCTGGTTATTCTTCTCTTTTTAATAACACGAAAGCTGTTAGATATTGTGTCCTGTATTAACTAATCACCGATGTTACTTAGAAAACCGTTTGATAGCGCACAAAAACCCATCCGTACGGACGGCTGTGGCTAGTACTACATTTCGCTTGTAAAAATCTTGAACAACTGACTTTAGAGCTGACATTGCTGACGTCGGGATGACGGTTTAAAAAAGAAATTGAGATGTGAGCCCGCTCAACGCGTGACAAGCTCCTCCTGGTCTAGTAAAGAAAAAAGAAAAAGAAAAGAAAAAAGGACGTCTAAAAAGACGAGAGCTCTGATACGCTCTTAACGAAGGTGATGAGTGACCGCTGTGCACCCTGACGATGAGTCGCGGGCTATTCGCCCAGCACTTTCACGTCGTCAAAGGGTCGGCTATCAAGACGGTCCAGGGATCTCTGAAGTTGCAAACGTGCAGTGCGAAACTGCGCACATTCGAGAAAAAATATGTTCCGAATCTTCATGCACACCACCTGTCGAACACAACGACGGAGATTGGGCGCGTATCTTGATCGTTTATGTGCTACCAAAAGAAACTCTACTCCCCGTGGTCGACGTGAGAGAGCTTAGACCTGTCGTAACGTAAAGTGACTATATTAAGCACGGCTATCTAGAGACGTCGCCGTATTAAAGGTTTATTTAATTTTCTCATCAGTAGCTACAGCCCCAGAAATAACAGAACGTAGCAGGATGACAACTGTTCAAGGGATGTCGCGGAGCACAATGAAGCGCCTTCCAGCCAATGCTATCCTTCACTGCCTCTTCTCAGCCGGAGAATAGTTTTCTTCACGTGGAAGATTTACAATGGCATTCGAGTCTGTACGACCGGATCTCCATAGCGGCACAGCTTCATCAACTGTGAGCCACTCTGATAAGTACAACCAACACGGCTGCTCTTCGTTTCTATTCTGTAAAATGCCTAGTAAGTGCAATGTTAACACAACTGGCTATTCAGCGCACGTCTCAGTGAAGACAGCACGGGAAATAGTGCATCGGAATCAATCTTATCGACTTGCTTATTGAAAGTGCACGGGTTTTCAAAGGATGGGAAGCAGTTTTCCCACTTCTATAGAACGTTGACGACGATACTAAGAATGCGGGCAAAAGGGTACACGTGTACTGATGATATTCTCGGTGATTAGTTATTCGAGACTTTTCGTAGAAAACTCTGAACACTGCGTATGCTGCTACGCTGCAGATCACCGCGTCTGTCGCTGCATTTCGTGGAGAGAGAGAAAAATACATGATGACGATGATATGGGGATGACTTCCGCTGCATTTCGTGGAATAATTACTGGGGCTCCGAAGAGACGATATTTTGCCTTGGTGCTTCCTCCTGTCTCCCGCGTGCTTACTTTAATGACTGCACAGCAACGGTAAAACGCCGTGTTTCACGGAAGACTATTTTAGACTAAGCAGTTTTCTGCTCTTTGGTAATGGAACTGCATTGTCTAATCCATACATGTAATATCTCCCAAGAGAAATTTCTCTAGAGCAATCAGTGTACTGTTTCTCAACCACTCATCCCGTTGTCTTCTGCCATTAAACTCACAGCAGTGCGCAATATGGATTATTACAGAGAGGCTAAGGACCTTAATCCGGAATTGTAAATATATTCCCCATTAATATTATTTTAATCTGCCACGTGGAGAACAACATGCAGGGCCCGTGCTTGATTACCCCATACTTTGTTTGTTACAATTTTTAGCGTGCCTTCATGGGCAATAACATTAGACTTATATTGGATGGTGCCACACGTGGCTGAAGCCTCTAAGCAGGAAGAACGTTTGAAATGCACGTACGATGCCTCGTGCCGCTTTATTTTCTGCCATTCACCGGGTTCAGTGCGGCTCTGTAATCCCTACGCAGATTTTTTCGACAAAAATCCTTTTTATCTTGAGCCGATTTTTTTTTCGACGAAACTATTTTTTACGTTTAGCCTTCTCATAGATATTTACGTCCGTGGCCGTTCCTGACTGAAAAAGTGTGATACTGAAACTGAAAAAGTCTATTGCTTCACAGTTGCGAACGTCAGCGAAGAGATATTACGCGTAAGCTTTTGCCGAATTCAACTGGACGACTTGGAGTGGCTTTTTCTGCTTCGCGGCGGAGAAAGCGTGTTTCACTGAACATGAGAATTGATGTTCTGAGGCTGGAACACATATAGACAGGACAAATACATGTATGTATTTCTCCTTTCTATGAATGTGTGTATGACACACATAACATGAAAAACGGTTAGGAGCAACTAAGATTTATTTGAACAAGAACTTTCGTGCAAGAGACAGAACATATACAATAAAAAAGGTTTCCAGAACCAAGTAGACAGAAAACAACCAGACAATAATGAACAGTCGTTGTCACGGTCGAGACGCTCACCCCGGTGAGCTTTTGCGGTGCGCTCGCACATTCTGTGGTGCAATCGTACCGTTTCCTTTCTTTTTTCTTTTCTGCTTTGGGGTGTACCGTCTTTCTTTTTTTGGGGGTAGCAGAATTCGCTTGCGCGAATTCAACCTCCCCTTGTTATTTTACCAACCACCACCACCACCACCAATAATGAACAGTCTGGTTGTTTTCTGTTTACTTGGTTCTGGAAACCTGTTTTATTGTATCTGTTAATTCTCTTGGGTTATACATACATACTTGTGTCGCACTTAGTTCTGTAACCTGAAGAAGTGCAGTCTCTTGCACGAAAGTTCTTGTTCAAATAAATCTTAGTTTCTCCTAACCATTTTTCATGTTACGTGTGTGATTCCCTCATCGCGGGCTCCTTGACAGTGTTTCTCTTTTTTTGTTTCCCTTTCCGACGTAATGTGTGTATTAGTAAGAAAAATGCAAGAGTGAAAGGGGGACGAATGAGATAGAGTGGTTGGTTTGTCCCTTTCGTTGACGCGCCCTTGGAAGTCGCTGGGGAGGTGTGTTAGCTTAGCTCAATGGGTAGAGCTATGGGCCGGTAATCCAGAAGATGTGGGTTCGAGTCTTACAAGTGGCTGTCCTTTTCAGTGACTTTCATCTTTCATCGCGTTTCACTGGCCGGTTCGGACTGGATTCGCGTGCTTCACTGCTCGTCTCAGATCAACTCGCCGCGCGACAAAGTACTCCTCCTTGCCACGCAGAGAAAGCTCGCATTCGGCCAGAACGCCACTGAAAGCGTTGTCCTAACTTCTGCATCTTGAAGAACGAGAAGCAGCAAGTGTTGGGTTGAGTAGACTCGCCAAGTTTGTGAGATGTGGGCGACGACTTCTGCCAAGCCCTTTGCTGGAGTGCAGCGCGATTGTTTTCGGGTGGCGGATTCGGTGATTTGGTCCCCCATTGCTGGATTTTGTTGCTTTGTAGTCGATTTTGGTGCTTGCTGTAATCGACCAGTCAAATTCGCCGTTAGAGGGCTGCTATGCATCTGGTTTCGGTTGTCGGGGAGAACCGTGCCGATGGGAGGTCAAACTCTACTACCATTCTTGCATATGGGAAACGCCAGAGAGAAGCCAGAGAGAAGGAAAGCACTCGGGCCGTGTGCTTCCTTCTTGGTATCGGTTTCTTCCTCTACGGCCTGTGAACTCCAGTCGTGCAATCTCACTCTTCAGTGCCCCACTCTCACCCTCAACGCATTAACCTCATACTTTTCTTTTAAAGTCATCTTCTGTAATGCATCTCATCTTTCTTTCACTGTTCGTTAGTCATCTTTTCTTTTGTCATCCTTGTCTTTAATTTTCACCGTTTGTTGGTCTATCCTTTACTTCCCAGTTCGTTTCTTTTCTTTTTTATTTATGTTATTCTTCTTTCCTCCATTCTTCTTCTTTTCTTCCTTCTTAATTCTTTTCTTCTATTTATTTTATTCTTCTTTCTTCATCTTCATTCTTCTTCTTTTCTTTTTTATTTATTTCATTCTTCTTTCTTCATCTTCATCAATTATCTTTTTGTTGCGGAATAGCAAGCCGACGTCCCGTTTGGCTGACCTTTCCCCCGTTTTTTTTTTTTTTCTTTCGTCTAATAAATATATCCCCCCTCCCCTCTACGGCTTGTGCTGGCTGCAAAAGCGCTGTGTGAGTATGGCTGGCGAACGGTGTATACACTTTGTACAGGCGTGGGCTAGCAATCCGTGACACGAGGTTATGGCGTTACGAACAGACACGAACCCCATCAACTAGTCATCGGAGCGTGGCTTTCGTCTCAGACTGTCAGCTACCGAATTTCCAAATGGAAGTTGTTTTGTTAAATTCGAATGACTAAAATGTTTACCGGCGTACGTCTTGTGGGTCTTTCTCGGATTACTCCGAAAACCTGGAACCCTATAGTTGTGACTCAGCGCCCAAGACGACTACAAGATCTGTCTATGGTCTGGGCGCAGGAAGCAGACTCACGCTCAACTTTTATGCAAATCGACCCTGAAGATTCTGCACTGTAATCCGGTCCTCAATTGAGAACGCGTTGATGCGGTCCCTACGCGTTAAAAGCTCTCGCGCTATGTTTTCACCTGGTTAAAAAGCTTTTAGCGTCCTAGCTCAATTCTTGGTTGTTGCCCTTGCTCACGGCCACACTAAGTGCTATAGACGGGAAAGCTTACTCCTCCCGTTCCAAACCCTATCAGAGTGCCAATAGCGCATAGGCTGGAAGTTACCTGCGTGTCTGGCACAATTCGTTCACATTGACAATGAAGATGGCTCGCTTCTCCCGTTCCTAACGGAAGGCAGAAGCCAAACATGTAAGCTGGAGAGGAGGTTTTGTCATTAGCCGAACGAGTAGCTGGCGCGGTTAGCTGGATTGGAAAGTGCATTGTAATTTCTGTAACATTTTATAACACCATTTCTTTTTAGTTTCTTTATTTTGATATTATTCAGTCACAGGCGTTAGAAAACGCTATATGACTTTTATTTGCTTATAAGTTTTACATTAGGTATATATTACGTTGATCTGTTTTATAACATTTATTTGTATGCTATTTATATTTTGCTTGATTCGAATTCGGAAGTTAGGTTTGATGCGATGTTTGGTTCCTGCTCGCTCCTGCAATTCACCAGAAGGGAAAATAAATAAGCAACCGCTGTCACAGAGCTGCGGTGTTACTGGTAGATTAACACCAGTAACAGCCTATCAGTGGACCAAACCTGCCCGCGTTCCTCCAAACAGACAGAAAATCGATATGTCTGCTCAGTCGCTTTCATACTCGACGCGAATTGCCTTCTCAGAAGATCAAGTCATAACCCGAAATTAAGATATATCGTCCAACCGCACGGAAGCGCACGACCGTTTCAGAGCAATTTTATATCAGCCTACGTCGTTTCCACAAATTTCTTGGAACACAATGTTTTGCTTCAAAAGTGGTCTGTTTTATATTGCATAAGTAACGCAATTTTCGAAATGGAGGTGCAAAAGCCTGTTTCTTTTGATTTGTTTCTCTGCTTACGAGCGTGGCCCGGGGAACTTTATAGATTTTTATATTATATAGATTAGTATTTGCTTTAGTAAACAGAATAACAACAGATACCCTTCGTGTCGTCTGTCTTCACAAGTCGTTAACAATCGACATTGAACATAACACGTCATAAATGCGTGAAATTCATGTCTCGTACAGACAATCGCTCTATAGGCCTGTTAAAAAGACATAACGACGGCAAACACACACACACACACGCACGCACGCACGCACAAATAAAAAATATATAGGGATGAGCCAACCGAACTCGCGAATCCTCGAATCCTACACTCTTAAAAATGAACTTCACCGCATTGCACGCTCCATGCCAACCATCATCTCGAATGATACCGTTATCTGCCCCAATTTGTTGAAAACGGGGGGCGTACGCCTTTTTTGTGACAATTATGAACGGCATAGGTGTCACAGAAAAGGCGTACGCCTCCTGGCGTACGCTGGCTAGGAGCGTGCTATGCGGTGAAGTTCATTTCTAAGAGTGTAGGCAGGACTTCGAGATTCGGGAATCCTAATCCTGGTTCCCAAAACGACGAATCGAATCTTTCAAATCCACCAACCACGTTTGTTTGTTTCTTTTTTTAAAAATGGTGCCTCCTGAGTCCGCCGAAAGCCTGATTGGCCTGATCCGAATCCCATTGCCAAAAATGGCGAATCGAATCTTTCGAATCCACGAACGACGTTTGCTTGTTTCTCCAGCTCAGTCCTCGGTCGCCTTTACAGACTCAAGACCGGCGCTCCAGTTCGTGGCCAACTTGGGGATACGTGGATTCCTCGGTCCTGTTGTCTTTGACATCCTGCAAGCTTATAAGAAGGCGACCATTGCAGCGCACACTGCAGTATTGCAGTGGATCCCCGGACATGTCGGTATCAGCGGCAACGAAGAAGCAGACAGAGGCGCATTGAGCGCCCATCAGCACGCAGCTTTTTCCCCGATAATGGTGTCGTCGGGCGACCGAAGGCACCTCCTCTCGACACTCACAAGTCCCAAGATGCAGGCTCAGTGGGAACACGACATAGCTCACTCCCTTCTCTCTAATGTAGACCCCACGCTTTCTCTCGTCCTTCCTCCGCGACTACCGCGCCCCTTAACTGCTCTCTTCCACCGCATGAGGCTCAACGTTGCCTTTACACCTGCCTTTCAACACCGTCTTGGCTCCACCTCGTCTTCCCTCTGCCCCACTTGTGGAGTACACGGCGACCTCAGCCACGTCATCCTGGCTTGTGGGCAATACCACTACGAGCGTGCACTAATGGAAGTCTCTATGCAACGCATTGACAAGCGGCCGTTCAACCTAGCGAACATCCTCGGTCCGTGGTCGAACGCTGCCCACCAGACGCAGGGCCTTCGTCTTCTGGCGGAGTACTTATGCTCCACCGGTCTGGCGACGGCTCTTTGAAAGCCCCCATCATCATCCCTTCATCCTCTCCCAAACATGAAATAGGGCAGTGTACCTCCTCAGCGGCGGTGAATCGCCCACCCCATCACCATCCAATGTATGTTTGTGTTGTTTGTTTCTTTCTAAAATTGGCGCCTCCTGATTCCTCCGAAAGCCTGATTGGCCTGATTCAAATCGCAGTGCCCAGAACGACGAATCGAATCTTTCGAATCCACCAACTACGTTTGTTTGTTTGTTTCTAAAATGGTAACATTTTTTTGCTTTTCATTGGTTCTGAGTTTTGTGGAAAGAATTCAGACACGAGGGTTTATGTACATATTTCCTGTAGTGGACGAACAACATGTTAAATAAACTACATTTAATAAGTAGTATATGGGTATGTTTTCTCTTTAAAGTGAACTACTATTTAATTCATTTTTCGTTAAACAAAAAATATCAAATTCTGCTTCAAAACACTTTTCAGTAGAAGCGTCTTTCCCCCTGGCTTCTTAAACTTTCTCAAGAAAAAAATTCGAGAGATTCGAGATTCGTAAGATTCGTGGATTCGTAGAACCTTCCTTGGATTCGGATCTGGATTCGGATTCGAGAAATTCTGGATTCGTCCCATCTCTTTAAAAAAAATCGTCTCGCCGTTGCACCGGCCTTGGTGTATCGTTCAAGAACTGGAGGGATCGAAAAGGGCGGGGGGATATGTTTAATAGCTTGAAAAGCAATAAATAAAAAAAAACGAAATGTCAGCCAGGCTAATGAAGAAGCTTGTTCCTCCCTATAAGTCACAGAAGGATTGCAGCGTTCTACGTTCAACGTTTGTTTGGTCTTTCCTCCATCTTCTTGATAGACGTGGCTCTATATACATACTATTTCAATCGTACGGGATTGGAATGCAGAATGAACGTAAATGGTATCACGAGATATTGCCCTGTTCTGCCCTTGCAACGAAATCACCGTCTCTTGCATTTTTTACCTGTTGCCGTTAAGACCCTCCATCTGCTCCGGGACATTTGTAAATATGTGAGAAGGATTATGGCACGAAAATGCCGCAGAGAAAAATAAACTCGTTGCGAGAAAAAGGTCGTTTTTTTTTCAAGAGGCAGGTGTCTGCCTCGTTTCCTTTCTTCTGTTTCTTTGTATAGTTGTTGCTTCTTTTTTTTATACTGCATCTCTTTTTCTTTGACGTCATAGTTACCTTTTTATACTCTCAAACCTTACGTTTCCACCTTGTGTGCTGCGCCTGTTAGACGCATCGTGCGATAGCCCTACATAAAATTGGGTTTCTAATGCTGCATCTGAATGCGGTTTGCATTGTGCCTTACGTTTCCTCAACACTGTTTGCATCTTTAAAAAATATGTCTCTCCCGCAATATTGGACGATATACGGTATGCGGTGAAAAAAATTCGGAGGGGAGCCATGTTGTGCAATTGCGTGACAGTTGCATATTTTAGAAACTATCGAGAAAAAATGGACGAAGTTGATGATGCAGAACGCGAAAAAAATGCACACCGAAGCCATTTTATGTTTTCTTTCGCAGAAGTGGGTTCATTTTCGAGAAATATAGTCTTTCTGTTGCGTTTTTTTTTTAAATTTGTTCTTTGTTTCTAGATTCTTTGGAGTCGAGCAATAAGTGCACCACCGTGTGAGCAAAATCTTACTGCGGTCACTCCATTACTGTTTCAATACTTCCTTCAATTTTTGAGAAGCTAATTTTCACTTCATTTGGAGCAGTAAATTCATAAAGATACACGAATGACATTCATTAATGTAGGCAACAACAACAACAGATAAATTAATGATGATGAATGGAGGTAATATCTAGCGCACTCATCGCAGGAGCGTGTTCCGCTGTGAATTTGAAAGAGTTTGTGCTCTAACTAGCTAACTAACTAAATAACTGACAAACTGCAAACTTGTTTTTGAACCGTAAAGTGCACCATACAGCACTCAAACATTGACTACCTTACTGGGTCCCGTTCCTCAGTCGACCCAGTGGGCCGTCAGCACTACGCTCCTCCGCTTTCTCCGCGCATCGGACCCTGTGATCGTGTGACCGTGTGCGTGATTATCTGACCTTTCCGTTTTCTTTAATAAATCTTCATATCCCCCCCCCTCATAAAGTGTTGAAGCCATATCCGATACGAAACAGTATTTTGATCACGTTTTTTCTATAGAAACACACATCCTCCGGAGATTATCCAGCATGCAACACCTGCTTAATTGTGCTTCGACATGTTTTTGCTTACGAACAGAACATTGTCTTACTTTTCTACTAACGGTAATTAGACTAGTGCACAGACGAGCTGGCACATATCCCGAACGGTAAAATACCCGAGTCAGGGAAAGGAATGAACAATGATGTCACGTTATCTAACACAGCTCAACATTTTATTAGAGAAACATCTGATGAGTCATGAGACATTATTAATGACAGAAGAAAGAAACCTTTTTAATACCCCAGCCATGCGGGAACGAAAGATGACATGAAGTGCGTAATGAGCTAAGTCTTAATGTCATTCGTGCCGTGCTATAAGGGTGTATTTAATGGCATTCACCCTAATGACAGTTTCCGCGTAATGAGACCGCCACAAGTCGTTCGCCCACGAAATGCGTACCCTCGCTCGCATTGTCTGAGCACAAGAGCAATTTAAAACTTCCATAAGGCCACTCTGTACTGCGCACCGCGCAATTATTTTAAAAATTACACGGAAACGAGCATTATTTTTTTGCAAAATGCCTGGCGTTGTACCGTTTTTTCTTGTTTGTTTTCTTTTTCATATTTGTTTTTGGCGTGGACTACCACCTGGCAGGCAAGATGACAATAGTTTTCCGACGTAGTACAGGCCATCGATTATGAAATAAAGCTTTTTTTTTTTTAATAAAGCTTTTTTACTTTTTGTCGAATATTATGGGTGTTCTCGGTTTCTTTGAACACGTTTACGCTCTTCAGGTACCGCATCTCTTACGCGGCTAATGGAAGACCCGCGTCGACATCATCGCGTTTAATGTCATTCAAATCTAACGTGTAGCACCGTAAGAAATGGCATTCAGGAAATCAAGAAATTGTTTTGTACCGGAAATCATTTCCTTCTCACCTGTATGTATAATTCCAAAGAGATTCTATCGGATATTATGATTTCAGCAAGCGCTTATCTCATCTCTACAGAGTGCGTCAAGGAAGTGAAGTGCACAACTGATTTCTGCGGGCACAATTCTTGGTTTCCGTGAACCAATTATGTCAGCTCACGTAATTAAATGAATTAATTAGGTGGTTCCCGTATAGTGGACGCCGGGACGTGCGAGAAAGAAGTATTCATTGGTTCAGAGTGAACTCACAAGCGTGGTCTTTCCTCCTACCCGTACCTAGTACTCACTTAGAGTCTTCGATTAAAGCCAGACATTCATTGACGCCTGCGGCGTTCTATGCAAACACATTCGCACTGTGAAATGCCGTTCCGAAGAATAACTGGCCGCGTTTGGTTTTCGATCCTACGGTAGCGAAATTTGTACGAGTCGGTCGCTTTTAGTTTGGAAGCGTCTTTGTGAACACGTAGGGCCTTTGTTATGCATAATACGTATACGCAGAAGACCTCATTCTGTAGAGGTGCAGAAGACGGAGTAGCGGTGAACGAGAGTGTATTGGATGCCGGAGGAAGGTCTCAAGTACGATCGAAGTCTCAGCAGCAGCGTAGCCAGAAAAATATTTCGGGAGGAGTTCTGTTTATTTATTCATTTATTTATTGGTTTTACGTTCCCGCCAACAGCTTGAGCCTACATAGAGGTGCACGAAAAAGAAGGTTAGATTAGAAGAAGATAAAAATATCTCCTATCTATCTTCTCTATGGAAGAGGAGGATTTCCTCTTCGTTTCCCTCTCCTAAATGCACTACCAAAAGTACCACTACGCAAGCGAGTTTCAGTGTTTACGATTCCACGGCAAATGTACAGGTCTCAAAAAGGTCGGCCGCTTCGTATATATAAAGTACAAGCAAAGAAATTTATAAGATACATGGTAGTTTTATAAGGTACAATGTTTGGATAAGGTACAGTGTGCGTGTACCGTATACCGGGTGTTTCAGTTAAATCCGCGGGCTAAATAATTCGCGAACGGGTGCACCAATCCACGAACTTTCTTTTTTACAAGTATCTGTCCGATACCACCTACAAGCTGCACACCGTGTGAATGAGTGGGAGGCGCTCATTATTAAAATAAAAATGCAAATGAGTTTCGTCAAAAAGCGTATCTTCGAAAGCAGGGCGCTGTCGGCATAAAAATGGGTACTACCCCTTATGGGACTTCAGTGGACACCTTTTAGAGAAAAATCTGCCACCGAAGCGGGTCATTTGTTGCAGTAATTAATTGGTTTCGGTTTACGTATTTTTGTCGCGGCTGGTCGCGGCGAAGCGCAAAAGGGCGTATTTCATTGGTGTAATTCATTGGTGTAATTCATTAATGTAAGGACGTAATTTATTGATGGATAAGGGAGTGAAAGAGCGTCCTTTTGCGCTGCGCCGCGACCAGCCGCGACAAAAATACGTAAACCGAAACCAATTAATTATTGCAACAAATGACCCGCTTCGGTGGCAGATTTTTCTCTAAAAGGTGTCCATTGAAGGTCTCAAAAGGGGTAGTTCTCATTTTAATGCCGACAGCGCCCTGCTTCAGAAGTTACGCTTTTTTACGAAACTCATTTGCATTTTTATTTTAATGATGAGCGCCTCCCACTCATTCACACGGTGTGCAGCTTGTAGGTGGTATCGGACAGATACTTGTAAAAAAGAAAGTTCGTGGATTGGTGCACCCGTTCGCGAATTATTTAGCCCGGGGATTTAACTGAAACACCCGGTATAACCGTACTCTTATACGAAAAACTTTGTTTGGCTTTTGTTGCGCCTTTTGCTGCTCTCAGCACTTCTTACAGCGGCAGCTCTTAACGGGAAGATCAGGAGATCGGCGTGTCTGTAGCACAAAACCCCCTCGCCTATCCGAGCCAGAGAGTGAGAAGTCCGTGCGAGCGGCGCGCGGAGTCCAAGCGGCGTGAGAGAGCGGTAGCTGCGTGCGCAGCGGGCGAGAGGGCGCGTAGAGAGAGAGAGCGACAGCTGGTCGCATAGCATAGATCGGATCGCGCCAGTCGTACGCTTCATGCGTTACGCATTTATTATTATTTATTTATTATTAGCCGTATTATGGTATATTGGAGTTCGATATTTATAGCAGCGAGATTTAGTGTACTGCTGATAACGTCATCGTTACGTTACCGCCCCTACCGGAACCAATGGCAGCGTATGTTCCTAGAGCCTTATCGGTTGGTTGGTGCGGTATCCTACCGGGCTCCCGGTATCGGTATGCTAAAACTTCCTAGTACTCGGCGTCTTTAACTTAGACGTTTCCAGGACGGCCACCTTCACAGAACAAGTCTACGAGCAAATGGGATTCGTGCCCCAAAACGACGTCATCAATCCAACGACGCGCAGCGGCATCTGCATACATTTCGTTTTCCCGGTTTGATCGGTTCGCCATCAACTTTCATCATCAACACATCGACATCATCTGCAATCATTTCTCAGACCATAAAGCCATCATAGCTACTGAATAAGTGAGTGGCGCCGGTACACCGCACATCTTGTAGGCATTTGAGGCGCTTTGTCCTCCCTTCTTACAATGAGGATCGTACGCACTGCCATGCAACAACAACAACAAATAGGTGTTGATGGTGCTGTGGGATGTTCCGCCGCTGAGGCGGCATCCAATCTCATTGCTTGAGGGGGAGAAGATGGTGAATGATGATGAATGTTCAGAGTTCGCGCAGGAGCCCTGTTGCTGCTAAAAAGGTGATGTGGGCTTGAAGAGCTCGTAGCTGATGCGCTGGGTTGGCCGGAGGGACAAGCAGTTGAGGGAGGGGAAGTGAGGGTGTCCCAGTGGCTTCAAGTTGGCGCTGGAGGACGCGTCGTTCAGTGGAATACTGCTGACAGTCCATGAGAATGTGCTGGACGGTACTTGGAGTTTTACAGCAAGGGCATAGTACTATCCTCCATAACGGCACCCCACTAAGTCCAAAGATGCTGTAACCGCTAGGACGCAAGTCAGGTTGCACATATGCTTCACTGATAGCCAAAGGGGATTTTGGATGCTTGAGTAGACACAGTTTGAGGTTCGCTGACTTAGATCGTAGCCCCCTTGCATTCCATCCAAGAACAGTAGACCGCTTATGAAGCTGGTCAATGACTAAAGCCAATCGACTTTTCTGCAGCTTGAAGTGCCCTGACCTCTATGTAGTGCAGCAGCACTGGGATAAATCGACAAAAGGGCCTTGAAGACCGCGAAAGGAAGGAGTACACTTGTGGCCATCCCTGTTACGGATTTTAGTAACATCCGATCGTTCAGATCTCCGGGTGAATGCACGTCTTATACATGGTCCGGTTTGAGTGGGAACTGGGGCCTTCCTAACGACGTCGGCGTATGGTTCACGCTGGGGTGCGAGACAGACGCTGGTGCCGTGGAAGGAATAAAGAAACCAGTTCGAAACGTGTCGTAAACTGTGTCCATTATCTTTAATAACCTTTCTACAAACATGTCACAAGCATTCTACGAACGAATTTGTAAACAGTCATGGAAAGCGTTACGAAGTTAAGCAATGTGAAACGTTTCGTAAGCATCAACAAAAACATCAGCCACTAGCGGCTGTCGCTGTAAATCGCCACAACTTCCGGGATCGTCTGCATTTTTTATTTTATTTTTCAGATGTTGCCCGAAAAGGTCGGTGCATTTATATAATGCACGAACGCACCGAGCAGAATGGGTTGTTGATTACTTCAATGAAAATATGATTCTCTTCGCTCTCGATATGATATTCGTTCGGTTAAAAAGTAGTAAAATGTTTAAGAGCATTCACGTCATGCGTTCGCTGCACTTTTGGTTGCAGCAGTTTGGAATGTTACCTTTGTAGTAATATTCAGCAAAGGAAGTGCTCTTTTGTTTATACTGCAATATCATCAGGTTCTTACGCTATTTAGTCGGGTCTTCCTCAGAACGCTAGAAAAAAGCGAACGCAAGAAAACAAATACAATGGCAAGCCTGTTCCTGACGGAGTTTGACACCTTCCTTGTGGGGACTTCTGCTGCTTTACAGCGATAGCTGTAAAGTGGAGGTGTAAATAGGCTGAAGAGTGTCTGAAGCATGGTGGTTTGAAGCATCCAGTAAAGCGCTTCCGCCCGCGCCTCACACACGGTGGACCCGACAGCTGTCGCTGTTGGTCAAATAGCACGCAAGATTCGCGTTAACTCTGCCATAATTTTCTTTTGCCTCTGTGTGTGTATGTAACTTTCCACGACTCGACTACATGGCAACGGTATCGTATACGGTTGACTGCAAAAAAAAAAAAAGAGAGAGAGAGAGAGAGAGAGAAAAGAAAAACGTCAATAAATTACAATAGTCGGCGGTTGTACCTTGTTTATAATTTCTGCTGCGATCTCTACATTTGGAGAGTAAGGAAAAGACAAAGATGATTTAAAAAAGATAAGCATTGACTGTGAGCAGCAACAACTTTATTACGAGATGATTCGTTATGAGCATTGCTAGTTTACCTACGTAAAATTTCATTCGCATCATCCCATCCCATACTACCTTTTATATGTAAATATTTGCCGGGGTGACTGTACATATTGTAACTATAGTGATAGCACTGACGGTAGATAGAGCTCGTACATATTTTAACTCGTGTGGCCGTTGTCGTCCTATAACGAAATGATGAGGGCAATGCGTATCGGGCTGAGAAGTGTGGGTGGGGCACTGACGAATGATGTGATAAGACTTGAGTTCAGAGTCTATTCATGACAGCTGTGTCGCTGAGGAACGTCAAAGCTGCTTTGATCACAGACCGCTGTGTGGGATACCGTGCTTTGCCGAGCAGAGTGGCCGGAGAAAAGCCCGTGCACAGCAGCTCGAGCTGGCATCATCTGCGAGTGGCTCGAGGGTATCGAACATGCGGCAGTCCAGGAGAAGATGTGGAATATCAACCTTGACAGCGCAAGTGGGGCATGTGGGAGAGTGGAGAAGGCCCATTTTATAGAGAGGCAGAGGTGTCCTGGCGTCATTAAGTAGTAGTCGGTGTAGAATGGACTCTTCTCGACGAGAGGTAGCCAAGGGGGAAGGGGAGGGGGGGAGGTTAGCCAGGCAAAGAGCCGACTTGCTATTCCTATAACAAAGGAAGAAAGAAAAGAAGAAACGAACAAGAAAAAACTGGAAAGAATTTATGTGTATAGCATTCTGTATACCTTTACATGCGCAACGTGTTGCACCACACTAATATTTTAGTAGCGACAGTATCATCTCATCATAACACGTTAATAATCGGGGTGAGTGACTTATAGAATCGCATTACATGTGCCTCAAATTAGCAAATCTACTGCAGCCTCACTGGTACAGTCGCTTAGCGGGTGAAGGCGGCTCTACAATTTACGAAGCCGCGGCGGATTATATCAGTTATCTGTTTGCCAGCCGATGTCAAACTGTCTCTTGGAGCAAGGCGTAACGGTCGCGTAGCACTAGCGACTCATCGAAAGATTTTTCCCCAAAAAGCTCTGCCACATTTCTTTTATTTATTTTTTGTTTTAGTAATGTGCATGAGCTTTTCATTCTCATCTCCACCGATTACTTGTGAATGGGTATTTTGTTCTTTGTGTCGAGGTATTTGTCCTCTTCTTCCCTCTCGTGGCGATTGATTAATGTTATTATAAGACATATTGTGGCTTTAAGAGAGATGTCGGCGGAGTCTCTTATGAAGTCGGCCAAGGACGCGTGATACTTCCTACGATAGTTGTGACTTTGCCCCTCTGAGCGTGGCCGACTACGGCAAGCAGTCTCATTACCACCACCTGCACCATTCATGGTGCGGGTCTTCCACGTGTCTATTACCGCCTTTTCTGTAAAAGCTGATTCCACATCGATGCAAATAATTGTCTCTCACATTTTTCCCTCAGAAATTGAGAAGAAAGAGAAAAGGGAGGATGGTGCTTCCAGATGCTTAAAACGACAGTAAAACTTTCATGCTCCGAGTGTGTGACATTTAGTGCACCAGGAACTTGCGAAGCTACACACTTAAGCGTTCCCCGTTCCGGCTGTGCTGTCTCAGGTTTTCCCTGGGTTTTCCGAATACTTTCCAGACGAATGTGGGCACAGTTCCCCACCAAGTCGGCCCATGATGCATGCTAACCCCCACTCTTCATTGCCCACGTCTGTACGCCGCACATAGCCACAGTAGCTTCGAGGCGCTAACATGAAATTGAAAAAAAAAAAAAAAATTGGTGCGCGATTTACCAACGCCGATTACCATTTGAACCGGGATAATCGGTCCCTAAACTTGAATTTAACGCTAGACATTCCATCACTAAAGGTAATTATTGTGCCTGAAACATTATTCACGTCACCAACTAACGTTTATAAAAAATGAAATGAGTGTTATATATAAAGAAAATTTATTACATTAACCTGATGATATGTACAGTGCAAGCAGTAAATAACAGTGGTATATACAGTGAAGCCGGTTAATAACATAGAACGAATGACAGTGGTATATACAGAGAAACCAGTAGATAACATAGCATGAATAACAGCAGTATATACAGAGTAACCAGTTAATAAGATACAATGCATAAACTGCGTTAGGTAAAAAGAGAGAGCGAAGAACAGTGCATACAATGAACCAGTGAAGAACATTACATTACATTACATATATTATATACATTACGTTACATACATTACATTACATTACATACAATGAACCACTGAAACTATGAGGAAGAAAACCTATACAGTGCTAAACTAGTGAAGAGAGTGATTGAGTGCTAACTTCAAGTTTTAGCAACCCTTTCTCTCGGTTTAAAGTTAACCAGCGTTGGTGAAACCGGGCCTTAGAGAACCAGAGACGTTGCATGTACATGAGCGGGTGTTTATTCGTGGAGCAACGTAAGTTGAATTTAAACGCATCATCAGGTTTGATACTCGCGGAAGCCAAATTGCCATCCGCGAAGCCGCGAGCGCAGTCATGCTGCAAGTGATGCGCGCAGAAGCAGCTATTCGTCCTTCTTATTGCCATGAGCACCTTTTCTTCCTGTCAAGGCCGGGAGAGGCATTTACCAGAGCTCTTCCATTGCCCAAAATTGCTCTACGCCTCAACAACTGCCCACATTGCCTTGTGGTAAACGCACGTCTCAGGCGCTCTTAACAAAGTGCTTGAGCGCTTTCGTTCCACTGAAGAAGAAAGAACGAAATGAAAATACACCGAAGGCAAAGCGGCGCCCACGTTCTTGAACGCTCAACTGACACCATGCTCCTTGTGGCGGCGCAGAAGAGGCAAGAAAAACGACTAGCCATGAAAGTCACGACTCTGCTTAGAAGGAGTAAGGGTCTTCCCGGCGGTGCCTCGTCTTAAAGACGTAGATCAGCACCCGATGAAATATGAGGGCTCTGTACTTCCTTCCGCCCTATGGGAAAATGTCACGAAAGCTGCCCAAAGGCTTACTCAGCGCCATATTCGCAGCGATTATTAGATTTTTCTGTGTTGCATGGTGTGACGCAGTGGGTTCATAGCCCAACAAGGATTGTAGACGGTCACTCTTCTATTTTGGATCTGTTGTTTGTAACAAGGAGTCTAGCGGCTTCTGTTTGTACAGTTGAGCATATAATATCCGATCACGAAATTCTTGTGTTTGAAACTAAGTTAGGTTGTTCTACGAGGTTATTCGATACGCGAGGTATTCATGTCTTTAAGTTTAGAAAAGCACGGGATAACGAAATACTATTAATACTGGAAGAATGTCTTGGAAAATTCCAGACAGAATTCCTCCGTGTCGCCCCAGCGGATGACCTTTGAAATGAATTTAAGGGAGTTATATTTCATTGCCTCTAATACGTCCCGAAAGGTCACAAGGGCATGTGCTAAACACAGTTCGTGGATGACTAGAACTCTCGTTCACATAAAACGACAAACTGCTCGCTGTGGTAAGCGAGTGAAATCGGATCCCTCGGGTTAACTTAAACTCACGACTACGTAATTTAAAGGGAATATTAAAAACTGAAGTTAGAAAGTCCGTATTGTTTTCCTTCAATAATACCGGTCTGTCAAATTTTGTGAAAAATGACCCAGCTAAGTTTTGGCGATATTTGGCGTCGAAAGATAAAAAGGAGATTAAGCTCCGTGTCGATGGCACTATAATGACCCACATGTGATGACCCACATAGTGTTGCTTGTAAGTTTAACAATTATTTTCACAGTGTATTCACTAAAGAAAGCCAGGAATGCGTTTCTTCGTGTCGTTTGCAAAGTGCCATTGATAATCCCGTGTTCTCCCTCGAGGGCATTTTGAAGCTTTTGGTAAACATTAGAACGAAAAAGAGCTGTGGACCTGATTGCATTCCGAATGAATTTTTATTTCGTTACTCCAACTGGTGTGCATTGTTTTTGTGACTAATATTCATAAGGTCATTTGAAGCATGCAGGAATCCTTCCCACTGAGTGGAGGCTGAGTACGGTTGTCCAAATATACAAAGCTGGAGATTCTCTTTGGACTCTAATTATAGGCGCATAGCTTTAACGTGCATCAGTTGTAGAATAATGGAGCATATTCTTTCTGTACACATTATGTCATGCATAGAGGAACATAGCACACTTAGCACACGACAACATGGTTTCAGGCCTATGCTTCAAAACAGTCACGCAGCTTATGGAGTTTCACCATGATTTAGTCAAAGAAATGGATGAAGGTGTTCAATAGACGTCATTTTTATAGACTTCGCAAAGGCGTTTGATTTAATTCCACAAAAGAAATTCTTGATCAAACTATGTGCCATCCTCAGTAATACGAATATTCTAAAGTGGTTGCAGTCATACTTATTGCAAACAAACAAACAAAATGTAGAAAAGAGTTTGTTCAAATAGAACTCTTATTCCGGCTTACTTGATATAACGACGGGAGTGCCGCACGGACCTCTGCTAGGACATTTATTATTTAACTAATTCATTAATTTATTATTTATTTACATACCCTAACGGCCCTTACAGGTCATGACACTGGGGGTGCACATTAATGACAATGCATTAACCAGAGCCATTTATTTTATTTCCTAGGTGTGTGCTTTCAGACAAACCTTGCATAGAATATGTATGTTGACTATGTTTGTCAGAAAGCGATGCGGAGACTATTCCAGCGGAAGCGGAAATTATGGGACTCGATATATCATGTTAGGTTAACCGCTTATAAAACACTTATTCTACCAATTCTGGAAAACGGTTATACAGTTTGGGACTAGTACGTTATTTGTCATAAAAAAAAAAAAAAACACTTCAGCGCGTGCAGAGAAAAGCAGCTCCATACATACGGAAATACTTCCGTACGACAACACCTGCAGCCAGTTTGTGTCAGAATGAAGTTGCTCCCAATTGAAGAACATTTTAAAGCACTACGTCTAAAACAGCTTTTTCGCTTATTTCATTCTCATTATCTTTTCTTGGTGGATGATGCCTTAAAGTCAAGACATGAACATCACTTTGCGTTGAAACCATTCTTAGCTCACACAGACACTTTTAAATTCTCATTTCTCCTTCGTACGGTTGAGGACTGGAATGGTCTCCCAGCCGCGATTGTAGCAGAACGAAGTATCAATACTTTTGTAAAAAAAAAAAAAAAAAACTGTTACTGTGTTTGATGCCGGCCACTTCCTGTAACGACCCACAATGCCACAATGACCCCTTCCCCCATTTTTTTTCTTTCGTCTAATAAATATATTCCCCTCTCCCCCCCCCCACACACACAATGACGTGAGCAAACAGTATTGCTAAAAGAAATAAATATCATACCAGCCGCCAAGGGTTGCAATATCCTGAGAGCACTCTCTGTTTGCAAGCATACGGGGGTCACGGACGAAGATTGGTTTAGATCTTGGGGTACCACAAGGGAGTGTCTTCCAATTCACTTTCACTTCAAAATGGTAATGGCAGCCCTAAAATCCTGCGTTAGCCGAAGAGTGAAAATTTCCCTCTATGCCGACGGCATTTATATTTGGACTATTCAGAAATCGAGGCCAGCCGTACGCCGTCGTCTTCAGCTTCGCTGGATAGGATTCGGCGGTATCTCACTGAAGCAGGCATGGATATCTCAGCCAAAAAAAAAGAAAGAAAAAGCAGCAGCGCTGGCTTTTACTAAGAATGATATGCGTCAGTCCAAGCTTTCCATTGGTAGTACGCCACTCAGACAAGTACATCACAGAGTTCTGGGCGTCATCCTCGATTCCAACCTGTCCTGTAAGAGGCATGTCGACTACTTAGACACCAAGGCCCACTGGTAGATATCTGTCATCCGTCACTTTGCCGGAGCTAAGCGGGGAGTGGATCAGAAGTCCCTTCTAGCCCTCCATCACGCTTTAGTTGGTGGCACACTTGTGTAGAGGCTTCCTGTCCTGCATAGCGTCTTCCAGACTCAAGAACAGCGAATTAGGTGTATACTTATGTGGAGGATATGTCTTGGTTTCGCGAGGTTTTGGGTTTTGCTTGCCGTGCACTTGGCGCTCTTCTTTCCTTTCTGAGGGCCACCGGCCTCCTTCACGAACTGTAGGGATTTCCTTCCCTCGTCATCCTTTCATGTGAACCTTTTTGGAATGGGGTAGGGTCCTGCACTCAACGCAGGGAAACATCCCACATCATCATCATCCATTCATCTATATTGTTGTTGTTGTTGTTGGTCGAGAGCCGCAGAAACTCGAATGGTGATAGCCGAAGTCCGTAAGTTACCGATAGAAATCCTCCGGCAGATGGAAACAATTCGCCATTACATGTGCCTCTGGACGCACTACCGTCGTCATCCCATTCTAGCAAAAATCTATCGGCGAAGCCAAAATGCTGTCTTCAAGTGTCTCACGAAAGCCAGGCCCAAGCTTCCTCCGTTCATAATTCACCCAACAGTTCCCACAACGCCTCCGTGGTCGCTTCCGCTCCCATCACTCTCTCTATCTGCCCCTTCCCTGAAGGTTCCAAAGCACCAAGTGCCACCTTTATTTCTTCAACAGTTGGCAGCGGACGTGATGCACCTCGAATATCCTGGCGACAACAACAACTTTGTTTTGACTTTGGAGAGTGGGGAGGTTCATCGCCAAAGGCGATACTCTACCCCAATGCTGGTGGGGATGTGGGGAATAAAATAAAGAGCTCCTTCACAATAACGAAAGAAGTCCTATGGTGTCCAGACCCGTCACGTGGTGAAAGGAAGAAACTGAGAGAGTAACAAAGATATAAACACTTGATCTCAAATCCGTCGCTGACGTGAAACTCCAGGCCTCCTGGCCCTGCTGCTCCAGGTCTCCTGGCCACGTTGCCGTCTTCACTGATGGATCTTCCACACGGGAGTGTTCGTCGCGTGCTTTTGTCGTCCCATCTGAGGCCGTCTCACGTGGTTACCGCCTCTCACGTCGTACGTCATCAACATCGGTGGAGCTACACGCCATCCTACTCTTATTGAAACAGATATCCCAAGTTCCTCTGCGTGTCTCGGTGGTCTATGCCGATTCACGGTCTGCTCTGCAATGTGTGGCAACAATGGGGCTTCGTGGGTCACTAGCCCCCATCGTAGTAGACATTCTCCACCAAGTTCAGTGTCTACATGATGAAGGACATCACATATCCCTGCAGTGGATTTCTGGTCACTGCATAAGTTTAACAGGCAGTGAGGAGGCTGACAGAGTAGCAACTGCTGCCAATGAGTCCCCAGCAGCCGTGACCATCGTGGTGTCGGGAGGTGACAGAAGGACCCTGCCAACTGCGTGGTTTCAATCCTTGGCTCTGCAGCAATGGCGCCGGAACATCACGGCTCAATCTCTCATGTCTTTGGTCATGTTTTCTTTCCCTGCCCGTTTAGTACGCCATTTCTCCTCCCTCTTGCGCAGACTCCGTCTCAATGTGGCGTTCACCCCACAATTCAAGTACATGCTGTGACACAAGCCTCTGTTCCACCTGCAGTGTTGTCGCGAACACCCTGAAGATTCGTATGGAATGTGCACTCTACTGCTCGCAAAACCGGATACTGTGTGACGAGCATGCCCGTATCAGCAAGAGACGGATAACTTAACTGCACTCATTGGCTCCTATGACGATCCTGTGCTCCATCGTCTGGTTCTTCACCTGTTGATGCACCTCCTGTCGTCCACTGAATTCCTCCAGACGCTTTAATTTTTTTCCTGGTATTTTCACCCTTCCTTCTTCATCTTCATATAATGTTCCACGTGCAGTGGAGTAGGGTATCGCACCACCTTGTTGAAACACCCCATCTCATCGTCATCATCTATTGTTCTTGTTGTTGGTGTGCAATATACTGCACGACAACCTGCAGAATGTTTAGTATGGGCGAACGACACCATGTGTTCAGGCCCTCGTTTTCATCGTAAATGCTCGCAGTGTGTTGCAAGATGCACGGTAGTAACAATCACCCTCATGATGATTGCAAAAGGAAGAAGCAACGACTAAAAAGAAAAATAATTTTAAAGAACGTTAAGGTAGACTAAGAAATGAGAAGTGAACAGATATTCTATATTCGATATTCCGAACCTTCCAAGAAAATTATTTATGAAATGTTACATCGTTCTGCCTAAAATTGCACGCAAGGGACAACCATGGCACTTCAAATGACAAAACTTCATGACACTTCAACTGGCAACTTCAATGACATAAGGTAATGACGAACAGGGGTGTCGTTCCTAATATCAAGCTTTCGTTACGCACGTGAAATGGAATGTCGAGCGATCGTATTCCGAACGGTTACCTTTGAGACCCACTTTGACACTAACGAGTGCCATAATCCTTTTGGCGTCCTGGGGTGGCGCGGTTCGGGACTGCCCGATAATCCGCCAACCGCTTTTCGCAGTCGCACGAATATGGATTACAGGACAGTGCTCGTACTTAGATACTGTCTGATTCTCTCCTGCGTCCGTCACAGCGTTGGCGTTTCTATGGGTTCCTAAGTAATTACAGGGTGGAAATTTTCCTTGAGGAGCTTCAGGTTATAAGAGTATCATGTGCCGCAGTGAATGAGCACCGCTGTGGTCACTAATGACCTCTTCCAGTCCGAAGCAGCTTTGCGTTTTCATCAATTATCCTCACTGCCAGATCCGGTCATATAAATACTGCAACGTTTCAGCTTCCTACCCACGCAACATTCGTCTTATTTCCGTTGTATCTGTAAGCTTGAACGTTGAATGACACATAGGGGCTAAGACTAGACTGAGAATAGGCAAAAGGATAAAAGATCCGGGTCTTCGTGATATACTCACAGTAAGTGCATGTTTGAACGGAGCTCCAGTTTCATGCGGATCCACCCAGAGTGAACTGTGTGTTGTTCAAGCACAGTCTTCATCCACTATTTTCTTGGTTTGGGGTCCATTCTCGTCGAAATCAAAGAAAAATGAAAAATAAATGGAACAATAGGGTTCATTCAAGAGCCACCGGTAACAGTTCGAGCTAAAACTGGTACAAAAGAGAAAAATAATAGGGAGAGATTAAATTCGTCACACGACAAATTCGGCTACTAAACCATAAACAGCCCCCCTTTTCCAAAAAGGGGGAAAACAGAAAAGAAAAACCCACAGCTTTCGCGATAACTACCGGCCAATGGCTACATAATCTGTCAATGTAATGCTTTGGTTACTTTAATATTCCTAGCGCAATGAATAAGCTTGCATTGCATCGCCGCTTCCTATTCTCAGTGCCGCCCGTGAGCTTTGACCTCCACTATCTGTAGCGCTCGCTCGAATGACGTTGCGTTTGAGTCTGAATCAAAAAGAAGGAAGAAGGAATGGAATTCGTCACCTGACGGATCCTGCTACTCCGATAAAGATCTCCTGAATGGATGAACCCCACAAAAAGGAAAAAAGAAAAATGAAGATAGAAAAAGAGAAAGGAATCACCACTGGCGGTCATTGAACTGTGTATGCACATGCATGTGTGAATGGCGAATTTAGGTTTTTTTTTTTTCTAGTTTTATCTCGCGAGTTTGAGCAGTATCACTACTTCAGCGACGATGAAGCTGACGATGATAACAACAACAACAACTTTAATCAACAACAGGTTGATTAAAATAACTTTAAAATCAACCTGACGATGATAGTAGAGGAATTAGAAGGGAAGTTTCAGGTCTATCCGCGAGTGCCGCGAATATTTGATACTGTTCATAAACAGCGATGAACAGCACAGCGATGAACAACAACAGGGAACAACAAACAGCGATGAACAGTATCAAATATTCGCGAAGTCAACACCCTTATAAGGGTCCTGTGATTTCGTCTAAATGTGTCTCGTTATCACCTGCGCTCCTTACTTTTTGTTTTACTTTTCGATGAATTTTCTGGGTGCAATATCGCGCAAACATCACAATTTTGCCACACATTTGCTCTCTCTCCCTCTCAAGTATCTTCCTCCTGTCCCTTATTATTATTATTATTCTTGTAGAAAGGAAGGAGAGCGACATCATTCTCAGTGATGTGTAGCTCTAAGGGTGTTGCAAGCGTGCAGCGCCGGTCCTGCACCTCCTTAAAAATATAGCCCCCGTGACGCCCCTAAAAACTCCGACGCAATGCAGTGCACTTAGGAGTCCAAAACTTCCCCAAAAGGAGGCAGTCGGTGCAGTCGTCCGCATTCTCCTGCGATACATCACAATTGTTTCCGCCGTTGCATTTTTCACCGTCGTAGCTTACAAGCTTCTCCTTCCCCTGGAGAAGTCGCTCGCGTTCAAAGGTAAACCCTTTGAAGTCACTCTGCGCGAAGACTTGAAAACTTTGGAGACACTCTAGGCTGGTAGTATGCTCCACTAGTCCGAGCAGAGACGTGACTGGAGTTGAGATGTTGCAACAGTTGAGGGTGGGGGGGGGAGGCGAAAGAACGTTGACGACGGCATGACCAAGGCAAGTGCTGTTAGCTAAGGCACTGCGACACATTTTATGGGATTAAAGTTGAAGGTTTAAAGTGTGTTAACGCGTCGATTTCTTGCAAATCCGAAAGTTAGGCTCTGGAGTCGGGAAAAATAGAATACGTTAGTGGTACGAAGTTGCGATAAACGGGTTTCTTGTCGTACCGCTACAGCTTTCTCATTGACATTTTGGCTCTAGGCCTTATAATTAAAAACTAATTAATTTCACCAATTAATTAATTAATTATAAAACAAAAATAGTTTTGAGTATCCTCACACCACTGGTAACACTGTGCTGTGCGTCTGTTTTGGTTGCGATGAGCCATTCTATTTTGAAACTTTGGCTCATTTTTCGTGAAACAGTCTGCGTATGAGATGATAGTATGATGGGCCATTTCACCACCCTATGGCGTTTAAAAATAAAGTAGAAATGGTGGTTCCACAAATATGGAACAAGCAACTCCAACGCGTTTGAAGCAGAGTGCCTAACGAACATTATGGGTTGGAGGTGTGGTGGGCGTCGAGTGGGGTGGCGTGGGGGTTAATGATGGAAGGACAGGACACAAAAGACAAAATGAAAAACTAGAAAAAAAAAACAATAAATCGGTTATATGCGCGAGAAGTTACGAGTACGTTAAGTTCCACTCTGTGCAAGTGATACCGGCTTATCGTTGTTGATTCCAGTCATGCTTGTGGTCAATGCTCTCTGTGTAGCTGTTCTTATTGTTACGAAGTGCCACGTGTGTACGAGAATCCAGTACATATAACATGGAAACTCAGGGCGGATTATTTCCTCTTTCACAGACGGGCTTGGTACCAGTCTCTCAATATCCGCTTTAACGCCTCTGAAGCTCTCAATAGCACGATAGCTTTATTGCAGCGCGACCTTCCTAGTTGTTTACTCTATATAAGTCCAAATGTAAGTATCGCAGCACTAAGATCACTTGGACCACACGTGTACTGCACCTCACATCCCCTTCTCGAAAGCGGAAATTGCCTCTTCAAAAGGAAACCCACGGTGTGTTCCCGAGCAAAACGCTTATTTTGAGCATTTTTGAGCATTTTCATTTTGAGAATTTTTATTTTTATATTTTTTTGAGAACTTTGAGCATAGAATTTTGAGCATTATTACGCGCACAAAACGCTATACATCTGGCACCGTAGTCGCAGTGCTCTTCGCGTCATTGTCCAGCAACTTCCACCGACAGCAGACTTACCTGCAGTTCAAGCTATACTTGTACTTGAGCCTCTCCTTCGTGCTGGCCACTTCCTGACGCCAAACAATGAATAACGGTCGGTCTCGGGCATCAATGGTTCGTTATTTATCAACCACGATCTTCCAGATGGAATTCACACAGCCTGCAATCGAAGTTGTCTGACTTGCGTCCGTTTGTGTGGCGAAATAGATTCCCTGTGTTGGTGCATCTCGGAATGCGGCATTAAGGGCGAGTTTCGTCTCTCGAATTACGTGACCTTCGTCTCGGAGCCCCGTGGCCAGAGTAGCCGTGCTGCGCTCTTTGTCCGTGCCGACCTCCCGGTGATCCAGCGCGACCTGCGTACAGTTGGGATCGGCCACTACGTCTGCTGCTCGGTTCGTGTGGGTTCGCTTGACGTCGCCGTCGTCTCATTATACATCGCACCGTGGGTCAGATACAACGTGGATGGGCTCACTTATAGCTGCCCTTCCTTCGCCTTTCGTGCTTTGCGGATACTTTAATGTCCACAATGAAGTCTGGGGCAGCATGCGTACCGATACCAGAGGCAGCAACTAGCAGACCTTTTCACGGACAAGAATATCTGCGTTTTAAACGATGGCTCACCAACTTTCATCTACCCGTCTTACCGCTCTTCCTGCCTTCACCTCACCGTCGCGTCGGCGTCCATCGCCCATCGGCTCCTCTGGGGTGTCGATGCGGACACCCTTGACAGAGACCACCTACCTGTTCTGGTCGGTATCCCGCACGCCCGCCGATCCTCCATCTCTCACTCCGTCAAGTGGACCGATTGGCAACGATTCCCACAAGTGCTCAAGCCTTCCCTTGGAAGTGACGGGTTCAGCAATGCGCAAGACTTGAACAACACAAACAACAACTTTATTGCGAGATGATGAATGGGGAGTTCCATCGCCAGGGGCGATACTCTACCTCATTGCTGGTGGTGATGCGGGGAATGAAATAATGAGCCCCTTCACAATATCGAAGCGCTATGATATCAATTAAGATGAACAGATCATTTAGAACAGAGCGTTGGTGGGCTGGATGTGGCCAGGGACCAAGCAATTTTGTGAGAGAGAGGGAACGAGAGTCCAGCTGGACAGCTGGAGTCCAGCGCAAGACTTCTCTCGCGCTGTGGCCTCCGCAACCCAGGAAGCAACCACACTGCACCGCGTCCCACTTCAGTTTTCCGCTACAGAAGCAGAATACGAGCGGCTCCGTGCACTCCAACGACGCGCCGAACGGCGAGCACGGCGCACCCTCCTACCTCATGACCGGCAGGCTGCGAAACGGGTACAGAAGGCTGTTCAGCGACGCCTCCAGAAACTCACGGGGAAGCGTTGGTGTAGCTTTGCATCGTCTCTATCGCCCCGCACACCTCTGTCTCGGATTTGGGATGTGCTTAAGGGCCTTTCGACACCTGTAGCGCAACGTCACCCGTTCCGCTCCTTGTCTCTTGCCACATCGCGCACCGAAATTCACATTGCAGAGGACTCTTGTGCCCGCCTCACCACTTTGCCTGCTTCAACTCAAACTGCTACTAGTCCGATGCCATCCACCAGCAACGCAGCCCTGGACTTACCTTTTACTCTCGAGGAGTTAGACTCTGCCCTATGTGCATCGCCCCAACACACTTCTCCAGGTGCGAACCAGATCTCGTACAAGGAACTCCTGCATCTTCCGCATGTGTGGAGGCAGCATCTCTTACGATTCTTCAATGACAGTTGGCAGCAGGGGCGAATCTTTGCGGAATGGAAATTGGCGATGGTTGTCCCCTTGCTCAAACCCGGCCAATCGCCACATCACCTCACTTCCTTCCGCCAGATAGCTTTTACCAGCTGCGTGTGTAAAACTCTGGAACGATTGATTTTCACCCGTCTCACCTGGCACCTTGAGAGCGGTCGTTTCTTCCCGAAAACAATGATGGAATTTCGCTCAGGCCGTTGGTTAGTCTATAGTTCGTCATTGCTCTGGTCAGTGAGACGTAGCAGGCTCGCGCGGACGGCTTCCTGACCGCTGCTGTTTTCCTGGATATCAAGAAAGCCTATGACAGTGTTCGACATAATGCAATCCTTACGGCTCTCCGGGACGCCAACGTAGGGGTATGCTCCCTATCATGGATCCGAGACTTCCTCGCAGATCGTTCCCTCTTTGTCCGCACTGCTGACGGAGATACCGCATTGTATCCCGTTCACCAAGGCGTCCCGCAGCGTACGGAAGCGTACTCAGCCCCCTCTTGTTTGACATCATTATGGCCTCCATCCCTGCTCAGCTGCAAAGCCACACCCACTTCACTATCTATGCAGATGACTTTGCTCCTTGCAGATGGCTGCTTTGATGACATCTCTGCTCTTCGTCGCGATGCGATCCAACGTCGCCTACAACGCTCCTTGGACACAATCTCCCACTACCTTGCCGACCGCGGCCTAGCCATCTCATTCGCCAAGGCTGTAGCCATGGCCCTTTCACGGAGATCATTCCACAAATATCCACTCTTCATCGACGGTTCACCCCTAACCTTTATCAAAACCTGCGTTACCTGGGCTTCACAATTTACAGTGGCCTCACATGGTCATCTTACGTTAACGCGCTTGTTACGAAAGCCTCCAGCCAGGTTAATGTCCTCAAACGTATCACATGTGCGTCCTGGGGCCAGTGCTGCCAGGACCTCCACCGGGTTCATACGGCTTTGCTTTTGGGAACACTGCGATACAGCCTCTCGATCCTTCATGCCTTCAGCTGCACCCAAGAACGTACTCCAAGCCCGAAGTCTATGTGTCTGTCCTGGAGTCCTTCGAACAACGAAGGCATATTCCGTACTCGCCGAAGCTCGGGAGCAGCCTACCCCCATTCTGCGGGACTCAGCCACCCTGCGCGTCTACGTCCGCTGTTTGACGCAATCTTCTCACCCCCTTCGCCGCATTGCTGTGAGCTGCCCTGCGTCCACTTTTGCCAATGGAGTTGCCCGTTTACGAGACTATCTTCCGTCATCGACACCTGTCCCTTCTTTTGTGCCAGCAATGTGGACATTAAAACGACCTCGCATTCACGCTACTATACCGCACCTTTCCCGAAAACAGGCAATCAGCCCTGTGGTGGCCCAACAACTCACTTTGACCCACCTCACCTCTACTCATCCGCATTGCCGATAAATCTTCAACGATGTCTCCGTAATGCCTGACGCATCGAGCGCAGCGTTTTACGTCACCGATACAGACAATGAACAGGCCTACAAACTGCCCTACCCCATGTCGTCCACCGAGGCTGAATCTCGAGGCTGAGGCTGAGGCATCGTTATCGCCCTGGAATACATTTCTGACTTGCCACTTGGGAAATGGGTCGTCCTCACCGACAGCAAGGCATGCCTCCTCCGCTTGCTGTCGTCCCGCCCCAACCTCATACAGGATATAGCCAGTCTGATCACGCAGCCGTACAACAGGCTCCGCGTCAAGGGTTATGTTTTGCTCCTCCAGTGGGTGCCCGGTCATGTGGGCCTGACCGGTCACACAAGCGCAGACGCGGCTGCAAGACGAGCTGCCACAGCCGCTACTTCTGCCACTGCACGTCTGCCCCTTAATGTCTGCAACAAAATGTCCATGGCCAGACTCAGAGAACAAGGAACAGTCAAAAACAGGGACAACGACACAAGAAGACACACAAACAGAGGCTCCATGTCCATGGCCACCCTCCTTAGTCCCGTTCCTCGACCTATCCAGTGTGCCGTCACCACAGCCCTGCTCCGCTTCCTGAAAGTCTCAGGCCTTGAGTCTGCCCTCTGTCTGGGCTTTCTTGTGCAATATCGTGCCTGTACTGCACTGACTCTTTTTCTTTCTTTTTTCCTTACTTTTTCCTCTTTTTCTTTTCCTTTTCTTTCTTTTTGAATACTTTGGGTTTCTTTCTTTTTTGGAATAACAAGCCGGCGTTAGCCTGGCTCACATTTCCATTTTTTTCTCTTCCCTTTTCATTCTATTAAACATATTCCCTTCTCAATTTCTAGAAAATCTGTCGTTTTTCGAAGGTTCTCCGAAAGGTAACTTGAAATAAGCCCAAAGTTTCCGGAAATTGAAACCTCCGGCGAACGCCCCCTCGACCACTGCCAAATGAAAAGTCAGAACCCTACTTATGCTTCACTTTTCCCCAGACTCGGATGAACGGCTCTTCGGGTATCGATATTACAGTGAGCTCTTCTTGGATAATAGTGCGAAATTGAAGCGAACCTTCTCTCACATCTCGCTACGGTTCTTGATTTCAGGTTCATCGCTTCGCTCTTCCCTTTGATAAGTCAGCTGTGAATTTGGAACACCCTTCTGCTAAGGTATGTAGATCTGCTTTCGGAACCATCGTTGTACGAAACCAAATTTGGTAGTGCAATGCAGGATTGGATGCAATACGATAGGATCAACGAAAATAGGGTATGAAACAACTGATGGCAGTTCAAGAAAATTATTAACTCTTGAGGTCGAAATTAGTGCGTTCTAGACGTTTTTGCGTTGTTAAAGCAAAGATTCTTTGGACATTTGCCAAGAATTTGACATTTACCCTCTGTTCAACACTACGAAAAGGTACAACCGCTTTCTCTCGGATGTCAATTACGTCACGAGCCTTCTGTATCTCAAGTAGTCTGTCAGCACCCAGTCGTTACCCAGTAGACGCAAATCATTAGCCACGCACGTTACTGTAGTTTCACTCAGTTGGGCACATAACTTACAACTCTATGGTTTCGCGGTTTCGGCACTTGCCGGAAAAAAACCGAAAGACACCCTTAGAATATTTTGTTTTAGAAATGCGACACGTTCCGAAAAACTACTTTATTAGACGCATTATACTCCTGCATATGGTGCTAGATGTGCCGAAAATGTCTTCCTCCGGAGCATCACATTTTCGTCTTTACTCCTCATCGTTCCCAGGAGGAATGTGGGGAATAGCACCACGCGGAGCTGCTAGCGTCTAGTGCAGGGTAAAACCTTCCCCTGTAACACTCTGATCAGTGGGTCAAGAGAATTCAAGCGCACGTGGAACACGGCAACAAAGGAAGTGGATTTCTTTCCGTTCTCAATGTCCTCCAACCAAGCTGCTCTCGCTCCATAGTGCTTCTCCAGTGTGCATTTTGGCGCAAACGTTTATTTTCTTAATAACACTGAATAATAATATTAGAATTTGATAAAACATATAAATGCCGAAAAACAACCGCCGAATGTTCCCGGGAGTAAATACCAAAAACGCGGAACCCGATTTACAACGTCATACCCAAGGTGGAAACGGTATGATTTTTCTGTTGAGTTTTGACGACGTTTGTAACCTTTAGAAGTGTGCTTGAACACAGCAGCCGTCATGAACGTAAGCTTTGCGCCATTCTTCTAAAAAATATACAGAATAATTGCAAGGTCATCGCAGACAAATTACCGCTTCGCTATGAATGCAGCGAGAAGGGGGTCGCTGGCTACGGACCCGCGAAAGGATGGAACAAACTCATCCTTCCTCCCCACGGAGTATTTATCTGTTTGATGCAACGTACGTAAGTGTCTCTTGAGGACGGCAAACACGTTGCAACTCCCAAATTATGCCATTTGAGTCGCTGCTGTTCGCGCGTCGCATTTGCGTGAGCTGCGAGTTTTCCTTTCTTTCTGTCTTTTCTTTTTTTCTTTTTTGCCTAGTGCTAAATGACTTTCGCAGGCCATGAAACGTCGAGATTAAAATGGAAAGAGTTTTGATCTTCTTCTTCTTTGAGCTTTCTCCGCGCGTCTTTGCGACTGATTTTGCGCGCCGTTGAATACCCGAAACTCTGAAGCCTCAATTTCGGGACTCTTTTTGGGGCAGTTCCATTTCCAATATCGAGCGAATTTCTTGGTGGATCTGACTAAGTTCGCAACGGGCTCTCTAATTCTGTAAAAAAAAACAAAAAAAAAAAACACGCTAGGTTGACTTGGGAAATTTCGGAGTTCAATTAAAGAAATTTAATTTCTTTTAATTGAAATCAAATGACAGTATTTTTACAAGGTGGCAAATTCAGTTGCCACACAAATGCCGTTTAACCCCTATTTTTCCGTCGACCCGTTTTTTTTATAAAGTCCGAATGACACGTTTTTTGAAACACCCTGTATACCGGCGTGGCGACGTTTGAGCACTTACAAACATATGCTATGCGTGGAGTCAAAGAACTCCGGCTATTTCTTTCCCTAATACATATATACTATATATGTACGTCTATACATGAGGCCTGTCGCGTGTGAAAATGACGAAGAAGAAGTAGCGCGAGCCATTTATACAGCCAGGAGACAGAAAGTTCCGGTTTGACTTGAACACACCCCTCGTGGTTCATCATAATGAGCCTGTCAGATGACGATGCAACAACGACTCTGGCAATGTCAAGTGTACACCAACTCGATTTCGACCAGCATTCCTTTTATGTTCCTGTAAACTGCCTCTTGTACAAAATTTGTGCCGATTATTTCTTTTCTTTTTTTACTGTTTCGTAAGGTAAGCAGAACATGAAACAACATATTCTGGTTCAATATCTCTCTGATTATCGATAGAGCAGAACGAAAACTGGCGGAAACAAAAATGTACGAACACGGCAATACAACAACTGTCTCGTCGTCCAATTTTCATGAGTGACGAGTAACGTCCTTAGTGTACCATGCTTCATTGACGAGGACACCTTCAAGCCACAATCTTTGCGAATCAAGACCTGTACACCGAACTTTCACATTATCGCTCCATTGACCTTAGAATAAGGAAGGGGGCGGTCAGCGCAGCTATGCCAACAACAAGACATGACGATACGTGTCTTCATGAACTGTGAGAAAGACGTCATAAGACTATGAAGACTGTGAGGAACGGACCCCTTCGTGAAATCCATGCAAGCTCATCTATATCGGCACAATATGAAAAGCGAGGTTCATAATTATGAAAGGCGTTTTTTTATCTTTTTTATGCGACAGCATTATTGAAATTCCTCAGAAATTCCTCTCTGTGTCTCTGCTCAGAGAACTATGCTCAGGTGATAGATGACGTCACGGGAATTGTGGGAGAATAAAAGTTTATGGCCGCTGTATAAAAAAAAAATAAAAGAATAAAAGAAAATAAAAACTTCAGTAGTCGCGTAGTATGCACGGGTCCCACGCAGGAAGCTCATTTACTCCCTATATTAAAATAAACTTCACCGCATAGCACGCTCCTAGCCAACCATCATCCCGAGTGACATCGTTTTCAATCAATACGCGCATAAAGGTTCGCAGATATAGGTCAACCATAGGAGCGCAACTGCAAGGTGTCATCATGTAGTGCTAGAGAGGATAACGCACTCTGAGGTTCGGTGTGAAGAAACGATTCATTGATGGATCCGACGGAAATGCATTGAAATGCACTTGAAAACCCCTTTGGAACTCCCCTTCACAACGCTACACATCCCTTCAACGACGCTTCACAAACGTTACACAACCCTTCACCCGACAATGAGCCAAATGAGCCTTTCGGGCTCCCCTCTGACTCAGCTTGGCTGCGCCGTCTCGCAGCCCCCAGTCTCTGCGTTCTTTCGCCGGCGCTCCTACGCACATCTTTTCTAAGCCATAGGGCGACCACGCAGACACGTCTGAACCAGTCGAACACCACAGCTGCACTGGCCGGCGCGCAGCTTCGCGCGTTCTCGACTCGCCCTTTCCTTCCCCCTCCACTCACCGCGCATGCGCGCCACACCTTGGCTACAGACAGACCATGCCGCGATTCCTGCGTACCGAGGACTCTAATGTTGACGCATTAAAAAAATTTTGACGAACCACGACCGCCTTAAGCCGCATACATAACCATCTCGCAACGCAGGTCACCGATGCGAAAGTGATGCGATGCGCTCATCGTTGCACCAGCAGGGAGACCGCATTTTTTTTTTCCTTCACATACTTTTTATGAAAAAGCTATAAGAGCAACGTAGGTCTCGTTCTAGCGGTTGAGTCTTACGGTATGACGGACGTCATTTCGAATGCAGTACGTAACTACAACAGTTATCTAAAATTCATTAATCAACTCTTGATTAAGGCGTTTAGAGCAAAAGCGAGATAGTGGAATGGGAGCCAATGCTTTTTTTAAAGTAATTATATTGATTAAAAAATTTCTGAAACGAACACGGGCGTTGAAATATCCATCGGTGAATTAATTTCGTTATGGAAATGAGCCGAAACCGCGTCAATCAGGATGGCAGGGAGGACCGCGCTCTTTCACATCAGAGTGTCACGTGCTTGGGAACGATGGAGACGATTGGAGTAGATTCTTATCTCCTAGCCAGACCAACCGCTCTGCGGGTCAGAGAAGCTTCATTCTGCGGAGGTCGTGCGCCCGAGAGGTGCGTAGTTTCGGTTTCGGTTTCGCGGTTTCACGGCACGAGCTCGTATCTCGGCTTTTAAAATATCGAATGACTATCAACAAGGATTGTCTCCCATCCTGCTATCTCGCTTTCTTTCCCGAAGACCCCTAATTAAATGGATAACTGATTAATTTTTGGAAATTAGTCATCTTGTACTTGCGGCTACTCTCATGGTTTTTTTTTTCTTTTTTTTTGTTCAATAAAAACATCTAATTTCTGTAATTCCAGCCCCCTGGGTTCTTGAACGTGCTTCAGAAACCTCCAACGACGCACGGTGCTGGAAGCAATCCTTACGTTTCCCCAGAACGCTACAATCCTCGATCAGGATGAAACCAGTGGTCTCAAGGTAAGCACGCCAGCACGCTACCGAGCCACTGAGGCCGACAGCTTAATTGTTGGATTGGATAGAATATGAAAGAAAAATATGGAGAGCTTACTTCCGACCCAGACAGGACTGGCTACTCCTTAATTGTTAATAAGTACATAGTTAATCGGTTGCATGCATAAGCCGTTAAACGGATACTTCAACACGATCAGTGAAAAAAAAAGAGAGAAAAAAAAGAGCTGCACATAGTAGTTGGTGCATAACATCCACAGTATACCTGCCATCAACTTTGTTTCTTTCTCATGTGACGAATTATAAGCGAGAAATCAAACCGAAACAGGAACGTGGAGAGGAGTGACACAAACTTTCCCCTGCGAAGGCCAACGCGTTACGTCACCCTGCGTGGAGCGGACAAGTAGTATACCACGGCGGTCGTAGCCTCTGTGTTACATCTCCGAAACAAAACAATGGACGAAGATTCAGGTTTAGATTACTCAGACACCGATGGAAAGAAACAGCGGTCACCTTGATTCCTGAGAGTCAGGAAACGGCGCAGGAATGATCTGACTAATGCACGGTGACGTTGGCCGACCATAGAAAGAATGAAGTACTTCTATGGACGCTCTGTGGGAGTCAGACTTTTCAAATTCCAAAAATTTTTTTTTTAATGATTTACCTTCGTTTTCAAGTGAGACATTTCGCAACTGTTTGAAATGACTGTGGGAATACCGCAAGCTAGAAATCCATTTGGTTGCGAAGTCTCCCTTTAGAGGAGACCTCGTGCACAAGCTGACAAGAAAAGCTGTGCGTGAGAAGAATGGTTTCCGCTTCTTATCTCACGTTCGCATATTGTGCTGTAATGAGCTGTTTGCGCTCTGCTTTTGTGTTGTATAAACGTTTGAATCGTGGCATTCGTGCATTTTTGCACGAATGCGTAGGAAGTCGTGTCTTACGACGAAGCAAGAGAAAAGCAAGAGAAGGAAGCACCCTCTAAAACACGATTGTAGAAGCAGCAGCTAAAACGAAAAGAATCAAAGCCCTCGGGGCGAAAGCTGAGATCCTTTCTCGAATGCTTGGCTAAAATACGATACATCGAGAAAGGCAAAAAACTGTTTCCATACTTGACAGAGTAAGCGCGGAATTGAATAGGACACCAGCATGTGCTTGAACGTTCGTTTCGTTTTAGCGCCCACGTACGAGCTTCTATTTCCCGGCATGCATATAAAAACACAAACACACAATAAAAGGCAGCTGGATAAAAGGTCACCGACGGAACTCTTCTTCTTACCGCCGTTCCCCTTTTTCCTGTTTCTTTTTTTGCTTTACGTGGGTGCACTGGGATAGCTAGACCGACTTAGTCCTGTCCATCTTCATCATCATCAATAGATGAAGATTACATCACAGGCTAAGTATGCATACCTCTCTTCCACTGTGCAGACATCCTACTCTGTCCCAGAACAAATTCACGTAACGGTAAATACACGCAGATATGACTCTCTAAATCAGACCCTTTCAACGTAAATGTCACGTGAAGAACAGCGACGAATTACGAAAACGTCAACAAGTAATTCACGAAAAAGCTAATGAGTGCCCGTGTCAGGGGGGGGGGGGGGGGTGAACCTGGACCCTTCTCGTTACCCGCTCAATAGTGCTACCTTTACACTTGTTGTTACTCATTGTCTTTAGCGTGAATTACTTGCTAATTGCATCCCTTAAGCACTCAGAGGCTCTACGTACTGTGTTTGTGCCTAGAAGGCGCTCGCGTCGACTCGTCTGCATATCTATACGCAAACGTGTCACAGAGCTTCAAAGGGAACCTGTATGATGAAGATTAAATGACGTTCGCATATCGTGAGCAGACACCAAAACGATTATCGAAGTAATGACTGCAGAAAGATGCTAGAAGCTGCTTTTATATAAATTGACGATATACGCGCCAGCATAAGTCTAGTGGCACAGTATCCAGTTGTTTACGATAACGTGTGTCTTCATGAATCCTGCTTGTCACATTGCCTATGCGTGACAGCCTTTGAGACGCTTAAACTCTTTATCGAACGAGCACTTATAAGCTTAGTGCTTCATTAGATAAATCAGCGCCTTTATTTCATACGGTGTAGCGTGAAAATATTTAGTGCAAGCGGGAAGACTATTTATGTACCACTTAGTCAGGTAACCAGCAAGAAAAATCACAAAGCGTAAGCAACCCTCACACAAACACGCATTAGTCGTACAATTCCATAAGCAGAAGTGGTCCGCAAACTGAATATTACAACAGTTTTTAAGGATGTCTGCTAGCAGCTTTCAAAATGGTAGTTCTTCTACTGAAGACCAACTCGACTCAAACGCAATGTCGCTCAATGACCCTGCCTATCGCAAACTTCCGACATCTTACCAGCACCAACTTACTGCCTTTCCTGATTTGTACATTAAATATACTAATTTCACGTGAGAAACGTGACGTTATCGCACGTGTACAAAGAAAATGAGCAAGATTATTTAGAACTTCTGGGCCCTCGAAGATGTACAGTTCGGGACAGAAGTTTACGGAACATGGCGCTGGCGTATTCCTTCATTGGAGCAGCTCCCTGCTAGCTAGCTAGCTAGCTAGCTAGCCAGCCTGCCAGCTATCAGGAAGTGGTTGAATAAGAAACGGCTGGCCGGCAACGCTTTATATCTCTCAGTATCTGAGCCCGTTCCTGTTTGCTGCTATGGTGTCGCTCCAATGGAGAAGTGCGACGTCCCGGTGTTCCGTGAACCTTTGTCTCAAGCTGTTCCAAAACGTGGGTTTCGTCTCGCTAACGTTCCATACTCATAGACCGCATGGTTGACGGATTAGCATGTCTCAGTGAAAAACTGCCAGAGAAGTTTCCTTCTCTTACCTTTTGATCTTGTTCATTCTTCGTTTTCTTCCGTTCTTTTACTTCTCTCCTTTCTCTTTTCCAGTTGAATAGCAAGGAATATCTTTGAGTGACTGAGCTTTACCCTTTCCCTTTCTCTTTTTTCTTCGAATAAACGTGTATTATCCCCTCGCAGAAGTGTGTGATGCAATTGCATATAGTCTAAAAAAATGAGTGAATTGGAGATTAATTGCACCTTCAAGACCCCTACATTGCAATTACTCCCCATTTTAGTCCCATAGGCCCCAAATATTACTCCCCAGGACTACAAATATCATCGCTGAACTTCGCAAATCGCCTCCTCAATGCAGCAGCTTACGTAAATATGTGCTCTTCGCGAATTTCATGGAATAAGACTATAACTTAACAAACTTAGCAGTTTTCCTCCCACACAGAGGAAATTATAGTTAGCGATTATCTCTCGCGAAATTGTGCCCGATATGGATGTCGCAAGAGTTTAGTATATCCCTCGACATATCACGTTGACGATTTAGTTCAAAGTATTTTCATTCATGCAAACGAATTATGTATTTGGGACTGTTAGAACGGGGCGTAAACTACAGTACCCACTCTGTGAGATTCATTTACTACCATGCATTTACTCCCGAAAAGGTCTACTTCTTGTGGCAGTGCATTAAGTTCCCAAAATAACTAAAATAAATTCTTTTTTCTTCTTAGAGTGTATGAAGGAGGAGGATTTCGTTTGTAAGCAGTTATTTAGATCTTATTTTATTCAACATTCGTCGTCACACTGAGCTTCTCGCGGCTTTTATAGGTTATGTGACTTCTGAGCAACAATATCGTTTGGAAAAGTCTGCGATTTTTACTAAGAACATCGTTATCTCTGTGCCTGCAAGGAAAATACTGAGTCACTGTTTTTTATACTGGCTCAATGGCGGTTCATGGTTTCAGAAGCGTTCAGACCGCCCTTCATACGGCAGGAATTGACCGTAAGCACCAATGCCCATATCTCGGCTGCAACATTTTAGGACTGTACACCGAGTTATAACGTTTGCTGCATGATCATGATACGCGCAAATAAAATGTGTGTACCATACGCCCATTAACATCTGCTACTGACTCTTCAACGAAGGACGGCACGATACCTCACTTGGAAATGCTAAAACATGAACGGCGCAGAAACGGAAGTAAGCTTCTCCACATGGCGCGAAAGTGCAGCAGGCAAAGCACGCTTTGCAGAAGCTTGCGCAAGACTGGTAATCGCCGTTATAAAAAAAATATCGCAGAAACCTACAGCTGCTCAGACTGAGTACAGGGTGTGTAGCGATAAAGTATAGCCACAATGCCGTACGTACGCAAACAAAACGTGGGTGTACTTTATCTCGTCACAAACTTTATAGTACTAGTATGATATACGTAAAGATGTAAGGCAAATAGCACAATGTGCACAACCGGATGTTGTACCCTGCGCTGCCTGTATAACACAATGCCACGTGGGATAGCTCAACAGTATAGCTCAACTTTGTGAAGAACGTTCTTCGTGCGGTTGTTCAACATTCGCTACCGTGTACTGACTGACAAGCGTGATTCTGTTTAAGTTCGCATCATCTAAACCTCTTATAATGGCAAATGGTAAAATAACTATCGGTTAATGCAAAGTTTACGCGAAATACCATGAAGTCAAAACAGTAAATTGGTCCGGGGGGGGGGGGGGGAAGCATAATTTTTATGGCAACAGCGATCCACCGAGGGTCAATAAGAACAAAGCATAACATATTAATTAGAATGGGAAAGAAAGTATGTAATAGTTCCTCTATTGGTACAAAGTGCATAAACGAGTTTGACGTTGGAAAGGAAATTTTGCCTGCCCAAAACTGAAATTAGACAGTCTGGTCACCTGAGTAGTTGTATGATTACTACCAGTAACTGAACAACAACGTTCTTTAAGTGCCGTGCTGGCGCAGAGAAGAAAAAGAGCAAACTACTGCGTACACATTAAGAAAATACGCCAGAAAACTGCGTGAGATACGTCGGTGTTAATCGGACTTCTCAGGTAGGTGTATCAAGTTGACAGGAAGCGCTGTATGTGTTTTCCTCTGCCCCCAGTTCCAACATGGCTTGGTACTGCTCTCCAATGCGTAGTGAGTTTCTGCCAAGATTGATTTCCAAGACTCCTTGCATATTTTACTAACTCTCCTTACATACCATTCTAAACCTGGAAGGATGACTTGAATGCAAGAGTAGAGCACATAACGAAACTTAAACGAGTACAAAGTTCACCCAAACCTTGCTCTAGTTCCTTGGCTATAAAGCTATAAAAAGGACAAAAATATGAAACAAACCATAAGGCTACCCTCGTTCCTCCAATTCCAACGGCATCCAATACGTACAGCGTTAAACGCGACAGCGAAATCGTGGAAACGTGGCTACGCATATTCCTTTCCCACTTTATCGTGTTACATCTACTTTGCATGAACGACAGAAAACTCGTATATTTTTCGCCACACCTATTCTCCGTTGCGAGAAGAACTATTCGCGCGGCCTTGTAAAAGTCTGCGGAAGGCAAGTAAATATTTGCGGGATCGTTCCCAAATCGTTTCCAATATGCTCCCCGGTTTGATATGGCGAGTTGCGAATGACGACAGAGGTAGTGGAAGTATATGGGATGATTGGGGGGGGGGATAAAGAAACGGCAAAAAGAAATGTGCGCCGCACTAGTAACACAGGAGAATGCTCTTTCTTATAATAGGGCTTCTTTTTTTTCAGGGCAATGTATATCCGTAACGATTTCGCTTATTCCACAGCTGGAGAGGCCATCAAGTACAACATGAGCGCCAGAGTCGGTGCATCAGATCAGAACGGCCTCCAACATATGTAACTCATTGTAAATGTATGAGTATGAAACCTGAGAGTAAAGCTCGCTTTGGTCATCAAGTGACGCAAAGTCATAAAATCTTGGACGAAAGGTTTGCGGAAAAGCAGAATCCAATTTTTTGTTCGAAATGGTTTTTACTGCCACCTCCGCCGTAATGCCTTCTTTTAGTGCAGCTGCTGTTCATTTTAAATACATACGGTGGTTTATTTATCGAACGCAAGATACAACATACATGGGAAGGTAATTGAGGGTATACGGCATAGCTTCAAGCCAGCTTGTGGAGAAACTGAGTCCAGGCACATCTACCGGAAATAGACACACATAACGTTTGCTCATCTTTTTCTCACGAGTCATACTTATACACTATAATTTGACCTGTGAAAAATTTTGCTGGCTTGAGTTGTATGTTTGTCCTTGTCGTGTGTTTGTCCTGTTCGTCTTGCTGTGCCCAGACTCAGGCTTTCCACACTACGGGAATGTAAAGAAGGAATCTATGCTACGGTGTCAACAGAGTTTCCTACTAAAAGGCTCCCGTAACACAGAATGAGGATTGATTGATTGATTGATTTTTAAAAGAAAAAATGTAGATGTTATTCTCGAGCCACTCGGGACTAGCTACACCAGGACGCGTTATTACGAAAAGAAAGGGAAACTACACAAAACTCGACGCTTTGAAACGGAATGGAAGCAGAATAAATGAGAACAGAATGAGGAAAACTACGTAACGTGCATAGGGACATGCATAGAGTCAATTCAAATTGACGAACGTTCTGAGTTTATATCTCAGTAACTTCCTGAAAAACGATTTCTACTCTTTCCTTGTAGAGGCAAAGAATTATACGGCCTCGCATCAAAGCAGATACCTAACTGTGTGCTATACAAACTGCTCAGATCAATATACAATGTAGTACACATTAAAAGTTATATTTTTCTTGTTTCTATTGCAACTCTGAAATATTTATTTCATACGCGGCAATTTTCTCGTCATAGTGGAACGAATCAGCAACATACATGCCGTCTCGCTCGTTGGTGTTGTGCTCACTGGAAGGTGGTGGGTTCAAATCCCACCACCAGCTGTGCTGTCTGAGGTTTTCCCTGGGTTTTCCGAAGACTTTCCAGACGAATGTCGGCACAGTTCCCCGTGAAGTCGGCCCAGGACGCATCCTAACCCCCCCCTGTCCCCCACTCCTTCCTGCTGTCCTATCTCCATTTGTCCTCATCTTTACGGCGCTCATAGCCACAGTTTCTTCGCGGCGCTAACACAAAAAAGCGCAACATGCATGATACAAGATGCACTCAAGATGAATTTTAAATATCACGAGGAACAACCTTCGTGCTACAAAACAGGTAGCAGGCATGAAGTTAAAGTGCCCGTTCATTCATCACACACACACACACACACAAAAAAAACAGGGGCTTGGAAAAAAAAAACGAAAAAGCGGTAGAGATCGAGAAAGCGTTGGCGGTGATTTTCGTCTGGGAAACGCATACGATTCCTAAAGAGGGCGAACAAAGGAAGGCTGACGTCAGAGCAGAACAAGGGGGTTTGCAGTTTGCTGTAACCGCTGAAACCGTGAAAGAGATGATAGACGGCATATGTACGTGTATGCAGCCTTGCCCTAGCCTTGTTTCTTTGTGGTTTGGCATCGATGAGCCTAACATACATTCAGCGAGTTAAATGTACCAAGATTTTCTGTTCGCGCACTTTCCTTGGATTACTGTTTCACGTCAGGACTCTGTTAACACGAGAGCATAGTGCGTAAATTACAACAGGGCTGTGTATGCTTTTACGAACATTACAAAACCCAAGCAAATTGAGCCCCAATATGTAGGTGTAGGTGTTGCTTGGATACCAAGACCGTATTACGTGGTTTTTTAGCTTTTAGCTGTAGAAATCACTTCTTGACTTGTGACATATATCGCTTGTGTAGTTCTTGGCACGCATCAGTAAAGTTATGTAATTTCAGAAAGGAGTGCAATTACGACTCCTGTCCTATGGCCTTTGGAGTACGCACAGCAATGTAACAAAGTGTATTATATTAGGGAATCTATTGGTCTCACTATATTACTTTAATTTTCGTCCTTCGAGTGTACCTGACATACCTGTAAATAGTCGCATTTACAAAGGAAAGCGTTTACACGTACTGTTTTTTTAACACGTCGGCTGTTGCCGTCGTGCCATTCAACCTTTCTATTGGTCATGCAGCTACCAGAACCTTACGGAAGTTCATGACTCTGCCGCCCATGTCGCCACATAATATGACACTACCATTCTCGACCATGGCACACTGCTCTCGAAAGCGCACTTGTGATCACAAGGCCGTCTCGCCTAACCCACATGTTGTAGAAGTATAGCACAAGGCAAGGATTCGAACCTTCCACTTCCCAGTCATCAGCATAACCTTGGAAACCTTGCAATCAAGGCATAACCTTGAAGCAGCCAACAAAGAGCAAAGTTCATGTCATGTAAGTGGTGTTAGCGTAGAAGAAACTAGTGATGTCCAATCCCACAGCATGCTGCGATTAGATTGGAAGGTGACAAAAATACGTATAGCGTACTTCAAAAAAAAGAAAAAAAAAAGAAAGAAAGAAAAAAGAGTGGCGGTTTAGCGGTAAATGCCAGAGAAATGCGTTAGCATTAAGGGCCTTTTCTCGGCTTTTACACTGGTGACCCCCAGTCATTTGTGGATTTTTTTGTGAAACTTCCGCTCTATACTCGACTTCCGGGTATCCGCTTCCGGTCTAAACCCGACTTCCGGCTGTCCACTTCCGGTCTAACCTGACTTCCTGTTATCCGCTTCCGGTCTATGCCTAACTTCCGGTATTGACTTCCGTTCTAACCTGACTTCCGGTTGTCCACCTCTGGTCTATACTTGACTTCCGGGTATCCGCTTCTGATCTAAACCCGGCTTCCGGTTGTCCACTTCCGGTCTAACCTGACTTCCTGTTGTCCACCTCTGGTATATACTTGACTTCCGGTTCCACACTTAATTACTATACGTAAGTCCATTTAATTAACCTATAATTAGCCTAAATTACTTTCAATTACCCTTTAAATACCGGATAACCGCAGGTTACCTGAGGTAATATTGAATTTCATTTAATTTCCTTAAATTACGTTTACTTGCATGAATTATTCTCGATTTACCTTTAATTTACGTTAATTGCCTTTAATTACATTCAATTACCCTCCGTAACCTGCGGTTACCTTCGGTAATCTTTACTTTCATTTAATCTTTCTCTTAATTACATATTTCTTGTATTTAATTACTTTTAAACTCAACTTTCTTGCTTTATTTACCTCTAATTACCTTTAATTACTCTTAATTACCTTCAAGTACCTGGTAACCTTTTACTGCCTTACTTCAATTTCATATCGCCCCTTTACATCTCCACTTATACCTCTGCCTCGGTGAGGCTTCACCATCTCCCTCTCCCACTTCTCTCTCTCTCTCTCACACATACATGCATACAGCTTTCCCCACTTTGACACTCCTAATGATAACACATTAAAAATATTCATGCTACTACGAATTACGCTTTCTAAAGATAACCATGGGCCTTCAGCCAAGACCTACACATCCAATAACCCTGTAAGGTCGTGATCAGTACCAGCAATTCTTCAACCGTCGGAATACCGTGTATGCCAATACCCGGGATATTACCCACTCCCATATAACCAAACAATTTTTCTCGGTCAACGCGGCAGAGTGCGGAAAGGCGAATAGAGAATGAAGCTGTCTCGCCTTGAAATCTGGGTCGTTTATCAAATGCGTTGCCGTCACCCGCATGGAGGCGTGTACAGCAGCAGGACAATTACATGCTCCCTCGGTTTTCATCTCGCCGTGTTTTCTGGGAGCCGTATATTACAAACCACATTAAGGAGTAAATTAAAGAGTAAAGTAAAGAGCAAATCTGTCAGACAGCGTCTTTTTCTCTCTCTCTTTTTGTCAATCTTGTTTTGTTTGACACACTCTTTTTTTCCTGACCCACACACGCTGAATCATACGGATTTTCGCAAGACAAATTGAAATGTCTAGGCGCAGCAGGTGTTAAAGATCCAGTTGATAAATCAAGGTCCATGGCTCGGGTGGCATTATGCTAGGAACCTTCAAATGAGAAGCCGTTTCACCTAATATAGGAGCAGTTTGTGTTCGAAATATCGACTCCTCGCTAGCGACTTTAATATTAACATGAAAGGTTGAGGTTTGCACCCCAAAAATGTCTTTTGTGTTCATGTACGGTGCTTATCTATATAATTCATAAGATCTCAAATGAGAGGAGAACGACTGTTGCATCCGTATGGACCATTATGGAGCCCGTCTGTTAACTGTACTCAGTGGTTCTCAAATTATATGCTATTCGAGGGAACCCATGATCGTGCGAAAGCAACTTTGAGGGATCTACTACTGCGCAATAATTCAATTTGGATCAGGCGGGCCAGATGCACAAATAGTTCATTATTTAATTTCGAGTAACCTTGCCTAACGGCCTTGAGGGTACAATTAATGGATAAATAAACATTCTGGACAGCAGTGATGATGCCAGTGAGATGTTCCCATTGCTTCGTCAGCATCTCTGTCTATCCTTCGTGTTACGCCGTCAAACTCTGCTATCAGCTCGCACGTCTAGCGTATTTGTGTACTACTTGGCTTTCAGGTACACTGTACTGCAGAATGCTCGTCTCTATACTCGTAGAATGTTGAAAACGCATAGAAGACACTGGGTAGTCGTTGATACAAATGTGGAAATAGTCTTGCACTGACTGCCTAAAATGATACGGCACTTTTACGTCACAAAAAACGATACGTCACAAATTTCAGCTCGACAGTCGTATCACTCCGTAGCGAGCCAAGCACTGACTGGCCGTGGGCACTGGCCGTGGGCGAACCAGGGTACGCACTCTAGTTTCTCTCGACGGTATTCTCTTTGCGAAATCCTAGGACGTCGTTCGCGGAACCCTTGCGTTCCTGGGAGTCCCTGTTTTCGAATTGCTGTACTAGATGAGTGCGATTCTAAGAAGAAACAAGAATAGGTTGGTCCTTGACAGACACGCATCTGGACTTCAGGTTCATGGGGTCAAGTGGCAGGTGTCATACTTGTGCGATTCTTCATTCCATAGAGAGCTGCACACACAAGCAACGAGCCTCGTCCTATCCATCTACCCCCTATGTGCGTTCCAACTTTCAATGCATTGCACTGCCTGGGCATATAGACTAGGGCCTGCTTAACCCATTCGAAAAATCACCGCACACCACCCCGCACGTGCGCATTTCGCATATGTATTGCGTATGCCTTCAGCCCATGTTGTCTATATGGGGGATTCTCTGTGTACGGGTCTCTGGACATTCTTCTACTGGATAACATCCACTGTGTTATGGATTCTAACTAAAGATGGGACGATTCCAGAATTGTACGAATTCAAATCTAAGGAAGGTTCCGCGAACCCACGAATCTTATGAATCTCGAATCTTTGGAATCCTTCCTTAAAAAAAAAAAATTAGCTTGAAAAAGCCAGAGGCAAACACTCTTCTAGTGAAAAGTGTTTTGAAGCAGAACTTGATATATTTGTTAACAACAACTTTATTTTGCGATGATGAATGGGGAGTTTCATCGTTGATATATTTCTTTAGTGAAAAACAAACTCAATAATATAGTTCACTCTCAGGAGAAAATATACCTATATACTTCTTAAATGTAATTTATTTAACATGTTGTTCATCGGCTACAGAAAGTACATGAACTCTCGAGTCTGAATTCCTTCCATAAACCTAAGAAACAATCAAAGTCAAAACCATGTTACTTCTATACTTTTAGTGCAAGAGCTCCTGCTTGAACTCTTTCAGTCCAGAGCAATGTAAACAAACAAAGAAGAAAACACCCGCTGGTCAATCAGGCTTCCGGCGAACCGGACGCTCCAACTTTAAAAAGAAACAAACAGACGTGGTTGGTGGGCTCGAAAGATTCGATTCCCGAATCCCTGCCTAGGACTCGAGGATTAGATTCGTCCATTCCTAGTTCTAACAATTCCGGAGGAACACTTTCCCTTGGGTATACTCCACTCAAGGAATCCATCTGGCAAAATAAAGCCATTTCCAGGCACTCTATCCGAGCCTACTCCAGACGGAATTCTATTGAAAAAATAGTGATGTATTTTATCAATTGCAATCAACGCCGGTATATTCTAAGTGAAATGGTTCACCTTATGGCCCTACTAGCAACCTCGCGAGGAAAGTTTTCTTCGTTCGTTTTGACTACCGTAATTTCTCGCGTATTATGCTTATGCGCGATTTTTTTTTTCTCACGGGCGCTCTGCGGCGTATCCACCGATGCCGGTTTTAACGAAAGTATCTCTGGAAAGGGCCGACAGTATCTCTGGAACAGCACTGCCCTGCCGATGCACGAACAGTGCGTAACAGGGACGGGTCCACATTCGAGTAGATTGATCGTCCTGGTGCATTCCCTCATGCAGCTTTAACGAAAGTGGTGACAGTGATTCACGCCTTCTGGAAGACTACTGACCCACCAATGCACGAAAAACGCCCAACAAGGCACAATCCGGTCGTTCTAGAACTCTAGAACTGACATCATTTGTTGTACACTGTGCCGATCTCGGAGTATGGACCACAGGGCTTATGGCCTTCTTATCGTCTCCTTTGTCGCACAAATCAGTCGCATCAGTATGTGCCAGGAAATTTTAAAAACGTTCCTAAAAACGCGTCCTGAGGCTTACCTGCGGTGCAGCTGATACGCGTGAAATTACGGTAATCAGGTTTTTAGTCGTGGAAGCTAGAAAGGCACGGTGCGATGGTGACATCTCTTCCTTTCAATGCGGTGGCGCTGTTGCGATTTTTAAAAGAAGAATCGGGCCAAAATAGCACGAAGAAATGGGCTCCAATGAAACGACAGATATGGAGGTCATTATTTTGTCCCTCCGCTAGAAGAGTGCTTCCTCCCTTGCTCTCAAATGTGTAGGAGAACACGACCTGTCGCTTTTCCAGGAAAAGAAGAAGCAACCCATTCAGTTGTAGGGTCCGAGCACATGTACCTACCATTCGCGGTAGTCACTTGTAGAAGAAGCTATCTAGGTCAGATGCGCGTATAATTACCTACAATTAGGTGCCAATCAACGACGCTCACTTAAAGAGACGGCATTCTTGGCGAATGATTGGACCTCTCATATTAAGGTGCCCGTGACTCAGGAAGACAGTAGATTGACGGAGCACACCTTGCATGTCTTGAGGTAATTAGATGGATTAGGTCGCGATAGCTGTAGTGACGTGACACGACACGCATGTTGCCTGGTCGCGAACCCGTCCCGAAAGCCCGTGTCTTTATTGGTCTTGCTTCAAGTAGGCTACACACTGCGATGAGCACAACGTGAGCGCCCTCTGCTCACTACATGCGGTCCGTCCGCTATTTGTTAGATAACCATACTAGAATAGCGTCGACTGAGAACGCTATTAACGAGCGTGCTAATTAGTCGTGAGTGATTGAATTCAACGTACATCGTTGAACATAGCTTCCAATCACTGTCTTGTCCGTGTGACCTTCACAGTTGTTCGGCTTCGCCTCGTTACTACCTAATTAGGCAGACAAAGCATGCTTTACAGAACATGCACAGAGGACAGCGCATAATCATGGAGGAACCGCTGAACAGGCAAAAAGGTGGCTTTATAGCCTCTTCAGTAGTAAGGGTTGAAGGGATGAGAGCCGAAGTTCTGCTGACATAGAGTTTCTTTTGTATTCCACAGTGTAATCAAGAGTAGCTTCGCTTTTCACAGTGTTGTTACAGTTTAGACCAAACATTACCATAACCTTTACCCATCTCTCATCAGGAGTTCTTATAAGGAACTTATGCACTGGGTTCCCACGAGAAGCCAATGTTAGAGAAAGAAATATCTAATCATCCAGTTCAAGGAACGAAATATATATCATATACATAGAGGTGGGACTCCCCGCCATGAGGAGACTGCCTGCCGTCACTACGTCTTTTGTTTTTCCTTGTTGGACAATTCAACCCATAGAAGACGTGTAAGTAAGCATCTTACCATACTCTAGTAGGAAGTCTACGCGAAAGCTACGGTTTCCTAAAATATGTATCGTTACATCATAAAAGTCAACACAGACGACTGGGAATGAGATTAAAGCGGCGTAAAGCGATCCCATCTCATGAGAGTAGAACAGACTCATGCCAACTACTTCGGCATGTACAACCAATTTGAGAGAGGCGCAAAAGCCCAGCCACGTAATGAAGTGGGAGCTTCAATACAGCAGAAGCAGGCTATTTCGGGCAGCGCATATTTTTCGTAGAGTCTTTCAAAGTCATTCAGAGTCTTTTAAACCCAAGAAAAGGGTCCTATTGGCGTATGAGATAAAGAGATTTCATAATCCCATTATCACATCGGAGAAGTGAAATGGGATTTGCAGAGGAAACACAAAAAGTAAAGAAAAAAATGTCTTGATGACACAACATTAGAGACCTTTTTGTGCCGCCGACAGTTGAGTTTATATATAGTGAGTATATATGAGTTAATAAAAGAGAGGAAATTAGGGAAGACAAGAATGAAAAGGTACAATCCCAAGGTATTCGTACAGCCTACATGGGGCGAAAATTGAACAGTCGACTCGATACTGAGAGGTTAAATAGGATTTAATAGCGTTTCTTTTATGTCACTGAGGCGTTGGAGTGGGCTGTGGACTTCGGAGTGCTGCTCCAGACGCCTGTATCGCTGCAACTGCTGCGGTGCTACAGGCAATTCGTGACGCCAAGTCATAATAAGCTCGCATCCGAGTCAAAAGAAATGCCTGCGTGAGTAGACATACCGAACTTTTTCAGTTCCAGTGTGGTTGAACGTCGCCTACTTACGTCCAAGAGAAACTCAAAAGTCGCTGTTGAGAATCTCATGTACAGTGGAATCTGCAAGAGTGATTTATCCATTGAACAACGATACTTCCAGTCTTGGTTTGTTAACTATCACATTATAGCTATCACACATGTGATGATGCACGTACCGTCGACGCTAAGGCGATGTGGTTGAGAAGCGTATCTGGCTGTAAATGTTAAAGAATCAGTATTTGCGATTAACGCTTCTCGAGTATTGTCATTACCTTCACTAGGTGAATGTTTAGTATACATCTTTGTGCCGAAAGGTAAGGCGCAGCAACGTTGAACAAATTTTTCTTTCAACCTCGCACATTAATGCTAAGCAGTTATTTCAAAATTTCTATCAGTTTGCATGCTTAAAAATATCTCTAGGTTCCGAAACACATCACCAGCACTCAGCAAAATGCTAAAGGAGAAGGGCTTTTTTCTTTTTTTGATAAAAAAGATGACTTCAAATTCCTGACACTTCAGTCGCAAAGCGCTGAATGCACGTTTCTTGTCCAATCGAAGCTTGTCATCTTTGCTTTTTCTCGTCGTTTTTGTCTAAGAAGTGCATCATGTGCGTCAACGTCATGCACATAGAAGAGACGAAAAGTGAACAAGCGAACTGGTTCATGGGCGAGGAATGCATATCCCTGTGTGCCTTTACGTATCGTGACGTCCGTCGTGTTCCCCAAACTCAGGGATATGATTCCTCATCATGCGCATATTTTCTCACTATAAATTGCATACCATAAGGAAAGTCTCGTAGAGGGCGTCACATGCAGCGTACATGGCATAGGTGAGGCAGCGGATCATAACGAACGTGAAAGCTGCACGCATTCCCCGCATGTCGTCCTTCAAGAAACAACGGAAATACTGAGCATGTATTGGGGCAAATAGAACACAACAACAACAACTTCATTTTATGATGATGAACGGGGAATGACGGGGAATAATGATGAATGATGATGATGAATGCAAATAGAAAGTGAACGCATTGTGCAGTGTTGCGGGCATACCTCGACAAAATGCACTTGTGAGCATGCTTATTCACGCTCACTAAAGCTCAGTGCAGCGAATGGGCTCAGCATGAGTGCGCAACTGGAGAGATGAGCGCAAGATGAATGGGTATAAGTGAGCAAACGAGAATCTGAGCATGAGCCCACATGCGAGCATGAATCAGCACACGAGAAGGTAACCATGAGCATAATTCATGAGCGTGAGTGAGCAAACGAGGAGGTGAGCATGAACAAAACTCACTCATGAGAATGATCATTATAGCTGGCTGGGTGTGCCTAACGAGCTGAGTCTATAGGAAGAGACGCAACACGGGCGCATGACAACGCTGTATCAGAGCATGTGTCACAAACATAGGGATCTGCGAGGTGGGACGGCAAAGAGGGATCCGTGGCAGCTCCGCGCGCGCGTGCGTGAGCAACCAGAGAGCTCAGCCTGAGACGGGGAGCCGGATGAGTGAGTCTGAGTGCGCAAACAGAGTACTGAGTATGGAGAGGGTGTTGTTGTTGTTGTTGAATATGGGGTAGGGAAGGTTAGCCTGGTGAGCTGAGTAAGGAGTGATTAAGTATGATCGAGTGAGCGGCAGTCACCAGTGCCGACCCCTGGCTACGGAGCAAGACAAATATCATTTGGCCAGGCGAAGACAAGACAAATATGCTTGGGAAGAATCGGAGAGCTGGCGCACGCTGTAACTTTGGTGTACCCTTGCATGACAGCGCTAAAGATCACAAACCATCACCAAGAGGGAGAGAGAGAAAAAAGTGTTTGGTTAGGAGTCCGTAAATAATACACAAAAATTCACTTCTGGCTTGCCTGATCAAAATTTAAAGGAAATATAAGTCTTTGAATTCTTTAACAAAGGGCGCTTGACGCCACGGCAGAAATCAAACTTCTAATCCTCCAATTGTAAGCCATGAAATGATACGATTAACTTGCGGTTATCATGGCAATGATTTTCTATGATGTTCCTTGAAAAACAAGCGTCCAGCTTTTCCTGATGCATACTACGCATTCTGAAATAGTGTCTGAGAAAGGGATCAAGATCAAGAGCAACGAAACGACGAAGCAACAGCAGCTAGCGTCCAGGCAGATGAGAGCTTCCAATTACAAACTATGTGTTACAAGGATGCATGTTCATAATCTTTATCTTACGTTGTTGGCGCTGACAATCCAAAAGGAGCACATAAAGATGCACATAAGTCGGAAGAGACCGTGGAGACCGGCCCTGGCGTATTCTGGAGCTACTTCTGAAAGAGAAGATGTGGTTGCAGTACGCGTCTTGAGCTTCTGTCAAAAACGAAGTTCACGACGAACTCTACCTGTATGATCAAGCTGGCCGATACGAAGCATGTTGAAGACAGTTTCTCCCAAGAAAGCCAGAAAGTGGTACAACTATGCATATTAGGCTCATTAGGATACATGGATTTAGTACCGTACGCGCACTTATGGATAAAAAAAGATGAAGCTAGAAACAAAAATGGCATCACCTGAAAAAAATAGCGAGCGACTGACACAAAGACCAACAGGAAAAAAATTAACAAAAACTTAGGGTCCATTCACACGATGCAGCCTTGGTGAAGCTCAACTAGGTTGCGCCGTGAGAACGGGTTCTGTAACTTGGTTGCTAGAGTTGTATCACGGATCGCACCAACCAGCGATTTTTCTCCCAACCTTCAGGCGCAACCAGTCAATCACTTGGCTCCTCCTCCGAACACATCCAATCGCAATGGCCCTCTCTCGTGTCGTCACTCCCGACTCGTAAATCAGATTAAATTACGAAGACAACGCTCAGCACGGAAACTCCCCTGGCGTAAAATACTGATAAATAAATACAATAAACAATATAATCAATTACAAATACAATACAATATACGATAAATAAATGTAAAATATTTCACGAGGATCTATTCCAGAATACGTCAATGCAAATGGTCAACCATATTTTCAGTTCTTGCTCTCGTGTGATTGGACGAAGATGATGATCATGACATTTCCTCTAGGCACTATACGATGCGTCGAGTTGCTCACCATGTGAAACGAGACTACTCTCTGGAACTTCAATTGCGTGCAACCGTTGCTCGAACGAAGTTGCAACAACAGTTGCGCCTTCGTTGGCAATCCACGCTAAACGTACCGCATGTTTTCAACTTCTCTAGAGAGTCCGCCACGTTTGGAAAGGAGGGACAGTCTAATATCGCCACCGTCTTGGGCTTCGCCTCCAACCCCCCCCCCCCCCCCCGGAACACCTTGAGGCTCTTGAGGAACCTAACATAGACTAAATGTACCTAGCTACGTAAGCGAAGCTAACCCGACCAAACAAACTTCACCGCTTCTCTACCTTTCAGAGAATGGCGGCTTCAGGCTTTACAATGCCGTTCCCGCTGTTTTCCGTGCAGCGCTTTAGCCGTGATTTGAACCGGCATAGAAAAACTTCTAGCGCACATTTCCACACAAATCTTACATTTTTAGATTCCGTATGTAGGCTCTTTCAATTACATCTATTGTTCGCCTCTAGTATGCGCTCGCTATCTGCCCTCTGCCATCAAAAAAAGCCAGTGGTCCCGATACAGAACTACATCCGTTCCTTTTAAGCAAACAACATTAAGCTGAGGAAGAACTCACGGCATATACGAAAACAAGCATGCTGACACCAGGACGAGACGTGCAAAAAGCCATGGCGAACTGCGTGCACTGTTCTCCTCCTTATCCTCTTCTTCTTCTTGTCTTCTTCCTCTTCCTGCTCAGTGTAAGTGGCCGTGACCCACACTCTTAAAAATGATGGTGGTGGTGGTGGTGATGTTGAAAGGGCTTGCCGTTGTTGGCCTCACGTATGTGGGCAACGTCACGACTGACGCCCTGGGGAAATGTGCGTCCTGGGCCGACTTCTAGGGGAACTGTGCCGACATATGTCTGAATGCGTCTGAGGAAAACCCAGGAAAACTCTTAAAAATGAACTTCGCCTCATAGCACGCTCCTAGCCAACCATTATCTCGAATGATATCGTTATCTGCCCTGATTTGTTGAAAACGGGGGGGCGTACGCCATTTCTGTGACACTTATGCTGTTCATAATTGTCACAGAAAAGGCATACGCCCCGTGTTTTCAACAAATCAGGGCAGATAACGATATCATTCGAGATAATGGTTGGCTAGGAGCGTGCTATGCGGTGAAGTTCATTTTTAAGAGTGCACAAAGGATGGCCAGTAAGTTTTACCTTTTCATTTGGCACACGTTCGGTTAGGGTCGACTATCGCATTACGTCTATATTTATCGTAATCTTTGGTAGCGTCAAGATGGGACAACTGCATTGACTACTGCAGCGGAGACGAGTCAACTGGGTTAAGATTCCATTTCTTCGAGAAGCTCATTTTCAGCCTTCTCTAGACGATCTAGACTTTCGTAGACACTAACTTTTAATTGTACACACGAGAGGCCTAATTAAAAATGGATCGTGTGACAAAGCTTTGCTTGATTCGCGGGCTACATTCCGCCGCTTCTGGAATTACACACTCAGGAAATCGTCTTCAGCACAGACGAGCTTGCAACAAAAGAACGGTGTCACTTTCAGAAGCAAATTATCTCAACTTAATGGACTGCGCAAAATTAATAGCAGCTTTGATTACGCAGAGCAAATTTACTGGACACGCCGGAACGTTCAAGCACGCATTAGTACATGATAGATGACTGGGCTTCCTCGAGTCGAAATTTCGCGCTTGTGCACTTTGTAGCGCATAACGAAACAATGAAAAGGGAGGGCGCTCGTGTTGCTATCGTCCTTTCTTTGCTGACCACCCCTCACTGTTAAGCACGGGGCACGAGAATAACTAGAGCTTTTCGCTACCCTTCGGCGTTGCGACACAATTATATACAATTACAACACAATTATATATAATGGTGTTGTAATATAAAATACAATAGGATAACAATATACGATTATATACGCAAGATATGTATTTTAGCGGTGATACAGATGTTAGATGCTCCACGACGTTGAATTGCCTTTCAGAAATTTCAGAAATAAGTGGCGTTCGAAATGAGCATCATTTATCACATCAGCAGCATCATCTATCATCAGCATCATATATCGTCAGTCCGGGAATGTGTAGAGCGTGTTAGTAGAGGTCGCCTTTGTTGCACGGGACTTTCCTGACTAGCGTTGTGTGTCCAAATAAAATCCGTTGCTAGTTGAACGCCTCCGTGTGTGTGTGCCGTCCTGTCCCTCCGCGTTCTTAATCATGTTCATCTATCATCAGTGCGTTTTCTCGTGAAAACCTACACCGCCACATGGAATGCTCGCGTACTTCACAATATCGTCTTAGGAGCTCAGAAGTTCATTCGAGGGTAGCCGCTGGGAGACAGAAAAGAAATCATTTGGCTTACTTCCGGGATATCTCTACGTGGACAATCAGATCACATCATCACGCGTTACAAGCTTACGAAATGTCGATATGCTTCACAATACAGTTCATATTGAAAAGGAACGGAAGAGGGTAAATTAACAAGTAACGAGTTACCAATTGTTGTAATGAAATTCGTTACTAGTCACATTTTTGCAAAGTAACTAAGTCGTTCCATCATTATTAGCAAAAGTAACGTGTTACATAGAACAGTAGTTCAGATGCCCGTGACGAGACATTAAGTCAACATGCATCAGTTTATCACACAGGTAACATATTTATACGACAGGTAAAGCAGTTTATTAGTTAGGAAGTGTGGCGTATCGTAACGCAGCGGAGGAACTTCTCCAGTTCAAACGTAAGCGTGTTGAGGCGCAGCGTCAACTGCGTGCGAGGGGGCAACCAACGCAAACCGGGTTTGTGTAAAAAGCGACAAGTTCAGCGGGCGAGAATGTCTCGCGAAAACTACTTAGAGCACCAACCTCATCTACAATGCAAGCACGCTGGCTACCCATAGTTACTATCCATCATCTCTACCTACTATACTCTCGAGATTTCCGAAAGGATGATGCAGCGGGCCATGGACAACAACAACATAGGGCCCCGTAACGTGTACAGCCTCAATGAACTCCGACACAATAGAGCGTTTTAGTAGATCACACGCTATCGCGTTTGCGTACGTAAGGGATAGCGTTGATGGTTCTGGCGCACGCCCATAGCAGAAAGAGTGCTTCGCACAGTGCGCAGAACCACCGACGCTATCCCTTACGTCCCCAAAGTAGATTGTTGATGTTGATAGCGCGATGTCTAAAACTCTCCAATGACTGACCTGGTACTGGCCAAGAGCAACGTCTTCGCCCCTGGTGGTCAAGTACGTCAGCTACTTCAGCCTCCACATGCCTCTACCAACACCACCTAGACGCATTGCCTCCTCTTTCTCTTTCAAATAAAAGTCAGGATTCGTCTGCTACGATTCATCATTCTGCGAATTCATGAACCCGCAAATGATTGTAGCTCACCTGGAGCCTGCAGACCTAATATTTAGACAAAAGGTGCAAGACGCTTTCCAGAACATCAGTTTTGAGAAAGATTGGGATGATTTAGCGCTTTATTTCCAAGTTGTCCCATTTAGTGCGCGGGGACGTTCAATCACAACTCGCAGACGACGGTGCTTCGTCTGCATGGCCACGGCCACTGAAAGCACGTTCGTGATTGGCTACGGCCGTTGAAGACACGATCCTCATTGGCTGTTACGTCACGTCGACGAGCAAGCGGGCTTCTTTCTCTATCCAGGTGGTGTTGCTTGTACTGGTCCATCATCGGAGAATGCCTACAATGAGCTCTTAAATGCTATCGCATTTCAGTGACAGTCTGCGCAGCGATTTCTGACGTAATTTTGCTTGTTCTCTTTTGCCTCTAGTGCTACCATATCCGCGAAGACATACTAAATGGCCTCAGCATCCGAGACGGATCCTAACAGATTGTTATTGAACGTGCGCGCGTCTCGTTCTCTCTCTTGGTGCATCGAAGTCACAGATAATAATCGAAAATACGAGACCGGGTTCTGAATGAGGATGACAATAGCGAAAAATGGCAAAATATTTTGGCGGGTTTTCTTTTTTATTCCATATAAGCGTCGCGAAGCAACTGTGGCTATGAGTGGCATACAGACGAGGACAGATGACAGCAGGAAGGAGTGGGGGACAGGGGGGTAGTATGCGTCCTGGGCTGACTTCAGAGGGAACTGTGGCTCCATTCGGCTGTAAAGTCTGCCTGAAAACCCAGGGAAAACCCCAGACAGGATTCGAACCCGCGTCACCTCCCATTCGTGGCGCGGAAAGGGCGATCGCCCTAATCTCGGGACCAGCGCCACTTAACCAATCACGCGCGGGAGCTGTTTTTTGGCATCGTGCCAGGCGCCTTCATGAGCGCTGTAGCTTTATAGGGCCGTCACGTGTTCATGGGATGTCACGTGGTGTTTAGCGCTATAACGCCGCGGATGGAGCTACACTTGCCTCACTTAGCGTGGGGCCGGTTACTCGAAAGCGATGAACAGCACGTGGGTAAAATATCTGAAAATGAAATCTCCGTCTCCATAATCTTAGCAAATGATATGCATTGACGTTGAATGGGATGCCGATGGACACAAATGTTCTAAGTCAATAGCAACCCGTTCCGTTCTGTTTGAGCTTTCAGTTGTCCCATGCTCTCAGAGTTTGCTACCCTTCCGAACGCGAAAAAAATAATGTAAGGAAATCGTTACCTAACAGTTATGAGACATATGCAACGCACACATACACTCAACAGCAACAATAAAAAGGAACCAGTGCCAAGTTCGGAATCTAGTCCTTGTTTGTCTAACCCACTTTTGGTGTATGCGCCTATTGGAGCGCGTGTGAAACCGTATTCTCGCACAAGATATCGGAAGTGCTAGGCGCCGAAGTGGTGGTATCTAAAGTCCCTGAATACTAAAAGTACCGGCAACTCGTCCTTCCCTCCCCCCATGCACTCTCTTCTCTCCCTTTCCCTCGACAGTGACACCGCCAGGATGACTGCACCGTAGCAGACGACAGCCGTGTTATAGCAGTGTTCAAGCAAGCAGGGCGTTACTGTTTTTGTTTGCGCGTTCTGGATATGTTTTCGTCGAATGACCTCGTGAAATTTAGTCCCGCTATGAGAACTGAAGTACCAAGGGAAAAATAATTAAACAAACGCATGGAATAAAGCGCCCACGTGTTTGTGGCAATGAGCCAGATACATTGCGGTGAGGCATCACACGCGTTGTGGATGATGACCGCTGGACGGATTATTATTTATAAATTTTTAAACTCCTCATTGAGGAATCTGGTTTGAAGGACGAACTCATACTCGTTTGCTTGTTCTATTTTCTTCTCAGTTATTTGTTGTTTCAGCAAGCATATACTGTGGGGAAAAAAAAGTATCTTTCCCATAGTTGAGACATATCGATGGCATAAGAATAGATGTAGGAGTAGCTGTCGTAAGGCATTGATTAAGTAATTAGGCTGTTCTTTATTAAAGCTCCCATAAGCCACACTTTGGGTTAATTCGAACAATCTTGAAATTTTGTACGGCCCGCCATGCTTTTAACGCATTGAAAAGCCGCTAACTTCAAACAGCGCCCTTGCTTGGCTCAAACGAATTGGTTCAACTTGGTTGAATAAAGTGAAGTGGTTGGGGACAAAAAAAGTACCCGTCAAAAAGGCATCACACGTCAACAGGAATTTCAGCAAACGACACTGTTCTGTGAGGTTGATTTACAAACAGGAGAACGGTATACTGTTCGGTCAAATACTCCGCACTGTTTTACGTTCTCAAGCATGGATGCAATGTTCAATGACCGCATAAGTGTGACCCATCCGTGAAATGGTCGCGAACACAAACAAAAATTCACTACAGCGGCGCAACCGGAAGCACAATGTGACTATGCGTTGACGATGAAAGCTTTGCACGGCGACAGCATGAGTAAGCTAAGATAAAAAAAAAATAAGGGTGTGTGCTCGACAAAACTGAATGGACGACTGCAAATCACTTCCTTCGCAAAGCTGAGATGGTGGCGTTCCCTCATAAATACCGTTGTAATGTAAAGCAACGCAGAAAGTTCTTGCCTTCGGCATACCGGGTATGACACCCGAACGGACAGCAGCTAATTTTTGCATGAAACGCTGACAGGGGGACTCAGAAACAAGCACAGTCCTATAGTTTACCATTGGCACTCCCTACGTCATCCTGCATTCTGCAGCGGGAATGGCGGCTACGAAAGAGGCTCCGCACCACGTGGTAGCGAAAGCCCAATGAAAGAGGCAATGTGTTGTAGACCGCGTGCGAGAGGAGGAAAGCGGCGATCCTCAGAGGTTCGCGCTACTGTTACGAAGTTTAGTGGTCAGTTACACGATAGGGGAAAAACTAAGCCAGTGCGGAAGCAGAACGTAGGCACCCCATGTAATCCCAGTGTTATTGGACGCATACGTCTCTGCTGATGGCGGTAAGAAAATCCCAGCCTGATCCGCTCGTGGAACCAAACGTAAGACTTATTCCCTCGTAAACACCGCAGGCCGCCTTAAAAATGGATGGTCCTGGAGGTTTGTTTCACCTTGAGGACATTTAGAGAATGAGACACCTTGAGAATTTTATCTTAAAATGTGCTGCGAAGAGTGGCATTGCGTGCATACAAGTTGCTCTGATGTTATTTGGGGAATTGTCCGCGGTAGAGAGTAGTACAGAGAGTAGTAGAGAGAGTGTAAAGTTCCACATAACAAATCGACTTCCAATATGCACGAAACTGCATCTCCAGGCTAAATTATTCGTCTGACAATATCGTCATTGTTTTTTTTTTTTCTATTCTTCGATGCAGAGAAGTGGAGGATGATCTCGGTGGTAATATTTATTTATATTTTTTATTTTATTTTAATTTTATTTATATTATTTATTGATGCTACTGCTTTGCAACCTTTTGTCGCAGGACTCTCTTCTTGCACACGAAGAGTGTAGCTATACGCGTGTGTCTACTTTAGCGTCTGGCGCAAACTATGTGCTTCCCTTGCGTATGCATCTCAGCTAACATAACTTCCAGCATCATTGGTTATCATTTGCGCATGTACTAGCTGTCTGATAACCGCATATACCACATAGCATATAAGGTGCATGATTTAACAATAACAGTGCATAGTAAATAATGCGATATCACTGCCAGCATTATGCTTGCCTGTCATTCTATCATAACTCTCGTTTGATGAATCTCGACCTGACACCTTCCAGCACCCTGCGTTGCGTGGACCCTGTGGAGTAAGACAGCGAGTGTACAAAGTGGGACAGGTAATACGCAATAACATATAACCGTTAGGGTAATGCGGGGAGGAGGGGTCTTCCAGATTCTAGGCACACTGCACTTGAACCTTGACGCTGCGTCACTGCGAACGTAGTTTGCTCAACGCGTGACCAATTGTAACCAATCAGAATGATCGCAACCGATACCAATACATTGTACACCGCTTATGGATGTTACTGTTACTGGGAGCAGCATTGGCGACACCGACAACCCAGCAGATGTAACCTTCATCCCACAAGATGTTCCACGTATTCTATATTCTAGGATCTCGTCTTTACTGTACTATTCGCCTCTCCAGCTACCTGTAGAGGCGTTCGCGTCGTCCTCAAGATGGTGCAGAAAAGAAGGATTGCCGATGACTCTACCTGCCTCTTCACGCCTTCTTCCACGAGACCCGTTACAAGTTGCACGTTTCAAATAACATAACTCGCGTGTCGTTTCCCGCTTTCTTCGTTGTTTTCGTTCACGCCGCTCCTGGAGCGGCATTCTTTTTCTCTTTGCCTTCTCGTCATTGAATCTTCTTTTTCGCAGTATTTATCACTGCGGAACAGGACAGTGCATGTTGCTGTTTGAGTTCAGTAAGCTGGGAAACTCCATCGCATACGAAGGAAAGTTTCGGCATCGTTTCGGGTCACCGCAAGACGTATCGGCTGGCTCCTGCTACTATCATTCATTATGTGCTTCTACTGTGGTCCGCTAGGTAGTGCGCAGTCAGTTGGAGCTGCGCTATGTACGCTACGCCAGTGTGTCTCTGCGCATGAGTGGCGCTGCTGATGGAACTGCTTGCTGTAGTCATCCACGCTCAGACGGGCAACGCCACGACTATCGCAGGGGGGGGGGGGGGGGGTGCGTCCTGGACCGACTCCACGGGGAACTGTGCCGACATTTGTCTTAAAGCGTCTGAGGAAAAAGAGTTGCGGAGAAAGCACGTGACAAAGCGTCTGTCCACTTAAAAAGCACCAATAATGGGGCATTCGCAGGCGCGCCTCAGCACTATTTTTTTTTAATATTTAGAACATACTATCGGCCCAAATGCTACAATAGGAGTGGCAGCAGAACAATGACAAAACGAAAAGAGAGGGAGAGAAGATACAATGCAATATAATTCTACTTAAAAAAACTATCTAATGCTGACATGAAAGTGTCAACGCTAGCACAGTTTATCACAAATAAAGGTAACCGGTTCCACTCGCGAATGAGGGAAAAATGAATAACGGAAGCAATCAGAGTGAAAACTGAACTCAGTGAAAAGTTTATCATGAGCTCGCCGAAGTGGGCGACAGACCAGCGGTTGCAGATACTTTGCCCTGTCGATACTTACCATACCACTGTGAATTTTATAGAGAAATTTCAGTCGGTTCATGTCAAACCGTTTAGACATAGTTGGAATACCAGCCCTAATACGTAATCCAGAAACAGACACGGTCGAATGATACTCATTGTAGATGAAGCGCAAAGCTCTATTCTGTATTTTTTCAATTTTCTGCATTGCGGACTTAGTGTACGGATATGCCAGACAGGGCTTGCGTACTCCACAATGGGTAAAACTAACATTTTGTATGCAATAAGTTTCGTGCCTGATGTAGCGTATCTTAGCGACCGTATGGTGAAAAAGATGAAGCCACGTGGACTTCAGGTGCAGTTGTTTGGGTACCTTAGAACATCATACGACCACCATCACTACCTTGTTTCAGCGCGACCTAATGAGACCGTTCCAACCTGCACAAGGGGAAAGGGAAAAGCTGAAAGGATGACCTACTTGCATAGCTTTGCATAGCGCATGTGGTGGAGTACCTACATCAAAGACGCATACTTAAGCCTGGGCCAATTATCAATCTGGAGAACAGCTCCCGATTAGGGCAAGCACTAAGGAAAGGAGAGGTAGCGGTGATCTACGCTTCTCCTCTGCCAGTTACATGTGTGACTCAATTACTTTTAAGGCCATGTCTTCATGAGCCAACCGACTTCGACAGCCGTAACAGTTGTGGAGAGAGAGAGAGTGTGGTATCAAGAAGTTACAATGACACTGAAACGAGCACGGGAGCACCAAGTTCGGGATCGGAACCTGACCCTATAGACGCGTTTGGTAAAATTTCCAAAGATGCAGCCAATATTATTTTTATTTTCGATAAGATAACGAAACGTAACAGGCATTGTGAATAACTTTAGCGGTACTAATGCACCCAACCATTTAATGCAGCGCTATCGGAACTTAGAAATATCGACCTAGCTGTAGACCCGGTGCACGAAGGAATTATATAAGGACATCTGAGCTACAGCGGTTATTCCAGAAGTCATAGGACGCTACAGCTTCCACTCCTAATGATTGCATGTCTGCACGAATAGTTCCCTAATGAAGGTGACATTGAGAAGAGGGGGACTGGAAATTATGATACGAACACAGGCATGTTCCTAGTCGAAACGAAGGCAATCTGGTGAGCGGCGAGATTAGGATAGGGCGTGGCGAATGATGGGTCTCGCTTGACGGCAACAGAGGACGACTACGGGAGGTCGTCGAATGACTTGCGCAGTTAGGAAGTGATTTCCTCTACAGGCGTAAGATGATCTTGAAATATGACAGCCCGTCGGTCTAACAAGCGAGACAGTGGCACGAATTGAGCATTCACGACAAAGCGATAATAACTCTCTCAATGCATGCAAAGCACATGGATGCCTTTTTCCCGTCGTGCAACGTGCTATTAGGAGAGTCAACTTAGGTTTCCTTCTTCTTACACCATTATATTAGGCCCCCAGTACAAAAACGAAAGTGTTATTGAAAAAAAACAAAGTGTCAGTTGTTCGGTCAGCTGCACACATGCACATTTGTGACACCTGACACCACTTGTCTAGGATTACTTCTTGAAAAGCTTGCTTTTCACTTCTTGACACGGGTGTCATTAAAGGTCAGGTGTCACTTTCCACAAACGTTACTTGAAGGATATATTGTCGGTCTACCAACCTGTGAGGTTGAACTATGGTGAACTAAACTCGAAAAAGTGTGCACAAAGCGAGTGAGGTTCTGATTGTTCTTTGCGTTTATTTCCCTACGTCGAGCGCGAGCACAGACCACAAAGAAAATGAAGAGGGAGATAATTTTAGTAGCAAGCGCTGCCCCACGCTTATTTTCATTACTTTCTTGACACTACACTTTCATAATTCAAATTAAAAATTCAAAAAGGTTTAGAATTTGAGTTTAACAAGCAGTTCAACATGGAATTCAAAAACGGAATTCCAAAAATTAAAAAAATCGAATATTCAAAACCAGGGTGTCGAACCGAACCCGAACCCGAACCGAAAACCGTACTCGAACCGTTATTTTTGCCGGAACCGAACCCGAACCCGAACCGAAATTTTCAGAACACTACTGAACCCGAACCGGAGCAGAACCATAAAAAATAATAGCGGTAACCGGTTCGCAACAAAACGGTTCGGACATAGAAGTCAGCACAAGAGTTCCTCTCTATCCCTGAAAGTGCACCTCCCCACCACGCCATCAGTGCTTTCCTATGCCCCGCCGATGTGGACTCTTCGCAGGCCTCCTGTATGTGATCACATTCCTGGTCTTCTGAAGAAAAACTCTGTACCTCCCGTTGTTGCTCACCAACTTACACTGGAGCACCTTAACTTAGCGTACTCTCAACGACTCCCTGTGTACACTGACGGATCAGTGTCTCAAGGCGGATCTACTGCAGCCTTTTATATGCCAAATGAAAACCTTGAAGTGGCGCACAAGCTCCCCTACGAAACATCATCTACAGAGTCCGAGCTCTTCGCCATACTGACCGCGTTGATCCACATAGCGGTATCACCGTCTGGCGCTTGGGTTGTGTTCACGGACAGTAAGGTGGCGCTAGAAGTTCTAGCAAATTATTGTTCCAGAACAATTGGCGGCCTAGACACCATGATAGTCACAATATACAACCGACTTCTATCCTTTGGTCATAGCCTGTGTTTCCAATGGGTACCCAGTCACACCGGCCTGCACGGAAACACCCGCGCAGACGCCTTAGCACGTCGGGCACATGGGGACGGCACCTCCAATAACTGTCTCCTACCACTTTCAGCCTCATCGTGTCGGTTACAGACACAGCGACTCCGTTATAACGGCACTCGGCAGTTTCAAGAGGACGCTGTCCGACTGAACGACCATCTCCGGTCTATCGACCCGTCGATGGATTTCGTTGCCACACACCACTGCTCGCGTGAAGAAACGTCCATTCTACACCGACTACGCCTTAATGCCGCCAGGACACCTCTACTCCTCTGTAAAATGGGTCTTCTCCAGTCGCCCAAATGCCCCACTTGCGCTGTTGTAGCTGATGTGCCACACCTTCTTCTCGACTGTCACAGATTCGACACCCCCCGATCCACGTTGAGACGACGCCTACTCGAGCTGCGGTGCACGGACTTTTCTCTGGCCACTCTGCTCGGCCCAGTACGAGATCACACACAGCGGTCTGTGGCCAAACCAGTTCTGACTTTCTTGAGAGATTCAGGTCTGATGAACAGCCTGTGAACTCAGTCGTGAAATCTAATTCTTCTTCTGTGATTCATCTCATCATTCCTTCACCGTTTGTTAGTCATCTTTTTTTTGTCATCTTTGTCATTAATCTACCTCATCCTTCTTTGATCATCTGTTAGTTTTTCGTTATTTCCAAATTCTTTTTCTTTATTTCTTATTTCTTAATTTTCTTCCTTTAATTCTTTCTTATTCCTTCCTATTTCTTTCTTTCTTTAACTCTTATCTTTTCTTTTTATTAATTTATTATTATTTCTTATTTCTGGAATAGCAAGCCGACGTCCCGTTTGGCTGACCTTTCCCCGTTTTTTTTCCTTTTCGTCTAATAAATATATACCCCCCTCTCTATCCCCGAACGAATACACATCGGTATCATCATCACGCGCCTATATCATGGATTTCAGAAATTTTCACCTAGCAGTCAGACGACGACGTATAGTATCTTTTTAACATGTTGAAGCGCAGTTGTCCTTGTGAGCGCCGCGGCTGGCGCCCCACGCACGCGGTGATGCGGCGTCTACTCTTCAGAGACGAGGTGCCACGCAGACGAATGCAACAGGAATGGAGTAGGCCAGTTATGTAGCTCTACACGACGAATACGTGATCAAATAAGCGCCCAAGATTTCTTTTTACACGTGAGCAGTAAAAATTAAACAAGTCAGAAACATGAGAAGTGGAGAAGGAGCGTACGCAGAACGGTGCCTGTTTGATTGGTCGTGGTTTGAAAAGTAAATGTGGTTCTGCTTATTGGTAGTGCGGTTGTGTCGTGATACATTGCCTTTGTGAGGTGGATTAACTAGTACACTGCTGTGAGCTCGGACAGAGTAAGGCTGGCAGGCTTATTTTCGACGTACTTCAGTACGGTTTCAGATCGATTCACGCTGCGAAGGCAGTGTGCCGGCAAGTACTGTTGTCTATCTTACGCAGTCCATCTTATTAGGCTTCCTTTAAGTTTATCTTGCTGGCACTGTGCGTGTGAAAAAGAGATTTTGGGAACAGACAGTAGCGGGACAACACCGCTTCATCAGCGTGGACTCTATTTGCAATAAGTGTTCATCCATTTCTTATTTCTCTCGCTAAAGAGCTACCTCACCGCTAAAGACGTCAATGCAGACAACAGCAGTAAGCTATTAGCCACGCATTTCCTGATAAAAGCAGTTTTATGGAACATATAAAACGGAAGCGTTGAACCGGTTCGCGAACCGGTTCGGGGCTGCGAACCGGTTTGCGAACCGGTTCGGTTTTTGGCGTGGCCGAACCGGAACTGAACCGGAACGAAATCAAAACAACGCGAACCCGAACCCGAACCGAACCCGTATTTTTTGCGGTTCGACACCCTGTTCAAAACTCAGTAAACGCTAGTATTTGTTCGCTTCCGTCCCATCGCTCTGTTATCCTTTGCAGTTTTGAACAATTCGTTTCTTCTTATAAGAGACGATAAATAAAGAACCTGATGATGATGATGATGATGATGATGATGATGATGATGATGATGATGATGATGATGATGATTGAAAGAAAAATAATGGGGATTGTAGCCCTCATCACGAGGGCCGGCTACCCTAGATCACCTAAGGAAAGGAATGCCAGACACATCCACCCACACCCACTGGAGATATCGCGAAGCGGCGACGAACGCCACAGACAGGGTCATAGCCCGTCTAACAGCTTGGTGTCCCTTAAAAACTGTGTAACGGCTCGCAAAGCTGGCAGTTGAGTGCTCGTTGGTCATGGGCCCAGCACCTTCTGCACTCCGAAGGGTCGATTGTCAACCCGGCCTAACGCGGCTACAAGTCTGTCACGACACTCAGAGAATCTTGGGCACATAACTATAATATGTTCGACGTCTTCGATTGAGCCACAGACTGGACAATTAGGAGAGTCTGCCTTCCCAAGCCTGTACCGGAGTCTTGCACTGTATGGTACATTCAGCCGGAGCCTGTGAAACAATGCCCTGTGTGCCTGTGACAATGACAATGACCTGAAGTGAATAAGTGAATAATAACTTCTCCTTTCATTTCACTTACTCCTTCAGAAAGCACAAACAACATCCGCAGACAACAAGCCACTAATACCTCTTTTAACACATTATGTCGATTTTTTTAGAGGGCAAGGATAAATGCAGCGTGTTACTCTAGACCTTCTATTGCGCGTACACTCTAAACGTTTTTACACCTTACAGGGTGTAAACCCAAATGTGCAGGGCACGCACCTTTTAGGGTGTAGTTTAACACTGTCAACATTGTTAGGGTGTAATCATGTGGAAGGGTGTAATTCTCAACGCTGAATAAGAAAATACGCAGAAAATGCGGATGCGAAAAAACTACTGTTTTCGCATCGAGCTGACAACACTTTCTGGGTATATGCCCAGGACCATCTAGGAATGTATTTCTATGTCATTTTGATAATCACCAAATGAACATATATGTAAAAAGTTTCACTGCATCTAAAGTATTCAGTAAAAGTTGGTCTGCTCATGCAGCATGTCATTAGGTAATTGGTGAACTATAATGCGATCAACTATGTGTATAAGAATGTTATGTGAAGGAAATATATACGGCTATACATAGGCAACTCAAGGATAGTCCAATTCACCAGAACACACTTCAATGAGCTATATGAAAAATGGTATGCATGGCTTGTTATATGCTCTGGTTTCTTTTTTTTTTTTTTTTGCTGAAAACTGATGGAACAGAGAGGTGTCACTTGAACAGGTACCAGAATGTCACATAAACTATGTTTCTGACAATCGTATAGTTGCTGACATTGTGATGTCGTCAGAAGTGTCACGATTGATGGCTTCACAGTTTCAGCAAGTTGTGTAATTATAAAAGAAATTCCTAAAAATGACTTGCCGGTATTTTCAGAGATCTTAGGAATATATGTTGTAAATTCTTAGATTCTTTTCATTTCCCTGTGTTTAACCACAGTTGAATACGATTGCCACTTGCATGTCCATGTGGTAACCACCACTCAGGAATCCACTGTTTGGGAAAGTTGGAAGAGCGTTTCACCTGACGTGCTGAACCTACACAAACTCCCTGATGGCACGCGCGTTATCAATCCATGTCATGCGCTTCTGTAGTGTGACGTACTTATGTCAATTCATGTGATGCGCTCTCTGATTGCCTATGTTATTTCTTAACTTATGTCAAGCTCTCCTTAGTGTGCCTGAATTAATCCACGCCTGGCTGTTCATCATGCCATGTGTTTATTATTTCGTCATGTCGTGCGTTCTTCTAGTGTTTCGTAAGTAATTTTATGTAATGTGGAAAACCTGCCCACTCATCGTCAAAATATAATTGTTGTTGTTGTTATGTAATGCGCTCCCTTATAATTAGGGTTCCGCGTTTTCGATGTTTATTTTTGGGCAGATTCGGCGTATGTTTTTCGATGTTTATTGATTTTCGAGAAATCGGAGTTTTTCGATGTTTTTCCTTGCGTGTACATGGTTTACCCGACAGTTAACGGCGCATAGCAATTACAATGTAATTTCAGTGCTGTGCGCGTCTAACGCAGCCTTAACAACAACAACCAATGCGAATTACCAGTTTTGTGAAATCACAAGAAACTTTATTGCTCCACAGCGAAGTGATGGCGCATTCACGAAACCAACAAAAGCACAACTCATTTAAGCTTATAGTAATAAGTGCAAGCATACTTGCCGAGGTTCTTGTCAGACATTGCTGCGCGCTCTTTAGTTCGCGAGTTCTATAAGTGCTGCAAGAAATGACCGGAAGGCGTTTGTTCACCTTCTTCGTTACGAGGATTCTTCGTATTCACGTGGAGCCGCGATTGCAGGTGTTCTGATATGCGCGCCTGAGAGTTCAAAATCTTAATTTTCGCAAACGTAGTCGGAGGCCCTCTTCCTTTTTCTTCCCATCTACGGTGCCGCGGAAAAACAGGACCGCCGTACGTTGAAAGTGGAGGTGTATGTACTGTAGTAACCTCTCCACTAAACAACTAAAGTCCTGTGACCGAGATTGTACTTGAGGTCACGTCCCTAAAAGGCTCACAAACGCTGTGGGGCAAGTACAATGGCAAATGAGATTGCGACCAGCGCACCCGATCCGGGACAAAGGGATTGACCTTGGAACACTCAATGTGGTCGCAGGTCATCCAACCATATAGCAAATACCAAGAAAGAAGAGCAATAAAGGAAAGCCTGCTTGGTATGTTGGAATCTTAAGCTGGGCATGTGCAGCAATTTATCTGTCATGGTTCCTGAAATGTACCTCTGTATTCGATGTTTTTCGATTAAAACCGAATGAGGGAAAATTTAACCGGCGTATGTTTTTCGATGTTTTTCGATTAAAACTGAAAACGGGGAACCCTACATAATGTTCCCCTGTCATGTCTGGAGTATTCGATCTCATTTCAGTGAACAAAGTAAATGTATGTTCAAGATTCAAACACACCCTCAATACACCCTGTATCAGACCTCACCGAGATTTTCCAGAAAGGGTGTAATACACCATTCTTACACCCTCAAGAGCTCTCAAACTGATTTTTAAAGTGCACATATGGTGTATTACTGCTGTGTACAGCCACTTTACACCCATTTTACATCTTTAGGGGTCTGAAAAGATTTAGAGCGTAGCTCAGATTTGAGAGCCCGAGCACACATGGAACGGCAAACACTGGTTACGTTGCAATGGAATACACAGTAATCCTGCGGGAAGCTCTGTCGGGTCTCACATCTCCATATTTTGGGTTCCGGAAGAAATGGTCCCGGAAAAAATGGTCCCGGAAGAAATGGTCCCGGAAGAAATGGTCCCGGAAAAAGTGGTCCCGGAAGAAATGGTCCCAGGCGGAGAGGGCGGAAAAAATGGTCCCGAGTCCAAAGCTTCGCGTGCTTGCTCCGTAAGCAGTGTAAAGAAAGATTTCCTCATTGACAATTCACCCGTATTTCATTAAGTAAAATAGCTTAACGATGCTTGATACTTAATTAATTGACGAAAAAATTAAAATAAAAGTACTTCCGGGTGGTCGAGAGAAGCGTTATTGCGCACTTATACTTATGGGAAAGACAAGGAATGATTCCGAATTCGCTTGTAATAGACCTCTATCAGGGGAACGTCACTCTGACGTACCCATGACGTCTGGTAGGCAAATTCGAAACCGAAACCGTGCACATGAGGCTTCGCGGGCAAGTGCTTTCCCATCAAAACTAATGACGGCCGCAACTTGTTATTCAGTGCCAGAGCAGTCATTTATGAGTTACCGTAATTGACTATTTTAATTAATGAAAATTTGTGCCTGTTGTGAATAGAAAGTTGTACGGCAGAGCCATACGATGCATTTTTCGTGAATTTGATTTCCAGCGACAGTGTATAACGAAATAAAAATTAGTAAAAAAAGACTACATTCAAACTCAGTGCCAAAAACTTCGAACTCGCTCATTTATTGTGCGACAACAAGTCATGTCCGAAACTTAGAAGCACGCGACTTATGTGCGAGCACGCAAACGCACAGCGTGTCCCACACCCCTCAGAAAGCTTTCTAGAGTCCTCCTGTCGTCTACAAAATCTTGGCAGAGACGTCGAAGCCTTTCCTGCAACTGTAGGGTGGTGGTCCTTTGCCTCTTTGCGGGTGGAGCGCCGGCTAGTGACTGCGTCATCTCTCCTTCTACCGCTGAGTGCTCCAGGTGCAGTGTGGCTATTGCTCGCCATACTGTGGGGTGGGAATGGCCTACCAGACTGCTGAATCTTCTATTCCATGCCTCTGAGTGGTTGTTCGTTCTGGCGCCACCTTCCAATGTAGCTTCATGGACGTTCCACACTTCCGGTGGAAACCGAGGTGGTGTGCGACGAATCCGGGGGTTTTCGTCTAGTCTTCCAACGTGTCGGTATGTCCCGTTCACGTACGTCTCATCAAAGTATGCGATAACAGCTTCCACCCCTTCTGGAGCGACGGCCTTCACGAAGTTCATCCCTGCCTCAACGTCATCAAGGGGAAGGAAGGCCAGGCCATCCAGCATGCCGATAAAGTGACGAAAATCCTCGTCGTCTTGATACCTCGAAGCCAGTCCCAGTTGCTGGATCTTTGAGTACGTACTTTGACATAAGTGAAAGAAGCAGCCTCTTGTTTGTACTTCTTCACCCAAGATGGCCTTCACTGCGTTCATGGCGCCTTTTTCGAAGTCCGTGATGACAACATCTGGTGAGGGCATCATACCCTGGGCACTGCACGCATCGACGACGGCTTGAAAAAGTTCCTCATACGCTTCCTGCGTTTTTGACGTCATGAAAGCGTACACAACTGATACAGCGCTGTCTCCAAGAGGAGCTAAAATGAAATAAAGCTGTTTGAATAGCTTCGGGGCAACATCGAAGTTCCCGTCCATGAACCATAACGTGCTCTCACTTAAAAGCCTGAGCCCACTTACTGCCGCGAACACAACGAGTCGGTTCTCCGCGTCGGGTCCGTTGTCATAGATCAAGAAACGTTCTGGGGTGGAGCCACTCGTCAATGCCCAGTCACCATCGATTATAAGCTCACGGAGGGACGCTGGTTGAGGTGGATAAATCGAAGACCTCTGAGCACGAACACATCGCTTCAGGCTGTCTTCGCATATGAGCAATGTCTTCTCCCCAGCAGTAAGGCACACGGTGGCTTGAGCAACAATTGCAGCTGGCCGTTCTGTCGATGACATCGCCATGTTCTTCATCCTGCACCGAGCCTTGGCAATGTTGACGGCGCCGCTGTCGGGTGGATGGTCGTGAGATGCGCTCACCCTGCAATCGTCTCCACCCTCTCCACTGCACACCACAGCTCCTTTGCAACCAGTGCGCCGCCTGACACAGCGCCAGCGGGTCCCCGAGGCCACTGGCTTGTGTTTCGTATACAGGTAACCACCCACGCACAGTTTGTCACCTCCTTTGTTGGACTCTAAAATTTCCATGCTTGGAAACACGGGTCAGAAATCTGAAAATGCGTGAAAGGTACTACTGAATAAAACATGAAGCGAACAGGAAGCGAACATTATAAGTGTCTCAAATAGCAGTGCATTGTAAATCATCGTGGTCATGTTAATAAATTTGCTGTATAATCCCGTTGGTAGTTCACAGGCGCCGTTAAAATAAATACTTGAACTGAATTGGGTTGAACCGTAGTGGAAGTAAACTTAACAGAACGATAAAACAACGTATAGCTCATTTTGGGTGCCGTGTACTTCATATGCAAAGTCTAGCTTCTGCTCTACACCCTTCGAAGTAAGGTAAGAATTCTACCTCCTGGTGATGTGAATGTCAACACCGTTACATCAACCATTAACATTACGTGCCAAGGAATTCGATAATCACAAAATAGAACGATATCATAAAACATCATGCTTACCAGTTGGACTGGAGATGAAACGATGTCTCGGTGCTCCAAGACTCTAACTGTCCAGAAACATTTGCTAACCCCAAATATATACCGACGGATGCAAGAATAGCTCATTTCCTTCCACCACATTTCCGAGAACAAACAGGGTCAGTAAACCGACGGCCGGGGTCAGAGTCAGCGGAACAGTAGCCCCACATGAAAGTTTAGAATACATCAAAGCACGAAAACCCAGGACAAAGAAGCATGTAAAGGAGATTCCACTTACAGCAACCTGAAAGCGTTTAAGGTGACTCAACGCCCTCATTGCGTTTTTTGTCCGGATTTTCAAGTGTCCGTGGTCAATGCTTTCTGTGGCATTCTTTTACTTTTTTCGTGGGGGAACAAACTGTCCCAACGTAGCTATTTGTACCAGAACACGTGTGCTGGCCGCTACGACAAAAGGTCTTTTCGACCCCCCCCCCCCCAAAAAAAAAGGAAATAAAAAAGAATGATAGGAATGGATGGGCCTCTGCCGTTGACAGGAACCGAATCTCGTAACCACGTGACTCCGAAGTTGGACTATAGTTAGTCCCCGTGTAGCTCTAAGGAGACGGACACCAATCCCACAGAGGCAGGTGGTTTTAACTCTCGCAAACAAAAGCGAAAACACGCGAAAGAATGCCGCCTAGCAAAGATTACATTAAATGACACTGAGAGAAGTCGGCCGAGGGCGAACTATCGGGGTGTATGGGGTTAATGAAGTAGTCCGTATTCGACCGTGTAACCGCGCCCCTCTCACTGCCCACGGACACACGCAGTTGCGCCTAAAGCGGATACACGGCAAAACGACTTTGCACCGAGATATCCGTGCACCGAAATGTCCGAGCTCTGGAATGTCCGTGCACCGAGACGTCCGTGCTCCGAAATGTGCAGCGGATGTGCAGCAAAATGTCATGCACCGAAAGGTCCTATACCCTGTATTGCGATCTCATACAACATTGTGAATTTGGCTCCGCTTCAAATAATCGCACTTAGCGAGCCTAAAATGCTCTTACATCGTTAAAATACGCACTGATCAATATAGACCACATGACGAATGTGTACTGAAGTGGAAGTGGGATTCCAAGCGGAAGACCTTAAAAAAAGAAGTCGGGACCATTTTTTCCGCCCTCTCCGCCTGGGACCATTTCTTCCGGGACCATTCCTTCCGGGACCATTTCTTCCGGGACCATTTTTTCCGGGACCATTTTTGGTTCCGGCTTGCAGGTGTCTTTAGAAGCAAATTATGCTGATATTCCAACATAGCCTGGCCGGGCGAAAATTGTCACCTATACCTAATAGCCCCGAGGCAGGTCACATAAAAAGCGTTGGCTTAATCAGTGATGGTCATTTTCAGGTGCGATTAGCAGAGTTCGAGGTAACTCGTTACAAGTAACTCGTTACTGTAACTATGTTCCTTTTTTTCGTAACTTGTAACTTAACTCGGTACTTTTGCGCCCTGGTAACTTTCAGAGGAACTCGTTTCTTTTTCAGGCAACTTTGCGAAAGTAACTTAAGCTAAGCTCCAAGTTACTTTTAATTCGCTTTTCACTCATGTCAACATATATTTGCTTGCTTTCTCTCCAGTTCTTTCATGGCATTTTATGCCATAAAACGTGATATTCAATCAATGACAGTATTCTATTCAGGAAGTCAAAACCGCTGTCACTGAGATAAAGCTGAAACATTGTGCATCCACAGGGACTAAGATGGAAAGCGTTCGAATTGTTGGACATAAACGAAAACGATCTAAGCGTGTTGCACTCCTCCGCACGCAACTCAAGGTCTAAGTCAACTGCTCACGCGCGCTGCACCTGTGTAGTGCTATTTTGTGTCCGCAGTGACTTTGAAGTAACTCGTTCTTTTTTTAAGTAACTCCGTAACTGCGAGTTACATTTCAGGATGAAGACCTTCGTCATTAACTTAGTTACATTTTTCACACGGTAACATAACTCGTAACGAGTTCTTTTTGACGGGTAACTTCTCGATCTATGGCGATTAGTGACTCGAATTAAAATAACTTCAGTTTATATAACATTTGTGAAGACACAAACACACAGAAACACAACAAAACCACACGGATCGACCGCGTGTGCCTCGCGTATAGCATGATGGGTCTCAATTGGTGAGAGACGATGAAGCGACGATGATAACGACGATGATGAAGTCGGCCCAGGTCGCACATTTCCCCAGGGCGTCAGTCGTGACGTTGCCCACATACGTGAGGCCGACAACGGCAAACCCTTTCACCATCACCACCACCACCGCCACGATGATGATGATGATGATGACGATGATGACAATGATGATTCGATAACGACGATGAAGCGATTAACTGGACCGGTAATCCAGAAGATGTGAGTCCGAGTCCGACGGCTGACTAATGTTTTCAGTGACTTCCTTCTTTCTTCGCTTATAGCACCCTTATGCTGCCTTGAATAAGCCACTGTAAGATGCATCCGTCACTTTGCTTTTCAGAGGAATACTTTGGTGTGTTTCTCGTCTATTCTGGGCAGCCAAGAATACTCCATCGTGACGCGCCACCGAGCAACTAATGATGCGGTATGGGAGCAGCATGGGATATTATGCAGATCCCTCATCAAAGGCCTTACATATCCCGCCGCTTATTAAGGCGTGCTTCTGTCTGAAAGAACCCATCAACCCAGTAGGAGGTGCTCCCACCTCATCGTCATCATTTATTGTTGTTGTTGCTCCCATCCAATGTCACCACCGACAGGCAATCCCTATTATTTTTCTTATCAACATCAACAGTGCGAAATGTCTAAGATCAGTCGTGGATGTGGAGCAGGGCGAGTGCAAGATACGTGTTCACCTCAGGAGTTGAGCGGTGAGCAGTAGACAGCAACCCTGCCTTGTGCATGCTATAAGAAAAATTTAAAAAGAAATAAAAATGAAAACGCCGTACTTGATAGAAATTCGAAGGAACAAATTTTCGTAACTTGGAAGCAAAGGATTGCTCTTATGTAGAAATTCCGTGGAGTCAAAGTATAAGAGGAGCAACAGCATTATTTTCGTTATGCGTCTATGCGAAATCTATGCGAAATGTCGTTATACCTCAACAAATCGTTCGTGTCGAAGTCGTAGAAAGGAAGGAACGAGACACAGGTGATAGCGACTAACCCAATTTTGTAACGAAAACAGGGGTTGTCACTAGTTACATTTCTTCGGAAAGTGGCTATGTCGTAAATTTGTCACCCAATGAAATACGTGATGAAATACTTCGCTCATCACCAAAGTGAACTTCTTCGACTTTGAGCTACAAGAATTTGTTTTGGTGAATGATGAGCAAAGTATTTCATCGTGTCCGACCTTGAAAAATTCTCTGCCACATATCTCCATATTCTGCCGGCCCTTCATATATTGGAGAAGGGCCACTTGATAACGCGGTCCGCCCCCGGGTGGGTCGTGTCCTTGAATGTGGTCAACGCGGTGGAGGGGGGGGGGTGCAAAAGAGAGCCTTCTCTTCTTCTTAGGGTGAGAGCACCTTTGTTAACGCGGTCCGCCATGGTGGACCGTGTCTTGGAAGACGGCCGAACAGTCGTGGGGCAGTATTGCTTGCAGTGCTGCTCCTGGAAATATTTTTCCTAAATCTTCCAGTTGTCAAGAAATACCCCGTCAAGAAGATATTCCATCCAGTTATCATAACCAGATACTTCATCTATACTTCATCCTCAGTGCCCGCGCCATTCCAGCTCTATTAAACTTCATTAAACATTGCGGTTGTCGCATTCTACAGTTGGCAATACAAACGTTCTGCCCTTGCTAGCTGTGCCTATCTTAATCCTCACAGAACGAACTTAAGGAACGAACATCAAACAGAAAGCAGTTCCACATGTCGATTCTTCTTGCAATGTGGAAGTGATAAACTGACGAAGGAAAAGAAACAGGGGCTCGCCAGCCACTTCTTAAGTTTCATTCCTTTACGTGACGGCAGTTCATTGGTGATAACTGTCGAAGAACCTACGTAACATCACGGCACCACCACCACCACTATATCGACGATAAGGCAGACAGACCACCATTGGAGATGGCAGGATGGGGTAACTTGGACAATCGTCCAGGCGTTTACCGTCGTACAGGGAGCATCCCATTGAAGGCTATTGAGGGATACTCGCATGTTTTCTGAGGTGGGTTGTTCTCTTGGACTAACTATATCCCAGAGCAAGAGGGATTGCACGCCCTTCCCTCTCCTGTATTACTGTCGTCTTTCCCCTCCCTCTTTCATTTGTCCTTTTACAGCGGCTGCTGTTAACGGGAAGGTGTCAGGAGATCGCCGTGTCTGTGGCACTAAACCCCTTCGCCCATCCGAACAAGAGAGGAGGAAAGCAGAGAATGCGTGTGGTCAGAGAGAGCGACAGCCGCTTGCATAGCATGAATCAATTGAATGATGGTAGCTGAAGGGCACTAGCAGTGTGATTCGAACACACCCATTTTTTAAGATAGTAATTGTTAACTTGAGAAAAAAATCATCAGTCATTCCTAATCGTAAACGCCCCAACCCCATGTCTCAATGTCAATAGGGGTCCACCTCACAGCTTTGTATCGCAAAGCTCAAGGTCTTTCCACGCCAGACAAGCAGATACATCCACTTAACCAGTTTTTGAACGCTACCTTCATAGCCACCTGCACTCTAAGGAAAAAAAAGGAGTAAAATGGGGAGTAATTGCAGCTTCTAGTCCCCTAGATTGCAATTACTCCCCATTTTAGTCCCCTAACCCCGACGTTTACTCTCCAGGACTGCAAATTGTCACTGAACTTTGCAAATAGTCGTCTGAATAGAACAGTCTACGTAAATATGTGCTCTTCGTGAATTTGATGGCATAAGGCTGTATAACTCAGACAACGTAGCAATTTTCCACCCACACAGAGTAAGAAACAGTTGGCTCCTCTTTCTTCGCAAATTGTGCCCTATGTATGCCGGAAGATTTTATATCACTCGATATATTTATTTATTTATTTATTCAATGTACCCCGAAGGTCAAGAGACATTACATAGGGGAGTGGAATAACATAAACAATTGGCATACACATACACACACACCTAACATAAAAACCAAAACCAAAACGCGCTCTACTAGTCTAACTTTGGTGCCTGGCCTCAAATCCGTCTATAGGCCTACTTGGAGACGAGCGAAACAGGACAAGTCGTGCGCGGCACGTTTCCTTGACGAAGATTTCAAGACAAATCCGGTGCTCATTAGCGTCGGCGTGTCAACAATGTACAACAAGTTTAAAGAAGGAGCGGTTCCTTTTGTGTGTGCATAATGTAAAACCCCGAGAGTAGGGAACACGAAAGGACAGACACAAACACGAAGTCTCAACTTTTTTGAGACTTCGTGTTTGTGTCTGTCCTTTCGTGTTCCCTAGTCTCGGGGTTTTACATTATGCATCATCTTCACCAGCTCGCTTGCTTCCTAGCCATTTTTTTTCATTGTCCGTTTGTCTTCTCGCGGAAATGGAAAGGCAGAAATCTTCACATTCACTTGGCGTTTCGGCGTCTGATTCCCGACGCCGATCAGAAACGTAGGGACGCACCTCTAAATCAGGGGCCCCAAACTCAATTCAGTCGTGGGCAGCATTTTTCTCAGACCACACAATGGAGACCCACGCAAAGAAATGGCGGGAATTACCACAAAATACCCTGATATACCATAAAAGAAAACCGGATCCGGGACGGTGTATGTCGAATTTATTACTGAAAAACTCCCCTTGGCACACCAAGAGAAATAAACACGCTGCCTTTCAAACCCGGTACGGAAAATATCAGGAAGCGATTCGAGAAAAATACGTAGTCCTTCACAAACGTGATAATGTTCAGGAACCCAGAAATGATCTCCTATGCACACAATGTATTGTTGCCTTTGCTTACAGTTTCAAGTTGCAATGGAAACGAAAAAAAAAAAAAAAGAAATCAGAGAAAGAGCTGGCTGACATTATTGAGAATGGATGGCTTCAAGTTTGCTACTTCAATATCACTCCTAAATATTAAAATAGGGTGGCCCTTGTACATGACTCTCTATATTCTCTCTTTAGTGTGTCACTATTTGGCTTAGCGTCTTAATCCTCACATTATTTACGGTGATAGCTTACAAAAGTGCACGCGAAGACTAGATTACAGTGTCCGTAATTTGTTGAGGTAGATGAGCCACAAGAAGTTCTCACATGCGAAAATTATGCCTTGCATGGACAGGGCCACAGCAGTACGTCTGCGAGGCAAAAACAGTGCCTGAAAACCTGGTTTTGTTCCTAATTCTTCATTAAATTTTCTGAGAGGATAGCAGCTTCTTTCTCTCTGGTGGTCGAGTTCCCACGGGCCGCAGATTAGCTCATCGCGAGCCACATGCGGCCTACGGGGTGCGTGTTTGAGACCTCCGCTCTAAATCGTCGGAGACGTTGCCTTCAGACTTCCATGAGGACTCCGAACCGGACATTTTGTCAGCGTTTACTGTGTTCGACACGTCCACCTAGCAGCCGCCCGCAGGAGCGACCGGAGCTCAAGTTTCATCTAACGTCACGCGCTCCTCAATTGCTGCCGAAATGCTTTGCGACAGCGGGCGCGCTCCACGGGTGATCCTGTTAGGACGGCAGCCCAGCGGGCCCGTAATCGTTAAAAATATGTTTGCCCATCCTTACCCTATGCTCACAAAATACTTGCGGCAACATAATACAACACGCTGAAAGCTTAAAGTTTACATCTCGTTTGGCGCTTTTCTTGCAGTCCTCAAATTTCATAGCGCTTTAACGAGTCCTTTGTTGGAGTGCATCCACGTGCCCGTTCCATCAAAGGCCGTCCTTCGTTGTTTCTCCTCCACCGTTTGTTTTGATCAACGAGTTCAGGTTGGCCATACGACTCTAATGGCTTCATAGGTCCCCGCATAAAACTTCCCAGCCTGCGCTTTCTCAAAAGGTATTTTCATGCAAATGCGTTCTTATTTCTTTCTGACAGTTGAGGGAGCTCTCCACGTCTGTGCATCCACAATTAAAGGCATCCATTGACGTGTTAATGAAAATCTCAGCATTCCAAAAGAACCTGCAATCATGGTCGCTCGTCTCATTAGTACAGAAATAGGACGAGAAATGAAAAAGCCTTTACAACCGTGCCATTCAATTTAAGAGCTGTCACAGACGACACGGGTAGCATTTCTTTCGGTTGGCGCGTCGTTCTGTCAGAGTATAACCATTGTCCTTTCTCTATCAACTGATTACCTGCAGCGATGGAGAAGAAGAATCCAGGTTCGTAGCTGGTTTTCTTGTAGCGGAAACAGTGCTTTTTGAGCCTCGAGAGCCTTTGAACCACCCCATCGTCCCCTGCCACTTTCTCTTTTCCTTTTCTGCTTCTTTTTCCTCTTTTCCTTTTTCTTTCTTTCCTTTTCTTCTCTTTTGGGAATAGCAAGTCGGCCTTGGCCTGTCTGACCTTTCCCCCTTTTTTACCTTTAATAAACATATCCTCCCCCACAGTGCTTTTTGCAGCAGCTGAGTAGCGGGGGGGGGGGATATGTTTAATGCAAAATGTAAGAAAAAAGAGAAGGGTAAGGTTAGCCACGGTGTGGGCTTGCTATTTCCTAATGCTAATGAGTAGCGGTTCAGCTACATTTCAAATTAGTAGCGAGTAAAGGATTTTCGTTCAAGATATGCGTAGCGGGATTCTGTTCCTTGTTACCGGTACTAGTGAGTTTTACTGCATGGTTCGCTATCACCTTCGTGTGCTGCGCAGGTGATAGCACTATTGCCTCACCTCGGTGTTTCGCAAAGGGTCCTTAATTGGAACGTGCTGTAGACTCACGCTGCAGTTGCACAGATGGAATGAAACCCTGTTTGACGTCATGGGTGATGGAGCTAAACGAGATTAATCGTCTTGGGGGGGTTTTGGTCGGCCTTTCTCATTGGTTGGGAGAGATTCTTGGTTTAGTTGATACGAATGAAGACACGGCCAATCGCTCGTGATGCACTCCCGTACACTCTGAGAAATAAGTTGGCCACGAAGTGCCAAGAAACGGCTCAATTTTTGTACCTTTACTTTACGCGTACCACGCACACGGTATAAGTGTACCATTGAAGCTTCAGTCAGCTGCCAAACGAAAAAAGCGGACCCCTTCCATTTCGCATATATAGTTCGGATGTGAATTCTTAATGGTCCTGTTTCGTACTTATTTTGCCTCTACCTGTACCACGTGCGGAATAAATGGAAAATCGTAATTCTCATATTCAGCAACGTCATTGTCACGTGATACTTCTAGATGAGACAACAGATGTGTACAACAGTGTTAGTACATCGTACGCTATCGCCTTTGCCTACGTAAGGGATAGCGGTGGTTCTGCGCACTGCGCGAAGCTCTCTTTATGGTTTGCGCGTGCGCAGTTTCACCAACGGTGTCCCTTACGTACGCAAAGGCGTTAGCGTACGGTACACTAAAACGCTCTATTATGACGCTGCTCAGTACCATACAATTCTTCCTTGCAATATTATGGCCTTTCTACATTTCCGTTGTGTGATATACATACACGAACGCAAGACTGCAAGTCGCAACGTGCATTATTGTTCATGAAAAAGCATAAAAACATACTTCGGTCTGCGTATTACATATAAATTTCAGTGATATTTGCAACAAGAGCTATTATGAACAACACTCTGCAGTATGCTAAGAACTTACAGTCAGTATTACATATTCGATACGCTAAAGATAGAACAGTATCACAGAGGTGTGCAGTATGCCATTCATCATTTCAACCTCAATACACGTTGGACACTTAGATATATAACAGGAGTTGATATCTAGCGAAACCAGCACAAGTATCCAAAAGGAAAAGAGGGAGGGGGGTGGGGCATATGTTTATTACGAAAGAAAAAAAAAAGATGCAGGCAAAAAGGAGAGGTCAGCAGAGAGGGAGGCTAATACAAAGAGTGCTATGATTATTAGTCTTACTTTTTTTTTATCTTCAAGTGTTTTGGAGTAGCAGGCTCCCGTCTTTTGTAGGAGCCTTCATCTCCATATTTTTCTTTTTATTCCAACTCTAGTGCTATGATTGAAGTAAAGAAGTCTCACCTCTGACGTCAGAGGTACACTCTTAAAAATGAACTTCACCGCATAGCACGCTCCTAGCCAACCATCATCTCGAATGATATCGTTATCTGCCCTGATTTGTTGAAAACAGGAGGCGTACGCCTTTTTTGTGGCACTTATGCTGTTCATAATTGTCACAAAAAAGGTGTACGCCTCCCGTTTTCAACAAATCAGGGCAGGTAACAATATCATTCGAGATGATGGTTGGCCAGGAGCGTACTATGCGGTGAAGTTCATTTTTAAGAGTGTACAGTATGTAATATAAAGTGTGCCAAAGATCAAATATAGAAGACCTGCGAAACACAGCGCAGCAAAATGTCACTTTCTAGTTAGTTTACTTGCACGCGCGCACACACACACGCACACACATAAAGATACGATGATGAGATGGGGCTGATGCCAGTTCACTTACTGCTCTTCTGCATTAGGAAACATAGCGATGTTACTCGCATGTTGTACACTCTAAAAACTGAACTTCATCGCATTGCACGCTCCTAGCCAACCATCATCTCAAATGATATCGTTCTCTGCCCCGATTTGTTGAAAACGAGAGGCGTACGCCCTTTTTGTGACAATTATGAACAGCATAAGTGTCACAGAAAAGGCGCACGCCTCCTGTTTTCAACAAATCGGGGCAGATAACGATATCATCCGAGATGATGGTTGGCTAGGAGCGTGCTGTGCGGTGAAGTTCATTTTTAAGAGTGTATCAGCTCATATCCGGAAGGAAATCGAAGCTGAGATAAAGGTCCCTTTTCGCCCTGTGAAATGGTAACCAATATACCCGGGGATGCGTTTTTCTACGTCTGACAAGTTGAATTTCTGCTGGCAGAGAACGCTAGTAAAAAGTAATACAGAAATTGAGCCAAATGATGGAAACAGCAGCGCTGCCCATGACGAATACGCGCGTAAATATTAGACATATTCACCCTCCCGTTGCATGCAAATCTATAAAGCACTTCACCGCATAGCACGCTCCTAGCCAACCATCACCTCGAATGATGTCTGCCCTGATTTGTTGAAAACGGGAGGCGTACGCCTTTTTTGTGACACTTATGCTGTTCATAATTGTCACAGAAAAGGCGTACCCCTCCCGTTTTCGACAGATCAAGACAGATAACCATATCATTCGAGATGATGGTTGGCTAGGACCGTGTTATGCGGTGAAGATCATTTCAAAGAGCGCAAGCCTGACAGCTAAAATAAATTTGTCGCGTTTTTTTTTTTGCGTTTTACATCAAAATTGACGTCACAAATGCTATAAGTGATATTTCAAGCGATTCATTTTTGAGAGTGCAGTGCCATTGTTTTACGAAGCACAGCATACTCGAACAGCAGGAGAAAAACAATAAGATAAGCACTTTCGCTGCCACTGTATGTGTCTAAACGTATTTTGCAAATTTTCTTAGTGTCTGTAGTTTGAAAAATTCGGGCTAGTTCGCTGTTCGCTTTTAGACGAGAAAAGGTGCCCAAATTCAGGCGCTGGCCTGCATGCCAAGACAAAGGACATATCAGTTATGCTACGACGTAGTTTTGATAAATTATATAATTTCTGAATTGACAGCACGTCGAAACAACCGGCGTTTGTTTATGTCACAGTAATTGCGATAACACATGACACAAAACTGAATAAAGCATTCGTGTCAGCGTTAGAGCAATTCGGAAGCGTCATACGGAACCGCACTGCTTTTATCAACATAAGCAGAAAAAATGTACATATGATGATGACATGTCTTAGAAAGATGCGGGTGAGTATATAAACTTATCCGGAAAGCCCCCGACTATATTCCTCTCGTTTTTTTGCTGAGACTTCAAAAACTTCTTCGTGACTGTCTTAAACATGTTATTCGCTGTGATGACAAAAGCAAAAAAAAAAAAAAAAACTAATAAATAAAACAGATTTTCAGTTTGCTCGTTGTGTTTCATCTCCAAGCTGTGTGCGCTTTCATTTCTAGGCTTTTTTCATGGCTTTCAAGCCCTACTCAAGCAACGCAGACTACGTCGTCGATCGGCTTCGACAGATACCGCCATTCAAATGTCAAACACACAAGGCGACTATGTATATCTATTTCTTTCAGGAGAAGCAAACTTTTAAATTAGAAGGCACTTTAAAGACGACACGACTGTGTACGACACAGCATGCAAGCTGCTTAAAGGACGGCAGTAAACATCGTTGCAAACATCAGGGATGACTTCTCCTTCTGTTATCAGAATACAGGTAGGACAAAAGTAAATTCTGCAACGTCACTCTGACGTCTGCAGACGTTGGTGACAGCTGGACGAGCTTAACAAAGAAGAATGGCAACCATTGCGCTACATAACAAAGTTACAACTAAAAATAATTGTTTCCCATTGTCAGATGTGGTAAACGAGAAGGGGCCATATCGGTGTACAGCAGTTGCTACCAGCGACATCCGAGGCGCTGCAGTTTCTGACACCGTCGCTCATGCCTATACTGGTTTTCAGAGGCACGCATCATACCCACCTCCCCATACTGAAGCTGCCTGAGCCATCTCCCAGTGCGGCTAGCGTTATCAGTTTTGTGCCACCCGCAGATCTGGGTTTCTGCGCGTCTGTCACCCATTTTGCGGGAAAGTTTGGGTGCGCATCCGCGCGTTTATCACTGTGCTGCATACCCGGACGACCATTCCTGATTGTTCGCGTGGCCTACGCATAGCAGTCTCCCCTGGGGTGGACCTGTTCTCCAGCATGTTGGCTAGAGTTGAAATACGTGTGAAGGGGCCTACCTCCATATGTAGGTTCCTTACTTGATGACAGTAGACACATCTATCACACATAGATGGGTAGAAATCCAGCGAACCGGTAGAGATGTAGGAAGGGAGTTGCCTCACACTCTTATGCTGTTCATAATTGTCACAAAAAAGGCGTACGCCCCCCCGTTTTCAACAAATCAGGGCAGATAACGATATCATTCGAGATGATGGTTGGCTAGCAGCGTGCTATGCGGTGAAGTTCATTTTTAAGAGTGCACGACAGAAGCCGACGATATTTCGAACAGAGACTGTTCTTCTTCTGGGCACCGTCCTCATCATTGGCATGGTATTTAAAGGGTTAGGTGTGACGTGTTTAAAGGTTCATGCGAATTGTGGGTCAACAGCCCGGAGGGAAGAAAGGTTCTTTCTTCCCTCCGGGCTGTTGACCCGACTCGGGCATGAACCTTTAAACACGTCACACCTAACCCTTTAAATACCATGCCAATGATGAGGACGGTGCCCAGAAGAAGAACAGTCTCTGTTCGAAATATCGGCGGCTTCTGTCCTGAGGCAACTCCCTTCCTACATCTATCACACATAGTTTGGTGAGAACAGTCGAAGCGTACTGACAAGTATTTACTTCTCGTCGGTATAGTGGGCACTAAATTTGGTACACTCTAAATCTTTTCACACCTTTAAAGGTGTAACAACGTGCATGGCGCACGCCTTTTTAGGTGTAATTTTGGTAACATCATAATGGAGCACGGTTTCGCACAAATTTTCTTTACTCGAGTGTTGTCTGTCCTCCAAAAATTCTGTCCTGCAACATCTCAACATTGTTCAACAGTATTGTAGACACTTGCGCGTGCTTGATTATCGGCAGCGATGCATATATGCATTAGCTCGTACCTACGATATCAAAGACATAATGAAAGCAAGATTTGCACTGACACTTCATCTTTAGTAATGCTTTCCAAATTTTGTAAAGTATCATCCTGGAGATGCAATGTTACGCCACCAGGTTGAATGTGCATAGCGCACACCTTTAAAGGTGTGAAAAAGTTTACAGTGTAGATAGGAAGTGTTAGCAGATGACAATATTATATAGCATAGCATATATACATATGACTCATACATAAGATTTGCATGCTTAAAATACTATCGTTTGAGATAACAATGGGGGCAAAAAGAAAATGCGAAGCAATGACTTGACGCCCCTACGACCGTCATCGTCAGCACATAAAAGCTGAACACGCACCATCCGGGTTCTGGTGAAAATCGCTCACCGAACCGCATCCGGCGGTGCTTCGGCTGAAACATTCATGGCGCATCCGAGCTCAGCGTTTTATGCTGCGCTTGTAACTGGCGCGCAGCCGTCGGAACATCCAGCTTTTCTCTCTCTTGTATCTTCATTGCAAACAGGGTGCTCTTTCTCGACGCGATGTGTCAAACTACCTTTAATTTCTTTTCGCATTATGTCGCGTCTGTGCTTGACTCTCTGAACTTTTTGGGAAGTAATTATTGTGGAAATGGCGTTACTAACAGAATATGTACGTCTCTTTTTCTTTTCTTTTGAATCGATTAGTTCTTTCGATGAACACCGAATTCAAACCGTATTTGTCAAACTGAAGCTATATAACGCCACGCACACATAAACGCCAGAACCTGCATCGTTAGGATAGGAATAGCAAAGAAATCGTACGTTGCTCCTACAAGGCAACCTTGGGCTTTCACTAGTTCTTCACAGATGGAACGTAAAAATGTACGATTACAAAGTTCACATGAATGGTCTGCGCATTAATGGTCTACGCAGAACGACCCAGCTTAAAAACGTAGAACAGAGGAAAAAAGGTCGTGCCGCTGTGTTTCCAGCAAACAAGATTAGCCTGCGTAGCACACACAGGGTCCGTGTGCTAACCACTCCTATATGACTGGGTGCGCAACGATTAGTGAAGGAGCTGTTTTTTTTTTGCCTGTATTTCTTCTTAATTTTCTGTGTCTCTGCTACTTTATCTTCCTTTTCGTTTTGCGAATAGCAGGCCTACACCATGGCTAACCTTTCCCTTTTTTGTCTTCTTTCCCCCCTTTTTTTATCAGCATCAAAGTTATCCGCCATTCTTTGTCAGGGTAGAGGGGCATGGAAGAAGATTCTGCAATGTTTATAAGACGCCTCGTTGCGTGTAATTAGGAATTAAGTATTATTACTCAAAAAAAGAAAAGAAATACGCAAGAGAAAATGTGAATAGGATGAACACCGTATCCAGTGTGTCCGAGTGAGGCTTTTCGTGAAGAAAGCCCTGCCAGAAAGGTGCAAGGGTAAAAACACCTGACTTGTAATCAAGAAGCGCATGATCGCAACCCCACGGAAAACATTTCGTGACTTTAGTGTATACTTACAACATAATTATTATCGTTAGAAGCTTATTATTGGCACGCTTTATTTAGAAAAATGCAGCACTTGCACTTTCTACCTTAAGCAGGCATCTTTCAAGCCTTCTCTCGTTTATCGCAAGGAGTGTTTCGAAATGTTGGATACTTTTGAATGCTCCTATACAATAACGTCGATACCAATTACGGTTTTCATGTACGCTTTCTGTGCTCCTTCGTTCCAGTCATTCATCTGGGGTGTTACCATTGCGCGCTCCATAAAGTACTCCCTTCAATTGCGTTCCATATGAAAGAAATTCAACTTCGAGAATTTCTCCCCGAACATTACGACACAGCCCATAACGTGAAGATAGTGAGCTTTCAGAAGGGAGCGTTTCTTCGGTTGATCCTGGTCCTTAGAGAAGATATTCTCGTTCTTTATTCTGGATCTCGGTACGTCATACTAGAATAAATAAATTAAAAGGAAAGGGAAGACGGCTCAGGAGCTCCGCTCAAACGCAGCCGCTGTTGTGAGCTAGCGTTATCAACAAGTCATCTGCGAGTCTCCAGTGCGCTTTCGGAGGCTTTGAGAGGCTTGGGGGTTCGAAGTAAATGGGGGGTGAAAGCACAGTAAGCCAATAAGGCGGGGCAATTGCGCTGCTATGGAGAATTTTAAAAAATGGTGCAACAGACCAGTTTACTACTGTATGGTACACGAGTAGTTTGGCATACTAGTGTTTCGGACGTGGAAAACTACTGCAATATCAACTGTACGTAATTCCTTCGGTTGCCTATGCAGCCAAGTAAATTACTGACCGGATATGAGATAATCTTTGTTTTTTTTTTTCCTTTTGCGGTTGATTGGGTGCCGAATTCAATTTCTCCATTTTTAAATTTTTTAAATTTACTTGTCAACTTATCTCATCAATATTGCTATTATTTGGTAAACGCCAGTTATTTGGATGCCAAAACAGCAACGTTCACAGCTTGGTACACCACTAGACGTCGTTCATTATGCCGGAAATGTGCACTGAAAAGAAAGAGAAGAAACAAAAGAAAAACAGAGGGAAAACTCATTTAGAATTCCGCTAACAGTGTCCGGTGAACTGTTTGTACTAGGCTTGGATTAGGCTTTCCAGTCGTTACCGTGGCTAAAAGGACAACATTGTTCTTCCATCTTTCTTCTTTCATCGTCATGATTACAAAAATAAAAATACAAATAAATAAATAAAAATCTCCCAGCTAGCTGTTTTGAATAAACGGATGTATTTGATTTCTGTTTACACGAAGTGCACCTGAGGTAGCGTTGGGTACATGTAATTCAATACTTTGTTTCTGCATGCTCCACAAATTTCACTACACAAACTTACAACCAAATTTAACTTGCTTCTGCTTGGAAAAGGATTATCGACGCATTGCAGGGCACGCAACTCCTCGAGCATTCAGGTGGAACGGGAGCTTGCAGGTTATTACCAATCGCGTTTCGTATTTCGAAGCCAAATCTTGCTTGTGCAACGGTGTATTTTTTTTTATTTTTTTTTTACGGCACTTTGGTACTGCCTACTGCGAAGACGATATTCCTCAGCAACCATCACTGTTTTGTGTTGTGACCTTTGTGGGCATCAGGCATAACATTCCGAGCATGGTGTGTTTTCGTATCGAAAGCAAAAGTGCTCTCGGTACTTCAAGGAGATATGGGGACGAAAGTTCTGCGGAAGAGTTTTCGTATTTGGAAAATCGAAATAATTTATACAGTGAAGCATCTTTGTTATGACCATGGTCGTTCCCGAAAATTTGTGTCATAATGCGGTATTGTCATATTAACGGGGGAGATTTGCAGAGGTTCCGCAACATTGTCCCCAAAGAGTATGGTCATAAAGCGCGTATGTCAGATTATCGGGGGTCATATTAACGAGGGTTCACTGTACCTTCTTTCTGGACTTTATCCATATCCTCGAGCACCCATCCCCCCCCATTAATTTGCTAACTACAATAAGGATGTAATCAAAAAAGGTATCAAAATCAGGTGAGGAAATCTGCTCGCCGTCGACAAATGTGGTATGCACATTTTCTTCCGCGCGCAGTTTTCTTTAAAACTTCTTTTGTAACATTCGAACACGAACTCTGATTCGCTGCTGAGGGAAAGCAAAGTCGTGATCAATAACCCACAGACGGATATGTGCCTCCGATACTGAATAACGATTTTCCACAAATCGATGACAATGAATCATCGCATGCAACATCGCGAGCATCTATAATTAGCAGCGAATAAAACAATGTAACGTAATATATCTGAAACGCTGCGCTTGGGTTACCTTATCATGCATGATAGCCTGATATACCTTACGATGACGATGAGGAAGAAAACTATGAAAATGTTGCTGAACCCGTCATCATGTATTTGTTGTTGTTCGCTGTAACGACCAAACAAGTATGTTCCTTTCTTGGAAGTCTACATAGCCGGCATGGTTGCGCTAACAAATGGAAAAGAAGAAAGTGGAAGTTAGATAAACAATAAAAAGTCTATTACCCTTAAGTGGTCTAATTCGTGGTCATTATACAGCCGACGTATATATTACACAATCAAAGAAAACGATGGATAATAGCGTCGTTCATGGCACCCGGTAGTTGCTTCTGTATGCTGTTGATCCAACACTCTTAAAAATGAGTTTCACCACATAGCACGCTCCTAGCCAACCATCATTCCGAATGACAACGTTCTCGTCCCTGATTTGTTGAAAACGTGGGGCGGAGCCTATTTTGTGACACTGATGCTGTTCATAATTGTCACATAAAAGGCGTACGCCTCCCGTTTTCAGCAAATCAGGGATGATAACGATATCATTCGAGATTATGGTTGGCTAGGAGCGTGCTATGCGGTGAAGTTCATTTCTAAGCGTGAACTCTATTATTTGAAATGCCAAGAGGTTTCCCTCGCGTCTTTACGTCTCTCGTGCGTCGTTCACGACTTAGCGTTGCATTCGCCCCTGCGCTCCGGTATAGGCTGGGCCACAGCAGCACGACGCTGTGTACAACTTGTGGTTTCCCGGCAACAATCGACACATTATAAAAGACTGTATCCAGTACGTATGCGAGCGACGGGCCTTTAAATGTCAACGTGAACTGCTGGATCAGAGGCCATTCAACATCAGCAAAGTTCTCGGCCCATGGAGTAACCCTGGACATCAGTGCCGTGCACTTGGCGCTTTTCTTTCCTTTCCGAGGGCCACCAGCCTCCTTCACGAACTGTTCGGATTTCCTTCCCTCGTCATCCTTTCATGCGAACCTTTTTGGAATGGGGCAGGGTCCTGCACGCAACGCAGGGAAACATCCCTCATCATCATCATCATCCATATATCTATGTTGTTGTCGTTGTTGTTCATGGCAACATGCCCGATTGCATGATCAGGAAGGAAAAAAAAAAAACTCCAACAAACATACAAGGGTTATTTGATCACATCGCACAATCAATGCTCCCATCTAGTTAGCGGTGGGAGTGAATGTCAGCTGCAGCCACACGAACGTGAGATGTGTAAAGTCACAACAGTCACAAGATATTTTACGCGTACTATTTAAGCACTGCAGTGGATATCATGCGAAGCTTTCACACAGACCGCTAGCAAGCATTCCAGTGACATATATTATTGACTGAGAAAAAAGAAAAAAGCAAGGGTTGCGAAGTGACATTCTGGGCGAAATGTAGGTTTTTCTGTCAACAATGTTCATTGTGAATTATTGAGTTTGAGTTTGAGTATGCATATGAAAAAGAAAAGTGAATTATCCTTCGGTGTACAAAGCGTTTACAACTGCAGATTCCGCCCCGACACGAAAGTAACCGGAAAGCGAAAACATCATTGTTTCTCTTCTCCGTCCCTTTTCCGCATGGCAGGTACATGAGCATAGGATTAGATTGTGCACTGCAGTTACCACTGCAAATGCCAGTCGCTTAGCACAGTGCAGTTTGAAAGATGTTCGCTCGCATATTCATGCGCAAGTATAACAGCATGTCAAAATACGGGAATTAGCGTAAAGTGCCTTATAAGTCAGTCAAAGGGGGAAAGTAGAACTGAAAATAAAGAAAGTAGGACCAGGCTCAAGCAGAATGCTACTGCCGTCAGTAAAGCGATTATCGATGCCTTTAAGGCCGCACGACCACAGCATCGTTCAGGCGGAGGAAAAGCTTGCACATTATTAGCAATCACGTTTCATATTTCGAAAGGAAAAACTTGCTCGTGCAGCATTTGTTTGTTGTACCGCACTACGGGGCACTAAAGGTACAGGGTTAGTCTAGCACACGTTACACATTTTGATTGCATCGAAAAAATAGAAGGCAGGGTTTAGCCTGTCGCGACGTGAAGAAAAGAGTCGAAGACAGGCAGCAGGAGAAATAGCCAGTTTACTGGGCAAGAGCGCGACTAGAATGAACGCGGGTGAAGATGATGCGTGCCGACGAGCTTGGCTGGTCACGAGGGCGTGGCCTAGCATCGTCGTCAGCTACAGGTACCCCCTCCCTGGACCGTATGCCGGCGAGGTATGAGACGGACAGAAGGTAGGCCGGGTGCCCAGTGTACCGAACGTGACGGATGCACCGGTGAGGGCGGGCAGGGGGACGAGGCACGAGAAGGCTCGGGCACCGGGGTGATGGCGGGCAAAAAGGCAGGCTTGACACGATCCACCGAGACCACCTCGAGCCGGTTAGGAAGCCTAATGGTGATGGTCTTCGCTTGACGAGAGTGGACGGGAAAAGGGCTGTCGTACGGGGGTTGGAGAGGTCTACGAACCGCGTCGTGCCGCAGAAACACATGGGTTGCGGAATGAAGAGCCGGATGAATGAAGACGGGACGGGACGAAGAGGACCGTGTGGGCAGTGGTCGCAAGTCAGCACAGTAAGACTGCAGGCGAGTGGCGTAGTGAAGAAGGTCAGGAGCGGGTTGAGCGAGAGTTGCATGGTCGAAGAATTCTCCTGGTAGTCTTAACGGCGCGCCATGCACGATCTCAGCAGGTGAGACAGGGGCGTCTGTCTTGATGGCAGCCCTGACGCCAAGGAGAATTAGTGGCAGGCGTTCCACCCAGTGGCTGGGGTCGTCATGTGAGCGCAGGGCGGTCTTCAGAGTGCGGTGGAGCCGTTCTACGAGGCCGTTGGCGCAAGGGTGATAAGCCGTCGTCTGTCGATGTTGGGAGCCGAGAAAACGGCACATCTCTGCGAACAGACGGGAGGTGAACTGGCGGCCTCTGTCGGTGGTAATCGTAGCGGGCGCGCCGTAGCGGGCCACCCAAGTGTCGAGGAAAACGCGCACCACCGTGTCAGCAGTTATGTCGGCGATGGGAATGGCTTCCGGCCAGCGGGTGAAGCGGTCAATGCAGGTGAAAAGGTAGGCTTTGCCGGCAGATGGGGGAAGGGGACCCACCAGGTCCAGATGAACATGACGGAAACGAGCATCGGGTGTAGGAAACGGTGATGGAGGCGAAAGTGTGTGGCGCTGAACTCTTGAGCGCTGACAGGCCAAACATAGGCGGGCCCAATCGCGGACGTCTCGGTTCAGCGAGGGCCAGACAAAGCGAGCCGCAATGAGCTTTTGAGTGGCCTTGATTCCTGGGTGGTGCAGGGAGTGAAAAACGTCGAAGATGTGTCGTCGAAAATCCTGCGGAATGAGGGGTCGTGGGCTGCCGGTGGAAACGTCGCACAGCAAATGGTAAGGCGTTCCAGGGAAGGGAATTTTGTGGATGGACAGAGATTGTGGACAAGCAATGAGGTCTTGGATGGCAGCATCGTGGTCTTGAGCTTGCGCAATTGAAGCGTAGTCGACAGTGGTCGGAAACGTGAGGGCGGAAATCCGTGCCCGTGAGAGAGCGTCCGCTGCGACGTTGCTGGTGCCAGGGAGGTGTCGAATATCTGTGGTGAATATCTTCACGTTCGGGTCATCAGTTGTCGCGACGTGAAGAAAAGAGTCGAAGACAGGCAGCAGGAGAAATAGCCAGTTTACTGGGCAAGAGCGCGACTAGAATGAACGCGGGTGAAGATGATGCGTGCCGACGAGCTTGGCTGGTCACGAGGGCGTGGCCTAGCATCGTCGTCAGCTACAAGCCTACCCCAAATTTTGAAGACCGATAGTCATTTGTCTCAAGTTACGTTGGGATTTTTGGTAAGCTCCGTGGTCATGTAGATAAAAAATTAAAAATCAAACAAAATCTCGCCCCATGCATTTTGAGTACCCTATCTCACGTAAACACCGCCATCTTTCTTGTGTCTGCTTCACCTTCACATCACCTGACACAGGCGGCGCTGCCTATAGCGATGTGACATGCCCATTATGACGTTAAGCACTAATCCTCTTCTTCTGTATGTTGAATTGTATGGTGAAACGAAAATGGCACACAGGAGAAAATGAGTGAGATAGGTCACAGAAAATGTATAGAGTGAGATTTTGCTTGATTTTAAATTTTTATTCTTCAACACCATAACGATGACAAAAAAAGTCCTACGGAACTTCAGAAAAAATGGCTACAAGTTCACAAAGTTTGCGGTTGGCTAAACCCAGTCTTCTATTTTTACGTTGCAATCGAAACGTGTAATGCTTGCTGTGGAAAGGTGGTAACTTCTATAGATACCACCTTAGTCAACATAGCGTCTGATAAAGGGTGTAAAAGGGTGGTAAAAGCAACTATCATATATCCAAATTGCTATAAAAAGGCGTACGCCTCCTCGCTCACCGAATCAGGAGCGGTAACCCTACCATTAATGGGTAGTAGGTAGAACTTTGCAACCTTTTATGCACAACATATGCGACAACTATTGCCTCCTAAAAGGTGTATCTGCTCCACCTGATTTAACGAAATAATGTCTTTAGGGCAGCTTCTAAATCGACAAGTGGTCGGCTGCACCAATTGGTAATAACCTACCCACACCGCAAACTTAATGCACTGAATTTGTAGTAGTCTATACCTGCACCCGCAGAGGGCTAGACCCCGAGATAACATATCCGTTCATTCTTCTTCTTCGTCGTCTTTCTCCGCAGTGGCGCATAGCACGGGGCATTCCTCGTCTCACGTTCGTCTTCATCGTCCTCATCATCTTCATAATCTTCCTCGTGCTCAGTCCACTACATTCCTCCCTTGAAGATTGGACGTACCGCGACGAAGGTTTGCGGTTTCTTTCAGGGTACCGCGGTGGCCTGAGAACAACCTGTTCTTGGGCTGGCTTCTCTGGTGTCGCTGTCGTTGTGTCCTTCTCTGGCCAGGGCAAGGGTTGAATCGACTCGGATGCTGAGGTTAATCTGACTTTCAAATGGTCAGCATGCGCTCTGCGTTGCCTGTCATCCGTTAGCTGTACTTCGTACATGGCTCTGTCGGTCCTTGCGGTAACTGTTGATTTTGTCCAATGGCGTTTGTCCGACGGATCGGCAGTCCAGACAGCATCTCCAACACTAAAAACTCGTGCTTGTGATATATGGTCGTAATTTCTCTTCTGACGGTTTCTTGCTCCCAGGAAACGTTGGTCCAAGCAAGGCCGGAGGAGGTCGAGGGCGGAGCGTAGTTGTCTTCCCATGAGGAGCATGGATGGTATTTGCCCTGTAGTTGCGTGCGGTGTGATGCGATACTGCAGGAAAAACGTATGGATGCCCTCTTTCTTAGTTCCTCCGCTCAGCAAAGCTCACTTGAATGTCCACACGAAATTTTCAGCTTGACCATTAGATTTCAGATGGTATGGCGGAGTCAAGGTATGCTGACTACCATGCTGCTGTATAAATTCCTTGAACGTTGAACTCGTGAACTGGGGTCATAATCTTCATAATATTTCTCGTGCTCAGTCCACTACAGAATTGACTTTCCGAGCTTAGGGGGCTCCAGTACTTAGACAACTTGGCGACGTCCGGAAGCAAGCGCTCTCTTTCCCCTGTCCTCGTAAGAAGATCACACACGTCCCTCGGCCACTTGGTCAGTGAGCACCCTGGCCCACAGTGAGAGATCGCCTCAACATCCTGCTGAATTACCTTCGGCGCCATGGCGGGAGCTTGCACCTGGTATAACGCTCTACGTTCCGGGCATTCATTAAAAAAAAAAAAGGGTGTGTAGCCCCCTGATCGCTAGAGTGGCGGCTGAGAACCTGATAATCGACGTTTACCACTCACATACTCTAGCATTCACTGATGACTCTATTGACGACCGTACCAAAAGTGCTAATGATGAAAGAACATAAATTACCGTCCTGTTGAAAAGTGCTACTTGTGCGTTCTACATCTCATTAGTGAGCGTGGCCTGGCAAGGGAGAACATCGCGTTACCCGATACCCTCTACGACTGCTGAACTCCTGGCTCTCCTGCACGCAGCTGCTGCGGTCCAGGTGCGAGGGTTCGCCAGGGCAGTCCTACTCACAGACTCGAGAACCGCCCTATGGGACGTGATGAACCCCATGTGTAACAACATCTTAGCGCGAAGCACACATCAGAAGATCGCGTGCTCAGCATAAAGAAACCGGAGGCGATATCGTCTTCCAATGGATCCCGTCCTACGTCGGTATCGGCGGCAACGAAAGGGCAGATGAGCTGTCGTCGTCGGCACACCTGGGCTGCAGCAATAGTTTACCAATTGCTGACGACAACAACAGGCAAATGGCCGTCCAGCAGCTTGTTGAACTGCGCCACACTAGGATACGGAACATCATGCACCATCATCGCCCCCTTGTTTCCAAGAAAAAAAAAAACTTTCTCGAGGCGTAAAGGTCATGCTCCATAGGCTCCGCGCAGGATCAGCGTTCACCAACTCTCAACTATTCAAGATTAAGATCGTCTCTAGGGGTGACGCCTGCTGTGGCCACTGTCAACAACCTGAAATAATCGAGCACATCCTGCGAGACTGCTGAGCATACCATTCTGCGCGCGAAGCCTATCTCCCTCGCTCCAGCTCTGGCATGCTAGCGGGCATCCTCTACTCCGGTGGTTCTTCTGCGGAACGTTCCGCTAAAGCAAGAAACCTTATTCTCCTTCTGCAGAAGGCGGGTCTTAATTGCTCAACGACCCCTCTAACGCTTTGCTCTCCCCGAGGAACTCATGCACCGTCTACGCATCTCCACCCTTCATCCTCCATCTTCTTTCTTCTTCTTGTTCTTCTTATCTTGTACTTTTTTTTTTTTGCTATTGTGACGACGGCCAATTCTGTGTGGTCAACAACGGGGAGCTCGCCTTGTCATTACCCCCCCCCCCCCCCCTAATGCATTGAACGGAATGGCAGCTGTGACTTCATCTCCTAACCAACCATCATAACTAATGAGATCGTTCTCTCCCCTGATTTGTTGGAAACAGGAGGCGTACGCCTTTCCTGTTACGATTATTACAATTATGTCCTGCATAATTGTCACACACAAAAAAGGCGTACACCTCCTGTTTTCAACAAATCAGGGGAGAGAACGATATCATTCAGTTTGCCGTGTAGCTAGGGTATTAGAAGCCATTATACCACATTTACACACCTTATAAACCACTGAGGCCAGGAGGGCTGACTGCATATCCTTTCTTTCACGCATTCTTATACAGGGCCGTGTCATCTACCACTAACTACACTCTAAAAACTGAACTTCACCTCATAGCACGCTCTGCGCCAACCATTGTCGGGAATGATAGGCTTATCACTTCTGATTCGAGGAGAGAGGGAGACGTACGCCTTTTTGTGTCAATTACCATGTATCCAAATTGACACAAAAAGGCGTACGCCCCCCCTCTGTCTGCCTCTATATGCTGAATGTTGTCTGCACCAACAAAGATATTGCTGTCATCCGCATATAAAAAAAAAAAAAAACGTCGTTGAAAGAAAATCAAGTAAATCGTACGCTAGAAAATAAAGAAAAAAGGGACAGAGGAGGGGACCTTGAGTAACGCCGGACTGTAGTGTTCTGCTGGAAGAAATTGATTTAGTTACGTATACATACTGTTCTGTGCATAATGTAAAATGCCGAGACTAGGGAACACGAAGGGACAGACACAACACGATGTCTTGTGTCTTCGTGTTGTGTCTGTCCCTTCGTGTTCCCTACTCTCGGGGTTTTACATTATGCATCAACTTCAGCAGCTCGCTTGGTGCTTAGCCATCTTTTTAGTGTTCGATGTTGCGCAGATAGTTTCTCAATAACTCGAGTAGAACTCCTCTTACTCTCCATGGAGCGAGCATGCCGCCGAAAGTATACCACGGGCACCTAACGCAGTTCCTTCACTACCCCGATCTTAAGAGATGGTATACAGGGTGTTTCAGTTAAATCCCCGGGCTAAATAATTCGCGAACGGGTGCACCAATCCACGAGCTTTCTTTTTTACAAGTATCTGTCCAAAACCGCCTACAAGATGCGCACCGCGTGAATGAGCGGGAGGCGCTCATTATTTAAATAAAAATGCAAATGAGTTTCGTAAAAAAAAGCGTAACTTCTAAAGCAGGGCGCTGTCGGTATTAAAATGGGTACTACCCCTTTTGGGACCTTCAGTGGACACCTTTCAGAGAAAAATCTGCCACCGAAGCGGGTCATTTGTTGCAGTAATTAATTGGTTTCGGTTTACGTATTTTTGTCGCGGCTGGTCGCGGCGAAGCGCAAAAGGACGTAATTCATTGGTGTAAGGACGTAATTCATTGATGGATAAGGGAGTGAAAGAGCGTCTTTTTGCGCTTCGCCGCGACCAGCCGCGACAAAAATACGTACCGAAACCAATTAATTACTGCAACAAATGACCCGCTTCGGTGGCAGATTTTTCTCTGAAAGGTGTCCACTGAAGGTCCCAAAAGGGGTAATACCCATTTTAATACCGACAGCGCCCTGCTTTAGAAGTTACGCTTTTTTACGAAACTCATTTGCATTTTTATTTAAATAATGAGCGCATCCCGCTCATTCACGCGGTGCGCATCTTGTAGGCGGTATTGGACAGATACTTGTAAAAATGAAAGTTATTCAATTGGTGCACCGGTTCGCGAATTATTTAGCCCGGGGATTTAACTGAAACACCCTGTATATGACTCACACTGCTCGTTAAAACGAAAACAAAGGAACAATGGGATAACACTGCACAAAAATTAGCATTGATTTTCTCTCTCGGACTATCTAAATCTTCCTTTTTAATCCTTCCGAGGAACTTTATTTGAAAAGGACGTTCAGTTTAGAAAAAATAAAGGAAACAAACAGAAGGAACAGAAATGCGCCATTACTGATTTTTTTTCTCATCTTGGGTTTCTCTGATTGCCATTCATCCACTTCAGGCCAAATGCCTGCTTTAAATTGAATTCCTCTTCTCCGAAGCCATTTCGTGGAGCTGAGAATGCGGATTATTCGAAGAAAGTTTGAAAGACAACCCAGATTGATTATGCATCAGTCTTTCTTTTGAGGAACTGCTCGCTTTTGTGAAGCCCTTTGTTTCTGTGAAGCCCTTTGGAGGCTTTCGTGAAGGCGCCGCCTGTGGTCAACGATGTGGTCAAGCTCGAAGTGCGTTGCGCAACATATCGGGATAGCAAACGTATGCGGTTATGCGATGAAATTCCGGTTTTAGGTTTCATAGATTATGAAGCAGATACAGATAGGCCATATAAACGTTCTCCCAGTGTATTTATTCGCAGTTAACAGTGCACACACCGTCAAAAGAGCCAGACTTCAACCCATTTTCTTGTTAACACTCACGTCAGCTGCTGAAATTACTCAGAGTTTTGTCTTCCCGTTGGGTCCCTTGAGACTGAATCCTGTGTCTCTTGGGGTAACTAGAAAGGAGCTTTCAGGAAAACTCAATATAACGCGCAGTTTCACAAGTCGACGATGACTCGATCACTGAGAAAGTTTAACTCGAAACACAGAAGACTTGTTTCCTTCAGTTCAATTTCCTCCTCGTAGCTAGAAGGGTTACGCTAATGCTATTTTTATGCAAATATAAGACCTCATTATCTCGCGTCATTGTTACGAATTCTTTTTTGGCGTGGAAGTCGAGGTAGTACGTTCATCCAGCATCAGGCGGTGTCAGCATCGACTATGCATTCCACGGAGTCGATAGGAAACAAGGATTCTACGCGTAACCTAAAATGGCTGTCACCTAGGAAAGCTAAAGTAATTTAAGATGAAGGACATTCACACTGAATGTCATTCGTTCCTACACACCGATTTACTGAAACATTAGAGCTGCATTATACCAGGGTACGTGGTACTCATTTCGTACGAAGTTCTTTTGGATTTAAGGAAGAAAGAGTTTGAAAAATAGCATGGAAGTGAAATTTTCCGTCATAACCGGCAGCGATGATATACAGTTTGAAGGCGCACCCAAGAAATGAACGTTGCCGACCAGAAATTGCGGATGGACTTGGAACGATTCTGGTTGTTGACAAAAACCGTAAAGCCGTCCACTTACATGTAACAACTAAATGAACTTGTAACGTTGAACTTGTAACACGTTGGTCGGTAACTTTTAGTTTGCATTTTACCGCCTTACTATTATTTTACATTACTGTTTCTTATTGCCATCTGAAATCGCAGCTTTCCAACCTACCCCATTTTGTTTCAAGAACTCATTTGATAAGCGAATGCCATCGTCGTGCAATGTCTTTAAACACGGCCCCGTGTGGCGGTGAATGAACATTCAATGCGAATAAAGTTCGCTTGAAACAGCATTTTCTTTTGTGACAGAGGGGTAACGTGAACCATTGTACTCATATTTCAAGTGATAGCGTAGAGCATATCACATTGTTGCCAGAAAACAGCAAGATCATGATCAATAAAATAAAGTGTCGTGTAACCTGTCATATCGTTTCCACTTCGACGCGGTACAATACAGCTCATATAGCAAGCTTTCTCGCATTCCTTTCAAGTTGAGCAGACAAAGCACGCTTTACAGGAGACACTGTTTCTCTCCAGATCAACAGGCACCGAATACACGAACACGAACAAAAAATGACAAAAGGAAGTCAATGATAAGGTTAGCTAGCTGTAGGACTCGAACCCCCACCTTCTGGATTGCCGGTCCAGGAACAAGACTCAGAACATCAATTTCCAACGAACAAAAAGCCTAGCGCTGAACTCGATCTGCTCCTATTCAACACTGCGAGGATTAAGTTGTGGTTCGTCTAGACATATTGGCTCTTTTTGTTTACCTGTCTGTGCGGCTTTTGAAACGTACGGGGAGTCCATAGAGGTTGAAGGGTTTAGCTCCACATACAAAGAGCCTCATTTGTAGTTATATAACGATGGATTGAGTGCTTTCTGTCGTTGCAGACGGAGAACATTGTGGTGATAACAATAGCACCTTCCTGAGGAGTTTGAGGAGTTCTGGTAAAAGGGTGAAAAAAAAAAAAGAAAAGAAAAAACAAGGTGAACTGCACAAGCCCTTCCGTCCTTGCATCGGAGTTTCTTAAACTGAAGAAGATGTTGCCGTCGCCCCAATGAGAGCAGTTAACTTGCGTGCTGTCACAATAACCAAAACCTTGGTGAGTCGCACGTTCCAGCTCTTGTGCAGAATGGTCGACGACATGTGACGATGAGGCGAACAAACGGCTCCATCTGTCTCGGCATGTGAGACAGAATTCTGTAGATAGAATAGAATTTCTTAGACACAATAGATAGGCTGCAGAGAAAGGATGATGTCGCTGCAGGTGTGTCCAAGGCGCTCACACTGGATATGATGAGCGAGCTGTATGCAGGCTTTACTCCTGTTTTTACGGATGGCTCGTCCACAAAATCCAGCTTCTATATGCGCCTATATTATTCCGTCCGAAGACATAACTGGTATCTTCCGTCTCTCGCATCTGACGTCGTCAACATGTGCTGAGCTACATGCTTTGCTCTTTGCCATGCGCAAGATCCTGCAGTGTTCAGCTCGGCCATGGGTCTTCTACACAGACTCGAAAGCTGCTATCCAATGCCTCGCAACAATGGGCATTCGAGGTCCTCTCATGTCCATTGTTGCTGACGTGCAAGAAACTTACAAGGAGCTGCTGGACCTGGGCCACTGCATAGTATTACAGTGGGTACCTGGTCATGTCGGCGTACCCGGCAATGAAGAGGCCGACCGGGCGGCCCTGCGGGGTCATCATATAGCTTCAGCCCACTCTACCGTCTTGCCCAAAGGTGATCGTCAGGCCCTCGTCCGTGCTCTCTCTGCAGACAAGACAAGATCACAGTGGCTGCATGACATTACACCTTACTCTCTGCTCCACGCAGTGGATCCTTCTCTTTCACTGTCGCTTCCTCATCGCCTTCCGCGACATTACGCATCCCTGCTTCACCGCATGCGGCTGAATGTTGCATTTACACCAGTTATGAGGCAGCGTCTTGGCCGTGCGCCCTCGGACCTTTGTGCAGCATGCAGTGTGCGTACAGACCCGCAGCACCTACTTATGGACTGCCCGGACTACCAGCGGGAGCGTGCGATCTTGCAGCACGAACTGCATGCGATCGATCATCGCCCATTTACCATAGGCAAGGTGCTGGGCCCATGGTCCAGTCCAGCTCATACACGCCAAGGTCTGCGTCACCTTTAGGACTTCCTGTCATCAACAGGCCTCTCCACCCTGCTTTGATTACCGGAACCCCTTATCATATCCATCATCATCTCTCATCACGTACAAGTGGCACTGGAGCAGCGCCCAGCCTGCTGGCCGGCATCAGCCCCATCTCATCATGGTATCTCTATTTGTGTGTGTGTGTGTAGATAAGAAGGCTAAAAAAGTAGGCGATGTCAAGTTGCCGGTGGTGAGTTAATAGAGAGTTTTAGTATATCGTACGCAAAGGCGATAGCGTACGTAACACATAGCATTGGTGGTTCTGCGCACTGCACGAAGCTCTCTTTCTGTTATGGACGTGCGCAGAACGATCAACGCTATCCCTTACGTACGCAAAGGCGATAGCGTGCGATCTACTAAAACTCTCTAATCAAAGAGTGGTATCAAACGGTACGAGCAACTTATTTATTTACACTTGGTAAACAAGACTTTCATGCACGAGAAGTGCAGTCTCGTGCACGAAAGTCTCGTTTGCCATGTGTAAATAAAGAAGTTGCTCCTACCGACTAATATCACCCTTAGAATAGATAGTTATGTAGACAGTCTTAGATAGAATAGTTATACAGAATTTGTAGACATAATAGAATTTAATATAGAATTTTTTGAAAACGGGAGGCGGTACCTATTTTGTAGCCATTATGCACGTGCATAATGGTACAAAATAGGCTCCACTTCACATTTTCAACAAATTATGGGCGAGAACGTTGTCATTCGGGATGGTGGTTGGCTACCAGTGCGTGCTATGTGGTGAAACTCACCTTTAAGAGTATAGGAGAAGGAGTTTGCTTCTCGACATATGCAAGGTTGCAGTTGAGTACAGTTAAAGTAACTAGAATATGTGTCGTTTGGGAATAGAAGCACGATGAGAATATTATTGCGTAATAATGTGGGGTACATTTGATACAAAAAGAGACTGACTTTTTGTACAGTAATGCGTACTGCTCAGATCGAGAACTGAACGTTGTCTCGAAGTAATAGGTATAATAGCCACGATGATCACTGTAGAATTTTTCACGATAACCATAGGTTACAAGGAGAGAGACGGGTCATTCATTCAGTTCCAAAGCTTTAAAGTAAAAAGGCTCTTTTGCTTAAATAAAGGCAAGAGCCGTTCATTTGGCGGCCTTGCTATCAACGTGAACTGCTGCGAAGAAACCTTTACAATGGCACTAGCAGAAATCGACGCAGTATACGCCAGATGATTTCACCGTAATCCCGGGCATCAAAGGCAATGCATGTGAGAGGAATCGAGTTCTTTCTTTTGCAGAAACCGCGTGGCCAGCATCATAACTAACGCACTCACTGCCAGAAGCAAGCAGTACGCTTGATAATAGTTAGGTGATACTGTTAAGCTAACAGGTCCCTTAATGCATGAGTCATGCCTTTGGATAGGCTACATTGAGAGAACAATTCAATCTAACGTAATGGATAGAGGAACCATCCGGGAAGCAATCACGTAGTCCTAGTTTGATAGATGAAGTAAGAAATAATGAGATTATGTTTCCTTCCATTACGGTATTTTTTAAGCACCAGCAACGAAACAGACAGATCTGCATCACGCAATTATTGACCACTAAGGAATGTTCTTTCGAATATTTCACCATCTTTTAATGGGCTTCTGGTCGATACATATAACATATTGCTGGTGTGATGCAGGGTTTCCGTCAGCCTATATTTTTTAACTAGCCTTGTGCAGATGCATACATCATGGACAGATGAGAAAACACAAAATGTCCATCAAGTAAAAATGAATTGACGCTGACGTTTGAACGAGATGATGCCAATAAGTATGATGCCCCCGTATTTTCGTATACGTTGTTCGAATATAACATTTCCCACGTGATCTAAAATGATCCAGAAGTGTCTGTCCTTCTTCCTGTAAGCGTGACCACATCTTACTACCTCGCATTGTGAAAGGGGAGCGGGGATGTTCGTGCGTTCGTCCTTCTTAAACCCATTAACGCACGACGGCAAAACAAAGTGTGCTTCAAAACTGACGTCTTGACTTATTTAGTAGGGAGAAAACTACGGAGAACAGGACTCTGCTCCACTTCACAGAGGTTAATATGAGAGGATGAACTAATTTTGAGTGCAAAGCGAAGACAGATCGGAGTTCTCTTTGGAGCTCTTCGAGGAGGCCTTTTTTTTTTCTAAACACGCACACTAACATCGACCTGCCCATGGCGCTAAGAGGATCTTGAGTAGATCTAGTGTAGAATAGCGAAGGGGGGAAATAGTCCACAGACGAGAGGGCCCACCTTGATCTCCGCTACATCGCTAGCTCATCCAACAATTATGCTGTATCAAGATCTGTCGCGGTGATGTTCCTGATGGGCATCCCTAAAGCAAGGCACAGCAAAAAAATTCCTTTAATGGACAAAAAAATACAATGAATAAGACATATGTTAGAAGAAGCAGATGCTGCTAGCCTGTTTTGTACTTTATGAGTACGAGCGTGTGATTTTTTTTTTTCGGGTGACGTTTCTTTCAAGACTAGCAAGCCAAATATTGGCTGACCTCTCTAAACACTTAAAACGAAGAAGAAGGACATCTATTGGAAGCTAGACAATACGGTAGAAATCACTGTGCAGATTGTCATTGAAATGTGATAGCATTTCAGAGCTCGTCGTGGGTATTCTCGGACGATGTGCAGTACAGGTTTGTGGAGACTGAAATAGCTGATGCTTGGCCACCTCTACCTTGTCTATGCTCCTGACCAAGGCACAATCTATAACTTTCCGTACGGGTTTTGGTAATTTTATCATCACTGGCTATAGATGCAAATCTTCCTCCATGAAGTCCGCGAACCAATTGTTCTGGGACTTCTTAGTGTCCGTATTGAAATCTCCCATGATAATCATGGGCATTTTGTGTTCCTTCAAGTTTTCTACGAAGGTGTTGCTTGCAGAGTAATTGAAGAGTTTGGCTAGAAGGAACCTCTTGATTTTGCTTTTAGAGGAATCCGGTACAGTGTACAGTAGCACGATAAGAGTGGAGACATCCTTGTAGCCCATTTCTACGACGTATAATTGGGGAAGCTTCGCCAATCATTCTGGTGGTTAATGTGGTACAAAGAGCGAAGGGGCATGCTCGTGTACTTTCTGTGGTGGGTAGTTCGCGACTACCCTATTCTCAGAGCAAGAGAAACTGCACATCCCTGCCCCTCCTGTACCACCATCATCTTTCCCCTTCTCTTTCACCTTGCCTGAGTGCTCCGAGACGCCACCCACGAGCAATACTCTTGTACTACAAGCAATACTCTTCTTCTTCTCAAATAGTACCTTTTCCCAAGAAGTTTCTTCTCACAGACACTTTTCTCTTTTTTCGAAAGGCAAAAGAGGATTGCTTGCTTGCGTCGAGAGTGTGCGAGTGACACAGACAATGCGGTCGCAACTATTTTATTCGCCCCGCAAACTGTTTTATTCATGTTATTCCCTATCGGCACTGGAGTATGCGAAGTTGGAAAAATTACCTATCGCATAGCGACGAAAGAAAAGAGAAGCAGGAAGCGAAAAAAAAAAAAAACAGGAATTAAAACGAGGAGAAACTTTCAGTTCTTATCTCGTTGCGGAACCCTACCCGCCACAGTTCCTTCTCCTTTGCTTTTTTGTAACGCAGATTTTTTGTTCTCTGTATGCTGTCGCCAACCTGTAATCATGGCGAGAATATGCGAAGTGATGGAAGCCCTATTCGTGTTTGCGTTTTAAATTAACTTGACTTTACTGGAACATCTTCCGCGCTCGCGAAAGCGAAGTTTGTGCCCCAGCGTGCCACTTTTCAATTGCAGCTATTGTCACATCGTAGAGAACGCATCATTCTAGTTTCAGAATTTAACTTTGCTTGTTGTAAATGTAACATATTACAGTTATTACAATGTTCACTTGTGTGTTCATACCGAGCGTTATTACTTATTTGTCAATTTTGTAATTGCTTGACGACAGCCCCAGTGCTGGTGATACCATCGATCTCATCCACCACTTCGAAATGAGAAGCACGGTGTGTATTTTCATCAAGTAGGAGAACTACCTATGGAGGTAGTCCCATTTACACCGAAGTACACTGAAGTAGAAGAGGGCGGTGGAACGAACGGAGGGGTCAGCACCTTGGGACGGCTGTCAGCGAAAGTGGGGAAAATATAGCGGCCGCGCTGCTATCTCCAACTACAGTGTGCGGCCATACTTTGCAAAGCGTGTCGTCTGCGTCTCAACAATTTTACGAATTCAGATTTTTGTTATCTTCTGTTCCGTTGAAAACAATTAATTATAATTTAGATTAATTGCAATAATAATTGATTTTTATTCTGCGTCTCCTCCTTACCAACACAATGGAATCTTCATGGTCGTCGATTGCAGCGCCGCCATTGGCTGTCGACGCCGCGATAGTCACCCCCCGGTGGAAAGCTCGGTCGTTCTACTGTCTAGTTCACAGTAACCGAAGCGCGGTGGAAAAGGACAGCATTTGGCTGCCTGCATTTGCAATATACAAATTATAACAACAACAATAAATGATGACGATGAGATGGGGTGTTCCCTACTCCATTGCACGTGGAACATTATAGTATGAAAATGATGAAGGAAGGATGAAAATACGTGGAAGATTTAAAGTGTCTGTAGCAATCCAGTGACAACAGGAAGTCCATGAACAGGTTAAGAACCCGACGATGGAGCATAGGATCTTCACAGGGGCCAATGAGTGCAGCTAAGTTGAGCGGTCTCTTTCTCATACGGGCAGGCTCATGACACAGTATGCGCCTTTGCGGGCAGTAGTGTGTTCGCCACTGCACCGCGGGTGGAACACAGGCTTGTGTCAGAGCATCTGATCGTGCACTTGAATCGTGGGGTGAAAGCCACATTGAGGCGGAGTCTACGCAGGAGGGAGGTAAAATGGCGTAATAAACGGTCAGGGAAAGAAAACGTCAAGTTTGAGTCTACCATATACATGAGCAAATATACATACAAATTGCAAGTATTCGCTAAACCCCGAGGAAGTCAGCATATTCTAAAGCAACACGCTAAAACGTGTAGCGGAACCAACATTCAGAAATTAATGCATCACCACCATCACCACCAACATCACCATCACCACTACCAACATCATTATCATCATCATCATCATCATCATCATCATCATCATCATCATCATCATCATCATCATCATCATCATCATCATCGTGCCAAGAGTTTTTCGCCAATGTAACCGGTGCAAGTAATGTGGAGTTGCTGGCCTCACACTAGTCAAGCTGAAGCCTCCATTTTATTTTTCCTTCAAATCAATCAGTCATCATCAGAAATGAATGAATGTTTGTTTGTTTGTAAGGAAAAAAATCGGGGAGAAATTGAACTCGTCTCCCGACTTGTCCTGCTACTCCTAACATAATGAAAGTGTGAGGAAAGAAGTGTGGAGTGAAGAAATGTGAAGCGTGAAGTGAAGAAATGAATGTGTTTTCTACATCCTCCATTGCCAACACGTTAGCGCAGCACAGCGAAATGCTGTTACTACCTAGGCACGCATATCCCGGCAACCACCCAACGTTACGTCATTCAATTAGCCTTGCGTAATTAGCTCGAGAATAGAAACAGCCGGAAGCTGTATGCGTGAGCGGTACATGCATTCTTGCGGCGTACATGCATTCTTGGGACATGACCTTTTAAAATGAGGCGGCTGTCAAGAACATCAACGTCAGGTTTTTTTTTCTCTTTCATAACCGTAATGTGCTCTATTATTCTCGGCCGCTGAGTCGCAGAACACACAGGGTGATAGTGTAACGCTACATGGCCCTTGCGATCATGTAGGCAAACAATCAGATGACCAAATATGATCTCGTTCAGTAACAACAACAAGAACAACAACAACAACTTTACTTTATGATTACGATTGGGGAGTTTCATCGCCAGCGGCGATACTCTTCCCTATTGCTGGTGGTAATGCAGTGAAATTGAGTAATGAGTCGCCTCAGAGTGAGGACCGAAGTCCTAAGGCGTCCAAAAAGATGAGGAGAGCTTTGAGGGCAGAGCGTAATATATATTAATGCTGATTTTTAGGCAGAAAACGAAAACAAAAACCGAAGCTCATAAACAAAGAGAACGATAATTGATAGTGAACCTATCTCATCCTTCTTTCACCTTTTGTTATTTTATCCTTCATTTCCTAGCTCTTCCTAGCTCTTTTTTTTTCTATTTATTTCCCTTTTCCTTTCCTTTCTTTCTTTCTGTTTGGCAGAATACCAAGCCAGCATATAGTCCGGCTGTCCTTCCCTCCCCCTTTTTTTTTCATTTGTTCTAATAACTATATTCCCGCATAGGCGTTCTTCTTGTATTCAAAATTACACAGACAATCACTACAATGCTTTATTTAGCGAAACAACATTCCATCAAGTGCTTGTTGCAAAACAATCCCACTGTGTCAAGAGCAGCAGCCCCACATGAGCGAAAAAATTTGATAGGACAACAAAAACGGTGACGATTATCTTCCTTCGAATCCACGCGTTTATCAGAAAATTCTGTTCTCCACAGAGCAGAGCGGCGAAGCATTTTATGATGAACAAAATAGAAGGGTGCAGATGAGCTATAGCGTAGATTTGATGGCGATTATAACAGAAACAAACGAGAACACATACAAGGGTCCGAGCAGCACAATACTCTTTTTTTTTTCTTATCAACTCAACTCAACTAAACTAAACTCGGAGTATTTCACCCTTTGCAGTCCCAGCAGATCTTGGGCTCCCTGCCACAAGAAAGTTAAATCGGGGCAAATAGACATTGAAAATCGATATTGCCCGCTCGCGTCTCTGCAAAAGGAAGATTAGTTGGCGCTGCTGGAGATGCGATCAGCGCCAGTGCCTTCCGAAGGGAGCCTTGCGCTGCGAATAACTTTCGGCTTCACTTTGATCGCTGACAAGTGCACACGTCCGTTTTGTGAAACTGTGGCGATTGAAAGTAGATAACGAAACGAATAAATTGGATCTATAGCGCAAAAGAAAAAGAGAGAAAAAAGTCAAGCGAATATCCTGTTACTTCTTAACACCCTGAAGCGCACGTGTTTGAGATGAGCTCTCTCCTAGGAAGCGCGTCACATCATCATGCATGAAAAATGGTATCTTTGACGGCATAACGTCCATCACAGAAGCATTGTTTTGGGTGTTTTGATGACAGCGCCAATGTATGCAGGCTGGTCCGTCATTTTATGAGCGTGGAAATATGGGCTTCATGTTTTATGTATAAGTGCATATTATGTTGTATCCGGTTAGGGTAAAGTGGTTGCGAATCTATGCGTTACAACGGCGCCCTAGAGCTATGCAGCAACAACAACCACAAAGGGAAAAAAAAGGAGCAAGAACCATAAAATAATGTGGCTGTGACACAGCCAAGCCTTGGGATCACAATTTGAGGAAGTAAAACAATATCTGTGCTGCGGCGAAATTCCAAACGCCGGCAGAAGACATTTTACTCAAAATGGTGAAATGCAACTACGAAAAGAGTCAAAACCCTGCCGTTTCAGAATCGATACGGGTTCCGTCATCAAAATGGGAAATCTGGTACTTATTCTCTAATTACTTATCGAACAGAGAGGCGTACGAGTCCCGAATTAGACCAGGACCACACGGGACGTCGCATTTTAAAGTGTTTTTTATTGTTGTACTGCAGGTACACTGTTAAAACAGAACTTCACCACATAGCACGCTCCTAGCAAACCATCATTCCGAACGATATCATTACGTGCATTGATTTGTTGAAAATGGGAACAGGCGCATTGATGATGACGAATGGGCCACGAGCGCTCTGAACTAGTGGGATACACTCGTAAAAAATAACTCCACCCCATAGCACGCTCCTAGCCAACCATTGTCCCGAATGACAACGTTCTCGCACGATTTGTGAAAAAGGGTAGGGGATACTTTTTTTTCCCTTCTGTACTGCACTATTTGTACAAAAAAAAAAGAAAAAACAAGCGCACGCCTCCCATATTCATAAAATCAAAGGAGAGAACGTTGTCATTCGGGATGACAACGTTCATGACGACATGACGATGATTGGTTAGGATGGTGCCAAGTCGCGAAGTTCATTTTCAAGAGTGTAGAGAAGGAGAAGGAACATCAAAACATCTCCTACGGTCTTGCGGTTGTTCCTTGCCTTCCGTCGCCCCCGTGTGTCAACCAGGCGGTTGAACACGAAATTGACAGCCGGATAGCTGATCCAAAGAGCGCATTTGGCACTGCTCCGCGCAAGAAATGTGCAAACCGAAACCAATTAATTACTCGGAAAAATCACTAAGTGTCGACGCGTTTTTTTTTCTTGGAATATTTTTCGCTGAATGTCCCGATTCTTAAAACAGAGATTCCGTAAGAGTGCGAAATAAAATTTTAAAGTCAGGATGTTTATTTAATTAGTGAGCGTATGCAAATGAGCCGCTCACTACTCTGCTCACGGCCGATGTTCCAAGGATCTTTACCAAAAAGAAATTACTTCAATGGCGTCACATGTTCACGAATTATTCAGCCGGGGGATTTTCGTGGAACACCCTGTATATTTCGTTGATCATAAAAGGGTTATGCAAGTGAGCTGCTGTAAACATACCGTAGGCCGAGTCCGACGCTGACTGATGTTTGCTGGCAGAAAAGCGACAGAGCGTATAGGCAACATATCCCTGAGATTTTGGGTTAAGGAAAGAGAACAAATTCGCTTCTTTCCAGTTTCGCAGATTATTTTGTTACGCCATGACCCAGATCAGAGCTCACTCGAAAAACCTGTTAGCTTGTGGCGTCGGTCCTCTCTTTCGCTACACGGCCAACAGCTATTTTACAACCCCATTACCGTCAGCTCATTGAAGCGCAACACGATTTCTGGCGAAAGGTCGAAAAGCGAAAAGAAACTAATGAGGCAGCGTTGTGAATCATTTTGCTTCTTCTTCTATAAGATAGTTCTAGTGCGCACGCTAAGGCACCCATCTGCCCCGAGTTTTGACCCACTTTCCGCACGAACGGATGAAGAAGTAAGCAGGATATAATGGAGGAAGAAATTGGTGGGAAGAGTTTAATGGGCAAAAGGTATAGGTAACATTTAAAAAAAAAAGCAACGTCCATAAAGGGGTGGGGGGTGGAAGGGGGTGGTCAGGCGATGTGGAGACAGAGGTCTTCCGGCCGTCCTACACACGATGTCACAGGCTGCTGAGGAGAGCGGTATCTCGCAGGTACACTCTTAAAAATGAACTTCACCACAATGCACGCTCCTGGCCAACCATCACCCCGAATGACAACGTTCTCGCCCCTGATTTGCTGAAAACGGGAGGAGGAGCCTATTTTGTGCCGTGCATAATGGCACAAAATAGGCTCCTCCTCCCGTTTTCAGCAAATCAGGGGCGAGAACGTTGTTATTCGGGGTGATGGTTGGCCAGGAGCGTGCATTGTGGTGAAGTTCATTTCTAAGAGTGTAGTGGAGAAGCGCTGCGTGTGCCAAGTAATGATGCAAGACGGATGTTGCAGTATCCGTGGCTGGTGAGGCGAGACCTGAGTGTATATGGCAGAATGTCTTGGAACGGTAGATGTCGAGAAGAAGGTGTCGGACCTGTGACTCAACGTTACAGGTAGAACATAGGGAGTGGCTTGCTGGTACGTTTCGAAAAGCAGTGACTGAGTGCGGGCGAGGTTGGGACGGAACAGGTGGATGGCAGATTCTTTCCTCCTCGAGACACGACTTGCAGATAGTATACTCCATCGACCAATGACCATGAGTTACGAAACGGAGCAAAGCCCGAATGAAAAAATTAATGAAATACGGATCGTTGGGGGGGAGCGTGTTAAAAAGGAGGACGGTAGTTCATATTGACTCTGTTAGGACTCTAACTTCATTTTCTATTGGTTTGGTAGTCGGGGCGCACGTTCTCCAAAATCTTCCCACAAGACGGATAGGATGACCATATTTGCGTCTTATTGATGTTCGCACCTTCTACACATTTTTATACGCATTCACGAGTTTAGTTTAGTTTTGTCCGACCACGTCACACTTCCTCATTCGAAAATTCTCACTTCGGGAATTGGCGTACTAATCGTGCATTGCACAACGCGAGGGAGGGCGGGTTCCTTACTTGATGGCAATACACGCACAACGCAACTGATGAACGAATTTTGTAGCATGATCAGAATAATTTCACGTTCGTGATTGAGGAACTTGACAACAGAACCTCAGTGAGAGTGGTTGTACGTATTTCGCGACGCGCCAGGGTAAAGGTCTAGGCCTATGTGCACCTGTATTCAGGCACAAATTACGTGTAGAATTCCATCCAGCAGTGAAGGAACTTCGCGGTGTGAAGAAATGACTTTACGACGACGATGAAGAAAGACTAGAGCAGGATATGGTTGGTTTGGTAGAGCAGGAAGAGGTCGCATTCGTCTTTTTTTTTTTTTACCTTATGAGCTCAAGCGGTAGGACATTGTATCCGTACTCGTAGAATAAATTTGCTTTTCTAGAGGTTGGAGTAGTTCTGTTAACATCCAGGCGTCAGTTTACAGCAGAGCGTCGGAGCGTTTAAGATAAGCGAAAAATCGAACGTGATAGTGCTTCACAACCGAGCAGTTTTAAGTACAATAGCGTGTTGCAGAAAGCACCGCCGAACCGACTGATGACAATTACGAAGAATATCCTCAACGTGCGTGTAAGCGGGCCCAGAAGGTGATTGAGGACTGTTTTGAGATATGGTAAAACATAATAAGCAAGTTCTGTCTCGAATCGATGCATTCAGCGCTTGACAGAACAGACAGTGGAAGTTTTCAACAGTGACGTCACGAAAAGGAAAGCGCGGTGCTACATGGTCGCTGCCGCCTAGCCAGTTTGAAAGCAACACTTGATGTTCCTTAGTTTTTGGTACTCATTGACACAGACTCTGCGTTGGACTACAAGGTAACGAGAAAACATGCATAATGTAAAGCCCCGAGGGTAGGGAACACGAATGGACAGACACAATACCAAGTCAACGTGAGAAAAATATCTCTTCTAGTGGGAATAAGTCTTCACGCAAGCCCGATAGCCGGCCCTTTGTAATATTTCCTACCTACGTCCCGACCATTCGACAAATCGGGAACACGAAGCCATACATACAGAGAATGACATTCGTCCATCACGGGAGTTGAGGTTCGATGACCACATACCGGCTAACGCTACCAACACATCGAGGAGCTCCTTTACGGGAACCAGCGATACCTTAGCTAATGCGCTCTCAATCCTCTCAATGCTTTAGCAATGCTTGTTAGTGTAGGTAATGCATGACCGCCCTCCCCCCTCCTTAATGACTGAGTTAATGCATCACCCGTCTAATGGCAGAATCATCCTGAGGAAAGGAGTACGGGCACAGTGGATCGAGAGTGGAAGAGGTCGTTCAGCCGTTGAGTACCTATCATAAATTTATGAACCGTACTTACCGGATATAGGTCGTGGTCTCGTATCTCGTGTTAACACTGATAACTTCAGTCATGCAAGAAGCCAAAGTGGCCGCTTCATGAATTTTCTGAGCCCACCTAGGAGTCTTGAACGCACGTCGAATGTTTCAACTAATTAATAGTAGAATATTTAATTCCACCTGCTTGCACTGATGGTTCAACTACGCCGTCTGCCTCTTCCTGTGCATTTGTGACTCCGGAGCTGAACGTTGGAAGATCTGCACGTCGTCAGTCACGTCTCAGTCTGCACGTCACTTCAGCTTCAGCAGCCGAGCTGTACGGGACGCATGTGGCATTAAGGCATTAAGTTTCATCGCGAATCAGTCGAACAGCTCTCGAAGTCGATTTACAGTGACTCAAAATGTGGGTGGCGCCAGGACGGCGCCCCCAAAACTCCTTCTTTATTATTCTCATTTTAACAAATGTCGCTATCTATCCCACCTTTGCAGTTCCTACACTCTTAAAAATGAACTTCACCGCATAGCACGCTCCTAGCCAACTATCATCCCGAATGACAACGTTCTCGCCCCTGATTTGTTGAAAACGGGAGGAGGAGCCTATTTTGTGCTCATTATGGACGGCACAAAATAGGCTCCTCCTCCCGTTTTCAACAAATCTGGGGCGAGAACGTTGTCATTCGGGGTGATGGTTGGCTAGGAGAATGCTATGTGGTGAAGTTCATTTTTAAGAGTGTAGGTATGCTGAATGGGAATAACGCTACGGGTTCTACGTCGATATTTCGGAGCTGTATTAAACATTGTTCAAATTCCGTCAATTCAATTTAGGGTTCACTATATCAATGATTCCCAAAGTGTGGTCCCGGGGGTCCTCGAGACAGCTCGTGGGGGTTCGCGACGATCGAAGACAGCCTGAAGACCGTCTTGGTGAGTGCAAGTCACGTCATCTCTGAGGGGGACGATGTTGATATAGGACGATATGTGATACTAAAGAAGGCAGAAATATACTACTGTCTTATTTCCTGCATGGCGGTTCCTTGTTTGTTTGTTTTTATTTTTCTTTGTTCACGTCCCTTATTTATACCAACATGAATCTTAACGGGGGTCCCCGAAAGGATTCTCACTAGTTTTGGGAGTCAGACACGACGAGAAATTTTGGAAACGCTGCACTTTATAATACCTTCCATGTTGGAAAGAAAACTGTGCTGAGACTGGGACACAAACATGGGAACACTTTTCAGTCATATCCTCCAGCTATTTTCCTATTGAGACAAGTCTTGTTTAAATAACGGGGATGGCATGAACGCTGCTTTGGCTTTTCCTCATTACGCGCTAATTAGGCAGGCAAAGCACCCTTTATAGGTCGCGCATAGAAGGTGGTATGGGGGGATATGTTTATTAAGAAAAAAGAAAGGAAAGGTTAACCGAAAAAGAAAAGGAGGAGGAGGAGGAGGTGGTATAGCAACAACAACAACATATATATTGTGATGATGAAGTGGGGAGGTTTTCCACTCTAGGAGTGGAACGCTACCCCATAGCTAGGGGTCTAATATGAGTGGTGACAATGATCAGTGATGACGATGAGAGATGACGGGAATGATCGAAGTGGCGATGACGATGCTTGACGTGATCGTGGTGGTGGGAGTGTCCGAGGGCGCTGCTGGGGTCATAGTGAGTCCTTTAGGCCTGTCGCCTCAAAGAAGTCAACCACGTGACGTAAGGCCGTCCTGGAGTCGGCCGCGGTGTCCCAAGGGCCGAGGATGGTCGACAAGTTGAAGGGGCGGCAGCCAAGGGTGGCAAGCTGCGACTGCAGTGCACGCCTCTCGTTGAGATAGGTCCGGCAGCTGAGGAGTATGTGCTCAACGTTGGCAAGTACGCCACACTCGTTGCACATAGGGCTATCCTCACAGCCTAGCTGGTATCGATAGGACGGAGTGAAGGCCACATTCAGACGTAGCCTGTGGATGAGTGACTTCAGAGGACGAGGAAGCTTTGCAGGCAGTCGGTATGACAGCGTTGGGTCTACATTCCCCAAAGAGGACATAGTTGGAATGTCGTGTTGCCACTGTAGGGTAGACCAGGAATCGGACAAATGCCTGAGGAGGGATCTTCTGTCTCCTCTCGAGAGTATAATGGGCATAGAAGGTCGTTGTTGGTGTGCAGCGGCAGCGGCAGCGTCGGCCTCGTGGTTCCCAGTTATTCCGCAATGCCCTGGAACCCACTGAAAGGCAACGTAGTGGGAGCGATCTTGTAGGGACTTCAGGGTATAGCAGTAAGATAGTGCGCCCGCGGATATTGCATATTTTCCGTAACGGTTTTACGTCCTCTGTAGTATTAAACGTTACTGAGATAGACACTCAACTCAGTTTGAACACGGTCATGTGTAGGTTCCCTCTCTTCTAATGAGACGCCAATGTTGATAATTCGACGCCCTACTTCGCGAGACAGTTATGGCCGCAACAAAGTAATCGGTGCCTTGATTGATTTTTCTTGCATGACGGCTCTCGGACGCGCGCTGAAATCTCGGTACATATCATCCGGTGCTTAACCGTCGCGCTCGTAAATGGGAGCGTGCCCAAGCAACCAAGTTGGTGACGTCATCGTTTTTGTTGGAGCCTAAAAAATTCAGGAAAATTAGCGAGACAATTTCTCAAATGATCATAAGAGGTTGGTCAGTAGGAAATGCGAATATAACGCCGAATTTTTTTCGCTGTGGTACAACGAGTACTCGAGTGGTACAGTGTACAACTGTAGTACAACTTGTCGAGTACACTCTTAGAAAAAAAAAAAAAAAAAACGGTGGAGCAGTTACACCTTTTAGGAGGTAATGTTCCACACGGAAGACCCCTTGCCTCCAGCCTAGAACACTGACTGGGACGTAACTTTATTATTTTCCTTCGCCTCCTCTGCCTCTTCGTCTTCTGCCCACAACACCCCCCCCCCCCCCCTCCCTTTTTTTTGGTTAACCGTCCCTTCGCGGACGGTACGGGATAACGTTTCGAGTGGTCGCCATATCATTCGTCCCTCGTTGTCGTTTATAGCCTACGGCTTTTAGAATGCCTTCCTGGTGCACCGTCTTCCACACTTTGTATGAACCATCGAAGCTTGCTTGGGTTTCCTTGGTTCCTCGTCTTGTTTACTTGGTTCCTCGTCTAATCGTTGTCGCATATGTTGTGCCTAAAAGGTTGCAAAGTTCCACCTGCTACCTACAATGCTAGCGTTATAGCTTCTGGTTGGGTGAGCGAGGGGAGCGTACGCCTTTTTGTAGCAATTTGGATATGTGATAGTTGCTTTTAGCACCCTTTTACACCCTTTATTAGGCGCCATGTTGACCTAGGTGGTAACTATAGAAGTTTCCACCTTTTCGCAACCTCTTTTCTTAGAGTTCAGTACAACGCGAAAGCGACCAGCAAAACTCGCAACGATTGTTTATGTTTGACCTCGATTCGTGCATCCCATTCTCGCTCTCTCTTTCCTTATCCCTCCTCTTTTTCCTCCCACGACCGATGTTGCATTTATTCATGTAGCGTTGCGTAACCTAAATGGTGTTGCATGATGAAAAACCTCGAGACTAGGGAACACGAAGGGAGAGACACAAACACGAAGACTAGAAGACTAGTCTCGGGGTTTTTTCGTCATGCACCATCTTCATCAGCTCGCTTGCTTCCTAGCCATTTTTTCATTGTCTAAATGGTGGGCTGGTTTCAGTCGTCTGTGCTTCGTGTCTGTATGGTGTTGTACTCATATGCCCATGGTAACACATTTTTTTAAAATTTGTATCTTATCCACTGGCTAGCTGCCCTTATACAGGTTTATCTGTATCGACTGACTTTTCACGTTATGGTGCGAAAAACCAAATCTTTGCACGTGATAGCACGAAAGAACAAGCTGTTATCAACGCCAGCACGTCCTCCAAGCAAGCTAGGTCTTCCGTTAAGCGACGCTTCATTTATCTTCCTGGCAACGTCACAACATAATATACTTCATGATGTTGATGATGTTCGGCTTCGTTCCTCTCTCACTATAGGAAATCGAAAGCCTCGGTGAACTTTCAGGAGTATACGCTGTCGGGCGCTCATGGCACAAGTACGGTTAGTTCCCCGGCTTGTCGTGCAGCAAACTAATCGTTGCGAGGAAATGGTTTATCGACCAACAAATGGATGTACAGGAACTGAAGTTATGCCATAACAAACAACTTGGTGCAAACTATGACAGAAAAATGTCGAACCCAATACGATCTGTTACAGACGTAGAAATGATATGGATCCTTATGATTTCTATGGTCACAGATGTGTTTGCTTTCAGAGAAGTGGAATAATGTCCTATGTGCTTTGTAAAACGTACTACCGCTCGAAATAGTAAGAATTACGTTCGATTTCCTATCGATGTTTGGCACGGAGACGTGTTCGACTCATTCAACTCCGATTCTATTCGTTTCACGCGCTCAACACTTTATTTCGGAATCAATGCCCCACTCTGCCCCAGCCGTTACTAAAGCAAGTGCACTCTTAGAAATGAACTTCACCGCATACACTCTTAAAAATGAACTTCACCACATAGTACGCTCCTAGCCAACCATCACCCCGAATGACAACGTTCTCGCCCCTGATTTGTTGAAAACGGGAGGAGGAGCCTATTTTGTGCCATTATGCACGGCACAAAATAGGCTCCTCCTCCCGTTTTCAACAAATCTAGGGCGAGAACGTTGTCATTCGGGGTGATGGTTGGCTAGGAGCGTGCTATGTGGTGAAGTTCATTTTTAAGAGTGTAGCATGCTCCTAGCCAACCATCACATGTGTTCGCCTTTTTTGTGACACTTATGCTGTTCATAATTGTCACAAAATAGGCGTACGCCTCCCGTTTTCAACAAATCAGGGCAGATAACGATATCATTCGAGATTATGGTTGGTCAGGAGCGTGCTATGCGGTGAAGTTCATTTTTAAGAGTGTACAGGAAGTTGAGCCTTGAGCACATAGCCGGATTACAGGTACTCAATATAGGGTAAGGTAGTGTATATTTAAGACAGTTGAGCTATTTTGTTAATAGCAGCCGGAATAATCGCTTAAATTGTACCATAATTGGTTAACTGAATCCCCAAACCCTTGAGAAATGGTCCACAAATTACTGTGGTGCTAAACCAGATATTTATTTCGTAGGAACCAAAAATTACAGGCTACATATTTTCATCAACTTACCCCACCCTATGGGTAAGTTGAGGACATCAGAAAATTAGTGCCGGGTTTAAATTTTGTCTTTTGTTTCGGCCAGTCGAAACGGTCAGCCACGAGTAGTGCACATAGAAACACAGGGCAGTGACACAGCATCATAACGGTGAGGTTCTATTAGCCGAGGAGCAGAAATGAGCAAATTGGAAGTCAATGCTCGTGAAAGTTACAGATGGGACAAAAAAAAAAAGGCCCCTCTTACCTCGACCACATCCACAAAACAGCGTTTCACGTCTTTCTACAAAGCCACGTGCAGAGCGTCAACACGTTACTTCAAAGCCCAAGCAACGGCTGTGCTCACCCTGCTGTCACAGATGAGAAAAACATATTGCTAAGAAAATGCCACGCGATAAACTCAAACTGTCCTCAGCTTGCCCCGTCTTCAAGTAGCCCCACTTTCCCTATGCTTTCAAAAAAATGCACCTCAAAATTGCGGCACCCACCGTTCGCAGTATGAGCTTCTGTTCAGCGAGAGCGATACCTATCTTATTGTTGAACGTCATTTTGTCACAGCATGTTTTTCGGCACACGTGCCGACCGTATTAGCATAATAGAATAACAACTAGGTAGAATAGATTAACCTTTCAAATAGAGAGCCTATACTGCTTGGTGTGTTTGCCAGCATGCTCTGCAAGGTTAATATAGCTTGGAAACTGATCCAATATACATGGATACATTCAGGTATGTTAGCGAGCTTACTAACACAAAAAAGGAGCTATATATCACAGCGCAGTTGGTTTATAAAATCTATCGCAGCATGATATCAAAATTTGCACAGTAAAATTTCCATAGCAAAATTTGGCGATGGCTACTTCAATGTACGTGCTCGCTCCTGCACTCTTAAAAATGAACTTCACCGTATAGCACGCAACTAGCCAACCATCATCTCGAACGATATCGTTATCTGTCCTGATTTGCTGAAAACGGGAGGTGTACACCTTTTCTGTGACACTTATGCTGTTCATAATTGTCACAAAAAAGGCGTACGCCTCCCGTTTTCAACAAATCAGGGAAGATAACGATATCATTCGAGATTATGGTTGACTAGGGGCGTGCTATGCGATGAAACTCGTTTTTAAGAGTGTACTTGCTCGCTCCTGGAGTGAAAAAAGAAGAAAAAAAGAAAGGCTTTCAACAAAGGCCGTCTCCCCTTCTGCTGTCTCGTTTTTGTAGGAATGTTCCTAATTAATAAGTTCATTAATGCATTTTAGGTAATTAGTCGTCTAGTAGTTGTGATTTCCTCGAGGGAATGTCCGTCTAGCCGTATAACCATAATCTCGAATGGCATCGTTTTCTCCCCTGATTTGTTGAAAACAGGAGGCGTACGCCTTTTTTTTGTGACAATTATGCAGAACATAATTGTAACAGAAAAGGCGTACGCCTCCTGTGACACTCTTCCAAGGCAGCTGCAAGTCAAGCCGACACTCTTAAAAATGAACTTCACCACATAGCACGCTCTTAGCCAACCATAATCGCGAATGATATCATTATCTGCCGTGATTTGTTGAAAACGGGAGGCGTACGCCTTTTCTGTGACAATTATGAACAGCATAAGTGTCACAGAAAGGACGTACGCCTCCAGTTTTGAACAAATCAGTGCTAATAACGATATCATTCAAGATTATGGTTGGCTAGGAGTGTGCTATGCGGTGAAGTTCATTTCTAAGAGTGTAGATGAAGTCGAATCTACAGGGTGTTTCAAAAAACGTGTCATTCGGACTTTATAAAAAAACGGGACGACGGAAAAATACGGGGTAAAGGGCACTTGTGTGGCAACTGAATTTGCCATCTTGCAAAAATATTTTAATTTGATTTTAATTAACATAAATTGAATTTCTTTAATTGAACTCCAAAATTTCCCAAGTGAACCTAACGTTTTTTTTACAGAATTAGAGAGCCTGTAGCGAACTTAGTCAGATACACCAATAAATCCGCTCGATATTGCAAAGGGTACTGCCCAAAAAAAGTACCGAAGCTGAGGCTTCAGAGTTTCGGGTATTCAACAGCGCACCAAATCAGTCGGAAAAATGCGCGGAGGGCAGGACATGCTCCTGCCCCCATGAAGCTACAACAGTTTTATCGCCGGACCGGCGTGCAGCACAAGACGAGGCAGGTGACATTCCACCATACGTTGATAAGCGGCAAACAAAAACGATTCCGCCTCTTTTTTCACGCCCTGTGTTTTTTCGACCTTATATCTTTCATGGGGGCAGGAGCAGTCCTCCTCTCCACGAATCTTTGCGTCTGATTTGGTGCGCCGTTGAATACCCGAAACTTGGAAGCCTCAATTTCGGGACTTTTTTTGGGCAGTTCCATTTGCAATATCGAGCAGATTTCTTAGTGGATCTGACTAAGTTCGCTACGGGCTCTCTAATTCTGTAAAAAAAACGTTAGGTTGACTTGGGAAATTTTGGAGTTCAATTAAAGAAATTAAATTTATTTCAATTAAAATCAAATGAAAATATTTTTTCAAGGTGGCAAATTCAGTTGCGACACAAATGCCGTTTACCCCGTACTTTTCCGTCGCCCCGTTTTTTTATTAAGTCCGAATGACACGTTTTTTGAAACACCCTGTATGAATTCGGAGGTAAACGTAAAACCCGAGACGAAGAAACAAGAAGGACGAACTTGACGAACGAGTTGTCTTCGAAGACAACACGTTCTCGAACGCAGCGGAACATTTAATGACAAAGAAACGTGGTAGAAGCAAGGAGCGAGCGCGTTGGGGTGGAGGGGGGGGGGGGAAGGGGGGGACAACACGCTCTGTGGAGCTTCGAACCTTGATCACGCTACACTACACCACAGCACTCTCAAATCTTGTCGCAGGTACGTCAGGATGCATCACGGATTAAGAACTCGAGCTGTACCGTGATGTCAACTCTCCTTGCTCTAAGCGCCGCACAACTCGTTGAAAGACCTGGACCAATTAGGTTGCCTGGAGATTAGCTAGAAGGAGCTAGTATTTACGCAACCAAACACAAATAGAATTGCAGCGCTTTATGAATATGTAAAACTTCAGCGTTATGGTGCAACTATACAATGCTATTTCGCGACACTTAACTGAGGAGCGAAATCGCAGACTTCCTAACATTTAGGGCTATACGAGAAAAAAAGACGCACACGCACGCACGCACGCACGCACAGTGGTTTATCTAGAACCCCAAGCACGGAGGGGTGTTTGAAAAAATTGTGTGGGCGGGGGGTCATTACAGCTTAACATATCAGTACTGACGTGTCTAAGGCTGAAATAGCAAGAGCTACCCATGTAGGGGGTACACAGGTGAAAAAGTTAGGGGGGTGTCACTGAACATTTGGGGGGGGGGGTTGTTAGGGGAGTGTAGGACGGGGGTCTGGACAAATGACTCCGCACGCACATAAACACAAACACACACACGCACATGAAACTCCCCACTCACCATCACTTTCACATTCACTGAAGCTGGTCACAAACAGCGTTGCCACATGGACTCATTTCATAATGTCACTGCAACATGTTCTTATACAATGACTTTATTCTTTCTTTGAGTGCTGCAAGATCTTTCTTTGAAATTCTGAAGAATGTGCAATGGAGGACCGCTTTGGAGGCTTTCCTTAAGAGCACTGAAGCTTTCTGTATTTACAAGGTTTCTCGTGGTGGACAACGAAAAAGCTTTTTCCACATAAATGTAGAAAGCTCCAATCCCCTTATATTTAGGGCGGTTTCGCTATCATGGACCTGAGTCCCTCTTTTGCGCAATCCTATGGTAGAATTTCCTTGCCGAGAAACCTCGCCGTATGAGCGTCTTCTTGTGCGCATAAAAGGGAAAGCGTGGGATGAATTCCCCATGTAGATAAAAATATCCCAAAATACCAAAATACTTTGTCGCTATGCCTTTATTCCTTTCTTTTTCGTTCAATACAATACAGTGGAAGTTGTTACCATGTGACCCTCTTGGTTCTTTCGCCTAGGGATTTTCTAGCATCGCTCATATTACTCTACGTTAGGTCATTTCGCTGCATGCTTATTTCATTGCAAAGCTTCACTTATTATGACAATAATGAATTCGACACAAGAACACGAACCCTGCATTCCTCTGGATTTGTTCTATGATGAAACATTTTTCGCGATGTGATGTGATGTGAAAACAACAACAACAAAAAAAAAAAAAAAATGGCGACGTGAGTTTCGACGATGTCGAACTGGCTACCCCAGTACACTTACACATTACACTTCATTTTTCGCGATTCGTAAAATCATTATTATGACTTGCTGTTATGATGGCCACCTGAGTACCGTGTAATGCTAGCCTCCTGGCGGGCGTCTTAGCTAGTAAACTTCAGTTGTGGTGAAACTTCTGTCTGCGTGTTTTGTTCGTGTCTTCCTGCGTTTATCATCATGTTCGTCACCAATGAGCTCTTTTTGTTTTATCGTTAACGCTATTAAGTACGTAATAGTTGAGCAAGACTTCCGAGAAGAATATCACAGATCGTACAATTTTGATAAAAGACGTTGCTATATCAATTTCTGATGTATGAACTGTTGATAGACGTCGCGCGGAACACATTTTGGTATCTGAAGCTTTGCACTTTACGTTCATAACATGTGATATACGGAAGTTATCACGGCGTACGATGAAACCAACGCAAGAACGGCTCCGGTTTAGAAACCATAAATTGTCTACAGCAATACAGTTCTTGAACAGAGCATCTGAACCGTTGCCCTTCCTTCTTCACACTACGAGCGTATCGCTGATTTTTCAACCTGTAATATTTAGGAGGGAGCAATTTCGTTGGGGGCGGTGCGGAAGGAAAGAAGTTATGTACGACCCTTCAACGGTACGAGGCTATGAAGTAGTGAACCAGTGGCTCCCCCTGGGAAATACCTCTACCATAAAGATATTTCTTAGCCGTCTTCGAAGTATCCAATTGCTCGGAATCAATCCGGTTTCAGAGCGTGATTCCAAGACTAGTTCCGTGAGACACGATAATTGGTGAGCAACGATATTGTTTTCTTTTTTCTTTTTTTTTTTGCGAGCTCGCTAACACATTCACATACCTATACAGAACTTTCACTATTTCCTCTCATGTACAAGAGCACAGATTTTACGATTTCATTTGCACGTTCGGGTTGCAGACCGGACGCATATCCTCCTTGATTCTGCGTATTCTGCCCAGATATGTACAAAATACTGCGCAAAATTATTTAAAGTAAGATACTCAATACATCACGTCAAAAGTATTCAAAATCGAGTACAATATACTCAAAACTAAAAGTAATTTGGGTATAATACTAAATAATCTAAGAAGTATTTAAGATACTCTTTAAAGTACATTGGTGTTAGCTGCAAGTGAAACGCATATTCTTACGCGGCCGCGTATACAAATGAAGGGAATAAACTTTATCCGCCCGACTGAAGCATATCTTTTATTTGCAAGCTCTTGGTATCAAGTAGTGTTTGGTGAACTTCGGTGAACTCAAATAAACTTTGGTGATATGTTCCGACCCAAAACTTGGTAATCCCTCCTGTACGTCAGCTCGGGTACGTCTTTCAACCTCTGGCACGTGTTTATTGCCTTGGTGAGCAAAGAAATAAATGCCGGGATTCTCCTCTGCCTAATACCCTGGGGATTCACCTGGCAAAATGAATAGGAACCGTTTTCCGAAGAAGGGGTCGGGTTATTGACAAGGAAGGCCGAAGCGTGGGATCAGCCTCTTGTACAGGAGGATAAATAATCTGCCCGAATCCCCCCCCCCCAAAAAAAAAGAAATATATATATATATAAATAAATATCCGGACACGGCGAGGTACTGTGCTGGATACGGCTTGGCGAGAAAGGAAAGTATTTTGAATACTGAGTAGGAAATACTGAAAAATTTGAAAACACATGTCGCAAAATGTATTGAGTAGAGAACGGACATACCGGAAAAAGTATTTAAAATACTATATTTTGAGTACGTAATCAAGATACGTACAAGTCTGCTTGTGTCTAACAATAGGGGCGTTTACATGGGCGCATACGTCGACTGAAAGCAACAGTCGACTGGTCGCAAAGATCGACTTGGGATGGTTTACATGGCAGGAGGCGATGCGCCTAGTCCGCGGACAATTCAGTCGGTGACAACGCCGCCAAGGCACTAAAGTGGTTACTTAGCGATCGCATTACTGTTTTATCAGTGTGTGACTTCCTTTACTGCGCCCATAAACGTTAAAGCCTTCGATCAACGGCCCAGTCGATGCCCAATGCTGCTGGCTTAAACGCTTTGCACCGGTGGGAACGTCAACCGTGACCGCCGCCATGTTCATCTTCTGTGTTGCGGGCGGAGCACGGCGGCAGATGCGGTTGTGACGTAGCGGAAACCGTCAGCACAGTCGACTTGCCCGGTTTACATAGCAAAGGCGAGACGACTCCAGTCGTCTGATATACCCCAACGTAGCGACTTATTTCTGCTGCGTCGACGTCCCCTTTAGGTCGATAGGCGGGTTTACATGGAGAGGGGAGATCGACCTATCTCGGCCAGTCGACTTATGTCGCCTTCATGTAAACGCGTCTAATGCAATCAATGCGTATCAAGTCGACCTTCTTCATATACTCTGCCGTGGCAAGTTCCTAACAATAGATATTCCTAGGGTAGCGTGCCCTATAACTTTCGGGGTGCAAAGAAATGGCGGTCATTAATGCACGTGCTAGAACCCAAACAGTGCTCTTTTTTTTGTCGTGTACAGTGACCGTATTCCTCACTCTTTGGTTCATCAAAATGCGTGAGTATCTGCGCCGACGGAGTGCGCTTTCAGAGACAAACTAAGAACGCAACACAGTGACTCCAGGACAGTGAAACTGCTTAAAGGGTACCAACAGCTCTAACAGGCATAATGAGATACCAGGACCTCTTAGATTATAACAGCCATTTCATCATCAGTAACACTTTGCCAGAGTCCCGTCGCAACCCTCACAACTTCAGGTGCCGTGAAATGCGTTGTGACACTTCACCCTAAGTAATCCCGGATCAGTGTCAAAGACCGCTATTTGCATTTACACGAAGCTGCTTTCTACGGGCACGTTCGAAGCGTATGAGGTGCGTTTTCTTCTTCTTCTCTTCACTGAGTGTTTGCTGCAGCTACATGGTGACTTCATATGTCGCCTGCAGCTCCATTTCTTCTAGGTGGTATAGGTGGTGATATCCACAGAAAAGTCTCACGCAAAGACGTCACGAAAATGTTTCTTCTCGAACAGCAATAGTACTCGTAGGGGCAGTAACAAGCTTTCCTTATTTAGTTTTGGTCCTTTTATCGGCGCTTACAACACCGGGCTTCTTCACGGAAAGCCCGCGTAACGGAATTACTTTCCAAGCCGACGCCCCTTTGTTAAATGCCTGACCATATCTCTCCGGCGAAGTCATAACCTGACCACAAAAGAGACGACACTTAATTTGCATATTTGAGGCTTCACCAGGCGGTTGTTGTGTCCCGCAAACTAAATGCAGACGCTTGCCAAGGGAAAGGCCTGCCAAATAAGGAAACATCGTTATGGTGGTCTAGAAAATTCCGTGGCGACTGCATGGAATGACTGAGTTGGAAAGCAAAACGGGGTGGGGGTGGGGGGGCAAAAGAGGAGAGAAGGCTAACCTCGGTGATATCTGCAACAATACAACTGATAACGAAGAGACGAGTGCCTCGTGTCCTCTTTGTTCATGTCGCATTCTATGCATCGACATTCGCGCACCAGTGCTCTCGGACAAAGAAGAAAGAAGCATCACGTGACTTAGGAAAATCCGTCAGAGCGAAGCCCTATCGCGGAGTTCAGCGTCCCAGGAGCACCCTTCATTTTGGGTACATGAAAAACTTGCCGATTGATACACCCGTCATTCAAGCTCGCCATAATTGAACCCGACTTGGCTAATGCTCCAGTAGGGCAGCTTCGGGAAGCCACATAACACGCACAATCTTGCCTTCGCTTGGCTTTACATGAGCTGATGGGTCATCGATTTCTTTACAGGGACGTTGCACAAACGTTGGAACGAGATGACAGGTGTGGCACATATTGTAAGTCCTGACGCTAAGGGCCAGTTCTCACTTGGCGACGGCCGACGCGGCGTCGTGAACGGACGGCGGATAGACGGGCATTTCCGCCGCCCCGTCAAGGCGCATGATTTTCATGTTCCCACCACAGTGGCATTCCGTCGCCCAAAGCAGACGAAAACTGAAGAGGCGTGGCCTTTCTCTGTCATCTTATTGGTCGTCAGTGTATCGTTCTCGCCACCTCTCGCCGACGTCGTGAAAGAGACCGGCATGGCAATTTTTTTGGCTCGACGTCTCTCCTCTTCCAACGCCGGAAATGCACGTCTATTTCCGCCGCTCGACGCGACGTCGTGAACGGACGACGGAAATAGATGCGCACTTCCTGCGCTGAGACAGGATAGACGTCGAGGCAAACCAATTGCTATGCCTAACTTCTTTCACGACGTCGGCGAGAACTGCCGAGAACGATATACCTGCGACCAATTAGGTGACACAGAAAGGCCGCGCCTCCTGATTTTTCGTCTGCTTTGGACGACGGAAGGCCACTGTGGTGGGAACATGAAATTCGTGCGCTCTGACAGGGCGGCGGAAATGCGCCTCGACTTCTGCCGCCCGCTCAAGACGTCGCGTCTGGCAGCGAGAGTAGACGCGCATTTCCGCCGCCCCGTCTGCGCTACACGTCTATTACCGTCTATTTCACATATACACGTCTATTTCCGCCGCCCACTCACGACACCGCGTCGGGCGTCGCCAAGTGAGTTTAAGAAATGTCGCATTTTCATACTGGAAAACAAACTGTAAGAGCAAACTTAAGCGAAACTCTCGCTCACAGACGCGGTGAAAGTTAGTTGGTTGCGGCTTGAAGTAAGCCAGCTGGAGGGTTCTTGAAAGACGCAAACTGTCTTGAGCGAGGATAGGTCTTGGCGCAGACTTGCACAAGTCAAATCACATCTATGAGTTCGGGGATAAGGGCCAGTTCCCACTTGGCGACGCCCGACGAGGTGTCACGAGCGGGGGGCGGAAATGGTGTCAGTGGTGGTGGTGCTGCTGGTAGAAGGGCTCGCCGTGGTCGGCCTCACAGAGGTGGGCAACGTCACGAATGACACCCTGGGGGAATGTGCGTCCTGGGCCGACTTCTAAGGGAACTGTGCCGACATATGTCTGAAAACGTCTGAGGAAAACCCAGGAAAAACCCCAGACAGCACAGCCGCCACCGGGATTCGAACCCGGGTACCGGGTAAGTGTCAGTGAGTGACAGCTCAGCTGTCCTTTTAACAAATCACTACTATACCACAGCCATTTTCTGCTGACTGATTACATCACGTTTGGAGAAATTTAATCCGGGTCAAGTGTACGCGTTACCAGTGACACAATCTTGACAAAAAACATTACAGCAGTCTTGATGCATCATCACGCAACAGGTGCGAATGATGACGCTACAAAGTTTCATAATAATAAGTAATCTTAAGTCCGAACTTCACGTGTCTGACATAAACACGTTCCTGTAAGCCGCATAGCTATCGTCATCTACTTTCCAGATTCTATAGAACCTGTCAGCGTATTACAGTAAGGCATGCCAACGTCGCTCTGGAAGAAACAATACGGAACCAGAAGATTCGTAATTGCCTACACTGTGAGCCACGAATTGAAGTATATTATGTATGCTGTGTTCGGTTGCTACAACGTTGTAGATGGTGGGAAAACGCACGCATTCGTTCTGGGGAACTTTTTTTTTTTATTCTGTGTTAGCGCCGCGAAGCAACTGTGTCTACGAGCGGCGTACAGCAGAGAGAGGAGAGCAGGAAAGAGTGGGCGGCAGGGGGGCTTAGTATGCGTCCTGGGCCGTCGTCAGGGGGAACTGTGCCGACATCATCGCCGACGAAAATCTTCGGTAAACCCAGGGAAAATCTCAGACAGCACAGCCGGTGGTAGGATTCGAACCCAGCACCTACCAGTCTTCAGCACGACCTTGGCTACCGCGAACGACCTGGACGCCTTAACCAGCTCAGTCATGCCGCTGGTCGTTCTGGGGAACATTTGTGGTACATTTGTGGTACATTTGTGGTTCATTGTTGGTACATCTGGTACATTCGTGGTACATTAACAGGATTTGTGTGAAGAAACTGAAGACTCGGTAGCGGTGACGAAGTCAGAAATGTACGGCTAACACGGGCTCATTTGCGGTTCCAAGAAAAGTGTTATTTATTGACATAATGCAGCGGAGCGTGCGCACGTGCACTCATTTTACTCTCTGCTGGCTTCCGAAGTGTATTGTACAGGCAATTCCGTAGTATTATATTGCGCACCTTCTACTGCAGGTCTCTCAAACATTACCCCCTTTTTTTTTCGTTTTATGAAGGTGATCATGGTATTGACAACCATAGTAGAAGCAAAGTTCGGCTACGACGCCATCTATGAGGTCTCAGACTATTCCGGTAGGTTTACGCTTGCAGTAGTATAACAGTTACATTACAGGCAGAACTTTGGGAAGAATACGCTAGATTATTTGACGGTGTCCTGATCCTGAAAGGGTTTTTCATCGAGTGGTCTGCAATCAGAAGTTTGGGCAAAAGATTGAGGGGAGACCTCAAACAACCAGCGAATCACGGAAATCGGTTCCTGATAGATCCGTAGATTCGCCAAAAGTGGTACACGAGGAGAAAGTACAGGGTTCATTACGATGCAGTGATAACACCGCTTTACCCACGCTATTTTAAAAGTTAGCACCGGGGCTTATGTAACGTCCACACGCGTGATTTTAGCGCATTACGGATATTTTTAATACGAGACTGTGTTCCTCGGCATTGATGTTGTGAAATATATGTGCGGTGTGTTGCATAACACCATGTCCTGACCGAGCTCTACGTTTAATCCATATTTCACACTGGGTTCGTTATGTTTCACCCGCGTTCTGCAAGAACTCTAACACAACTCTAGACGCGACCTAAGGTAAACTACTACGTAGCTACTACGTCAACCGTAGGCACTCTTGGCATATGTAAGGCTCCAGGTATACCGCATCTTAATAACTTCTAACTGATCGGCCGTTAGGCGTCAAGCAAAAATAATCAGAAAAATATTCAAAATTTCCAAAGTATTTAAAATAAATTTTGTCACATCGTGCTTTTCTTCATGCACAAGAAGAAGCAAGGTGCTCTGACGTGGATGTGTGAGAAACGTCAACGTTATGCGCCACATACTATACGAGAGTTTAATGACGACACCATTTACAGATCGTCCAGATCGTCTCTCCCGTCTAAGCTTGCACATCGGGCTGCAAACCATCCACGTATGCGTCTGTCTGTATTGGATTCAATGCGCCAAAGCTGTGAGCATCACTCATGCTGAATACGAGACGATATTTTGAGACGATAAATATGACACGATACTTTGGCTCACGCTCGCTCATTTTCAGGAGTACGTTCCGGGCCTGGAGTGCGCTTTCTCCGCCATGCTCATTCGAACTGGCGGAAACTACGTGCATAGTCTATGTACCGTCACGTACGAGTCCTTTATCCTCGTAAGGGAAAGCTTGCAAACGTTTATTATTTTTCTTATTTATCAAACCACGTGATCTTGAAACTGTTTCTTTCTATGATACAGCCACGAACTGTAGTCAACGTCATTAGGATATCAAGCTGGGTAAGCATCGGACATTCAATAATCATTACTCGCTACGAAGGAAGACCGTGTAACATCGGATTACTGTGATTCATCTAACTTCGGAACGCTGCATATTTATTTATTTATCCACGAACATTGCGGGCCATCAAGATGGACTAGGAAGAGGGGATACAAAAGGACAGAAATATACTTTTGCACAATTACGTAATGCATTCAGCTAACAGGGACCTCAGTAGCAAGAGGATATCGCGAGAACATATATCAACATTTCAGCTACCACAGACATCATGTACAAGGTTTCAAATTCATCACTACTCTTGCTCTGAACAGTTCTAAAGGGCAATGAATTCCATTCAGGAATAGTGCGAACAAAAAAGTAATTTTTGAATGTTGAAATTCGAGCAAATATTGTCTTACAAGAAAAGGGATGGAGATGCCGTGTATGTCGTGGATGGAAGGGTTGGAGACACGAAAAATACCGTAATCGAGACTTACTCCTTAACGTCTCAAACAAGGACTTAAGGTGGGGCGACTTTTCTTCTCGTCTGCAAGGTTACAATATTGTTGTCACTCATAAGGGTTATTGCAAATTATCTCATCATTGTGCAAGGACAAAACAAGATTAACGTTCGTCCTTCGTATTTTTTTTTCTGCGGCACAATGTTTATACTGTGCTATGCACTGCATCTTGTTTAACCTTTATTTTTATTTTAGATACCCACTGATCTAAGACTGTGGTACGCGACCTTTTGGCTCGTCATAGAGGTATGCCATCGCGATGATCAATATTCAAATGAAGTAGATGTGGCTTATGAACGGACCCGAGCTGTGGCACAATTTTCTTTTCCTGCACGTACGTTTCTTCAGTCGAAATATGCACTTTGCCCCCCCCCCCCCACCATCACCTCCATTGTGAGCAATCCTCAATTCTCGAACGACGAAGCAGTATCGCTTTATTGAGAGACATTCCTGAGTATGTACAGTGCATGTAGAGCATGTACAGTGCTGGACACATGCTCACAAAGCACGCTCTTGCGCATTTCTTCCTTTCAGTGACACCGTAAGAGTGAATGGTACCGTACCGACTTAGAAACAGGTGACTGGTCTACCTAAGCACATGTTTGTAAGTTCGTACAGTCGCATTCGCAGCTACCGTATCAGTCTGATAAAGGAATACGCCGGAGCGTGTTTCGTAAACTTTTGTCCAGCATTATGTATGTAGGCATGTATGCATGTGTGCATGTATGTATGTATGTATGTGTGTGTGTGTGTCTGTCTGTCTGTGTGTGTTATTTGTGTGTGTATGTATGTATGTATGTATGTATGCGTGTATGTGTGTATGTATGTATGCTTGCATGTATGCCTGTATGTATGTATGTATGCATGCATGTATGCTTGCATGTATGCATGTATGTACAGTATATATGTGTGCATGCATGTATGCCTGTATGTATGTATGTAGACGTTTACTGGTGTCGGTCCTCATGAGTTTCGCTGGGGATCCCTGGCAGAAAAACACGTGCAATTAAATCGAATCGCATTCAAAAGCATGTCCCTTCATGGGACCCTCTGATGGATAACGTGCGTTACACAGCCCCCAGATGCTCTCCGATATATTCGGATCGCCATAATTCACAATAGAAGGATTAGATGTCCATAAAGAAAGCGTAGATCTATAAACAACTTAGCTGCATCAGAGTGCAAAACTAGGTAATTTTAAGACCGCAGAGAAGTCTAGGTCGGGTTCCGACAAATAGTACGATAATGGAATATTCCCTTTATCGCAGGTGAGCATTCTTGTCCGCCTCTACTTATATTCGCAAGCATTATCTAAGCAGCAAGCAACAGCAATGCGCATCGATGACCTGCCTGAAGTACAACCGCAAGAAGATCCTCTAGAAGGCGGTGCGATGCCGATTCCAGATGTAGCTACCGTCCCTCAACAGATGAGATAATTGTACGTAAACGGCGCAAGCTATGCTAAATATGCACAAACCAACGACTAACAATTTATAATCCTGCAACGCTGAAGAATAAACAGAACTATAAAAAAATCATAACGCACTCGACGAACTACGCAAACGTATACCGATGGACATTACTTGATAGTTCGTCTATTGTTGTGTGCATGTTTTGCCTCAAGTTCAGCGTGGACGAGGTTCAATGTGTTACACTCAATCCTCAAAGCTTTCGTATATTAACCAAGGCAAGAGCGACGTTGAGAGCATGAAATAATTAAAAGGGTCACATTTGACTAAACATACGTGGTAATTTGAGCCTTTGTGTCTCTGCTTTCCACACATATAATGTAAACGTAGTGTCATACAGCGGTTTTGATTGTGAATGCATTCCCTGAGCTGCGGGAAGAAGAAAACGAAGGATTATTCTTGGTCTTATGACAAAAATTTGGGTCCCCAAGTGTAGAAGACTGTTCGGTTTGGTTAAAGTAAGAATAAAGGCGAAAATAGTGTTACGCAGTACTTCCCATTGCCCACTGCACACGCCGAAGAACGTAAGCATGGCAGAAGATAAGCCGCCTTTTATGAGACAGTTCCCTAAAAATAGCTGGCTTTGATGACATTTTGTATTCCACGGAGTCCTGTTTCCAGCATTGTGTTTCTCGGATAAGGGTAGTCCAAGTAAAAGAGGTAAAATAAAGCTCGGTATTGAAGTAATCTTCTTTGTCGCGGGACTTTCTAGAACTCCACTGTCGACTTGTACATCACTCTTTTTCGTTTTTTGTCGTTGCTTTTTGTAAATCTGTCTCTGTGTGAGGGGAGCGGTTTTTTTTCTTTCTTTTTTTTTTTTTTTTTGTTAACGACAGGCACCACACCAAATAAGGCTCGTTGATTGGTTCCGTGTTATTGCCGAGCGGTGTGCAGTGAGGGAATCGGATAGCCAAGCTTTCTTGCTCATTTGTAGCCACAAATGCGCAATCCTTGTTCCACAGCTCAAGGGCGAGTTTACTTAAGACCAGTTTACTGTTTACAAACAAGTGGCGCCATCTGTGCCCGCGCGAGGTTGGTGTGCGCGAAACACGCTGAACACAGCGTGCGAATGCTCTCCGCAGATGTGGCATCGGCTGTATTGCAGTGCTACACCGCTCTGGACTGTCTCTTTCCCGAATACCCGAAATAGATCTCTGAAGGAATGAGACAAGTGTTGCTAAAAGACGAAGCTGTTTATGAACGGTATACAACATGACACGTTCCCTTTGCGCTGCACATCGACAACTGGACAGCTCAGCCACAAAACATGCCGGCGATCAAAATCGCATTGTAGTTTGTAGTTTAATGTTTTCGCCAAGCAGTTCACTGCTGATACTGTGCAAGCGTACAAGTCACTGGAAGCACACAATGGTTTGCTACCGCGCACCGATTCATGTTAGTGTCGTTTATTTGTACATAGGTATCGTGAACGAATCTCACAAAGGGAATCTTTGTCAGGGAATCTTGCCGTTTAACTGATTAAAATGATTCCGACACACAAAACCGATTCACAATCAAATGATTTCTTCGTTCTGCATTGCGCGGAAACTGATGAAAAGTGATTTCGTCACCCGTTCCCCCATCGAGTTGTGTACCCGAAGGATACACGGCTTTGCGGCATGCCTACTTTGCATGAAAACGATCACTCCAATCATTCCAATTCATTGCTGTTTTGCCCACACCAAGCAGACGATCTGCGGCGCCTCCGCAAATCGTGACGTCACTCGCGCAAATTAGTCTATAGGTATACCATGTACTTGCTTGGACACACATACGTGGGTATAGTAGATGAAGAAATTACGGTGCTGCCAGCCGAACTAATACAGACTTTCACAATCATAGTTAAAGTACATTGCGGAAAGAGCCAAGGAACACACGACAACGTAATGTACGTGTCAGACCGAATAACCCAACTCCCTACGTATCGTGATATCACACCAAAAAACTGCTGAAGTTATGTTGTTATTGTGACAGTAGAATATTGATGATGATAAATAATTGTGACTTAGAGCTGATCATGACAGATGATAGCTAGTGCCAAGCGGTTACTTCTGTGACCATACACGGAAGCGTTTGACACAGGAGACTATGTTCTTGTTTATTTTTGGCCGGATAACCTGTGCGATTCAGCTCAGTGGGAATGAAAAATTATTAAGGTTATTGTTATACCTAGAGTTCTCGAACAGTTTGTGGTATTTTGTTTTTGTTTTTTGTTTAGATGCTCGTAACGAACGTTACATGTGCTAGATGCGGAAGAGGTTCAAGACTGCATACGCTAACGAGCACTTAGTTGCTTCCCGGTGATATCGCTGAGCGTGTTTTTTATTCTGCTACTTCGCGCAGCCTAAGCTAATTACGAGCTGGCACCAGATGTCACTATGGTGCATGCATCCTAGCGCGGTCAGTGCTAAGTATACGACAGCAAATATACATCTGGGGGCCCGTAATTAATCGTGCTTTCAAGATGAGCCTGCCGTAATTCAAAATAAATCCCTACTATTGGACGCGTCTTGACATCGTCGTCATTGGACAGTGACTAGAGGATATCATAAAATAAGCAGAATTTCACTTCCAATAACCAAGGGAATATAGAGGCGCTAATTACGGGTATTTCACAAAATATAAAAATTTCTGCTTTTGTGACTCTTGGAACGTTGTCCAGTTTTCATTACGTTCCTTTTAATTATGAAAGGTAGAAGTTTGGTGGAATGAGACCTGTTCGTTCTAGTGCCCTGCTGGCGGTGCCCTTCTCAATAAAAAAGGTAAAGGGTCCACAGAATATAAGACAAAGGAAATGGCACACAAAAAAAAGAAAAGAAAGGAAACGCAAAACTGGAGGTCAACTTGGTCGCTCTCTCAGACACGCGCTTTCCCCTCCCATATAAGAAGGAAGAATAAAGAGTGCGACGAGATGTAAAACAAAACAAAACATAGGGTTGCCAACGTAGATTTGCACCGTACCTTCATGTCGCCAAAGTTGCTTGTAACTAACATGTGAAATAGGACGTTCCAGTGCATGAGGGCACAGCTGCCTGGTAGTTGGCGTAAGTCGAACATTGCTCCGTATCATAAAGGAAACGGCGGGTACAACCGCTGACTCATAAAATATTTCATTTACGCACATAAACGTACGTTATCGAACATCTTTGTTATGTTGCAGCGGGAACAGAACAAGAAAGATATTCAAATGAGCACCTGCACTTCACCAAAGTCTTTAAACCGACTGGACGGGGATATGTTTTATTTATTTTTCGAATTCCTCCAAGCCTTGAAGACCGCTGCCACATCGGTTATATTATGTTGGTTCGTGCCGACTCGTTAAGCACGTTGAGAAAATTGGTTTTAGAAAGCAATCATTCTTAGTCTTATTAATGTTAGCGAAATGAATGGGGGTCAAAAAGTGCGCCTCGAAAATTTGCATTCGTACAAAATCACTCCATGTCTTATACTCAGAAAACTTTTCCACGGGGTTAATGAGGCGAAATGCACGAAAATAAGATAACTATCGAGATACGAACTTTCAACTTTCGAGGCCCGGATTGATTCCTTGTGAACACTTTGAAGCAAGTGTGGCTTTGAGGAGTGGACATACGAAGAAAGACAAGAAAGGAAGGAAGGAAGAAAGAACGAAGAAAGTAGTGGGCGAGACGTGATGTTTGTATGTACTGGGCCGACTTCAAAGGGAACTGTGCCAGCGTCATCTGGATATAGAAAGCCTGCTTAATTCCTCCTCTTTTTCCCCCGCTACGGGAGGGATAGAGGAGGTAATTAGACCGGCTCCCGTTGGCATAGCGGTTAGGATGACCGCTTTCCAAGCCGAGACTTCGAGGTGAAGCGGGTTCGAATCCCCGCACCGGCTGTGCTGTCCGGGGTTTTCCCTGGGTTTTCCCTCGGGCAGACTTTACATACGAATGTCGGGACAGTTCTCCTTGAAGTATGCCCGGGATGCATACTAACACCCGTGTCTTCCGCTCCTGCCTGCTGTCCTCTCTCCATCTGTACACGTGTATACGCCGCACATATGCACATTTGCCTCGCTGCGCTAACACGGAAGTAAAAAAAAATTAGCGGTAGAGAAACGCGTTAGCATTCAGAGCCTTTTCCTGTCTATACTTGACTTCCCATTATTCACTTCCGATCTAACCTGACTTCCGGTTGTCCACCTCCAGTCTGTATTTGACTTCGGTTCGGCACTTTCAATTACTATATGTAAGTGCATTTAATTAACCTTTAATTAACCTCAGTTACTTACCGAATTATTAACCAAATATACCTCAGGTAATCTTGAATATAATTTAACTCCCCTTAATTACGTTTACCTGCTTAATTACAGTTTCCGTTTAATTGACTTTACTTCACCATCCGTCACATACATACATACATACATTGTCAATCCACAAAGAGCACAACGACGTCGAACGGTAGTCAAGACTGTAGTTTGAAGAACACAGAAAAAAAATCCGGCCGCCCGCACCGACCGGCCGACCGACCGGCCGGCCAAACAAACAAACAAACAAACAAACAATGGAGGCCATTTCTCAAACTGGCATTAGGCAACCATGTGCGTGTATGTATTGGCATCGAATACACCATGTATCGTCATCGCCAAGTTATATATCATAAGTGTGCAGGTGTCAGGTTCGATCTGCAAGTCCTACTGTGCGACTAAACTAAGCAATCATATAGAATTTGCGGGTGTCGATCGGCTGGCCAGCATATTTCTCAATCGTGATTTTCCTCTACGAAACACACTGTATTTAACATTCGATGGCTACAATGAAGTTTCCTTCGATTAAACGTGCGGGGTCTATCAATAAGCATCCATCAATCCTTGGTATGTGTAACAATGGCTAAAGTGTACAGAAGGACATCGTAAGTAGGGTTCGGATAGAAATATGGTACTTTTTATCCTACGGATAAGAAAATACAGAAATTGACTCCCCTCTTCGTATACGCTTCGGATAAGGAAAAAAAAAATTCAAGCGATTTTGAAGAATGCCATGCCGTGGAATTAAGACAGGATTTAAGGCAGTTTCGCGGTACGACAGTTCAGACAGTTACACTTTCTTTCGCTGTTATCGAAAATATTTCTTCCAGCAATGGCAGTCGTTAATCGCTGTCGTTGAAGCATGCTTTCAATGTCCTTCCAATGTGTTGAGCTCGGCAAGGCAACATGTTCTAGAGAAATAAACGAGGTACCGGACGAAAGGAATATAGAAAGAACAGAAGTGTAAAAAGAAGAGAAGAGAATCCAACGGATCAGTTTTCGAAATGGCTTTCTGTGCGCAAAGTGGAAGATCCAGTGATCACGTGAAGGAAATCGGACGCACGTCCCTGACCTAGAAGAGAAGAGAAGAGGGGGAAACAGTTCGAAAAGCCTAATCTCGACGAGTCGGATTAATTGAATTTGGGCTCCTTAGAATTAGTGTCCAGAATCCCGAGCTGTTTTTAAAATCCAGGGATTCCCGGACGGGATCGGGATTTTTTTTCAACTATTAACAGGATATCGAAGAGGACTGCGTCCAGCTGTCCATCTATGTTACCACAATTTGCGATGCAGTGCGCGTTTCTTGTCTCTCCTACGGAACATTTTAGAGAAAGAAATTGCAAAAAAAATAAAATAAAAAAATAAGCAAGAAAAATGCTGCTGATGCCGCACTGCTGCTCTTTTGCTGGAGTATCCTGGGGAATATCGCTTCTGTAAATACATGGAATGCCGCCTTTTGCTCATTTCCCCTTTCTTTCACCCAATAGCTGTTATGTGCTGGTCTGGAGCAGCCGAGTCTAGTTTTCTGAAACGGCTGTCTCCATTTCTCTTTTCACTTTCAAATATACGTACAATAGGAACTGTCCGGGGTAGTTGGTACAAGCCCATGATGGCGAAATGCAGCAAGCAGACAAGGACACAGAAGTAAACAAGTCAACTGACTCTCAACTGAGGTTTAATCATCGAAAACAGCTTCTTAAATACAGGCGTCAAGATCACTGACTATCAACTCCCCCCACATAATACCGAAGGCGCGGCCCTAATAATATATTGGATATACATGTATGGCTGGGACATTGCACTCATCAACTTATCTATGTGTAGAAGACAACAAAATGTCCTTGTCTGCTTGCTGCATTTTGCCATTGTGAACAAACATACGTATTCGTGAGGATCAAAAAAGAAAAAGAAATAAGAGACAGAGAGAAATTCTGCAATACTTTGCGTAGCCTCGGAGTGTCCTTCTGATTTCCGTAGGAGTTTTAATGCTACTCGAGGGCTTTTCTCGGCTATAGCTTGCGTGGCTCACATGAGTCAACAGCTGAAGTCTTTGTCATGCGTCGTGAACGATGAGGTTGTTCGGTTTCGAATTGCAAATGACATTTTCTATGGGAGGGAGGGGGGGATATGTTTAATGTCCGGGATCCCGGGAAATTAGATGTGGGATCCTGGAATTTCGCGGTGCCAAACCCCGGGATTTCGGGATAAGGAATTTCGGCTTTCTTGACAACGAATATGATGCCGTACGAATGAAAAGGAACGAATGTCGTCTTACGTACTTTCGGTTTCAAGCATCCCTCCCATAGAAAATGTCATTTGCAATTCGAAACCGAACAACCTCGTCGTTCACGACGCATGACAAAGACTTTAGCTCTTGACTCATGTGAACCACGCAAGCTATAGCCGAGAAAAGCCTTTGAGTAGCATTAAAAGTCCTACGGAAATCAGAAGGTGACTTCGAGGCTACGCAAAATATTGCAGAATTTCTCTCTCTCTCTCTCTTATTTCTTTTTTCTTTTTGATCCTCACGAATACGTATGTTTGTTCACGATGGCGAAATGCAGCAAGCAGACAAGGACATTTTGTTGTCTTCTACACATAGACAAGTTGATGAGTGCCAGCCGTACATGTATATCCAATATATTATTAGGGCCGCGCCTTCGGTATTATCAATGTGGGGGGAGTTGATAGTCAGTGATCTTGACGCCTGTATTTAAGAAGCTGTTTTCGATGATTAAACCTCAGTTGAGAGTCAGTTGACTTGTTTACTTCTATGTCCTTGTCTACTTGCTGCATTTCGCCATGATGAACTTGTACCAACTATCCCGGACTGTTCCTATTGTACGTATATTTGAAAGTGAAAAGAGAAATGGAGACAGCCTTTTCAGAAAACTAGACTCGTCTGCTCCAGACCAGCACACTACAGCTATTGTGTGAAAGAACGGGAAAATTAGCAAAGGCGGCATTCCATGTATTTACAGAAGTGATATTCCCTAGGATAGTCCAGCAGAAGAGCAGCAGTGCGGCATCAGCAGCATTTTCCTTGCTTTTTTTTTGCATTTTCTTTCTCTAGAATTTTCTGTAGAAGAGACAAGAAACGCGCACTGTATCGCAAGTTGTGATAACATAGATGGACAGCTGGATGCAGTACTCTTCGATATCATGTTAATAGTTGAAAAAATCCCGATCCGGTCCGGGAATCCCTGGATTTTAAAAACAGCTCGGGATTCCGGACACTAATTCTAAGGAGCCCAAATCAAAGTAATCCGACTCGTCGAGATTAGGCTTTTCGAACTGTTTCCTCCTCTTGCCTCCTCTTCTATATCAGGGACGTGCGTCCGATTACCTTCACGTGGTCACTGGATCTTCCACTTTGCGCACAAAAAGTCATTTCGAAAAGTGATCCGTTCGATTCTCTTCTCTTCTTTTTACACTTCTGTTCTTTCTATATTCCTTTCGTCCGGTACTTCGTTTATTTCTCTAGAACATGTTGCCTTGCCAAGCTCAACACATTGGAAGGACGTTGAAAGGATGCTCCAACGACAGCGAGTAACGACTGCCATTGCTGGAAGAAATATCTTCGATAACAGCGAAAGAAAGTGTAACTGTCTGAACTGTCGTACGGCGAAACTGCCTTAAATCCTGTCTTAATTCCACGGCATGGCAGACTTCAAAATCGCTTGAATGTTTTTTTTTCCCTTATCCGTAGCGTATACGAAGAGGGGAGTCAATTTCAGTATTTCCTTACCCGTAGGATAAAAAGTAGCATATTTCTTTCATGATTTTTCAGTGACAACACCACAGTATCAGCTTAAGGTAGGCGTCGAGCAGCAGTCTAGAGAAACAAACAGTTAGGACGACCAACGTTTAGGTAACTTCTGTGATTGGTAATTTTGGCAACATTTCTCGATCACTTCCTAACGTCAAAGGAACTGCTTGAGCGACTACGTTCGATGTCGTGCCAGGAGTTTCCGGGAACTGCTGAAAATTTTCCCCACCTGTGGTAGGAGAAAGTGAACAGTACTGTCTGAATTGTACTTTTGCAATGTGTACCTGTCAGTGTTGTTCAAAAAAGGAGGCGTCTATTGTGGACATGAATAATGTGCCAAAGACAGGCGCCTCCATTTCCAATTTCCCATGTTCAGTAAATCAGGAGACAGAATGATATCGTTCGGAATGGTGGTTAGATAGAATCGTGTTATGTGGTGAAGTTCTGCTTGAACAGTTCGGCTGTCGCAAAACTCTGAAAACAGAACATCACCACACAGCACGCTGCGCGCCAACCATTCCCACGAATGAGAGGGTCGCACGTCTTTTTGTGACAATTACTACATGTCCAAATTGACACAAAAAGGCGTACGCCTTCTCTCGCTCTCTCTCACTCGCTTCGAATCAGAATCAGAAACGATAACTCTATAATTCTGAAGATTGACCAAACGCCTGGAAAGCACATGTTTATAAAAGCGATAAAAACTCACGGCATACACAACAAGCTAAAATATAACAAGGCATTGACGTTTCGGAGTCTATGCGGACTCATTCATAGGAATGATGAGGGAGTCCGATGAGGGAGTCCCTATAGACTCTGAAACGTCAATGCCTCGTTATATTGTAGCTTGTTGTGTACGCCGTGAGTTTTTATCGCTTTTATAAACATGTGCTTTCCCGGCGTTTGGTCAATCTTCAGAATTATAGAGTTATCGTTTCTGTTTCTGATTCGAAGAGAGAGAGAGGTCCTACGCCTTGTGTCAATTAGGATATGTGATAATTGCCACAAAAAGGCGTGCGACCCCCTCTGTCTTCGAATTAGAAGCGATAACTCTCTCATTCGTGATAATTGTTTGCGAACGGCGTGCTGTGCGATGAAGTGCTGTTTTTAGAGTGTACAGGACACCAAAATAGATCGGAACTGTAATACACAAATGTAAAGTCGATTTTGCATAAATAGTACTAATTTGGTCGTAGAGGTGGGTGTGACAAAACCCTGATGGTCACGGAGCGCGTCAAACTTGTCACTAGGTGGAGGAAAAATATACCCACAAACATAAGCAAACACAAACGTCACACAAACACAAACACACTACGTCGAGTAGTATCACGTACTTCGACGACTTTAATTTTGTGAAGTGGCTATCAAACATATACATGCCGCACGTGCAGTACACAGACTCTGTTCCCAGGGCTTCAGTTAAACTATGGCGAATTCCCTCAACGTATCATGCTTCGCTGCAAAGCATTAGCGCGTTACAGAAGTACGAAAAAGTGTATTTAATGACTGGAAGGGTACTATGCGGCAAAGGAAGCCGAATAATGAAATATTCTGTCAGGAGCTCATTACTTTCCAGACCATCTTCAGTTTCATCTCACATTATTTATCATTCTCACAGCATATATGAGGTTTCCAGCTTAAGTGGACTGCGTTATCCGTCATCACCTTTTTCGCGATCATTAATGCAAAAGGCACAAACGTTTATTATAGGTTAATTCCTCGTTGCTCGCCGGCGATCGTTCAGATGCAAGACGGATCATGTACCCAGGCCGCCGGTTATATTGAGCTCTTCCTAATATCCGACACGTGGAGAACTCCTTTTCGTGATTTTGTTCATGAAGTAATTCTTATTACAAAAGAGGAGAGGTACAATATTGGAAGCTTTTGTGGTGATCAGAATTCATTCGTACGATAGAAGGCGAGCTCGATATGGAAAGTCAGAATGAATTGAATGGATGTGTTGGTGGCGATGTGCTGATTCTGATGAAGCGTGGTCCACCGCGCAAAAACTTGTACATATTAAACATGGAAAGCTTCAGTGTCATGTCATTATTTTTAGTGTCCTACAGCCATCTTGGACTTGATCTGCTCTATTTTACATACAATATATTACACGAATAAATATGATTTGGCTTCCCCTTACTACAACCGTGTTGGGCAGGCAAAGCACGCTTTAAGGACGTACTTTGAATATACGGGATGTTCCGCGAGAGGATGTCACTGATGTTGAACATAAAAGTAGGATGCAAGCGAGGTAGTGATAATCTGGAGATAACATTCCAACCAACACGACAAGTTTTCATTTCCTTTCTTTCTTTTTTTGTACGTGACAGAGCTCTGTTGTTTATTCAATCCCCTTAAAGTATTATTATTTCTTATTTCTGGAATAGCAAGCCGACGTCCCGTTTGGCTGACCTTTCCCCGTTTTTTTTCCCTTTTCGTCTAATAAACATATCCCCCCCCCCTAAAGTGTGGAGACTCGGGTATAGGCCAAACTGGTCGATGCTTGAACGGACGACTAAAAGAACACACGAACAATGCAAAGAAAGGTCCAAGGTACTTGGAATTGGCTACGCGTATCAGTAATTGCATCAATTAATTCGTCGAATGCGACCCAATGTGACTTCTACAGCTCAGTGGCGTTACCGCTTGAGAAAAGTTGACTCTCGCAGATGATGTCACAGCGGTGCTCTAGAAGGTCTAGAGCGCATTCTTCTGCATTGCTCACACTACCAACCTTCCAGAACCGCACTCCCCGCGTCTTTTAACCAGCTCTCTCTCTCTCTCTGAGAATTGCTTGGTCACTGGCCACGTTCAGCCCACCAACACTGTGCCCTCAAAGCTCTTTTGACGTTTTTGGACACCATATGACTTCGATCCTTATTGTGAAGGGGCTCATTATTTCATTCCCCACATCACCATCAGCAATGGGGTAGAGTATCGGCCCTGGCGATGAAACTCCCCGTTCACCATCCTAAGAATAAAGTTGTTGTTGTTGTTGTGAACCAATTGCGAACCAATTTTTTCTAACATTACCGTTATTGTTTCTTGTAGAGATAACGTACAACATCTCTTCATTGACTCCGCAGTCACAGAAAATTCTTCCCGCTGCATTAGCAAACCGTCCATCCTCGTTCCGGAACCTTTCAAACGCATTCTTGCGTAACTCCGACTGTCAGTTGTACGACCTTCCATCATTCCTTGTAGACCTTCCATGTTAGGATAACACTGCTTCCGAAGGCGTCTGGTTTTGGTGACGTCTGGCCGATCCTCTCTCACCTTTATGTATATAGCATAGAGCTCTGTGAAATATTTATTTGCTGACTATGATACTTGTCCTGTAGCTCCTTATTTGTCGTTGTCTTCCCTCAATCTCAAGGAATGTCATCTCCAGATGTCACTAAATTCCTAAAAATAGATTTTACTTCGGAAAATTATCAAAACGCCTTGGAATACACTCATACAGATCTCTGGCGCAGATTGAGACCGTTTGCATTCGGCCAACGTATTAATTCAGCTAATTTGCGTAATTTAACTCGAAAAATTGCAAAGAAGAGGCAGCATTTTTCTTCTTACACTTTTAAAAATGAGAAATGAGTTCATAATTGATAATTTTAAGATAAAGTTAATTATTAAGTTAATGATTGATCAAGTTAATAATTATCAGACTGGCACAACAGTAGACAGTTCGTGGATTACGTTTGCCCAAATAAAGACTCTTTAACCTGCGCTGAAATCTCTCCACGCTACATCCCGTGCAGCCTTCCAATAGACGTGGTCCTCCCCTACTACAACAAGCACGAACAATGATGAACAGAGCTGAGCTTAAGCAACGAAGAAACACGACACACCCCGCGTTGACATGAATGCGACAGAAGTGTGGCGTGTTGACTTAGCTCAACAGATCCCCTCCGAGAGGGCCACGTCAACCAATCCACTGGTCGGGACGGGTGCTAGGAGGTGTGATAGCTCGATACGACGCGCTTCTCGCGTATTCATGTAACCGCGGCTACATACGCACACTCTTAAAATTGAACTTCACCGCATAGCACGCTCCTAGCCAACCATAATCTCGAATGATATTGTTATCTGCCCTGATTTGTTGAAAACAGGAGGCGTACGCCTTTTTTGTGACACTTATGCTGTTCATAATTGTCACAGAAAAAGGCGTACCCCTCCCGTTTTCAACAAATCAGGGCAGATAACGATATCATTCGAGATAATGGTTGGCTAGGAGCGTGCTATGCGGTGAAGTTCATTTTTAAGAGTGTAGATGTGAGCAACGTGGCCGAACGGTTAATGGAGCCATGAATTCTACCAAGCTAGCCCGCCGACTGTGTCTGTTCCAAACGGCGATTTTAACTTGTTGGCTGTGACACCTTTTGTATAGGTGTATCTGATAGGTCAGCATCTTCACCAGATATAGCACGCTGCTAGCCCACCATAATCCCCAATGACAACGTTCTCGCTCCTGATTTGTTTATAACGGGAGGCGGAGCCTATTATATAACAATTATATGTACGGCATTGTGGCTACAAAATAGGCCTGGCAATTTCTCCCTGGTTTTCTTTTAAATGATCAATCACAAAATAGGCTCCGCCTCTTTTTTTTAAACAAATCAATGACGAGAACGTTGTCAATCGGGATGATGGTCGCCTAGAAGCGTGCTATGTGGTGAAGTTCATTTTTAAGAGTGCAAAGCAGAACGTAATGTGTACCTCCGCCTTGGCGTCTGATTGGGTGCTACAATTCTTCAGATGACGTAACAATGGATAGAGGTATCTGGATGGCGGTACGTCTACTCGCTCTTATCTGGAAGAATGTGCGTTTTTGTGTTAACGCTGCACATGTTATGACGGAGAAGTATTGAACAATAAATTGTAAATAGAATTACGAAGCGTAGAACAACAATATTACACCTATTACACGCGTAGCTTAACACCTACAGGTAGGAGCTCTTACCTCCTATAAGACGACCGGCCATCTATGCAAAACCTGAAAGGTGACCTGGGTTTTCGAAAATAAGAAACGGTACCAAATTTGCGTGTAATAATAATGATGCAACCTTTCCTCTTGGATCGCAAAAAATGCTAGGAATATAGAATTGCCTTTGAACGACGCGCTCCCATGCACTCTTCCTTCTAACACCTACTAAATTGTTGTACTCCTAGCTGATAAGGTGTACGTGATCGCAAGCGGATGCTCCGACACGTGTCTGTGAGTGCTGGTGATTGCTGAGTGAGTGCACAAAAAAAAAAAAAAAAAAGGAACCAGCTCTCTTCACGTTTGTCTCTTGTTCTGTGCTACTGAAGCCTCTCCTTTGCACCTACACGGTTTCTTCCCTCAGTTTTATTTGAAGTTCTTGAAAGGCGAAAGTAAAGAGAGAAAGGAGACGGATTCTAGGGCACGAACAGTAAGCACACGGTAAGCAAACAGTAAGCACACACTCTTTTCAATACCAGCGGCCAAGACCTACATTTCACTCAAATATCTTCTCCCGGGGAGGCTCTACTTCCATAGCAGGCAGCCTTGAAAGCAGCGAAGAAGTCCATGATATATTAGGTACTTCTAGCAGAACTCAAAAGCGTTCAAGGCAACCGCTCCAAAAAAAAAAAAAAGAAACTATAGGCGAATCGCGCTGTTCCTCTTTCTTGAGGTGATTGGTGTCACGTTGCTGATCTCCGACTGGACGGCTTCCTTTTTTGTGTTCGTTTTCCTAAAGTGCCTCGATCCACTAAAGCTCCCTACTGAAACTAGTTTCTTGTCGAACCTTGGAATACCGTATTATTTTCCGGCCTGTTATACGGAACACCGCACGGGCGTATTTCTTAATAGGAGCGGCCTCCTGCTGCCTACCAGGAAGAGATCAAATAAGCAACGGGTGGCTGGCTGTTCTATCCATCTCGCTGCATGTTTGTCCGCTCCTGTGTGCGCCTACACTGTTAAAACAGAACTTCACCACATAGCACGTTCCTAGCCAACCATCATACCGAATGATATCATTCTGTGTCATGATTTGTTCAAAACAGGGGGGAGGCGCCTATCTGGGACAAGATAATCTGTCCCAGATAGGCGCCTCCTCCCATTTTCAACAAATCAATGCACAGAATGATATCATTCGGTGTGATGGTTGGCTAGGAGCGTGCAATGTGGTGAAGTTCTGTTTTAACAGTGTACACTCTTAAAAATGAACTTCACCGCATAGCACGCTCCTAGCCAACCATCATCTCAAATGATATCGTTATCTGCCCTGATTTGATGGAAACGGTAGGCGTACGCCTTTTTTGTGACACTTATGCAGTTCATAATTGTCACAAAAAAGGCGTGCGCCTCTCGTTTTCAACAAATCAGAGCAGATAACGATATCATTCGAGATAATGGTTGGCTAGGAGCGTGCTATGCGGTGAAGTTCATTTTTAAGAGTGTATGCCCTATAGTCAGAAAGCAAACTTAAGACCGTTGGCGGAAAGACTTGTTGAAAACAGGAGGCGTGTGCCTTTTTTGTGGCAAATATGAACTGCATAGTTGTCGCAAACAAAAGTGTACGCCTCCCATTTTCAACAAATAAGGGCCGGGAACGATGTCATTCGAAATGATTCTTCACTACAAATGAAGGAACCGCCATACCGGTAACGGTTTTAAGTTTGCCGTCTGACTATAGGGTGTTACACACTCGATCCTCAGCGACAGATGTGATATACGGTGTGCCGTGGGCTATGATCGTAATTACCTTGTGGCGTAGGGCCATAGATGATTAATAATATCATGACATAGTTCATCTTAGCGTGATGCTTTCTTGCTTTCTGACCTCGGACCGACCAGGGGGATACATTCTTAGAGATGAGGTGGTGGTGGTGGTGACGAAAACCGGCTTGCCGCTTAGAAATGAACTTCACCGCATGGGACGCTCCTAGACAACCATCATCTCGAATAATATCGTTATCTGCCCCAGTTTCTTGAAAACGGGAGGCGTGCGCCTTTTTTGTGACAATTATGAACAACATTTAGTGTAACAAAAAAGGCGTACGCCTCTGGTTGCCTTTCAAAAAAGCTGAATAAATGTAACTCTCGCCAACTTACTTTTTGCGCTTGTATACTGCTCTAGCATAGTTATGCCGTATTATAAATAGAGAATTTTCCATGGGAGATATATTTATTAGGAAAAAAAGAAAGGAAACGTAAGCCAAACAAAAAGCCGGCTTGCTATTCTATAAAAAAAGGAGAAAGGAAAAAAAAGAAACAGAAAAAGAGAAAGAAGGAGAGGAAGAACAAAAGAGCTACTATAACAACGTCACATGCAGTTCATGAGTCCTGAGGCTCTGAGGAAAGTGAGGAGAGCGGCAGTGAAAGCCCACTGGTTGGGGTACAGGACGGGGCCAAGGAGAGCGGTCAACGAAAAGTCGTTACAGCCAATCTGGAGTAGACGGGAACGGAGGGTGTTTCTATAGAGAAGGTGGTGCTGGCAATAGAGTTGTTGTGGGATGTCAGCTTCCACGCCACAGACAGTGCATTTTGGGGAATTTACGCGACCCATTTTGAAGAGAAGCGAGGGTATACGGGCAACATTGAGTTGTAGGTGGTGGAGAACGGATTCTTCTTTACGACTGCGGTGGCAAGGACAGTGTACTTCAAGCCACTCATGGTCCAGCTTATGCTATAGGTAATCGTGTCCATTATAATGTGCCGATATCCAGTCAACTGCTTCTGCTCTCTCAGATGCACTTCATACTTGCGCTTACCAAGACGTCATACGATACTCCTTCAAGGCTCTATTTCTGGTCAAGATAAAAGATGTTTCCCTTTTCAGCGCAACTTTTATGAGCCGTGAGGCGCTTAATTCATCGTATATCAGTAACAGAGAAAGCGGATACATCACACTCGATGTTTGAGATGTAAAAATAAAATGCGTAACTGATGGTCTGAGATGATATTTTAAAGCGGAATCGCATTTCCTACGGCGTTCCGCACAAAACTCTTTTTGTATTATGCCCGCGAATTAAGCATCTTTCTGTTTCATCCTCCATCAATTTTTTTGTTTTGTTTTAAATGTTCGCGTCCTTTAGAGCAGAACAACGTCATGTAGAATGGGAATTCTAAATGAATACGAATTTCGTAAGGTATCATTCAGGAAAGCTCAGTGGGTCTACATTCTACGCCAGAGCAGCTAAGCATCACGTGTCCCATCAGACGTCGCGCTCGACGCAGCCTCAGTGCATGCATAAGTGAACATGGCGTGTTTCGGGTGCCTTATAAATCTTTTTCTGCCGGTAACTATAGGGCGCTGCATACGCTGTGAATTCTAACATTCCCCGAATATTATAGACCGCGCCAGTGGATGCAAGTACAATTATTTCAGCGCTCTGCGGTCGGGTAGCTCGTTTCATGATGATGAATCGGTGCACCTCTTACGAGACGATTTGTACCTTTTTCGTAATCTCTGACATTTAAACTGTTTCTATACGTTGTATAGTAAGGTGGAAGGATGCGTGCGATAGTATAGCGTAGATGCAGGCGACCTGGTGGATGAACTCCATAATGAAGAAGGCATGAGCTATGGGCGAACACATAAGAAACGGACATTGAGCTTTTTTTTTTAAATTCTGTGTTAGCGCCACGAAGCAACTGTGGCTATGAGTGCCGCACAGACGTGGACAGATGGAGAGAGGAAAGAGTGGGGGAGAGAGGAGTTAGTATGCGTCCTGCGCAAACTTCAGGGGTATCTGCGCTGACATTCATCTAGAGAGTTTGGCGGAAGACCCAGAAAAAAACCTCAGCGAGCAGAGCCGGGATTCGAACCCGTGTCACCTCCCAGTCTCGGCGTGGAAAACGATCATCCTAAATCGAGCCGGTTTGTGTCGTGCCTGGCCCAGGCTATCTTCAGGCTATCGTGCCTAGCCCAGGCTTTCTTCAATATGTAGCATGCGTGTACACGTTGGGTTAATTACACGGAGGAGAAGTAAGGAGAACGAACTCTGCCGAGCCGCCGTTGAGAAAGCGTGGTCTCGATTCCTCGAGTCTAATTGTGGCCGCGGCGCGGCGTTCGCGCTCCGTCAGGTACTTGCTCCTCTGAAATAAGGTTTCTGTAATGCATTCTTTCAGATGTACTTGTGTGTCCAGTGGAAGCAGAAAGAAATATTTTGATAAGTAAACACGCTTATCGTGTATCAAGGAATGATCTCTCGGTGAATTTTTCGCCTACAGTTTTTGTTATTGAAAAGCGAGAAGCTTTTATTTTAAAATGCCGGGAAGCCGCCATGAAGGGGGCTCTGCGTTGGCTGGATGGCTTCAATGCCTCCGTAAGCGTGGTGCTCTCGCAGTCAAGAAGCTGTTCTCTTTTTTCTTTTTTTTATTATTTGCGATAAAACACGACACCCGAAGACGCACAAAGGTTGTTATCCGACATCGCACAGCATGGTACGCGTATTTACATCACCGCCAACGCACGACCACGAGATGTACATTGATGAATGGTTTGCATTGATCACTATTCGTTCCCGGGAACACCTAGCAGTGTAGGGTAATGAAGTCATTGGGCTAGTTAATCCACATTTGTATTCTAGCTATTGCACGAGAGCTTTGTCGCACGCGTTAGCCGCTTCGTATGCACAACGCTTTGGGAAACAGGACCCTTTTGTCGTAACTGTGATGCATCTGCTGGGATAGAGAGTTACATTTCGCATGCCACCATACACGAATTTAATACCAAGGTACTAGAACGCACTTCTGTCGCAGGTTTTGCACAAGCGCGGTACAGGATTCAGTGCGTGCACTTCCTGTTTCTCGAAGACGATTTTCATCTTGGTGTTCCGGGGGGGGGGGGGGGGGGGTGAATCCCATATCTACTGGAATTAGGGCTTTTTAGCTTTCCTGGTAGGTACATATTGGTGGTGTTGCAGTATTGTTCCTTTTTTTGTGTGTGGTGGTGGTAAAATCCCCGGTGCAACGCTTTGAGCAGCATGCTTGTACAGAAGTATCTTGTAACTAAACACCAAAGCGATAGTGTATAATGTAGAAGTAAGTGTTGTTCAAGATTTCAGTGTTCGTCAACATAAATTAGAGACTAGCTCCCGACTATCTTTTGCAGTTCCCAAAAGCGAGCGATTGGCATGCATGACAAGATATAAGAAACGAAGTGCCAGAACCTTCGGAACCCCACCGTGTCGCATCGTCAGAGCGTCCCGCCCCTCCTTGCACTCACACACACAAAGATCTCTCAACTGCTTGACACGTACGGAGATAAAACTTTCTCAGTCGCAGCTTGTGCAACGACCCTTATAACGCTCGATTCCGGAAAGATCGCATCCGGCGACTTTCGATTACAGAGTTTTTAACATATTCTTTCCTCCATACCAGTCAAATGTGGCTTTTCGGAACAACGTTTGCTTCCTTTGGGGTATGTTAGCGTGTTAGCGCAGCGGTCAAAGTACGCGCGCACCAGAGAGAGAAGTGCCCGATACCCGAGACGGCCGGGGAGAAGCGACAAAGGATTCCGTCGGATGCGTTCGACACTACACCTTTGGCAATGTCAGACGTTTGTCTTACGTATTAAAGTTTCGTTTTGTTTCTCTTCGTATTTCCGATTTCATTTTTATCGGGCAGGTAGCTTCCATCTATGAGACAGAAACAAGGTAGCAGAAACCGAAAAAAAGAAAAGAAAAAATAATTGCAGCTGACCAGAAAATATTAACGCGTTGCTGGAGACACCATTGTTTATGCTTATCAAACAAACATTCGTTTTGAATGCTTTTTAGTAGAGTATTCGAGCACATTCGGCGCATTGCCGTGCAGGCGATTACGCGGAGCTAGTACCGGAGGGAACGCGAGCGACGCGCCGCGGCCAACAATTGACTCGATAAATTGCGACGTCGTTTTCCAGCGGAGTTCGGTCTCCTTACTTCTCCTCCGTGGTTAATTACTACAGCGAGGCATCGCAGTGTTACTCATTTCACAGGGCAGGGCTCTACTTCCACCTTATTCAGTGAGCAACGGAACAGGCCGCGTAGAAGAACTCGCGTTAATAATAAATAAAGTAAATAAATAATTCGGGGCTTTCCGTCACGAGGCAACTAGTGATCATGAGAGACGCCACAGTGGTCGGGTATGTGGATTAGTATTGCCCACCTGAGGGTTCTTTAACGTGCACAGAAGTCTCGACAGACGTCACGCCACATTTATCGTCCCTCGCGGAAGACGGCGTGTCTGAGCAACTTGCACCCTTCCATCAAATTGCCACCGTCCGCGGCCGGGTTTGAACCCGCGGCTCGCGTTATCGTTTGTCACGATCTAGTCGAATCGATCTAGCGCAGACATTAGGAGAGCTGTGCGATTTAACATCACAGTGCACTTACAGAATTGTTACAATAATAAAACTCGCCTGCAAACGTGTTCTTGTGCGAACGTATTTAGATGCAGATTTGTAGCGCCACCTTCTGATCTCGGTCATTGGCCGCTGTTACGGACAAACCTGCACGGCTGTCGGCATTAGTGCGCCCTTCGAAGCAATCGCGTTTTATAGTAAGAAAAGTTTAGTAAGAAAAGGAGAAGCGAACGCACTGACGTCCCATGCAGCACAATGTACTCAAAGTCAAGTGCAATAGGGGTGGACGGTATGTCTGTTATCATTGTTCTTTAGTTTCATGGGCCTGTTCAGGTCCTTCCACCTGCCCTGCACCCCCATTGCACTCGACTTTCAGTACATTGTGCTGCTTGGGCACGCCGCATATGTACTTGGGGGTGGGTGGATTTATTGGCAAAAAAAAAAAATGAAAAGGAAAGATAAAAGTGTACTTGGGGTTACTGATTTCTTTCATTCGGAAGCCATATGTACACGTCCTTGATCCAGTAACCTCAGCCACTCAAACTGCTTAGCACCTTTCTCCTGCTTCTCTATGCTATCTTCAAGATCAAAGGTACGCCAGCAGACGCAGCAAAAGACAATACGGCCGACCTGAATCCTGGATTCCTCCCTGGCGACATGCGATTACGTAGTATATTTCCCGGAACTTAGCTCCGCTACCCACTTTGTTTCTTTCCTTGCTTGCTTTTTCAAACTCACATAATATGATAAAACTGTTCATTGCTTCCCAAAAAAAGGGTCTCAATCTAATCAGAGGCACACTCTATTCGCATTGAGGGAGCCCCTGGAGGAGAACAGTTTATTGACCCAATTAATCCCGTACGATGCTACGGCGAAGAAGCTTCCGTTTCTTGCTGAATTATCTTTACAAGGACTATGTTAAACAACTGGGAGCTTCACTGACGACAGAAATCCAGTAGAACAGTCGTCACTGCTAGAACTTGTTCCTGAGAAAATGACACCTGAAAAATATCCATAGGAAAAGCGTGATGATGAAGCGACAAAGAAAAAAGGTAAAGGGAGAAAACAACGTATTGACCAGTAACCTACATTTTTTATGGGATGCTCTCCCTTTTGTACCTGACCCCCATTCCCCTGTGAAATGAAATAAAAGAAATAGTACAAATATAAGTTGATGTTTTAAGTGTAAAGCTCCCGTAGTCTGCTCTGCAGAAATCGATCCATGACGCATTTCGGAGGAGCCCATTATGTTGTTCATTTTTGTTGCGGCTGTTATTGCAATATTTATCCTCTGACATACTGTTTGGCTCAAGACGTGCTCCCAAGGGCCAGGTGATGAAGATGGGCTCTGGAGGCAAGTATCGATTTGGTGCAGGTCCCGTATCACGATTATTACACGTATAAGCCTTTACTAGGACACGCTTACGCTAGGCTCTGTGTGACAGGGCCCATCTACGGAACAGTGTACGTGAGGTATGTTATTTCGTGGGGCGATGATGTTGAAAATGAGAAAGACGGCTGCCACTCCCGTGTTATGTGTAACGGGAAATGGCGAAGCTTCTTGCGCGTAAGCGGCACGTGGGCACTCAAACTATGGGTATTCGTGCATCGTACAATGAGTATGACTGGACAGACGGAGATCGAATATTGCTGTTTTATCTGGCCACTTCACGCGCGCGCACACATACACAGGCACGCATACATACATACGTACACACATACATGCATACACACATACACACACACACATGCACACACATACACACACATACATACATACATATACACACATACATGCACGCACACATACATACATACATACCTACATACATACATACCTACATACATACATACCTACATACACACATACATACATACATACATACATACATACATACATACATACATACATACATACATACATACATACATACATACATACATACATACATACATACATACATACATACACACATACATACATACATACATACATACATACATACATACATACATACATACATACATACATACATACATACATACATACATACATACATACATACATACACACGTACGTACGTACGTACATACATACACATACAGACAGACAGACAGACATAAGGACACGCACGCACGTCAGTTGGGTGGTAATGGGCTGGGCCACTTCTGCTACGTATATAGGAGAGCGTCAGCTAACTTGAGTTTCGGTAATTTATTACATGCTATACTAATGTTCCTTTGCGACATTTCATTTACAAGGGTCACATATTATTGTTATCCTTGTAATTGAATCTGAAAGAATTCACGAAATATGTGTTCGGAAGTGCCTGTGCCAACATGTATGCAATATGCTATATGTGAGACTTCAACCTTTATTTTTGATCTGATCTTTCACTCACGTATGCTTATTTCCGTTTGAGGATGAAATCAGTACAAATCCAGCAGTACCACAGCTTTCAGCAGTGTACTAAGGGAAAGCTATTGCGTAATATATGCTCGTCATTCGAATAGCATTAATCTTCTTAGACCCAGCCACTGCTCAAAAGTTTGGGACACATTTGTACAGACTGGCAAGAGCGCAGGCTAGCTGGTACATAGTTGAACGAACGGATCCGGGAGACACTCGGACGGGAGTGGACGGGCACAACACAGATCCTTGTCGGCAACAGTTCGGCTGTGATGTTGTTAAAAACAAAACAACCCTACGGACGCCAACGATGGAAGAACTTAGTGTGAGGACGACAGATGGTGAGACGACAAAGTCAAAATCCCCCCCCCCTAAAAAAAGGTTTTTGAATTCTTGGAACTCTTGCAAAACATATACGCTGAACGCTTGCCAAAGCTTAAAGACATTCGTCCTAGTTAGGCAGGAAAAGAAAAAAAGATGAAACAGCGTCTTCGATTGTACCGTTAATTACAACCCACACATTCCTGAAGGAGCTCCAGTCACGGCCGTCCAGTCGTCGTCTCATTAGAGCACCAAACGAAAACGGAAATCTGTGCCACGTGGAGAATCAATTAAGGTGGTGGTACACCCTCCATCTTCGCTCTCTAGCAACACGCAATTAGGAGGGGGGGATTCTGTTAGGTGTTATGTGTGTAATATTTCACGATATTACACTTTGCACTTAGCTTGCGTCTGAAATATTAGCGGGTCTTCTTGGAGAACCATTGCTGAGAAAACTTAGTACTGGACGAAGAGTGCTCAACGTGGACGAGATATTCTTGGGTGTATCGATTTTCAATACATACGTATTTCTAGCCCTTAATGAGAACACGATTGTCATTTCAGGTATCTTCATTCTGTGAGTGATCACAAAAGTGAACGGAGCCTGTATAGATATATTTTGTCGTCTTCTAAACGCTGTAGGAAACGTTCTAAACGCCACTCTGAGAATATAACCTCATTAACCACTACAACAGTACTGAAACCTACCAGCTAGTACACATTACACTTCACTTAAAGAACAACAACGACATAAAAATCGTGACTATGACTTGGGGTGGAGGGCCGCTGGAGAGCAGTACACTATCCTATTACACGCGAAACATTAGACGTGGGATATGAGAATGAAGTTAAAGTTATGTAGAAGCCCCCCCCCCCCCCCCCCCCACACACACACACTGGCTGTAGAGCATCTCAAAACGAAGATGAGGAAGGAAACAAGCACCAATGGTCATTGGGATACAGAGCATGACACTACCGCCAATCAAACAATTGCTTTTGGCGCAAGGGCAATTTAACAATGTGAATACCATTTAAAGAAATCTGATAAACGCTGAAGGATGCCGCGTCCCGCTTCGCATACACGAGAAATACAAGCTTCTTAATATAATTACTATATAAATATTATTAAGACAAATTACATAAAATAAATTTTAATTTATAAAACTTATATATTTTTAATATAAAAATTAAACTTCATCATTACATGTATTACTGTTTGATGTTTCTCACGCGGCTTCTACAACTTTCCAAATGACCCCACGCTCCTTAAACCAGTATAGTAAAAGATGGCTAATTAGTCTAATCCAATTGATTAATTGGGTACAATGAAAACAAAAACTTACGACTACGATAGACGACAACTAACGGCGTTCAGCACTGAACACTCAGTCATATTTTCTAAACATAAAATATTTTAAAATCCTCAAAATCTACGACAACGTTTCCCGTTCCACCACACTGGAAGGTCTTCCATAAAGGTCATTCCTCCGCCATCAGCCAGTTTCCAAATGAGGCGAAAATCAGCGAGCTAATTGCCCCGAGAAAGACACTTCGTTTGTTTACTGAACCAGGGATTTCCTCTTAAGCCGCTCAATTACACGAGTTCCACTTTAGCGAGGAATAAGCTAGCAATTAGGGAGCAAAGAGGTGGAATACTGCGACTCCCTAAAGGGGCTCGAGGCCCGAAGGTCTGCTGAACTAGACGAAGGGGCGTTAAACAGAAACATGACGTATACGCGACACATGTAGTGTTATGCTTTGGACTTCCCCTTAGCTGAACATTAACGGCTGGATCTAATGCGTCGGCCCAGCAGTGTCCGTAGGCACGTCAACAATACGTTTATGTTCTTGTGTTTACATGACGCGCACTCCCATTGGTCTCCGCAAACGATTTGGCCAATCATCGCGGAAGATGGTTTGATGAGACCAATCCGAGGCCTCTAAACATTTTCTCGCTTCTTGAGAGGGAGAGGGAAGGCGCACCTTTCAGCTCCCTTCTTTAGTAGCCTTTTAAAAACATAGAGGTAAAAAACCAAGGAGATGCCTTCTCCGAATGCAAGTGGGCGTGCTGTGACCCGCGCATGGCATTGTGGTAAGTTGCCCACACACGTGACCCATAAACGCCACTGCCATACGTCATAAAACATGGCGTCCTCCCTGCCCGCGGCGTACCTTACCTGCATACAGAGACGAGTAACCGGCCGAATAACTTGCTTACGCTTTCATAACATGTTTGGAGTTAGAATACCCGTTGAAACACAAAATAGACAAGCCCTGCGTGGAAGCAATGGATCACTAAATCGCTAGAAGATGTACGCACGTCATCGTGACATTGCTTGGGTTTTCTTGATTTTGCTGAACTTTTGATGTGATTTATCACGCAGAAAATGTTGAAACATCACACAGCCTTCAAAGTATTGTGCAAAAGGACTCCTTGAAGGTAAGAGGATTGCTGAAGATGAGGTTTGCTAAATTTCCAAGCCTCCGCGCAGAACGCCATAACACCGAAACACGTGGGGATCACGTGACCGGGCAACTAGATGGGCGTGGTATTGCCAGGAGCGACCGCTAGAGGAGTCCCACGGCCCTCCGTGCTCAGAGCCGTTTATAGGGAGAGTTTGGCCATTCTGTGATCTTTTGCCGCCCGGAGATGGGGCAGCCGCCGTCACGTCAGAGACGTCATCGCTCCGCCCACTTCACCAGGATGAAAGGCGACCCGCGGCGGCACGGATGAACTTCAAGGCTGTGCCTCTGCTCCAGAATGGCGGAATGGGAGATTTCAATGCGATAGCCCTGATCCAAAATGGTGCCACTGGCCTTGGCGCCGCTCATCGTGTGACGTCAAATGGCGCGCTTTATGACAGGCTCCTCCCAATGGCCAAACTCTCCAATAAACGGCTCTGTCCGGGCCTATAGTCCTCACCTTAGTTTCTTACCTCCATGTTTAAAAAGGACCACCGTTTTTGGAGCTCCACGAAGGCACACAGCCGGCGTGAGCATCGCGCAAAGATCGCAAAAACTGAACAATGACACCAAGACAGTTGAAATTTGTAACGTTTACAATTTTGCAGGAAAGAAGTTTTATTAGGGAAACTCCCCAACATATTACAGCGTAAAATACATTTGAGAACTTTTGTAATTACAACATTTGGTTTCGACCGCATTCATTTTTATTCGCGCTTTGAAGCACATGGCTCAATGGTGCTGGAATCTTCCTCATTGTAAGCATAGGACTCTTTCCGTAATCAAAACTTGCAAACAATAAAAAAGCAGTAAAAGGAAACAGCTCTTAACCATCCACGTTGCAGTGTCTCGCGTGGGACACATTAGGGCCGCCGTTCGTAAAAAATTCATATCACGATTTTACGTTCGCCTTTTTTATCGTTACACGCACTTATGCATGCATACTTTGTTTTATATGTTTTGTATAATTTCCTTCACGCTTCGAAGAAAACTTATTTTCCGTTTGACCATACGGCTTGCTTCTTCTGTTGTACCTACAGAACAGGCGCCAGGCGGACTTTGGAAATGAGTTGAGTTGGGTTGATAAGAAGAAAAAAATTTGAGTAATGGGCGCTCATTACGAGAGCCGGCTGCTCCAGATTACTTAGGAAATCGCAAATGGCTAACTACAATAAAACCAATGAGTTACAAAGATAGTCAGTCAATCACTCACACACACTGGCCACACACGCTGTCTACACACGCTGTCCACACACACTGTCAGTCACACTGTGTCCACCAACTTGGAGTCTGCGCAAAATCGCACAAACGCCTGCATGGCGTGGAACTGGTGGTCGGGTGTCAAAAAGGGCCCAGAAAGGTCTGCCATCCAGCCGACCTAAGGAAGCTTGTAGAGATTGTCTGTGCTGCTAATACCGTGGACAGGATAATAAGACATGTTCAGCGCGGCGGACTTCGACGAATACGAGCACAAAGGGGATCCAGGTGCAGAGGAGAAAACATTAAGGGGTACTCCCCTCGTTGGAGAAGTCCGCTAGGTTCTAGGCTTAGAGTCTAATTTGGTGAAGAGTTTAATTTAATTAGTTCATTAAAACTAACTAATACGATAAAACCCGATTACTTACATATTTAAAGTAATTCAACACCAAATAAAACCGTAAAGAGGAAACCTTACATGAACCCTTTTAAGTGTCCACAACTTCAAATATCGGAACCAAGTACATTCGACGTCAAAAATAGAAACAAAGTTTCATCTATTCTTTACTTGAATTTCTTCGCTCCCGTACCATATTTCAGGGCTGCGTTACGTTAATTACACGTAGCAAAAGCATTGACTACGACAGTATGAGTTGGTATTGCGACTTTTCCCTTTTGTAGTTTGGAAGTGTGGTCCTCCACAGGTTTAATGTATCAAAGCGGTTCAGAAGCTCGCGCTTTCTGCAACGGTGTGGTCGAGGTCGCGGTCTCAATCAACGGTTTCAAGCCAGCGCGTTGCTGACATGTCGAACGCGGTGAAGAGAGCTGGTTGGGGAACGGAACGCTGACCCAAACTGAACAAACCGGAAACACACACAAAAAGAAAAAAAAGGAAAAATCTTCCCAGGAGCAGTACTGCAAACACTACTACCCTGCGACCATACAACCGCATTTCGAGACACGGTCCATCAAGGCAGACCGCGTTAGCAAAGGTCCTCTCACTCTAAGAAGTATACCACCACCAAATATCAGAAATCAACCTATCTGAAATATAGGAAGAGCAGGCTCCCTTCTGCCCCTTCCCCCCATGAACGATGTCATTTTGTTGCGGATGTTATTGCAATATTGCGTCCGACATGCTGTATCTCTTAAGACGTGCTCCCAAGAACCAGGTGATGAAGATGGGCTCTGGAGGCAAGCGTCGATTTGGTGTAGGTCCCGTATCAAGATTATTACACGTATACCTTTACTAGGACGTGCTTACCTCCTCTCTGTGTGACAGTGCCCATCTACGGAACAGTGTACGTGAGGCATGTTATTTCATGGGGCGATGATGTTTAAAATGAGAATGAGCCCATTTTATGTGTAACAGGGAATGGTGCGAAAAATTGCGCGTAAGCGGCACGTGTGCACCCAGACTATGGCTATTCGTACATTGTACAATGAGTACGACTGGACAGAAGGATATTGAATACTGCTGCTTTATCCTGCCACTTCACGCACGCGCACATAGACACGCATATAACTACATACATGCATACACACACACGCACACACATAACTACATCCATCCATCCATCCATACATACATACATACATACATACATACATACATACATACATACATACATACATACATACATACATACATACATACATACATACACACACACACACACACACATCCATGCACACTCTTAAAAATGAACTTCACCTCATAGCACGCTCCTAGCCAACCACTATCTCGAATGATATCGTTATCTGCCCTGATTTGTTAAAAACGGGAGGCGTACTCCTTTTTTGTGACACTTATGCGGTTCATAATTGTCACAAAAAAGGCGTACGCCTCCCGATTTTAACGAACCAGGGAAGATAACGATATCATTTGCGATTATGGTTGGCTAGGAGAGTGCTATGCGGTGAAGTTCATTTTTAAGAGTGCATGCATGCAGACACAGACAGACATGCATGCGTACATATATACATACATACGCATACATACATACATACGGGTACATACACACACACACATCTATCCATCCATTCATCCATCCATACATACATGCATGCATACACACACACGCATGCATGCATGCATGCATGCAGACAGACAGACAGACAGACAGACAGACAGACAGGCAGACAGACAGACAGACAGACAGACAGACAGACAGACAGACAGACAGACAGACAGACAGACATCCATCCATCCGTCCGTCCGTCCGTCCGTCCGTCCGCCCGCCCGCCCGCCCGCCCGTCCGTCCGTCCGTCCGTCCGTCCGTACGTCCGTACGTACGTACGTACGTACGTACGTACGTACGTACGTATACGTACGGACACGAAGGCACATACCTACACTCTAAAAACAGAACTTCACCGCATAGCACTCTCTGCGCGAACCATTGCCAAGAATGATAGAGTTATCGCTACTGATTCGAAGAGAGAGGGGGGCGCACGCCTTTCTGTGGCAATTATCATATACCCAAATTGCCACAAAAAGGCGTACGTCCAACTCTCTCTTCGAACCAGAATCGATAGCCCCATCATTGCATTGGCAATGGTTGGCGCACAGCGTGCTATGCGGTGAAGTTCTGTTTTTAGAGTGTAGTTGGGTGGTAATGAGCTGGGCCACTTGAGCTACGTATACAGGAAAGCGTCAGCTAACTTGAGTTCAGGTAAGTTATTACATGCTATACTAATGTTCCTTTGCGACATTTCATTTACCAGGGTCACATATTATTATCGTTGTAATTGAATCTGAAAGAATTCACGAAATATATGTTCGGAGGTGCCTGTGCCAACATGTATGCAAAATGCTATATGTGAGACTTCAACCTTTATTTTTGATCTCGTCTTTCACTCACGTCACGTATAGTTATTTCCGTTTGAGGTTGAAATTAGTATAAATCCAGCAGTACCACAGCTTTCTGCCGCGTATTAAGGTAGAGCTATTGCGAAATACACGTCACTTGAATAACCATTAAACTTCTTAGACCCAACCACTCCTCAAAAGTTAGGGACGCATTTCTAAAGAAGGGCAAGAGAGCAGGCTAGCTGGTACATATAGTTGAGCGAAAGGAACCGGGAGACACTCGGACCGGACTGGACGGGCAGAACAAAGAACCTTGTCGCCAACAGTTTGTGACTGTGGTGTTGTTAAAAACAAAACGAACGTATAGACGATAACGATGGAAGAACTTAGTGTGAGGACCGCGCATAGTGAGACGACAGGGTCAAAATCCTCAAAGAAAAAGCTTGTTGAACTCTTGGAACTCTTGCAAAGCATACACGCTGAACGCTTGCCAGAGCTTAAAGGCATTCGTCCTAGTCAGACATTAAAAAAAAAAAGAGAGAGAGAGAGACAGAGAGAAACTGCGCCTTCCATCGTTAATTACGACCCACACATTCCTGAAGGAGCTCCAGTCACGGCTGTCCAGTCGTCCTCTCAGTAGAGAAAAAAAAAAAAAAAAACGAAAACGAAAATCTGTGCCACGTAGATACAATAAGGTGGTGCTACATCCTCCATCTCCGTCTCTGTAGCAACACACTGATTTTGTTAGGTGTTATGTGTGTAATATTTCGCGATATTACACTTTGTCCCTAGCTTGCATCTGAAATATTAGCGGGTCTTCTCGGATAACCGTTGCTGAGAAAACTTAGCGCAGGACGTAGAGTGCTCAACGTAGACGAGATATTCTTGGATGTATAGATTTTTGATACATACGTACTTACCTCTAGCGCTTCATGAGAACACGATTGTCATTTCAGGCATCTTCATTGTGTGAGTGATCACAAAAGTGAGCGAAGCATGTATAGATATTTTTTGTCATCTTCTAAACGCTGTAGGAAACGTTCTAAATGCCACTCTGAGAATATAACCTCATTAACCACTACATGACTGAAACCTACCAACTAGAACATATTACACGTCACTTAAACAACGACAACGAAGAATAAATCGTGACTATGACATGGGGTGATTCACCGCTGGAGAGCAGTACACTATCCCATTACGCGCGAAACATTAGATGTATGATATGAGAATGAAGTTAAAGTTACGTACAAGCACAATACTTGAGCTGCCCTCCACTGGCTGTACAAAAGGAAGATTAGGAAGGAAAAAGCACACAGGAAACAAGCACCGATGGTGATTGGGATACAGAGCATGACAGTACCGCTAATTAAACAATTGCTTGTGGCGCAACAGAAATTTAAAAATGTGTATAGGATTTAAAGAAATCCCATAAAGGGTTAGGGGTGCCGCGTCCGTCTTCCTATACAGAAGAAATATAAGCGATGAATTAAAGTACATCATTACATGTATTACGGTTCGGTGTTTGTGATGGGGCTTCTACAACTTTCCAAATACCCTCACGCACCTTAAACCAGCATAGTAAAAGAGAGCGTATTAGTCTGATCCAATTAATTAATTGGGTACAATGAAAACAAAAAATTGCGACTACGACAGAGGACTGCTAACAACATTCAGCATGAAACACTGCGTCATATTCTGTAAGCATAAAATATTTTAAAATCCTCAAAATCTACGACAACGTTTCCCGTTCCATCACACTGGAGGGTCTTCCATAAAGGTCATTCCTCCGCCATCAGCCAGTTTTCAAATGAGGCGAAAATCAGCGAGCTAATTGCCCCCGGAAAGATACTTTGTTTGTTTACGGAACCAGCGATTTCCTCTTAAGCCGTTCATTTACACGAGTTCCACTTTAGCGAGGACGAAGCGGGCAATTAGGGAGCAAAGAGGTGGAATACTATAACTCCCTAAAGGGCTCGAGGCCCGAAGGTCTGCGGAACGAGTCGAGGAGGCGCTAAACAGAAACATCACCTATACGCGACACATGTAGTGTTACGCTTTGGACTTCTCCTCAGCTGAACATTAACGACTGGACCTAATGCGTGGGTGCAGTTTAGAGTACGTTGGCACGTCAACAATACGTTTATGTTCTTGTGTTTCCATGACGTGCGCTCCCATTGGTCTCCGCAAACGATTTGGCCAATCATCGCGGGAGATGATTTGAAGAGACAAATCTGAGTCCTCTAAACATTTTCGCGCTTCTTGAGAAGGAGAGGGAGAGGGAAAGCGCACCTTTCAGCGCTCTTCTTTAGTAGCCTTTTCAAAAGGACCAACGTTTTTGGAGCTCCAGGAAAGACACACAGCCAGCGTGAGCATCGCGCAAAACTCGAAAAAATTAAACAGTGACACCGAGACAGTTAAAATTTGTAACATTTACAATTTTGCAGGATATAAGTTTTATTACGGAAACTCCCCAACATGTTATAGCATAGAATACATTTGAGAACTTTTGGAATTACAACATTTGGTTTTGGGCGCATTCATTTTTATTCGCCCTTTGAAGCACATGGCTCAATGGTGCTGGAATCTTCCTCATTGTAAGCATAGGACTCTTTCCGTAATAAACACTTGCAAACAATAAAAAAGCAGTAAAAGGAAACAGCCCCTTAACCATCCACGTTACAGTGTCTCGCGTGGGACACATTAGGGCAGCCGTTCGTAAAAAAATCATATCCCGTTTTTACGTTCGTCTTTTTTATCTTTACGCGCATTTATGCATGCATGCATTGTTTTATATGTCAAATTTCGTATAATTTCCTCCTCGCTTCGAAAGAAATTTCTTTTCTTTGACCATGCGACTTGCTTCTTCTGTTGTTCCTACAGAGCAAAGGTTTGGCGGACTTTGCCGAATACAAGCACAAAAGGGATACAGGTGCAGAGGAGAAAATATTAAGGGGGACTCCCTTCGCTGCAGAAGTCCTCTAGGTTCTGGACTTAGAGTTTAATTTGGCGAAGAATTGGAATTTAATTTAGTTAATTTAAGTAGTTCATTACAACTAACTAATACATTAAAGAACGTGAAGAAAAACAATGTACAAGTTTCCGGCGATGCACATTCAAAAATAACAAAGGACGGTTAAGAGCATAAACTGTTTACTATATACACATTAAAAACAAGACTTTCGTGCAGCAGGCTGCACTTCTTCAGGTTTGAGGACCTGTTACAAGTGGTGAAGCATATATAATATAGCATATATATAATTTTTTATATATGCTTCACCACTTGTAACAGGTCCTCAAACCTGAAGAAGTGCAGCCTACTGCAGGAAAGTCTTGTTTTTAATGTGTATATAGTAAACAGCTGATGCTCTTAACCGTCTTTGTAATACATTAAAATTAGATTACTTATATATTTAAGTAAGTCAACCTCAAATCAAACCGTAACGAGGAAACCTTACATGAACTTTCTTAAGTGTCCACAACATGAAGTATCGGAACTCGACGTCAAAAATAGAAACAAGCTTTCAACTATTCTTCACTTGAGTGTCTTCGCTCCCGTACCATTTTTCAGGCTATGTGTGTTACGTGAATTACACGTAGCAAAAGCATTGATTACCTGACAGTATGAGTTGGTATTCGTGACTTCTCCCGTTTGTAGTTTGAAAGTGTGGTCTTCCACAGGTTTAACGAATCAAAGCGGTTCAAAAGTTCACGCTTTCCGCAACGGTGAGGTCGTGGTGGCGGGCTCAATCAACGGTTTCAAGCCAGCACGTTGCTGACATGTCGAACGCGGTGGAGAGAACGGGATGCTGACCAAAAATGAACAAAACGGAAGCACACACAAAAAAAAAGTAAAAAGAAAGACAGGAAAAATTTTTCCAGGAGCAGTTCGGCAAACAAAGCTACCCTGCGACCACACCACCGCATATCGAAACACGGTCCATCAAGGCAGACCGCGTTAAACAAAGGTGCTCTCACTCCAAGACATATGCCACAACCAAATATCAGAACCTCTCTGTAATATAAGAAGAGCAGGCTCCCTTTTGCTCCCCCCCCCCCCCCCCCTACGCCCGGTATGCGGAGTTGAAGGGAGACCAGAGCAGGAAAGCACGCAAGAAAGAGGGAGAAGGCAACGTCATGCTTCGATCTCGAATGACTGATCCAGAGTGTTTGACGTCAGACATAATACTATACGAATGTCGAGGTGTCACCTTCGGCAATAAAGTGGGATGTGAAGCCAAGCTTCGTTCTTTCGCTGTCCACAGATCAAACAGAGAACCCGAACCGAACCGACCGAAGAAAATGAGAAATGAAGCGCACCTTCGACTTCAGTTTGTTTCAAAAAGAAGAAAAAGGAAAGCTGGTCCCGTTCCCAATACTTATCTGCAATTCGCGTACAGGGCATTATGATATTATGCGGTTCCAGTAATATAAAGTTTTATCTTCACACATGAAACAATTATGAGAGAGTGGCAATCGTTTTGTTTGCGCTCCCATAACAGTGAAAAAAACAAAAACAAACACACACACACACACACACACACACACAACAAAAAGTGAACAATAATTACGCAACGTCATACTGATTAGCACCAGAGTATGTAGCACTTATGCGTGCAGTGCAATTTGGTCTTGCTCATATTGTGCATCATTGTGCGTCGAGCCGCCTCTCCAATACGAGAATCACATACTGTAAACGTATTTTTATTTGCGATGTATTAATTTTCGCGAATTACGCATTCAGTCATTTGCGAAGGTATTCGCGAGTAGTTAATTTCGCAATTCCAAGGTTGTTCCCTTTCACGGGATAAACGTCAAGCTGTGTGCGCGAGTACAGTGTTTCGCGATTTTTTAGCGGTCGCGAAATTCGCGAAAAATAATACATCGCGAATGAAAATACGTTTACAGGAAACGGCGGATGATTAGTGGACAGGAATAGAAAGAGAGGGAGGGAAAAAGAATAGGTACGGACAAATGAGAAAAAAAATTATAAAACACAAAGAGAAATCCCAAACAGGCCTTCAGGTATCGATCGCGCGACTGCCGGGGACTACCGCAACTACCTCATAGAGGGCGCCCAAGCTCACATCTTTCTCAGACGGGCCCCTCAGTTTCACTTGGACGCGGTCAGGAGGCATCGAACAGATGTGACTCTGCTCTGCACATTACCACTGATCCTCAAGGACGCTCAACGGAATCATGAGTGCTCGTGGGGATACAATCGATCAACATTTGCGATGATATCCTAGTGGGATTTTTGTGCGTTGAAAGGCACAGGCGGACTTTTCGTGTGGTTCGTAAGAGTTTGCGGAAAGTTTCTCCCGTGAACTTCCTGAAGTTTGCGACAAACTTCGCCGGTATGGTGGGGTGATGGTGGTCGGTGTGGATGCAGAACCGGCCGTAAAAGTTTGGGAGTCGATATTTTTGTTTGCTGCGGTTACAAGCGGGTGTCTGGGATGATGTGAGTTTCAGTGGAGTACTCCGATCCTGCAGCGTGTTAATCTAGTGGTCAATGATGATTTTTTTTTTAGTCAAGGGAGAAACTCTCTCTTGACTTCGCTCAGTACGGATTCCTAAGCGAAAGTCATGGAAAGTGATTCTAGGTGCGAAGTGTTATTTATTCTTGCGAAGCGTCCGATGTTCGCAGTGGCCTCGTAAAGCGTGCGACAGTGCAGGAGGATAGTATTACGACAAAGCGTGTCGCCCTACAAGTTCAGTGCGATTTTCCATGGATATTTTGGCAGTTGTTTCATAAACAGCCGATACTTCTCCTACTAGCGTTCACTTCACGGCATTGCACACTGTCATGCATACCTCTTCGCCGTCACGTCAGTTCAAAACTGTTTATCGTGTGCGGTGTCCACTTACCTTGGCCTCCGACCATCGACAAATAGCCCTACGCCTCGCAAAAGTCTTTACAACACAATACCAACGAGAGATCAACCGAACCTCTTCAGCCCCTCTTTCCAGCAGTTTCTGGCGTACTGCATCAGAAAGCGAAGGGACCACAGGAAGCCGAACACTACGCAGGGTCTTAAATCAGCTTAATCTTATTTTTCAAGTTTTCAAACAAATATGTGCTACCAACTCTTCACTGTTACATTCTATCTCCCTCATTATCTCCCGCTGAACACAATGACTATCTGGACGATCGACATGCCAATGCAGGGACTTCGTAACATGCTCGATCCCGAAGGATCGAACTTCTCTGTTACGCCTCAAGTTTTCCTCAACGCAACGTACGACGACAATGAGAACCTGCCCGAAGATCTCAGATTCAACACACATGCCATGGTGCAAGTTATCATCTACATCGTCCTCTTCGTTGTTGCTACATCCGGGAACGTACCTGTGTTCATCAGCTTATTGGGCAAGCGGCATCGGAAATCGCGGATAAAACTGATGATCATGCACTTGGCGCTGGCCGACTTGATTGTGACGTTCTTCATGATCCCTCTGGAAGTAATCTGGAGGTTGACGGTGCAGTGGTTGGCAGGAAATGCGATGTGCAAGACGATGCAGGTGCTACGGGCCTTTGGGCCTTACTTATCCTCGATGGTGCTTGTGTGTATCAGTTTGGATAGATACTATGCTATCTTGCATCCACTAAAAGTGAACTACGCCCAGCGGAGGGGAAAGATTATGCTTCTCACAGCGTGGATTACAAGTTTCGTCTGTAGTTTACCACAGGTAGGTATGCACCTACTTTGGTTTTTGAAAGTTTGAAAGTTTTAGCTCGCAAGCTGCCGATATTAGGAGCAGAAGATTACTCTCACTGTGTATTCACATGAGCGACATCCTCACGGAATATTCTAGTGGAAGAAAAAGAGAAAACACTGCTCACAGAGGCGAAGTTCCGTCCCGTGTTATGTTGAGCATTCACACGGTGAGGAACATCTTAGCAGACGACACCGTCAGCGTTTGTCATGTCGTCTGCTACAGAATGTCTTATGGCTGCGCCGCAGGATATTCCCCACGGTTAGCAATGTACGTGACGTTTTTCGCTTCTTCCGCTCCTGCGAGGAATGTCGCTCGTGTTAGTACACGGTTACGAGTGTGCGGAGATGACGTGTTAGAGCAGCAATCGTACTGCAGTGAGTAGGGCTTGCTATAGTAAACAACTTTCGTTCTTGAGCTCCCCTAAAGGAAACAGAGGGCTTCTGCGTAAATAGACGGGCGGATAAGAGCGAGTGTTTACTTGCGAGTTACGTTTCTTTGCAAGAAGGTTATTTAGTGAAGGCTGATATAGCAATGGCATATACAGGGAAATTGAAGGAGCAGGAAAAGAATATCCCCTTTTATGTCCAGTGTGAGTCGTGTAATTTATCAATGCCAAAGTTACCAATAGCACAGCACTTATGCGTACAAAGTGATTTGCTGTCCAGTCTGAAACGTATGGATGGCATGACAGTTTCTAGCCTGTGTGGCGTGATCACACAAATGACTAACTGTGTTTAAAAAATCTCGGGTAGGTTTGCCGAGTATGCCATTCTTTTCCCTAGTAAGGCGATCGTCCGCTTGTTGTTGTCCGTTCGTTCGACTCTGTAGCGAGCAGTACACGTCGTTGAAACAAGTAGATAGTTATGTGTGTGCTTCACAGTGTGCCTGTAACTACCAGCAGCGCTTTCGGCGTTTACCTTCTTCTCCGCGCCAGCAGGTTTTCCAGGGGAAAAGGTTGCATGCGCGTTCCGAAGTGAGTGTCTTGGGTTTCTTCGTTCCACGTCCTCACGTCAGCGAGGTTTCGTCTGCATTATAGCCTCTGACCTCTATAGCAGTGGAATGGGAAGGTTTCTCAGTCGGTCGCTATCATAGAGGAGGCGTCTTTTTCTGCGGCAGCATTGTTTGTATGTCTGTTTTCCGGTTGGGATATTTATAAAATCGCCCATGTAAACTGCCACAATTTCCCTTATAGACTCAAAAGCGTTGCTACGGTGCTGTCTAACAGATTTTCACGAGCGGTGTTCATCAATGCAGCTTTGGAAAATATATGCTTTGTTTTGTCCATCTAGTGCTCACGTTTGAAAATGATAAAAGTAACAACAACAACAACAATGATAAAAGTTACCTTCTACATACATTTCTAATATTCCAGCAAAGCAATTACCGTCATAAAAGCCACCGCGATATAAGCGGGTAACTACTGAGCAAGTGCCGCAGCTGTGGGTTTCTTTTTATGTTTCCGCGGGTATTCACATGATAAGGAAACCTTGGACGAAGTTCTAATTTACACTAATTTGTGAGGGTCCAACAAAGCCCGTGTAGGTTTCATGCCTGTTAAGTTTCCTTGACGAGTTCGTGCGTCCCGTACGTCAACTACATAGGGATTGGTATAGAGTTGCGAAGGCGTCCAGGCACTTCAGCGTTCGCAAAGTCATTGACAACGACACACCTGGGAAGGCTAGTGATATAATGTACCGGCAAGTGACAGTGTTACAAGTGCATTTTATCCTGAAAAAGCAATTATTGAAATTAATGATGTTACACATACAAACGATGTTACAAAACATTACTGAATATATAATGATCATACTCCAAGTCTTGCTTCATGTCGAATTGTTGAGTAGCTTATCACAGCACGTAACGTAGATCATCATTCAACTGGTAAAAATACGTGACGGGGGTTTGTCTCGACTTTTACCGTTTGGAATATGTACCGCTTGTGCTCACTTGTGCCTTAGCTCCTTTACCATCCTTCAGTAACTCAAATAAAAACAAAATAGTGCAGCGACCCATCACACACTATTAAAAAAAATGTATTCCTATGAAACAACGTCTTTTGAAGGCCTGTCACGTGGACGACGAGAATCGTCTCATACGTCCATCCTTGGCGATGCCTACCAGATCTCTCGCTGTGTCTGCAACACTATTTCGGTTTCGCCACTACGCACCTCGTCCGACGTCGGTAACGACGCGTGTAATCAAGCCGTATAATTCGCTGCAGGCGACTTAGACAGACCTCATGTTAGAAAGCCTCAACTACACTGGGTTATGCGGAAACTCAACCGTCCGTAAACTGCACCCTACCAGGCTCGACGCAGCCTGTTAGACGTCATGTACAGCATTAACGTCATGGAAGAACCTGCCAATAGATGTCGCCGCTCTACCGAACACACACACATAAAGACACGATGATGAGATGGGGCTGATGCCGGCCAGCAGGCTGGGCGCTGCCCCAGTGCCATTAGTAGGTAATGAGAGATGATGATCCGCTCTACCGAAGCTATTCGCGTACTGTGCTTAAAATGCTCTCCCAAACGTCCTGCTAATGAATTTGCATTGCTTGCCAGCTCTCTTAGACTGGCAGAATTGCAAGCACCACAGAGCATCCCCTCAGCTTGTACATCGCGATTCCGTCCGGCGACCTGTCTGCTATCTAACTTCCTAGTCGTTCATCGATGTTCGACTAGCAAACTGTCGTTATGCGGATAACCTACGTCGTCACGGATCTCCGCGCTTTAGGCAGTGTTCGTCTGTAGTACTGGGATTGAGAATAACTCACCTTTTAGAACAACTATCTGAATTGGCGCACAATTAAGAACAGCAAACAGACATGTATCTAACATCGCATGCCCTATACGCAAGGAAGACGACGCGGAGCTGAAAGAGGTGGTTGCTTGGTTGGGTGAAACTGCTTGTCACGACTGTCCCAGGGGGGGATCGTCCGTCCTGGGCCGACTTCACAAAGAACATTTGTCTCAAAACGTCTGAAGAAAATCTAGGGAAAACACCCGGACAGCACAGTCGACGCCCCAAATTCGAGCCCGGGACACCTCCTAGAATCCCAGTACTACTCTCTGGAAGAGTTGTACCAGTTGCCCCGATAATCCTAGCCTATTAGTAACTCCTGCGAATTTCCCTTTGTGGATCGCAGCAGCCAGTATCTGGCTCTACCTCATGTGATCACTTCTTACGTGTCCTTGACCTCCTGCAGGACTTTACTATTGCCTGTCGTTGCAATAGAGCTGAAGAGTCACTCATCCTTCGTCTCCGAATGAATGCTGCACGCACACCCTCACTAAAGTATCAAATGCACCAGATGAACTACCCCAATTGCTCAACTTGTTGCGTGGAAGCCGACATTAAGCACTACCTATTATCCTGCAACCGGTACCTCTCTCAAAGACTCATCCTCCAACGTCTCTTTGGCCACCCTGCTCGGCCCCTTCCTGCACAAACAGGAGGCGGTTACGACTGCCCTCTTGAGCTTTCTTCGTGCCAGCAGCCTCTAAGCCCACTTGTATCTCGACCGGTATCCCTCTCAAAGACTCATCCTTCAACGCTACTTGCGACAACTTGGCTACTCCAACGTCTCTTTGGCCACCCTGCTCGGCCCGTTCCTGCACAAACAGAAGGCGGTTACATCTACCCTCTTGATCTTTCTTCGTGACACCAGCCTCTCGACCAGCCTCTAAGGCCCACTTGTGTGTTTGTCTGCGTTTCTGCTTTGTTTTGTTTATCTCCTTTTCCTTTTGTTTTCTTCTCGTTCTTTCCTTTTCTTCTTCCTTTTTCTTTTGATTAAGGAATAGCAAGTTGGCCTCCGCCGGACTATACTTTCCTCCCTTTCTTTCTTTTTGTTTTTTAGAAACATACCCCCCCCCCCCCCGAATATGAAAATAATTGTACTAATGAATCGCTGTATTATAGCGAGAGCTGTGGATATTAAAACCATCGTTCTAACAAATCGCTGTAGCGAGAGATTCGAATATTGAAATCCTTGAAATTGTCACAGGCGGAATGATATACGTAAATTATGCATAATTTGATAACATCTAAGATAAACCGTCCTGCATCTGAACAGAAACAAGCCTTGTGCGAAATCGTGCGCGATATCGATAACCGGACTGTTTTATTAAACCAGTTAACATTGCAACGCCCGTGGTGCCCATGAACGAAACCAAAGGAAGAAGACGACTGACTCGACGAGCTGGAAGAGCTTTTCAGCGAAGAACTCAGTTGGCTGTCGTAACACAAAGTGCGATGATCCGTTAACCGTAGAGAGACCCAAAAACAAGAATGGACGGCAGAACGTCGTTCGATTCCAGCGCTCAAGGCGTGAGCAAACGAAAAAAAAAAAGAAACTGGCAGAACATTAGTTAGCCTGTGGGGCGGCAGTTCTCGTACTGAGATATATCTGTGTTTTGAAGTATCCCTTATCTAAAACATAGCTCCGTGCAACTGGACATTCGCTATTAAATGCGATAGCATTTCTTCAATGCACTTTTGGGCCTAGAGTCAGTGGAGAGGGACTCTTTCACTCTCGCGGTGGGAAGATTGTACGAGTTAAGCAACTCAAGGAGAAGTTGCTGACGCCAGGGATCGAACCTGGATTTTCTGATTTCCCATCCTGATATGCTACCGCTACACAACGACAACAGACTTTCCTTGAGCTAGAGTTCCTGAAGTACAAGGGGAATGGACAACCAGTCACGATATTCTAATTATTTCTTCCATATGTCTCAGCCACTCAGTCAGACACGAGGACGGTATGTGAGAGAGAATGAGATAGCTATTGGTTGTCAATCCCCTTGTATTTGAGGTACTGTAGCTCAAGGAAAGTCTGGTGTGTAGCGGTAGCATACAGTACCTGACCGGAAATCACAAGATCCAGGTTGGATTTCTGGCTTCAACACGTTTAGCTTGGATTGCTTAATTCATTAATTTCTAGGCGTTCGAGGCTTACGTGTTTATGTCGACCATATTCGTTGGCCTGACTCCTCTAATTTTCGTTGTTTACGTAGATTTTATAAGATTTTACAAACTGGGCGGATATTTCATCTGCCCCTCGTTTGTTTCTTTCTTGGGCGCCTCGGCTGATAAAAAAAGGTTTCGGTGGGCGGGGATTTAGCAGATTGGAAGGTAGATTAGGACCGCTGTTCCTAGAACACGTGATTCCTTTCAAGTGGCTGACATCATGTTGTGGACCTTTCATGGAGCTTCCTTTATTGTTGGAAAGTAATTGCTCTGAGGAACGCGCAAACAGACAAACACAGCACAAACATCTTTAATCTGTTCCTTTACTATGCCGTTTTTGTAAAGCGCTTGCGACCTGCTGAAACTGGAATTGGAATTGGAAAAGAAAGAAAAATGCTGCTGCTGCTGCTGAAACTATCTAGTATCTCTATAGTGCGTTTCATCTAATGTCAATGTCGTCCGACATCACAGAGTTAGAGTGCAAACGGCGTACTGGGGAGCATTCGCGCAAGTACAGAGCCGAGACGCGGACGCCTTCACTAAAAAAAAAAAAAAAAAAAAAAAAAATGAACGTAAGCGACGTGCCGCCGAGAAATCCAGAAAACGGCGTGCGGCAAAGCGCACTACCGTTGCTCCCGAAGGCCGAATCATGCATGACGCTGCATAAATACTAAACCTCGAAATACTTAAGAATAACTATTCGCTACCCGCCTGCTCGTACTAATAATAATGGTACCGTGATGTTACACGTAAACTTTGTCTGCGCAGTGTGGCGACATGTAGCGCGTGCCGCAGGGTAGGACTGCGAATAATTTGGACCACCCGGGGTTCTTTTGACGTGCGTCGGGAATCTCCGACACGCGGTGCTGGAAGCAACGTTTATCTACCCCACATTGCTACCGCTCCCGGCCGGGATCGAACCCACGATCTTGCCTGCCGAACCGAACAACCATACGGACACTGGCCGAAGTCGAACATAAACGTTGGCGCGCAGAAACTTAGCGTATGCTCCGAGCAGCACAGGAGCCGTCCATTTTGAACATCGTGGGAGGCGTGAATGTGTCTACCACACGCAACTGCACAACGACAGATTGTGTGTTCACTGAAAGTGGTATGGTGTGCGCTGCGTGGACCGTGACCCACATACGTTCAGGTTCATGGTCTTAGGGGTAAATAGCGAGCTTTAGCAGATCGAAAGGTCTTAACGATAACGCTTCGGATAACATGATAGGTCAAGTCATTGATGATCTGTGATCTAACATCTTCCTTTGTTGTATTGTTTCCGTATAGTGCTGCCGATATGCTAAAGGTTCCGAAAGTGAGCTTCTTTCGCATCCGAAATGGAGCAGTTTTCTTTCGTGTGTTCTAATACTAGTAACGCTACCGCATTTCGTACGGTGGTGGTGGTGGTGGTTGTGAAAGGGTTCGCCGTTGTCGGCCTCAGAGAGATGGGCAACGTCACGACTTCCCTGGAGGAATGTGCGTCCTGGGCCGACTTCTAAGGGAACTGTGCCGACATGTGTCTGAAAGCGTCAGAGGAAAACCCTGGAAAAAACCCAGACAGCACAGCCGGCATCGGGATTCGAACACGGGTAGCTCCCACTCTCGACGTGACATGGCCAGCACGCTAACCACTGAGCCACGCGAGCTGGTGCATTTCATACGCGTTTCGCAGAGCGCCAAAGAGTACAGTCATTTTTTTTATCTTCCTTTAATATAATATTTAATGTAATATAATTTATGACATAATATAGTTACACGTAGACGATGAAGCAAGTGCCGGAGCTCGTGCTCATTTCCCCGCGAGAGTTTCTCAGGTAGACAACCCATTGTAACTGTTCCGTGGTAGCCATTCTCAGACATGAAATAGATTGAGAGGCATCTTGGTAGATGGGCCATTCTTTATAGATAGCAGATTAATGTTTAGCATTGTGACAACGCACTTGTGACTGCTCAAATACAAAATTAATAAATATTATCGTATATGGGATGGGTCGTGCGTATTTGTAAAAGGCGACATTCTTCCAGACTGCGTTTTAAGATCTTTCGAAGACAACTGACGTCACCTTACTTTTTTTTTTACGTCAACGGCTTGCGGCGTGTTGATGGTGTATGATTAGAGTAAGTCACTCAGGAACTTTGCGAAACTTTGTACATAACTTTCTACAGAGACAATACAGGTTATAAGGTGTAGGTTATTCAAGATGAGGAACAATGCGTTTTGTGCGATTTCGTTACCTGATATACTTTCAAGTTTTATAGAAAGCTTCACAGTTCATATACTGTCCGTATGTTATCAGTCATGATGTCGGAGGAAGACAATGGCTCGCGAAATTTCATTGAACCTCAGCATAATGATCCCAGCACATGTATTCCGATATTCACGGACAAAGAGGAAAGGGAAATACGATTTGCTTTTCTCTTCCTCTCTTTCTTTTTTGAATAAACACATCCTCCCCCTCCTCATTAGCCGTACACCAGAGACTGCTGACTGCCTTGCTACACCTCACATTTCAGTTTGTTCCTGAAGGTCACACGACACTGGTCTACAAAGATAAATGCCTTCGAAAAAATCTGCTAACAAGCCTTACGTGTATTATGAGACGAAAGCTTGTTTGAAAACTTTCTCCTTCAAGGAAGTTCATAACACCGATGCGCACAATACAATAATCACTTTACCAGTCTTCATGTCTTGTATGTGAGCACCCTAAAGAAATATAAATCTCCCGCAGACAAATACTGCGTCCGCGCATGCACTGTGAGAAGTACTTCCTGAAGAAAAGCATTGCAGCTTAATTGCCATTTCGCACACAATGTAACCAAGAGAGGTTCCCTAACCCCAACCCAACGCGTGCATGCAATGTGTGTGGCGCGAAAGGTCGCAATTAACGCCTGTTTTCTACAGACGTAAAACTTTCATTTATTCTACATATACGAATTCCGGTTTCTCTGGTGAGTGCAAAACTCATCGCTGCTCCGACCAATAATTACTCGGAGTGGATTTACCACTCGGAAATGTTGCTATTTGCTTCAATGTTAATGCTACGTCACGCTAGCGCGAGTTTCGCGGTTTGTTATCGAGAGCGAAATGAGATTCACGAGCTGCGGAGCGTATGGGGAAAAATCATGGGTCCGTGGCTTTCTCTTTGCGCTTCCGAAACGTTAGAAAGGTTTCCCAATTATTATCGTTATTCTTCGTCCTCTCAAAAGATGGCCGTGAGCCACTAAGGGAGATTGGCCAGGGAGCGCTGGTGTCAACTGACGTATGACATATATATGCGTGTATAAGCGAGTATGTATGTATTGGGGAATGTCTGTACGTTAATGTGCTAATGTGTGATTTGAGCTAATGAGTTAATGTGTGAGAGAGGATCGAAAAAGTGCCTAACAGTGGTTCGAAAGCAGGATGTAAGAAACAAGACCTGCTGCAACAGGCCTATATTGCAGAGTGTGGTATGAGGTCCTCCGGGGGACAGCGGTGACGCCAACGAGATGGGGGCTCATAGTAAACGCAAAGGCGTGCAGATATTCCTCTGGTGAAGTTGGTGAAAATGAGGACAGAGGAGCGAAAAGTGTTCAGATGTTTCGTCCTGGCCACACTGGGAGCAAGCAGCGCCCACGGTGAAGGTAAAAATTTAAGGGTAGCGAAGTCATCGGGCTCGCTTTAACCAGACTTGTCTGTCTTCAGCTGAGAATGTTAGCGTTTCACGAGAAGGAGAGGAGTTCATAGGGGGGTCGCGCGAGTGCCATCTCGAGGCAAGTTTGTGAGTCGTCTATATCTGGTAACGGAAGGCTTTTTTTTTAGTCAACCTCCGCTTCTTTTTCCAACATTTTTCACTTCTTCAACTTTTTTACCACTCGGTAAGCTGTTTCTTAACGATTTAGTTTTGCCTCCACAAGTTGGGTTGAATAAGTGTAAAGAAAAAAGCAGCTCCTACAGGCTCCTGCATAACTGCGTCAAGGTCTAGAAGTTAACAGCTTCCTTTATAGCGAAAGCCATACAATTGATGTCAAAATATAAATACGATAAAACTGCGGCACGCCTCCTTTAATATGTAATAAATATGGATCCAAATAAGGGAATGTTCCCCCTGACGTTGGTCGCGTTCAGCACCACTTCGAGATACCTAGCGCCTTACATGGGGTGCAAGTAAGTCCCGGGGATAATATTGGACAAGAACACGACGCTGAGCTTTCGTTGGAATGTTTTAGATTCCAGTTGTTTGCTTGTAGAAACCGAAAATCAAATAAGCGGAGCTCATTCTTTTCTCACTTTTCATCTGTCCACATAAACGTCATTTCAACGGCATATGGTAGACGAAAATGACTTGTGTAGTATATGCGGTGAGGCTCTCGAACCGCGGGACTCATAGGCGCAGTGGCAGCGCTCCCACTTTATTGGACGAGGAGACCGAATGGGAAACTATTGGCGGTAATATGATCCAACCCGGTAAACAGGGAAAAATAACAAATATACGCAGCGATATTATACGAGAAATACGTATTAATGAGAGCAGTAAAAGTTGTACACACTGCGCGTCATTGCATGAATCCGTGAGGAATACAACAGATTGTTTACCTACACGGACGATGGCGCCACGATGACTTTGCGTCGCGGACAACACTGGCTCTTCGACAGAGGAGACGAAGTTAGTCATGTAACTCTGCACAGATTTGTCTGCGTACCCACGTAGTTCTCATCCGTATCGGGTACGACAATACAACAATACACAGTTAGGCGCGTAGTATTTGTATGGCCGATAATCCGCGTTTACATGAAAACGACAGATAAGTCGACCTAACTGAATAAGTCGATCTATCGTCTGCATACAAAGCGGTCTTAAAGCAAAAATCGGCAAGTAACGGTCTGTTCCGACATATAGCTGCGAGCTAATATAGCGCTACAAAACAGCACGCAAAAACAGTGCTCACTGTAATCGGGCGGTTCACACATGCAAAGTGGCGCAAGCGCTATAATTTAGTGGTCTCTCCTATCATGATGCCTCCAGAGCTCGACAGCGTTGGACGAACAGATTGGTTCAACTGACTGAACCCCTTATCAAGAAGGACAATAAGATAAATTGCCAGACATTTTGGATGGCACACTCGCCGGTTCCAATGCGGTCGCCGTGCCGTGAAATGCGGGAAGCAAAACAACTCCACGACTTCCGCGACGTCACCACTGAAGGGCCTTCTCATTGGCCAACACGAATGTAGTGCTAATATTAGCGCCGAGAAAGTTGACTCGAGCTCAACTCCGGCAAGTGCTAATTTTTAGAGGTTTGGAGCAATGCGAGGGGGAAAATATCGCGCTATTTTGCAGCGCTATATATCATATCGCTGTATGTCGGAACAGGCTTTAAGGATCAGTCGCTCGTCCAGGGTAGTTCAGACGACAAATGTCCACTGAACTCCGCATTGGCCGTGTTAAGTTGGTGCTCCTGGGATGTTCCCTATTTTCCGGGATCACTTAACCGCATCAAAGCAACTTCCGGTGCGCGTTTCCGGGTGCACACTGCGCGCCCCTTGTCTCATGCCAGGTAATGAGGTATGACTTCCGGTTCGTGACACATTTTCTGGTATATGCGCCGTTTGGCCATAGATATGGCGTTTGGCGGTAGTGGTGTGCGGCTTGTTTTACAGGAAGCAGATGACAGAAGGAAACTCGAGCACTGGTGCGCGTGCGAGGCGCACGGCTTCCGTAAAGCCTCAACACACCGTTAAGTGGAGACACCAAGGGTATAGGTTCCCCGGTCCGGGAAAGGCGCTCGGGAGGCTACTTAACGCTCCCCGTGTAAACCGCGTCAGTCGAGTTATTCGGCCACTTCCCGTACGTCACTGCCGGAGATTCCCATTCAGAATAGAATAGGTAGATGACAGGCAGAAACGAAGGAAAAAGAAGATTAGCTGGTAGAAGGCAGAATGCATCCAAAAGAATACAAGTGACGGCTCTATGATTATGAAAAAATGCCGTGCCAAAATGGGTGCCGAAAGGCTGCAAAAGTTATTTGATAAGTAAAATAATTTACGCGATGACAACTAAAGTTGTGTGTAACGTATCTAAATTTCAAGGTTACAATTCAAAAGTGAGTGTGGCGCGTCAGGCGAAGATCAGTCGACTGAATCCTCCAGAGCCCCATGGCACCTTATCGGCGACAGTGATGTAAGCCATCTGCAATCGACCTTAACCATACAGTTGACTGGGGCCTTCAGTCGACATATCCATCCATGTAAACGCAGTTTGACTTTAAATGCAGCACGAAGCTGATATCAAATGAGGCCCCTTCGCTTATGGCACAAGGAAGTATAAAAATACAATTCAAAACGATCGGACCACTCTCTTGAATGACAACCCGCCTCGACGCTTGGATTCTGGTCTGGGGTCTTCTATGTATATTCGTGCTGCCTTTTCACCACTTATTTACGCGGCATTGTACACGTATACGCTCGTCCGCGTTTTAAGAAAAAGAGCCATTAGAGCAGCAAACCTAGTCGGCTTCTGAATGTTTGCCGTACATTTCAATGCGGAAAAAGTCGTTTGAGGGACGAGAGAACGGCGAACGAAACTGCGCTCAAAGAGCTAAATGATGAGCGCTATTCATCACAGACTACTCTTCTCACAATTCGGAAGGAGCTTCGACGAAACCGTTTCCTTCGCTGGCACAATAAGTACCGGTTTGACTTTATTGCGTGGAACAACGGGATGAAAAATGCACCGGGGAAGAAGTTCACGGTGGCAGTACGGTCAAAATTAATGTTGATGCACTACGAATAATTGCGCCTATACTGGATCTTAATGGGGGATTAGAAAAGTCCAGAAAAGGGCTATGTGGGTTCTTCGAGCACATAGTTTTTATTCTGATCTCTCTTTCTATTTGCAGTGATGCGGCGCATGCTATTACGAAGTGAGAGAAAAGACATCTTGGCAACGTTGTTACAGAATGGTGGAAGGTACTAGGGAATAATGTTCGGCTAATTGGTGGTGCAGATACATGTTACTTGAGCGAAACACATGCAGCATAACCGCCCGGTATATTCCTGACAGCACAGGCACCCTTGTGTTGTGCCATATATTGCGTTGTGCTTCCGCATGCGTTGCTTTCAAGTACCTTGAATTGAAGAGATTTAATGAGAAACAGATAGAGCAATGAACCGAGACGACGATTGAGAAATTTAATTATCGGAAGAGGACTCCGGTTTTGAAATTATACAGGGTGTTCGACGAGAGGATGACATTAAATCTCTAAAAAATAGGCTTTACTTCAGAAAATTATGAAACTATACATGGAATACACTCATATACAGACTTTTACCACAGATTGAGGCTGTTTGCATTCGTGTCCCGCATTAATTAAGCTAATTTTGTTAATTGAACACGCAACTTAGCAAGGCAGAGGTAGCATTTTTCTGCATGAATTTGGAAGCCTATCGCTATAGCACACTAGTGCAGTAAAAATCACAGTTTTTTTTCACAAGATTTCTACAAAAATGTGACAGCCGAAAATCCGTCGCTGGGCGAAGTCTGTTCGGTGAAATTTGCGTTTGCGGAACTCTTGGCTCCGCCTTTACCGCGGCGAAGTGCCAAATAGCGGCACAGTTTTATTCCGATCGCGAGCCTCGTCGCGCAACCCGTCATTATCAGTGGCTGGTGACTGACGACGGACACGTTGATAAGGGCAAAAGGTGTGACTGCGACATGGTTCGTTTTCTTCTTGCACAGGAGGGAGGGTATTTGGACGGAGCCAACAGTTCCGCAAACGTAAGTATCAGCAATCGCGCTTGACCCAGTGACGGATTTGTGTCTGCCAATTTTTTGTAGAAATCTTGTAAAAAATCCCGTGATTTTGACTGGAATAGTGTGCTATGGTGATAGGCTTCCGAATTCACGCATAAAAATGCTACCTTTGGTTAGCTAATTTGCGAGTTCAATTAACAAAATGAGCTATGCGTGACACGAATGCAAACGGTCTCAATCTGTGGCAAAGGTCGGTATGAGTGTGTTCCAAGTAGTTTCATAATTATCTGGAGCAAAACCTATTTTTAGGAATTTAATGACATCCTCTTGTGGAACACCCTGGATATTTGCTACCTTGTATTTCGCTAGATGACTATCTTTACCCGAGAAACTCTCTCGTATCTCGTATTGCGCTCCATTCTTTCTTCAAACAAACGAGTACCCTTGTGGCATGTCGTAACTACGTAAACACTATGCGCTGCGCAATCACACTTTCATTTCACGGAAGAGCATCCTGTTTCCCAACGGAACTGTTTGCGACCATTGACTTCCTCAGAGACTCCTTGGGGGGTACTCGCGAAATTGGATGAAAAGCACGCAGGTAACTTCCTATGTCCACTGCAGGTGCGTCGAGGCACATATCTCTCTTTCTCAGAAGCAATGTGCACAGAGTGTAACCGTAATTAAAAAGGAAAAATAAAGCGAACAGTGAGCTTTACGTCTTCGTTTTTCATCGAATGTCTGGGTGGCATCTAAAAGAGAGGGAATAGTCGTAGTTGAAGCCGCGTATCGCCTAGGCATCATCATCACGTGACGCAGTTTGGACATGCGCGAACCACGGCCGTCTTTTAGGCCCTTTACCGTGTTTATGAGAAACCGAAACTAACGAAGGGTTTAGATAATACCATGCTCTTTGTATCGTTCGTGTTAGCATTAATTAAAATTTTTGGTCATTACAAGCGCTAAGAGAGAACACAACCACAGTGACTATGCTACAAAATAAAATGCTGCCAAATACTAATGCCAAATGCGCAGTACTAACAAACAAAAAGAAATGTTTTAGCGCTTAAATGTTTGTACAAATGTTTGTACAAATAAAATGTGGTTTTGACCCATGGTTATTAAAATCGGGGCCCAAACTTGTTCAGACTCATCGATTATGAATACAATTGCTTTCCTTTTTTTGTAATTTCGTGTTAGCGCCGCGAAGCAACTGTGGCAATGAACGGCGTACGGATGTGGACAGATGGAGAGAGGACAGCAGGAAGGAGTGGGGGACGGGAGGGTTAGTATGCGTCCTGGGCCGATTTCAGGGGTGAACTGTGCCGATATTCGTCTGGACAGTCTTCGGAAAACCCAGGGAAAACCTCAGACAGCACAACCGTTGGTAAGATTCGAACCCACCACCTCCCAGTTTTCAGCACGACCTTGGCTACCACCAACCTGCGGGACGCCTTAACCCGCTCGGCCATGCCGCTGGTAATAAAATTATTTAAAAAAAATAAAAATGGACGTTATGTTTTAGTGTATCCGTTTACGAATATATCGAGTTCGATATACGCGAATGTAGTGCGCTGCTAATGTGTTGACCATTTGGCCTTGCTCAGACTTTGTTTGCTTTTGTCCTGAGTAATCCTGAAAGAACACGTTTCAGTTCAATAACTGTGGTGATCAATAGAGCATAGCAAAATCGTCGAAAAAAAAATTCACCAGGAAACACGCACGTGAATCATCCGTCAAGTCTTGCAATACCAATGAGTAATCTGTAGCCTTGGCACTCTATTACGCGTCATTGATATTGACGCAGTCCGCACACAATCCCCTGGTAAACAATGACAACACGGGGCGCCCGTTGCCAAGCCCCACTGATCTTGAGATACGAAGAAAAACGATCTCCATAACGACTATATGTTGTCGAAGATATAAGCCATGCCCTTCCCCTGAGAAACAATTCAGCTGCTAGGTGTCACTGCATTATGTATGCCCTCATGAATCACAGACGTACTTCTGTCATCAATATATAGAAAGCAATCTACTTGTACGAATCTATCAAAAAGATTCACAAAAGAACTATGAAGCAGACGAGGTAGTACAGTCATCTTACGGCAGGTAACATTTCCTTGTTGGTGAAGGGAAGACATCTCTGTCTTTTCCTCAAGGGAATGTCCCTTATAAGGACAGGTCTCCACTACATGAGATTTCACACCCATATTTTATATGCAGAAACGTTCCGACAAACGATTTGGGCGCATAATACAAAAATAGGTTTAGGAAAACAACTGTTTCTTAACGTGAACGTGAACCGATACGCAGAAACTTAACGAGATGACTCTCCCCTTTTGTTTTGTGAGCTGACACTTATTCCTATATCTCATTTATAATCCTGACCTGATCCGCGTCGCACAATAGTTTGCATAAAAGAAGCGCATGATACACAGAGATAAAGGCTTCCAAACCTGAATACTAAAGATTCATAGTTGCACTATAGGGTACATGTAAATGGCATTCAAGTTAACACTGATGCGAGCTGTACGCATACGTAAAAACACACACACAAAGACTAATGTCACGAGTACGTAGTGTCTACACATCAACATCAACAACTTTATTTGGAGATGATGAGCGGGGAGCTTTATCAGAAAAACGTCTATGTGCAGAAACGTTTCTCTGTGTTGTGTAGTGGTATGCCATCGTCCAATGTCGCAGAGCACCATTTCTTGACCTTCAACCGTTTCGGTGTCGTACGAATGGCCTAAAGTAGGGATGCGTGCTGTTAGTAATAACTTAGAAGCCAGACCTCTGAACGGAGCAAGAATGAATGCATGCATGAGAATGCCACCTCCTCGAGGCCTCTCTACAACCAGCAGACAACAGCTTCTTCACCAAACCTCGACGACCAACACAATCGGCACTCATAGCGCAAAGAAAGAATGGAAGACATCTGTGGATACACATTTTTGAAGCGTCCCTGTAAACAACAACAACAATTATATTGTGACGATGAAGTGGAAAGCTGTAAAGTTTAAAGAAAAGAGGTTCAAGAGAGAGAAAATGACACCTGTGTCACGCTTTCAAAAAGCACTGCAAAAGATATATATATATATATAGATAGATACAAGGAAAAAAATAGCCGGAACTCTTTGGCTGCCCGTATAGCATATGTCCAGTACTGGCATGGCGACGTTTGAGTTACAAACATAGATAGATAGATATATATATATATCTCAGTGCTAGAACGGCTTTCCCTAAGGTTTACAAAGAAACATCAACCCACGTATGAACTTTCACTTTCAATATGCAGCTTCATAAGTCGTCGGGGATTCCACATCTATGAAGTGCGAAAAGTAAAAACAAAAAAAGAGACACCAGTAACATAAGAAAAAGCAGCACAATAGATGATAGACACGGGATGTCTTTTTTTAGGTGCCACATATTTTTTTATTAAAAATCTATGAGAGCAGCACAGATGTCGTTTTTGCAGTTGAGTTCTACGGCCATGCGGGCATCCTCTCGAAGAAAGTGTGCAACTACAAGATGCCTAATTACTAAAACTTCATTAATAAACTCTTTAATTAGGGGATTTTGGGCAAAAGCGAGATAGCGGAATCGGAGACCGTCCTCGTTGAAAGCCATTCCACGACTGACAAATCCTCAAACACGCCCTTGCGTTAAAATAGCCATCCCCGCATTTTGATATGCAAATGAGGAGCCGAAACCGAAAGCGCAGCGACTGGGAACGCAGGGAGCACAGCGCCCATTCCACGTCACGTCATTCACGTGACTTGGAGCTATGAAGATGATTGGAGTAGGTTCCAATCTACTGGGCAGATAATCCGCTTTCCGCCCATATAAGCCCCCGTCGGCGGAGATGATGCGCTCTTGAGTAGCGCTTTTTCTTCGGTTTCAGCTTATTTGCATAGCAAACAAAAACTGCTCGTATCTTGGAGCACAGAAACATTTCGAAATCGCTGACAGCTGGAATAGTTTACAACGGCCTTTAATCCTGCCATCTCGGTTTTTCCTAAAACTGGTTAATTAATAAGTGAATTATCTGATTTTAGTTAATTAGTCATCGAACACTGATGCGACCGGCTAGGAAAGATGTCCGCCAGGCTAGGTATGTTAGGCGCCCAAACGGCATATCTGGGGCACTCATAGATTTTCAATAAAGAATATGTGGCACCTAAAAAAAAAGAGACCCTGTATGTTCAGGTGCGTGTGTATTGTCAACAAGTAGGAGTGCTGCATTCAGGTGCGGCTGCGGTCCTTCTGTACACAGCTACTGTGATAGTCTATCAGTACGAGACCGTAGTGAGACAGAGGCCTAGTAATAATATTTATGGAATGGGATTAAGTAGTCTATCGCGGCCTCTTTCAACACAAACAAACAAAAAAGTAGCGCTGAGGAGAAGAACCGGTTTCTCGCACTCTATTAGATTGGTTCTCCCTAATATTAGACCACATCGGGCGAATGATACTCGTACATGTATACACTGCAGAGTGCAGACAAAAGAGAAAACGATAATCGTAGCAACGCTTGAATGGAAGTAACAGAAGCTAATACGCTGCAAAGTAGCACTGTGGGCAATTCGAACATTGATTTTCTTACCGAGCGATATGAGCGTGCACCCTTAAGGAACTGACACAAAAAGTATTTGTGTGGGAAACGTGCATTTTATATGTTTATTTATTTATTTATTATTTATTTATATTATATAAGTTATTATTATATTTATTTATTTCTAGAGAAATGCACGCAAGGAAGTTTATGTAACGTCTTGACGCTGCCGTTTTTGTGTAGGGTTAAATGATTATATAAAATTTCGTTAATTCTTTTTTATTTCAATGAATAATCTAAAAATAATTCATTGAATTACATTAAGAATCCCCATATAAATTCTACGCTCAAAATATTGGGGCCTCTTCAATCAGGGGAACTTCTTTTCTGTCTGTCTATCTGTGTGTGTGTGTGTGTGTGTGAGAGAGAGAGAGAGAGAGAGAGAGTGATGGAACACTAATGTGATAGTCCCTTTATCACCCTTTATCATGCACTGTTGGCGTCAATATTGTTCTTCATGGAGTCTTTATCGGTCATGCTAAATTTGTGAATAAACCACACTATCGTTTTTTTTTTCAAGCCTCGCAGTGTTTATATCAGTTATAATTTAACCTGGAACGGAAATAACATATGGGGTCACAATTTTAAATGGGATTTGGAAGACGCAGATATGTGCTGTAGCAATGTTTACCTGTACATCTAATTTGAAAGGTAAGTGCGGATCGGAGCAGAATGCATCGGAAGCTTTAAATGTTTATGGGTATTAAGATTCCGATAAAGAACAATGTGTCAACTACTTCACAACTGCTAGAATTGGGCTTCCTCACGTGACAGCCAATACATGCTGGCAAAGCACGCTTTACAGGAACCCGATGATGCGGTGAAGGCAGGTAAAAAACATAAGCCTCAGGCTTGGAACCGAGGATACTTCGGGGATAGAGTCGCTAGTTTTCTTTTTGTGTGTGTGCTGATTTTATTGATTTGTTCAAGTAACTAAGGTGATTACTATGCTATTTCTTCAGGTGTCTGTCACAACTCGTTTGTTTAAATTTCGGGCGTTTTATGCTCTCATTGACGTCAACAGTTCTTTTTCCTTTTCTTTTTTATTCCATGTTAGAGCCGCGAAGCAGCTGTGTTTATGAGCGGCGTACAGACGTGTACAGGTGGAGAGAGTACAGCAGGAAGGAGTGGGGGAGTGGGGTTTGTATGCGTCCTGGGCCAACTTCATGTAGAACTGTGCCGATAGTCGTCTGGAAAGTTTCGGAAAACACAGGGAAAACATGAGGCAGTACAGCCGGCAGTAGGATTCGAATCCGTAACCTCCCGATCTTCAGCACGACCCTGGCTGCAGTATATACTATGTATAAGGGTGTAATACAGTGGGGGTGTAAGGGGGGTGTAATACAATGCTGAAGAGTAACTGCAGTCTCATATTGTATCTGCATAAATCTGCATAAAGCGCAACCTACGTGGCCGTACGAAACTATGATGACCTTGATCACTAAATCGTCCTCTACTTTCCTCTAGAGCATCTACAGAAAGCTATCGATTTGAATACGAATAACGTAGCTGACCTAGGAAGGGAGCTGCCTCAGGACAGAAGCCGCGGCTTCTGTCCTGAGGCAACTCCCTTCCTACATCTCTACCGGTTCGCTGGATTTCTACCCGTCTACGTAGCTGACCTAAAGACGATATGATACAATGACCTTGACGAACCGCATCATGCGGTCGCTGCAACCTCAAATACTTGTGACAATAAGAGAACTTTGAGTTTTGCGTAGGTGTTATTGCGCGAAGAAGCATATCAGCAAGTGGTTCAGTTAACGATGTTGATGGTAGTTGTTTTGTGTTTTTGTGCATGGCTATATTCCCTACATCCTTCCGCTATGGTATTATTCTTTTTCTCATATTTATTTATTTTGCTTATTCGTACATAAACCTGATATGGCTAATCTCTCCCTTCTTTTTTCGTAATAAACATAAATCCCCCTCTTATAATTGCGTGCAGAGCACCTCAGAATATATAGTCGATGATAGGCAACACTGAGCGATATGCGAAGACACGTAAACCAGGGCTAAACACGTAAACTCAGTCTTGCATCTACGCCATTCTGTCTCAGAATATTTATTTATTTATTTACTTAGTGCTCACCAACAGCGAAAGCCTAGAGCGGAGGTGCTCTGTCAACATAAGGAACAAACGATTCAATACAGAAGGAGTCAGATAAACATCAACATCATTAATATTTTTGTTTCGTTACAAACAAAAAAAAACATTAACGTCAATGTAGCATTAACTTCAGTATGGATCTATATCACCAACTCGCTTGCTTCCTAACAATTCACATCAAGCATCACGAAACAACATGAAATATCAAACCACACGAAAATATTTACTACGTAGCAAGTAAAAGAAGAAAAGTCTGCGAATATATCTAGACTTTCTAATTTCAAGTGATTATACATGCCCTCAAGACGAACGACAGGGGAAGTACAACCAAATAAGTCACGCTATGATGAAAAAAAAAAAGATTTACGGGAATCTGTTTTGTCTAGGTCGAACATAAATATTATTAGAACTTAAGAGACACGGTGCGTCAACGATGCCATACATAAGCTTGTATAGAAATATCATGTTCCGACGACGATGACGGCGTGCCTTTATGGACATCATACACAGCTTCGGTAAAAGATTATGGCAATCGTAGTACCACGCCCTGTTTGAAAATCGATCATAAACAATACCGACAAATTTCCTCTGAATACTTTCCAAATAGTCCGATTGGGATTGTGAAATGCAGTTCTACACGGCAGAAGAAAACTCTAGCTTATTGCGAACAAGACAGTAAAACAAGCATATCACTGAATGCGTTCCTTAGAAGTTCCGAGAGATACGCCTTATAAACCCCAGCATTTTCATGCAGACCATCAAGCACAACATTAATGTATACTATATATGTGCTTTACTATATATGTGCTTATAGACTCGTTTTCGATTAACACTTGGCTAGCTTTTTTATTGTGCGCAGATAGAAACAGGACTGATGTTATGGAAGTACGGTGACTCTAGCGATACGCCTCACAACATCACCGCTAATACCTACAACCCAATATACCTACAAAAACGGCATTACTGGACACTAAGGGCATTACTGTCAATTACGACCAAACGGGGCGGACAGCATCACACGCGTCGACAGATGGAAACGTCAACTAATAAACTAATAGCGTCGCCTCCTCTCTTTGACAGGCAGTTATCTTCCACGTGATGGAGCACCCAGCCTTTCCCGGCTTCACCCAATGTGTCACCTTCGATTCGTTTCCGACTCCCGTGCACGAGAGGCTGTACAATCTTTTCTGCCTTCTTGTCCTGTATGGATTACCTCTGTCCATCATCATCGTCTGCTACACACGAATTTTCTGGGAGATTCATCGCCAGTCCAGGGATCCTCATAGTACGTGCATGTTTTCCTATCTTATTGCATACATAGTGCTATTTCATGTGAAACGACAACAGACACTTGACCACCGTATCACCACTTGAATCACCGTACACAGTATTTTGTCACTTCTGGCGTGCGTCTTTGTATTGTAAGTTTTACACTACACTCTTAAAAATGAACTTCACCGCATAGGACCCTCCTGGCCAACCATCATCTTTAATGATATCGTTATCTGCCCTGATTTGTTGAAAACGGGGGACGTACGCCTTTTTTGTGACAAATGTCACGCGTCCTCAACCAATAGTCGACCTCTTGGTCCTGCGTTCTTCATGCTTTATCTACATTCTAAAAACAGAACTTCACCGCATAGCACGCTGTGTGCCAATTATTGCCACGAATGATAGGGTTATCGCCTCTGATTCGAAGAGAGAGGTGGGCGTACGCCTTTTTGTTTCAGTTTGGATATATGAAAATTGCCACAAAAAGGCGTACGCCCCCCTCTCTCTTCGAATCAGAAGCGTTAACCCTATCATTCTTGGCAACGGTTGGCACACAGCCTGCTATGCGGTGAAGTGCTGTTTTTAGAGTGTACACTCTTAAAAATCAACTTCACCGCATAGCACGCTCCTAGCTAACCATCATCCCGAATGATATCGTTATCTGCTCTGATTTGTTGCATAATAGTACAAAACAGGCTCCGCCTCCCGTTTTCAACAAATGAGGGGCCAGAACGTTCTCAGTCGGGACGATGGTTCGCTAGGAGCGTGTTATGTGGTGAAACTCATTTTTAAGAGTGTACTTTATCGCGAAGATTGCAGCATCAAGCGGTAGACAATTGGTTGAGGGCGCGTGACATTCATTTTTGTTACTCATGCTTTCTTCACGTAGCGACCAATGATGGGAGAGACACAAAGTAACCGAGGTCGATTATTTTTACGAAAATAGTGCCCCTGGGGTCGTCTTGACGTGCACCGGACATCTCAAAAACAATACTCTGCATCCTCAGTTGGCATTCGAAACGCAGTGAATGTATACAGGAACTTTATTTTGGCTATAATGAATGGGGGGTTTCATCTTCAGGTGCAAAAATACCCTCTATTGTGCGCAGTAATTTTGTCAAAATGTAATGACAGTGGACATACAAGGTGTTCTTAGCCGTTACTTGATTTTTTTTTTTTAATGCATGACATTCTCGGGTGATCATAAACAAGCCCCCGCCACAACTTCCGATACCACGAAGACTTCCTGTCCTTCCGCGACTAAGGACGCTCGGAACCAGCCGCCATGCAGCATTATTTCTTTCGCTTTCCTGATTTCTTGAAAACGGGAGGCGTATGCCTTTTTGGGGCAATCTGAATTGCCACAAAGAGGCGTTGCGACCTTCTCTCTACTCAAATTAGCAATAACTGTGTCGTTCGGCGCAGTGGCTGGCACAGAGAGTGTTTGCTGCGAGACCGGATGTCGTTTTGGCTCCAAACCGGAAGCGGTGAAAACGGCATGTATTAAACCGGCGTATCGGTAACAGCGATTCGGGAAGGACGTTACTTAGATAACGCGCCTATTGTCCAAAGGCTTTTGTTCTTGGCGGTCTCCATTCATACTAAGCGAGACTGCTGCTGTTAAACACGGCGAGAAAATGAGAAGGAAGTACAATGGCAAGCACTCGCAATGGCAAGTGCAATGGCGCTGGAAGGCGGATAGATTGTGGACACAAAGGTATCTTTCATGCTTGGATGCCTCTATAACACAAGGCCATGAGGGATAGACGATGAGACGTTAGAGATAGCTTGGACATTCAACGGTGCGAAAGGGCGGATTTCTGTCAGCGTAAGCATAATTGCATTCTTCAAGGTTTATCTCACATGCACACTCATTTGTGTCTGGTTGCATAGCTAACTCCAGATTGCCTCGGAAACCCGTCACTCAACCTTCCCCCTCTCCCCTTCACATCCTTTCTCTTGTTTGTACTGACAAAAATTCGTTTGCTGGTCGGAGCTCCTTATCTATGTTTGTCTCCTAAATATTTCCCCAAACTCAGGGATATGTTTTCTCCATACATGCACCAGCTGGCTTGCCTTTTGTTCCTTTCTTCGCATCACATTACACATCACCTCCACCTTTCTTTGCGTCGCTACTTTCTCTGCGAAGACGTTTCTTGCAAAACGCATCCCAGAAATGTAACGTTGGCACTTTTGAATCACATTTTTGTGCCATGCAACAATCGCGAAAAAATATCACGTGTTTTATCTCATTTTTCTCTAGCACACGTCTCGGTCAACCTTGAACGACCTTTGTATAAACATGGCAGGGTATCCCACAGCTCTAGCAGTGAAACACCCATCATCACCACCATTAAGTTGCACTACCTCCACTACCCCATTCCCTTTCCCCGCAGCGCCCTTCTCTACCCTTCACCATTTCGCCCTTCCCATTTACCCGTTAACACAAAGTATCTCTAAAGTCTTTGTCTCCGTAGACGAATATTGCCAGCAACACCAAAGCGTTCGTGGCCGGATGTGTCTTCGCCGCTCCGACACACGACAGATTCAGCGGGCCCGGAACCGGACCCTTCGATTAACCATCATCATCGTCCTGGCCTTCTTCTGGTGCTGGACTCCCTACGTTACCATGGTCCTCTGGTACCAGTTCGATCCCGACGGAGCCGAACACGTAAACAGCTACCTCCAGTCGTCTCTCTTCATGTTCGCGGTGTCCAACTCCTGCGTCAATCCTCTAGTGTACGGGAGCTACACCAGCAAGTTTCGAAACTGTTGGGCGAGATGCCTAGAAGGCACACCGTGTCCTGTGTCCGAACACGTCTTGAGACAGAATGCAAACAGCATCAGGCGCGCGCCGTGCACGTCTCTGCCGGACGCGAGTAAGCTTCAGCAAAACTGTTCGCTGTGCTCGGACGCGTCTGTGTATCCGTGCGAAGTGACGATAAGGTTTAAGGGACATGTGTGTAAGAACGGCTCTACGAGTACCAGGACGATGGCTCCCAGCTGTTGCTGTAAGAAGGGGAGCGTGGATTTCATGAATGGAAGCCACCGACGTATGACAGTGCCGGCGAGATGTTATGCGCCAGAGAAGAGAGACGTGGAAGATAGTTGAACTAAGATAGTGGCCAGAAGCCCGACCTACTACATTATGGCGGCCATGTGATTTGTACCCCACCCCAGCGCCGCAATTTGGAAACTTAGCGGTGGTGCTGGTGATCGGCCCGCTTATTGGTCCTTCATTTGCTATAATATATTGCACTGAAGCTCGCCACCATCACCACCACCACCACCACCACCACTGAAGCTCGCGTTAGGAACTTCGTGCAAAATCGTACATTCATTAACATTATCTGTCATTGCGTTCAAATGAGTTTTGAAATTTCGAAATGTCTGTGCTATTGTTGGCTTCTACAAAGTTTATGTGTGCGCTTTCGGCTCGTTCAATATTTCAGCTGTCCAGTCAAGATGAAGATCCCGCGTGCCGATGCATAGCGATCCTAGCGGATCGTATCAGACGACATTCTGCATAGGTGTTGCTAATTATGACATGGTCGCTATACTCTAGTAGGTCGTGGTCTGAAGTGCAACCCATGTGTTCGGATGAGGGGTATCTGTCGTTCACTGGCCCTCTTGCAGTCTCTTGCATTAACGAGGCATTATGAGTGAGGTACGATTTAGAAGAAAGGGCGTATTTCAAAACTGTGCTTATTGCGCAGGTCATACTTTGTTCGAAATACAACTTGTTGCATTAAGTTTCACAGTTAGAATGTAATATACCATAGGTTAGTTTTGATTCCTAGCTGCCATGTATTTTTGTATGGTTATACTGAAAATAAAAGAGCGAGTTATAAACTATGTACAGTGTGCAAATCCGAAGCTGTCGCCTGTTTTTCAGAACGGGGTCAGGAAGAAGTGGTGCCTCATTTATGTACAATTCATTTTTATTCTAATAACGATGGTGCTTTTCTATAACACGTGTAATATAATTCCTTGCGACAGTTCATTATTATAACTGAAGTGTGTGTCACATCATGTTTTGTATTAGATGTGACCAAATGCTGTGTGCAGTTACTCAGTGAAACTAATGTAAGATACTGACTATTTTGTCTATGTACGAACACAGCAAACCGGTGCCATGCTTGCTTCATTGTGTTCTAAACACCGGCGCGATAAATGTTTCCTCTAGTCTGTGCGTCAAATCGCGCACTTAACTAGTGTGCAAAATATTGTGGATTGTTCATGCTATGGGAACAAGAGCGTTATTTTGTCTGAAAACCGAACATGCTCATGTACCTGTGTGATATATCTAGCTCTTACGATACGAGAAGTAGCGTATCGCAGGACCCTACATGTTCATCGGCATAGGAGTAGCAAAATAAAAGTTATATTACGTATTGTCCTGGCAGAGCGCGTAATATTTTTTCGATCTGGAAGCGATAACACCTTGTGGATGCTCTACCTCCAACGCGGGAATGCAAACACGGATCATATTACACGACAAACGTGTTCGAGGTAAGCTTTACTTTTCATGTAACATCTTGTTGTGAAACCTGCAAAGCCTGGGGAAGAGCAAGCGAAAACACACAGGCTGCGTTTCAAAACAAACTCTCGAGTAGGAGTTGGTCACGGGACAGAGTTGTAACGCGTGATTAAGGGGGTAGGCGACCCTCGGGTTGGTTGTGCACTGTTCAATTATAAACACCCCTTTGAGGGCGTTGATACCTATTCGAAGGATGTGCCTGAGGATACGTCTTGGTGTTCCGAGAGCCGCTGAAACTCGAATGGTGATCTCCGAAGCCCGTGAGTTACCGATAGAAATCTTACGGCAGATGGAAGCCATTCGCAGTTACATGCGTCTCAGAACTCACCACCGTCTCATTCCCTTCTAGCAAAAATGTATCTGCGAAGCCAAAGTGCTGTCTTCAAGTCTATCATGGAAGTCGGGCTTCCTCCGTTCATAATCCACCCAACAGTTCCCACAACCTCTCCGTGGTCGCTTCTGCTCCCATCACTCTCCCTATCTGTCCCTGACCTCAAGGTTCCAAAGCATCAGTTGCCACCTTTAGTTCTTCAACAGTTGGCAGAGGACATGATGCACCTTAAATATCATGACCACGCTGCCGTCATCACTGATGGATCCACCACACGTGAGTGTTCGTCGTGTGCTTTTGTCGTCCCATCTGATGCAGTCTCACGTGGATATCGTGTCTCACATCGTACACAGAAGGAATGGCCACATTCACAAGAGCAACATTGCGTAGAGCAGACAGGGGGCAGTCATCTAACTTCATCTAACCTCATCCTCATCCAATCAACTACCTCATTTTCGCTCATCATCTTCGCTCATCCTCCTGCGTTAGTCGTGACGTTGCCCGCTACAAGCGTGGCCGACCACGGCGAGGAGTTTCACCACCACCACCGCCAGTGCACGGCTCAAGTACGGCAGAATTGCATGTAAGCAAATAAATATGCATAATGTAAAACCCCGAGACTAGGGAACACGAAGGGACAGACACAACACGAAGTCTCAAGCATAAACATGTTTGTTGTTGGTTAACTTGTACGTTGCATTGTGTTCTCCCGGGCTGCGACTGTGGTCAGAGAGGTCGGCCTGGGAACCATGTGGAATTCTGGGTGGAAATTCCTACATGTGTTCAAGCGCGGCAACAAAATGTCATGAGAGAGGGCGCGCTTTCACATGTCACACCGTGGACGCAACGACGCCGCGCAAAGTGTTGTCGGGGGGGAACCCCTCCAGTTCAAAAGTAAGTGTGTCGAGGTGCAGCGACAACTGCGTACGAGGGAGACTTCACACCAACGCAAAGCGGGTTGGTGTAATGTCTGCGAATGTGTCGCGAAAACGACGAAGAGCACCTACTTCATCTACAATGCGAGCGCACTAGCTACCTCGTTACCTTCCATCACGTCTATACCTACTACTCTCGAGATATCCGAAAAGATGGCGCAGCGAACCAGGGACCACGGCAACATGGGGGCCTTTAATGTGCAGAGCCTTAATGCACATGTTAGCGACATAACCACTGACCCGGTGCTGGCCAAGTGCAAAGTCTTCGCCCCCTATGAGACCTGGAGCAGCCTACTGCGATATAGGGAAGGTTTGTGATGCGTTTCCCTTGCCTACAGAGGAGACAGCCGAGGTCCCGGTGCCGCCACCTGCTCGAGAAATGACGAAACTATTGGTAGCCAATATACTCTCAAGGTAGACAAGGTAGTAGTACACGCCCTATAGCCGCTGCAGACGAAGTTAGTGACGTATGCGTCGATAGAGAAGGGGAATGACTTTTGGGAAAGGGGCGGTCAGCCTGCTCGTGGGTGGCGGCTCGGTGATCCCAGGCGAGATGAAATGGAAGGGGAAGGATTATGGTGGTACAGGAGAGGGAGAGGTGTGCAGCCCCTCACTTTTCGGGAATAGGGTAGTCGCGAGCTACCCACCACAGAAAACACACGAGCATCCCTCGTTAGCCATCATTGGGATGCTCTCTGTGCCACACCACAGTAACGACCAGTATGATGGGCGAAGCTACCCCAACTATGCGTTCTAGAAGTGGACTACAATGATGCCGCCGCCCTCGTCGTGCTGACATACACTACACCGGGATCCTCGAAAGAAAAAAATCTAGAGGTTCCTTCGAACCAAACTCTTCAATTACTCTGCAAGCAACACCTTCGTAGAACACATGAAGGAACACAATGCCCAGAATTGTCATAGGAGTCTTCAATGCGGGTATCAAGAAGCTCCAGAACAATTGGATCGCGGTCTCTATGAAAGAAGGCTTCGATTTGCATTAAGCCAGTGACGATAAAATTACCACAACCCGTACAGAAAGTATTATAGATCGCGTCTTCTGCAGGAGTATCAATAAGGTAGTGGTGACAAAGTACATTGGTTACTTCAGTCTCCACAGGTTTCTACTCCTTCGGACAGTCACCAATTCAGTCTCCGCAGGCCAACGTCGCAGAATGCCCGCGATTAGCTCCTAAATGCTATCGCGTTTCAAGGACAATCTGCACAACGATTTCTGCCGTAATTTTGTGTGCTGACTCTTTCTACGCCGTGTGTTCCACTGTCGAGGACTCAGAACATTAGTTGCAGAATGTATGGTGTTAATTTTGAAGCCATTGAACAATATTTTTTTTTAATTCCGTGTAGCGCCTCGAAGTAACTGTAACTATGCGCGGCGTACAACAGAGAGGAAGGAGAGCAGAGAGCAGGAAGGAGTAGAAGACAGGAGGTTAGTATGCGTCCTGGGCCGACTTTAGGGGAAACTGTGCCGACATTCGTCTGGAGAGTCTTCGGAAAACCCAGGGAAAACCTCAGACGAACACAGCAGGTTCCAGGATTCGAACCCGCATCACCTCCCAGTCTCTGCGTGGAAAGCGATCACCTTAACCACAATGCCACGGGAGCTGGTCCATTGAACAATACGACGTGAACTGCAGAGTCTGGAAGAATAATTAAGACAAACACAACATTTAGCCTTCACCAACGGCGATGTCGGCGCAGTATAATTGGTGACACACTTGACTGAGAGGTATAGCTAAGAATGTCGCCACCGGCAGTCGCTGAGTTTTGTCAAAGGCCGTCGATCAAATAGTAGTAGTGCCGTGATGGTACACGTAAGGTTTGTCTGCGCAGTGTGGCGATGCTGAAAGCAATGTTTACCTCCCCCACAATGCTACCGCCCTCGGCCGGGATCGAACCCGCAATCTTGAGCTGAGCAAGCCACCACGTTACTGACTGATGTTCAAGAAAAAAAAAAAAAAGAAAAAAAAGAAAAGAAACGCAGATATGATGCAGGTTACAGCGCCATCAAATCTACGACAGCGACAGAGCTGTTTATTTTAGCTCGCCTGTCTCTACGTGCATGATTCGCCCTGTCGACTGTGGTCCGCAGCAAGATCTTCTTCCTCGGACGGCCCATGATGCCGCTATCACCGACTCACCTCCCCACATACACGCAATATACCGTATCCGCTGCTGCTACAGGCGACGTGAATCCGGCACGCGGGCGGCGCAACAATTCACATATCTTGACATGTGAACAGTGTTGACAAGTCATTTCCGGCCGTCCCTCTAGATGAAGCAAAAAAAAAAAAAAAAACTCTAAAATTTGACCAAACCTCCGTTGATTGAATTTTCTTCGGAAGCCGCCTTATAATAATTCAACGTTGACATGCAAACTTGCATGGGACATAGTTGCGTCACAGGAGCTGCTGCATGCGGCTGGAGATGCGCTTACAACATCACGGAAACGAGGTAATGCGAAACTATACAGTGTCTAGACATGCGGCAAGCTCTAGTTCGGGATATTGTCCTGGATATCTGCAGCTTGCGAAGCACTTGCTGAAGTACTGGGATCCGCCCGCTAGTTGGCGGTGGAATTGTACGCTGTCATAATTCGAATGGAGCGCAGGACTTTTCACAGTCCCGGTAGGACTTATTGTTTTTTTTTTTTGTCTTTCTTTCTTTTATTCGTTGCGCTGAACAACCGCTCTACTTCGGCGTCAAACCATGGTAGGACCAGAAGAAAGAAAGCACAGTCAATTCAACTGTTTTCCTGTGGTAGGATTGTTCCGTGACATACGCTTCTGGGCGCCGTTTCATAAATTTGGTAAACCGGGAACGAAACCTCCAGATTTCCCTCCAACCTCCAGATCAAAATTCCTCCCGCCAGACGGCGACACCAACCCTCTAGATCTCGAAGGAAATCCTCCAACTTGGCAACACTGCATGTGAAGTGGCAACCGGGGCTGCCACTTTTCCGCCGATGCACGTGACGCCACCGTCACAGCCAACGTGACTCTGCGAAATGTCCATTCCGGATTTCGCGCATTTTTCTCGTTTCTTCGCTTCATGTCACGCCAAGAGAGAGAAGGGTTTTCGGTGATGCGACGTACAAGACAAGATCTTTAGGAAATTGAGCCCTAAACAGCTTGTCGCTCTAAAATCATAATATTCGTACAATCCTACACAAAATATGCTGTGTCCTCATCTCTTGCCTTCTCGTCTCTGCCAGCCTCGTCTCCAGCTTTTCTCCGTCTTCAAGCACTTCCATATGTTTGCCGACGATATGGCACTGAACGACTTCAAGCAACAGATTTTTGACTTTCTTTAAGAGGATGAAAAACGCCTTTACGTCGCCAGAGGGTTTTGACTAACATTTTCAAGACGAGACAACAACGAAGAGGCTCCTTATTCTTTCCTAGCACGGTTGGTTCACTTTCTTTCTCCTCAAACTGCCTACATGAGTTCACACACGCGCAGCATGGTGTTTGCCTTTCTTTGCAAAAAAGAAGAAAAAAAAAAGAAAGCTTTATTGCAGTGCAATGTTGAGGAAAGAATGTATGTTGCTCTTGGTGTATCGTCTTTTATGCTGTTATCGTTTTGTTCCCACGAGGAAAAGACCACGGTGCAGTGGGTTCTACAATGAAGAAGAATAGACAGAGGACGTGGAGCATGAACGACACAAGAAACGTATCTATCACCACACAATACACGGCGCTGCTGAGACGCGAAGAGATTTTTCTGGCAAACTCCACTGCATCCCTTGCAGTGCTTGCCCTGACAGGAGGAGATGGTCTTTCGATAAAGAAAAGAAAAAGAAGGGCTTCGCGTTTCTTGTTCTTGCGTCACTGCAACACGACAATGTACTTTGGGCTCCCTAGTTGGAGATTTGGCTGTTACATGTGCGCAGGCTCACGATGCCCTCCCTTATAAGAACGCTAGTTGACAAATTGGCCTGTCAAGACCGAAGGTGCTGGGGTTCTGTAATATCTTCAAGTCAGCGCTGTCAACAATAAATGTACAGTACGCGTTAGTGCATGAGTGGTGTGTTGTGTGGTGGTATATTTGAGCCGTGTGCTCGTCCTAGCCCTCTAACTGTGCCGAGACTCATGCTTTTCACATTATGGAGTTGGTCCACTAGCTGGCTCGTGTCTGAGCGATACTCTCTTGTAAATGTTCAATTTTGACGAGTTTGACGCGTACTTGGCATATGTATACTTGAAACACGAGATTTTGTCATCGAACGCTTTTTATTTTGTGCCAGACGCGCTGGAAGGAAAAAAGTCAGGTCCTCTAAGTTCAAACAACACTCAAAAGCAGTATACACTGAAGCTTTCTACGTTTATTTACGGTACTAGCTTTCGCGTGAGGAGCTACCAAACGGAATGGAACACAAACACACACATACGTCAGATGATGATGAGGTGGGTGATAGAACAGGATTACGTGTATATTATATACAAATACAATGAGCGTGGAAGTACAGAAAAGGAATGGGAAGGGGGTAACCAGGGATACGTGGGCCTCGTGGGAAATGGGTCTCATTATACCGAAAAACGATGCCAGGATGTCATTATCAGACCAACGAACACAGAAGGTGGCATAGTAGCGGGTAACACAACTAACGATACGTCGCAGAAGTCGATAGGAAACTAAGTGGCTGTAAATCCTCTAGGACTATCGATCATGATCCATCCCCTTAATTTTGCCTGCTTATAATTAATAAACCTAATGAACTCGCAAACAGTAACCTCCTCCCTAAGCACATTGAAAAATTTCTGCGTCCAAAGGAACGTTAGACCACGTTACTTTTACCTTCTTGTCAAAGTTCGTAAACAAAACTATCCTGGAAGGCCCATCATTTTAGGTATTAACACCTCTACTAGAAACATCGCACAAAAAACAAACAAAATAACTACCGCGTTTTAGAGTAGAAAGTCCTGACCGGGTCGGGACTAGCCGCTCCATATTTGTCTTTCATGTCCAATCCAACTACCGATCAACAGCAATACTTTCATCATGATATAAATCCACCCTAAAAGGAAACATGCGCCGTATGAGCAGTTTTGCGTCTTAAGCGAGGGGGGGGGGGCATGTTTAATGGTGAAATGACGTCTTGAGTGTATCTGCACTGATCATTAAGATTTTGTTAAGCATCCATAACCAATGCCAAAGTATCGAAGAAGAAAAATATTCCTCCGAAGTCGTGCATGACTCTCACTCTCTAACACCAACTCTATTCTTAGGCGACATCTCAACATTCTTCTTGGTGATGATAAGTTTAAAGAAATCCCATCTCCCATGAGGTTTTCTTTTTTCCGTCGATCCAGTAACGTACACAACCTACCTACGTCTTTCTGCTTGGCAAAACGCCAGCCTGGCCGTTATTCTTATGCGGTGATACTCGTTACCATTATGCCTCCGTCCATTGATGTGCATAGCACCTCCTGTGATGATACATTTAAAATAACTATGATGCCAAACGAAGAGCACCATCGCTTTCACAGCTTAACACAAAACAGCAACATCCTTATTTGAATTCGGACGCCAACGGAGAAAAAGCTTTCAACTTTCCTTCAAGTGGTATTTGAATAGAGTACTTCGCACTGTGAAACGAGACAGTTCAAAAGAATGGAATCGTTACGTTCCCATCCCGCTGAACGCTCCTTTTGAAAACTTCGCAGCGAGTCACTGCATTTAGGTTGTTCAGCAGGCGTAAACGTTCTACATTTATTCGCGGCTCTACATAGAAATATCGGGTTAGAACACCCTCTTCCCTTTGTAGTATCCTGTGCTGCAGCGTCTTTACCGCGGTGCGCACCGAGACAGAAAATGCGGGTAGGTTTCCACTTGAATTTGTTCCGTTTTTTTTTTTTTTTTTGTCTTTTCCTATGCGTTGAATCTCTTTTTTACGTACTTGCCACGTGGAAAGACCTAATGCTACTGACGTTCAAGCTCAACGGAGCCAGACTGGCACCAAAGACACCGGGACACACCACAGTGGAGAGCTCGGAAATTGTTCTTGCAATCCGAGATCTTTTATCTGGTGCCAGATCAACCGTGTCTGGTCCCCATTGACTGGACTTACAAACGACCACACGTACTCATGGTACTGCGAGAATGAGACCGTTAAAGGGGCACTAAAATGCAAAAAACAACTTGCTGTCAAATGAAGCTCCGTGTTTCAATCAGTATAATACAAGCAAAATTAGTGCACACAGCGCTACCGTTTAGGAGAAAGACGCAGTGAAAACAGAGCCGCTTTTGACGGCAACGAATGGGATTCCCCGGAGGCAAAGATTGGCGGCATCCAATCAGACAGCAGGAGAAGCGCGCGCTTACCTATCGCGGCCGTGTGGATTACACTCTTAAAAATGAACTTCACCGCATAGCACGCTCCTAGCCAACCATAATCTCGAATGATATCGTTATCTGCCCTGATTTGTTGAAAACGGGAGGCGTACGCCTTTTTTGTGACAATTATGAACAGCATAAGTGTCACAAAAAAAGGCGTACGCCTCCTCTTTTCAACAAATCAGGACAGATAACGATATCATCCGAGATGATGGTTGGCTAGGAGCGTACTATGCGGTGAAGTTCATTTTTAAGAGTGTAGGAACGGGTCCGATTGTAGTGTTCCAAATATGCGCGGCATGATGCGCACCGCTTCATTTTTCAATACCGATTCACTGAATTGTAGCCTGCAACAGTTCTCGCGAACGTTCCACTGACAACATTTATCTTCACGTCCTTCGGACACCGACGCCAGCCCGCTTCGCAACGCGCACTATATTTTTCACTTGGACTGCTCCATGGCGTGGCACGCGCGTGCACGCGCAGCATGGACTAAAAACACCGATGCACGAGCTCAAACGACGTACACTGCTTACCGCCGAAGCATGAAAGAGCCCGGTATAATTTCGATTGTATAGCTGCGTAAGGGAATCAAAGTTTTGAATTCTGATAACAAGTACGAAATTAACATAGGGTGGAACGTGATTTGAAGTGAACTTGTTTTTGCATTTTAGTGCCCCTTTAATATCTTAGCACCTTCGTGACGGTGTTCTGGTGTCTCTCCATGCGACTGTTGTTCATAACCAGGGCTAGCTTCGCTAGCTTCGCCGACGAAATCGAGGTCGTGGTTGAATTACCGTTCTCTGTAGATAAGCAACTGAACCTATTTCATTTCGTAGACAACTTTGTAGTTGGACCACGCGTTCTGACGTGGGATTTACCTCCTCCCGAGCGTCCATTTCGAATGGGGGCGGGGGTGAAACATAAGAAATTTCATGTAAAGTTGTTGCGTTGCGGTTTGGTGTAAGGTTAAAATCATTAAAATAATATAATTAATTAATTTTTGTCCTTGAATAATTTATTTAAGATAATAGAATATCGTAAGTAAATTAAAACTCGCCGGTGTAAGCTCCATGCCCGACACGTCTCGGAACTCTCCAAATGAGATTGCCTTCTTTTTAAATCACATTAAAGCGTTATGAGGAGGTGAAACGCAGACAGCGAGGTTAGGGGAAGCAAAAAAGAAAGGAAGGGGCGTAAAGAAAAAGAAAGGGGCGATTTATTACAAATTCAACAGCACATTAACATATTAAAAACAGGGGTGGGTAGTAACCGTGTATTCACACGAGCGTGTTTTCTGACGGCGCAGCGACTGAAGGAGCGAGAGGGGTAAATGATAAGGCGCTGAGGCTACGCCCTTTTGGAACGCCTACACAGATAGTGTTCCAATGTGCTGTCGGCTCAGATGCTGGGGACGCCGGGGATTACGTTCGCGCTGCAGTTGAACGTTGCAGCATTAATTTTATGTGCACGGCGCTTGGTACACAATGGACGAAAGAAAGCGAAAATTTGTGGATCTTGCTTTTCTCATTGACGATAGTGAATGCTGCCACGAAAAGAAGCGGTTAAAGAAGCTATGGACGAATGAATGGTTGCTGAGGAAAGAGTACGGTCTGCAAAATAGCCTTCTACGGGAGCTACGACACGAGGACCCATTTGTCTACCGCAAGGTTTTGAGCATCGATGCGGCCACTTTTAAATACATTCTGCTCCGCATAGCAAAGCGCAAAAGGAGAGTATAGAGGCCAATATGCGGGACAGTATACTAGCCAGTGATAGTCTTTCCGTAACCCGTCTGCAACAGGTTCGTTCGAATTATATGCGCTTAAACATGCCTCTAAATGCATAAAACGTTCGTAAATAAGAGTGAGCGGGAAAGAGTGTAGGAGAGAGTACTGTGAAAGCTGTGCGTCGTCGTTTTTTACCGTGACTCCGCAGCAGTCTGACGGTGTTGAGTGTGGTGTAAAGCAGAGACGGCTGTGGCGTAAAGGTCGCACCTTTCGAACACAGTAAAAACAGCTTCACCGCATAGCAGGTTCTGCGCCAATCATTGCCGTGAATGATAGGGCTCTCACTTCTGATTGGAGGACAGAGTGGAGCGTACACCTTTTTGTGTCAATTGTGTGTGTGTCTCTGGTGGTCCCTCTGCTGTACGTTCCGCTAAAGCAAGAAACCTTGTCCTCTTTCTGCAGAAGGGAGGTCTTGCTCAACGGCCCATCTAATACTTTGCTCTCCCCGACGAACTCATGCACCCTCAACGCATCTCCACCCTTCATCCTCTATCCTCCATCCGTCTTGCTTTGTTTTTTTTTTTCGGCTAGCTTTGGTAGCTTCCAATTCCTGCGTTTCATTGGCCCCATTGCTTTAGACGTTGGACAGGCCATGTTTTTGTGTCTACTACTCATTCCCAGTAAAACGTTCATCGCGTATACCGGTGGCATAGCGAGGCAGAGTTCACACCCACTCAAACAACCCTTATGATCTGTTTCTTTTCTTTTTCTCTTTTTTTGGTGGAGGTACGTTACCGTCCCATACATACATATAAAATTATGGAACAAAACGAAATTCACGAATTGGCACTTTTTGCATATCGCGTTATATAGGAAGCTCCCCTAGTGACTAATTATGAAATAATGTCATGACAAATCGAGACGCCATCACGTAAGTGTTGCATCTTCAGCACTATAGCTTTGTCCAGGGGTTACTCTAAAGCACTGTGGCAGTTCTCAAACTGTGTGGCCGCGATGAATGGGAAACACGTAAGAATAGTGAAACCGCGGAAAACTGACTCCCTTTATTACAACTGATCGTTTTCGTTGGTGCTTGTCAAAACACGATGTATGCACACAGTGGCCCCCCCTGAATGCGCTGCATGACGTGATGATGACCTCGGGGAGCTGCCATGTAGGCTTGTGTAATGATAGCCCTAAAATATTATACCATTACATGGTTAATTTATGATGCCAGACAACTATATGAATATGCGTGACCCCACAGTGGCCGGCTTGGGGATAAAATTTTGCACCCCTTTGTCTTACCCGGCGTGCGATACTGCTCACACATTTCTCGTTTTTAAACCAAACTGCTAGCGTCCTGAGCCGATACCTTTTGGTTTGGAACGCGAATGCTGCCAACTCGTTATTATTAATTAACAGCAACTGATACAACGACTGCGCCGTGAATATGGGGACATAAAAAGTGTTTTGATGTACACATCTACCGTTGCTTCGACATCCGGGTGTCTCTTTTCCATTTCAAGAGCGATCTTTTCCCACATGGCATGTTTCCTCGGTACATTTCGGTTTTGCTCATCGGCGAGCTTCCACAAGATCGGATGTTGCTCTACCTGGTGTAATAGATAAAAAATAGTAGAGCTTGTAACATTGGCAACAGAGGGTGGCTTTCTTTTTCGCTCCGTCCTCCTTCTGCGCGTCAGTCGTCAGATTCTGTGCCCCGCGAACAAACTATCCGTGTGCTTCTTTCTGACGGACGGAGCTGCTGAGCGCAGTGATGTTGCACAAGGCTCTTTGATATCTCGCCAAAAATACAATAAAAACGTGCGCGCTTCATAGATTCTGCTGTGCGATAAGCTCCGCCCGCGACCGAATGGTTGGATGGTTGCGTGATAATGCTGCTACCTCCTTCTCCTCCTTCAGTCGCTGCGCAGTCAGAAAAGGCGCTCGTGTGAATACACGGTAATACTCATATTTTTTATTATGATGCAGATACATAGGACATTCCCGAAATCAGTATTGTACTGTTACGTAACACTTTGATTTTAAGGCTACTAATCTAGATTCAATTAGTGTAGTCAGTTAGTGTTAGTGTGTTAGTAGCAGGGTTGCGGAAAGGGGTCTGCCATTCCGTTCCAATTCCATTCCGAGGAATGGAGATTTGCAATAATTCCATTCCTTTCAATTCCTCAGAATGAAAAGGTATGGTCAGTTCCCACTCCTGGAATGGTTTGGCAACCCAATTCCATTCCGTTAGTTCCCTCAATAAAAGAAAAGGACCGGTAACCATACTGGCAAGTCCAGCAGTGCTAGAGGAAATTGACATTACCAAGCACGGAAAAAGCACAAAGACAAGGTTATTTCACTCTTGACCGTGTGCAGGTGCGGTGCAAAGGGCTCGAGGGCTGAAACCAGCACGTGGAAACCAAAACTGCCAACAGGGCACTCAGACCATTCGATTCCCATTCCTAGGACAGTTTCTGCCATTCCATTCCATTCCGGGCTCTCCTAAATCTGGAATGGTTCCGGAATCATTCCAACTCCGGAGTGGCAAATCCGCAACCCTAGTCAGTAGTGCAGTAGTTATTAGCGTACTTAGATGTAATCAGTGACATTACCCGTGTACCGAACCATTCGCGGGATCTGAGTGTGGCCCGCCGAAAACGGATTGCCACATAGGTACGGGCAAAAACCGGAACTCTTACCTCAGCTGAACGTCCATGGAAGGCTTTGTTCGTTACCCGCCCCCACCCGTCCGCTGCCCAGAAGGACGCAGAAGGCCGGCTGAAGTCCATTGCCGACAAGACTATGTTTCGTTGTTGAAAGCTGCGTCGAAGATTTAGTACTTATTCCGCGTTTCACATCGCCCTCAGCCAGGAATGTTTTGAGGCCGTTTCCCATCCCAGCATTTGGCCGGAGGGATGCCTATTCCATTTGTTTCCTAGTGCCCTGAAGGAAGGAATGCAGTTCCATAGTGTCGTACTGGATAACCAATCTTCAGCAAACAACTGACAGCTAGCCGGTGATTTATCCAGACCCACCCTACAGCCCCCCAGCACAACCCTAAATTTTGGGAGATTACGCAATATTTCGTCAAATAACAAAAACGAAACTGGGAGTAGCCTGTATGTTGTCCAGCTACCTTTTATGCATATTATCAAAATCTAGGTGGCCTCAGAACTAAGCGTACGGATTTCTCTGAGGCGGTACATTCGAACAACTATGATATTACCTACCTCACAGAAACTTGGTTAAAGGATACGGGAAAACGATGTACAGCTTGGGACAAAAGTTTACGGAACAAGCTGTATAACACCGTTTATCCGGTGGGAGCAGCTATATTGAAAGTGCTTCGCCGTCTAGCGGGAGGAGCACGTTGAAAACTGTTTACCGGCCAAGCCAGAGAGAAGGAAAGTACACGTGTCATGTGCTTCCTCCCTGGTAGAAGTTTCCTCCTTCCTGGCGTGGGCGATAAACGGTGGCTGCAAGAAAAAAAAAATTAAAGAATTGCCATGTGTGAGTTTGGCTGGGAAACGGTAGCAAACGACACTTTTCGTTTCTTTTTCTTTTTGCGATAACTCCTATTTTCCTTGTGATTACCACGTTTTCCGTCCACACCGTCATTATACTCTTATCAATGTGCAACATGGGGGAGGGGTGTGCTAATCGCGGCTCGCGGCAATCTCCTGTCTGTTGGCCGGTTCGACCTTGAGCTGCATGAAGCGTGCGTCTGGGTAGAAGTGTCCCTCAAACGCAGCAATCATCTTCTTGTCGCCTGCTTTTACGTGCCATCAATGTTTCACTCTACCGTGTTTCGTGACCACGTGTCGGTTTTGAGCTCTAAGCTCGTTAATAGCAAATCTCGTATTCTAATATATATGGTGATTTTAATATTCCTGTGTATGAGTGGAACTTGTGTGACTGGAGCAACTTTTCATCTGACGGTCTCGTGAAGGTGAGTGCACTACATGATTTCATGAACTCTTGCAACCTCATTCAGGTGTCTGATATGAAGAACATTTGTGCAAATACACTGGACACAGCAATTTCAACTTTGACGGTGTTGACTTAAAACTGCTTCCTCTCGTCAAAGTTAATGTATATTATTCTCCTTTTCTTGCATTCTTCTTTATTTATTTCATAACAGGTGGTATAAGGCTATTGTGGCCTGTATAACCACTATTCAGAACAAGACTGGTCTCCTATTCTTAACTTCATTCAGCGTTTTTATTTGTTCACGGATACCGTTACCTCGGCCATCGACTTCTTTGTTCCCACGTCCTCGCCTCGGTCTAAGCGACAGCCTTTGTGATGATCGTCTGTACTGAAACACTACACGAGGATAAAGCTAAAGTATCACAGGAAATACAGGAAATCGAGATCTCTTTCGTGGTACGTTAAGTTCAAGGAGGCGAGATCCGCTGTTAGAAAACTCTATAAACGTGGTTATCAACTTATGAGCACATATCTGAGTTGTCGCTTTGTAAAAACCCGAGATAGTTTTGGAAATTTGTTAAGGACCACACAAACCAATCATCAGCTGCTATTAAGCGACTTTCTAATGGTATGCAGCACAAAAAACTCTGTTCGTGAAATGCTGTTTCTTGTTAGCGTCGTAAGCGTTTGCACAGCCGGGAGCGTCGCACCGTGTTCCACGGAACATGGTCATGCAACCACTCACACTGGTAAGCGAAAGACGGCGTATTTACCGAAGGTCTTGTCACTTAGTATGTTGCGCTGCATGAACGCGAAGCAGAGAACTCTGAGACAATCACCTGCTCTGCGCTCCCATTCGTGTGCCCGGCTTACGTCATCATGGTGTCACTATCGCTGGGACTTCCTTAGCTGCAGAGGGAGTGCGAATCTTTAAAACTCGTTTATTTAATAAGTACGCATTTTCCGGGAAAAGAAACTTGGACAAGTGGACTGTGAAACCATGACGAATATTACCGTATCGGTCTCCTACCGACCTTTCCGGATGCGATATTCCCTTTAGAGCAAATAGAGGTCGTACAAAAAAGGGTTTAGTGCAAGTTCTTCATTCATTTCATTATGATCACATACTTCACAAATGTAATACGATGTCCTTACATAAGCGCCGCATTATTCGAGACTGCCTCTTCTTGTACAAGCTCGTTAGTGGTCGCATTAATTGTAGTTATCTTTTTCTCTTGTTCCTTTTAGGGTGCCAGTGTTCTCATCTCGATATCTTGCTCTGTGTTATGTTAATCGTCATTGGGATCTTTGTCCCTTGCATCGGTTGTTCGTAAGAAAAAAAAAACGAGGAGAAGGAGGAGCCTTGCATCGTGTCATACATTCTTTCAATGTTATTGCGAATAAGCATGACTTGTATCTTTTTGCCCCACTTGGGCAGCTTTCAAATTATCTCCTTTACAACTTTTTTATTGATTTGTTTTGATTCATGTGTTTTGTTCAGTGTTGTGCGCCGTCACCAAGACCGATGTCCTTCATAGGCACGTCATAAATAAATGCTTGAAATACTTGAAAGTAGATCCAAGCAATAAGCCGATAATTTCTAATCTATGTTGTCTTGTGCTTGCCGCGCGAATATACCCGGGCTCCAGTCCAGGCGCCGGCTGTGCTGTCTGGGTGTTTTCTCTGGGTTTTTCTCAGATGGGGGCTTTAAGACAAATGCCGGCACAGTTCCCTGTGAAGTCGGCCCAGGACTCACGTCCCCCCCCCCACCTTCCCGCGATGGTCGTGACATTACCCACCCTAGCGTGACCAGCTACAGCGAGCAGGTCCACCGTCACGACCACGTTCGTTTTTCTTCTTTTACTTTCTGTGATTGTTGCCAATCCTACCATAGTCGTCGTTGACGATTAATCTATCTTTGCTAAAATAAAGGTGTCACGCACAGGACTGTAGACGCAAGAAGAAAAAAACACAAAAGAAACGAGGCGGCAATGAATTTGGATGGAAATAAACGAATTGAATTGAATTGAAGATCAGGCCATTATCCTCCTTCGGGGTCGCTCTGGGGTCCTGAGACTTAAATAGTGCTATGCTGCAACAACAGACTTGTTGCCGTTTACATCCGGTCGAGTTGAGCAGTCTGTTCGTACGCGGTCGTCGACTGGAGCTGGAGCAACGAGCTTCCGAAGCTCTCCGATCGACAAAAGTCATGGAGACAACTTCTCGAGTGTTTTTCAGCTCCTTTGTAGCACCGAGTATCATCAGTCCTAGGAATGGAGCAAAACGATCCCTGAGGAATGTCACAGTCTAATATTCCCTCACGCTCCGTTTATTTTCTTTTTCCTTTCGTCCGCTCTCGTGTTTGTGTGTGTGACATGCAATAACTTCAGGACACCTAGCACACACTGTGCTAAATGTCGTGTGAAGGGGTCGTGCTAGGGGCGGAATTAGTGGGAGAGGGGTCCGGATATCCTGACCCCCTCAATTTCAGTCCATGACTTTAAAGCGCTACACGGACAAGGACGGAGAGAGGTGCACAACACATAGGCGCTACTTCCAACAAAGGTTTATTGAGAAGTACACGATCTGCTTAAATGCTAACTGGAGCCACCCCTCCGTGGGCTCTGCCATCACCCGGCACTCTTGCATACACGTGCTTAGATACGCTAGTTCTTTATCAGACGACAGGATGGAGGGGTTACTGATGCACACATGCCCCAATTGTGAAATCTTAGCTCCTTCCATTATCTCACGCGTTGTCCTATCAGTACTGCCTGTGAAGCAGATAGATTGTTTCAACAGCGGTTCGCAGCCACACTATCCCTGTAGCGCTTTAAGTTATGATCTCGTACCAAAAGGCCGAGCTCTCCTCGTTGCTCAATTTCAGTCTTTACATAGAGTTTCAATTGACCTTGGTGTTGTAACAGCATGCTGTCCAAGGCAGGGCCCCTCCCCCCCCCCCCTCAGAAGATCCCTGATTACGCCTTTGAGCACACTTAGGCGAGTTCAACACTGTTTCCCCCTTCTTGCTCGCCAGTCGACCGTTTATCGGAGTCAGGTCATGGAGAAGGGACGTCAGTTAGCAGTGACGACGACATACTCTCGAAGGTTGGCGTTTCACCAAGTACGTCATACAGCTCTCCAAGTTAACCGAGTTTCACGAAGAAAGCCGACAGTCTTGACCTTTAAACCTTGAACTACCTGACACTAGGATTTGTAGTGCCACCCCTTTTCTAGGGAATACCCTCAGGGAAGCATCCACTTCTAGGGAGAAGGCTTTTTCTTGCCCTTTACGCGGAAGAACTTTCGAAACTTTAGCCGAGTTTGCATAGCCGTTTTCTCCATGCATTCGGTGACCCACCGCCGTTCCCTTGGCTTCAACTTTCATCGAAATATATCCTAGAATGCAAAGTCCGGATCGACTAGAACCCTCGTTGCTGCTGGGGGACAGGCCGGTGGAGTTCAGGCGACGAGGGATCGGAGCCCTGGTGAAATATCGCATGAACCTTACGGCCCCTCCCATATAATAATAGCTATCTCGTGTCCAACACCTCATCTCGTCTCACAGTCTCCAGAAGCTGAACACCGGTGACCCTTACTCCGTGTGGTTTGCATGAATATTACGTGCACCTGTTGCAGAAGCGATGTCCAGACAGGAGCTAACCCAAACAGTAAAATATAATGACCCGATATTGGCTATATATCGGCAATACTGGTCCAAAATTGGACCGATATTGGGCCGGTATTGCCAATGTTCAGCCGATATTGGACTCAGATGTTGTGCTGCTTGGGAAGTTGTAATTATAAGAGCGTGATGCTAAGCCTTGTACGGTTCACACAACGGGAAACTATTACGTTAATGGTAGCAACATTTGGTTCGTGATATAAAATATAGTGGAACTTGTCAATAACTGATAACAATATACTGATTCAATGCAAATATTCAGTGCCAATAACAAGTATCAATGGTATAATAAAATCGCTAAAACAGTGCTAAAAACAAATAACGACACAGAGGACGGACGCACTGCACTGTCATCCTCGTCCTTATTTGTGTTTAACACTGTTTTAGCGATTTTATTATGTGTGACCAACAGGCCCAAATTAGTACTGTATTCATCAATGGTACACTTATCAAGAAGGAAACTGTCTTCTAGGGTCACGAACGATTGTTGGGGATGCACATATGCACATACAATGATTAACAAATTCGTCGAATCCAACCAATATCTTTTATGTCACGGGGAATATTTCCCTATTTTAGAATACTATTCACTCACGTGTGGGTCAGTATATCACCAGTTCAAACACAATATCGACCCCCAGGATCTGACGCAGACTGCAGCACGCCATCTGTATGTCAGGGGTTTGTGCATTTTTCTGAAAACGCAAGCGACATTGTGACATTGTCTTCGAGGATACTTACTGAGACAACAGATGAAATTTATTTGTAGCGGCGAAGGTCACGCGGCGCAGTATTTGATCGCATTGTATCCGTCTCGGGCTTGAAGCAGGTAGAATCAATATATGTGACAGAAATCAATACCAAGGCAGGACGTTCGCTCCTCTGTGCAAACTTTAGCTCACACTGTTCGATATGGGACAATCGAGAAGCTGTGTCTCTTTGTACACAGTTTTCCCGTGAACGTCATCATATTGAAAGCGCTGCATTGTTTAGCCGGGGAGGACGTTGAAAACTGTTTACCGCCCAAGCCTGACAGAAGGAAAACACATGTCGTGTGTCTCCTTCCTCGTATCGCTTTGCTCCTTTCTGGCTTGAGCGGCATTCACTCTTTCACTGATTACAAACATAACAGTGAAAGGGTTTAACTGAAATGAGTGACACGGCGTGGCGCAACATGTGGCCGGAACATGTTGGCTGGGAACCCTAGCCAACTTCCGGCTGTGCCTTCTGTTTGTAAACAGTGAAAGGGTGAAACGACCTTCTGTTTACAAACATATGACGTCACCAGAAGACCGGTTCGAGTTTATATTTTGCTGTGGTGGGCAAGAAGCGGGAAAAACGTGTGGGCTGATAAAGCTGATAGTGCCAACCAGCATGCTTTGCGCGGCGGCGTTACGTAATCAAAGATGTAGGGGCTTAGGTCATCTATAGACACGCCAACACATCGTGTAGCTATAAACCCAAGCAGCACAATGTACTGAAAGTCGAGTGCAACAGGGGTGGACGGTATGTGTCTTATCAATGTTCTTTAGTTTCAGGAGTCTGTTCAAGGCCTTCCGCCTACCCGTCCACCCCTATTGCACTCGACTTTCAGTACATTTTGCTGCTTGGGAAGGGAAACCGATAAAGAGATATCAAAGCATGAATGCACAGTTTTGACGATAGAGCCTCACGTAAATGCGATATGTTTTTTTACTGTGCCCCGTCTATCGGTATATTGTTTCCTGTTTCGTAGAGACGGGAATACAGTGTGCGCACTTCATGGCTTCGTATGCATCCGAAAGCACGGAGATGAAATGGCGCTGTTCGAAAACATCCGCAGAAACGAAGTACTTACATACCAACGATTTGGAACAGCGATTCTGCAAAGTTTTTCACTTCAGCGTTGTTAATACGAAAGGACAGAAACCCTTTAGCAGAAAAGCCTGAAATTTGTATGGGTTGGTGTGCCTTACAGATAGGGTTCAAATATTAGTTTTCGGCTAAATATATACCGAGTTTGAATAAACGGGAAGCCTCTTGACGAGAGCCGTCGATATTTCGAACAGAGACTGTTCTTCTTCCGGGAAAATATTTGTATTTTACGAAAACGAACATCGGTGTGACCTTGTTGTGATACCCCAAGATTTTAAGCTCCACATTTTGTGTAGTTCTCTTCTTTCTTGCACGTTTCGTGCTGACTATTTTTCCCTCAGGCGAGTAGCTTTTCTTCGGTATATTGACCAACATCAGGATTCGTAAAGTTGGAGATACATTATTTATACGCACTTCACTTCGTTCCGAGGCAGTGCCTTCAAATTGCGCGTCTCGTGACAAAATGCGGAAAAACAATCAAACCAAGATTCGTGCGGCAGAAGTACTGAAAAATTACACAGACGCACACATCATGACATATCTCATTTGTTTTCTTAAACATCCGCAACGGCATGAAAACTGCAATGAGAAATATTGCGTCCAATAGTTATGCACGTTACGCAGGTTACCAGTACGGAACAACCTGCGCGCGATTTATCTTGCCACACAGGGTGGTTTCTTGCAGAGATGAAGAAGTTACTCGGCAAAAGGAACTCGTTTGCTGTGCAAAACAAGTAACTAAGTTACTAACGAAGTTACAAAATGAGCTTGAAGTTTCCAAGCTACTTTGGAAAAGTAACGAGTTACTTTCAAGTTACGTTCTACCCAATATACAGTTTTTAGTGGTTGCGTTTTTGTATAATTAATTCAAATCTTTATCCCACAGTGGATGGTGTAAGACGTTTTGTAATAGTTTTGATACACGGAGATCATACCAATATTGGATATGACGAAAGAAGTCTACTGTTATGTACTTCTTTAAGGAGGCATTTGGTGATCTGGATCTCGTAACGGAACATAAAGCAGGCGTTGAAAAGTTCCATGAGTTTTCCATCCCATATGCATATTTCGTAGAACCGCGCATAGTGCCCTCTGGCATTACAAATATACTGCTCGTCGCTATAAAGAGCTTCACCTGAGTCTCCTGATCTACAGCCAAAACAGAATTTTTAGCATTCACCGCGCAACAAGAAGAGGACCCCAGGCCGCGGGGGGGGGGGGGGATGTCCAGGGAGCCTGCCGTTGTTGGCCGCACACGAGTAGGCTTCGTCAGGACTGTAGCAAAAAAAAAAAAAAAAGACAAGGGAGTACAGGACAGGCAGCAAACCACCATTGGACCCACAACGGTCCAATGTTGACAAGTCAATTTGAGTATATCGATTCAATTCAATTCAATTTTATTATTTGTTATGCCATACACAGTATACAGTGTATACCCGTAGCATACCCCGTAGCATAGCTAGAGGTGGGGCCTCCCGGAAACAATCTGAATATCATACGTGACGACAAAATCAGAACAAGTAACGAAATATGAGAATGCACATTATATGGAAGTCCAATATCAGTCCAATAGTAGTTCTGCAACGCCGTCCCATATTGAGATAAAGATAAACTTCGGGTGGGTTGGTGGTCCATTCTACAATGGACATAAATGGACAATTAACAATTAAAAAAAAAACAGTGCAAGAGGACAACCAAAAAAGAAAAAAACATGACGACACAAGCACTGTTATTGAGTCAATGAAAATGCCAACGCTCACGCATTACAAACGGAGAAGGAATCAAATGGATGACCAGCCTGCACGTGGCTGTCGTCTCATTAGAGAGGCAGGACGCAGCTCGTGATGCTTGTGGACGAAAATTGAACAAAAGTAATCTGAAACTTCACCCAAGTTACTTTGACAAGGATACCTAAAAAGGAACGAGTTCCTCAAGAAGTTACTGGGGTTCAAAAGGAACGAGTTGAGTAAGAAGTTATCGAAAAAGGTAGCGTAGCTACAGTAACGAGTTATCCCCCAACGCTGGTTTTTTGTTGTGGTGGTGGCGACATTCTTGTAAACAGCTTTCCGTGGTTTTTCGTTTATGAACACGAAGCTCTTATCACTGATCAATTACGTAATACCGCGCCTTCCTGTTCGATTTTTTCGTTTCATTTTAACGATGTGTCAGTGATAGCTCACTCTATTTTCAGAGAACTGATCTTCGGCAAAGTGCGCGCCCTGACAAGATGTGACACGATAATCACACCCAAAGGACGCCCTTTAAGAGCACTGATAGATATAAGATATATCGCTGCGGTTTCCACTTTCCAAAGGAAAAAGAGAAAGGAGAAACTCACAAAAGCGACATCGTAGGAGCATTACGCCCTGCGGAGAGGGCGACGCAGACAATTTATGGTACACAGACAGGTTACGTACTCCTGTCGTGAGTTCAGCCCACATATATAACGGTGTGCCATAATACTAGAGACACACGCCGTGTGCCCTGGAAGTCCTTTCCGTTCATGGCTCCAAAGGCCTCAGACGACATAAGTCGCATGGCCTCTATCATCGAAGGTATAAAAACTGTTCAACAGAACGGATGTCTCTTGAAGCCTAAAGTAAAGAATATTTGTTTTTTTTTAACGGCCTGCACCGTTTCTTTTGGGCCAGTCGAGCTGAGTTGGACGGGGAAGGCTATGATCAATAGCGCATTCGGCAACGCAAGACCAACCTGTCTTTAGTTTTCATGTGAAATCATTCATCCGTCTCTTAGCTATGCGACGGCGGCCTTTCCAACACCCGTCTTTCTCCACTTCTTTCTTCATTTTTTTTTTACTGCCTCTCTCTCTTCGAAAGCAAGAGGTGTATTTAACGTCTTCTGAAAGAGTTATGGAGCATCGCCGACAACCCCACCCCCACCGGCCTCGGTGGCTCTGTCGGTAGCGTGTTCGCCTTCTGATCCCGAGATCGTGGATTCGAACCCGGCCGAGGACGCCAGCAACTTGGTGGCAGGGTACAAGTTGCTTAGACACGCTGTCTTCCGCGAGGGACGTTAAATACGGGGTGCCGTGTGATGAGCTTTCATTGCACGTTAAAGAACCGTCAGGTGGGCAAAAGCAATCCACAGACCGACCGCTGTGGCGTCGCTCATGATCTCAGTTGTCTCGCGACGTAAACACCCAATTATTAATTAATTAATTATTAAACCACCCCGCCTCCCCATCTAGACAAGAGCTTAACAATCGGTAGAATAATAATTTCTAGCAGATGATAAAGTTATCAGTGGTACGCATCTCGTACTGCAATTGTGATTTGGGTTGTTTTCCAAAGGTTTTTGACATGGTTGTTTATATGCGGCACCTCAGTGCCTCCTGCAATCGCTCGCTGCCGCACCATTCACATTGGCAGCCATCCTCGGCCCTCGGTCTAACATGATCGAACATCGTCGTGCCCTGGTGTATTTCCCCTGGTGATTGCTTCTCTAGTCATTTTTCTCCGTAGTACCGGTCTCATCCCTACCCCTGTCATGTTTCGTCTTTATTCTTCCGACGTTGCACGAAGAATGAAATCCCAAACCTCGCGCAGCGCGAGGCGGCCAAGGCGCGCGACACCAAGACAAAATGCTATGCAAGTAGGTCAGCCTTCCGCGCAGTCCCTCAGATCTTCCCTTTCCGCTCGTGCACGCAGAATTGTCCCATTGGATCGCTCTCAACTAAGGTACCTCAACAACGTTGCTTTATCTTTTTCACCGTAGTGTTGTGGCGCGCCTGCGAACGGCTCCTTATTGCTGCTTTCTGAGTGGACAGGCGCCTTGTCACGTGCTCTCTCCAACCTTTCTTCCTCGTGCGCAGAGACGCACTGTCGTAGCGCAATGGCCGTGCCACAAACAACGCCTTTCCCCCTTTAACCACACATAACGGTAGTTAGTAACCTTTACGTAACTTTTGAAGTTCAAGAACTTACCAACAATCCATTGAACACGCACACTTAGTCCAACATTAGCCTTTGAGGTGGAAGACGTCTTCCTAGCGGGTACCTTGGCTTGGTCTGGAGGCTGCTGAGCATGTACAGGAGACGCCGACGTGATAGCTGTAGGGGTTTGTACCGCTTCCTTCGGTGAAGCCCGTTTCTCAGATGTGGTTTCTCAAAAGGTGATGGAGCGAGCCAGAAAGGCAAGCCTGAATGCACGAGCACGAGAGAACAGCACTCGCGTTCCTTTTTCTTCTTTTGTGAACTTTTCTTCTTTTCACGGGACAGTAGAACGGAATTCTGGAGGCACCATCAACAAGAAGTACATCCTTTTGGCCCATGAAGTCCATGACTTCTAAGGCTCCAAAGCGTATTCCAAGCACAGAGGAAGCAGGTGCTTTTTCCTATTTTTGGTGCATTCCCGACAATGTGTACGGTTGTGGAAGCGGTTGTGTGGCTTAACTGCACTACTCCGCTGCTATGCAGGCAAAGCACGCTTTACAGAAGCCGCAATGACGTAGCAACGGTTTTTTCAACGGACGTAGGTTGGATTTCCGTGATGCGGAGGCAAGTCAGGGAGACTGAAGACAAAGTAGATGTAACGAGTCGCATCGCTCCTCATTCTCTACTTTGTGTTACGTCTTTTGTTCGTATCCTGAGCATCCGGAAAATGACACGTACACCGATTGTGCACTAGTCCATAGAGAAGGACTTACGCAAGGTACATCAAGGGTCAAAATTTCTCAAACGAAGAGGGAGATAATATAATTTTTGCCTTTTCTTCATCGTTATGTTTCATCTGGGCCGGGGGGATGGGGGTGACGTAGGCATTCGTGCGCTCCGCCTACCACTGCACACCGTTTACTGTTTACCGACTGGTTCTGTCAGACTAGTGTGCATCCACTTTCTTTCTGTGGTCAGTGTAATGACAAATCATAATAGGACCGTTTAGTACAAGACAAGACTGGACATGACAATACAAGACTGGTGCATGACTCTAGTCTATATCACCAATACTTTGTTATCATATTAAAAAATGGTTAAAATCGGGCAGTTTCGTGCTTCATACTTATAAACAATAAAATCCCTTTGCTGGGGCGACTAAAGGACTGGGGCTTTATTGTTTTTAAGTATGTTATCATATATTTGTCACTTGATGAAATTTACGTTCCTGTCATTCTATCTGCTATAAGTGATGTGAAACGCACCCATTTCACAAACTCCGTGACCTGACCCATCTTCTCGTAAAACCGATGAAAAAAAAAAAACTATAGCGGGAAATGTCAAATGCTATACACACGCTTAACGCCACAGCGGAGACAACAGCAAAGCAGTCCCGAATACAATTATGGAGCGATTAGTGCCCTATTTCCTCAGCGCTTTCTGGCACGCAAGAAACGGCTCCGCTACTCAGCACACAAACAGAAATCGGAAAAGTGAGCGAAATCCTAGAAAGACGGTGGTTAGGAAAGCACCCGAGCGTTTTTATTTCTTTTCAGACACCGCTTTCACCATCGCGCTAACCGCAAAGACAGCTTCCCGGGAAGAGCAAACCAAAGTTAATTGGACGTTGAAGAGAAATGCGTAACGAATATAGTACAGCAGTACCGACGAGAGGAATAACAAGACAGCGAAGAAATTAATCGCTTCCAAACAAACTAGAAGCATAATTGATCAAAGAGATGGAGCTAATGACGTAGAATGTGTCTTGCCTCACCGCTGCGCTCTGAGGGATTTGATCGCAGTACAGCTAATTGAAATGTACGTGCGCTCTTTCTCGTGCATAAAATATAACCTTCGTATAAATATAAAATGGTTTCGGCAGAACTGAGAAAAGTCAATTATCTTGAGGTAGACCTCAGCTTAGGGTTTATTATAACCAGAATAGATACTTGAATATCTCATGCAACTCTTGCGTGAATAGAGCGCGCAGAAAGTAAGCTCGAGTTTACAGGGTGGCCTTCTATACATTAAAGAAAAGCTCGACTCCTAATTGGCGGCAAATCTTGTTCGTTCCACGTTCAGGAACGTGAAGTGCATTAGGATGAGAAAAGCGAAATTCTTTTGAAGCCGTTTGCATAGAACACATTTCGAAGGAAACGTGCCGAGCTCTACTTCAGGATGCTTCTCGAATATTAATCAACACGTTCTTATTGGTGTACCTTTTCGTGAAGATCCAGAAAAGCACCGTGTTCGGGTTTGCATGTCTCGTATATCAGGGTCTGCGTTCACCAACTCGCAACTATGCAAGATCGTCTCTAGGTATGATGCCAGCTGTTGTCACTGTCATCAACCCGAAACAATCGAACATATCCTCAGAGAATGCTGCGCTTACAACACTATGCGGGAAACCTACCTTGCCAACACCAGGACTGGCACATTCGCGAACATTCTCCTATATCCAGAAAGTTCTTATGCAGAGCGATCGACAAAACCTCGTAACCTCGTGCGGTTTCTCCACAAAAAAAAAAGGGTCTTGCGCAAAGACCTCTCGTACCTTCCATCCAGAATGCACTTCAGTTCCATTGGGCTCATCCATTCTGTACATTCCTCACCTTCACCCTTTTATGCTTTTTAATGCGCTAGCATTAGGGGTGTCAAAGTGGAAAAAGCTGTATATATGCGTGCGTGCGTGCGTGTGTGTGTGTCAGATGGTGAAGCCTCACTGAGTCAGAACTATTAGTGGAGATGTAAAGGGGAGATAGGAGGGTAAATGTAAACAAAGGTAAATTATATGGATTTAAAGTAGTTGAAGGAAATTAAGGGTAAGAGGTCAGAGTAATTAAATGTAATTAGAGGTAATTAAAGGTAATTAAATAAAAAAGTTGAGCTTAAAGGTAATGATTGTGAGATATATGTAATTAAGAGAAAGGTTAAATGAAATTAAAGATAACAAAAGGTATCCGTAGGTAATTAAATGTAAAGGTAATTAACGTCAATTAAAGGTAAATTGAGAGTAATTAACGCAAGTAAACGTACTTAAAGCGAATGAAATAAAATTTAACATTAAAATCGGTAATTAAAGGGTAATTGAAAGTAATTGAGGTTAATTAAAGGTTAATTATATGAACTTACATATAGTAATTGAAAGTGTCGAACCGGAAGTCAAGTATAGACCGGAGGTGGACAACCGGAAGTCGGGTTGAGACTGGAAGCGGATACCCGGAAGTCAATTATAGACCGGAAAAGGCGCTTAATGCTAACGCATTTCTCTCGCATTCCACAAGCGCAATGGGGCAGTGTACCGCCATAACGGCGGAGAATGACCCACCACATCATCATCCTATTTATGTGTGTGTGTGTCTCGCATTTACCGCTAAATCGCCACTGATTCTTTTTTTTTTTCTTTTTCTTGTTGTTGTTATAGACGTGACGATGCCCACTCGCGTTTGGCCAGCAACGGCAAGCCTATCTCAACATTACCGCCCCCTCTATTTTAAGAAATACAGTGTTTATCAACATTCACAAAACCTCTCCGGATGCGCAATTTAATTTTGTTGACCGAGCAGTCGAGCGCAGTACGTGCGGCACAACCCATAACGTGGAACATAAAACTAAAATGTAAGCTAACTGGCGTATACTTCACGTTGCCAACATATCTTTGAGCTTGGGGGAGAAAGGCAAAACACAAAACGAACAGCACGAGACAAGCCTTGTCTCGTGTTGTTAGTTTTGTGTTTGTCTTTGATTTATTTTTTTAAAAGAAAAAGAAAAATCTTTCCCTCAAGGTCAGGTACATGTTACCAACGTCAACCAATAACGTTTGCGAAGAAGGGATTACGTGAAAGAATGAATACAATGTACGCCGAACATATTGACTTGTGTCAGAAAGGACGAACAGTCGACGGAAGACTGAGAAGGGATAGGGTGCCGATTAGCGCACGACTCGTCTTCTTTCTAATTAAGCTAATTGGATATTGTTACGCCAATAGGCAACCTTCGACAATGGTACCAGGACAGGATTACATGCGTCCCTTTGCTCACGCTTTGTTCATATGAGTGGGTTCGCCAAAGCCGACTGAGCATCAAGAGAAAGAGTGCGTCTTCAATCAGGACTTATGGCGAATTCCATCGGTAGAACTGGGTCAAAGTTTTGCTCCGAGAAGGTGCAAAAATTGCTCCATCGGAAGGACCAAGTCATGCGTGGAGTTTTCTATTGAATGAGTAGCAACAAAACCTTCGCTCCAAGGGACAATGTTTTTTGACCCGCCAATTCGCATGGGGCAAAACCAGAAAAAACGGGACGGGGCAGATAAGATATGACAAATGAGGGGGCAATGTCCGAGTTTTTTTTCTCGGGTTTCTATTACCGGCAGCGCCAAAGTTATTACACCACAAACAAACGTGTGCTAGAATCCATAGCGAGGCGTGATTCCGAGGAATTCGGAGTGGTTACGTAGTTATGTACACAGCATGGTCAATGCAATCCAAGAAAAGTGACTCGGATTGCAGCGCCGAGCACTGTGCGAGAAGCGCTTTGCTCCTGCTGAGGGCACATAACATTTTATTGAAGAGGAAAACCCGCTTTACAGCGCCGGGGGTGGGAAATTGACCCATACCCGTCGTCGAGCAATATTTGCTTTCTGAATTCTCTATAGGAACGACATGGTTGTTGCTCGACGCATGCAAAAATAAAGTACGTTTTATTTTTTTTTTGTTTTTTTACAGGGGCTGGGCGAGGGTTGACGACTAAATATGACATGCAGCAAATAAGAAAGTAAAAAAAAAAGAAAATGAACAGAGCCCGATTGCTCATGCGTGCGTGAGGTTACTATCCGAGCCCGCTAATACCGCTGTCATACCCACGTTTCAAAGGTCCTAGAAATGAATGACGACCGAACTGAATGGCGGTAATCGAACGCTGATACACGGAGACTTCGAATTACCCTTCGCTCCGATGGTCCTCGACTCAATGGAGGTCCGTGAAACGCCACTGAAGCTGTCAAAGACCCTCGAAAACTGTCGCTGGCAGCCTCGTGATCAGAGTACAAGGAAGCGTAAAGCAAAAACGCAAGATAAACCTAGAACAGGTGCGTAATGTAAAACCCCGAGACTAGGGAAACACGAAGGGGCACAGACAAGACTTCGTGTTGTGTCTGTCCCTTCGTGTTCCCTAGTCTCGGGGTTTTACGTTATGCATAAACTTCACCAGCTCGCTTGCTTCTTAGCCATCTTTTCATTTACGACAGTTGCTATGGAAAGTTCTAAAACTTTAGTACAAGTATAAAAGTTCTTACATATGTTACAAGTCAAGCGCATGCATAAAGTTACCTGTCTAATTTCGACATCAAACACCGGCATGGTGTCGGCACCACGCACTCCTACAAACATGCGTATTAAATTCGTTGTTACGCGTAATGACCAAGTCGAACACTCGCAAAATTCCACAATCGTTTTTGTCTCATATTTTCTGTCAGAATAGACGGCTTTTGTCTACTAAAACTGATCCAGGCGGACGCACGTACACTATAAAAAAATAGGAGAAACTTTACTCCTTTTGGGGACTAAATACATTGCCACAAAAAATAGTCCCTTTCGGGAGTACATGAATGTCACAGACTGGAGACTGCATTTCACGCTTTGTCCTAGGAATCCCAGGTTCGTAGTAATTCGTGTGCATGCATGGAGGTGCTTTGAATGAAACCGTCAACCTTGATATACCGAGTGATGTAAAATCTTGCGACATGCAAAGGTCACAATTTCCCGAGAAAGAACCTTTAACTATTTCTTCCTCTGTGTGGGTGGAAAATTGCTAAGTTGGCTGAGTTATACAGCCTTATGCCATCAAATTAACCAAGAGCACACATTTACGTAGACTGTTGCATTCGGAAGTCCATTTGCGAAGTTCGGGGACAATTTGCAGTCCTGGGGAGTAAATGTCGGGTTTAGGGAACTAAAATGGGTAGTAATTGCAGTCTAGGGGACTAGAAGTTCGAAATTACTCCCCATTTTATTCCTTTTTTTTTCTTGGAGTGTAGCGCTATCCGGTGTGCAACGCGTTAACCTCTCAAGGAGCATTGGATTGGCCAGTGTAGCAGCGGGATGTAGTGTAGCAACGTTCGATGGCCATTGCCTTCAATGATCCTTCAAATAGCCGTGTGGCAGCAGTATTAACATGATGACTTCTACTGCCTCTTATGTTAAAGGAGAATTTATTAAACTCAAGAACGGAGTATGTTGTTTGATATGGCTTCTGCTGATCTAGGAAGGGAGTTGCCTCAGGACAGAAGCCGCCGATATTTCGAACAGAGACTGTTCTTCTTCTGGGCACCGTCCTCATCATTGGCATGGTATATAAAGGGTTAGGTGTGACGTGTTTAAAGGTTCATGCGAATTGTGGGTCAACAGCCCGGAGGGAAGAAAGGTCCGTACGGGTTCTTACGGCGGGAGTGAATGGCTGCTTTGTTAGAGTGTGGAGGGGATTATGTGAACGTAGTGATCTAGGCTACAGACCGGTTGCAGAAGAATGGAAGGTTCACGAACACGTGGACGAAACGGGACAACAGGCAAGAATTCGCAAGCATAGCGAAAGATAAGGAGGTTAGTGGTTACGTGGGTTACGTAGTGGTTACGTGGGGGGCTTGCGAATTCTTGCCTGTTGTCCCGTTTCGTCCACGTGTTCGTGAACCTTCCATTCTTCTGCAACCGGTCTGTAGCCTAGATCACTACGTTCACATAATCCCCTCCACACTCTAACAAAGCAGCCATTCACTCCCGCCGTAAGAACCCGTACGGACCTTTCTTCCCTCCGGGCTGTTGACCCACAATTCGCATGAACCTTTAAACACGTCACACCTAACCCTTTAAATACCATGCCAATGATGAGGACGGTGCCCAGAAGAAGAACAGTCTCTGTTCGAAATATCGGCGGCTTCTGTCCTGAGGCAACTCCCTTCCTACATCTCTACCGGTTCGCTGGATTTCTACCCATCTACGTTCTGCTGATCTAGTTTGTTAATATGCTTCTGCTGCAAGCAGAAACGTTATGCTCGTCTGGCCTGAATCACGAAACAGCAAAAATAGACCCAAATAGGTCAGATCAGATAAAAAAAAAAAAAGAAGCTCAAACAGGATATTCTTTGTAACCTTATCAGTACCAATAGTTCGTTTACTTCCATGCGGTTCTTTGTGCTTCAACTGGCAGCGCGTTCGCCTTGTGCCGTGTCAGGCAGGCAAGCACCACCATCCAGCAGCGTTTCTGCCTACTGATGCCGAGGCAGCGGAGTTCAAATCTGGCCAAGGACGCAGGCACTTCGCCGACATATTTTAAATTGGCCGGTGCTCCGCGAGGAAAGTTAAACGCAATGAAGTTTCAGGTCGGCGAAATCAGTCCACCGACCGACAACTATCGCTTCCCTTGTGATCACAAATTCCTCGCGACGTATATGTCACGAATGATTATTATATCATAAATACGAATGATCACCGCTTCCGTTCGTGCCAAAGGGCATGTGGGAGCAACCCCTATAATCTCTTAACAAGGTTCGCACGTGCAATAGTGTCATCTGATCAAAATATATTTACCACCACCACAACAACGTAGATGGATGGATGATGATGATGATGTGGGATGTTTCCCTGCGTTGAGTGCAGGACCCTACCCCATTCCAAAAAGGTTCACATGAAAGGATGACGACGGAAGGAAATCCCTACAGTTCTTGAAGGAGGCCGGTGGCCCTCAGAAAGGAAAGAAAAGCGTGAAGTGCACGGCACTGATGTGCAGGGTTACTCCATGGGCCGAGAACTTTGCAGATGTTGAATGGCCTCTGATCCAGCATTTCAAGTTGACATTTAAAGGCCCGTCGCTCGCATACGTACTGGCTACAGTATTCTATAATGTGTCGGATTATTGCTGGGAAACCACAAGTTGTACACGCCGTGTTGCTGTGGCTCAGCCTATACCGGAGTGCAGGGGCGAATGCAACGCTAAGTCGTAAGCGACGCACAAGCGACGTAAAGAGGCGAGGGAAACCACCTGGCATTTCAAATAATAGAGTTGGATCAACAGCATACAGAAGCGACCACCGGGTGATGTCATGACGCCATTCCTGATGGCGACGTCAACGCGGACAAGAGGGAGCGTCTATCCCCGTTCGAAAGTATGATGGAGACTGCCGAGCGGCTATGGTGGGCCGCAGTAGCTGCTCGATCCGCTACCTTATTGTCTCTTATCCCAATGTGGCTAGGGACCCATTGGAGGGTCAGCCGGTGGCCCCTGTCCTATAAAACCTTGAGCGTCGTCAAGATGTTCACTACCACCGGAGCCAAGGAGCCACGGATGCCCATGTTGTCTATGCACTGCAGCGCTGCCCGCGAATCTGTGTAAACCACCCAGAGGCAGGGGTGGTGATCCAAAATAGATTTGAGGAATAACAGGATAGCATACAACTCTGCAGAGGTGGCCGGGGTGCTGTGTGATAGGCGGAACCCACGTGAAATTGACTCATCAAATTGACGTCCATCAACTCCAGAGTAGCCTGCTTGAGGACTGGAGCAGGGGTTTGGCTCTTCGGGCCCTTGACCCCCGGGATGTGAGTCGAGATGGATGGTTTCGGCAGTGTCCATGTTTGGTTGGTTGGTTTTAAGGGAAAAAATAAAATGGAGATTTTATCCATGGTGCTACTGAAGAAGCGGTTGGGGCAACAGTGAAGGCAGGTATGTGGCCCGTTATTTCTTGCGCACACAGCGCGATTTTGCTGATATTTACCACGCACGTATCTACTCCTAATTATTATTATTCACATGCACATATATACGTATATCAACATTTTGATCTATTGACCAACGCCTGGTGCACATCACATCTCCCGTAAGACAACGTTTTGCAACGAAATACCAGCATTTTTATATGTACAGGTTAGGTTCTTTGGAATGGGGTAGGGTCCTGCACCCAACGCAGGGAAACATCCCACATCATCATCATTCATTCATCTATGTTGTTGTTGTTGTTGTCTTCGAAAAAGTATCGAAATTTCACAAACAGTTCACCGTGTTCATTAAGCATTTCTTGGAAATCAAACGAAAGTGACGAGTGAATTGTGTATAACGGGAATACCACTTCCGCATTCCAACGCCGGCTTGTCGAGCTTCCGTGAACCTCATGCACCGCAGAAAGCTCATACCACCACCACCACCAATAAAAACAACAGCAACAATAAATGATAGAAAAGCAATGATGACCACCACCATACGAATCAGGAATGTAAGCACAATTCGTGGCTGCGCTACACCTGCTGGAAGCAAAAGTATTAGTGGAATGCTGGTGGCGCTATGAGAGTGTAATAATTTCATTGTTGCTTGCCGCTCGAAGTATTCCTCTTTTAATTAGAGGAGCCAATGCAGGAACAATTTGTGGAATGGTTAATGTTCGCAGCCGTAATCAAGTACGCTTAATTTATGGTGCGCGGGCTGCGAAGCATCTGAAATGTTTTTGCTACAGGAAAGAGGTCTCCTGGAACGCAGGCACCACAATATGTCAGTGTTGATGCATTGTTTTTCGGCGTTAGTCGTGTGACAGGAATATCTTAACGAGATTTACGAACTGGAAACATTCGATGGTTTAAGATACGCACTGGTAACTGACATTCATTTTTGAAACTGACAACAAAGGTAACCCCGTTTTCCTTGGAAATAATTTAAAGGACTTCCCCGTTGGAAACACGTATTTCGCGCAGCACTCAATAAGTGCACACCGAATAACAACAACAACAGATGCTGACGATAAGATGGGGTGTTCCACCGCGGTGGTGCGGTACCCTACCCCATCGCACACTGAACCCAGTATATGCTATGATACATATTTGTGCCATGATACATAGTTATGCAACCTAGAGATAGTGTCCCGCTTTCTAGTATCAATAACGTAATCGGACACTGGCATTCGGGATTAGGGGCACTGGCTCCCCCTACACTGTTAAAACAGAACTTCACCACAATGCACGCTCCTAGCCAACCATCATTCGGAATGACATCATTCTGTGTCCTGATTTGTTCAAAACAGGGGGGAGGCGCCAATCTGGGACAAGATAATCTGTCCCAGATAGGCGCCTCCTGCCATTTTCAACAAATCAATACACAGAATGATATCATTCGGACGGATGGTTGACTACAAGCGTGCTATGTGGTGAAGTTCTGTTTTAACAGTGTACATTTTCGGATACGCAGGACCGATAGTCCTCCGAATTACCCACTTCCGTACAGGACAGCAATATCATGACTTGCAGGTGTCTCCTTCCTACGACGCATAGGCTGGAACATTTCAGTTATTCCGGAGGCGATAACGTGTGGCTATGCCTATTAAGCATCAGTTTTTGAGCTTTGTGTAGATGAATTTATTGCGGGTATTGAAAAAACACAGACCGTGGTTGTTCAACATGTTTCGTTTATACAGAAATGATGCTGGCCAAAAAAATCGCGCCATTTCATCTTTGAAATCTCTATCGTTACACACGTAATGGGGGAGGTTACCGCTCCCAAGCAATGAAGCAACTCACAAGTTATCCTTCATCTGTTGTTGTGTGCTCCATCGTTTGGGTCAATGGACCTCAAGAATGGGTTGGTCCCTGCAGCGTCCTTGGCAAACAGCTTTGTGTTGACAGTAATCAAGCGGCGTAGCTGCAGTTGGCAGGCAGATGTCGAGATGTGGATTCCACCAATCGGCTCTAACGCTTGTGGGCACGTTTCGCCGCGGCGTCAGTGCGAGTATTGGCGGGGATTCCGACATGGTTCGGAACCCATTGAAACTACACAGTGTGGCCCTACACTCTTAAAAATGAACTTCACCGCATAGCACACTCCTCGCCAACCATAATCTCGAATGATATCGTTATCTGCCCTGATTTGTTGAAAACGGTAGGCGTACGCCTTTTTTGTGACAATTATGAACAGCATAAGTGTCACAAAAAAGGCGTACGCCTCCCGTTTTCAACAAATCAGGGCAGATAACGATATCATTCGAGATTATGGTTGGCTAGGAGCGTGCTATGCGGTGAAGTTCATTTTTAAGAGTGTAGTACAGGAGCTCATTGCATATTACACTGTTAAAACAGAACTTCACCACATAGCACGCTCATAGCCAACCATCACTCCGAATGATATCGTCCTGTGTATTCGTTTGTTGAAAATGGGAGGAGGCGCCTATCTGGGACAGATTATCTTGTCCCTGATAGGCGCCTCCCCCCTGTTTTGAACAAATCAGGACACAGAATGATATTATTCGGAATGATGGTTGGCTAGGAGTGTGCTATGTGGTGAAGTTCTGCTTTAACAGTGTACGAGGATCAGGGAATGCAGGTCACAGACTATCTCACACTAAACTTTTTTACACCAATGTTAGTGTAAGAGGGGTGTATTTTGCAATATACATCCAGATCACACTCATATTACACCCCTTCGAGGCTGATGCTCTCATATATGTGTGTGAACTGGGTGCTAATCTACATTGTGTGTGTTTCAAGGGTGTACTAAGGGTGTAATAAGGGTGCAATGCTTTAAGGGTGTTTTGCCGTTTTGTAAAATGTTCAACATTGTCGTAAAATGTTTGTAAATTTTGTAAAATGTTTAACATCTGTTTTGCTCTTAGAAAGGAAATGCCTTTCTAAGTGAGCTTTTGGTTCGTCATCCCATTTATGTGATGTTTAAAATTTGTCCCTAAATTTAAGCGCGTATATCCTTACCCGTATATCAGACCGTATATTGGTCCAATGCGGCACCAGTTCGTAATTGCTATATTGGGGGAACGCAATGTATTACTGTGTGTCATTTTGTGTCACTAGCCATTTTTTCATGCATTACATGTTCATGTTATGCATTTGCTTTGGCTGACATGCATGATACATTGCCCGCCTGAAATGGAGCATTCCATCTCCCGTGTCTACACCATCCTATGCGCCGGCGATATGGATCCTTGAAAGACCCAGTATTCACTCTAACATCCCTGGTCTCCAACGCAAGAAAGACGTCCCCACAGTCGTGGCCCACCACCTCACACTGGAGCACCTCGCCTCAACACACCGACTAACTCGCCATATATACACTGATGGCTCAGTAACCCAAGATAGTTCGAGCGCGGCTTTCTACGTTCCGGATGAAGACCTGGGGCACGGTTTCAAACTCCCCTATACAGTGTCCTCGACAGAAGCCGAACTGTTCAGTATCCTGGCAGCACTGGAGTGCAAGTGACCCACGAACCAAAGCTCGGTGGACGGGCAAAAGCGACGCCATGGTACTGCCCCACTTCATGCCTGCAAGATGCCTGATCACCGCAATCCACCGGTGGACCTTGGCTTCCAAGCTCGCTATGTGCTTCACCCATCAAAGCCTGGCGTCTACCGTAACACATAGGAAGCGATGAAAAGATGCACTCCTCAGCTGTACACCAGCAACTGAAAGAGGAAATGGATGCGTGTTCCTTCTCGTAAACGGGAGTACCACGGACTTTTCAGTCGAGATGTCCATGCCGGCCGTTGCGAGGTAGTGCTCAATGGTGTTCAAAGCGTGTTGCAGGTGCCGCTGGATGGCCGGACGGGATTTGCCGCTGGACCAAATGCAGATGTCATCCGCGTAGATCGAAATTGACAGTTTCTTTCCAATGCAGCGCCGAATACCAGCCATGGCCACGTTAAACAGAATTGGGCTCAATACGTTCCCCTGTGGAACTCCATGGGTCATCGATACATGCTCTGTATCCCCTTGACGGGTGCGAACAAATAGTTACCTGCCATGGAGGAAGTCCTTAATCCATGAGAGAGCTCTGGAGGGTAGGCCAGGCTGGATGTGGGGATGGAGAACGGAGGCATGACTCACGGTGTCGTAAGCGCGTTTAACATCAAGAAACACAGCCACCACTGTCTTCTTACGCGCCTTTTCTTCTTCCACCGACGTAATGAAGTCAAGAACAGAGTCCATAAAGACCTGTGCTGGCGGAATCCTTTTCCTACATTTCCTGCGGGAAGAAGGAGTGCCTCTCGAGTCACCACTCGATTCTGTGGAGGATCATGCGCTCCAACAACTTGCCAAGGCAGCTAGTCAAGCTCACTGGCCTGAAAGAAGAGAGCTGAGATGGCGATTTTCCCGGCTTCAGTAGTGGGACAACCCGCGCATGCTTCCAGCCCCCCCCCCCCCCCCCCGTCAGGTACTTTCCCGGTTCTCCAGGACGTGTTAAATACCTCGAGCAGGCACTTCTGGCATCGAAAATGACACTCGAGCGTGTGATGCGTGATTGTCGAGCAGGCAAGGTGAAAAAAAATCTATGGTAAAAACTTTGGCGAAGCGACGACGATGTTCGAGTGGCTCGAGGTTGAGACTTAGTTTTAACGCGGAAACACAGGTAGTGAATGAGTAATCATTGACAACGAAGCGGGCAGCGCGATTTTGAATGGCTTCGATGGCATCACAGAGATAGTTTTGGGGAGGGTCCCATATTTCGGATGCGCATTCAAGCTTGCTTCGTACCAGAGTGGTGAAAGTTAGAAGCTTGAGATGGACAGGTACCGATCTTAGAGTGCGTCTGACAAAGCCCAAGGAACGAGAAGCATTGGTCACAATGTGATTAATGTGTTCGTTCCAAGTTAAGTTGGAAGAGAGGTGAACGCCAACATATTTGTAGGAATCTGCTCTGGTTAATACTAAATCGCTAATTGTGTAGCAGAAGGGAGAGAGATATGAGGCACGTCGGGGCGAGAAAATGTCACGATGCAGCACTTAAGTATATTCAGGGGCATTCGCCACTCATCACACCAGCATTGAATTAGGGCAAGGTCGGTTTGTAAGGATAGTTGGTCAGTAGGAGAGTTGATTTGCCTGTATACAACGCAACCATGGGCGAATATTCTGATAGTGAAAGATATGCCTGAAGGAAGGTCATTAACATATATGAAGAATAGAAGGGCACCAAGAACTGAGCACTGAGGGACTCCCGAAAGGACAGGGACGGTTGAAGATATGCGGTTATAACATGAGACTGCGAACGAGCGCTTATAAAGAAATTGAGTTAGCCAACGGACGACAGTCTTGGTTGGAGGTCAGGACGACAGGTCGAGGTTCAGGAGAGAGATTTTGTACATAAGCTTCGGGTGAGGCACCATGTCAAAGGCTTTGCGGAAATCTAAGAGGATGGCGTCGATCTGATGCTTGTTGTCAGCGTGGAAAAATATGTCATGAACGAAACAAGCTAGTTGAGTTTCACAAGAATAGTATTTTTAGAAACCATGCTGCAGCGGGTAGAAAAACTCTTTTTTCCTCAAGGAATTTGACTAAGTTTGAGAAGATTATGTGTTCAAGAATTTTGCATGCGATACAAGTTATAGAAATGAGGCGATAGTTATTAACATATACGTACACATTAACTCATACACATTAACATACGCATTTGCCGTGCGCACGTGAGCCCGCGGTCACTTATATAAAAAAAATGCATGCATTTCATACATTAGCAACACTATACACGGCTGCACTGATGCTTGAAATATTTAAAATTAGAGAAGATATCAATATCAGGACAGTCAATGGCATTAAAGGACAATTATATACGGGATGTTGGAATCACGGGATGTGTTTTATGGGGATAAAATAAGAAGGAATGATGCAACCGTGACGAGTCACGAAAGCAAATGATGTACACTTGATGTGGGCAGCTATGGATAGTCATTACTTATTTGTAGAGATGGGACGAATCGAGGATTTCTCGAATCCAAGTCCGAATTCAAGGAAGGTTCCGCGAATCCACGAATTTTACGAATCTCGAATCTATCGAATCCTCCTCTTCGAAAGAGTTGAAAACGCCAGGGAGAAAACTCTTCTACTGAAAAGTGTTTTGAAGCAGAATTTGATATACATATTTGTTTAATAAAAAAAACAATTTCGGGAGAAGATATATCCATCATATTCTTCTTCTTCCTATAAGCGTAACTTATTTAGCATGGTGTTCATCGACTACAGGAAATACGTAAACTCAGGAGTCTGAATTACCTCCATAAAACTTAGAAGACAATCAAAGCAGAAGCGTGTTACTTTTAAACTTCTAATATCGGAGCTTTCTGTTGTGGTTTTGGCGCGTCCCGGGGGGCCGCCGGCCAAGCAGGCTTGGAGGCGCCGATTTTAAAAAGAAATAAACAAACGTGGTTTGTGGATTCGAAAGATTCGATTCACTGTTTTGGCCAATAGGATTCGGATCCGCCAATCTCGAAACCATCCCTAGGGTTCGAGGATTCGCGGATTCCGTTGGCACGCCCCTATATATTTGTTGTTGTTATGGATTACCGGATTACCTCTCCGGCGACAAGACGCTCGTATAGCTGAGCAAATATAACCGACGCAATCAGTTTAGGAAATCCTTGGTTCTTACAGTGTGCACTTTACCGGCAATGGAGACGTGAAGAATAGAACCGCTCTATCACGGCTCTTTACTTAGGAGTGCGTGCAGTGCACCGATTGCTCAGGTGCGAGTACGTACTACTGACCGAGCCCAGGGGAGTCTCGCGTTTATAATGCTATTTGTGTATTCGCCGACGAGGACAAATTTCTATGACACGCGTGTATGAACTATGAAGTCAAGAAAACTTCGAGAAATCTTTCGTTAGCGCAGAGTCGCATTGTACGTCTCAGAACTGCGCGAAACCCACACAAGTTGCGTGTACAGTAAAATGCACTGCTAGGCATTTTAAACGTTGGTTTAAACGAGTGGTTACAACATAAAAGCAACTGAGTGCTCTATTTTTCGGGTTGAATATTCAATTGAACTGGGTGAACTGCTCCGGGGACTTACCAGTGAAGCCGGTCAATGTTGAGTAGCGTTTAACGCGCGAAAATTACGTTTGTATTTTACTTGAGACGTGGCAAGGAACCGACACTGGTAAGAGGCCCACGAGGAAGTGGTTTCTTGCCAAGTCCGTACCCTTTAAGGGTCGATAAATGACATAAACTGAAAGCACGCAGTAGAAGAGGAGACGATCGCAGGATACTGGTGAACTGCCTTGAACATAGTGTGCGCGTCAGAGAGAACCGCTCTTCACTGGCGAATTCATGTCCACATTAGGTATTCAACAAAATGAAACCGTAAGTGATGCTATACACTGCGAACAGAACACCATACTTTCCTCCATGATGACGACGTCTGCACTTCAGCGCTGTTTCGTTTAAGCTCCAAAGCAGATTTATGCAGACTGGCGCGTTAGAACAGCACGTTGTCGAAACGATGGGCAATGAATCTCAAAGAATCGCTTCCGTATTCACAATATCTTTCTTCGGTGCAAAAAAGTTGCAGCTTTTTATATTGCTGAAGTTTGGCGTCAGCACCTTTCGGTTGTGATCCCATTCACGCGGAAACGCATGAGCGCCTTTCCCCCTTTCGCTTGGCAGTAATGCACTCATCCAAGTCAAGTGCCATAAATCCGTCACTGTTATCTTGGACGCCAACCTCTCGTGGAACGCCCGTATCAGGTATACCTGGAAGCGAAGTTCAACGCTGGGCCAACGTCATTTCCCACTTCGCTTACGGTGCATGGGGGATTGATCACAAATCACTCCTATCGATTCATGGAGCATTAGTTCGCGGAACCATTCTCTACAGCCTATAGGTTTTATCCGTCATCTCATGAACTTCTCAACAGAGTTTGCCGTATGTTTGGCAGAAGCTTGAGGATCTGCCTTGGAGTACCGGCGCCGCTGAAACGCGCATGATGGTGTCAGAGGCCCGAGAGCTGCCAGTAGAGGTCTTACGTCTCAGGGAAACTATTCGCCATTATCTACGCCTCGTCGCTGAACATTACCGTCACCCGTTCATCTCGAAACAAAAAAAAAAAAGAAAGAAAAAAAAAGGCGGGGGTAGAGAAACTTTTCTTGCTACATCTCTAGCTAGGCCGTAAAGCCGTTGGTACCGATCTTCGTTGGCAGATCCTTCGTCCCGAGTATCCCTCCATGGGCATTTTCCATGCGTTCGATCTCCGCTACCGTTCCTCGGCTCAAGAACAAGAAGGATCACGTTGCAGCACCAGTGTTGTAACAACTTGGACTAGACATGATGCAGTGGCGATACCCTACGCAGACTGCACACACAGATGGGTCCACCAACCTCCACTGCTCCACTGATGCCTTTACTATTCCGGCTGCGTCATCGTGCCGCGGATACCGTCTCTCGCACCGCACATCCTCCAAGTCTGCAGAGTTGCATGCATTTTGTTCTCTTTTAAGCACATTCCAACTGCCGATATCAGCAGCTGGGTGATATACTGTGACTCCAAGGCATCCCTTCAGTGTACAGCGAGCATGGGTATCCGTGTATCGCTGGCGCCAGTGGTTGTGGCAATACTTCGGGAGCTACGCCGCCTTGAGTTGAGCGGGCACTCTGTCTACTTCCAGTGGGTTCCTCCACACTGCGGCATCCGCGGGAATGAAGAGGCTGACGGCGAGTTATGTTTATTAAAAAAAGAAAGGGAGGCAAGGTTAGTCAGGCGTAGGCCGACTCACTATTCCTTTAAAAAAACTCACCCAAAAAAATGGGGGGGGGGGGCTGCGGCAGCTGCATCCCAGATCAAGCATGCGGATTATTCTCCCAAAGGGGTCAGCCGAACCTTTCTCAATGATGTGGTGAGGCCCCTCGCACATGCAAAATAGCCTCGTGAGGTTGCGTCGAACGTTGCATGCTTCTGTGGCGTTTACGACTCAATGTCGCCTTCACCACTGTCTTCCGGGATAAGCTGAGCTACAGTAACACGGCACTGTGCCCAGCTTGCCACACCCCAGCTACGATTCCCCATATCATCGAGGACTCTGACCGGTACACGTGTGAACGCCGCGTGTTTCGATGCCAACCCGAGCTCAATGACCACAGACTATTCAGCTTTTCCGAAGTACTTAGCCCATGGAGCTCCCCTGCGCATCAGTGCTGGGCTCTTCGCTCCCTTTTTGCTTTCGTAAAGCCACTGGCCTCCTCGAAGGGCTCTAAACAGAACTCCGACGACCTGTCTTCGCCTTGGCGCTCACCATTAATTCGTCCTCTCATATTAACCGCTCTGAAATGGGGTAGAGTCCTATGGCTACCACGTGGAACCACGTCAGCATCAGTTGTCTATCATTTATTGTTGTTGAATAGAATATTTGTTGTTGTATATTTATTGTTGTTATCTGTTTTTGCTGTTGGAGTTTTCATCTCAACCCCACCAATCTGGTTTCTGGCATCGGCAGTCAACAGAAGAGACGTTGTAACAAGGGTTACTGGTATTGTTCTCATTATCAGCACAAGTTGTTCGTGCTATCAACCAGCCCGTCGCCATCAATTGCCCCCACATACATCCCGTAACCTACACTCTAAGAAAAAAATGGTGTGAAATGGTGGTAACTTCCACAGTTACCACCTAGGTCAACATAGCGTCTGATAAAGGGTGGTCGAAGTAGCTTGCCGTTGTTGGATGCACTCAAGTGGGCATTGTCACGACTATAGCCCAAAAAAAAGAGGGGGAGAAGAGGGGTACGCCCCCCCCCCCCCCCCGCTCACCGAAGCGGCAATCAGTGGCAATGGCTGGCGGGCAACCTGCTATGCGGTAAAGTTCTGTTTTGGGAGTGAGGTAGGTAGAATTTTGCAACCTTTGAATATTGCACACTTAGAATATGCACAACGTATGCGAGAATTACCTTACCTCCTATATTACATCCTCCTTACATTACCTCCTAAAACGTGTAACTACTCCACTCTTTTTTATAAGAGTGTACGCCTTTGAAAGAAGAACAAGCTGCTGCTGCTGCTTCAGAAATCCAGTAGACACATTAGGATCCATCTCAGTCAGCAGTCATCGCCCCGAAGCGCGTCATTTTCGTCCTTATGGTGACCACGTAAGGCAGTTTCTGTGGTACACAGTGCGTTTTGTCTGAACGAAATAAAAGTAATGAGGAGATGTCAATAAAACGCCCCTAACCTCATTGCACTTTTTTTGGTTTCGCTTGCACCCCGCGAAGATTTCCAGCTGATGTGACTCTTCCGCGTAATGTTTATTTCATGACGCGCCGGAAGCAACTGCTCTGGCTTCGTTGCCCCCTGTCCCTCCTGAATAGAGTTGCACCAGACAGGTGAAGCTTTCCCTGGCAATGAATCAGGGAAAAGAATGGTCTTTCAGTAAGCCTATTTCTCGTGGAAATTGCGAAAGAGCTACCAGCTTTTTTTGCTGACTTTCCGTTTCAGGTCTATGCTATTTATAGGAGCCTCAGTGTCTGTGCACTTTTGATGCAGTACTGTCTAATACGAACTCGGTGTTATAGCAATCCGTAAAGAATCGCAGAAATATAAACAGAATTTTGGAAAGGTTGCTGTAAGTAAACAGGGTGCCTTGTATTGGATGCGCAACCTGGTGGATACGAAAGGATCAGATAATATTGCACCCAACCTCTACGCACAGGACGTGCGCGATATGGTGGCCCACTCGACGAATAGTATAGCGCTATTTATTGTAATATAAAAATTACGTTTTTCTAACGTTTGCATACTAATAAATACTTGCATAAGAAAACGAAGAAGATGATGATAATAATAATCCTATATAATATAATAATAATAATTGGGAGTAGATTTACACGGAAGGTAAAAACAAATAATAACGTTTGAGGTGTTACAAAAAAAAAGAAAAAAAAACTGTTGGTGGTAGTAGTGTTCGTGGAAACAGCTTGTTGTTGTTGGCTTCACAGCAGCGGGCCATGGTCACAACTGTAGCTGTAGATGATGGTGAACTGGTGATAAGATGATGGAGTAAAGCAGGCAGGCTGTTGATTGTTCACGTGCTACATCAGTTAACACCCAATCCAAAATTGTGTCCCCAACAGCTCAACCAGCGTGTAGCAGAGTACGTATATGCTGAGGGGATAATACAGTGCAAATAATGTTGTGAATGTCGTGAGAGCAATCACTATTCCCGCAACTGGAAGAAAGCAAACTGCGAAAAGCATTTTACAAAGCTCTTCTCCTCTCTTTTGTATGTTTGTTTGTTTAGTATGGGTTGTGGGAGAAGTTAGCCAAGGCAGGGCTGGCTCGCAGCTCTTCTGACGCCATAGAAGCACGGCCGAGTTGAAGTTCTGTGCTGGGGTGTGTGAGGTACGAGCGCAATCAATGCTTGGCATTCTCAGCGCTGTGCTTGTGGGCGAGATGGAACTCAATAGCCGGAGCTATGTGGTGGAAGCTGCCAATATTACCGGAAAGGATATGCCCCCTCTGAGGAGAGACTCCTCTTTATAGACGATGAGATTATTCTGAGGAGAAGAAAGGGGAAAGTAATAACTGCATGGAAAAAGTGTTCGCAATTGCGCCTCGAGTGCACGCTGGTTCAAAGTTGGCGAGTAAGGTGTTGGAGTGTGCAAGGGTAGAGCAAAAAGGGAATGGAGCACTTACGTGAAGTTCGCGGGGCACCAAAAGAGGTTGGAAATGACAAACGCTGTGTGGTATATACAGGGTGCCTTAGTTAAATCCCCGGGCTAAATAATTCGCGAACGGGTGCACCAATCGAAGAACTTTCTTTTTTACAAGTATCTGTCCGATACCACCTACAGGCTGCGCACCCTGTGAATGAGTGGGAGGCGCTCATTATTTAGATAAAAATTCATAGTAGATAGAGTTTCATAAGAAACATAACTTCTAAAGCAGGGTGCCGTCGGCATTAGAATGGGTACTACCCCTTTTGGGACCTTCGGTGGACACCTTTTAGAGGAAAATCTGCCACCGAAGCGGGTCATTTGTTGCACTAATTAATTGGTTTCGGTTTACATATTTTTGTCGCGTCTGGTCGTGGTGAAACGCAATAGGACGCTCTTCCACTCTCTTATCCAACAATGAATTACGTGTTCTTGAACTCACTTCGCAACGGGGAGTGTTAAAGAAAAGGTAACAGCGTCAGACAGGCTACGCCAGTCCCCACCCGGCTTATCTGACTGATATGCGCCCTTTCTCTGTTATGATCGCACGGACGAAACACCCCAAGCAGCACAATGTACTGACAGTCGAGTGCAATAGGGGTGGACGGGTAGGTGGAAGTCCTTGAACAGACTTTTGAAACTAAAGAACATTGATAAGACACATACTGGCCACCTCTATTGCACTCGACTTTCGGTACATTGTGCTGCTTGGGACAGTTAATCACAAAATACCTTGATATCACATGCTTTTCATTTTTTTCTTTAGCACTCCCCATGCGAAGTAAGCTCAAGAACACGCAATTCATTGGTGGATAAGGTAGTGGAAGAGCGTCCTTTTGCGCTTGACCGCGACCAGCCGCTACCAAAATTTGTAAGCCGAAACTAACAAATGACCCGTTTCGGTGGCAGATTTTTCTTGAAAGGGTGTCCACCGAAGGTCTGAAAAGGGGTAGTATCCATTTTAATATCGACGGCGCCCTGCTTTAGAAGTCATGTTTTTCACGAAACTCATTTGAATTGTTATTTAAATAACGAGCCCCTCGCACTCATTCACACGGTGCGCGGCTTGTAGGTGGTATCGAAAAGGTACTTGTAAAAAAGAAAGTGCTTCGATTGGTGCAGCCATTCGCGAATTATTTAGCCCGAGGATTTAACTGAGACACCCGGTATAACGTCATTCTCGTTCGCATTGGTGCTACGCGCTTCACTGTCTTGTGTCTTCTATGAATTCGTGGCATGGGTTCACAACCTCAGCAATAGCGAAGGCAATATGGCGGTGAGCACACTGCCCGGAATAATACCGGCCTTGCTGGAGTTCGATCTCGTTCACGTTGATTAGCGTCAGAAACGAGAGGAAGTTGGTAATGTGCGTGCCTTCCGGCAACTGAATTATTTCTGAACACACCGAACGATAGCGCCTGTTTAAGTGGCCCATAATAATCCCAAGAGTTCATATCTATTAAATATTTGCGCAGATTAGAAGAAACGGCTGAGGAACATCGGATCAGTTCAAACTTCAGCACCTTTCACAATGCGATGGATGCGGAACTTTTAAGAAGGTTTCCTATCTCGGTGGAAAATCGGATTAAAATATTAGCATCCATGAGCACCCATTTCTAAAACACGAGAACTCGTACAGAAATCTCCGTGTGACTATAACGTACTTGAAATTATGCAAGGCTGACGATTGCACTCTGTGCTGGCATATCAGGTCTGAAGGAACATTGCTAAATATTTCTACTCACCTTGCTAAAATGTTGGGGGGTCATGACGTTCTGTAGAACTTGTCCGACACTCGTTTGCTATGGTGTGATTTCAAGGTGAGTCAGCCAGGATGGTCCGGTCGACCTCTCAGATTTTTTTCTTTCCAATATATATTGAACCTTAGTGCTTAGGAAGAACATTGGCGGATGAAATATCTGAAAATATCTTATAGTTGTTTAGAAAACAATAATCTTCAACACTGACCATTTCCAGCACTGGGCTTCCTCGCCAATTTCACACCTCCTATCTTCGTAACCATTAAGGCCATACAATTCATTTTTTTAATACTTATTGCCTATGTGCTGCAGTTCTGTTTGCTCTATCTTTGAGGCTCTAGGTCCTGCAGGTGTCCACATAAGAGATCGCAAAGTCGCCTCACAAGTCGATCAAAAAATCGCACTTGTTCTGCGCTTAACTAGTTTTCTGCAAATACCAGAAGGTTAACATGGGTGACATCATTCTGTTCTTCTTTAAACGATCTTTCCATTCATATAAAATAGATTGTTGGAATATCACGGACGTACTACCTAACGCGCGCTCAGTGAGGGTTGGTAAGGCAAAAATGCGCAACTTCGGTTGCGCATTTTTCATATTCGTCCACTCGTGACGTGTTTCATATTTCTCACACATGTTGTAATCATAACAAGCTCACATAGCATAGTGAAAAAAATTACTTCACAAATGTCTGAAGTCCATTTTCGGGCTTTCCGCGCACACCTGCCGTGACTGGTTCGTGACGGGTGCAGCGAGGGCGGACAGCGGAGTTTCGTCCCTTCGTGGCTTCATATTACATTTCAGATAGTCAAGTTCTGGTTTATAAGGTTTATTACGAAACAAAGTTCAAATATCAATCTGTAAAGACAGGAGTTACATCGCTCGGCATGAACGTTGGCCACACGCGCAAAACACAAATTGAAGGCACGTACGGTCCTTAATCGATGGCAATCAGAAAAGGGGACAAAGTCTAACAGTGGAAGGCTACTTTCCTCCATGCACCGTTCGAAGTTTTTGCCTTGTATACTTCACGAACATCATTACATTGTCATCCTGCTTTCCCCGCACATGTAAGGACTGTACTCGAGGAACCCGCTGGAAGTGTTCCTATTCTCGTTTTTTGGTTGTACGATAGTTTGCGAGTGCGTGCGCCGGCAGATGAAGCATCTGAATATTGGGCAGCGTCGCATTTCTAATTATCTTATTTGCGGTAGGAACAACTTATTTATTTACACACGGTAAACAAGACTTTCGTGCACGAGACTGCACTTCTTCAGGTTACCTGTGTCAGTACAGTGTCAGTACCTGTGTTAGTGCAGTCTCGTGCACGAAATTCTTGTTTACCATGTGTAAATAAATAAGTTGTTCCTACCGTTTAATATCACTCTTTGATCTTCGCACCACCGGCAACTTGACATCGCCTATTTTTTCTGCCTTCGTATCTATCTTGTTTACCGTACATCTCAGGTTGTACACTATGGCATTGTGCTTAACTACGCCACCGACACCATCGCATCCACTCTTCCCGCGTCCTGTTGCAGTAAACACCCACTTTCCTACTTGGTAGCTTTTGCTTCGTATAGTTTTTACCACTGTATAGTGCTTACCGCCGTAGTCCGCACAGAACACACAGTCTGCGCTATGACCTCTGCTCATTGTACGCCCTTACAAAGGAGCACTCAGGTGTTTGTGTTCTCACACACAGCAGGAATATAATGTGTTCTGCCTTGAACGAAGTGGCATGAAGACAACAGGACCCGACGCAAAGAGGCACTTTCTCCACTTCTGTCGATCGCCTCTCCAATAACTAGAGTCACTCTACCAATAACAAAACTCGGAGAGCGGATTATGTTTCACTACTTTATGATACATAATCTCCACCACTCTGCGCTGCTTCTTAGTTCGCGCCTTGTGTATCACCTTCGTCAAATTACGGCGCCATAATACGCTACCGCAACTTCGACACCGCACTATTCATGTAGCTGTGATATGGTTACTTTTGAGTGTCGACAACGGAACCTCGGCCATTTCTGAAGTGATTTTTTTTTTTCACTACGCTATGCGAGCTTGTCATGAACAATGTGTGTGGGCAAGCTTACGCTTGTTCCATCCTACAGTTGGCAATACGATGAACAATGTGTGTGAGGAATATGAAACACGTCACAAGTGGGCGAATATGGAAAAATACGTTACCGAATTTCCGCGTTATTGCCTTACCACCCCTCACTAAACGCGCGTCAGGAAGTATGTCCGAAAATTTCCGACAATCTCTTTTATATGAATGGAAAGAGTGTTTAAAGAAGAACAGAATGATGTCACCCATGTTAACCTTCTGGTATTTGCAGAAAAGGAGTTACGCGCGGAAATTGTGCGATTTTTTGCAAATGAGGCCACTTTGCGATTTTTTTATTCGGACACCTGCAAAACTTAGAACTTCAAAGATAGAGCAAACAGTGCAGCAGCACATAGGAAATAAACGTGGAAAAAATTAACTGCATGGCCTTAATGGTTACGAAGATATGAGGCCTGAAGATTCCGAGGAAGAGGAGTGCTTGAAATGGTCAGTCTTGAAGATTATTTTTTTTAAACAACCATTAGACATTTTCAGCTATTTCTTCCGTCAGTGTACTTCTTAAGCTTCAATATATATTGGAACGAAAAAAATCTGAGCGGTCAACCGGACCACCCAGCCCGACTCTGCTTGAAATCACCCTATGATCGTTCTTCTTCTTCTTCATCTAACTGGATGGTGTCTGGAGCTATGTTGTCTCCCTGGCTATGATCGTCTGTTGTCTTAGCGCTGCATCAAGTGTACGAGTATAGCAAGCACGAGCACGCTAGATGGTCACTACTTCCATCTGCAACGCTTGGCAGTGATCATGAATTCTTTTAAAGAGCATTATTCAGGATGTTTTTAGTCCATTACAGATCGTTTTTAAAACAAGCTGCGAGAGAAGCGCTGATGCCACTTTTGCGGGTGGGTTACGCGACCGCTGGGAAAGAGCATATAACATCTAAACGACTAATTACCTAAAATGCATGAACTAATTATAAAAATTACATGTTTTCGCCAAATAGGGAGGCAGTAAAAATTGGAAGCGACCACTATTATGCACTTTTCGAGCGCAAAAAGAGGGAAAAGAGATTCCCGTCTGACGGCCACGCGTTTCATAGTGATCGAGTTGATACGCTGATCTGTTTGCCAGATATACCGCTTTCCGACCCAGATTTCGGACCCTGTGAAGTCGGCCCAGGACCACCACCGATGCGATGCGATGCGAAGCGATATCGATCCTGCACTCGAGAAGTGCGTGGTTCTGGCTTCCTCTCATTTGCATCGTGGACTCCATCTCATCGTCATCATTTATTGTTGTTGTTATTGTCATTTGCATACCAAATTTCAGCGATTTACATCTCAAAGTATACGTGGTCGTTCCAGGACTTCTGAGAAAGAGGGTGGATTCAAATAATGGCCGCCTCCAATTTTATTGTCTCGCATTTTCGTGAAAACATCGAATTAAAAAGGTGATTAATAAATTTTAGGCAAAAGTTGGCCAGTTCTTACATGTTCTTGGTCAGAATAAGCTAGAATAGACATGCGGATACATCTTACATGCTCTTTCCTACAGCACATCCCCCCGCAAAAACAGAATCAGTGCTACGCTCACAGCTTTAACAAATAAGGAGAAAAAAAACCCTGTACACAATACCTAGAGATAACAGTAATTAGGTCACGAAAAGATAAGAAGAGCACGGTCTATACATGCTAATTCAAGCACTTCCTGTTTTGGAGTAGCCGGCTCCTGTGTTTTGTAGCCAGCCACCATCTCCATATTTTTCTTCTCCTCTGGAAAAGCTCGAGCTTCATCGTGATGTATGCTCCAGGAAGTGATACATGAGACGGAATACTACAAAAGCCATGAGCATTTTTCGCGTACGCCTAAGTAGTTTACGTGTGTCCACGCTCGGGCTATTTATAAAATGTCCATCATCCAGCTAGCCTGTACTTATGCCGTTTTCCCACACATGAAACACCTTTAATTAGCTCGACTTCGCAGGTATGTGCCTGTTCTTAAGCCACTATGCGTGATCGGCAATAAATGATGGTGAAACCGTAGCTCCTCGACATTATTGATAAGCACAAATCACATATGGTGCTTTGTCCCCTAATACCTTCACTGTCGAATAAGGAACGTGTGTGTCAAAGGCGGTAACTTACCGTACTGCCGTGGAAAAATCCCAAACAAGCGGCATGTGGACATGGCGAGATGTAGTCCGGATATACAAGAATACGTTCTCTGCGGGATGTGTTGCGGATCTTGTGAAGGAGGGATTGCCGAGTAAGGAAGCGTCTATGGAGAAGTGGTTCAATGCCGAGATCCGCTTTAAGTTTGGTTACGCTTGAAAGTCGGGAACAGTTAGATGTAATGAATCGTGTGGCGCTGTTCTGGACAGATGTAATTGCTTTAATAAATGGCTTGGTGGGGATCCCACAATGCGGAGTTGTATTCGAGGTTAGGCCTCACAAATGTTAGATAAGATAGACGTTTAATGTGAAGGGGAGCCGCCGAATGTAGCCGAAACTCCTGTTTGCATCCAACACAAGTTTTTCGATGTGGTACGACCAACGCGTGTCTATTTGAAAATGAAGTCCTGGGTACTTATATGGTCGAAACGCATGGCATTATTTTTTTAATGGCAGGACTAAAATCGATAGTTCCTCGCAAGGTAGCATTCTCCGTGTATGCCGACAACGTTGCCCTTTGGACAGTAGGCAAGTCACGACCAGCCATTCAGCGCCGTTTGCAACAAGGCTTCAACAATGTTCATCTCTACCTTACGAGACTTGGAATGGACCTTTCGCCCGAAAAGTGCGTCGAGCTCCCTTTCACTCACAAGGCTATGAGTAATTTCCCTCTTTGGGTGGGTGCAAAGAAGGTCGAGCCTGTGCGTTCCCATCGCTTCCTTTATGTGGTTTTGGACTCGAATCTGCGCTGGGCTCGCCACATTAAGCACCTTAAAACCAAAGTACAGCGATGACTTCCTGCAATTCAACATCTTTCTGGCTTAGGCTGGGGCTATGATCAACGCTCCCTTCTAGGTGTTCAGCTTTGGTTTTGTTTGGCTTTGGTGAGGGCGACTGTGCTTTGCAGCCTTCCAATCTTGCACAGGGTTTCTACAAGATCGTTAAATACCCTTCGGACCCTGTTCGCCCGAAGCCTTCGCCGCTGCCTTGGAGTTTCAAAAATGGCTGAAACACGGCAAGTCCTAGCTGAAGCTGGTCAACTCCCGGTGGAGGTCCTCCTGGAGCGGGAAACGGCTCAACACTTCCTACGTTTGCGTGCGCACGTTCCCCGTCACCCACTCCTCAGGAAAATTCGGTACCGTCCTGAAAGTGATTTCCATCGCGTAGCGCAGAGGACACGCCAGGCTCTCACTGGCTTCACACCTAAGGCCGTCACACCGCCGAACGCCCCCTGGTCTCTGCCTGTTGATCTCTCTGCCTGACCAGAGATCAGGTCCCCCATCAAGTCCTTCGAGCCCATTTTTATGCTCTCGTAGACGCGAAGTTTTCTACTTCTGCCGCCGCATACACCGATGCCGCATCTCGAAATGGCAAGTCCGCGTCGGCATTCGTTATCCCATCTGAAGGCGTAGTTGAAGGACGTCGCCTTTGGCACCATACCTCATCCATAGCTGCGGAACTCCACGCCATACTTTTGTTTCTGCAGCACATCGTTCACTTTACCCCACGGAATTGAGTGGTCTTCACTGACTCAACATCTGCGCTGCAAGCAATTGAAAATTCTGGCATACGAGGCTCCTCCGCACCATTGGTTGTGGATGTGTAAATGACTTACAAACTTGTCTACGAAGTAGGGCACAGGCTGGTTCTCCAATGGGTTCCGGCCCATTGCGGTGTTGCAGGCAATGAACAGGCCGACAGCGCCGCCGAAGCAGCTCTCTGGTCTCGGAGACGGACGCGTATTCCACTGCTGAGAGGAGATCGTCGGTCCATACTTCGACGCCTCGTGACTCCTCTGGCTCCCCGCCAACAAACCGCTGACATTCTACCCCCCGCCATGCTGAGCACAGTTGACCCAGCGCTCGCTTTCCGCATACCGGCACATATCTCTCGTCAAGATGCCGCATTACTTCATCGAACGCGCCTCGACGTGACCTTCGCAGCACAGTGGTGCTACCGCTTGAGACAAGTTGCCGCTCCCCACTGCAGCCACTGCGGTGCTGCTGAAGATCTCGAGCACATTCTTCTCCATTGCCCACACTACCAACCTTCCCGAGCCGTACTCTCCGCATCCCTCAACCAGCTAGACTCCCGCCCCTCTCTCTCACAAAATCGCTTGGTCCCTGGCCACATCCAGCACACCAACGCTCTGCCGTCAAGGCTCTCTTCAACTTTCTGGACACCACAGGACTTCGATCCTTATTGTGAAGGGGCTCATTATCTCATTCCCCGCATCACCTCCAGCAATGGGATAGAGTCTCGCCCCCGCGATGAACAACAACAACAAATAAGTTAATGATAATGAATGGGGAAATTCGCCACTTAAGGTGCGGCCCACTACCCCAAGGCACAATGGGGCAGGATGTGATGTGTCCTGATGATGAGGTGATGAACGATGCTAAATAGGGATAGTCAGTGGAGTCAGTATGACATCAGAACGGTAGGCAAAACCACAGCACACAAAAATACACACACAGCACACAGGTACGCAGGCAGATCATAGGGTAGAGAGGAGACCAGTGTCCCGGAGAAAAATCTTGAAATACTCAAGAACTTGACGATGGTCAGTCTGGTTAGACCCAGGGCCGAGAATGGTTGCGCGATGAAACTCCCCACCCATTATCCCGAAATAAAGTTCTTGTTGGTTGCTCGCATGAAAGTTGTGGGTGATTAAGCCAGTACTGCTGAGGAACAACAACAACAACAAATAAATCGTGAATATGACCCGGGGTGACTGCTGAGGAAGGTTAGTAGCACTGCGCGAAAAAGTTATGATTCTACATTTGCTAACATTAGGAGACATAAGTCATTTGCTACACCACTCAGATGCGTCGTGAAGGTCGTCTTGTAGCAATGCTTGGTCAGTGAATGAAGTTACCTGCCGGTAGAGCAGACAATCGTCAGCGATGGAACTGGCGAACGGAACTGCTGAGCGAAAGTGGTAAGTCTTTAATGTAGATGAGAAATAAGAGAGGCCCTATCACAAATCCCTGGGGTATTCCTGATCACGCGGGCGCAGAATCATATAACGAATTGTCGGCATAGACATCCTGGCGGCAGTTAGTTATGGAACTATACGTATCCGGTTAATGGTAGCGGTCCAGTCTATCGAATGTTAACGAAACCAGTTTGGCCAACAAGTGAGCATGAGGAAGAATGCCGAAAGCCTTTGCAAAATCCTAAACTTCACCATCTATGCGGCCCCTAACATCCCTAGAGTTCTGAATTTAATGCACGAATTCCACAAGCTGTGTTTCGCATGAGTACTCTGTCCTAACGGAATGCTGGAATTAAAAAAGAAAGAGAGAAGGAATTGATAGATTCGAGGTGGCTAACGACGTCCGAATACTCTTCTGGTAGTATACGATGTGCTCAATCAGTATACACAGCACACTAGTAAGTGAAACCGGTCGGTGGTCTAAAGGAACAGCGGCTCCGTTCAGCGGCCCAAAGGAACAGCGGCTTTCTTCCGAATTCTATGCTACGTTTTGGCCTTGCATTCGGGAGTTCCTCTTCGACGTTGTTCGAAGGGCTTTCGAAGGTGCCGACTTCCCGGAGTCGTTTGGTTATGGACATATAGTCTTGCTCCCGAAGACAAGCGGCGACCTTGGTAGTCCCGAACACTGGAGGCCAATAACGCTGCTGAACAGCGATTACAAGATAGTGACTTCCGTATTGACCAATAGAATCCAAAATGCTCTCCCGGCAGTAATCCACCATTCTCAGACTTGTTCAGTGCCAGGCCGCACGATGTACACCGCGCTGTCAGGGCTGAGAGACGCACTGAGCTACGCCACTCCACGTGTACCGGATGGTTGCTTACTTTCACTTGACCAGAAGAAAGCATTCGACCGTGTGGTGCATAGTTACATGTTCGCTGTCCTCAGAGAGTACGGGTTCCCTGGATGGCTCATCAGTGCCATCGCCAAGCTGTACCGCAATCATCGCAGCAGCCTGTACATGATGCAGCAGTTGTCTAGGGAGTTCCCAGTCTCCAGGGGCGTACGGCAGGGCTGCCCACTCTCTCCAGCTCTGTTCACCTTGGCAATTGATCCCCTGTTATGGAACATTGAGACCAACCCGTGCATTCGCGGTTTTCCGCTTCCCAGATCCGGGGAATGGAAGGTCAGTGCGTACGCTGATGACATCACGGTTCTTCTGCGGGATGCAAGCTCTGCGTCTGAGGTCCTTCGAGTCTACGAGTCCTATGCTGCACTTTCTGGTGGGATGCTCAACTTCGCCAAGACCAAGTTGATGCCACTCGGGAGCTTTTCTCCGTATTCATCACTGCCTTTCCAGTTCAGCGCGTCACTAAAAATACTGGGCATTGTGTTCGACTGCCGCGGCCCAAAGGTCGATAACTGGTTCAGGGCGCTGGAGGAGCTCCAGACGAAGTGTGATGCGACACAGGCATTTGACCTGTCGTACTGTGAACGATCGTTCCTCGCACGTACTGTTTTACCGGGACGCTTGTGGCATCTTAGTCACGTTTCTATTGCCCCACGTGCAGTCGTCGTTCGGGTGCACTCTTGCCTCTTGTCATTGTTCTGGAGAAAGCGGAGAGGCCCTGTCCTACGGACCATGCTGGCATTTACGAATTCTAAGGGCGGGATGAGCCTTCCAGATATCGGGCTTATGAATCGGGGCATCGCTCTCAGCACCACGTTGCGAATTGTGCACGCTGAGGAAGACTCGCCGGCGAAAGTGCTGCTCACCTACTGGGTGGAACTCCTCGGGCCAAACCCTGTCAGTGGTTCACGGGCGGTAGCACCATTGGGGTTTCACGCCGCGGTTCATACGTACTACCAACAGCTCTCGCCCCTTGTTCCTGATGGCAGCCTCGTTGCGGCTTCCCCCTCTTCGATGGCTGGTGCGCTGTTGCTGGACTCCGTGTCAGCGAGCGAGAGCCTTCGAGTGCGTGTTGAGCAGGCGTCAAACATAGCATGGACGGTGTTTACATGGCTCCCTGGATTTCTGCGGGACACCATGTGGTCTTTCGCGTGGGGCGTGCAACCCACACGGGACCGCCTGTACTCGTGGCACGTAACAGCGACAGATTTGTGCCCTTACTGCAGTGAACGTGAGACAAACATGCACGTGTTGTTTGCCTGCCGCATTGCTCGCGTCTTTTGGAACCTTGTCCGACGAAGCACGAACATAGTATGCCCAGTGCGCTTTAACCAACGTCACCCACACCGCCTTAGTGTACTTCTCACAGCTTGCGGCGCGGTTGTGCTTTGGGAGGCTCGTTGTAAGGCAGTCGCGCAACGTCGTCGAGATGTGCCCATTTTTTGCTTGGTGCGGAGAGCGCGCATACTGCTCACTACTGAGTTGCAGCGGGAACTGTTCGCTATTGGAGATGACAGGTTTCTTCGTCGATGGCGCTTCCATCCGTCGCTTTCAGCCCGAGGTGGCTGCGTTACGATTACGATCAAGGGCACGCCGCCGTGAACTATATCATATCATTTCATCGATCACCATGTTGTAAATAACCGTTGTACATAATCGTTGCGTCATCCTGCAGCCCCTGAACATGTGACCATACCTGTCTCATACCTGTCTCATTAAATTTTCCTATAACATAGTGCATAACGTGTCCAACAGGGTGTCATAGACGGCACCTGTGCCGTCTCCGGATGTGACCGTCCCTTTAAAGACAGGAATGGCCTTAGCAATTTGCCAGTCATCAGGTATGTCGCCAGTGCGCGGTGACTGGTTGAAAATTTGTGAAGTAATTATACTGCTGATGTATATGATGACAAAAATGTAACACTTGGAAAAATGTCACCCTTCTTGATTGAGAAGGCGGTGCCTTCCCTGTTTAACCGCATCACCGAAATTAGGAAACTGCGATCTGGTGACCCTGTCATCAAGTCTACGTACGTCAGAGGCAGACTGCGAAAACATCCTGAACGCCACAGAAATGCTTGGTGTCCCCATATCCGCTTCCTTGCATAAGATCTTGAATACATGTCGTGGGATGGTAGCTGGGTTGATCGACGTACCAGTAGAAGAGATCCTTGCAAACCTGAAGGAACAGGCAGTAATTGATGTTCGGAAACTGGAGATATGGAGAAACAATGAGTATGTCACCACCAGAAATGTAGTCGACCATCCTTCGTTGCCTAATAAATTGAAAGTTGGATATTTCTCTGCAGACGTCCGTCTGTAAATCCCGAACCCTCTTCGTTGCTTTAAGTGCAATCGTTCGGGCCGACAACTGCGAGCCCCTTCACAGCCACCATGCCATCTCGCACAAATTACCGCCTTGTCTATTGCTGTCAAAGCTGACAGAAACCGGACAGCCAAAAGCAAGTGGACAGCCCTGTCGTTGCTGGCAAAACTTTAACTTTGACACACCTTTTGTTAAGGAGAGAGTAGCAGCTTCTATGACCTCGCTTCATAGGCTCAGCATATGACTTTTACGAATCCCCTTGTCTTCCCCTTTTCTTCTTTCCCTTTTCTTTTCTTTCCCATTTCCTCCTTATTTCGCATCCTTTTTCTTTTCCTTTTCTTTTCTTCCCCATTTTCCTTTTTGGGAATAGCAAGGCGACCTCCGTCTGGCTGACCTTTCCTTTCTTTTTTTCTTAATAAACATACCCCCCCCCCCATGACCGGGTACACATTCACGCGTATCATAACACAAGAAAAACAAACAAAAAAACGAAACAGCGAAACCGAGACCATCGCGAAGTTTACGTCACTTTGCTTAAAACGTAATTATCTGAACAGGCTTTCGCCGCCACATAACGCGTCGCCATTTTCCCCAAACTGACGTTCCCTATAACGTAGCTCTCCGTGCAGTAGACTCTACAACGAGGTAAACAACGACAATTGGTCGTGGCAGACCGCAATTAGGAGCGACGCAGACACGTAAGCAACGCCCTGAAATGAATGAGTTAAAACAACTCAGGGAAAATAGGCGCTGACGCCGGGAATCTGTGTCGCTGAGCCGTCGCTGAGCTGTGTCGCTGAGCCTGCCTCGGCCAATTGTCGTTGTTTACGTCGTACAACGCGGTGTTACGGCGCTTGTGAATCATTGTTAATGATACATGAGTTAAGCGCTTAAATTATGTGTGATAAATAACTCAAGGGCGCGTGGACTTTTTTTCTGTAGCTGGCGTTTTTCAAGCAAAGCCCTTATCGCCTGGGTTATGTTGGTTTCACAGAACGCAAGAGAGAACAAAAATTTTCATTCTCGATTGGCTACTTTTAGAGGGCAACGCGGAATTTCACCTGTGACAGTCGCATTCAATTTTTTGTTTAACTTTTTCATGCGTGCCATTAGGGCACTGCACGGAAATGGCAACTACTGAAGAAGAAAAAAAAGTAAAGGAGCCATGGAAGTAGAACTCTCTTATCTTTAAAGATGACTCACCGTACGCGTAAATCTCGTCCCAATTATTATTATTATTTATCTTCTATTGCCTCACGCCTTTCAGACATGTTTTCCTCGTATGCAGACGCCACTACAGAACTACCTCCAAGAACAGGAAGACCGCGTATGTGAAAACAAGCGTTAAGTCTGCGTAAAAACGAGTCTATGCACGACAAGAAAAACAATATGGGGGACAACGGGCATGCCTGACGGACGCTCCGTGCTATGAGAAACACCATCAGTCGACGGCATCGAAAATTCAGCAGAGCTGTTCTTTGAATCTTATTGCTGCAACCGTATACGCTCGCCCCCTCTAAATGAAAGAAAGCAAAACGTAAATAAACCACGCCCCTTTCTTGTCTACTTTATCTAGTATTCGCAAGGAGAACCTCTCTTACCGCCACCACGCCGGGGTTTAGCGGAAACCGTCTACAGTGTGGATCAGCGCGGGCAATTCGCATGATAAAAGCGATAAAATACCCCGGTGCAGGGAACACAAAAGAAGAGACGAACACGAAGAGCTCTGAAAACATGGACTACCAATCAGCCCGGTTTTTATCCCTTTTTTAACTTATTCTAAATTCGCATTGCATGCTTTACGTTCCGCGTTCCCTCAGCGGTGTAGTGTTTGGTACAAACAAATGTTCTGTGAGAGTTGGTTTCCGTGTCGAACACCTGGTCGGCACAAACCTCTCCATATTTTTCTTTCTTATCCAATCCAATCCAATCCAATCGGTGCCAAACACAATCTTGGTCATAAATCGTGGAAAAAATACGCTTTGACATCATTTGCAGATCGAGCGGGGCGCTTCCATCAAATAGGCATGTGACTAGGCATGTGAACCTGCAAATCATCCGCATAGGCGTGCGTGAGCGTAGTAGAATAAATCGGCGAAACAGGTAATACTGAAATGAAACATATCTTGATGCACCCCATCTTCTCTCCGCGAAAATTTCAGTGCACATTTTAAGCCAGGCGTATTCCAACCTCTAGGAGATCGCCCAGAAAGGAATTTTGCCTTCGAAAATATGCGTCTGCTCTGGTCTATCATTTCCTGATAACGGAAGAGCAAGAAGCCCATTTGTGTATATGTAGCTCTGTTGCTCTGTATAAATTAAAAGTTTCGTTGGTTCCAGTCGTCTGTACTTCTTTTTTTTTTTTCCTTTTCAGTTTGCCTATATGCTCTAAAACTGATAAAGTTTATGAAAAGGCGCAAATAGTTGTGCTCACTTGCGTTGTGTTACCAGAAAATGAATTAAGCTAGAAATTGAGTTTACAATAAGCAGTTATGTGAAATACAGTATTGCTCTACAGCTAGTTACAGTTGCTGAACTGATATATAACGCGTTCTATTGACAATGACTTCTAAGATGTCGAAAAAGATTTATTATTTCAATTGCGACTTTAATCCAAAATCCAAAACCTGAAGAAGTGCAGTCTCGTGCACGAAAGTCTTGTTTACCATGTGTAAATAAATAAGTTGTTCCTACCGTTTTAATATCACTCCAAAATTCAAACTTAGTTCCAAATTTTCTGGGGGTAAAATCTTTGCATGTATGACAAAAATGTCTAGCAAATTATTTTGTCTACATGACACTGTGCGCTTCTCTGTTCAGAATATATTGAATAAAACGTTCGTTACAACATATCTAGCAGCGTTTCTTTCTTTTTTTTTTTTCTTTTACATCGAGGAGTCTCTTACGTTCACAATAGCTATATCCATGCAACAGGAGTACATCTCTTTTACTTGCGGCTTTTAATGTCGAGTGTTTCTTCTGGCTTTGCGGCACGAAGGGTACACTCTTAAAACGGCTACTTCGAGTAGAGGTAAAAAAATGTATATGCGTTTTTACCTCTCAGAGTAAAAGGTACGCTCTGAAGACGATCGCTTCTCACGCTACCTCTGAAAACGGACAGCTCCTGATGTAGAGGTTACATAATGGGTAACGAGTTTAGACGAAACCCTGTGGTGGCCAGAGGTTGCAGGAAGCGCCATGATCACCCGCAGGTGTTACACGATCACAATGTGCTCGATGTAACCCCGCAAACAAACTGTTACTCGTAAATAGGTATAAAGAGAATCCCGCTTATGAGGGTTTTAATGTGCGCTGTGCGATCCGCACACTTCGGAACATCGTGTTTCCATAGAGGACGAAAATCCAACACTGAAGCTTCCAACTAATCTAATAACCGACCGGCCTGATCGACTCTCTCTAAAACCCTGTCAGCGTCGTCAGCATCATCCTCATCACCATCCTCTCATTTTCCCCCAATAGCAATGGGGTAGCATTCTGCTCAATGAGCGGAAGTCATCCCCACATCATCGTCATTATGTATTTCTCTCTCTCTAATCTAATAACAGAAGCTTTCTTGTAGCAGACTGCATTACTTCAGGGTCTTCACGCACCTGAAGAAGGGTAGCCTGCTAGAATTAAGAAGGCTTCAGCGTTGGTTTTTGTCTTTGTGTCTTCCGCGCGGACGTTGACAGGATTCTTCATCTTCTTTGTGCTGTTTTTCTATGTAGAGGAGAAGTAAATCCGAGCTGGCTAACCCTGACACCGGTGATATCGTGGGGTCCCAATGCTGCACTTCTTGGAAGCATCTCAACTGCGCGAAATGATGGTGAAACAGCGAAAATAGAACAAACACGCACACAAAAACTTTGGCACTCCTCGAGAGTATACGATGGGATGCTGCACTTCAGTGCGATAGCAATGTGGCAACGTTTTAGAACTTGTCTCAGTTGTTGACTCAAGGATAGAAATAGGCGAGATACGAATAACAAGTGGGGTAACAAGCGGGATAAATGGTTAGGGAAAGCTTAGGAAGATGAGTACACAATCTTCTGTGGCTCATCTCATAGAGTCAACAACACAAAAACACCTGCGTGCAAGATTGTTGGATGTGGAGATCCGTTACAGGTCTGGCTGTGGTGGAGGCTCAAATGAGGTCATGACAATTTATATTTCACTCAATTGCTCACGGAGGGGGAGGGGGGCGAAATAGCTTGCCGTTGGCAAATGCTTGGCAGCACACGAGTGGGCATCGTCACGACTATAAATCGCACCGGTGCCTTATTTTCTTTCTTAGCGAATCGGATACGCTCAAGTGTCCTCGCAAAAAGGCTCAATTGTTTTTTCTACATCGGTATGCTCAGAGCTGCGATATTGGGGCTGCAGAAGCTATGTTTATAGGCGACGGCCTTTGCCGACGGTTTCGCTATTGCACCAGTCGCATCTACTTTTTCCGATGTGAATTTTTCTGGATGTGGCTTTTAGAGCTCAGTGGCGTTACCGCTTGGGACAAGTTGACTCTCCCAGATGCGGGCACTGCGGTGCTCTAGAAGATCTAGAGCACATTCTTCTTCATTGCTCACACTACCAACCTTCCTGAACCGCACTCTCCGGGTCCCTAAACCAGCTGAACTCTGGTCCAAATTCTGGGCCAGCGGGGCCAAATTCTGCCCACCAACGCTGTGCCCTCAAAGCTCTTTTGGCATTTTTGAACACCATAGGGCATCTTACCTTATTGTGAAGGGGCTCATTATTTCATTCCTCACCTCACCATCAGCAATGGGGGATAGTATCCGATGAAACTCCCCATTCATCATCTTAAAAATAAAGTTGTCGTTGTTGTTGTTACTTTTTTCATGCTCCGCTTCAAAAGGGATCCACTTATATAGATGATCTCTCTCTCGTAGAACTGAAAACAACTCCCAGAAATGGCTCGCAGCATCGTCCGGTGCTTACGTGAGCTAATATTTCAGTTTACGCTCCACATAAGCAAGAAGAGAGCATACACAGAAAAAAAGGGAGCATATTTTCCAATCTGCGTTTACTAGCATTCAGGCATTGCGAATTTGTCGGCATTGAAACTAACTATAACATGGGTTAATTACTAGACTCGCTGCATAGCGCACGCGCAGACGTTAAGTCTAACGAAGCACCTGCGCTAACTAAAGCATTTAATCCCGTCATTAAAGTTCACAACTGATATCTCCGTATTTTTCTTTTGACTTTTAATTTAGTCTAATCTGTCTAGGACTAATCGAAATACGTACTTTGTTAATCCTTCGCATTCATCTTTTTTTTCTTTTTCAGGGGTGGGAGATGTGACGACAGACATACACACACAAAGAGACGGGGGGAGAGGGGAGATTGTTGTGATGAAACCCGCGTACAGGTTCACAAAGTACAGATTCTATAAAGCCACGTTCCGGAAAAGGGCACGGCGGAAGGGTTGGACTCATGGTTTGGACTGGTCCTGGAACGCCAACGTCATTATTAATATAATTGTGCCCCTCCACGTTATCGTTTTGTCTTGCCTCAGAACCTCGGATGTATTAATGCAGAAGGCGCACGCACTTCCTCCATATCGATTCCGGTGATCCCCTCCGAGCTGACAGGGCGCCCTGCTGAAGCGTCACGTCACGTTGACTAGTGACCCGTCGCAAGACGGATTGTGTACTAATGGTAGCGATCACGTTCAGCTCATACTAATCTAGGACACGTGTACAACTGCTTTCGCTTGTTTTTATAAAGCACTAGAGTTTCTGTGGAGCACAATGTATCTAACGAAAAACTGTCTCTTATGTCGCATAATCTACTACATGATTGCCGCCTGAAACCAGACACGTGGTGCAAAATGTAAAAATGTAAAAAAAAAGGAAGACCAAGAATGGTGCATTGGAGTATAACAAACGGGAAGATTCTTTTGGAGTCAAAGGGAGGAGCTAACTGCTTTGCAGTGTATCTACTGCCTCTCGACCATAATCAGCGCCGTTTCTTACAATGCATGCGAGTGACGTTCGTAACTTGATTGATTGATTGATTGATTTTAAACTGAGCGAATGTATGATGCTTTACAGTGATGGTCTTGGATCAAATTTCCACGTCAAGGCGCGTCTTGATTTCTTCATTTGAAGAAGAATCACGCAACGTTCGAAATTGATGTTCTGAGGCTGGAACACCGAAGACAGGACAAACACTCAAAGCCCTAAGTGCCTAAGAACAATGAACGAAGAAAGAAGCAAGTCACTCAAAAAAGTTAGCCAGCTTCAGGACTCGAACCTACATCTTCTGGATTACCGGTCCAAGGCTCTACCAATTGAACTAAGCTAACACGCCATCCCACTGACTACCAAGCGTGCATAACGCTCGCTTGGAAGTCACTAGGGAGGCGTGTTAGGAAGGGACGAAGGGCTGAAGGGACGAAGAAAGAAGGAAGTCACTCAAAAGGTTAGCCAGCTGCAGGACTCGAACCCACACCTTCTGGATTACCCATCCAGGGCCCTACTAATTGAGCTGAGTGAGTGGATATGGTTCGTCCTATCACATAACGCAACCTTAGAAGTCACTGGGGAGGCGTGTTAGCTTAGCTCAAGTGGTAGAGCCCTGGACCGGTAATCCAGAAGATGTGGGTTCGAGTCCTGCAGCTGGTTAACCTTTTGAGTGACTTCCGTTCGAAATGTAAGTTCGAACGTTTCAACGTTCGAAATATACCGCAGAAAAATGGTGAGAGGCGCTTCGATAACATAGCGAAGCCCTCAATTAAGTGTGCGCAGAAGGGAGCTCTATTGCACACGATGAGCAGATCCCTCTTAACGCGAACTTTTCTGCAATGTAACAGCACTTACGAGTTCGCAGAATGGTTCAGAAAAAACTGCGTCACGGAGTGATTTGTTTCTTTCGGGCAACGCATATCAGTAGACTCTAGTTGGATGCGCACCTTTCAGTCATGTACAGTCATGTATACATTCTGCCTTGAGAGTTCCTCTTACTAAGAGACGTTTCTATTACACACACAGGGTGAACACGGAATTCATTGAACTTCTCTTTACTCTCTTGATTTCAGCGGACAGAAACAACCGTATAATTTACTCTTTGCCTTTCGTTCATAACTTTTTCTTCTCTCAGTAAACAAAATGAAGGAGAAATCGAATTCAGATAAATAACTGAAGAAAATGAAACATATCGAGGCACTCAGCTCATTACAACGGGGACAATGGAAAACGGCAACAGCACGTTAACAAACGAGAAGGCGCAAAAGAACAACCAGAAATTAGCATGTGATGCTCTCATTGTAACACGAAGATTGCTTTTACATTCCTCAGGCGCACGTGTACGTAGGGCACAATAGTGTGAACCATTACAAAAGTAATTCTTGCGTGCTCTGAAGAACTGCCACTGAAGAACTAAGCTGGCGGGGGGGGGGGGGGCACAATACGACGTAATCTGAGCTGTGCGGATTGACAAAGGGCATCACAATTTCGATATTACGGAGCCCTCCACCTTAACAATGGGGGGATGGGGAATATGTTCAATGCAAACAATATAAACAATGGGATGTCTAATGGGATAAAAGTAATCAGTAGGCAAAGTATCGATTGCTTTCAGATTACTTTTATGCTCAAAGGCGGAACGTAGAAATATAATTTTGTTCTCGTCGTCGTCCGCCATGTTTGAGAAGTTTCGCAATTCCTAGGTTTCGAAAGAAATTGGTCAGGCCGCAGGTATACCGTAAATTTTACCGTTGTCTCCCTATAGGAGAACTAGGTTTACGGCTGCAATTCAAGCCCTGCAATTCGTTCAGACTGTCGTAAAACTCAATTACGCTTCGACGGCAGATAACGGTTGCGTAAAAAGCATTCATTTACGACAGATGAGTCTCCTGCTCCGCTAATATATTTTATGTGCAACATATTTCCGACGGAATTTCTAGTTCTCGGAAAAAGACAAACTCGCGACCCAGAAACACCAAATGCAAAAAAAGGAGTAAATTCCCTCCTTTTGGGGACTAAATACATTGCCACAAAAAATAGTCCCTTTTAGTAAATGAATGCCACAGAGTGGAGACCGCATTTCACGCTCTGTTCTAACACTCGCAGGTACATGATTCGTGTAGTATGCATGAAAATACTTTGAATCAAACCGTCAACCGTGATATATCGAGTGATACAACATCTTGCGACATCCATATGGTACAATTTGAGAAGAAAGAACCGCTAAATGTTTCTTACTCTGTGCGGGGGGAGAATTGCTAAGTTGGCAGAGTTATACAGCCGTAGGTCATCCAATTCACAAAGAGCACATATTTATGTAGACTGTTGCATTCGGACGACCACTTGCGATGTTCAGTGGCTATTTGCAGTCCTGGGGAGTAAACTCCGGGGATAAGGGACTAAAATGGGGAGTAATTGGGGGGGGTAGTCTAAGGGAATAGAAGCTGCAATTACTCCCCATTTCACTCCTTTTTTTCTTAGAGTGTATTTGTCATGAGCTGGACATGCGATTTATCGACAGGGTCCCCCGATGAAGACTCTATGCTCTACCTTGCCTTTCTAGGCCGTTAAGTTTACTTAAAGCACACTAAAAACATGAAACTGGGCTAGTTGGCAACAATTCATGTTGGGGAGGCGCGACGAAGACAAAAACAAGGGAAAGACGTGAACGAAACAGAGCGCCTCTGCTTGTTTACAACAAGCAGGTTTTCGAAATGGTCGCTGCAGCTGATCGTGCAGTTCAGTAGCAAAGTGCGGGTGAGTAGTGGGGGAACTCCATAAAATATTCTCTTCGTAGCCGGTGTACAGCCCACTGTAACATCTTCCATTTTTGCTTGTCTGCCGACGTGATTATTGTTGCGAACCAATTATCTTTTTGGAACTTGTCTCGTTCATTGTTACGCAGCCCATTATACAGAGTTGCCTATTTATACGTTTCAGCTATATTAACAGACGAAACTGACAATGAAACATTTCATCAGTTCGTGATTATCCTCATCGCGTTGCGGCATTTACACGGTTTTGCGCAATTTTGGTAGTCGAGGAAAATGATGCAGGAGATATTGATGTTCTCTAATAAAAGCGATGCTTTCAGCATCACATTCTCTCGCGGAATGTCGCCGAAGCTGAATGTCGCCGAAGCTTCCTATTTCATTCGAATAAACCCTGTCACGATCCGAGAGCCAAGAGACAGTGCTGGTACGCTGTCGGCGGCTGTGCTACGTGATTGGAGGCTCAGGCAACATGAATGAAGAGTCTCGTGATGGACGGTCTTCTGAGGCAGGTGGTCAACCATCATTGTGAATACTAGCTACGATGCCCCTTGAGGACGTGTGCACCACCTGGACGCACCCTCCGTCACTGGACACCGCCTATGTAACCACGCCTTCTCCAGGCTGTTGCCCGCTTACATCATTGCACCATCATATCGTATTCTGCTTCATATTTTTTTCGAAAGCTCCACTCACTCAACTTCACCAGTATTAAACCTCTTTGCCATCGTTCCAGAGACGCGGTTCCTGATCGTGTCACGCCAGTACGGCTCGCGTCAAAGTTATCTTGAACACCGCTTCAGCTTGCGAAATTTGAAGACAGCCACCCTGGGCAGCGCCTAGCAGAGAACAACGCCTCCATAACGACGGTCGCCCCTTCTAACCGTAAATAGATGACCCAAGCACCATCCACCGTTATTTCTGCTGAGCGCCACCATGGTCCACAGGACGGAATGACGTTGAAGTTAACCCTGATGCGAGCTGTACCTCATCTCACCCTTCAGTGACAGTTCGCCTTGACCGAGCACGATTCCTATTAACACATCCCCCCCCCCCCATACCGAGACCGACCCTTTCACGTGGCAACTGATGCCGACTGCCGCTGTGCCGCATCAGTAGAAGACAGGAACATACAGGGTGTCCCAGCTAAGTGTATACAGATTTTTTAAAAATATATATAACACTTTTTTTCAAGATGAAATCAATTGCAATATAGCATATGCTGAAGGGCACTCCCTAGGGGGGCATTAGCAAAGTCCAAAGGCAATGTCTTAATTAACTTTCATTAATTAACTTGTTAATTATAAAAGCTACAAAGCCGTCCCAATGAGAACATCTGTTCCTTTCGGTCGCCTGATATCGTAGCCGGTTTCAGAATAAAAATCCATTCCATAGATCGCCCGCAAAAAATTAGTGAAGGAACGCCATTTTTTCTTTTTGTTCATTGCGCATCTTCGCAGACGCGTATTTCTTTCATCACCAACGTGAGAGGGGGAAGGGGCACTGTGCCGCCTCATGCGTCGAAGATGAGCTTTAACTTGCGGAATGAAAACAAAAACAAATGTGTCGGGTGACTCTATCGGAACTGGCCTTATCTTGGGTTGCATGTTCTGTTTCCTTTTAATCTTTTTTCCAGGACGCGAGAGGCGATAGTGGGCTCTTTCTCCCTCTCACATTGAAGATGAAGGAAAGACGCGTCTTCTAAGAAGCGCAATGAACAAAATAAGGAAAAAAATGGCGTTCCTTCACGAATTTTTTGCGAGCGATCTATCGAACAGATTTTTGTTCTGGAAACGGCTACGATATCAGATGACCGAAAGGAACAGATGTTCTCATTGGGACAACTTTGTAGCTTTTATAATTAACAAGTTAATTAATGAAAGTTAATTAAGACATTGCTTTTGGACTTTGCTAATGCCCTCCTAGGGAGTGCCCTTCAGCATATGCTATATTGCAATTGATTTCATCTTGGAAAAAATGTTATATATATTTTAAAAAATCTGTATACACTTAGCTGGGACACCCTGTATACCCCAAGGTAATATACGTAGAGACTTATTTCTAGATTATATATTAAGTCACTCAGCGCATTCTCTTTGTTCCACGGTAGGTACAACCTATAGAAAGATAGAACCAGTGTCTGCAGAAACCGTTATTGGTCGTCTCACACTCTAAAAACTGAACTTCACCGCATAGTACGCTCTGCGCCAACCATTGCCACGAATGATAGGGTTATCATTTCTGATTCGAAGAGAGAGGGAGGCGTACGCCTTTTTGTGTCAATTTGGATATATGATAACTGACATAAAAAGGCGGGCGCCTCCCTCTCTCCTCGAATCAGAAGCGATAACCCTATCATTCGTGGCAATGGTTGGCGCAGAGCGTGCTATGCGGTGAAGTTCAGTTTTTAGAGTGCAGGCTACTGTTCAAAGCGTCACATTTTTCTTGCAACACCGAAACCACTAAACGTCACGCCGCTTTTCATTACACCTCGCCAAGAACTTATTCTTACTCGACGCCACGTTGCTTACGCAATGTTTTCTCTCTTTTTTTCTGCATGTCCAGTGCGTGTACACGTCGCTTTCTATGAAGCGTTGAATCAAATATGTGAAGCCACAAGGTTTCGGATCCTGGCACTAGTTGTGCCGCATTGGTATTTTTCCTGGCTTTTCCTCAGACGACTGTAAGGGAAATGTCGGCACAGTTCCCCCTGAAGCCAGCCCAGGACGCACGTGCCGCCACGAGCAATATGCCGACGTACCGGCCGGCGTATAGTTCGAAAATAGGCTAGCACGCAAGTAGCCAAGCCAAGCCGAACCGAACCGGAACAAACCAAGCGACCAACCACACGAGCAGTTCATCATTCTCCTTCTGCTTACGTTAACTGGAGCAGCCTGTCTCTGTATTTGGCGAGACCCACATCCCCATATCTTCAATCAATCAATCATCTTCAGTAACGCTCCTCTATGTTCACCCTCTGTTGGCGAATCCAGTATGGCCATCTCCCGTGGCATAGTGGTTAGGGTGGCAGCTTTCCACGCCGAGACTGGGAGGTGAAGAGGGGTTCGAATCCCTTAACCCCTCTGTTCCCCACTCCTTCCTGCTGTCCTCTCTCCGTCTGTTTACATCTGTACGTCGCTCATAGTCACAGTTGCTTCGCGGCGCTAACATACACATAACAACAACAACAAAAAAAAGAATTCAGTATGAACACTTTCGAACCCTCTTTACGCATGGTCATCATTGGTTCATATTCTCTCATAGTTTTCTCAAGATTCATAGTTTCTGCGTACAATAGACAAGTATCGGTATCTGAATTAAGATGTAAAGCGGGACCAGCTACTTTAGAAAAACGTTGGAAGACAGACAGGTTTAAAGTGTTTTGTAAAATTTATAATGGTCAGTTGGGTATTAATGCAGAATATTACACGACACCTAAACTACAGGAAATACCATTGAGTTCAGTCCATCAGTGCACGTTAGAGCGCTTCCAGAGTAGAATTAATGTTTTTAAATTTTCACTTCTTTTTTTCGTGATAACACTGCAGGAATGGAACGGCCTGGCTGCTTATTTTTTTGTTAATGAACATGACGTTCTTTCTTTTTCGAAAGCGCTAGATCACGTGATGTCAACCTGTGATTACTTTAATTGTATATATACGTAAAAATATATCCTGGTACGGCCCGATGGCGCTCACAGTTGAAATACATTTCATCTCCCCCTAAAAAGAGAGAGAAAACAAGCGTTGCTTATATCCACCACGACTCTTATCCCACGGGCTTGTAAATGTACATTTGCTCTTTTCCAAAGTCCACTTTCCGTCATTCACCCTAGCGGCAATATTTGCGATATCTTCCTGTCCGTTTTATTGGAGCGACTACTGCAATCCAAAGAGAATTCGTGTGCTTGTTACCAGGGTACTATTTCCCTGGCACGTGTGCTGACATCTCACATCCTAGTCCCTTCCTCCTCGCCCCTCTATTTCTCCACTTTACGATCCCCAAAGAGGTTGACACTGCAAACGTTGACGCTTATCAGATCGCGGTAACATTCCTGGGGATGCTAGGAACTGTTTGCGTAGAACGTTGTAAAGAGCCGTGGGCGACCTTCTAAGGCCTTGACTCTTGATGCAGCATTCAGTATTAGAATAAGAAAAGGACATTGAAAGTATTGGAGAGAGAGAGCAGAAGAACGGGTTCTTGTTTAGTCTTGTTGACTTCGGGAGGCCATTGAGTTGATAGAAGCCGGATCCATTAACCATAATGGCTTCTTCCGGAGCACTCCTGATGATGAAGCCAGTAGTATTACCGTTGGCTCCGCGACGGAAGTGACATTTCCCTGTACTAAACTTGGGATGCACTTTATTGTATTTGATCATGCACCAAACTGAACGAGTTCACATCAGGAAACATTAGCCTCTAGCTGCTCACAGTTCGAGGGTCTTTTCTTAGGGTCGATTCACCCCATGCACCTTTCACAGCAACTACGTTCCAGCAATTGTTGCAGAGAGTAGGCTCCGTTCACGCTGTGAGCAACTCGTCGCGTCGTAGTGGCGAACGAACTCTTGAGATGGCACGAGAAAATGACGTTCACACAGGGGTTTTTCCTACGTGATTTTCTGCAACCCGCCCCAACAATTTCTGAGACGGCACAATACAGCTCGGGTCGGCAACACGTATCCGCAGATATACCTCCCTCCCTTGAAAGCTCGGTACTTCCCCCCCCCCCCCCCACCGTGATGCATATAGCTGTTGTTGTACTCTCTTGACAGCCTTCAACAACAGCATTGCCTCTAAACAACTATTTAGACAGTATGTATCTCTAATAATTGTGATATGTAAGTGCCGGTAAACATAACCGCAGTTGCTATATCTCCTCCGATTTCCTCCATGTTCAACAGCTGAATGACCGACTAGAAAGTCGAGTTATTCTTCACGACCAGCCCTGGGTAGCATTTGGCAATGAATTTGAAGCTTAATATACAAAGACATGCTCGCAAAATTGACACTTTTTGAAACTTTCAAAGTGAGCAAATAAAAGCTAGAAGCTAGAAGAGACTTTCCAGACGAATGTCTGCGCAGTTTCCCCTGAAGTCGGCCCAGGACGCGTACTAACCCCCTAATATCCCCAACTCCATCCTTCTGTCCTCTCTCCATCTGTCTACATCTGTACGCCGCTCATAGCCACAGTTGCTTCGCGGCGCTAACACACAATCAAAAAAAGAAAGAAAAAGCTAGAAGACATGTGTGTATTCTACGAGACACAAACCATGTATTCGTACCTTTAGATAAATTTATGACACCAACAAGCTGGTATGGCTTTGAGTTCTCTCACTGTAACTCACTCAAACTCGCACACTGCATGCAGCCAAAGAGCTTCGGCTCCTTTTTTCGTTACTTTTACATGGAACGTCTCTGCGGTCAACGACCTCAGCTGCCAGAATAAATCCCGGACTCATTTCCTTTGTCCTACACACTGTCGAGCAGACCAAATTCCTATCAGAATGTCAACACGTGCAGGGCACATTTTCGTAATCATCCGCGAATATTGCAGTAAAGGAAATTTTGATTGGGAAGCACATCGGCGTACCTAGCGATTATTGTCCTCTCCGGCGACTAACTATTCGAACGTAAATCTTGCCAGACAATGTATCTCCCGTATTCTATCTGTCTTTGTTGAGTTGCTTCAGCATATTTTATATAGAATACTAAGCTTCGTCGGATGCATTGCTTAATCTTCAAAAAGTCATATCCTTTGGGAATAGTGGTCGTTGTGAGTCTGAATGACTAGAATTTGGGCGAAAAAAATTCGAAGAAGGGTGAGATTACCCCAAAATATAGGGAGACTACACAGCTTGCATGATGAGAAAAAGCTGCCATGCAGTTCCGTGCTCAAATCTATCTAGAGCCCGTTTTATTGCCCAACCTAGCACCCGCAAGCCCCAGTCCAGCACGAGGGGCGGCTGCCCCTGGAACGGCTCTGGGAGGTGTAGACAGAGAGGAACGACCTGAGGGAACCGAGCGCACGCGAAGGTTTAATTTTACATTTAACCCTATTGGTAGCGTATTTGGTTATGCTGACTCATCTGGGCGTGTTGGCCTCTATATAAGAGACATATGATACCTCCCGATAAATGTTATCGTAAAGCAGCAACATACCATTTACGGCTTCATTTATTTCGAGTCCTGCCCACATACGCATGTCCCACATGACGGCATCCTAAAATTCGGGAGCCAGGTGATGCGTGATCCAGCAGTATGACGCCCACTCATTTTGTGGCCACGTCTGAAATTGGCCTTCTCTTTTTGCAGCCGGAACTTCCACAGCCCCAATTACTTCCACGACAGCGAACTCTTTATTTTTTTTCTTTTCATTTATTTTTATTTTTTTCTGCAACCCTCTCTAGAGAATATTGTAGCGACGGGTGAAGTAAGCACTTGGGCAGGACCTCCAATTATGTGATTTGTCGTCGCAAGCACTATACTTAGGAAAACTTCCGCGGAAGACAGCAAGATTCCGAACGACCCCCAACTATGTCTAGTATTTAATTCGACGGTGTGTCTCATTGATTGAGTGGGCCTACTCCTCTTTTGTCTCCGCACGCTTCTTGATGGCTGGAATCCTACATGCAGCTCCAATATCTGTTGAGACATCCATTTGAATCATGTTGAGTTGGGTGCTTCATCGCGGTAGAATATCTCTTGTTGCGATAAAACATCTCAAGTATCGTCATTACAATGAAGTGTTCCTTTTGCTATTAACGCACGAGACATTAGTGGAAAACAGTGGCGTATCCAGAATCCCTAACGCACGGGCCGTTACAGAAAATTGGCAGGGTAGGGCAAAAAAGGGGATCCTTCACGATGGCTTACGTAACAAAACATCCTCAAATGTGTATTGTCACTAAACAGACAAACTGCCATCGGAGGCACCACAATTTATACCAACGAAAACTCTGTCTTGCCGATTACAATGGGGAGACATGCATTGAAAATAGAGAGAACATTTATATAAGTGTGATGGACTGGTTGGTGACATTGAGTATGTTTCTCAAAACAGGCTTATTTATTTTTATTTTAAATTTTACAGTACAACTTTAATTTTTGTTTTAGCTGCACGGCTGAGAGGATTAAAAGAGCACTCAGGTGACCCAGAAAAAAAATTGTTTTTTTTTTTCGCTGCGGAGTGTTTTGCAACGAATAAAATGAGCTCCTGCGAAAAAAACCTCTCCAACTACCTGTAGCGGCGCTCGCGTCGTCTTCAAGATGGCGGAGAAAAGAGTGATTGCCGATGAATAAATCAATCTGCTACTATGGCGGGCTAGAAGGTTACCACACTGTTACCATAACCAAGCTTCAGGCCTCCTTCCTCCAGACACGCTTCAAAAATTGCACAAATAACTTAACTCGGGTGTCATATCTCGCTGTCTTGTCCTTTTCGTTCACGCCGCTCCCGTGATAGCATACTTTTCCCTCTTCCCCTTCCCGACATTGAGTATTCTTCTCCGCAGTATTTTTGCACTGCGGAATTGAGCAGCGCTGTTGCTGTTCGAGTTCTTTAAGCCGGGAGACTCCAACGCACACGAAGGGAAGTTGCGGCAGTTTCGGGCCAGTGCGAAACATACCGGTCGTTGGATGTTACTATCATTTACTTTGTGCTTCCGCTGGGGTCCGCTAGGTAGCGAGCAGCCAATTTGAGAGCCGAATAAAGAGAGAGCGCGAGGCCTCTGTTCCGCCCACCTTTCAAGAATCCGCTCCTCGTGAAGAGAGCACATCCCAGGAGGATAGGACGTCGTGACGTAACATGATCCACTGCACGTGATTCGTGACATACAGGGTGTCCCAGAAAACGTGTCATTGAATTATAATAAAAAAAACTACGCCACCTAGAATCATGCGGTCAACAGCATTTGTTCTTATTAGGCTCTTGCCACCTCCTAATGTGAATGTCATGTACTCCAAGTTTAATTATGTAAATATTTGCGTACTGAACTCGGAAATTTGCCAAGTAAAGGTCACTTTTTTATCCCACCAGTATAAAGAGCGTGCCGAATTCACTGAAATTCATGATAATTCACAGTGATATTCACGAGCTATCCCATCGGAAAAAATAGCCGAATATCATGCTTTTCGGAGCACCGGACCGTAGCGTGCGATTACTTTTTGAGCGCAATCGCTCTCAGTGCGACGAAAGGAGGTTCCGAAGCCAGCCCACAGAGTGATAGTAGAAAAAGTAACAGTTCCTAAAATTGGGAGAGGGAAATCATTATCCCAGCGAAAGTCGGACGTGATGAGCCGTGCCTGTTTTATCTCTTACTGTGATGTCGGGGAGGGCTGGGTTTCCAACCTCCTTTCGTCGGACTGACAAAGATTGCGCTGAAAAATTCATCGTGCGCTATTCTGTGCGACCTCCGTATAGAGCTTGATGTTCGGCTATTTTTTCCGATGAGATAGCTCCTGAATATCACTGTGAATTATCATTAACCCTGCTGAAAAAAAAAACCATAGTGCCATCTGTATGAGCAATCACATGGAGCTCATATATATGTGTTTATTGTATGAGCAATCATAGCTTTTATGAGCATGTATGAGCTATATGAGCACTCTCATAGAGCCTATGAGCCATATGAGCATTCTCATACAGCGTATTCCTGTACATCAATGCACATGAACCGTGTGAGCAAACGTGCAACATGCGTGATTAAGCTAAAACGACAACACTTGATTACAAAATACAGGTCTATTCAGGTACTGGCGCGACGTAGGTCCCTCAGAAAGCTTGCCAAATGCTTTTTGATGAGCTTTTTTCGTTCCTGTACAGGCACCTTTGATGTCGATGGTTTACCTTGTTCTGCATATTGGACGAAGGCATCTGTTGGAAAAGAAAGAACAAAATTAGAACTGCACTAAATTTCTGCGCCTAGAAGTATTCCAGTTCCCACAAATTATACAACCGTATCGGTTCACGCTGAAATGGACGTGATTAGGGCCGCATAGATCACAACTTTTAAGTATGAAGTTATATGTAGTCACTCAGAATAACGCACGGGGGCATTTTGCCGATTACAATTGAACGTAACCTTCCTCTAATGGTGGTGGCGGTCCAATGAACGCGGTTCTGAAACATCTGAGTGTGTATGCGCAGTGTATGCAAAACTGAGTTCATGTACTTGTTCGCTGGCCACTACAGCAACAGGTTAGTGACACAGAGTGTTTGTGGCTTGCTTGACTTTGGGGCATCCAAACATACACTTTTTTAGAGCATGCTAAGGTGCGATTTCGGTGCGCCCTGCAGCACGTAGCCGCAAAATTTTGGTACAAGAATTTAGTGCGCGACTTTTTTTAAACACTTTATACACACATGTGAAGGCTATCAGCGAATGCTTTCCACAAAGAGTCACAAAAAGCAAGAATGTGGTAGTTGCAGACAGCTAACCCGACAGACATAACGAACGATAACGGAAAAATGGGACTGCAACGTACCTGTAATGCGCACACGCCTCCCACGGTTTCCGTAGGTTGATTCCAGGGTACACTCTTAGAAATGAACTTCACTTCATAGAACGCTCCTAGCCAACCAAAATCTCGAATGATTTCGTTATCTGTCCTGATTTGTTGAAAACGGGAGGCGTACGCCTTTTCTGCGACAATTATGAACAGCATAAGTGTCACAAAAAAGGCGTACGCCTCCCGTTTTCAACAAATCAGGGCAGATAACGATATCTTTTGAGATGATGGTTGGCTAGGAGCATGCTATGCGGTGAAGTTCATTTTTTAAGAGTGTACACACACGAAACACCTTCAGTTATCACTGAAACGGCACTGTGACAGCATGGAGACGGCGACGAAAATATGAATCCCATGCACAGCGGACCCGGACGGCTCCGAGAAGCAGGGTAGAATAAGCAAGTAAGCGCCCAAGCACTGAAACGGCACTCGCAACGGCTTGGATGAGAATCCTGGAGCCAAATAGATTGTTGTATGACACGGAACGCGAAACATGCACCTAAAAGTTGGAACAGAATCGGGCCAAGGGAAATGAAGTTCCGGCCGTTACGGTGGACGACAGTGACGAGCGTCTCTTGAAAGGCAATCACCAGACGCTGTGGCGCCAGCACTTTGTGCTATAATATCATTTTCACCCTGCTCATCAGCTGCTCACAGAGCTCACACGGTCAATGTGATTTCACGTTCCGCTCATTGCACATCTCACAGCGCTCATTCGTTTGCTCATAACTGCTCGTAACGCTCACAGCTGTGCACATACCTCCCCGCTCCCCTTTTCCTCTTGCTCATTGGCTTGCTCACAGTGGTCGTAACGCTGCTCACAGTGCTCATTCCTTTTCTCACAGTGCTCATAATTTCTCATACATGAGCTTATGACATTTTTCAGCAGGGAATTTGACTAAATTAGACACGCTCTTCACATTGGTGGGGTAAAAATGTGACCTTTACTAGGCAAATTTCCGACTTAAGCGCGCAACAATTTACATAATTAAACTTACGTTACACGACATTCACATGAGGAGGTGGCAAAAACCCAGTAAGAACAAATGCCGTTGACCGCATGACTCTAGGTGGTGTAGTTTTTTTTATTATAGTTCAATGACACGTTTTCTGGGACACCCTGTATAACGGCACAGCTCAAACATGTATAAGCGGCGCATGAGCTGAGAAGTAAAAATAACGAAGAAAAAAAAGGCTCGGGGTCTTTTCTACGTCACACGAGACCATCCGCAGCTGCTTTCTCAGACTGCTTTTTATAAACACGACTGCGCAGCTGTAACACACCGCAGAGCGGAGATGTTTTGCGTGGTGACTCCTGGTGGACAGCCTGACAGACGAGGCAAGGTTTTGAGCCACGTTCTCCTCTAAGGCGTCCCGCTCGTCGCTAGTAGCCAAGGTCGTGCTGAAGACTGAGAGGTGGTGGGTTCGAATCCTACCTTCGGCTGTGCTGTCTGAGGTGTCCCCTGGGATTTCCGGAGACTTTCCAGACGAATGTCGGCACTGTTCCCCCTGAAGTCTGCCCAGGACGCATACTAACCCCCTGTCCCCCACTCTTTCCTGCTTTCTTCTCTCCATCTGTCCACATCTGTACGCCGCTCATAGCCACAGTTGCTTCGCGGCGCTGACACGGAATCGAATCGAATCGAATCGAACAACGTCCACTTTGGGTAATAAGCGATCCCAGCGTCCTGAAGAGATTCGTTTCGAAGACATCTGTAAGTGTGTCCCTTCGTTCAGCATGTTTACTGTCAGCCCTTCAGTCAGCTCTTTATATTCTGTCTTTTCTTGAAGAGCTTCGCTCATTTAAAGAGACATGTCACACTTCTGTAAACGGCTGTCGAAATCGATATTGGGATACGCGATTCCAGCTTTGCTCACTCCTCGCCGGCACAAAATTCATATGCGATTTAGCGGCGAACGCGAGAGAGATGCGTTAGCATTAAGTGCTTTTTCAGGTCCGTACTTATCTTCTGGGTATCCACTTGCATTCGAAACACAACTTCCGGTGCTCCACTTCTGGTCTAAACGCGACTTCCGGTTTTCCACGCCCCGTTTATACTTGACTTGCGGTATCCACTCCCGGCCGAACTCGACTTCCCGCTCTCCACTTCCGGTCTATACTTGACTTCCGGTTCGACACTTTCCATTACTATATGTAAGTCCATTTAATTAACCTTTAAATTGCCTTAATTCTCTTACTTTCAATGACCCTTTAATTACCCGAGGTAATCGTGAATTTAATTTAGTTCTCTTTAATTACGTTTGCTTGCTTTAATTACCCTCAATTTTCCTTAAATTGCATTCATTACATTTACACCTATTTACCTTTAATTGCTCTTACCTATTACTCGTAATTACCTTCAACTACGTATAAATAATAATTTTCGCGAGAACCTATTTTTCGCGAAATTCGCGAGCGCCCTTTTTTTTCGCGAATTTAAAGTCCCGCAAAATATTCGAGGCAATGACAGAAAAATTCAAGAAAGAAATAAGGCCCTGGACGCCGATACATCTTATGTACGCTGTTTATTACGCCCCTATGCTACACTTTCAGTTCTGCACTGACTTCAGGACTGTAGCTGTTTTAGTTGGGATGTTTACGCTTCTGGTTGTGCCGATCAGCGACTTTGCGAGAGACATGTTCATTGGCAGCAGAAAATGTGTGTCGCCTACCGTATGGAGGATGGCACTGCAAGGCAGTTCATGCACGTGGTGGCTGGTTGAAGGAGGAGGACACGGCGATGTTGGCTTCAAGCAGGGATGGGCATAAATACATTTTTTGAGTATTTAAATATAAATACAAAATACTTTGTTGACAGGAGTATTTAAATACTCTTCATAAATAGTTCTCAACATGAGTATTTAAATACAAAATATAAATACGCTATTTAAATACCGTAACTACTACCATAAATACTGTGAGGAAGATGTCATCTGGAATTACAGAAATAATTATGATCTAAGGACAAATCAGCAAGAAAGAATAGCATTTATTTGTTAGATTATCATGGCGATTTTAACATTAGAAATTTCTCAAAGACTGCTTCTTTTAGGCATCTTCTGTTCGGCCGTACAATCAGAATCGCAAAGGAGAACAGCATCTCCACAGGTGCCGATGAACAAATGCTTGTATTAAATTTGACGAAGATTCTTCGTAGAACAATGTTATCGGGTAGTCACGACCGTTGTTCGCAACGACAGTGAAAAACTCGCCATCTAAAATGGTTTGTCGCATGCGCATGCTAGCGCAAACCCGGCATAATTGCGCCCCAAACTCGCCCTTCTTCCCGAAAGGTCAAATGCAGGGCAACTTTAAGATATGAGTCAGTATATTCTGTATTTAAGAGTATTTATAAAGTATTTACAAGAATAAATACCCGTAAATTGGTATATAAATATAATTATAAATACATTTTTCAAGTCTGTATTTAAATACAAAATATAAATACATGTATTTATATTTTAAATAGTATTTTAATTACAATGTATTTAAATACTGCCCATCCCTGGCTTCAAGTACCGGAACAAGAACATGGCGGTAATGAGTTCAAAAATACGAAGCTGTCATGAAGTTCACTGTGTCGATGCGGACACAACAATGACGGGAGACACGGAAATTCGGCAATGACCCCTCATTGTAGCACTCTGAGTCAGAAGGGCTTAAAAGGGATGAAATGGGTCATTGTCCAGGGTTGTTGTCCTTTGGTTAGTTCAAGATGGAAAGTCCCAAAGACACCTCGGGCTGAGGCGATGCACTGCGGTTCCGCGAATAATTGCCTGATCCTGGCTCCTCGCAAATTCGCGAATTATTGAGCCTGCGAATTTAACCACTTATACAGTACTTCAATTTCAGACGATTTAGCTGCATTTACATTTGTCCTCTGATATCCCCTGTACGTGACCATTTATACCTACGCCTTGGTGAGGCCTTCATCATCTCTCTCTCTCTCTCTCTCTCTCTCTCTCTCTCTCATACACACACACAGCTTCAATTGTGACTGTCCTAATACTAACGCATTAAAAGTGTATCGGCCTCTGTGGCTCAGTCGGTAGCGTGCGTGTTCGCCTTCTGATCCCGAGATCGCGGGTTCGAACCCGGCCGAGGACGCCAGCAACTTGGTGGCAAAGTACAAGTTGCTTGGACACGCCGTCTTCCGCGAGGGACGTTAAATACGGGGTGCCGTGTGATAAGCTCTCATCGCACGTTAAATAACCCTCAGGTGGGCAAAACCAATCAACAGACCGACCGCTGTGGCGTCGCTCATGATCTCAGCTGTCTCGCGACGTAAAACCCCCAATTATTATGTATACGTTTCTCATACTGCCATATTAAGAGGACGCCTGGTGGACACTATCCTCTTCTCTCTCGTCCCGGTAAGCCCCCACTAAGTCTTATGGAATTACATGCGAAGTATCACAAAAAGTGTTGACAAAGGAAACAACGAAGGAATGTACATAGTAGAAGTAGAAATAAGAACGGGATTTGGGCTGCTGGAAGCATGATAAGCTGCTGAAAAGCTTGGGAATACACGTGTAGGATGAAGATAGGGCAAACACGCCTCGCTATATGAGAGATTCCTACTGTCGGCTACACTCTGGTACGAACCACGATGCCTGTTGTTGTCTCTATCTTGTTGTAGCAGCCTGTACCTGGCTTTCGCCACAGGACTTTGTCGATCTTTCTGAAAATAGGACACAGTCGTTAACGGGTATCGTCAAGATGCCGTGAAAAAGGATAGCTATAAGTGTTGCATGTCCTCACTGGCACCAAAGGACAACGTGAGTTGCTAGGACCGTAATAGCATACAGTTCAATGCTCCACTTTCTTCTTTCACTTCTCCTCTTCCATATGAAGTACTCATATGAAGTACTATGAACTCATATGAAGTACTATGGATCTATAGGGATCGTTAGGGATTTTACAAGGAGGCGATGTGAAATTGTTGCGTGAGCGTTACAAGAACTCTTGTTCTTGTTCTTGTAACGTTCACGTGTATTCCGGTACGTGGAATAGTATTCCTCACGTATTCCAGTGACTGGAATAGATAATAATACAACAAGATTGCATAGGTCTTACAGTGTTTTCGTTGCACATTTCGAGATTGCACATGTTGAATTGTTGCACGCACAAACTAGCGGCGTTGCATGTGAGGAAGGCAGACCTCTTACATCTCGTAACGCACAATTGGATGAGAAAGGTCCGTGGTCCGTTCACGTCATTGAAATACACCCCGATAACGGGACATAGAATGTTGTTTCATATTTCAAGTGGGACTTTATAAGTTACTCCAGGGATACAAGTTACTCCAAAGTAGCGCTAGAGTTGATATTACTTCAATTAACTGATCGGGAATATTCGCTGACAGATCCTCGAGTCAAGATCGCAGACATGATGTCTACCACACAAATCATGCGATACAACACAAATTACAAGTTTCTCCCAATGCTACGAAAGCAACAACAACCATAAACGAGAGACAAGTGATGATGACGCAATGTTTCACCGTGGTAGCCACAGGACCCGACCGTACTTCAAGGCTGTTAATATGAGAGGACGAATTAATGGTGAGCGCGAAACGAATCTGGGTCATTCCAGGCCAAATCACCCAAAGGTCGGGCTCAACCCCCCTCAGTTTTGCTTCCAAAAACTATAATGGACTCTTTATTGCAAATAAATATATTTTCCCGAGTTTTTTTACTGGACAATGTTGAACCGTTGTCGATTTAGGCAGGGTCAAAATTCGTCCGAATCGCGAAAACCATGCTACGAAAAAAGTTACCTACTGAGCAGGTTTTTGGGTCTAGGTGTACTTTAGTGACATAGAATGAAAGAGCGTGACCCTAACATTCTGCCAATATCAAGTTCTTCCCTCGTGTTTGATTTTCGGCCAGCAAAACAGGGCTGCTTTTTGGCGGTCTTTCTTACAACTTTTCGCCTTGCTAAGGGCACTTTTCGCACATGCTGGAAGGGACAAATAAATTCAGCGTGTTCTGGACCTTCCATGCTTCAAAATCACATGTTTCGAAGGCCGACCACGCAATACTTTTTGCCCCATTTAATCGCAAATGCCGTACTTTTGGTAAGGTTGTCCGTTTTCAACGTCATTTTTGAAAATGAAGCGTTTGGCTGAGAACAATCCAAATAGATGGAGATGACAGATCAATATCTATACTAAAGCATATAAAAAAATTGAGAAGGTACGTTTTGATAAGGGCGAGAAAATATTTTTTTATGTCCCATATGGTTACGCGAGGGCCGCACGAGACGGCTCCCTGTGAGGCGCGCGAACAGATCGCGTGCTTATGTTTCATAACCCGCGTCCTGCGGCCGGATATGAGTATGTCCTCTATTTTGTCAGCCTTTTTGTTAGTAAACTGTGTAGTTTTTATTGTTATCAGTGCATTGGTAAGTATTGTTAGTAGGTGTTCCTCAGAGTCTTTCATTCGCGGCGTTTTAAAGTAGTAGTCATGAGAAACGACAACGATGTTTTCACACTCACAAGGAACCATTATGTGCAAACCATACTATCCCTTCAAATGCGCGTTTCTTATGATTAATAGCAACACGGGTCACGTTGTGAGCGGATGGCTTTTGCTGCATTGTAGCATCCAAAAACGTACTCGTACATCCACGCTACCTTTAACACATGGCCTTGAAATCGCTTACGAGAGCTCATCGGCGGCTCAGCTGATTAGTTAATGATCGTCTTTCTCACATGTGATGCATGCCGGGTAACCAAAAAGGTTGTTATTGCTCCAAGTTTCTTGCTGAAGTCGTTGTGTTGAACAATGGCCGAAGTAGGAACGTCAGCAAATGCGCGCGTGCAAAACGAAGGTCTGCGGTATGAAAGTGCGTGGCACGAACGGAAGCTTCAGTCGGAGCAGAGTTCAAGACCTACCTTTTCGCCGTACAGAGGAAATTGTAGTGGCCACTTTTAATGAGATACTGTACCAATGGTCGCCTTTGCTTTTTAACGTTTGAAAAGAAAATATGAAATGATACTGAAACCGTTGTGCATTCATTAATGTGGGTAACTTTATGCTCTTACTTCGAACTGTTCCAATGGCGAAAATAAAACATGTAGACTGTCTGAACTGCAAATAAACTGTTTTTATCATTCCAGCCTGCAGTCATTAGCAGCTAGCGTTCGGTGTGGATAGATTAGCAAGCACCACATGAACGTGTCGGGCTAATACGCGGCAGTAGCATAGATGTGACTTAGCTGTATACAAGGTGTCCCAGAAAATGTGTCATTGAATTATAATAAAAAAACTACACCACCTAGAGTCATGCGGTCAACGGCATTTGTTCTTACTGGATTTTTGCCACCTTCTCATGTGAATGTCGTGTAACGTAAGTTTAATTATGTAAATTTTTGCGAACTGAACTCGGAAATTTGCCTAGTAAATGTCACTTTTTTACCCCACCAATGTGAAGAGCGTGTCTAATTTACTCAAATTAATGATAATTGACAGGGATATTCAGGAGCTATCCCATCGGAAAAAATAGCCGAACATCATGCTCTACGGAGGTAGCACAGAATAGCGCACGATGAATTTTTCAGCGCAATCTTTGTCAGGCCGACGAAAGGAGGTTGGAAACCCAGCCCACTCCGGCATCGCAGAAAGAGATAACGCAGGCATGGCTTATCACGTCCGACTTTCGCTGGGATAATCCTTTCCCTCTCCCAATTTTAGGAACTGTTACTCTTTCTAGTATCGCTCTGTGGGCTGGCTTTCGTTTCCTCGAACGGCCTATCGTAGTTGTTTTTGCCACCTCTCTACTGCGACGGTATGCTGTCGGTGCGAGAGGGAAAAGTGAATGAGCGCGAATGAGTTCCCCGAACTCATTCGCTGGGTGAATATTATTCGCATGTATTGTCATTTGATTTCACCGTGTGACACGAAACGAATGTCATTCAGTGCGAATATCATTCGCTGAGAATGACATTCAATTTGCCGTGTGACAGGGGTATTAGTCATTAAAGAAACAAGGGAAAGGGTGCAGGCTAGCTGGTATAGATCCATGAAGAAGACCGAGAGACACGGACACAGAAGACGACACACGTAGGTTCTCAGACACAGCAATAAATTTATTAGTTCATCTCAACTTAAAAGCTAAAAATCTTCGAAGGGGTGCGAGAGGGATAAAAGACGCATTGCTAACTACGTTTCCCCTGGTGGCAATCTCCAAGGATTCCCGAAACAACCTTCGGTGTGCGTAGGGTTCCCACGCAAGCACTGTAGTGTCCTTGAAGCAAGGCTGGCAACCTTTACAATCCCGTATATGATCTACCAGTTCCGAAGACCCGGCCATTCTTTCAACATTTGCTGCATGTTCCCTAATCCGGTCATTGAGGCACCGGCGCGTCTGGCCAACGTACACAAAGCCGCACTCAAGGGGAATAGAATACACAACGTTCTGCTTGCAAGGAACAAAAGGCTTCCTGTGCCTCACGCCACAAGATTCAGATTTAGAGCTGAAGGGGGTCAAACGACTTAATTTAAAGGCATTGGAAAAAACAACTTTGATATTATAATATTTAGCGACAGCAAGAATGTTGTGAGCAACTGCATGAAAATATGGAATTACAACTACATTACGAGAGTTTCCATCATTCCATGGTCTACACTGTGAACTTTCAAGCAATTTCATGGCCCTCTTCGCAATCAATTGGTTGTCATACCCGGCCTGCGTGAGTCTTTCACATTGCTTCCGCAAACTACTCCAAACAAAATGAAAACAGCTTTTCTTCGTTGCAGCATTTAAGAGGGATGTACAAACACCGAACTTAACAAGTTTAGAATGTGCGCTTGAGTATGGCAGGACCGGCTTGCAGTTTTCTTTTCCATATGACCAACAAAAACCCGGGTTACAATGAAATGTGAGGTCCAGGAACCTCAGCTTCCCATGAGAGGGTTGCTCTACACAAAACTTTAACTCGGGTGCTACTGTACTAACAAACTGTAAGGCAGAATCCACACATATAGAACCAGCATCAGAGATAACAATGATATCATCAACAAACCGACGAATCAAAACACGCTTTTGACTCCCATAACTCGTAAGCTTGCCCAGCTCAATGTCCAAGGTATTTAGATAAATTTCTGATAAGACAGGCGCGACCGCGGATCCAATGCATACACCATTTTTCTGAACGAACAAACAATTGTCAACAGAGATAACTGTAGATTTCAAATAACACTCTAGAATACTGAGAAAATCATCACAGGAAAGACCAACCTCAGACTGAAAAACAACCAACTGATCTTCAATAAAATGTTTGACTGTCCTGAGTAGAACCTTTACGTTCAGCGAGTAATACAAATCTTTTATATCGAGGGAAAACATAGTTACCAGAGCACCGTGGAAGGGCTCTAAGCTCTCGATCAGTTCCTCAGAATTCCGTAGTGAGAGAGAACCAGGAAGCTGTAGAACTTTTAGTCCGCGTTGGAGAAATTTTGCAACGAGTTTCTGCCAGGTACCAATTTCACTCACAACGACACGAAGAGGCATCTGCGGTTTGTGGTCTTTTAAAAGGAACTTGACCGATAGCTCAGAGCACTTGCAGTTTACAACAAGTTTGGACATTTGGTGGTTCGCCTTGGCGAAAATGCTTACAATAGAGGACTTGTACTTTTGTAACGAACCACGAAACGGAGTGAAAAGATCACCAATAGCAGAATTGACCTTGTTCAAGTATATTGCACTGGGCAAAACAGCAAATTTACCAGACTTATCACATTGAAGTAACATGGCGTCAATGGAAAAAAGTTCATCCTTAACATTCCTGATCTGCTTCAAATGAGGTGATGGGCCGTTAGTATAAGCGGAAGCGGGAATGCGGGAGAGACAGCGTTCAGTAAACACCAATTTGTCAGTGCTATCAGTAATTTTGGTGGAAACATGACTTATGAGCGCTGCAACATCAAACTTTGTAGGTTTCACAGGCAGGGAGCATTTCGGGGGCTGGGACAGAACCTCAAGTGAATTCTGAGAAATGCTTACATCAAAAGGGTTGACCAGTTCAGAAGAAGCAGTGCCAGCTTTGCACGTGGGAGGAGCTGCAACCACAAAAGTTTTTTTCTTCGAGCACCACTGCCTATGTGAAAGACTCACGCAGGCCGGGTATGACAACCAATTGATTGCGAAGAGGGCCATGAAATTGCTTGAAAGTTCACAGTGTAGACCATGGAATGATGGAAACTCTCGTAATGTAGTTGTAATTCCATATTTTCATGCAGTTGCTCACAACATTCTTGCTGTCTTAGAGCCCTTCCACGGTGCTCTGGTAACTATGTTTTCCCTCGATATAAAAGATTTGTATTACTCGCTGAACGTAAAGGTTCTACTCAGGACAGTCAAACATTTTATTGAAGATCAGTTGGTTGTTTTTCAGTCTGAGGTTGGTCTTTCCTGTGATGATTTTCTCAGTATTCTAGAGTGTTATTTGAAATCTACAGTTATCTCTGTTGACAATTGTTTGTTCGTTCAGAAAAATGGTGTATGCATTGGATCCGCGGTCGCGCCTGTCTTATCAGAAATTTATCTAAATACCTTGGACATTGAGCTGGGCAAGCTTACGAGTTATGGGAGTCAAAAGCGTGTTTTGATTCATCGGTTTGTTGATGATATCATTGTTATCTCTGATGCTGGTTCTATATGTGTGGATTCTGCCTTACAGTTTGTTAGTACAGTAGCACCCGAGTTAAAGTTTTGTGTAGAGCAACCCTCTCATGGGAAGCTGAGGTTCCTGGACCTCACATTTCATTGTAACCCGGGTTTTTGTTGGTCATATGGAAAAGAAAACTGCAAGCCGGTCCTGCCATACTCAAGCGCACATTCTAAACTTGTTAAGTTCGGTGTTTGTACATCCCTCTTAAATGCTGCAACGAAGAAAAGCTGTTTTCATTTTGTTTGGAGTAGTTTGCGGAAGCAATGTGAAAGACTCACGCAGGCCGGGTATGACAACCAATTGATTGCGAAGAGGGCCATGAAATTGCTTGAAAGTTCACAGTGTAGACCATGGAATGATGGAAACTCTCGTAATGTAGTTGTAATTCCATATTTTCATGCAGTTGCTCACAACATTCTTGCTGTCGCTAAATATTATAATATCAAAGTTGTTTTTTCCAATGCCTTTAAATTAAGTCGTTTGACCCCCTTCAGCTCTAAATCTGAATCTTGTGGCGTGAGGCACAGGAAGCCTTTTGTTCCTTGCAAGCAGAACGTTGTGTATTCTATTCCCCTTGAGTGCGGCTTTGTGTACGTTGGCCAGACGCGCCGGTGCCTCAATGACCGGATTAGGGAACATGCAGCAAATGTTGAAAGAATGGCCGGGTCTTCGGAACTGGTAGATCATGGGCCTGTAGCTCTCGGCCAGGCGGCGTTGCGATCAGCGGACGACAGCGCCGCATGTGGAAGCAAATCGAAACAATGGTCCGCACAAGAGTGTTTCGGTTTCGCGGGTTTCGCTCTGGCGCAAGCAAGCAATGTATCGCATCCTGCGTGGGTTTGAAAAGCTGGAGGTCATTGACGATTGGGCAAGTTACTAGTCAATGTTTTCGGCGTCGACGAAGCATCGGACGGTAACGAAATCGTCGTTAATGCATTTCGGAAGAAGTGAAGGACAGCGTGGTTTATAGCGTCCGGTTCGAGGTGAGTCGGCGTGATCGTACGTAATATTTGTTAACTGTACATCAAAATGATATACCTGATCAGAAAAACATTGAATGCACATTTTACCCGCACTGAAAGCTTATTTAACTCAATTTCGGTACCTCTCCATCACAGGTGTCCAAGTGCTCGTGACAGTTTATGTTGCGTCGTGTACCTGTAAAGCGGGAATTGCGGGAAAATGTAAGCACGCGGCAGCAGTCTGCTGCTACCTGAACAAGGAAGAAGATGCCACATGTACGGGCAACAACAAAAGAGGGGCAAGCCAAGCTCAAAGCCGCAGGCGTGACATGACAAAGGGTATCGCCGACTTATTTCCGAGTACGTATGTATAATGTGGACAATGTGCTTTCCTTTAGGCAGGAGCTCGGGTGCAGACCTTTCATATTGTATTTTTAGAGCTGATGAGGCTACAGTCATCTCTGCTGCATCGTTGATCATTTGCCAATGATCTTTCTCTACTGAATGCTGCTGCTGTACCCTGCTGCATCGTTGATCGTTGGCTATTCTGTTATTCTTCAGCATTTTATATGTTTCATCAACCAGTATCGTACCGTGTACCTAGTACGTTGCCTCAAAACAATGCTTTATTGCTCTTGGTAATAAACAGCTTGCATCTGATATATTTCTCCTTGTTTGTGTAATGTAGGTATATCAACCCAATGTCTCCCGCTGCAAAAAGAAAACCGCCTGGTGATATCATTCACGCGTACCCAGACATAGTTTGTCCACTCGCTGGGGTCCTTGAGTCTGAACAGAGGGGAGCCTTACAGTGGGACTGTAAAGAGGTTCTGAACGGCATTTTCGACAATGTAGTAACGGGAGAGCAAACGGAGAATCTATTTGATCTCCTAAAGGTCATGAGAGGGACACGCACGGTGTTCCATTATAGCATTCCAACCAGGGGTAGCTTCATAGCGAGTCTCTTGAAGAACGTAAGTAAGTAAGGCCATTGCTTTTATTTAAGTAAACATCACACTGCACGAAGACCCTCGAACATAGCAGTAAGAAGAAGAACCGGCACTGTTTGGCAAAATTTGTGATATATAATAATAATAATAATCCAATAATATAATAATTATAATATATCCAAGTAAATTTCTACCGCAAGTTGTTTGGGTATAGCTCTACATTATCTCCAGGTGGAATGCAGAGCGGAAACTTCGCGGCGTTTTTACGGTAGACGCAATTCACGCTTTCCGCCTTTCTGTCTCCCAAGGGTTTCCGAGGAAGCGACAAAACCTTATTTTTTGACGTTTTGGAATCTGTTATGGTAGCCAACGACACAACAATACTGTGTGCCCGACTTGTGTTGTGGCTTGCCGTGCGTTGGCAATCTGAAAGGCGGCATATTTAACCACGATACATCCTTGGCTGCCTGGCTGTGCGGACCAGTCACTGCTCCCGCTCCCGCTTGGGTCCCGATTGGCGCTCGCGTCGCCGGGCAAACTTGAGCGCAACAGGCCTATATACGGGATTGTAAAGGTTGCCAGCCTTGCTTCAAGGACACTACAGTGCTTGCGTGGGAACCCTACGCACACCGAAGGTTGTTTCGGGAATCCTTGGAGATTGCCACCAGGGGAAACGTAGTTAGCAATGCGTCTTTTATCCCTCTCGCACCCCTTCGAAGATTTTTAGCTTTTAAGTTGAGATGAACTAATAAATTTATTGCTGTGTCTGAGAACCTACGTGTGTCGTCTTCTGTGTCCGTGTCTCTCGGTCTTCTTCATGGGTATTAGTCATACAGGGTGTCCCAGAAAACGTGTCATTGAATTATAACAAAGAAACTACACCGCCTAGGGCCGGGTTTCGAACCTCCTTTCGTCAGACTGACAACGATTGTGCTGAAAAATTCGTCGCCCGCTATGCTCCGGGTGTTCCGTAAACCACGGTGATCGGCTATTTTTCCCGATGGGATAGCTCCTCAATACCTTTCTCAATTATCATGACTTCGACTAAATTGGACACGCCATTGACATTGGTGGGGCAAAAAAGTGAACTTCACTTGGTGACATTCCGAGTGCAGTTCACAAAAATTTACATAATTAAACCTATGTTACATGACATTCACATCAGGAGGTGGCAAAACCCTAGTAAGAACAAATGCCGTTCTTACCGTGACCACATGATTCTAGGTGGCGTAGTTTTTATTGGAATTTAATGACACGTTTTCTGGGACACCCTGTATACTGAATCATCGTCGTCGTCGCAGTCGTTATCATCATCATCATCATCATCATTATGAGCATTGTGGTCAGCCGTTGTGTACGTCCTCATCCCAACAGAAGGAGAGGTAACACAGGGTAGAAGATCAGAGCATCAAATATCTTGCTTTATTTATTTTTTATTAGTCGTCGTATTCTTCTTCATTTGGTCCTAACATGCTCACATGACTGCATTAAAAGTGACGCAACAAAAACAAACAGACACCCACATTCGCAACAATCTAAAAATCACTCTAGAGAAGGCCCAATAAGGCCGAGAAGCAATGCCATATGATATCAGGACTCATCTCTTAGGAGCCTTCACACATTATATACTCATTGTCATCCCCTTGTTCGTTGAACGAGGCGAACAACAAAAATATGACAGCAGGTCACCAACCAGTGGAACCGGTTACGGTGAACGTGCCTTTACTCTGGTATGAAAAGTGAATGAATCAGGAGTGGATGATTGGCCACTGGGGAGGCGTAAAGCCTCGCAAGTCAATGAATGAGAAAAGGCGCCGGTGTGGGAAAATAACCCGCTCCACGCCTTGTGCGAAAGGGAGACTACGTTCCGACTGAACCCCTTATAGATGTGGACGAAGGGCCTCTGTCGGGGTGTAAAGCCCCACAAGCCGACGACTGTATTGCCTTTTTGAATGAATGAGGGCCTCTGGCGTGGGCGGGAGCCCCGATAAGCCCCGAATGGTAACAAATTCTTTTTTTTTTTTTTTTTGCTTATTTTCGGGGGGGAAGGACGATTCCGGTCTCGGGCAAATGAGTGAGTGAATGGTATGACTGAGACGAATGACGATTAGAGTGAATGATTTGTGAACAGAGTACAAAGACCTGGCTAACCACTTGGTGCTTTCACAGGCAAAAATACGGTGACCTTGGGGCCCAACAACATCAGGGCCCCCGCCATAATGATGAGTGTTGGTAGGGTGGTCCCCTTTGATCACCCACCAAAAACACCTGAAATGGCGAAACAGCTGTCCAATGCTGGTGTGGCGACGTTTGGGACTTATAAACATATGTTCAACGTGCAGCCAAAGAGCCGATGCTATTTTTCTTCAATTATGTATATATATATATAAAGAGGAGGGAAAAGCCATTAAAAAAATAGGTAAATGATGCTAGACGTGTTTGAAACTCAAACTTACAGTTAAGATGGCTTCTATGGCTGCACGTAGAGAAACAGATACTGTACATGTACAGTATCTGTTTCTCTACGTGCAGCCATAGAAGCCATCTTAACTGTAAGTTTGAGTTTCAAACACGTCTAGCATCATTTACCTATTTTTTTAATGGCTTTTCCCCCCTCTTTATAATTCACTGGCTTGCACTGTGGCATTGAGGAGTGCTCGGTCACCCTCCCAGGTGTATATCGCTCGCTGAGTGACCCCTGGTTTGCCAATCCCGAACGATGCGCAGCTACCCAGGGCCGACGAGCCGCAAACACGGCGAAACAAGTATCTATATATATATATATAAAATGAAAAAAATAGCCGGAGCTCTTTGGCTGCACGTATAGCATATGTTTGTAACTCAAACGTCGCCATGCCAGTACTGGACAGCTGTTTCGGCCTTGTTGGGCCTCATCAACAGTACGCAGGCAGGCAACGTTTGAGTGGATGGCGTCAGAAGGTCACGTAACACGTGATTCCTCCCGTCAGGGTGAGATAACTCACTCACTGAAAGCCGAGTACAAAGCCAGTGAAGTATAAAATGAAAAAAATAGCCGGAGCTCGTTGGCTGCACGTATAGCATATGTTTGTAACTCAAACGTCGCCATGCCAGTACTGAACAGCTGTTTCGGCCTTGTTGGGCCTCATCAACAGTACGCAGGCAGGCAACGTTTGAGTGGATGGCGTCAGAAGGTCACGTAACACGTGATTCCTCCCGTCAGGGTGAGATAACTCGTGCAGCCAAAGAGCTCCGGCTATTTTTTTTTATTTTATACTTCACTGGCTTTGCACTGGGCTTTCAGTAAGTGAGTTATCTCACCCTGACGGGAGGAATCAGGTGTTACGTGACCTTCTGACGCCATCCACTCAAACGTTGCCTGCCTGCGTACTGTTGATGAGGCCCAACAAGGCCGAAACAGCTGTCCAGTACTGGCATGGCGACGTTTGAGTTACAAACATATGCTATACGTGCAGCCAAAGAGCTCCGGCTATTTTTTTTCATTTTATACTTCACTGGCTTTGCACTGGGCTTTCAGTGAGTGAGTTATCTCACCCTGACGGGAGGAATCACGTGTTACGTGACCTTCTGACGCCATCCACTCAAACGTTGCCTGCCTGCGTACTGTTGATGAGGCCCAACAAGGCCGAAACAGCTGTCCAGTACTGGCATGGCGACGTTCGAGTTACAAACATATATATATATATATATATATATATATACATATGTGTGTGTGTGTGTAGGAATATGTTTTCAGTCTTCTGTCACTCGGAGTCCAGCAACTCAAGTTGGGCGTAACTTTCATCCAATGTTGCATTCATAAGCGGACGCTCTCAACAGTAAATAATACTGCCATGGCCACAGTGAGAGAAAAAAAAAACACAAGATAAGTAACTAAAAATCATAGGCTGGCATCCTCATGCTATGTTGGAGTATAGTCATGTGTTGACGTCATGGAATTATGAGGACTGGTGCGTGGTAAGTGAGGGATGCGAAATCCAATTTGCGCTTTCTTCCCATGCTCTCGTGCAGTATTTAGAGCATTACTGGGAATGGAGTCATCAAAATACAAAAGCAAAAAATGAAAAGTCACTCAAATGTTATCGCACAACAGGAACAGCAATTACCCGAATTCAATACCGGACGATACATTCGTTTCCGTTTCTGCTTCCGGTAATGGAGGACCGTGGTATGCGTTTCCGTTTCCGTTTTCGTTACTATCTCCAATTTCGGTAATATTCCGTTTCTGTTTCCGTTATCATTACCGTTACCCTTCCCTGCATTGCACGAATGTATTGAGAATGCAGTGGAAATAAATTAAGTCATACACACACATACAAAAAGAAAAAGAAAGCATCACAGCTCCATCCATCACTGCAATTACATCATACCAGGACCGAGGCATTTTTCCATGTGCGCCTAAATTGGACCAAGACTGGCTGCTGTAAGAGAGCAAATCACTGAGTCTTAAACATGTTGCAACTATAAAACTCTCTCTTCATGATAATGGTAGTAGAGAAAATAAGATGCAGGCGCCTCTCTATTGTATCGGCACTGGCCTTGCAGTTTACAGCTCTTTTCCCACAACAACCGTCTCTACCAGCCTAAAAAGCATGCACGCTATCTTATCACTCATTCGAAGTCTTTCTTACAAGGCGTCATATCTATCGAATGTGGTGGCGCCCGATATTTCCGCTATTCTAAAAAGTTCCAGAGCAGAACAAGGAATGCACCGTTGCACATTACAGAGACCAGGCAGGATGGCAAAACGAAACCGTTTATCGCAGAAAGCAAACCTCGCTTTACGAGCTCATCACAACGTCCCGCTCTTTACGACTGCAGGAGCCATCTCTACTTTCCTTCACTGCAATTGTGACATCGCCTAATCGGAAACTGGAAATATAGCGATGGTTGCGAGGCACGTGGCTGAAGCTGTCTGTGGGGAAGAACCACTAGTGATCGTGATGTTAAAGTGCACTCGACATTCAAAATGATTTGTCATAATCAGAGAGGGGATTTTCAGGCAAATGCCTCTTTGTTGGGGAACGTCCATACAGATAGTGCCTTACAATGTTTTAAGCATGAATCAGGCTGGAATTGACGTTTCTCACGATTATCGTTCCTGACTCATTCGCTTTTTTTCTACTCTTTGTGCCTTGTGCCGATAAACGCATAAAAACACATTCTCTCTGTCTCTCTTTCTTTTTTTGGAAACCTAAACCTTTTCTTGTAAACCTAAAAGGCTTTCTGTAGACAACGCCCCCCCCCCCCCCCCACACACACAAGCACAAAAAAAAAAAAGGAAAACAAAGCGAACCGGCAAACGCGGCTTCATCTCGCGCCAAGGGAGAGAAGGGTTTTCGGCGACGCGACGTTCGGTGCAGGATCTTCGCGAATGTCCCTGGCACAATCTCCTTTCTTCGAAGCCCATTGACAAGGTCGCTGCAAGGACAGCGGCACGTTTAGCCAACGCGTCCATGAAGCCAACAGAGGGGAATGAACTGATTCTGATGTTTGCGATAGCTTCTAGCATGTGGGCGGCTGGGTCGCACTCTAAGGTGTTCTATCCCAACATGACTTTCATCAAATGCTTTGTGTATGGAGGAGTTTACGAAGAGGCCAGAAACAATTACCCGACCGTAAACCAACCGTCACATTCGTAGTGAAGGAGTTCTTCCTCAAGTGCTCCTCGTGAATTAAAGCGTTTAAAGACCAGCTGCTAGACGTTCCGTTACAACCGTAGCCCATTATTACCAATGGGGTGCATGCCCGGAAGAAATACCGAACTTTGCTTCGCATTTCAAATATGTCCAAAGTAACTGGTTTCTCGCTCGATGAAGGACCTTCGTTAGATCTGCCCAAGAGGGTTCCCAAAGTGTTTGAAGCTGATATCCGCTTGCTCACCCCACGCTTCACTGAATATAGTCTTGGATAGCATAAAGGATCGAGCTGGAGCGGCTGTACAACATACGATATGTATACAGGGTGTTTCATTTAACTCGAACCCCACCTTAAAAAAATAACAGCTCACTGCATCAGAATGGAACGAACTGCATAGTATTACTAGTAGACCAAAGTGTTTCAGAGTATTTTTGTACCGCAATTAACTAATTAATTAGTGGAAATTAATTTTCTAACTTTCGAATTACGAGGATTACAACGAAGATGTCAACTGTGAAGTTGTAGGCGCTGCCGTAAGAAAACGAATCCAGTTGGCTTTCATCTCTCTAGCTCTAACGACTTGTTTCTTCCGGCTCTACAGAAATGCGCCCGGACTTCCGAAACTTGGACTGAGCATGTTTTCGACGCGCAAAAAGAGCGCTCGATCGCAGCGCCCACTCACGTCCACTTGACGAACAAGGAGACATGCCATCCATGCCACCTAAACTCTTATCTATCACCCTTGCCTGGTGCCGTATCAGATCGACGATCAGAGGGCAGACTGACGATGACAGCGCGGCGCTTTCTCTTTTTATTGTTTGTTTGATTTCGTTCTCTTTTTTTCTTATTTCGCGGTGAAGCAACTGAAAGCAGGCGACAGGGAAGGGGTTATCTTTCAACGGAAGCACCTTGAACCTCGAGCATATGTTTACAAAATAAAAATAAAAAGCAAGTAAACCAGAGAACACAAGGAGGAGCTGTCGCGGGTGGCATTTGTTCAAATTATCTTTTAAAGGAGCAGTCTAGAAGCCAACAACTTTGTTTCTGTTTTTGGTCAGTATGGAATGTTAGGCGGCCGAAAACAGTTTTCCCAGAATTAGTCCAACCGTAGCGAAAATGGGACGCCTGCAATAGCTCCCCGAACCTCCCGTGCGTGAAACACCCTCCTTCGCCTTCACGACAGGCACGTGATGAGCGCCACCACGCGCGTCACTATGTGACGCAAGTTGTGGCCGTGGCCTTGTTGCATTTGTCGCTAAGAGCGACAAATGCAACAAGGCTAAAGACGGAACTCGTTGACCACTGCTGGAAAACGGGACACAGTTTCAACTATGAGAATGCTACAACCTTGGCACGGGAACAACGGTGGGGGCCACGAAAATACCTAGAATCGTGGCATATACAAAGAGAGCCTACCGCATGTAACGCCAACCGTGGCCCACTTCCCGATGTATACAAAGACTTAACTGGTTTTCGGTCACTCATTCCCTCTCGAGGGTGCACTGATGATGTCTCCCGTATGGGAGACGAAACGTCTGAATAAATTGGTTAGTTTGTTGTGTTAAGTCGGTGTTATTGTTTCCATCTTGCATTATGATTCCCGGCTTTTGGAATATATTCGCAAAGTCTTTTAGCGTCTCTTGTTCACGAACAATCATCGCACGTCTTGGTCTCCTGCCGGGATGCCACATCTGAAAAATCTTCACTGCCTTTTTCTTATTGCGCTGTGTAGCACCTAGGGCAAGCACCACGTCAGCTCTCTCTTCGTTGGAATAGGGCATTTTGACCCGCAGAGCATACAACAAAGAGTGTGCATACGGAGACGAAAGGGCTGTACGCCGAAATAAATCTTTTAAAATAAAACATTAAAAAATCCACGCTTAAAATTCCACCCTTCGAAATCCATTTTCTGAAATAAACCGTTTAAAAATACACGTCCTCAAAATAAACGCTGTTAAAATAAATCATGGTTAGGCTTCGGAAGGTAAGACTCCGTATGATAGTAGTGATAGCCGTATGGGCGACACGAGGTTCTTTTCGGCGAAACATGCTATTATGATGTTTCTTACTCATGTTTGTATTGTTATCAATTGCATAACAACTTAGGATTTCGAAATATCCAGCTTAAAAGTGATGACGACGATGCGCGTATGAATACAGGACACGCACACTTGATCATATCTGAGTAGTAATAGCATTACTGTAATGAAATTACAGCAATGAATTACTTTTTCTGGTAATTTGTAATGTAATGCATTACTTTTGATATTAGGTAATTTGTAATTAATTTAATTACATTTGGGCTGTAATTTTAATGGCATTACTCGTTACTTTTTACAAAAGAATCCAGTGTGTGTTCTGTGTTGGCACTTGGCAGAAAGAGAGTTTGGGAACTGCTGAGTGAAAAGAATTCCAACGGCACTATGAACGGTGACGCACTCGTGGCACTCGGTGGCACGTGGAACGTCAATTCCCTTCGACGAGCCAGTTGCCTTAGGCAGGGCACCCACAAACAAACGTTGTTCAACGTTGGTCAACGGTTTGTAGCCCTGGAGAACCATTGTTTGCGGGCCCCATCCTCCTGACAATCTTCCTGTTGTCGTGATACATTGTGTCTCCTTCGTCTCTACATTGTGGAGCAATACGTCATACGTGGCACACTAGCATGACATGTAGAAGAGACAAACAGAAGAGTACAAGCTAACTGTTGATACATTGTAAGCATACATTTTTTCCTCGAATTTCGGGGAAGGCAAGTTTCGTCAACTTGTGTGTCCCTTGTGCTTTCCACAAACTCGGGAACGCGTATGCCAATAATGGTAAAGTAATGACATTGTAATGTCATTACTTTTTCGTAGTAATTGTAATGTAATTTTATTACGTTTCAATTGCAGTAATGAGTAATGTAATTAAATTAAATTCTAACTGGAGTAATGTAATTTAATTACATTTTCGAAGTAATTTACCCAGGTATGCTCTTGATCCTTGAGCCAGCTGACCGCTGTGGACGGATTGCACGGCGACGGTCATTCGCACTGGTAAAAGAAAGGCCAAGAAAGGCACGCACGCACACGAAAAAGAGAAACGCAAAATCAGAAAACATACCAAAGAATGGCCAAACTCTCCTGATAGGCGGCTCTACAGGGTGTCCCAGAAAACGTGTCATTGAATTATAATAAAAAAACTACGCCACCTGGAATCATGCGGTCAACAGCATTTGTTCGTATTAGGTTTTTGCCACCTCCTAATGTGAATGTCACGTACTCCAAGTTTAATTATGTAAATATTTGCGAACTGAACTGTGAAATTTGCCAAGTAAAGGTCACTTTTTAACCCCACCAATATGAAGGGCGTGCCGAATTCACTCACATTCATGATAATTCACAGTGATATTCACGAGCTATCCCATCGGAAAAAATAGCCGAATATCATGCTTATCGGAGCACCGGACCATAGCGCGCGAGGACTTTTTGAGCGCAATCGCTCTCAGTGCGACGAAAGGATGTTCCGAAGCCAGCCCACAGAGTGATAGTAGAAAAGTAACAGTTCCTAAAATTGGGAGAGCGAAAGCATTATCCCAGCGAAAGTCGGACGTGATAAGCCGTGCCTGTTTTATCTCTTTCTGCGATGTCGGGGAGGGCTGGATTTCCAACCTCCTTTCGTCGGACTGACAAAGATTGCGCTGAAAAATTCATCGTGCGCTATTCTGTGCGACCTCCGTAGAGCATGATGTTCGGCTATTTTTTTCGATGGGATAGTTCCTGAATATCCCTGTCAATTATCATTAATTTGACTAAATTAGACACGCTCTTCACATTGGTGGGGTAAAAACGTGACATTTACTACGCAAATTTCCGACTTAAGCTCGCAAAAATTTACGTAATTAAACTTACGTTACACGACATGAACAAATGCCATTGACCGCATGACTCTAGGTGGTGTAGTTTTTTTATTATAATTCAATGGCACGTTTTCTGGGACACCCTGTATATTAGAATATATTACACCGATGTCGCGGGTTACTTGCACTGCTAAAACAGAGCTTCACCGAATAATACGCTCCCGGGCATCCGTCATTCCGAATGATATCAGCCTCCCCCCCCCCCCCTACTAAGTTGGCAAAACTGGTCACGGATCACATACAGACAGACAACCTGCTTCCGGTGTACCGAAATCCTCGTTCACAGTTATAGCCCTGGCTAGCCCTACGCGCGAGGAGGGTACTATTTTCCGCGGCGGACGTAGCGCCGTTGGCTGTCCACCAATCAGGGACGATGGATGTTAAGAGATTTATTTCGAAGCGTTTATTCTTCAAAGTTTATTTTTCGGAGTTTATTTCGACAGCGTGGATTTTCTCATGATTTATATTGAAGAGTTTGACAGGTCGACGAACATTCTCCAATTATTATGCCCAATGAAAGAACATAGCTCACGATATCCAAATATGAAATTCATTTGCTTCCGGCGAGTGTCTTTAACACGAAACAATGCCATTCAAAGAGCATAATCCGCGCGAGCCTCTCCTTATCCTTGGAGCCGGGTCACGTCACTATATTCCAGCGTATAGCAACACCGAATTCTAGGCGCTGGAGGTGGGGGAGATTTCGCTCTCCTAGCCAATGACGGACCCCACTGAGACAAGCTGCAGCTTGCGAGGGAACCGGTTACGGGAACATCGCGGTGACCTCGCGGAGCAATACAGCACAGAGAACATAGTGCGCATGTGAAATAGAATATTGAGGGTTTTTGGTACAGTTTGAACTGGCTACCTTGGATTGGGCAAGTGGGAATACGTTTAGAGTTGACCTCACTTCTCGATATTACAAAAAAATTAATGTATAAGCGTCCCGTATTCTAAATGGCTGAAGATGCGCGACGTCAAAATGACGTGTCGCTATTGTCGCCAGGACATCGCAGGGCGGGGCATGAGGGCGAAAGAGTGCAGTGAATATTCATTCGGTTTGGAGCCATTATTTACTTTTTTGCGACAACATTTTTTCCAAAACGTTCACCGTCGGCAACGTATCACAATGTATTTAAAAAAAGTGCGCCTCGTATACCTGTTTATTGCCCCTTTAAGAGATTTATTTTTGAACGTTTTATTTTTACGTGATTTATTTCGGCGTCATCCCGACGAAAGTGAACAAAGGATCAAGGTTCTTCGGCTGAAAGATAGCCCCTTCCCTGTCGCGTACTTTCAGTTGCTTCACGACGAAATAAAAAAAAGAGAGGAGGAAATCAAACAAACAATAAAAAGACAAAGCTCCGCGTTGTCATCGTCACAGTGCCCTCTGATCGTCGAGCAGATACGGCACCATGCAAGGGTGACAGATAAGAGTTGGATCGCATATCTCCTTGTTCATCAAGTGAGACCTGGGAGGGCGCTGTGATCCACCGCTCGTTTTACGCGTCGGAAACATGCTCCGTCCAAGTTTCGGAAGTCCGGACGCATTTGCTGGAGACCCGCGAAAAAACAAGTCGTTAGAGCTAGAGAGATGAAAACCAACTGAATTCGTTTTCTCATGGTAGCGCCTACAACCTCACGATCTTTGTTGTAATCCTCCTTTCCACTAATTAATTAGTTAATTGCGGTACAAGAATTACTCTGAAACACTTTGGGCTACTAGTAATACTATCCAGTTGCTTAAGTTGTGACTCGATGAGCCGTTATTTTTTAAAGGTGGGGTTGGAGTTAAATGAAACACCCTTACATACGGCGTATACGTGGAAAGCGTATACGTCCAGCAGTAGGGACACTCCCACAAAGTACCGTGGTCCATAAGGTGCACAACTAGTAAAACCACGTCCTGGAAAGTTTTCCTAGTTTCAAGACCGTGTCCGTTCATGCAGATGTTCTTATCGGCGATCCTTCGGCTGTTCTCCACGATATGCCTCGCGAGTGCTCGTGTCAGTATCACTGCCGCTGTGCAGTGTTTGCATCAGTACCGCTCGCCTCCATTACTGTTGTAATTGAACTTTGCGGATGGATTATCATGATGCCTGTGGTTGCCAGTTTCGTGTTCGTTTTCAGTTCTGTTTGTTTGTTTTGCTTGTTTGTTTTGCTTTTTGTTTGTTTTCCTTTTGTTTGTTTCTCTTTTGTTTGTTTTATTTTATTTATTTTTCTTTTTATTCGTCTCTCCCTTCCTTTTTTCCTTTCTTTTCTTTCCTGGGAATAGCAAGCCGCCGTAGCGGTGGCTAACCTTTCCCTCCTATTTTATATAATAAACATATCCCCCCCCCTCCCGGTAGTTGCTTTTATTGAAATCAATACTTTCGGATACGATACTTGTTGAAAATTTCGTAGTACGGACTAAGGTCAAGTGTTCGTTTAGGAACAAACGTTGACCATGATATGGCGTACATGCCACCACAGAAGAGGTGCATGCAACCTTAGACACAGGATCTGGCGTTGACAAGATGGCGTATATGCAGGCAAGTTGGAGGAAGAACTCCATTATGAAAAATCCTGAGTCTGGACACAGAGAGGGACGACACGAACACACGACTCAAACACAGACGACTCACGAGTCCTGTGTTCGTGTCGTCCCTCTCTGTGCCCAGACTCAGGCTTTTACATAATGGGGATCTGGCGCATCCTGTTTCTAGAATGACATGTCCGATTACTCCCTCACGGGCGTTGTATAGCAGTTTTTAAAGAAAAAAAATATATACGGGGCTTTTTTAACCTCCTAAAACGCGATTTCTAGTACCGAAAAATCCGCTCTCTGGTCACCACACTTAAGACTTCGACAACAACAAAAATAAAAATAAAAGCAAAAACTAAAGTTTATGTTTGTTAACTCTCTATCCTCTCGTTAAAGTTTATTATTTTTCACATTCACATTATCGAGGGAGTAAGAAAACGAGACGATATCGATTAACAGCGTGGCCCATGGATACAGCATTCTGTTAGCGATACATTTCGCTAACACGGTCCGGAGGAAAGGACGATGACCGCGCGATATGGTGTCCGCGCGACGGCGCGACGGCGCACGTCGAATATTTTTTACTTTCGGTTTGTGAATGAGTCGCACTAATTTTCCTCTGCTTATGCATTAAAGTTGTAATTCGATTGAATACACCCAGGACACAAACTAACCCCTCCCCCCCTGTTTCCCGCTCCTTCCCATTGTCCTCTCTCCATCTGTCCACATCTGTACTCCACTCATAGCCACAGTTGATTCGCGGCGCTAACACGAACAAACAACACGTCTCTGACTATTCACTCGTCGGTAGTGTATCCTAGGTCATGCTAAACACTGCGATACTGCTGGGATCGATACCTTCTTCCCTACACTCTGCTCTCGATGTTTCCCTTGATTTTAGACAGACGGATATGTCAGCACAGTTCCCCGTGAAGTGAGCCCTGGGCGCACATTGACCCTATTCCTTTCTGCTGTCACCTCCGCTTTTCCATTTTTGTATACCGCTCACAGCTACAATAGCTTTGCGGTGCGAACGTGCAATTTTGTTTCTTTAGGCGACAGTATCTGCTTCAGTGGCCCCATTGTGAACATGCCCACGCTACTCAGGTTCCCATGATAACGGGACGCATCTACGATACAATGTGCGAGAAGTCACGCACGGCGGGGCACCGCCGTCGCTACGGCCCGTGCATCCTGAGCGTACGTGTTGTACGTCCCAGAAAAGTACACAGACACAATAGCAGAGCACCGATGGGCCGAAAAGCACATTTCCCCCGTTTTCTGCGTACCGTGTTCGAAGATAAGCAGCGTAGAAAGATTTTTTTTATGAAACCGATGGAAGAAAACATTTAAGCTAAAGTATGCCTAGCTTTCATGATATTCCTTTCATATAAACATAAAATGAGTGAGCCTCCGTTTTGAATCAGCAACTCTGAATCGGCTATTGATGTCATATGTTTAGAGTAAGCGCTCCTTGCGGAGTAAGGCACAATTTTTTGAATTAGTCTTTCATTCCGCTGGTCTTGTTCCTTTCGTTCGGTACTCAAAAAGCTGCATTTCAACAGAAGGTCGCCTTCTTTACCTAGTGATAGTCTTGAACGCGGATTATGCTTTTCTACCGAAAGGAATCCTGAATGCTTCCAGGAGCGCGACTGATAGCGAGAGTACAGAATTTAACTTCCCTAGCTATATCCTGAAGACAAGCTGTCGTGCTTTATTTAGAACCTAAAATATTTTCAAGTCTTACTACATGTCCTTCAGAACGGACGATCTCAAGAAATCCCAGCACTGCGAGGGGCACGTGTTGCGACCCTGGGCGCTTATTGCCATGAGAAAGAGAGAATTGCCTATTGTATTTTGTTTTCGCTGACCTTGAAACGTGTTAAATTTCACGTATTAGCGATGCGCTCGTGGTGTATGCTGCCAAATATGGCAACATGAACACCATACCCAAGCAGCAAAATGTACTGAAAGTCGGGTGCAATAGGGGTGGACGGGTAGACGGAAGGCCTTGAACAGACTCGTGAGACTAAGGAACATCGATAAGACACATACCGACCACCCCTATTGCAGAGCTGTTTATTAGGAGAGTTTGGCCATTGGGAGGAGCCTGTCTCAAAGTGCGTCACTTGACGTCACACGATGGGCGGCGCCAAGGCCAGTGACACCATTTTGGATCAGAGCTATCGCCTTGAAATCTCCCATTCCGCCATTTTGGAGCAGAGGTACAGCCTTGAAATCCCCCCGTACTGCCGCGGCTCGCCTTTCATCCCGTCCAAGTGGGCGGAGCGATGACGACTCTGACGTCACGGCGGCTCCCCATCTCCGGGCGGCAAAAGATCACAGAATGGCCAAACTCTCCTCATAAACGGCTCTGCCCTATTGCACTCGACTTTCAGTACATTGTGCTGCTTGGGGTACGTCACAGCAGATAAGACAGCGATCCTGCTTGTGCCAATAAGAAGTTACAAGATAAAATCGCTGAAACCAGTGTTAAAAACTCAAAGGACGAAACAAGACGACGCACTGCACTTTCAAACAATTTGTTCAATAATCCATCACCTTACTCAACACCTCAGCGCCACGTCGCTCCACTCAAACACACGTTTTTAGCTCGTGTTTTCGAGAAATGCATGTATCTTATCAGAGTAATTAAAATACTATTTAAAAGACTAAAAGAAAAAGTAAAGACTGAGAGTAAAGCTAAAAGAGTATTCGTCCTTTGTGTTTTTAGCACTGGTTTTAGCGATTTTATTCGTCCTTTGTGTTTTTAGCACTGGCTTTAGCGATTTTATCACGTGTGACCAACAGGCCTAAATTGGTACTGTATTCAAGAAGCTACAAGGTACCGCTAGAAACCAACAAAACCCGGTAGCGCGTCGACGGAACGATGGGGGGGTTGAAAGTTGCAACGAAAGGTATCCCATTAGAAACATATAGACTATCCTCTGTTTACAAACATGTGACGTCACGAGAAGACCGGTTCGAGGTTACATTTCGCTGAGGTGGGAAAGAGGAGGGAAAAATGCGTCGGCTGATAGGCTGATAAAGCTGATAATGCTCTGCATGTTCTGCGCGGCGGCGAAACGTAATCGATGATGTCGTGTCCACGAAAGGAAGACTGAGTGAGAAGGATTGTTTGAAATTGGGTGATGATTGGAGTTTAATGGCGCATTGACAACAAAGATCATAATGCGCCATTGAAATTGGGGATTGTGTGAAATTTAAAATTGGAAAGTATCATTTCTAAACTTCGGGCCTATCGCACAGACATTGAAAGAGTCATGAAAACGACCCTTTCGTTGCGCGTTCGCTGCCACAACTTATTAGTGCCATTCGAGAATAAACTCCCGAAATTTTACGCGGCGTTCCGGGGCTATTTGCAGTGTTTGGAAATAAAGATCAGTGCCAGGCGTTTATAATGGAGAGCCGTTGTAATCTAAGGGACCAGAAGTTTTTAATTGCGTCTCACTTTCCTCGTTCTTTCTTTTTTCCTCCTTATAGTCTGCTATGGTAGGGGAGACCCGGGAGAGTCTCCGACCATGCTGTGACAAAAGTACGTTTGTCAGGCTGACGAAACTAACGCTGGATTTTAGCGCGATCTTTTAGCTACACAACGCACGTATTATACTAAAGCTGGCTTTCAAAAACAGCTAGACATTTGCGCGGAGGTAATCGAGTGTGACAATACGCTCCAGTAGCCGGGCATGTTGTCACACGGGCTGGGGCAGGTTGTCGTAATCTTAATTGTGGAGATGTACCGAATGAAGTACCAGTGGAAGTGCATATAGAAAACAACCTAACCGAGCAGAGAAGAACCCATTATCGTAAGCCTTACATTTTATATTATATTTCCACCTCTGTCCTAGCTGTACATGATTCGTGCAAGCTAGCCGTTACTGGCTGGTAGATCGGCACTGTAAATGTAAAAAGCGGCACCAAATTATTACACGATCTCTAAGTTGGACTGAAAAAGCTACTGAAGCACTTTCTCGCGGATATGGTTTGCGCTGTCAGTTGCTCTACCAGTTGACGGACGTGACAACTTACCCCACCAGATATGGGACAGCTGACCCCTACGAAACTTTCAATGACTTTACCTCAGCAGTGAACCTAACTGTGGAAAGTATTCCGCTGAAAATCCGTGAAAAGATTTCCGAAAGTTGAATGATCGTTACGGACACGTGCATACTTTAGAGCTTTAGTGTGCGTCATGCAAAATTTGAAAATTGCAAGAGCGGAAAATTTTACCTACTGGTGACCGAAACAATTCTTGTGTTGTGTGCAGCTTGACATACTTTCCATGGCAATGAAAGTTTCTTCAGTTAGTTGTTGCTCGGTGCCGCTAACAAACAGTGGGAAAATGGCTCAGCTGCTCTGCTTCGTTTTCTTTAAGTAACGAGTGTGACAACTGACGCGGGTGACAACCCTACTCTGTCCCTCCAACTTTGGATGTGCTACTGTATTTGTCACGGCGGCTCTATTCCAGATATGCCTCATATCATTACTTTGTTTTCTTGCACTTATTATGATATAGCAAAAGACGTAAAAATAATGTCAAGTTCGCGACAAGATAGTAATTCAAAACGTGATACATACGGTTAGGAGCACCTATCTATTTATTAAATACAAGACTTTATTAAGTACAAGACAACACGCGAAACTGCATTTCTACGGGTTAGAAGCAATGTCGCTATATTGCTTCTAACCTCAAGTGCAGTTTCGTGCACGAAATTCTTGTAATTAATAAATATATCGATGCTTATAACAGTTCTTTTATTATGCTAGACATAGACAAGCGAGCAAGCTGTTCATACTAAAGGTTTTCCCTGGGTTTTCCTGCACACTTTAACGATAGCTCTCGGTACAGCTTCTCTGAAGACGTCATCGACGCGGACAAGTAGCCGTGCCTCCCATTCGTGGTTTTCTGATACAGTCTGTGGACTACTGGCACCCATGCCCTGTTTCCAGTGACAACACCGAGTCACAAAAAAAAAAAAAAACAATCAACGAAATTGCGAAAAAATAACGTTCTGTGTTGCTGCAAGGAACGGCTTCTAAAATAGCCTTCGTGGCGCATATGTATTTCTATGGCTCCCTGTTCTATCTGTCACAGGCTGTAAGTTCTCCTTAGGTGTCCGCGTAACAGTAGCGTTATGTGAAGCCTATACCGAATACCGCAGTCTACTGGGACACAAAGCACAATTAAGCATGGTCCTGAGGACAATAAATTACTTAGGGATCCATTAACGTCATCTTATACCCTGTAGGGAGAAGGAGAGGAAAGAAGAAGACTGTCTCGAAAAGGGTTATTAATCTAAGCTGTGCTCGAAAAGTTGAGTTCAATTGCTAGGATAATGAAGTATCGCGCTGCTCGTGTCAGGTCTCAAGGGCCGTACTTCGTATTGCCTTCCATGTACAGAACGGTGTTCAATTATTCATGTCATGCGTACGTACAGCTTGGGGCAAAAATTTACGGAACGTGGCACTAGAGTATATCACTAACTTATCCTAATATGTCAAATATCGTCTTTGGGGCCACCACACGCAACAACAACAACAGGCGACGAGGCGTCGAACAACGGGCTGGGGCCCGCGACACGTCGCGCTACATGGCAAGCGATCCTTCTGGAAGCATCTGCTCCTTCGCTCCTTCTTCGCGACCTTGCAGATGCTTCTGTATTTCCTTCTCTCCCCCGACGCGCGCCGTCTACAATATTCGCCGCTGTGTATAAAAGCTTGTGAGCTCCCGGTCGGAACACTATTATTCCTTTACTTTGGTTCTGTCCAAGAGCTACCGCTCTTGTGTTAGCCAGCTAAACAGCTGAATAAAGTGTTCGCCAGTTATTCGCCGTCTCGCTCGCCTGTTTTCATCCGTGACAATATGTCAAAGGAAGAGATCGAATAAGTAATGGGTGACAGGCTATTCTATCCACCTCGGAAGTATATGTGTCCGTTCTTGTTTGCGGCTAGGTCGTCACCCCAATGGAGAAACGCGACACCCCGGTGTTCCGTAAACTTTTGTCCCAAGCTGTACGTGCTAGGGCACTGCTTGAGGACCCAGTAGGGTAACAGTAGGGTACCAGAAGCAGTGCATACAGGGTGTTTCACGAAAATCCCCCGGCTGAATAATTCGTGAACAGGTGGCGCCATCGAAGAAATTTCTTTTTGGTAGAGATCCTTGGGACATCGGCCATGAACTGAGTAGTGTGCGGCTCATTTGCATACGGTCACTGATTAAATAAACATGCCAATTTTTAACTTTTACTACGCACGCTTACGGAACCTCTGTTTTACGCATCGGGACCTTCAGTGAAAAATATTCGAACAAAAAAAAAAACGCATCGACACTTAGTGATTTTTCCGAGTAATTAATTGGTTTCGGTTTATATATTTCTTGCGCGGAACAGTGCACCAATGCGCTCTTTGGATCAGCTATCCGGCTGTCAATTTCGTGTTCATCCGCCTGGTTCACGCACGGGGGCGACGGAAGATTAGGAACCGCCGCAAGAGACGCTTTGGTATTCGTTCTTGTATGGTATTCGTTTGGTATTCGTTCTTGAGGCTTTATATGTATTTGTCCCTTCTGTGGTGTTCCAGCCTCAGAACATCAGTTCTTTCATGTTCAACAGTTGCCGCATGCGTCGATCCCATCGTATGAATGTGTGTATGAGTGAGCAAAAAATGTAAGAGTGAAAGGAGCATGAGTGAAAGAGAGTGGCTGGTTTATCCCTTCAGATGACGCACCTTGGAAGTCGCTGAGAAGGCGTGTTAGAGAAAGTGTTAGCTTAGCTCAATTGGTAGAGCCCTGGCCCGGCAATCCAGAAGATGTGGGTTCGAGTCCTACAGCTGGCTAACCTTTTCAGTGTCTTTCATCTTCCATCGTTAATTTCTAAGGCAATTTGAGGCTTTATATGTATTTGTCCCTTCTGTGTTGTTCCAGCCTCAGAACATCAGTTCTTTCATGTTCAACAGTTGCCGCATGCGTCGATCCCGTCGTATGAATGTGTGTATGAGTGAGCAAAAAATGTAAGAGTGAAAGGAGCATGAGTGAAAGAGAGTGGCTGGTTTGTCCCTTCAGATGACGCACCCTGGAAGTCGCTGAGAAGGCGTGTTAGCTTAGCTCAATTGGTAGAGCCCTGGACCGGCAATCCAGAAGATGTGGGTTCGTGTCCTACAGCTGGCTAACCTTTTCAGTGACTTTCATCTTCCAACCCTGATTAGCTTTATGGTGGCCTGAGCATGAAGCGAAAATGTGATCATAGCACATGAAGCATTGAGTGTCGCACAAAAGTTGACACAATGAGAGCGCATGTGAGAAAAAGTACGAAGAATCACCACTTTTTGTTTTTCGTCTTTTTTTTTTTGGGGGGGGGGCTTAATTCTTGTACAAACACCGCATTTTTTTCAAGCGTAAAGGGGCGTTAAAGTGCAAAAAAAAACATAAAATGAAATACATAAAATAGAGTTGTGTTTGTTGATCTCGACAGCATTACAAAATGAAATGTATTAATGATTCACAATTTATGCGCGTCATTAGTGATTTTTACGCGATTTGCACGTCCCCACCTTCTCTCCTTCCAAGCCGTCACCCGCGATGACTTGGCATATCGTTCGAGGAGACCAATGGGAGACTTCCCCACATATACAGTCACACTCGACGCAACAGATGAACCCTGCATGAAGTCTTTTTTATTTTCCTTTCTTGTTCCTTTTTTTTTTAACTAACGGTCTTCCAAGAAGACCAGTCCTAAGTTATGAAACGACTATGCTATCGGCGTTTGCTATCGACGCGTCAGACGCGTCATCTCTAAATATTTCATATGTCTGCGCCACCTGTTACTCAAAGTAAACAGCAGGAGTCAAGAGGAGGTTCGACAAGCACTTCGCTTTCGTCCCAAGGCGCTGCCTCGATGTGGAAAGGATCGTAACACGTCTGCGAAAATGCGCCTTGAAAAAAAAAAAAAAAAAAAAAAAACTGTTGTCGCGTTTCACCTTGCTTTTTTTTTTTTTACTATAGACGAGGCAATAGAACACGTAAACGCGTTTGAGGCGAAGCACAGTTCAGCACGGACCGACTCTAATAACTGATCCAGAGACCGGATAGTAACGTGGGAAAGGGAAATCTTTGCTAGGCTATAGACCAGTTTCTGTGGGTCCAGGTGGCGCGAGTGAGCAGCAACGTCAGCGCTCCAAAATATGCAACGCGCGGTAGATTAGCAGACGACGTGGCACTTTCAAATACGTCGTCTCGAGTAGTTCGCGCTTTTCCGTGGATTTTCTGTGGAGCCCTATTTTAAAAAGTTAACCGGATTCCCTTTCCAGATATAACAAATTACCTGGATCATGAAGTAACGAGTCGATGTGCCTTTCCACTTGCAGTCGCTTTGATTTAATCATATTTGCCGGTCTCGTTGTCACCGACCTCGGTGCATCCATTCGTAGCGTGTACGCCTGCTGATGTCAAGGTTGCTGGTCCGGTCCCGGCCGATGACGTCAGCAACTTTGTGGCAGGGTACAACTTTCATGTTGCTTAGGCAAGCCGAGGGACGTTAAATGCTCTGTGCTGAGCTTATGGCGCCCCTTTAAAAATCCCCGGTGGGCAAAATTAATCCCCAGACCGACCATGCGTCTAGCCCGTAGGTGGTAGCCAAAGTCGTGCTGAAGACTGGGTGGTGGGTTCGAATCCAACCACCGGCTGTGCTGTGCCGAGGTTTTCCCTGGGTTTTCCGAAGACTTTCCAGACGAGTGTCGGCGCAGTTCCCACTGAAACACAGAATAAAAAAAAAACAGACCGACCACTGTGGCGTCCCTTATGATCATAACTGATTCGCGACGTAAAGTCACGATTTATTATTATTATTATTTTCATCATCATCATCATCATCATCTTGCAGCCTGAGGTCAGACACTGATAGCAATAAAACCAGGGTTCTCATATTACGCACAGATGAGTTCTTGTCGCCGTAAGAATTTGCCAACATGAAAGAAACAAACAAGCAGCAGTTCGTCTTCTCTGCAGCATTTTACGGTTCCCAGGGCGTTGTGGAATTTACCCTGCCTGCCTCATTATCGAGATACTTGTAATTATAGGAATACGAAAAACGGAGTAGCTTGCTCAGGGTACACAGCGGATATTTATTCGGAGTACGTAATTAAGGCCGGTTCTACGGCATGTCATGATGCAAACTCATCAGTTGTCGACCAACAAATCGGTGCGGAGTTAACGGAGGTTTGCCTGCACATGTGATACACCGACAGCGAATATGTGGACGACACGTCGAAGCTGTATGCGGCAGACGCGTCACGGCTGAAGTGTCATCGGACATAGTGCGTTTCGCTTCTGCGTTGGCCTGGGTGTTCCGATACAGGCCTATGCGACCACGGACCAATGGCGGAATCAGGGGGGCGGGGGGAGGGTGATCACTCCCCAAATAAACCTCAGTTTACACATTGGATTTCCCTCTCTCTCCTCTACCACTAGGTGCTTCGACAAAGGAACTGGGTGGGTGGGTGGGTGGGTGGGTGGGTGGGGGGATTCTTTCTGAAGCTGGATCCAACCCATTGTAACCTGTTGTTGTGACCAGTAGCTAAGCGTTGAGTGGATTTCTGAAGTGTCGTTGCGTGCAGATCACGTGTTATGGTGATATACGTTAATATCGCTATGTACTTTAATATATGGGACGCTAATATATCTAACGATGCCTTGCTGTCCGTAAGAATGCCTCACTCTTCTGGCACCGATCCGACAATATGCTCTAATGCTGCCAGGATGCTGAACACTTCCGCTTCCGCGGAGGGCATTGTATAGGCCATTTTGGCTTCTCTTCCTGCGCAGCTTCATAATCACACTCACATTACAATATATGCTGACGACGTATGTATCTGGACTTCCGCCGTTCGGCGTGATACGATCCAACGCCGACTACAAGGTTCATTAGACATCATTTCAAGATACCTTTTGCACCGCGGCTTGGTTGTCTCGCCTAGCAAGACAGTAGCCATGGCATTCTCACGAAGATCATTTCATAAGTACCCGCTTTTCATTGATGGCTCACCCCTGACCTTTGTCACGACCTGCCGATACCTGGGGATTACAATTGACCGTGGCCTGACGTGGTCCCAGCATGTGAAGCTGCTTGCTACCAAGGCAAACGGTTTGGTAAATGTACTCAGGCGTATTGCTGGTGCATCCTGGGGCCCGTCATGTTCTGACCTCTATCGTGTCCATCAGGCCCTGGTGTTGGGGACATTGCGGTACAGCTTACCCATCCTGCATGGTCTAAGTCGAACCCAAGAACAGGAACTGCTCAACATCCAGGCCCGTAGTCTCCGTGTCTGTTTGGGAGTCCCCAGGACAACGGAGACGTATTCTGTCTTGGCAGAGGCGCGAGAGCAGCCGGTTGACATACTGCGGGATGGTGATACCCTCCGCGCTTATACACGCTACATTACACGGCACCCGCTCCACTCTCTTTGTCGCATTGATGAGGACTGCCCGGCGTCTGCTTTCGGCAGTGCCATTGCCCGCCTGAAAGGGAGCATTCCATCTCCCGCGTCTACACCATCCTACGCACCGGCGATGTGGACTCTTGAAAGACCCTGTATTCACTCTAACATCCCTGGACTCCAACGCAAGAAAGACGTCCCCACAGTCGTGGCCCACCAGCTCACACTGGAGCACCTCGCCTCAACACATCGACTAAGTCGCCATATATACACAGATGGCTCGGTAACCGAAGGTAGTTCGAGCGCGGCTTTCTACATTCCGGATGAAGACCTGGGCCACGGTTTCAAACTCCCCTATACAGTGTCCTCGACAGAAGCCGAACTGTTTGGTATCCTGGCAGCACTGGAGCATATTACAGAATCCGGGCACGGAACGTGGGTCATTCTTACAGACAGCAAGGCATCACTAGATATGTTGTTGTCATCTCGCCCCAGCATAATAAGCGATTTGCATACCATGACGCTTCAAAAATTCAATGAACTCTTCGCCACTGGTTACAATATCACGTTTCAATGGGTCCCTGGCCACGTAGGCGTGTATGGAAATACCCGAGCAGACGCAGTAGCGAGACGCGCTGGGTCTGATGACACTTCGGCCCTGGCACCTCTGCCGCTTACAGCCTCAACATGCCGTCTATACATACGCCGTCGGTGTGCCACATGTGCTCAGCAGTTCCGTGCCGAAACAACGACTTACAATTCATTCCTACGGTCTATCGACCCATTGATGGAGTTCGTCATCACTTGCCACCGCAGCCGTAAAGAAGAATCCCTTCTCCACCGCCTACGTCTCAATGTTGCCCGTACACCCTCACTTCTCTTCAAGATGGGACGGCTAAATTCACCAAACTGTAATGTCTGTGGAGTGGAAGCGGACATCCCACACCAACTCCTGTATTGCCAGCAGCACCTTCAACATAGGGACACCCTCCGTTGCCGTCTGCTCCAGATTGGTTGTAACGACTTTTCGTTGGCCGCTCTTCTTGGCCCCGTCTTGCACCCCAACCAGTGGGCTGTCACTGCCGCTCTCCTCGGTTTTCTCCGAGTCTCAGGACTCGTGAACTGCCTGTAACGTTGTGCTAGTGTTTATTCTCTTCTTTCTTTTTGTTTCTCTTTTCTTTCTTTCTGTTTCTCTTTTCTTTCTTTCTGTTTCTCTTTTCTTTCTTTCTGTTTCGCTTTTCTTTCTTTGTGTTTCTCTTTTCTTTCTTTGTGTTTCTCCTTTCTTTCCTTTCGTTTCTCTTCTCTTTTCCTTTCCTTTCTTTTTGTTCCCTGTTTTCTTTCCCTTTCCTTTCTTTTTGTTTTCCTCTTTCCTCTGTTTCCATCCCCCTTTTTCTTTTTCTTTTCTTTTTCCTTCCTTTTCTTTTTCGTTTGCCCCTTCCCCCTTTTTTTTCGGAATAGCAAGCCGGCTCTTTGCCTGGCTAACCTTTCCTTTCTTTTTTTCTTAATAAACATATCCCCCCCCATTTCGAAAGCTAGCTCCAGGTTTTCATCCGGAATGTTGAAGGCCGCGCTCGGTCTATCAGGAGTCATTGAGCCATCGGTGTATAAGTATTCGGCAAGGTGAGCTGGGCTAAGATGCTCCAGTGCGAGTTGATAGGGCACGACTGCAGAAAGATCGTTCTTTCGCAGAAGACTAGGGATGCTAGAACAAATGGGAGTCTTCCAAGTGTCCACATCGCCGGTGTATAACACGGCGCAGAGGCTGGGCAAGGAATGCCCCCTTCCATGCGGATAACGGCACTGCCAGAAGCAGACGCCTGACAGCTCTCGTCAGTGCGAGGAAGATGTCAAGGTAGCGTGTATAAACGCGAAGGTATACAGTGAACCCTCGTTAATATGACCCCCGATAATCTGACATACGCGCTGTACGACCATACTCCCGGGGAGCAACGCAGTGAAACCTCTGAAAATCCCTCTCCCCCCGTTAATATGACAATTCCGCATTATGACCAAAATTTTCGGGAACGACCATGGTCATAATAACGAGGATTCACTGTATCTGTCCCGTAGAATGTGAACAGGCTGCACTCGCCCCTCTGCTAAAACAGAGTACAGGTCTCCGTTGTCCTCGGGTCTCCCAAAGGGACGCGGAGGCTACGGGCCTGTATGCTGAGTAGTTCCCGTTCTTGGGTTCGACTGAGAGCATATATGGGTAAGCTGTACCGCAATGTCCCCAACACCAGGGCTGGACGGACACGGTGGAGGTCAGAGCGTGACGGGCCCCAGGATGCAGCAGCAATACCGTTTGCCTAGTGAGCATCTTCACATGGTGGGACCACGTTAGGCAGCGATGGATTGTAATGCCCAGGTATCGACAGATCTTGACAACGGTCAGGGGTGAGCCATCAATGAAGAGCGGGTACATATGGAATGCTCTGCGTGCAAATGTCTTGAACCACTGTCCATAGCTACCCCTTTCAACGTTATACTTGATAAAAGATCAAGGTTGGAATTCGCTGAGAAATTTTAAGCTTTCCCAAATCCTGTGGGTTCCTCAATGCGGTGACGGAAATAATATTTAAAGACTGTTACAAGCTCAAGGTCATCGTTCTGTGGTTCTACTAAGTATACATAAGAAACACCTGTGCCACCGTGAAGACGAAAGGCGTGCAGAGGAGAAGACGAATGGATGACACAAAAAGATATTTTTCACTATACAAAGCAGAGAGGGCAAGTCAAGAAAGAAGGAAGAACCCCTGCCGGAACAACACAGAGAGAACTGCGAAGATAGCGCAGTTAGAAAATTTGTTATTCGTTCGTTGGGAAAAAAAATATGAGCACCTAAATCGTGGCAGCGATAGATGAGAGCGCACAACCGAGCCTGCCGCATCCGTCAAAGGCGTCTTCGTCCTAAATTCGAATACTATACTAGCTATCACTTTCAGGGCGAGTGGTTGCTGAATCGGAATAATTGATCGTGGCCACGCTATCGCGTTCTTCTACGGTGATGCATTTTCCGTTCGGCGCTCTAGCTTACGGGAAAGAAAGTATTCAAGCCGCGGGATTATCAGAAACTATTGATTCTCCGTATAGAAATATGAGGCAACATACATCACGTCTTTCAGCAGTGTCCCTTGTCAGGACATTCATATCTGGATAGCGATGCAAGAAAGAATTGCACCCCCTCGTGATATGAGAAAACGGGATCCATATGCCGCACGAGGATCCTTTTAACATATGACATTTACATTTCTTGTGACAGTAGCGGAAAAGGCTTTTGCTTTTTTCTTCTTTTCAAATTGAAGTGGTTTGTCAAGACCATTTTTCAGAGATGGAGTAACGTATCTTCTCCCTTTCGATAGTTTAGTTCAGGGGTCGGGAACCTGCGGCCCAGTGGCGCTGATGTGGCGGCCCAGCGCAGAACAAGCGCGCGACAAAAATTCCGGTGCTTAGGAAGAGTTGCTGGTTATGGGCTTGAGGAGAGGTTATCCAGTACTGGGCTGGCTTGGCAGAGGGCGCGATACGGAAAGCTAGTTCCTTAGGCAAAAGCGCGAGCTCTATGTTGTCTTTCCCGCTCTTAATGAAGTCAACAAAAAATTTTAGGAAGATCCATTGGTGAATCCCTTGGAAATGCGTTAGCAAAAGCTTTTGGTTCGTTCTTGCGCTTCCTGCTTTCCGTTTTGCTTGTTTACTTCTATTGCTTGTCTTGCTTGTTTTCCTCGATTGCTTGGCTCTTTTTCCTTCTTTTCTTTCCTCCTTTTCTGTTTTTGCTTCTCTTTCCTTTGTTCCTTCTTTTGCTTCCTCTTTTCTCTTTTATTTGTTTTTCTTTGGTTCCTTCTTTTTCTTCCTCTATTTGCTCGCTCCCGTGGCATAGTGGTTAGGATGATCGCTTTCCACGCCGAGACTGGGAGGTGATACGGGTTCGAATCCTGTCACCGGCTGTGCTATGTGAGGTTTTCCCTGGGTTTTCCGAAGACTTTCCAGACGAATGTCGGCACAGTTCCCCCTGAAGTCGGCCCAGGACGCATACTAACCCCCTGTCCCCCACTCCTTCCTGCTGTCCTCTCTCCATCTGTCCACGTCTGTACGCCGCTCATAGCCACAGTTGCTTCGCGGCGCGGCACGGAATAAAAGAAAAAAAAATCTTCCTCTATTTGCGTTTCGGGATTCGTGTTTGCCTTTAACTGAAGGAGTTTTCTGTCAGGCGTTTCGAGAGGGTTCTGCTCGTGCAGTTCCAAGGGATCCACGTATGGATTTTCCTAAAGTTTTTTGAAGACTTGCACCACCCTAAGTAACGACCCAGGGGCGTCGTTTAGTAGAATATGGACCACGCACGTTCCTCGGTCAGTGGAGATGGAACCATGGCTTTAGTTTACCAACGACGGGTCGCAACATCTGGCGTTGTGACATAGTTTGTTTACAAACAGCGGGTGGTCTATTGTGGGGTGAAAGCCATATTGAGGCGGAGGCCAAATGGCGTAATAAATGGACTGGGAGAGAAAACGACAGATTTGGGTTTGCCGAATACATGAGATATTGATCCGCGATGTATCGGCGCATTGTCTTATCTTGAACTTTCACATAGCGACAGTTTCTATTGGGGTTTCCTCAGAGGCTTTAAGACAAGCGTCGGCACAGTTCCCTGTGAAGTCGGCCCATGAAGCATGGTCCCCCCTGCGATAGACGTGACCTTGCCCGCCTAAGCGTGGTCGACTATGGTAAGGAGTTCCATCATCATCACCACCACCACCACCACCGCAGTATGGGATAGCGACACGTTGAAGGTCGGGCTCCCGGTATCGGATGCACAATCAGTTCACCCGGGGCAGGATATCTCTATAACAGGTGGGTTAACAGCCCACTATGATAAGGACACCATAAAGACACCATAAGGACACCATGATCACTGCATGAGTTATTTAAGCTCTGTCAGGACACACTATAACAATTATTATTATGATCATTCCTTGTTGGCCCCGCGAAGCGACTGTGGCTATTATTGCAATCGCACAAGCGATCGGTGTCACCTAAGTTGTGAAAATGGACGTACATTCAGACCAGTTTTTAAAGCTTTGCAAGCAATGTTTAACAGCTGAAGTAAACTAAATAAAAGATTAAATAAAGGCGATTACTGTTGATGTCGGAAATGGTAAAAAGAAAAAGAAAAAAGAAAAAGAAGCCTGTTTCAATGACGAACCTGAATAAGCGGAAACAATAAATTATGATGACGGTGCCCTTCTTGTTAAAGGCTCTCACCCTGAAAATTACGGTTCCTGAAACGATCGAAAGTAAATGGGGGTCGAAATGAAGGCGACATCTGGGCAAAAAACCGATCATTTACGCCCAGTCAATGCGGAACAATCTGAAGGATGAAAGATGAAAGAGGAGCTCTATACTGCGCTTCAGAAAGAATCTCAGCAGGACGGCGAAGTGAAGCAAGACGGTAATGCTTTGACAAAAATAGAGAGGTGAGACGTGGCAGTATATTTAGGACATCGCCTCCAGCGACGAGAACCATTGCCATTGCTTGCGCAACATGTAAAAACATGTAAACATGCAAAACATGTAACAATGTTGCGGGGAAAACCTCTTACTCGGGAGGTTCAAGATCTTTGCCGTGGGTCATGAAATAAAAAGAAAAGAAAAGAGAGGCCAAATCATTGAGAGTATAGCTATAACAATCAAAGTATATTACCTGTGCACAAACTACAGAACGTCCCCCACAGCAACACTCCAAGAACGGTACTTCAGCACTCTAACAGGCGAAGGCTCAGACCTCTCCTTCAGCTCTCGGCGCCGAATGTCAAAAGAGAAGGTCAGAAGGTCATGGGTCTGACAGCCGATTTAATTGCTCACATGTGTAGGACCAAGGATTATCTAACAACAAGAATAAGAGAAAGATTAGAGTATAACGTATGGCAGTAAAACAGTTATTCACGGGACATCGAATGGATGTTCATATAACCGGAACACTCAGTTAATTGGAAAGTCGACTCCGTCGACTTGCTTAATTATTAGGAATAATGCAGGACGTTTTTGGACGAATTCTCGACAGGGGAAATCTTTTTTTTCTTTTTCTTGTGTGTGTGTATGGGGGGGGGGGCAATTTATTTTCACAGGAAAGGTCAGCCAGAAAGAACGTCGTTATTCCTTATTAAATGATTCATTGGTGCTTTTCTTGTCATCTTGGCGTATCTCCCATCAAAATAACGATCCAATCGTGACTCATGTCGAAGCAAAATTTGCATGTGGGTAATTTTACAAAGCAAGGTACAAATGCAAGGCATCAATATTTAGCATAGATCAATAAACAGTCTCTTCCGGCGTTGCACACACAATGTCGTTCAAGCTCCAGCTTGGCAAGAATAACTATAAACTCACAACGTCGAAATGAACCTTTTTGGTCATTTCGTGTAGCTGGAAAACTTGACTGTCAGCAACAGCTCGCACTGCTTGCGTAAGCGTGAGGTTCTTCCAATTAACATCTCGCTTATATAATCCACACATGGAAAGGTTGATTAATCCGGTGTTGCTATTAAGCTCTCTAACATTCTCTAAGAGGGATCTTCTGTTTTATCTCAACAGGGTAATGCAGAGAGTTTATTGATCCGGTAAACAGACTAGAGCGAATTAAATGAGGATAACGATAACGATAACAAACTGATTTGATGATGATGAGTGGGGACTTCAATCGCCAGGGGCGATACCCTGCATGCCCCATTGCTGGTGATGGTGATAACAATGTTTTATATTTGATGTTGGTGTTTTAATTGTTGTACTTAATGGGAAGAACAAAAATTCCAAACCCGGCTAATGCTAAGCGATGACACGTGTCCGTTGTATACGACGTTTCTTATTGGCCGTTCTAATATTACATTTCTACCGAATGCATGTTAACTGAAACTTTTGGCCACCTACGACTGCCTGTGTTAACACGGATGAAAGTTTTTTTTTTAAATCATTATGGTTGAGCTGTGGAGAAGCAGAGGCATCTGTACCAAATTTTACGAAGTTTCAAAGTACCGAAGTACAAAGTTTCAAATAAGCGGACGGACATACACGGACAGCACAGTTTTTATGCGCACATTAGTGTGTCGAATGCCTTTCGCAAATTTGAGCCTCTTCCAAACTATAGTGGTACTATCGTCTTGCTTATTTACAGCTGTACAAATTAGAAAAGTGACCCTGGAAAAGACTATGACGGAATGCCCATCGTGATGGGTATTCCATGGGTACACATGAGCTCTTTTAGGAAGAAGATGGATGTGGCCATTCATCTATGTATATTTTCACATGTGTTATTGCCGTCTTCGTATGATTAATGTAAAGGCAAAAAAAAAAAAGAGGAGGAGATATTAGTCACAAACTATTTGGGACTGGCTATTCCAGGACATTTATATAGGGCTCCTCATACATAAAGCAAATGAAGGGAAAGGAGGATGGATAAAAAGAGAAAGGGAAAGCATAAAGATCTATACACTTTGTGAGGCACGCACGCCGAGAAATGAGTGGGGAAAACTGAATCACTGAGTGCGAAAGAAAGTGCACATGTTGTCTTCAATAAACTTTCCTATAACAAAACAATGCACGAAAAACAATCACACAAAGAGCGGTCCGAAAGATTGATTTCTCGTCTCTTTTATTCTTACAAACAAACAAACGCAAAGAACGTCACAGCGTGTCAAAGAGGTCCGTCGAGACGAGGAGTTCTACAAGGTCGCGCATTGCAGGTATGGGCTGATTTCTAGGACAGCAGCCAGCATCCTCTTCGGTGGAGTATGATTAGTCGATGACAGAAGGTGTGCCTTAGGTCCTCAGGTGCTTGTCAATTGTGCCTCAGGGCTCCGTACTTAAAACTCTCCTTCTCTTAATCTACATTAATGAGTTGCCGCAATGTATTTCTTCATCGTCTATTTGCTTATTCGCTGATAACTGTGTTCTACACAAAGAAATCTTACAGAAATCTGACGCCCACTTTCTTCAGTCTGATCTTAATAATGTACTAGTATGGTGCCACACCTGGGGCGCGGAGCTCAATGTTAACAAATGTAAACACATGAGAATAACACGAACCCGTGGATGCTGCCAGCCATACACTCTTGATAACACGACACTAGATTAGGTTCTTTCCTATAAATACCGAGGAGTTTTAATCTCATAAGTCTTCGAAAACACATATTGAGCATATTACCACCAACGCTAACCGTACCTTGGGATGTATCAGACGCACATTTCATCGGGCACCTCAGCATCTTAAATTAGCCCCGTACACGTTCATTGGTCGCCCGAAGCTTGAGTATGCAGTTTCGGTCTGGGACCCGAATTCAGCAGTTCTTGTTCAGGCCATTAAAACCATTCAGAACAGGGCTGCCCGCTTCATCTTCGGCAACTATCAACGCGAAGCCACTGTAACTTCTATGAAACATAACTTGTAGCTTACTAGCCTTGTTTTGCGACGTAAAATTTTCCGTCTGTGCCTGTTCCATAAAATATATTGTCATAGCGATAGCATGCGGTCCCGTTTGATATTCCCACCCACATACATATCCAATCGTGCTGACCATCGTCAAAAAGTACACATTCCATCTTGTTCAACCATAACTCATGCCGATTCCTTTTTCTACCGTACCGCCATCGACTGGAACCAGAGTTGTGCTCGTTACAAGTAACTCGTTACTTGGTAACGGTTACTTTTTTTGGTAACGAAGTAACGATTCAGTTACTTTTTAAAAAATGGTAATAGTAACGGAATCAGTTACAAAAATTGGTAACTCGTTACTGACGTTACTCGTTCCTTTTCTTGAGCACGGGGGAGCACATTTCGGCAGTCCGTGTGGCGCATTGCGTGCAGATTTGACCTGTGTGACGTGTGACTCAAAGTATTATTGCAGTCCCTCACTGGATGTGTTGTTGTGTTTTCTCTTGTTTTCGTAATCTCCGACCATCACTCTTTCCCAAGAATGGCCACCAATTGTGCTATGGCTACAAAAAGCGCGTTTCGACTTCTAGCCTTTTCTTGTCTTTGCTAAGCTTCTGGGCGCTCTAAATTATGACGCAGCACCTCGTCTGTTTTTGGGAACCGTTGGTGATCGGTGGCACGAAAACCAGTGTTCTGTCCTGAGGCAACTCCCTTCCTACATTCTACCGGTTCGCTGGATTTCTACCCATCTAGTGTTTTTTCTTGTGTTTTCGTAATCTCCGATCACCCCCACTTCGGAAACAAGAGAGAAGGTCCAGGCAAACTGATATAGATTCATGGTAACGGGCCGAGAGACACGAAACACGAAGGACGGACGACAAATTTCGAGTATCAGCTTCTTCTGAAGTGCAATTCTGCATAAATAAAGAGTTGAAGGCAAGTGACGGCATGTTTGTTGGCTCCTTTAACTATGCTGCGGTAACGTAAAAGTAACTCGTTACCTGTGAGTAACGAGAACTCGTTACTTTTGTATGTTGGTAACGAGTAACGTATTTAGTTACTTTTTTCTGAAGTAACGGGTAACGGTATTTAGTTCCTTTTTTTCGGTAACGGGCACAAGTCTGACTGGAACCACCTCCCCGGTTCACTGACATCAATTTCGCCCATCGCTCAGTTCAAAAGTGTCGTTAGTGATTATGTAACATTGCAATCAACATTGTTATCTTTATATTTTGTATTCAGTTTTTTTTTTCTACCTTGTGTAACCCATTTATTTAAACCACCACTCCCCTCTGTACTCCGCCCTGGGGGTATTTAAATAAATAAATAAATAAATAAATAAATAACATGAGCGAGCCTACCTTAAACTTCGTCTCGAAGTACTGGTCAGTCATCGATCGATGCAAGTCTCCTCCTACTCTCACCTCACCTCATCCTCGCATCACCTCACCTCATATTCCAGCTAAGGTCGTGACGCTGCTAATAGTTGTGGTGTCAACGGTGAAAACCTGTTCACACAACACTCCCATCACCAGCGACCCTTCGTTTTCTGAGACCAACTTCTGCAAATCACTACTCATGGAGGTTGACTGGCATAAACGGGATGACGATGTGGCCCCGGTGGTTGCTGATGGCCGATATAAAGGATAGAATAAGAAGGCAAGTTAACAAAGGCAACAGTCCTTGGTAAATGGCCGAATTAAGAGTTCATGGGAGATGTTTAGTCGTCGACGATACCCGATGAACTCCACAGCCTGCGTGGCGCTCATTGCGTTGTACCCGTTGCTGCACGATGTTGATGATGATGGGATGGGCCTGTGGAGGTGATGGTGGTGACCACTGATCTCGATTTATACATAGATATAGTGGTGGTGACACTGCCGCTCGCAGGGCTGTTGAGCACAATATTCGTTATCTACCTCTTCTCGTTCCCTCATTTCAGCAAGCACAAGACTTGTTCTCACTGAAGACCTCTTCCACTAATTGGACACATAGCAAACGCAGGCACTCATTTTATCCTTATTTGCAATACGTTTTACGAAACTGCCACTTCCGGACTTTTCCGCGAACCCAGAAAGTGAATAGGAAGAGGAAGTGGTCCTTCTCCGCTTCCTCCTCCCAAGAGCACTCGCATATTAAACCGAAGCGTAAGTCCTGCCGAACTACATCGGTGCAATGCGACATTTGCTTACCCTGAGGCGCTCTAACCGAACTAGCCATTTATTCGATTAAACGAAGAGCGAAACCCTTGGCGGTTGGCGTCTCGCTGCAATTACACGAATTCCTTAGCACTGTCGCAACTTTCGAACAAACTTACTTCGAAGAGTCAAGTCCCACCATATTCCTAACTTGACATACGACAGATATTCAGGCTGCGACGTCACAACACGTCATCACATTTCATTTTGGGGCGTGCATCTTCTACTGTGCCTTCTTTCATGCAATGCGGCCTCAGACAGACAATGAATAACGAAAAGCAGTTCCCGCGCCATCCTTACACCTCTCGCAAGTGTCGCAAAAATTGCTTATTCAGTGAAGCGCGTATGAGGTGTCAGGAATGCTAGAGCGTTGTTCGATGTATAGCCTAGCACCGCGTAGTTTCCACGGTTTGAAGAAATGTTCGTCTACGACGAGAGGGGAGGGGGGAGGGCGATTGGCGGGATACAATGAGATGATGGTTTCTTGCGAACTCTTGACATTCGCAATCAGTGGCGTAGCCAGACCTCCAATGTAGGGGGGGCTCGATATGAACCCCCCCCCCCCCACTGATCCTGGATGCGACAACACACATATACTTGTCCACACCGCAGAATGCGGTTGAAAAAAAAGAACGAAAATAATTTATTTGGGCGTTCACAATACGACTACATATATAGGCTGTCATGTCCAATGAGGTGGTGTCACGGGATTGTAAGTACTTTGAAAAGCTCATACTTTGAAAACCATTCACGAGTGCTGCTTAGATAGCCGTCATGAACTGCAAGAACTTTCGCGATCGTCACACTGGTCCCCCCCTATATATTATTTTCTTCTCGGATTTGCACGATTTGCGTGGGTCGGGTCGTGGCAGGTAGGGGGGGCTCGAGCCCCCCCTAGCCCCCCCGTGGCTACGCCACTGTTCGCAATGCAGTGCGTAAAAAGGTTTTCTCTCGATACCTCTTTTACACATTTGGTTTTGTTTTGTAATAGTATTTTTTCGCACTACTGTATCCTGCATTACTTTTCAAACTGGGTTCCGTTTCAAGTGAATCGAGTTTAACATATTCTTTGAAAGAACTGATATGAGCAACAAAAAGGAACAGATATAGACGGACAGTGAGTGTCAGTCTATATGCATGCTACACGTGCCGATATGTGCGGAGCTACAGTGCTCCCTGAGGACATCAGTTCCCGCTTGCAGGCGACCGGAGTGCAGAAAACGATACTTGCAAGGTGCTGGTTCCCGCAGTCATCAGAAGATGACGTTCCTATTATCAGTTGAGCGGGTTGAGAAACATCATTAGCGTAGAAGCTAATCGCCTTCGCCGGCAAACCGTGAATTAAGCTTTTTTAATGCCGTAAATATTGATCGAAGCAACGCCAAAACGGCTTCAAGTTTTTTACGCCTCCAGCATGGGCCGAAGGTGATGCCTGAGGCTAACCCATTTCTTGTGCCACACGTCGACTAGAAAGAACAATGTGATACTTTCGTGCATTCACGTGAATGAGATCGACGCAACGACATCGAAAATCTGACAATGACTCTTTTACCCTGCATAAAAATCAATATTAATAGTATTGGCGATTATCGAAGTCACGCTCCAGTTTTTCCCCGACAGAAACATCAATAGCATTACCGGAGTGCTTAAATGTACGAGCTTGAAAAACACAAGCTCCACGAGATAGCCAATATTACAAAGTGTGATAACGCTAGCCACAATGGACGTTGCAACGTAGGACGTTGTACTTTGAGCTTTCTTGTACGCAGCACCATAAACCACATTAATGTTTTTTTCTGAAAGAATAGGACGTTGAGCTTCTAAACAAAATGGACTTCACGGAAAGTTGCGTTGAGCTATTCTATAATATGATATTCAAATCCTTTGGGGTCAAAAAGCGATAAAGATTAGTCACCCAAACATTGTTTTGCGCAATGCATAGTGACACGTGTGCATTGCTTTGGGACCGCAAAGCTCTTGGGCGCTCTATTCTAAAGCTCCTTAATAAGTGGATTAACGTCGGAACAAACGCCCTTCGAAAAGAATATTAGGGCTGCGAGGCAGACCGCTCGAAGACGCAGCGTTACCTCCTCTCTTCTACTTTTTTTTTTTTTTCTGAGAAAATGACATCAGCGTAGGATATTATAAACTAATGAAAATGGTTGTCACGTAAAACTACATACAAAAATTGTACTTGAAAGTTGTCTTTGCAGAATATAAATTATGTTCGAGAATTCCCGTTATTCCTTTGAAGAACATAGAAGACAAAAACACTGAAAACGTCCCTAAAGTAAAACTGTACAAGCTTTCGTGCAATACGCTGCACACGAACTGAGTAAATAATTTACGAATATCTTCAGTGTTTTTGTGTTTATGTTCTTCAAACAACGGTCTAGATTGTCCTCTACAATTTAACGTCATTGATCAGAAGCGAGGATAAACGTTCTGTAAAGCGTGCTTCGTCTGCATATATACTCTGTACACGAAAGAAGCCAACTTAACGTTGATTTTTTATTCCTTTTTTTTCTTGGGGGGGGGGGGGGGGGAGGCGCCTTGCAGCTCGTGTTTTTTTTCGTTGCCGCAGATGAAACGAATTTTTGCGTGAAAACAGAGAGGGCTTTATGTCCCGAATTTCACGAGGAACCTCACTTGCTGCGGGCTCCACAGTAATGCAGATGGTACAGTCTAAGAACAAACCGCATAGCACGCTGTGCGCCAACCATTGCCACGAATGATGGGGTTATCGTTTGTGACTGGAAGACAGAGAGGGGCGTACGCCCTTTTATGGCAATTTCACATATACAAATTGCCACAAAAAGGCGTACGCCCCCTCTCTCTCCTCGAATCAGAAGCGATAAACCTATCGTTCGTGGCAATTGTTGACGCATAGCATGCCATGCGGTGAACTTCTGTTGTTAGAGTGTGTAGCAAACGACACAGGCGGCGTTCGCCGCGCGCAGGCACATCGAGTTTTGTACGCCCCTCGTGTTACGCGCCAGCCTTTGGCCATTCTACTCGGCCACCCTGATACGGTTCAGTTGGCACCCAGCCGTCAATAAAGAGCCTTCCGTTGCAGTCCTTTCTGTGGCTCAACACTGGTGACCCGAACGTTCGCAACGTCCATGAACTACAACGTAGCACCCGGCGCAGGGCAGCCCGTCCGCCGCCCCTGCCACCTCTTCCGCTATCGCTCCACACTCCGAGGGTTCAACTGCTGCATCGACCCCTTCGACAGTGCAGCATCTCGCCGTGCGCCTCCCGTACTTCTGGCCGCAAACCCCGCAAGCCTGGTTCTTGCAAGTTGAGTGCCAGTTCGCGCTGGCTGGCATTACCAACCAAACTATGAAGTACCGCCACGTCGTGAGCTTGCAAGGCGCCACCATCTTTAGCAAGATCGATCTCATGAAGGCGTACCATCAAATTCCGGTAGCCCCACACGACGTCAAGAAAACCGCCATCACCCCCCTGTTTGGACTGTTTGAGTTCCCGCGCATGCCTTTTGGCCTACGCAATGCGGCTCAAACATTCCAGCGGTTCATCGATTGCGTCGTGCGCGGCCTGCCGTTCGTCTTCGCCTATATTGATGATCTGCTAGTCGCACCCCTAAAGAGCATGAACATCACCTCCGTGTCCTGTTTGAACGTCTCGAACCCCACGGAATTGTTGTCAACTCTCAGAAGTGCGAGTTCGGGGTGCAAACGGTCGAGTTCCTTGGCCACAAGGTGACACCCGAAGGCATCTATCCGCTACCAGAAAAGGTCCAGCCCATTACGACATTCCCGCAGTCTCACTCACTCCATCAGCTACGGCGCTTTTTGGGCCTCGTTAACTTCTACAGGCGTCTTATCCCGCGCTGCGCCAAGCCCCTTCGTCCACTCGAACAACTCCTTAAGTGCACGAAGTCACCGTCCAGCTCACTTCCTTGGACACCTGAAGTGGACACAGCCTTTCAGCGAACGAAGACTGCACTCGCACAGTGCGCTATGCTGCACCACCCCAAGCATGACGCATGGTTGACGCATCGGCGACCGCTGTAGGCGCAGTTCTCCAGCAGAGGATCAGTGACGCTTGGCAGCCTATCGCATTTTTCTCCAAAGGCCTGAAGCTGCCCGAAACCAAATACAGCACTTTCGGACGGGAACTTCTCGCGGCGTACTTGGTCATCCGCCACTTTCGCCACTTTTTGGAAGGTCGCGCTTTTACCATCCTGACCAGTGCCGTGTATGCCAAAGGGAGTCTGGCCATTAGGAGGAGCCTAAAAAAGAGGCTCGATCTGTCAATCTTAGGCGCATTTCATTGGTTACCGTTTTCCATGGGAGCTGCCATGACACCAAATTTTTTCCAAGATGGAAGATGGTGCTTGGAATGGCGAAGCGGAGATTTCGTGACAAAACATTTTCACAGACTACTTTAATTTCATACTGTGAGTATATATCCTCATGTACGCATGTGCAAAATCAGCTTCAACTTTCGCTCCGCCATCATTATTTGCGTGAAAATTGGCTTTTTCGTTGCCTACTTTAGTCCTAGTTAAGATCGTGATAACAGGAAAATGGCAAGAAGGACGACTCTTATACGTAGGATTTTGCATTATATAATTGCATTTTATTTATACATACATCTTTGCTCCTTTTTGATTCAATGTACTTACATTACGTGATATAAAACTTCATACCAGCTGTCGTCTGCTACGAAGAAGCGGTTGTACCACCATCCTGGCCAATCACTTCTGCTAGCAACCATTTCTGCAATTCTGAGCCTCCCCAACGTGCCTCTCTCCGTGCAGATGGCGTTGATAAAAGTGGGCGCAAAATCCGTCGTTTTGGTATGTCACCTGTGGAATCCGTTTAAAACCAAATCCATCAATTTTCTCCAAAATGGTAGCGCCCAGTAAATAAGGGTGAGGTATAAGTAGTGGATGGATGTAACAATAGACAACTGTATTTCGACCTGTGATTGTCTAGATACCTCAAAAAGTGGGTGGAGCCTCAGGTGTAGGCAGGTCCCATTAATGGCCAGACTCCCTTTGGCATACACGGCACTGAGCCTGACGGACCACAAGCCCCTCACGCACGCCTTCCAGTCCGCCAGCAGCCGGTATTCTCCGAGAGGGATTCGCCACCTAGCATTCTTGGCTGAATTTTCGACCGACCTTCAGCACGTTAGGGGGTCCCGCAACGGTCCTGCCGACGCCCTCAGTCGCATTTCCTCCATTCCAGCAGTCACTGACCCCTCGTCGCCTGACGTCATAGCCGAAGCCCAAGCCCACGACGAGGTACTCCGCCTTTTGCACCTCCGCCCGAGCTCTTCGATGAAGCTGTCGGACTGCCCTGTACCCGGTTGTTCCCGCACCATTTGCTGCGACACCACGACGCCCCGGCCATGACGGGCTGTAGCAGACGACACAGGTGGCGTGCGCCGTGCGCAGGCACATCGAGTTTTGCACGCCCCTCCTGTTACGCGCCAGCCTTTGGCCATTCTACTCTGCCACCCACTCTGATTCGGTTCAGTTGGCACCCAGCCGTCAATAAAGAGCCTTCCGTTGCAGTCCTTTCTCTGACTCAACAAGTGTAATATCAATTTTTAGCACGACATTAGTACTATACGGATCTTTAACAGGTTTCTACGGATATTATATCACTACCTGAGGACCAGGCCGTAAGTACATTTCTGCATGGTTGTGATGTGCGCGTCAATCGTAAATATGCTAGTACGCTATTACATTTTGGCATGGTAATGAGTAATCTCAAGTAATTTCATGTATCAGACATGAGTAATTTCATTACCCATTACTCGGGATAAGAGTTCAGGCATTCTCGACACCCAGTGGTTATGTACCGTGCCTGGTACATAGAAGGAGGGGCGAGGTGATGTATCTATTGTAATTGCTGTTAATTTGTAAAGAAAAATTCCTTAGTTAACAACTTGCTATAATAGTAATACAATAATACCTTTGAAACCGCGCATTATAATACGTATTGCTAATACTGTGTTCTAAAACATTGATAATTCGTGAAATACAACAAAAACTTTGTTTAAGATGAGGAATGGGGAATTTCATCGCCAGAGGCCATACCCTCTAAAAACTGAACTTCACCGCATAGCACGCTGTGCGCCAACCACTGCCACGAATGATTGGGCTGTCGCTTCTGATTTGAGGAGAGAGGAAGGCGTACGCCTTTTTGTTTCAATTTGGATACATGATAATTGACACAAAAAGGCGTACGCCTCCCTCTCTCCTGGAATCAGAAGCGATAACCCTATCATTCGTGGCAATGTTTGACGCAGAGCGTGCTATGCGCTGAAGTTCAGTTTTTAGAGTACACTCTACTCCATTGCTGATAGTGATTTGTGAAATGAAATAATGAGCCCCTTCAAAATCCTATTGTCTCCAAGTCCTATTGTGTCCAAATAGTCACTTGGGCGATGAAGGGAAAAATACACAGTCAAGTCTAGTAGAATTGGGAACATAATAAGTCCATTGAATGAAGCACTCTTTGCAATAAAACTTTAATATTCACAAGCTTTCGTGCAGAACCTGCACTTCATCAGTTGAGGACACAAAAGACGTACAGCAGATTCGGGCTATAATAACCTCACATATGTCTAGTGTCTAAAAAAAAGGGTGGCAGTTTAACGTTTTTTTCTATACAACACACACAATAATACACAAAGAGAGACAGATCAGTTCGTGCAAGTGATACAATTGAGGCACAGGTGTTTGAAAAGGGATTAGACAGAAGACTCGGTAGGTATTAACTGGAGGGGTATTATGTGGATCCTTCCCCATTATAGGGTCATGCGGGACTCTATAGAGTTTAATACAACGAGGTGCCAAACATTTAAATTTAGCAATCAAGAAGGACTCTCGATTTTTGCGTTTAGAGTCATTCACAAAGCCGGGCTCTAAAACAATAATTTTAATGCAGATATAAAAATTATTGTTTTAGAGTCCGGCTTTGTGAACGACTCCATGATATGAATGACTCCTCGATTTATGAACGGTTAACGTTCCTGGAAAAATCGTTTATAGAGCGAGGAATTCGTAAATTGACCCCCCTCTCCCCCCGTCCCACACACACATTAGGAGACGATGATGGGGACGTGTTTAGTGCTGATAGAAAATAAAACAAGGGAAAGGTTAGCCATGATGCAGGCTTGTTATTCCGAGAAGCAAACACAAACAAGCAAAAGGAAGATACCGTAGCAGAGACACAGAAAGAGATGAGGCTGATGCCGACCAGGGGGCTGGGCGCTGCCCCAGTGCCAACTGTAGAGAATGAAAGACGGTGATGGACAGGGCAGTTCACGTGATCAAAGCACGGTTGAAAGGGTGGTCGTAAATGGAAGTTTGTAATGAGGAAGGGGATGTATTTCCTCGCAGGGCACTGTTCGTAAATCGAGGGTTCACTGTAATTAATTACAAAAATAACGATATCCTTTTCACATCGCAACTTAACGTATCACACACCGCACCATATTTTCGAATTATTGTTTCACACGAACAGATTTTGTGGTTCTCTATGCTCTCTAGAAATCTGTGAATATCCTAAAGTGCAAACACGCAACAAACCTGGCACCGATATGGCACAAGCGTGGCACACGTGCCACAAATATGGCGCCGAGAAGTTTGCGAGTCGCTCCCTGGTGTTCACTGAACGAACCATATCGTGGGGATACTCGCGTGCTGCAGGCTCCAGCAGCTCCCCATACACTCTTAAAAATGAACTTCACCATATAGCACTCTCCTAGCCAGCCATCACCCCGAATGACAACGTTCTCGTCCCAGATTTGTTGAAAACGGGAGGAGGAGCCTATTTTGTGCCGTGCATAATGGCACAAAATAGACTCCTCCTCCCGTTTTCAACAAATCAGAGGCGAGAACGTTGTCATTCGGGGTGATGGTTGGCTAAGAGCGTGCTATGTGGTGAAGTTCATTTCTAAGAGTGTAGAGCCCATAGTTTGAGATAATTCACACAACACCGGGCACACGACCAATGAGAGTGCAACGTTGTAGAAATTATGCAATGCCAGTCGGCCAATCAGGAGCCTTAACTTTGGCTGACCTTTCGACCGGTTCTGGCTACCATTGACTTCTACCGGATTTCACGCCTACCGCCGTTACCCGATATTCAAAATAACTGAAGCTTCTTTTGGCTAAAAGAAATATTTATTTGACACAAAGCACTGATTCAAATATCTGATACATGGATGCACTGTGTGAACACAAAGTCCACTGCGTTGCTGACGCACTGTAACTAAGTTCGAACTTGAAGCAAAACGAACACAGCTCTCGAAATCCGACGGGGCAGCGCTTGTGCTTCACTCTCCAACCGCTCCAACTCACGAAGCATTCCAGTTCCGGAGTTGATAGACTGTTCGTTGGATAATAGTCGTGTCCAGGAACAGCACAACACACGTTGAATCACATCGACGCATGAATAAACCAGCGAACACTTCTACAAACTGTTCTGCCGATTGACATCACCGAAACACGGAACACGAGAGGACGCCTTGCCGGCCGATTTTATGATGAGCATCTTCTTTCGTTGTTTGCAGAGCGGAAAAGGCGCTTGTGTGGCACATAATCGTAATCCTGTCTTTGTTGTCAGGCCTCAAAATCCGACGGCGCACGAACGCGTTCTTCACGCTCCAACCGCACCAGCCCACGAAGCATTCCAGTTCCGTAGTTGATAGACTGTACGTGGGATAATAGTCGTGTCCAGGAACAGCACAACACGCGTAGAATCACAAACTGTTCTGCCGATTGACATCACCGAAACACGGAACACAGGAGGACGGACGGACGCCGTGCCGACCGATGCGAGCTATTTCGAAACTATGCTGAAACTGCTGAAACGGCCGCCGGGACGCTGCACACACATGCGCGCGTACAAAATGCGATTTCAAAACGTTGTCGACCAATCGGAGCGCGCACGCAGCCTGGGCCGATGAGCTTGCAACGTTGTAGATTGGCGCAGTGGTACATCTCTACAGCCGCATCCTCGGTTACCTGAGGAGGACTGGCGTGCTGTATTCGCACATTGCGTTGCGTATCACGGCATTGCACGTGCAAGATGCTATCCAGCGTTTGCTTCAGTGGTTAGCGTGCCGGCCATGTCGCGTCGAGACTGGGAGGTACTCGGGTTCGAATCCCGGTGCCGGCTGTACTGTCTGGGTTTTCCCTGGGTTTTCCCCAGACGCTTTTAGACAAATGTCGACAGAGTTTCCTTAGAAGTCGTCCCAGGATGCACATTCCCCCAGGGCGTCAATCGTGACGTTGCCCACCCATGTGAGGCCGATAACAGCGAGTCCTTTCGCCATCACCACCACCACCACCACCACCTTTCTTGATAATGTATGACGAAAACGATATGTGTTCCAAGTAAATAGCATTTTCATTCCAATATGGCAGTTTTTACTGTATGTAACACAGACGAAATGGAAACGAGGATCTCCACCGAGAAGCGGCACAGTGGCGCCCCTAGTGGGGGTCTCGCCGCCATTTTGGCGCCCGTCCTACTATAACGATGCCCAGTGTCATGTTCTTGATGCGTAGAGATGTTCCCTTACCACTTTCACTGGCTGCACCAACCCCGAAGATCTACGAAAACGACGGTTGCCTCTCGTGTTTCCCGCCTTAATAATCTCCATGCTGCTGTAACTCTACCACCACGCTCTGTTCACGAAGTTTATGTTCGTACACGTGCAATAGTTTTCCAACCAATGTGGGGTAGATAAAGTATGCAGAGTTACGCATGCCCCCGTCTCCTGAAGGTCATATGTCACTGATCATACGCCACATGCGAGTCCCGCATGCTACTTAAATAACCTATGCCAGAGGCAATGCGACGAGCAACGAAAGAATTGCGTTACGTCCGCAACAGGGTTTGTTTGTTTGTAGGGGAAAAAAAAAAGAGGAGAAATTGAACTCGTCTCCCGACTTGTAACAACAGCGTCCTGGTTACACAACATAATTGCTCCAATCGTTCACGGTATTAGAACGCAGAAAGTAAGAAAGGATCAAGTTTAAGAACGACAAACTTATTTTGGACTCAAGTTCCATGTCCCGCGAGACATTTATGAGTTTTAGTGCATCGTACGCATTTGCCTTTGCGTACGTAAGGGACCCCACATTTGATATTCCGATTCGTTTAACATGCAACCAGGGTACCAAACGAGAGTTCAGTTGGTTTTCTTTACACAAGGCTTTATGCAAAGCTATGCCCCTTTGTTCGGAGCGCGAATCAGAGAAATTTCTGTCGGTCACAAGTACTCTTGTCAGAAAAAAATTTGTCGGACACAAATACAACATGACATGCTGTTGCCTTTTAAGGAACCATTAGTATTTTCTGTAACATATTCTGACAAGATACCATCTGTTGCAGTTGCAGTCAAGAGATAATTCCTATGATGTATGACTACATTTCTTACTTTCACTCTGTTTCTGTTTCTTTTTTTTTCTTTCTGTTTTGGCGTGTGGTAGACCATGTTTTGAGACGCATGTGTTTAGTGGATGACGCTGCCGTTGCACTGTTGTTGGCCATGTCATCAGTACTTGTTACAAGTACTGATTATTGTGTGTGCTATTAACCATAGGCTGCTGTAGTATTCTTTTAGTTGCTCTCAAAGTGCTCCCCCCATCATCATCCCCTCATCCGTTCCCAGTGTGCAATCGGGCAGTGCGCCAAAAAATCTGCGGGGCGTAGGGATACAGATGCAAGTTGTTGTAGGTGTATGCTGACGCACTTACGATACGGGCATCCTACGAACTGTATGAAATCAACGGGGCATACTTGAATAAAAGGTTCAATAAGACATTTTAAGAAACGGAAGTAAATTAGGAGTAAATAGAAGAATAATTGCACCGTTTGAGTTAGTCACGTGCTTCATTAAGTTATGTCTAATTCTTTCTAATATTTTCAGTGGCAGCAATGGTGCAAGAAGTGTTTCTGTTACATAGTTCAATAATGCTAGTGCTAAGTGCTTAGCTTAAGCGCGCAACCGATGTAACAGATACAACGACCTCCTGGCTTCCGGCCACAGCGTACGGCTCCAGTGGGTACCCAGTCACGTCGGGCTGCCCGGAAATACCTGTGCCGACATTGCTGCGAAACGTGCCCATACCACGGCTGCCTTGGGTCTCAGCATCCCGCTTTCAATGTCAGCCTGCCAAATACGTCGCTTACGCTCTCGCTGTGTCCAAGATTTCATAGAACATGCCATCTCGCCCAATACATTTCTGCACTCCATCGACCCAAAAATGCAATACGTCCCTCCCCCAAACATCACGAGGAGGGAGGCGTCTGTTATCCACCGCCTGCGGTTAAGCGTGGCTCGAACGCCAACACGGCTCTTCCAGCTCAGCACGCTTGACACCCCTACATGTGCAGCCTGCTCTACCGAGGGCAACACTTCCCATCTACTCCTCCACTGTCGCCTGTTCGTCGCTCCCCGTGCCGCTCTGATGGAGCGGCTAGCTGCCCTAGGGCTGAGGGTGGTCTCGCTGGCAACGCTACTGGGCCCTCTGCAACGCCCCATTCAGTGGCGCGTCGGAAGGGAACTCGTACGCTTCCTTACTGACACAGGGCTCGCGCTGAGCCTGTGACTGCGCCTGTTTTCTTTCGCTCTTTTCGTTTTTCTTTCTTTTTCCTTTTATTTTTTTTTCTTTTTTGTAAGCGGGAATAGCAAGTCGGCTTCTGGAGCCAGGCTAACCTTTCCGCTGTTTCTTTGTTTTTTTTCTTTTTGCAATAAACCTATACCCCCCCCCCCCCCGATGTAATTGGACAGTCGTTTCCACAACAACAACTGTTTTAAGACTGTTTTCTTTAAGATGAGGAATGGGGAGTTTCAACTTCGCCTACATCGACGACATCCTGGTGCAAGCCGTTCGTACGATGAACACCTAAGTCCTCTCCGCCAACTATTTGAACGCTTGCGAAAATACAACATCACAATTAATGCTTCCAAGTGTGAATTCGGGATGCTGCAACTGGAGTTTCTCGGATACTCAGTAGCACCTGCTGGCATCCGCCCTATGCCAGCCAAAGTTCAAGCAATCACCGACTTTCCTCGCCCGACGTCGCAACGGCAACTCCGGCCGCTTTTACCGGCCGCTTCATCCTTCACGAAGCAACGCTTATTCGTCCTCTCCACAACCTTCTCCCCTCTCGCCAAGGGAGTGAAAACGAGCACAGTAATCTTAGACATTTGGAATATAATTAAGCAAATAGCTGGCTGTGGTCCTCACATCCCGTTTTCTGCACGACTTCTTTACAGACGACCTCCGCTGCAGATGTCTCTTTTGTCATCACAAATTACGTGTTATCTTCGCGCGCCAACTACAGCCGCGCCGAACGGGCGTAACAAGCAATAGCAAGCCGTCCTTTCTGGCTGACTTTTCATGTCAACATCAATAGGTTCCCTCCTCCCTCGCTATTCGTGGCACACGAACCTCTTGCCAATATATCATGGATTGCATTCACACGTGCAGGAAACAAATAACTGCTATGTGCAGCAAAGCTGCGGCAGCGCTTGGTATTCAACTTGCCGTCATGCATATTTGTGTCAGACAGAGTGTCGCAGAAATACGTGCGTATTTCTGGCCGTGTGTATTCGTGTGACTGCCGTGCTGGAGTGGCGACATTCCATGCAGTGTCTATACCATTCTTTTTTCTCGAACGCCATAGGTTGTGTTTTGCGATAGCTCTATATTAAACATATCTGGTGTTAACCAGCTCTCGTGGCCTATACAATGTGAGGAAAATTTCCGTAATTTTACTGCTAACTGTGTTGCCAGCATATGTGCCGTAATCTGTATGCTGCACAAAAGCAGTTTAGTGTCCACGTTGCACAGTTACGGACTGGGCTTTCGCAGTTTACTATCCAATTAATGTAAGTGGCTCTCTTTTCGCCTATGGGAGCTGTCCAGTGTGCACTCCTAATGATTTCTTTTTGTTTTCGCAATAACTACTTTAAAGCACATATACAGGGTGTCCCAGAAAACGTGTCATTGAATTATAATAAAAAAACTACGCCACCTAGAATCATGCGGTCAACGGCATTTGTTCTTATTGGGTTTTTGACACCTCCTGATGTGAAGGTCGTGTAACGTAAGTTTAACTATGTAAATTTTTGCGAACTGACGTCGGAAATTTGCCAAGTAAAGGTCACTTTTTTACCCTACCAATGTGAAGGGCGTGTCAAATTTACTCAAATTAATGACAATTGACAGGAATATTCAGGGGGTATCCCATCAGAAAAAATAGCCGAACATCATGCTCTACACTCTTGAAAATGAACTTCACCGCATAGCACGCTCCTAGCCAACCATAATCTCGAATGATATCGTTATCTTCCCTGATTTGCTAAAAACGGGAGGCGTACGCCTTTTTTGTGACAATTATGAACAGCATAAGTGTCACAAAATAGGCTCCGCCCCACGTTTTCAACAAATCAGGGACGAGAACGTTGTCATTCGGAATGATGGTTGGCTAGGAGTGTGCTATGTGGTGAAACTCATTTTTAAGAGTGTACGGAGCTAGCGCGCGACAAATTTCTCAGCGCAATCCTTGTCAGTCCGACGAAAGGAGGTTGGAAGCCCAACCCACACCTGCAATGCAGAAAGAGATAACGCAGGTATATGGCTTATCGCGTCCGACTTTGGCTGGGATCACACTTTCCCTCTCCCAATTTCAGGAACTGTCACTTTTTCTACTATCACTCTGTGGGCTGGGCTTGGAACCTCCTTTCGTCGGACTGCGAGCGATTGCGCTCAAAAAGTCGTCGCGCGTTATGGTTCAGTGCTACGAAAAGCAGGATGTTCGGCTATTTTTTCCGATGGGATATCTGGCGAATATCACGGTCAATTATCATGAATTTGAGTGAATTCGGCACGCTGTTCATATTGGTGGGGTAAAAAAGTGACCTTTAGTTGCCAAATTTCAGAGTTCAGTTCGCAAATATTTACGTAATTAAACTTACGATACGTGACATTCACATCAGGAGGTGGCAAAAACCTAATAAGAACAAATGCCGTTGACCGCATGATTCTAGGTGGCGTACACTCTAAAAACTGAACTTCGCCTCATAGCACGCTTTGCGCCAACCATTGCCACGAATGATAGGGTTGTCGCTTTTGATTCGAGGAGAGAGGGAGGCGTGCGCCTTTTTGTGTCAATTATCATGTATCCAAATTGACACAAAAAGGCGTACGCCCCCCTTTCTCTTCGACTCAGAAGCGATAACCCTATCATTCGTGGCAATGGTTGGCGCAGAGCGTGCTATGCGCTGAAGTTCAGTTTTTAGAGTGTCGTGTTTTTATTATAATTCAATGACACGTTTTCTGGGACACCCTGTATATGCCGGCAACATATCAGTCACTTTTGTGCAAAGTTACGGTTCCTTTTTTTTTTTTTTACAGTGTAGTGGCTACGATGATGGAATTCTACACTGAGGACGGGAGGTTACCCGGGTTCGAATCCGGGAGCCGGCTGTGCTGATTATGGTCAGCACGGGTTTTCCTCAGACGCTTCCTGGCAAATATTGCCACAGTTCCCTGTGTGTTCTTCAGTGCCCCACCCACACTCGTCTCCCTCAACGCATGAACTTCATCTTTTTTTTTTTAAAGTCATGTTTGTCTTTAATCTATCTCATCCTTCTTTCACTGTTTGTTCGTATATCCTTTATTTCATAACTGTTGTCTTTTTCTTTCATTTTTGTTTGCGGAATAGCAAGCGGACGTCCCGTTTGGCTGACCTTTCCTCCTCCTTTTTTTTGTTCTAATAAATATATCCACCGCCACCACCGCCTGCTAAAATCTGATCAACATAGAAGTTGGAGAAAGAGGTAACATTTCTTTGCGTTTGAGGAACACCCAGACGAAGAGGACAACAGAAGACTCAAAGGAGGAGCTGGAACTCCTGTGGCTGGCTTGCCCATACGACGCAAGCCATACGTTAATCATGAAAGCGAATTACAGCGGATGGCAGACTCCGAAAGGGCTTTATAGCTTTGATCAGCATGTCACTAGTAGGACCTATCACTGGAGCCATATTAACATATGTTAGTACTGCTGTGTTTTCTGTCGCCGTAACTACTATAATGGAACGACTGTACGTACTTATTATTGTGATGGGCGTAGTTTCGTTACCGTTTCCATACTCGCTACCCGAATGTTTCCGTTTTCCGTTTAAGATACTGGCTTTCAACTTAGTTTCCGTTGCGTTTCCGTTAATGGAATAGCTGTTCCGGAGCGGCGAATGCACACACTTTTCTAAGTCTGCACACACTTTTGTCTAAGTGATGCCTTACGGTATATATCGCGTACACGCCAGTAACTTTGGTTCAGTGAAGTCGTACCTGCCGCGGATGCAAAATAAAAGCTGAAGAAACGTGTCTGCTTTATTTATAGCGCCCTCCTTAAATTCTGAGTAGAGTAGAGCAGCGCTACACGCATACGTATCCCGTACTCCTTCCAGGGTCGTACAAACAGATGGAGGCTACTGCAATGATGAGATGAAAAAGTTGTAGGCGTTCATCCTCGTGACGTGTAGTCTGTTCTGGGATTACATGTGCTTTCTTTTTTGGATTTACGTGAGGAATTCTACGCACTGATATGAGCGAGCGACGGATGCATTCTCAATATCTCATGTTGCGATTTTTGTTTCTCTGGGGACCCTATTTCTTATATTACGGGGAGTAGAATAATCAGAATTTAGAAAAAAAAAATTCATCTCATATTGCCGAAGAACAGTAACGGCTATTGCCCGAATTCAACAGCAGCCGACCATTTCCATTTGTGTTTCCGGCAACGGATGACCGTCTTACGCGTTTCCGTTTTTGTTACCGAACGTTACCAGTTCCATTTTAGGTAATACGATATTGTATTCCCGTTACCATTACCGTTACCGTTCTCCGTAGCAGCGAAATCGGATAGGCAGGTGGGGCAGGTCCGGGTGAAGAATGTCTAGTAGCAAAGTACGGCAGTAGCACTCAAAACTTATTTATCTTTTCATGAGGAGGCTTTGCCCTCAAAGTGAAGGCACAGACAAATCATGGGCTTCCGTGCAGTGATCAAAACAGAACTTCGTCACATAGAACCCTCTCGGCCAACCATCATCCCAAATGGCGTCATTCTTCCCCCTGACTGGTGAAAAACGAGAGGAGTACGACTTTTTGTGACACTTATGCAGTTATGTCAATTGTCAACAGGTGGTGGTGAAACAGCTCACCGTTGTAGGTCTCACAGAGGTGAGCAACGTCACGACTGACGCCCTGGTGAATGTGCTTCCTGGGCCGACTTCTAAGGGAACTCTGCCGATATATGTCTGAAAGCGTCTGAGGAAAACCAAGGAAAAACCCCCAGATAGCACAGACTGCACCAGGATTCAAACCTGGGTACCTCCCAATTTTCACCAAAACGCTTACGCCCCACGCTTTCCACAAATCAGCTGTGACGACGTGCGATGGCTGACCTTTACCGTATGTGTTGACCACTATTCTGAATGATATCATTCCAGTGGCGTAGCCATAGTGGGGAAGGGGGGGGGGGTTTCAAACCCTTACCGAAACCGTACCTTTGGTAGTACATTTGGGAGAGGGAAACTAGGTCGATATACTCCGCCCCTATATATGGTTCCGAAATACTTTTCTAGCGACGCTACTGTATCGTTCAGTGTCCTGATTTGTTCAAAACTGGGGGAGGTGCCCATCTGGGACATGCATAATGTGTCCAAGATAGGCGCCTCTTCCCATTTTCCACAAAGCAGGACACAGAATGATATCATTCGGAATGGTGGTTGACTACACTCTTAAAAATGAACTTCACCACGCAGCACTCTCCTAGCCAACCATCATCCCGAATGACAACGTTCTCGCCCCTGATTTGTTGAAAACGGGAGGAGGAGCCTATTTTGTGCCGTGCATAATGGCACAAAATAGGCTCCTCCTACCATTTTCAGCAAATCAGGGGCGAGAACGTTGTCATTCGGGATGACAGTTGGCTAGGAGCGTGCTATGTGGTGAAGTTCATTTCTAAGAGTGTAGGAGCGTGTTATGTAGTGAAGTTCTGTTTTAACAGCATGTCACGTCGAGACTGGGAGGTACCCGGTTCGAATCCCTGTGCTGTCTGGGGTTTTCCTGAGTTTTCCTCAGTCGCTTTCAGACATATGTCGGCACTGTTCCCTTATAGAAGCCGGCCCAGGACGCACATTCCCGCAGGCCGTCAGTCATGACGTTGCCCACCTCTGTGAGGCCAAACAACGGCGACCCCACTACCGCCACCACCACCATCTGTTTTAACAGTGTATACTTCAGGACAGATCAGCTCCAAGAGTTCAAACTCCGCCCACAAATCGAATGACACCTGTGAATGGCTTACGCGGCCGCGTGACGCGTTCGAGTCACAACGTATATTTGAACTTCATATTTCTGTTTAAAAAAAAAGTGAGGTTCGCTTGGCAATTTTCAAAGTTCAGTTGATAAAAATGCATTTTCCGCAATTAAAAATTGTCCAAAGCCTTCCTCAATGGTGGCAAAAGTTTCCAGAAGAGGGAAGGAGAAGAAGATGAAACTTTATGTTTAGGCTATGGCGTTTAGGCATTCTCAAAGGAAACAGACGTGAGCTCTTCTTTCTCCTCACGACTCTGAGGATCAAAATTTTTGGCATAGTCTACAGGGTTTAACGGCCCTCATGCGTGTGGGAGCAGTTGTTTGCTAAGCTGCCTGGCAACAGCTCTGTACTGGGGCGCTACCACTCCGACCAATCATATATCAAGCACGGAAATCATTACAACAGTTAGGACTCTAGTTTGATGACATTTTTCTAACCCCTTCACCTCACCTCTAAATCACTGAAAACTGCAAATATATGCGATGATCGTTTATAATGTTACGAGGAAAGAGGCACATCTACCTGTGATGCTAGAATGTTGAATATACAGGGTGTGTGCAGAAAAACATGACCCGCATTTAGGCACATAGCTTGTTGCCTACCTAACTAACGAACTTCCGGTGGCGCACGATGGCGCATTTATGCGTGCGAAATCTGCAGAAAAATTGTGGAAGCCATACTCAGCTTAAAAAATAAACGGAACAACGAGAACGTCGGCTTCCGTGCATCAGAATATGGCAACATGGTGGACAACAGGGTGTATGTGAATCAGGGATCGGAACCGGAACTGAACCCGAACCGAAAACCGGAAAAAACCGTTATTTTCTGACGAACCCGAACCGAACCGAACCCGAACAATTGTTTTGCTTGTCCTGAGCCGAACCGGAACTGAACCGAAAAAAATTGATACGGTTACCGGTTCGGGAATCGGTTCAGAGGTGAATTAATTGTACTACTGACCGACCTTTTTTTTTGCGCACCTGAAACGGTTATCTCACACCTTTCTCTTACAATCGTGTACGGTGAGCGTAAGCTTGCTTGCATATAGCAAAATTACTGCCCGTGGACCGGTTAAACCGAGGCCGAAAAAAGTAACTGTTCCAATCCCTGTAAATGCCCCGACCGCTGACAGATTTTTTTGTGTCTGTGTATGTGCGGGGGGGGGGGGGTTCTCCCTAAGCCGAACCCGAACCGAACCGAACCGATATACCTGAACCGGTTCAAGCTGATAATTTCGGTTCAGCGGAGCTAAACCCGAACCGAACCAATATGCCTGAACCCGAACCCGAACCGGACCGAAAAAAATACCGGTTCCGATCCCTGATGTGAATGGGCAACACGGTGGACGTAGGAGAGTTGTGTTCAAGTACCGCTAGTGGAGCTATCGGTGCATAAATCGAAACGATGTCCCTATGGATGCTCATCGGCAGTACCCCTAGCGGTGCCTGCACATAACTCTCCTGAGACCGAAATGCACTACCATGCACTGTCATGACCGCCCTATTGTAATGCATGGAAGCCCATGTTTTCGCGCTCTGTTTATTTTTTTACACTGAGTATGCCTTCCAGGATTTTTTTGTAGCTTTCGCACGCATAAATACGCCGTCGTGCGCCACCGGAAGTTCCTCGGCTAAGTAGACAACGAGTTACATGTAAAAATGCGGGTCATGTTTTTCTGCACACACCCTATACTTCAACACAGAGCAAGTGTTGCGCCAGTAATTATCGCATTAAAATTAGTCTGTCTAGGCATCCTAAATGTAGGAAACGCGAAAGCTAGGGCTCTGCAAGGGTCTGCAGCTCCTTTCGCAGGTTATTACGTTGGGACAACGTCCATACATCGCGTGTAGTGACACAGAAACCGCGGTCGATTTGCAAAGAAAGTCTAGCACACTTGTAGCAATTAGCTTATGGTTGTCATACGTGTGTACATTACCACGTCGGCAAGAATTAGTGGGAAAACAAATACTTGGAATTTAAAGGGGTCGTAAACAGGCCGCAAAACATTTCACAAATAATGGTAGTCCATGAAAGAACGCATACCATAATACCGCAATATAAGCCCATGCAGTCACCCTTGGTAATGTAGATGTGCACCCAATTCACAACCATCCATGAAATGAGCTGGGTGTATATTGCAAAATACACCCCTCTTACGTTAACATATAGGTGAAAAAAATTAGTGTGCAGGCAGACATATAGCAGGAGAAACCAATCTAATTTGCGCCGTGCAATGGACGAATCCCGCATGCGTATGGTATTGGCAGCGATGTTCGCGGCGCTGACATCTAATCGAGCATGACATCGGGCTAAATAATTCGCGAAAGGGTGCACCAATCGAATAACTTTCTTTTTTACAATTATCTGTACGATACCACCTGCACGATGTGCACCGTGTGAATGAGTGGGAGGCGCTCATTATTTAAATAAAAATTAAAATGAGTTTCGTTAAGAAAAACATAACTTCTCAAGCAGGGCGCCATCGGCATTAAACTACCCCTTTTGGGACCTTCAGTGGACACCTTTTAGAACAAAATCTACCAGAGAAGCGGGTCATTTGTTGCTGTAATTATTTGGTTTCGGTTCACATATTTTGCCGCAGCTGGTCGCGAGGAAGGACGTAATTCATTGGTGTAAGGACATAATTCATTGGTAGATAAGGGAGTGGAAGAGCGTCCTTTTGCACTTCAGTGCGACCAGCCGCGACAAATATGTCAACCGAAACCACTTGATTACAGCAACAAATGACGCGCTTCGGTGGTACATTTTTCTCTAAAATGTGTCCACTGAAGGTCCCAAAAGGGGTAGTACCCATTTTAATGGCGACAGCGTCCCGCTTTAGAAGTTATGTTTTTTTACGAAACTCTTTTGAATTTTTCTTTAAATAATGAGCGCCTCACACTCATTCACACGGCGCGCGACTTGTAGGTGGTATCGGACAGATGCTTGTAAAAAAGAAAGTTCGTCGATTGGTGCACCCGTTCGGCGAAAGATTTAGCCCGGGGATTTAACTCAAATACCCGGTATATCCATGACTTACGTTACCCGGTATATGTTCATGAGCTGTTACCTAGGCAACATAATCTTACGGCCACGTATACGCTAAAAGGCTCAAAGCAGCTGACGTACATTAGCGAGGCTGAACAACCTAGCACATTGCTGATACTGCATGGAGGCAACGCCAATGAACCTCTCATGAAGGTACACGTTCGCCGAGGCGCGACTGTAATGAGGGGAGCAGAAAGCAAAGAGAAACATAATATAACATCGCAGGATTTCGCAAAAGGAAAACTCATCGACATCTCTATTGGCTCCCGATAGCTTTCCTGCCACGTGCCGTAGGGATCATTTGTGCAGAAGGGAAGCTTAACCTGCACGACCTGCGAAGTCTGAATAACAAACATCTTGCAGTCCATGGCCGTGAACTCTAGGAGCGCGACGTGTTACATTTACTAACTAGAGCTGAAGAGCATTTCATGTTCCTTTCTCTCTCTCTCTCTCTCTTCATCCCTCTCTTTTTCGTGTGCGTGTATTTATACGGGAGGCCTATTTCTTGCGTTGTTCCGACGGGAGAGAAACGCATTAAAGTGAATGGCTAATATTGGTGTGTACTGTAGGATGTGAAAGAGGCGACTTTAAAATGGATAAGTTTGCTTGCTCATGCTCTTTCAGATTCTCAGTTTCAGTTCAGTTTCAGTTTACTTTGCGAAAAAAAGAAGAACATGTAACAACTGTGTTTGCAGGGAACCTCCCCACTCTCCAAAGCCAAAATAAAGTTGTTGTTGTATAATGTAAAAAACCCCGAGACTAGGGAACACGAAGGGACAGACACAAACACGAAGTCTCAAATGTTTTTTGTTGTTGTGTTTGCAGGGCAAGCCCTGTAGATTCACCAGCTCATGCTCTTTAACTCGCTTTCGAAAATTTCTGACACGTTTTGCTTGAGCATATTTGGACATTCCCGAACATTTAGTTCGGAGGAAGCACCTGTACACAGGTGTGTTCTTGGACTCAATCTGCTCAAATTGCTATGCTCTGCTCAGTATGCTTCTGTTCATCTTCTGCAACTCTTTGTGCGTTCTAAGAAAAGTGTGGGTCTCTCGCGTATACGGCGGAACTCACGTCATAACAATGGAAGGGCATCATTTGCACCCCAATTGGTCACACCTTGCAAGCTTGATTTCTTCCTTCCTGCAAGAAAGGAAAATAGTCCCTTCGGCTAATGAAGCACTAAATAATAATGATACCGTGATGTTACACGAAAGGTTTGTGCACCCAGTGTGGCGACATGTTGCCACTATGGGCAGACACTGATAAAGCATGCACTGCTTCTCACTACTGCGAAGACAACTCGGCCGGCTCACACTCTTAAAAATGAACTTCACCGCATAGCACGCCCCTAGCCAACCATAACCTCGAATGATATCGTTGTCTGCCCTGATTTGTTGAAAACGGGAGGCGTACGTCTTTTTTGTGACAATTATGAACAGCATAAGTGTCACAAAAAGGCGTACGCCTCACGTTTTCAACAAATCAGGGCAGATAACGATATCATTCGAGGTTATGGTTGGCTAGGACTGTGCTATGCGGTGAAGTTCATTTTTAAGAGTGCAGGCTGCGTCATACTGCACTCTTAAAAATGAACTTCACCGCATAGCACGCTCCTAGCCAACCATCATGTCGAATGATATCGTTATCTGTCTTGATTTGTTGAAAATGGGAGGCGTACGCCTTTTTTGTAACACTTATGCTGTTCATAATTGTCACAAAAAAGGCGTACGCCTCCAGTTTTCAACAAATCAGGGAAAAGAACGATGTCATTTGAGATGATGGTTGGCTATGAGCGCGCTATGAGGTGAAGTTCATTTTTAAGAGTGTAGGACGCGGAAGGACGGATTTCTCTCGCGCACGAAAGGTTACCGAATGCTCATAGAATTCTCCGGTACCAGAGTTGCTGAGTTGTTAAAAAGAGGGGGGATGTGTGTCAGTCAATTCACGCATGATTGCAGGCATCCACTTTTCATAGTTTGTAATGTTGTGGCCTCCTTCCTCATCCTTCCTTAGAATATTGTATTATTTTTTTCTATTCCTGCGGTGTAACTAACTTTATTACATCTCAGGTAAGGTTAGCATGAGCGCCGCATTGTTGTTCCTACACGTCGCACAACACTGCCTACCCACAGAAATAGCAAAGGCTTAGCAGTAGCTATAAGCAGGAGTGTTTGAATAAATAAGGTACTGCTTAGCAATGCATGAGAATTCGGCCTTCCGCTGTTCATTCACACAGGAAGAGTCAGGATAGCATCCGCTATTTTCTGACCCACCTAGCAGTGCTGGCTGAGCTGCGAGGGCACTTACACAATTGGCCCCAAACCTACTAATGCGAGTTAGATCCGCAGAGTAGTGCCTCATTGGTGCTTATGTGCAGGTGGAAACATTCTCACGCGACACCATCTTTTTATTATGTTTTAATTCCGTGTCGGCGTCGCAGAGCAACTCTGGCTTGAGCGAGTTGATGGAGAAAGCAGATGGGGAACGAACAAGGGGGGAGGGGGAGATGTGACGTGACACCATCTGACTCCCTGGCAAATATACGTAAACACTGAATCGACATGAAAGGAAAAATAAGCATGATGCAATCTGTGCTGTCACTGCTGTTTCGCAGCAACCTTCACTCCTCATAATAAAAAGTTCAAACAATTTCGCGGGTTCACTAAGTTAGGTTTCGTTCGGGGTAGAAGAGAAAGTATTTCGCAGCTTTACGTTCCAGCTTATTGCGCGGGGTCGTGTGAACTGACGGTATGAGAGAATGGGGCTACTGATTAAAGGTAAACAGGCAGTTTATGGCAATGAAAAGATGGCTAAGAAGCAAGCGAGCTGGTGAAGTCGATGCATAATGTAAAACCCCGACACTAGGGAACACGAAGGGACGGACACAACACGAAGTCCCTTCGTGTTGTGTCAGGCTCTGACCAACACGACCAACACGACTTACCTTACTCTGACCAACACGACTTAGCTTTCGGCTTAGCGAAAGCTTGGTGAAACCTGACTCGAAGTCCCTTCGTGTTCCCTAATCTCGGGGTTTTACATTACACAGTTTTTTTATTATTATTATTATTTATTTTTATTCCGTGTTAGCGCCGTGAAGCAACTGTGGCTATGAGCGGCGTACAGACGTGGACAGATGGAGAGAGGACAGCAGGAAGGAGTTGGGGACATGGGGGTTAGTATGCGTCCTGGGCCGACTTCATGCGGAACTGTCTGGAAAGTCTTCGGAAAACCAAGGGAAAAACTCAGTTTATGTTGACGGCGTAGTTTAACAGCTTGTTGAGCTTGGCACGTGATTGTCATTATGGCGATAAAGGTGCACTATCTGCCCATCCAATGACAGGACCGAAATCCTGTTTATAATTTTAGTAGAGAACGAGAAGCCATATCAAACCCTCGCTCGAAGCTGTTCCTAATGTTGCGGCTCCCCCGCCACCAATACAGGTGGATGAACACGAATTTGAGCGCAGGATAGTTCAGCGAAAGAGCGCATTCCGGCACCGCTCCGCGCAGCAAAGTTCTAAACCGAAACCAGTTAATTACTCGCAAAGATGACTAAAAGTCGAAGCTATTTTTTTTACTGGTTTGGAATTGTCTCAAAGTGACCACTGCCACGGCACAGGTACCAAGTCCCGGCGAAGTAAAAAAAAAAAAGTCAGGATATTTTTTTAAATTAACGAGCGCATACAAATGAGAAACTGAAGAGCCATTTTGTGGACGGCGCATCAATGATGCTAAAAAAAGTTTCCCCATAGGTGGCACCGTTTTCGCATTATTCAGCCGGGGATTGTCGTGAAACACCCTGTATACTATTTCCGCAAGTTGTTTTTGCATTCTGAAAGGTAATGAAACAAGAGAAAAGATCGAGGGGTTCTGTCATACGAAATGACTCATTATGTTTACGTCGCATTGTAGCTTTATGGTTCATCGTCGTCATCATCATCATCATCATTATGACTGCCAACAACAACGAGGTTAGCGTTCTCTTTGGCCATTTTCCTGGAGTAGAAAGGGCCCCTCGAAGGTAACTGCTCCTATTGTTGAACCTAGGACAACGGCGCCTGTAACATAATGTAGTAAAGTAACTCACGAACAGTTCAGCAATACAGGTTACATTCTGTACCTTCTGCTCTAATTTAGCGAAAGCAATAAATTTCGCACAGGATATCGGTTAATATAGAAAGTTCTCGAGAGGTGATTGACAGAATGGCGTAAATGCAGGCTAGCTGGTGGATAAATTCCATGATAGGCAAGCCTGAGCGATGGGCAAGACACGTAAACAAACACAAACGAGGGGTACTTCGTTAACAGACTGTATAACATTTCTGCAGTGTAGATTTGATTGGAATTGGTGGCGTATAGGATACCAGCACGTATTCTCTCTTCCCTTTCCCATATATCCTTTCTCGATACGTCCACCTTTGAACGACGCGTAAAGTCGCCATTAAAAAAAAAAAAAAAGGAGAGGGTGTAGTTCCGTATCGGGACCACTCGTTTTTAAAAATTACTGAAACGGTTATGAAAGTAAATATTGCATAGAAGTGGAAGAAGACCATATACTGAATCTAAAAATTTAAGAATTATAAAATTCTGTGGGTTAGAACTTTTGTTATATGCATTTAAAGAACCCCATCTGATTCACTTTTAGCGCAGGAGAAACACGGGGATGCTAAGCATAACGGAAACTTGCCGTCTTGCGAAAGGTAGGGTCGTTGAAATGGGCTAAATCACCTCATTTTAGTGAGGCTAGGTTAAGTTAGGTTCTACAGATTGGGGGGTCTGGGGGGGCGCCCCCCCCCCCCCCCCAGGCACGCACTAGGCGGTGCGGGCGTCGATACTGTGCCTCGGGTTAGGTCAGTAAGGTCCTCAGCCAAGATGGCGGATCGCCATCAAGAAACCGGCGATAAAATTTAATTTTTATACGTTTTACGCAATATACGAGGGACATTCCAGTTGAATTTCGTTACTAATTACTTCCTCTTTCACGTAAAAACGTTAGATTTTTGTTTTTATTCGTTTTTCTTTAACAGAAGCCAGTTGTCCCGATACGGAACTACATCCAAAGGAGAAAAGTAACACACAAATTCAGATACAAGGCGTGCCTATCTTTTTGAACTGCGTCAACAACGTTTCAACCCGTATTAGCCAAACTACTGCCCCAATAATCCACACTGACTCATCCACATTGCTATTTGAGCGTTAGTGATGGAGAAGTTATGTGCTGAATGACAAAAACAAAGTCAGAGATTTCTCCCTGGTTTTCTTTTAAATAATCAATCATCACAAAGTCAGAGAAACTCATTAAACTCATTAAGACTCTCATTAAGAGATTGTTAATTGCGTTACTCGTTAGAATTAAACGTTCTGCTCTACATGTGAAATATTCTGGTGCACGTGCTCTTCAGTCACCGATAAATTAGTGACAGGACTTGAGTTGTAATGCTAAGCTTGGTCAAAGCTTCTATACGCAGGAGGCACATGTTATTGTCGAAATTATTGTGCAGCATACTATAGCCTAGAGTTACATCACCATGATAGATGCCGAACTGACTGCCCGGTGCACTAATAACACACTGGTGCCCTTGTCAGGCCAGTGACAGCTGTCACAGACGACAGTCACATCACTTATGGTTTTGTTTATTTCTTGATACCCTAAAGACGCTCGTGGAGAAGCGGGACGAAGCGTGCCATCACCTCACAAGAACAACAACAGCAATAAATGAAAGAGAAGCGACATGACATGGGTTGTTTCCCCGTGGCAGCCACAGAACCCTACCCACTGCCTGACAGCCCTGGGACACGCGACATCGACCTTCCGGTATTACTTGGCCCTGTGTGCCACTCCCGTCAGTGGTACGTCACTCGAGCTGTGCTCGACGTCCTTCAGACGACAAACCTCATGAACCAATTATGATTCGACCACCAGCCTATCATGTCATCTACACTTCACTCCGCCCTCGCTATCTATAATATTTGTTTTTGCTACATCTTTGCATTCGGTTCGTTTAGAAATAGCAAGCAGGTCAGGCAGACATTTATGGTCAGGCTGACCTTTCCGAAATAAACGTATATCCCCACCTACCCCACACTCTTAAAAATGAACTTCACCGCATAGCACGCTCCTAGCCAACCATGATCTCGAATGATATCGTTATCTGCCCTGATTTGTTGAAAACGGTAGGCGTACGCCTTTTTTGTGACAATTATGAAGAGCATAAGTGTCACAAAAAAGGCGTACGCCTCCCGTGTTCAACAAATCAGGGCAGATAACGATATCATTCGAGATTATGGGTGGCTAGGAGCGTGCTATGCGGTGAAGTTCATTTTTAAGAGTGCACTTCACAGAGGTTAATATGAGAAATATCAAGAGAACAACAACAATAAATACACTCTCAGAAAAAAAAGGGTGGAGCAGTTACACCTTTTAGGAGGTAATAGTTGTCGCATATGTTGTGCCTAAAAGGTTGCAAAGCTCTACCTTGTTACCTATGAATGATAAGGTTACAACTTCTGATTGGGCGAGCGCGGGGGCGTACGCCTTTTTGCAGCAATTTGGATATATGGTGATTGCTTTTACCACCCTTTCACACCCTTTATCGAGCGAGTGTAGCGAGTGTTGCATAACCTTTGTCCCTCGTCCGAACAAGTGTTGGAAACCGTCCTTGCAAAGAGCATGAAACAGTGACTTGGTGTCCACAAATCAACGCCCACTGCCCCTGTCATGGCTGAAGCCAAGGAGCCTTCGCTGGTCTTCATGCGGACGGCACAATCTCTTGGGCACTACATGAGGCTCTCCACTCTCTCCACTCTCCATTGCCGCCGCACATTAGTGCGCGACATTCTACGGCGACCAGCATCCGGCTACTGCCAAGCTGTTTTAGCTCACCGCAGCCTCATTCCCAAGCATAAAAAACTGACTCTACCCGCAGTCCCACCTTGGGCCCTTCAGGCAACACCTGTGCATGTCAATGTCCCTGGCTTAGCTTCCAGAAAATCAGCTACAATAATTGTTCTTCGCCAACTCAGTCAGAGCCTGCTTCATCGTGATGAAGGCAGAATTAAAATATTTACTGATGGCTCATCGACACCGACCGGCTCTGCCTGTGCATTCGTAATTCCTGAGCTGTCGATTGAAAGAAGCGCAAGGCTGTCGCACCCGACGTCGGCTGCTGTGGCCGAGCTGCATTCCATCTTTATGGCGCTTTCCTTCATTGTGTCCCGCCAACCCCCGATTCACTGGACCATATACAGTGACTCCAAAACCACCCTCCAAGCTCTGCACTGCACCATGGGCTCGAGCTCCCTTGCTCCACTGGTGTGTGACGTCCTCGGGGAGTATTCGGGTGCTGTAACACAGGGACATAACATCACCTTGCAGTGGATCCCAGGTCATTGTGGGGTCCCTGGGAATGAGGTTGCCGACTTACTTGTGAGACGGGCTCATGTGGCACGTGGCGTACCGACGCACCCTACGTATTTCACCCAAGCAGACGCGAAGCAAGCAATTAGTACCTTTATGAGACGCCTGTGCAGTGAACACTGGCAAAGAAGTGGCCCTTCTACGTCGTTTCTGCTCAAGGTAGACACGTCCGTTTTTATATGCCGTCAGCGCTTCCTCGACCCATCACGTCGCTCATCTACATACTCCACTGAAAAGGTTCCTGGGTGCTGGCCCGCAAATCAGCTCATACCTGCCATGCGCGCCCTTGTGCAATTTCTCGTCTCGACGGACCTCTTTGACACTTTGTGACGCTCTTTGTTTCTGTGCGGTGAGATTTCGCACGTGGACTCTCCTACACTGTTGCTTTTGGTGCCAAGTTTTGGGGTGATGTTTTCATCCATTTCATTCATTCATGATGTTTTCATTCATTCATAGATTTGTGTAGTTTCCCTTTCGTTTCTGAATAACGCGCCCTGGAGTAGCCAGTCCCGAGTGGCTCGAGACTAACATCTCCATTTTTTCTTTTACAAATCAATCAATTAATCAAAGTTTGATCTTTAACGGATCTATTTTTCAACGTTTCTTTTTACACGATTTATTTCGGCGTCATCCCTTGACACGCATGCATTTCCTGTTCCTTACCATACTATAGTGGATGAATAAATTGCAATCCGGTCATAAATTTTCTACCAAAGGTACGTGCTGGTCATTGCAACAAAAATGCTAAAAGGGGGACTAGCCGACTTATCATCTTATTGTATACTGAGGTTCAATTGTACTAGGTAAGAAAACCCATAGATCTTGACCGAAGACGTAAAGAATACTATCTGCTTTCATAGCTGATATATGTCATGACTCCATAGCTGTTATTATCTGCCACGAACCTGCACAGTCGGTAAGGAACTGCGAAGCCGATAAACAGACTTGTAGATATCCTGAGTACTGCACTTAGAATATATATATATTTTTTGTTGTTGTTAAGTACCATTATTGGTATATGGGTGTCCACGCTGAACATTTCCCCAAAAGTACGGGGTTTGTCAGCACACGCTTCGGTCGCATGGGAGAAATATAACATATGGTTGATCCTGTCCCAAGCAGCTTGTCAGAAGTTTTATAAATTTTCTTTCTTTTTTGTTTTGTTTGCTAGTCTTGCGGGGCGGCAGAAAAACAGTAATAAGTAACCAAAAATCGTACTGCATCATGCATTTCCAATGGCATAATCTCACTCAAAATACCCGCTTTTCTGTATCTATTACTACTACTACTACTATCCCCATCAGTTAATAATGGTACCGTGATATTACACGTAAGGTTAATTTAATCTGCGCAGAGTGGCGACATGTTGCGCGTGCCGCAGGGTAGGACTCCGAATAATTTTCAGCACCGTGTGTCGCAAATTTCCGGCGCACGTCAAAAGAACCCCATCAGTAACGACGCACCCGCGTGTGTGATATCCCATTTGCCTGTGTCATGTGTGTGTGTGTGTGTGTGTGCGAGTTTGTATGCCTAATCTTTTTCATCGCCATCCCACTCACATATTAACCCGCATGCACTGTGGTGTGGTACCGCAATGAGGCTTGTGCACGTGATGTCAGGCGCAGCCTTTGCACGCCTTGGAGCCACGTGACAAGGGAAAACATGGGGATGCTTCAGAGGCGTCTTTCTTCAGGCCGAATGAGGCAGCAGCGTATGTTTTTACAATTTTCTCTCGTAATTGCACGCATACCGCAACAACTCACGGGATGCCCTCCTACTGTGACTTCAGACAGCAATATGTTTTCCAATGTCACGTGACCAAACATGACGTCACTGCCCAAGCCTCATTGTTGCGGTGAATCACCTCATCCCATCGTCATTCATGCAGTTGTTGTTGTTCACCCAGTCACGATGGTGAGTTTTTCTTTTTTTAATTTTTACGACACCATAATGCTTGCTAAAAATTCCACTAGACCCCACAGTACAACCCAGTAGATTTGTACTACTAACCAAATATATTTGTGCCACTAATCCTGTATATTTGTGCCACTAAGCCAGTATACCTATTTGTAATATATTCTAGATTCGTTTTTCAGTGTCTCCACTCAGCACTATAATTGCTGGTAGTTTCTCATTTGTTTTCACATCAAGTTCAGTTTTTTTTTCAATTATTATGGGCATTATGCCCTTGATGGGCAATTGGGGTTGTTGATGCGAGCAGTTCTCAACAACTCCTTTGTACGTATCCTAACGGCCGATTGTAAGAGAGATTCGTTGCGTCACGCACACATAGGCATTTCTTACGAAGTGGTGTCATTAGTGAAAGCACGTGCTGAAAGTGTCCCAAACTGGGAGAAATATTGTAGAGGAACTGCAAGGAACTCGCAATGCATTCTTCGAAGCTATTCAGTAATGGAATACCACTCGTGATTAGTGAAAAGTACTTCGAAATTTACGTGACTAAGTACGTAAGATCAAAGGGAGGTACAGTGCTGGAGAAAAGTTAAGGGAGCAGGCTTCGGCGCATTCCTTCCTCAGAATCACACGGTAGCAGCGAATGGCACCGTACGCACTTGCAAACAGGGTTCTAGGTTTCCTAGGCAGACGCCTGTAAGTCCGTATACCGTCCCATTCGCTGCTAGCCTGCCACTCTGAGGAAGGAATGCGCTGGACCGCGTTCCGTAGGCAATTGTTCCGCAATGTACTATCTAGTTCAAAGCAGGTTCGAACTCCAGGTCCGAACTCGCAAGCTGGTCGTGCACCTCTGCAGTTGAAATACCACAATTCGCTACTTCATGTGGCGAGGGTGCATCGTGTCATATATTTCCAATCCCTCTGGCCGTAGAATGTCGTCGTTTGTGTCAAACTCTTTTGGTCTTTTTCCTATTTGTTTTTAATCCTTTCCATATTTTGTTTAAGTAGCACGTGATTAATCCAGATGACCCCTTGCATAGCATATGTATAAAAGGACAAAATTACCTTATTTTACGCTATTGGAAGAGAGTTATCAAACGAAGAACTCAGCTAGGCGCCATTTTTTAACATAATTTGTTCTCATAGTGTACTAAGCTTCACCCGAGACCCTCATTTGCCGATTACAAGCAAAAACCGCAAAGACACGTCTGAACCTGTCGACCACAGCTGCGCCGGCTGCGCTGCCGAGTACCGGCGCGCCGACTCCGTGGCCGCGTCGCACTTTCCACGCGCCCTCTCCTTCAACTCTCCACTCACCTCGCTCCGTGACTAGAGACAGACCAAGCTCGCGATTCTGGCATAGCGAGGACTATAATGCTAAGTCATTAAAAACAATCGATAGTTTACGAACCTGGGGATAAAACCTGATAACAAGTGCAGGAAGACAACGGCATCAGTATGCTATGGCTATGTTTTGTTCGTGAGACAGAAAAAAATAATAAAACCAAATTAGCCTGCACTGCAAAACACTCCCCACTGCAAGATAGGAGCGCTTCCGGAAATGAAGACATCTGGACCTTTCTGTTGATAGGTTATTCAATCTCCTCTCCCAGAGAACGCAGAGAAAAAGCACAATAGATAGCAGATGACATTTTAGTCCCCTCCTAGTCCTCCAGACTTTCTCCCAAGCTACCGTAAGCAGTCCCTGACTTACAAAACTACACTCTTAAAAATGATGGTGGTGGTGGTGGGTGGGTGGTGATAGGGCTTGCCGTTGTCGGCCTCACGTATGTGGGCAACGTCACTACTGACGCCCCGGGGGAATGTGCGTCCTGGGCCGACTTCTAAGGGAACTGTGCCGACATATGTCTGAAAGCGTCTGAGGAAAACCCAGGAAAAACCCCAGACAGCACAGCCGGCACCGGGATTCGAACCCGGGTACCTCTTAAAAATGAACTTCACCGCATAGCACGCTCCTAGCCAACCGCCATCACGAATTATATCGTTGTCTGCCCTGATTTGTTGAAAACGGGAGGCGTACGCCTTTTTTGTGACACTTATGCGGTTCATAATTGTCACAAAAAAGGCGTACGCCTCCCGTTTTCAACAAATCAGGGTAGATACCGATATCATTTGAGATTATGATTGGCTAGGAGCCTGCTATGCGGTGAAGTTCAGTTTTAAGAGTGTAGGTCAGTTGTGCCCAGATCGCCCAACTAGGCTCAACAGGTCGTCTAATTCTATAAAACCCCGGAAATTCCCGCTCTCTTCTTGCTACAACGGAATTATTTTGCTTCCCCATACTAAGGCAACTTGATTCCCAAGCAATGAAGGGATTTCTCGATGCGCATGTTTCTGTCTGTCTGTCATATCTGGTGGGATACGGCTCGAAAAATTTTAAAGCACTGTTTTATATTTAATCATAGCACTGTGCATACCGCCTCCAATACGAACATCGCTCATCGGCAACGTGACCATCTTTTCCCTTTGCCCTTGTTGGAAGTCCATGGAGAAAAACCGGCAGGCCAGTTTGCATTATGCACCGTGAAAACTTCTGAACGTCAAGCGATACTGTTGTAAAATTATGTACACATAAATAAAACTACTCCCTGGCATTGACATATCCACTATTTATTTACTTATTTATTTCTTAGTGCCCACCAATGGAAATAATCTTTTAGCCAGTCTTATGGGCCTATATGTCAGCATGAGCAGATGTTCCAAACGTAAGCTAGCGCATGCACAGCCACAGAAATCTCTTCATTTGTGTTTCGTTCCAAATGCGAAATGTTTGCCAAAACACGTGGCATTCTCTCATAATAAGACTTTCGACGGGGCTCAATATTTCTCTCAGTTCGTTGTCACTAAAGGAGAACGAAAATACACGCGCGACGCTAGTATAGAGACGTCAATACCAATTTTCGATGTTAAGTCCTAATGTAGTGTCCGATCAATGTTAAGTCCTAATCTAGGACACGATTCCTTCGGGAAGCTAAACCCTTGGGCACTCTCTAATATATGACTGGCTGCAGAACTATTAGTGAAGGAGCTGTCTTTTCCTGTATTACTGAAATTGCACTGAACGGACTCAGTGCCGCACTTCTTGAAAGGGGGTTAGTTGCATCGCCTGAACAGTCTCAATACTTCGTTTGCAGTCCCCGTCGAAAGTCTGTGGGCAAGGGTTTCCCTAATCCTACCATCAACACCCCCGTCTCAAGATGTGAGGTTTGCCGTTATCTTGGCGTCACTATTGACTATGCAAGTGAACCAAACGGTGTGTAAAGGCAAGAAGACTCTTAATTTACTCCGAAGGATCACTGGCAAGTCATGGGGCTGCAGTTTAAGTTCGCTGCTCGAGCTGCGCAGAGCCCTCGCTCTCCCGCTTGTCCTGTACGTGTGGGACCTTCACAATGGCAGGCTCTTGAGCGGCTCCACCGGGCAGGAATAAGGTCGACGCTTGGAATACCCAGCTTCTCTGGAATTACCCAGGCTTACCTGGAAGCCAAGGAAAAGCACGCTAGTATTCATTCCGAGCTTAGGGGGCTTCGGTACATAGACAACTTGGCCACGTGCGGAAGTAAGCACTCTGTGTTTTCTGCCCTCGTAAGAAGGTCACGCACGTCCCTCGGCCGCGTGGCCAGCGGATACGCTACTAGCGTTATGGCCCACAGTAAGCGATCGCCTCAACATCCTGCCGGGTTACCTTCGGTGCCATGGCGGGTGCTTGTACCGGGTATAACGCTCTACGTTCCGGGCGTTCATAAAAAGAGGGAATGTAGCCCCCTGGTCGCTAGGCGGCTGAGAACCTTATAAGCGACGTCTACCACTCACATACTTTAGTATTCACTGATGGCTTTATTGACGACTGTACGAAAAGTGCTATTGCGCCTTGCACATCCCATCAGTGGACGTGGCCTGGCAAGGGAGAACATCGCGTTGCCCGATATCCTCCACGACTGCTGAACTCCTGGCTCTCCAGCACGCAGGTGCTGCGGTCCAGGTGCGAGGGTTCGCCAGGGCAGTCCTACTCACAGACTCGAGAAGTGCTCTACGGGAAGTGATGAACCCATGTGTGACAACGTCTTAGCGTGAAGCATCAGGAGATCGTGCGCTCAGAATAAGCAAACCGCAGGCGATATCGTCTTGCAATGGATCCCGTCCCACGACGGTGTCGGCGGCAACGAAAAGGCGGACCAGCTGGCGCCCTCGGCACACCTGGGCTGCAGCTATATTTTGCCAACTCCGGACGACACTGACAGGCGAATGGCCGTTCAGTAGCGTGACGAACCGAGCCACTCTGGGATACGGGACATCATGCATCATCATCGCCCCCTTCTCCCCATGAAAAACCTTCCTCGAAGCATGCAGATCGTGCTTCATAGGCTCCACACTGGGTCTGCGTTCACCAACTCTCAATCATTCAAGATCGGCTCTAGGGGTGACTCCTGCTGTGACCGCTGTCAACAACTTGAAACAATCGAACGCGTCCTGCGAGACTGCCGAGCATACTATTCTGCGCACTAAGCCCATCTCCCTCGCTCCAGCTTGGGCACGCTAACGGACATCTTCTACTCCGGTGGTTCTTCTGCAGAACGTTCCGCTAAAGCAAGAAACCTTATTCTCTTTCTGCAGAAGGCAGGTCTTGCTCAACTACCGATCTAACACTTTGCTCTCCCCGACTAACTCATGCATCATCTGCACATCTCCGCCCTACATCCTCTATCCTCCATCCCTCTCTCTTTTTGTCTTGGCTATAGTCGTGACGACTTCTTCCCACTTCTGTGTGGCCAACAACGGCGAGGCGATCCTGCCATTACCCCCCCCCCCCTCTTAATTTTCTGTGTCTCTGCTGCTTCATCTTCCTTTTTGTTTTCCTTCTGGGAATAGTAAGCCTACATCTTTACTAACCTTTCCCTCTTTTCTCTATCAACATTAAACATATCCCCTAAACTAAGCACTCTGCAATTAATAGCACCTCGTTACACGCGCAAAGCCACAAACACTTGACTTTCTTCTGTGAATTTGCTTATTGTGAGAAGAGTGTTTCACGTGTGTGTGAAGAGTGTTTCTGTTCACGCTCTCCTGCGCCAGAAACTGATCATTGTTGATATTGCCGCCATTCAGGTTGACTCCCTTAAACTCATTCGAAACCTGAATAATGTTTCTGCTGTACCAAATTAAAACTATGATAGTCAATTATCGCGTTTTCCAGTGTATACCCAGCGCGTTATAATAAGTGAACAGAAAAGGCAGTGCGCCGTGATACAAGAGATTTTCTTGTAACTCTCATTGTTTATTTTTAATTTTTCTAGGAAGACTGTTTCTAAGAGTATGACGTGTAGCCACTAGCAAACTCTTGGTCCTGCCGCTTGATACATGGACGTGACCCCTTCGTTTACATATTGATGTGTCTTGAAAAATGTCTGATCGCTTCTAGAAAACATCGCGTCCATTAGAGACGTTATGAATAGCGCTGACAGTCGACGCACTGCCCTTGGTCACTGTTGATACCACCGACAATGTGGTATTTATAGTTTCTGTGTCCTATTAGCGCCGATTTTATATTTCCATTGTGCACGCTATGCATCGATTGGCCTCGTCGCCCGATATATTTCAAGTACGGCTCATTTTGGGGGAGGAACGCTATACAGGGTGTCCCAGAAAACGTGTCATTGAATTATAATAAAAACTACACCTAGAATCATACGGTCAATGGCATTTGTTCTTACTAGGTTTTTGCCACCTCATCATGTGAATGTCATGTAACCTAAGTTTAATTATGTAAATTTTTGCGAACTGAACTCGAAAATTTGTCAAGTAAATGTCACTTTTTTTACCCCACCAATGTGAAGAGCGTGCCGAATTTACTCAAAATAATGATTACATTGACAGGGATATTGAGGACCTATCCCATCGGAAAAAATAACCGAACATCATGCTTTACGGTGCTCCCAGAGGATAGCGCGCGACGAATTTTTCAGCGCATTCGTTGTCAATCCGAAGAAAGGAGGTTGGAAACCCAGCCCACACCGGCATCCTTAGAAAGAGATAGCACAGGCATGGCTTATCGTGTCCGGCTTCCGCTGGGATCCTGCCTTCCCTCTCCCAATTTCAGGAACTGTCACTTTTACTACTATCACTCTGTGGGCTGGGTTTGTAAGCTCCATTCGTCGGACTGAAAGCGATTGCGCTGGAAAAGTCGTCGAGCGTACACTCTTAAAAATGAACTTCACCGCAAAGCACGCTCCTAGCCAACCATAATCTCTAATGATACCGTTATCTGCCGTGATTTGCTGAAAACGGGAGGCATACGCCTTTTTTGTGACAATTATGAACAGCATAAGTGTCACAGAAAAGGCGTACGCCTCCCGTTTTCAACAAATCAATGCAGATAACGATATCATTCGAGATTATGGTTGGCTAGGAGCGTGCTATGCGGTGAAGTTCATTTTTAAGAGTGTAATGCTCCGGTGCTCCGAAAAGCATGATGTTCGGCTATTTTTTCCGATGAGATAGCTCCTGAATATCACTGTCAATTATCATGGATCTGAGTAAATTCGGCACGCTCTTCATATTGGTGGGGTAAAAAAGTGACCTTTATTTAGCAGGTTTACGACTTAAGCTCGCAAAAATTAACATAATTAAACTTACGTTACATGACATTCACATCACGAGGTGGCAAAAACCTAGTAAGAACAAATGCCGTTGACCGCATGATTCTAGGTGGCGTAGTTATTTTATCATAAATGACACGTTTTCTGGGACACGCTGTATACGTGAAAATATACGGTATTCCATCCAGTACCATGTACGCGTATTATATCTCGAACTATTCTAAATACATTGGCAGCGAAAGTTGTCTCGATTCTGGTTCATCAAATAAATGAAAAGTGCAGAAAAAAGCGACTAGCCAAAAGTATTGTTTCAACTATTGATTCTTAGTCAACTCAACTAACGTGTGATAGTAGCGTGAGAACCAAGCAGTAGTAATGATGACAAACACATAGGGCATTTCGCGTGAACGTGAAGGATACCATCTTCCTATTCAATGTGCGGTTCAACGTGCTCCCAGGAAGGTCCTCTCTTTCTTTCGTATACTATATAAAGTATATAAGCACGGGCGTGGGCTCCCGCTCATCTTTTTTTATAGTACAGTTTATTCACCAGGTATCCCGCATATATGCCATTTTACGTTCCGTTCTTTCAATAGAGTCTCCCTCCTTCTATGCTAGAATCTAATGTCTTTGCTCTCGTAGTCAGCATGCGTTCTGCTATAGAAAATGTAGCAAAACAACCGTCAAGGGTGGTGGTGGCAGTGAGCGAAGGTCCTTTCCGTCCTGGGTTCGGCATTCATGACACACAGAATGTGCCCTTATTCAATCTCAAATTACGCATTGCTTTGACGGTCTGTTGGGTTGCTTGTTGTGCTTTTTCCGTATTTCTCAAAATGAATAATTTTCAAGAGCGGTTGTTATATCGTGCAGGGAAGGTTGAATGGGGCCTTTCGCGTAGTTGTTCAGTTCATCGTACCTCCGCCAGATTTTCCCGTAAAAAGTCGTACTAAACGTGCACGTGTGTGTGTGGGGGGGGGGGATATGTTTATCATAAAAAAAAGAGGGAAAGGGTAACTTCGTATAGGGGTGTTGCAGCAAAGTTTGCACAGCGCCATTTCGTGCCCAAGCGGCCACGGATCGAAACAGTAGGGAGTTTCATCAGCAGGTTCTGTTTGTTGTTTCAAGCGGTATGCGTCAAGACGAGCTACAAAACCTGTAGGAAATTCACAGAAAAAGCGGTGCATCTTGCCAAGAGCGAAGAGCTCGAGACCATTTAGGTATTTGAACGTCGTCTGCTAAACTACCGCGCGTTGCATATTGTGGGGCGCTGACGTTGCTGCTCACTCGCGCCACCTAGCCCACAGAAACAGGTCTATGGAGTATACAGTTACACGTAAACGCATCAGTTCTACCTGCTCTGATGCGCTATCTTATTATGTCAACATGCAGCTCATTGTTGTTGGAATGAGCACGAAGTGTATCCCGATCCGCAAGACGTGACTCGGTAAAATACGTAGTCGTGGGGAAACGTATAGACAGAAAAGGAAAAGTATAGTTAATGTCATTATGGCGTCAAAGTGCTACTCAAAGGGTAGCTACTCATTTTCTGCGCGTGTGCACACTCTTAAAATAGAGGGGAGGTAATGGCAGAATCGGCTCGCCGTTGTTGGCCACACCGAAGTGGGCATCGTCACGAGTACAGCAAAAAAGGGAAAAAAAGAAAGAAAAGAAAACGGAACATCACCTTAACACTCTTCGAAATGAACTTCACCGCATAGCACGCTCCTAGCCAACCATCATCTCGAATGATATCGTTATCTGCCCTGATTTGTTGAAAACCGGAGGTCTACGCCTTTTTTGTGACAATTATGAACAGCATAAGTGTCACAAAAAAGGCGTACGCCTCCCGTTTTGAACAAATCAGGGGCGAGAACGTTGTCATTCGGGATGGTGGTTGGCTAGGAGCGTGCTATGCAGTCAAGAGATAAACTGATGTTCTGAGGCTGGAACAACATAGAGGGGACAGATACAAACAAAGCCTCAAATTGCCTAAGAAATCAACGATGAAAGATGAAAGTCACTGAAAAGGTTAGCCAGCTGTAGGGATCGAACCCACATCTTCTGGATTGCCGGTCCAGGGCTCTACCAATTGAGCTAAGCTAACACGCCTCTCCAGGGACTTTCGGGGTGCGTCATCTGAAGGGACGACAAACCAGCCACTCACTCTCACTCACCCTCCTTTCACTCTTACATTTTTGCTCACTCATACACACATTCATACGACGGAAATCGACGCAAGCGGCACTTGTTGAACAAGAGATAAACTGATGTTCTGAGGCTGGAACAACATAGAGGGGACAGATACAAACAAAGCCTCAAATTGCCTAAGAAATCAACGATGAAAGATGAAAGTCACTGAAAAGGTTAGCCAGCTGTAGGGATCGAACCCACATCTTCTGGATTGCCGGTCCAGGGCTCTACCAATTGAGCTAAGCTAACACGCCTCTCCAGCGACTTTCGGGGTGCGTCATCTGAAGGGACGACGTGAGAGTGAGTGGCTGGTTTGTCGTCCCTTCAGATGACGCACCCCGAAAGTCGCTGGAGAGGCGTGTAGCTCAATTGGTAGAGCCCTGGACCGGCAATCCAGAAGATGTGGGTTCGATCCCTACAGCTGGCTAACCTTTTCAGTGACTTTCATCTTTCATCGTTGATTTCTTAGGCAATTTGAGGCTTTGTTTGTATCTGTCCCCTCTATGTTGTTCCAGCCTCAGAACATCAGTTTATCTTTTGTTCAACAAGTGCCGCTTGCGTCGATTTCCGTCGTATGAATGTGTGTATGAGTGAGCAAAAATGTAAGAGTGAAAGGAGGGTGAGTGAGAGTGAGTGGCTGGTTTGTCGTCCCTTCAGATGACGCACCCCGAAAGTCGCTGGAGAGGCGTGTAGCTCAATTGGTAGAGCCCTGGACCGGTAATCCAGAAGATGTGGGTTCGATCCCTACAGCTGGCTAACCGTTTCAGTGACTTTCATCTTTCATGCAGTCAAGTTCATTATTAAGAGTGTACACTCTTAAAAATAAACTTCACCACATAGCACGCTCCTAGCCAACCACCACCCCGAATGACAACGTTCTCGCCTAGATTTGTTGAAAACGGGAGGAGGAGCCTATTTTGTGCCGTGCATAATGGCACAAAATAGGCTCCTCCTCCCGTTTTCAACAAATCTAGGCGAGAACGTTGTCATTCGGGGTGGTGGTTGGCTAGGAACGTGCTATGTGATGAAGTTCATTTTTAAGAGTGTAGACCTGGACAATAATAACAACACCTTGATTGTGAGTGGGGCGTTTCATTGCCACAATATCCTGATCCTATTGTTCGTGTTAACTTGGTGGAAAGATAGTGATGACGAACCCCGCAGAGGAGACCGAACATGGTCCTACATTGTCCAAAAAGACAAGCAAGGCTTTTAGGGAGGCGCATTGATGAGATGGATTTCATCAGGTTCCAAGCAATTTTGTCATACTCCGGGTTCAACAGTCCATCCTCCGATTTAAGGACACTGTAAGTGCAGTCTTTGAGACTTGAAATAATAATTTTATTTTGAAATGATGAATGGGGAGTTTCATCGGCAGGGGCGATACTCTACCCCCATTGCTGGTGTTGATGTACACTCTTAAAAATGAACTTCACCACATAGCACGCTCCTAGCCAACCACCATCCCGAATGACAACGTTCTCGCCCCTGATTTGTTGAAAACCGGAGGAGGAGCCTATTTTGTGCCGTGCATAATGGCACAAAATAGGCTCCTCCTCCCGTTTTCAACAAATCAGGGGCGAGAACGTTGTCATTCGGGATGGTGGTTGGCTACGAGCGTGCTATGTGGTGAAGTTCATTTTTAAGAGTGTATAGGGAATGAAATAATGAGCCCGTTCACAATAACCATCGAAGCCCTATTGAGAGACTTAAATATTACAGGCTGCTATGGAAAATTAGCGAAGGCGCGACTGAAAATGTTCTGATCTTATTGCTTGGGTCTGAGATAGCTTTGTTCAGACAAAGCAGGAGCTAAAATCCTTCTATTCGTAATCTTTAGCTTTTGCCATCGTTCGTTCAAGGTCGAAGTCGTTCCCTGTTAGCTTGCGGTATGACAAAGGCATGAAATCAGTTCAGTTATTGTAAAAGCTTTTACACGAGTCGTAGATATTTGTACAATATAAAGGTTCTTAACTTCGCTTTGCAATTGTAGTGTTAAACCACGCACAGACAAAGCAAACACGAAGCGAGTTTGTAATGAAGGAAACTGTACAATCCCTTCTGTTCGCCCGTGGCCAAACTCCAGACGCTTTGCAGAACGCGGACTGCAAACAAAACGGGAGCCAGCTACAGACAGCCACTGCAATTTTCTCCTTCCTCCGTCGATTTCTCGCTTGTGTCCCGTTTTTTACGGCTTCCAGACAATCTTCAGACTTTGTTCTTTGCGCATCGAACTTACTTACGCCGTACACAGAAAGATTGTACCGTCCTCGTCACAGCTGGCGTTTTACGATGAGATAAAGAACGTACACCCCAAAATTGAAAAGACGGCCTTGTTACTTCCACAACTTGTCACCAGGAGGCCGGAAGCGAGAGGTCGTTGTGACGCCAGGAGCAGCAAGGAGGAAAGATGAATAAAATTTAATCCACTCCACAAAGGATTGTTCTTGTGGAGTTCGCCACATGCCCTTTTTTGTTTTGTTTTTTTGAAAAGGACAATATTCGAAGTTGTAGTGGGGCAGAAGCACGTACGCTGTTGAACTTGCTTCTTTATCGACTACAATTCCTGAATGCGCTGCTGTTCCGACACCAAAACCGGCGTAGACCAATCGTTGTTTTCTTGTTGTTGTTGTTGTTTTGCAGCGTCAGCTGCATAGTGGAGACTTTCACGAAATCGCGTCGGCGTCGTCGGCATCCGCATGTCCTAACAAAAACGACGACGAGAGGAAGGTACTGCCATAGGAGCGGCGTGAGCGAAAACGACGAAGACAGCGGGGAAAGACACGCGAGTCATGTTGGGCGCGTTTTTTTATTCAACCCGAGTAGCCAGGGAGTTGGTTAACGACGTCAGAGCCTTTATCATCACGTGACTCCAGAGTAGCCACCTTTGACCGCAATTTTCGAACGGCTAGAGTTACTCTGCGCTCAAAATGGCGGACTGGCTGACGGGCGAGACGATGTGGAAGTGGTGGCATACTGTCTGTTTAACAACTTACCGAAGATGCGTGCACTCTAGCAGATTTTGGAAATGTTGCACAGTTTTTAACCAATCCGACATTTCCAAATTGAACACCACCCAAATTGTCTGTCAACAAGACGGTTGGTAGCAGACGACGCATCGTCGTCTGCTAGCTTTTGTGTGCCGTCATAACTACGGCTTCATTTCTTCAGAGCAGAGTAGAGAAGAGTTGTCACTCTGGCTAATTATCGCCGCACAGTTATGACGTCATTTCCTCTACTGTGGCTATTTTTCGCGAAACCTACAGGAGAAAGTGCCGATTGTACACCCTAGTCACAATTATGCGGCAATTATGCGGCCCTGTAAGTTCCCACGAGCCCTTGCTTGCCACAGGTGGCGTTTGCTTTTCTTGCTTTGTCACAGGTGGCGCTTTATTTTTGAAGCGTGATGTGGGCAAGCTTACGCTTGTCCCATCCTACAGTTGGCAATATAAGGCTATTTTTCGCCGGCTGAAAGTAACCCGGAGTTGCCAGATTTGAATAAGAAAACGCACCCGTTGTTTGTACAATTTTACACCGTCAGCTGTTTAGTGGAGACTTCCCCGAGATCCCGTCGGCGTCGGCGGCATTCGCATGTCCTCACAAAACTCTTATCGCATGTGCGCTCAGCGCTGGGAGTAAGGAGGAGAATCCCGCCAGATTACAATCGCTATCGATGGAAAGTGAGATAGCTGAGTGAGCTGGCAATGACTTCAACTTCTATTACGGAGAGGCGAATATGGAATTTGGCGGACAAACTTCATCGACTGCATAAACACCGCCTACGCACCATCACTACGCAGTGCGTGGAACAACTAGACAGGCCTCACTCGTTGACACTCGCAGCCCTAAATGTACGCTCCGTACAGCTCCACGCAGAAGACGTTGCACACAACTGTGTCCTCCGTAAGATATCACTTCTGTGTCTTTCCGAGACGTGGATGAAGACTGAGAGACCGATACAAGTCGGCGGCTTCAAGTGCTGCTGCGGGGCGCGTCGCAGTGGCAAGGGCAACCGAGCGGCCGGAGTTGCCATTTACCTGAGCGCCAGAGCCTACTAATGGCCACACCACTAGAAGTAGCCATTCCTGGAGACGACGTCGGAGAAATTTGTCCCGTGCAGCTTCACCACAGGGCTTGTGCTCGTGCAGGGCTGTGTGCTACTTCTGGCCTCGCGCCGCGCCGGAACGCATCCGCAACTTTATCGTGTATGTACTCGCGCCTTACCGCACACACAAGCTTCTCGTCGTCGGAGACTTCAACGTAGACGTTTGACTGACCAAGAACACCACTTTCCTAAGTGATATGTCCGAACAACTGGACCCTCCGTTGTGCTCCGGCATCTGCCAACCCACAACTAGACCATGACTCATGCATACACTTGGTGTTCCAGAACAGCCCCCTCGTTCAGGACACCACTCACCTCGCCAACCATTTCAGCGACCACAAATCAATACTGATCACGCTTAAATACATTTGTCTACACACTTTCATTCGGCCTAATTTCAACACACGCACATCTGACGCTGAATTTCGCGTGATACGAGTCGTAACCGTCCTGTATTTTTTCTCCTTCTATCGTCATACTGTATGTTACGCAACAAAATTTCAATCCAAAACGAAATTGTGTTACCAGTGGCGAACAATGACATTGTTGCTGCGGCGTTTGTGCGAAACGGTGATATAACCCCTGCGTGAAAAGGTGCGTTGATAAGGCGTAACAGAGAGCTGTTACAAATACATAAAGTGTGGTGCCTGTGTGATATCATGGCCATGGCAAGAAAAAGAGCAAAAAAGTTACAGAGAACGAATGCTGAAGGGGAAAAAAAAACAAGAAAAACATAGAGCACACAAAAAATGACTCAGTAATTTATGCTTGCTCGAAGAACAAAAGCTTTCACAATGTGTCCTAGATTTTTTCGCACGCGTATCTGCACTGTTTCACTATCACTTACCACCATTCATCGCACCCGCTAAAGTTTCTTGGTTTTTCGCGTTATCACGCGTTAGTCGTCTGGAAACAATGTGAAGCTTCTCTTCTACACCATCTTCATTGTTTTGGTCTTCCTGACTTTAGTATTGAGACATTCATATCACTTAATTTTTTTTTTTTTCATCACAGCTTTCAACTGGCGTGTTCCTCCATTCTGATAGAACGATAGCGCCTTTATGAAAAGACTGCACCTGCATAAAATACAAAAATTATATAAATCTACTCAAATTAGTCGCTTGCATAAAACATGTGAAAGCTTGCTGTAGGAGCACCGCGGATATGAATAGAAAAACGACAGGAAGGCACGTCCTTTAAATTATTTTCATAACACGGTACCCTTTAAAGTCGGCCCGGCACTCACTATCCTTCAGGAGTAACATAACGTCATAGCCGCCGGCAAATAGTCTCGTCAATAGAAAGACATAACCAACTATATAAAAGTTGTACCGACTCAAACAAATGTGAAGAAGGTGTATGCATAGAATAGGTACCGAAATTCAAAAGAATCCACGAAGATCCAATATACTAGGAAGAAGAGTAAATATTTGGGCCTGTGGCACATAACTATATGGGTAGAACATGAATATGTTCTATCAGGTATGCTGGTGGTGGTGGTGGTGGTGGGGGGGGGGGGGGGGATATGTTTATTGAATGCCTCCTTGTAGGGCCAGCCGACAAGTCAGGGACCTTTTGCGGCTGGTCCACATTTCTACTCGAAATGGAAATAAAATGAAATAAAATGGAAAATAAAAAAAAACAAAGGGAGTAAAGGGGGTTACTCAGGTGTTGGCCGACTTGCTATTCCTTCAAGGAAAAAAGAAAAGAAAGAGAAAAAGAAACACACACACACACACAAAAGGAGCCTTAAAGGCTGGTCGAGAGGCCGGTGGCACGAAGATAGCCCAAAAGGGTTGTCGTAACCGCCCCCTGGTTGTGCAGGACCGGGCCGAGCAGGGTCGCCTAAGAGACGTTAGGGTAGCCAAGTTGTCTCAAGTGGCGTTGGCGGGTGAGTCTTTGTGAGAGGTGCCGGCTGCAGGATAATAGGTAGTGCTCAATGTCGGCTTTCACACAAGTTGTGCAATTGGAGGAGTTCGTCTGGCGCATTTTATACAGGAGTGAGGCTGTGCGTGCAACATTCATTCGAAGACTGCAGACTGTTCAGTGTGTGCGACAGTGGAGGACACTGAGCACATTCTCCTGCATTGTACAAAGTATGCTCCACAAAGGGAGCATACTTTGGAGTACACAAAGGGAGTCTGGTTGATGTATACCCTCGACCGCCTGGACAACAGGCGTTTCGACGTGGTGAAAGTGCTCGGACTGTGGGACCCAAGAAAGCGAGACACTGCCTTTGCGGCACTTGAGAACTTCCTTGTGAGCTGCGGCATGGGACTCATATTTTAGGATTTTGTGCGAGTGCCTCGTATCAGTGTGTATCTTTGTAGTGTGTATTTGTAGTGTGTATCTTTGCATTAGTGTGGATGTGTTTCTCTGCATGTTCTAGTGATATTTATTTTAGTGTTTAGTGAAATTTATTCACTTGCACCTAGTATACTAACACACTAATTGTTGGGGATGGGGAATGTACTTTGTTTGTTTTTGGTTGTTTGTAGGTTGTTGTTTTGTTTTGGGAGTAGCAGAACTAGTCAGGAGACAAGTTCAATTTCCCCCTGGTTTTCTTTTAAATAATCAATCAATCAATCATCATTCGAAGACGATGGAGGAGTGACTCTTCAGCTCCGTTGCAACGGCTCGCTATAGTAAAGTCCTGCAGGGGGCCAATGAGGCGTACGAAATGATGATATGAGGTAGAGTCCGCTCGGAACTGCCGGGTACGGACACAGCGCCACCTGCGAATGTGCAGGGAACAGGCAGAGCTCGTTAGGGGTAGAGGGGTACCTTGGATAGCTCTGGTAGATGTTGCGTGCCCTGCCATTGTGTCTGCGCGGGTGTTACCAAGAAGGCCTACGTGTCCCGGGATCCACTGAAACGTCACAGAACGGCCAGTAGCCGCGAGTTGTGTGAGAGCTTGCAGTATGAGCGCGTGGAGAGTGCATATTGTACTGGGCCGAAGAGAGAGCAGCAAATCCAGTGAAGCCTTTCTGTCAGGCAGACATGGTGTCAGTGCTAACTTGACTATGCAGTGTAAGGCGTGCGGTTGCTCTCCGTCGTTTGATGGTGTAATGATCGTTGGGAGGGGCCCATCTAATACCCCTGGCACACGGGCTAATTTAGTGTCACACGAGTGACACTTGCTCTTAGTGTCATTCGCGTGCTGTCGCCACGACATCCTTTAGTGACACTCGGCAGAGAGGGCACTAACTTTTTTTCAATTTAATTCAATTTATTTCATCGTTAGGATGTGAAGATGGGAAAAGAAAAGCTGTGGGACAGCTGCACAAGTTCCCATCTGCAAAGTTTACACTTTGAACTAGCACAGACAGTAAAGTAAGTGTAAGTAACTATTTAGTGAGTTCCGGAAACTCACTTCACTTATCATCGGTGGACGGCGCGTGTAGCCTCGACGGCAGGCTTTTGAGGTACATGTAAAAATAGTGAGAAAAAGCGATCCCCTATTTTTAAACAAGCACATATTTTTAACAACATGGTTATCTGATTTTAGTACAGTGTGACATTGTGCCGAAAAAAGCATGTCATTACTCTCGTTAACAGCCTGTGAAAACCTCAGGGTCTCGGCGATCTGGCGGCGGCCATTTGTGCTGTGGCAATGTTCGAAGAAGATTTGCAGAAGTGTTTCTAAATCAAAGAAAAACGTTCTCAGGAAGGTATTGTGGCATACTCCTAAAAATATTGGCTTGGTTGAAGTGCGCTTCACGAAAATGACACACCCGTGTGACAGGCGCGTAAGTGTGAACGCGAACTGGTGGAAGCCCTTTAGATGAAAAAACAAAAAACATAGCCATGCTTGCTGTGTCAATGTCCCGTCTTTATCGCTTACGGAAAAACAATATAACTTCCATGATAGATTTCGTAGCGCTGGCCCCTGAGGTATGTTATCAGGTGGAATTTTCACGTGCCTCGTTTTATCTCTGACATGACCGCGCTGTAGTGCGCAGGCGTGGTGCTTTGGGTGCTTTTCTGTTCTCTTCTCATTAAACTTGTTGCTATGTGCAGGGCGCGTTGGTCTTTCTCCACTCCTCTTGTCTGCGTGCTTACCGCCGGTTACCAAACACTTTTGTAACTAGAAACCAGTGAAAACTGGCACTCTGCCGCCCGGTGGAAACGGCCCTGCACGTTCTTGAAGAGTGCGTTATTGCTAAGACATTTTGGGCCTTAGTTTGGCGGGTTTTCGCCTTCAGGCGCCGCATGGAGAGGCGCGTCCCCTACAGGTTTTAGATAGTGCTACCTTTTGCCCGGTTCGTCTTGCGGCGCAGCAGGCACAGGGCCGTCGCCCAGGGTCGCCCCCCATACGTGCTCCCTCTTACACAAGTCGTTACACATCGTTATTCTGGTGCATCTAGAGGCACAGTTGATGGCGCTAGGCCAAGTAGAGATCTTGCGCCGCTGGTCTACCCGTTACACAGGGTGTCTTTTTTCATTAAAAAAAAACTATAAGGGCTATAGACATTATGTTTTCACTTCTATCATCTCTGGGCCGGCGGACGTTCTTGGCCATCTGTTGCTCAACCGTCGAACGACTAATTATCTAAAAATCGTTAATCAACCTGTTATCACCTCAGGTGAAACACCCTGTATAAACGCACCTTCTTTGGAAAATAAACATTCTTGGTTGGCAGCTCAGTGCGACAGTTCGTCCTTCCTCTCTTTCGTCCTCGTCTCATCGCGGCACTGTTTTTTTTTAATCGCTTTCAAGATACTAAAACGCACTATTCATCTAAGGACAACCTGTGAAAGCGGCACCGACAGCGAAGACTTGAAGCGTCTTTTCGACGGACAGTCGTGAAAAATATTAATCTCCGCGTAATATTAATCTCCTCGTCTCATCGCGGCACTGTATTTTTTTTTATCGCTTTCAAGATACTAAAACGCACTATTCATCTAAGGACAACCTGTGAAAGCGGCACCGACAGCGAAGACTTGAAGCGTCTTTTCGACGGACAGTCGTGAAAAATATTAATCTCCGCAAATACTGGAGCGCAGATGGGGGACACCGCAAGTTACAAGCATTACCAACCTTTTTATTGCGGATCTTTCGTCCACGTCATTCTTCTTGCCCTTACCTGTGGTACCTAGGTACTCACTAACGACAGCTATATTCACACGCATTGCACGTACACGAACAAAAAAAGATCACGCAGACTCCTCTCCAGTAGTCTGGCGTCACCTGTAATGTATCTTCCCGAACTCACAGGTGTGCAATCCATCTAAAGTTGACCTCTAGAGACAGCGAGGATACCCCCTCAGGACCTCTCCACGGACTACTTATCGTCTGACAAGACATGCCACCAAGCAATAAGCCGCCACATTCTTGCTCCGGCCCCTACAGGAACCCCTGGAGACACTTTGAAGAGACCCTCTATTATTGCTTCAGTTTGCGCAACGGTCTCTGTTGTATCTGTTTTTTTTTTAAGCAAACGTTGTACCCGAGAAACTCGGTAACAATGCTGCCACTGTCGCCAGCTATGTTTGAAGCTCACGCGAAACACTCGAGCGCTGCTGGAATGTGGAACATTGCGCCTTCAGCAGCAGTGGGAACGGCAAGAGAAGGCGCTGCGGTAGAGCGCACTTCGAGAAACAAATAGAGGACCCGTCAATACGCTCCACGTGGGCTCGATCTCCGAAAGCGGTGCAGCGTGTGGAGGAAAGCGAGCGCTCCTTGAACTGAACGAGGCTCTAGTGGTCCCAGATGGCGCTGCGACAAAGCGGTGGTTAATATCGACTCAAAGTCAACCTTAAAGATCAAAGGCAGCATCTTCTTATATTTGCGGACTGGGACGTTCTTTGGATACCAGGGTCAATATTGCGCTGCACTGCGGGGAAGAGATGCAGCAGGAGAAGCTGAGCCCAATAGAGAGAGAGAGAGAGCGGTTCGTGGACTAGCTCACACACCGATGGAAATGAGAAGCACTCTCCGCACGTTATGGAGCTGGGTAACGCAGAGACACTTCGAGTCCTCGAGACGTATCAAGTCGAGCTTTTGATGTGTACCAGCTGTATATACAAAAGAGGAAACAGGAGTGTTGTGTACCTTCGGAATAGGTAAACAGCTTTCTTCAATTATCCATCCGTGACACAAGAAGCTTATATTCAAGTTGATTTCGCGCATCACGGACATCACGCATTCTTCCTGCTGAACAACGACGTAGAACAAACCTGCCAGTACAAGACTACATGACTATATGAAAAAATTTCATTGTCTCAGTAGAGTACGTAAAGGACCTGACGTCATGGTCAGTAAGTACCATATACGTTTATTTAGTTTAATGCTGACTTATTTCCGGCTTATTTCCTTGCTGCATTATGTTTCCAGAAAGAGAACTTCACCGCCTACGCAGCAATGGTAATGGTACTGAGACGTTACACGTAAGGTTTGTCTGCTCAGTGTGGCGACATGTTGCACGTGCCGCAGGGTATATAGCTCACCACAGCGTAACTCACCGCCTGCGTTCTGGTTCTTCCTGCACACACACACACGGTGGCTGTCAATGTTACTTCTTCTTGCTTTGTCTCTTCTTTGTCTTGCTTTCTCTCTCCACAACTGTTACGGACAGACCTACGCCGTTGTCGATGCTTGTGGGACCCCATAAATCTAACGACAATGGCTGTATGGGCTAGTTTCTGTACATGTCTGTAAATTCGGAGCATAGAAAACGTGGTTAGTCAGTTGTTAGTAGGGACCCGTATGTGTTGCGTGTGTTTTTCGTACTTCATGTTTTCCGTACTTCATGTGTTTTTTATGGTCCGACTTTACAGGCCCCATAACTACATCGCTTTAAAAGAAGCTGACGTCGCCTATATAGGAACGACACACGTATACTCTCAGAAATGAACTTCACCGCATAGCATGCTCCTAGCCAACCGTCATCTCGAATGATATCGTTATCTGCCCTGACTAGTTGAAAACGGGAGGCGTACGCCTTTTTGTGGCAATTATGAACAGCATAAGTGCTACAACCGTTCACCTTTTCCTTAACTGTGTTCCCCCGCGAAAGGCCGCCTATCCTACACTCTTAAAAATGAGTTTCACCACATAGCACGCTCCTAGCCAACCATCATTCCGAATGACAACGTTCTCGTCCCTGATTTGTTGAAAACGTGGGGCGGAGCCTATTTTGTGACACTTATGCTGTTCATAATTGTCACAAAAAAGGCGTACGCCTCCCGTTTTCAGGAAACCAGGAAAGATAACGATATCATTCGAGATTATGGTTGGCTAGGAGCGTGCTATGCGGTGAAGTTCATTTCTAAGAGCGTACCTGCACTGACAGCAAATACACGCTGTAAGACCCGCCGCTAATCTTGTTCCGTGTTGTTGGTTGTCGAAAAGATTATCCTGGAACGGAACAACTTGGCTTTGTTGCTCTTTGTCGTTGGTAACAAGGTTCTCAGCAGTAGACACTCGTCAGTGTAGGAGCCGTCTGGATGCATGGATTTACTTGTTAACAATGAAATGCCCCCCTCCCCCCCAGTGGCATTTGTGCTGTGCATTGTAAAACTACCACCTGGTGTAGACTAGGTGTGCGCGTTCCATCTAAAGAGGCTAAAGTATTCAAAATGAGTAAAAAGGCTGCAGGCAGTAACTGTTTAATTCAGAGAGCAAGATAGACGTCTGTAAAGCTGGAGAAGCCGACAGAGGCTGCTAGATACGTTTTTTTTTTTTCACTAATTTTTTCGTTCCAATGTTCTGTTTCTCTTGTTTTAACGAGTGCAGACCACGACATTTGGTACAGGTGCGGAATTCTCATACCGGATGAAGTTCTGATGATTCTCTTTTTAACGGTTGAAGAACTTTCTATACTTTGCATTGTAGAAGGAGAATTAAATAGATGGTGATAAGGTTCTGCGCGATACTTTTAAACGAAAAAAAAATCTCCCTAAGCACCACGAGCTCTTTTTGCTTCTTGAAACCTAACACAAACTTTACAAGTTTCCGAGCATCTCAGTAACATCGGAGTGTCAGGTACACCTCGCAAAAATAAGATACGGAAAGTCAAGGTTGAGGGCAAGACGATACGTAGCTAGGCTGTTTCTCGATTGCGTTTCATAAATGCAGGGTGCATTCAACGAAGTGACTTCCGTCGAGTAGCGCAGATGGTGCGACTGAGTGTCACTGGTTTCAAGATGAAGGATGTAGCAACGCCGGAGGCTCTATTGGTCTCTGCCGGTTCCCTACTACTTCAACCACTCTTCCGGATCTTCGAGACCCAAGAGACCAAGTTCTGCCCGACGTCCCTCGGGGCTGTTTTGCGCTCTGGTAGAGGAGAAATTGTACACTCCTGTAGACGGATGGCTCTTCAACAAACGTTGAGTGTGCCTCGATATGTAATACCATTAGGCGGCGGAGTGCAAAGATGACGAAAGATCAAAGAAGGAAGTCACTGAAAAGGTTAGCCAGCTGTAGGACTCGAACTCACATCTTCAGGATTACCATTCCAGGGCTCTTACCAATTGAGCTAAGCTAACACGCCTCTCCAGTGACTTCCAAGAGTGCGTCATTTCAAGGGACAAACATATACACTCACTCACTCAGTCCACTTTAACTCTTATATCTTTTCTCACTCGGAGGGCAAGACGACGGTAGAGGGCAAGACGATACGTATAGGCTGTTTCTCGATTGCGTTTCATTAATGCAGACTCCATTCAACGCATACATACATCGAGTAGCGCAGATGATACGTATAGGGGGGGGGGATATGTTTATTAAGAAAAAGAAAGGAAAGGTCAGCCAGACGAAGGTCGGCTTGCTATACGTATAGGGTCTTTCTTGATTGCGTCTCATTAATGCATTCAACGCCGAGACTTTCATAGAGTAGCGCAGATGATACGCCTGAGTGTCACCGGTTTCAAGACGAAGGATGTTGCAATGCCGGAGGCTCTGTTGGTCTCTGTCGGTGCCTTGCCACTTCACTTAGTATCTGATGAAGTATGATCCACCACGCGAAACCTTGTAGATATTAAACTTAGAAATCTTCAGTGTCATTATTTTAAGTGTTTGTGCCCCGAGCTCGAGGTACAGCTTCAGACCCTAAGATGTTGTCGTTGCTGTTAGGAATCACTGTTATACACAACAACAACATAGATGAATGGATGATGATGATGACGTGGGATGTTTCCTTGCGTTGAGTGCATGACCCTACCCCATGCCAAAAAGGTTCACATGAAAGGATGACGAGGGAAGGAAATCCCTACAGTTCGTGAAGGAGGCCGGTGGCCCTCAGAAAGGAAAGAAAAGCGCCAAGTGCACGGCACTGATGTCCAGGGTTACTCCATGGGCAGAGAACTTTGCAGATGTTGAATGGCCTCTGATCCAACGTTTCAAGTTGACATTTAAAGGCCCGTCGCTCGCGTACGTACTGGCTGCAGTCTTCGAGAATGTGTCGGATTGTTGCCAGGAAACCACAAGTTGTACACAGCGCCGTGTTGCTGTGGCCCATCCTATACCGGAGTGCAGGGGTGAATGCGACGCTAAGTCGTAAACGACACACGAGAGACGTAAAGAGGCGAGGGAAACCGCCTGGCATTTCAAATAAAAGCGTTGGGTCAACAGTATTCAGAAGTGACCACCGGGTGATGTCATGACACCATTCGTGATGGGCCCAAGGCGGCGTCAACGCGGACAAGAGGGAGCGCCTATCCCCATTCGAAAGTATGACGGGGACTGCTGAGCGGCGATGGTGAGCCACAGCAGCTGCCCGATCCGCTACTTCATTGCCTATTATTCCAGTGTGGCTAGGGACCCATTGGAGGGTGAGCCGGTGGCCTTTGTCTTCAAAAACCTTGAGCGTCGTCAGGATGGTCACTACCACCGGAGCCAAGGAGCCACGGATGCCCATGTTGTCTACGCACTGCAGCGCTGCCCGCGAATCTGTGTAAACTACCCAGAAGCGGGGGTGGTGATCCAAAATAGACTTTAGGAATACACAACACATCGTTCTCTCCCCTGATTTGTTGAAAACGAGAGGCAGACGCCCTGTCGGTGACACTTGTGCGTGAAACTTGCCTCAGTTCTAATAAATAATGTCGCACTTGTCACAAAAAGGCGTGAGCCCCGTGTTTTCCACAATTCTGGCGTAATAGCGGCATTATTCTGTGTAATGGTTGGCCTTCAGCGTGCTATGTGGTGAAGTTCTGTTTGAAGTGTTCATCTCATCCTGGCCACAGTCACCACCACCACCACAACCACCACCTGTTAGAAGTGTATTCGTCGGTTTGTCCGTCCATGGCGTCTCCTGTGAAGCGTGCTCTCACCGCACTGGTACCATGAGCGTAGGAAAAGCACTGTAAAAAAAAAAAAAAAAAGAACTTCACCATATAACACGCTCTTATAGTCGACCACCATTTCGAATGCTGTAGTTCTGTCTCCTGATTCGTTGAAAATGGGAGGCGGCGCCTACATTGGACAATTATGCATGTCCAGGATAGGCGCCTTCCTATTTTCAACAAATCAGGTGACAGGATGATGCAATTCGGAATGATAGCTTGCTAAGAGCATAACGTTGAACATAAGTAGAGGAGGCAAGCTCTGCGGTGGCTGTTTTGTAGTTGGCACTGTTGACGTTGTGAACACGTGACTTGGCATCTGTTGAAAAATTAGCAGAGTTGTTGAAGGAAAGCCGGGAATTCGTTACAAAACAGCCACCACAGAACCAAGTCGTGCGCGGACTGTCACCCGACTTTTAAAAACACTAAGAGCCTCTTTTGCTGCAACAACCAGTTGGGACGCCTCTTGCTGGAAGCCTCCCAAATTGCCACCACACCTTTGTGCGTCAGCCAACCCTCGGTTCTAGTCCCCAATGACCTATCCGCCCTACTTTACCCTGTGAGACCTGGCTAGCCTCCCTCCTATTCTCGCTTCCTCCACTTCCTCTATGTCGAATAAAGGGTTTGCTGGTTATGAGTCGTCGTTGTCGGTTCCTGTCCCGTGTCCGTCCTGTCTAGCCCTCCCCTCCGTTGCTCCTCAGACTCAAGGAGATGTTTCAGTTCAATGCTAAGAACATGTTATGTTGAAAAACTGCATATTCGTCTTGCAAAAAGAAAATAAAGTAGTTACCTACCTACGTGGAGAAGTTCTGTTTTAACAGGGAGCAACCAAGCATCACACACATTTGCTCCACCTCGTCTTCCCTCTGCCCCACTTGTGGAGTGCACGGCGACCTCAGCCACGTCATCCTGGCTTGCGGGCAATACCACCACGAGCGTGCCCTAATGGAACTCTCTATGCAACGCATCGACAAGCGGCCGTTCAACCTAGCGAAGATCCTCGGTCCGTGGTCGAACGCTGCCCACCAGACGCAGGGCCTTCGTCTTCTGGCGGAGTACTTGTGCTCCACCGGTCTGGCGACGGCTCTTTGAAAGCCCCATCACCATCCCTTCATCCTCCCCCAACGCGAAATAGGGCAGTGTACCGCCTCAGCGGCGGTGAATCGCCCACCCCATTACCATCCAATGTGTGCGTGTGTGCGTGCGCGTGCGTGCGTGCGTGCGCGCCCTCGGGAGCAGGGCTGAGGTGTTTTAATCAAATATGATTGCAGCGGAAAATGCTCCTTGGGTTTGCTTAGGGTCCATATGACCTCGTCCCATTCTCCTTCCACTGTTCTCGTCCTATTCCGGGTGCCGTTGAGATGTCCGTAAGATAAGATCCTCATGGTAGTTTGGTATGCAGAAAGGAATTCAATAATTCGCCATCCGGACGCCTCTTCGTATGAAAGACCACATCATGCGTTTTATTTGATTGCTAACTCCTCGAGGTCATTATTATTACGCTCCCTTCTCGTTGCTTTCTGATTTGAAAAGCCTTGGGACCCGACTCCCCGCCGAGATTTGAACAATAGAGTCCCAAGCATTCTCACTCTTCGAAATGGATGACGTCGACATCAGATCGCAGTTTTATATTCAATTTTTATCCAGATAGAGCGGCGTGATGAAGATGCTGCGAGTACTGCTCCATTTACACGCGCAAAGTTTGCATGCAAGACGTATATGTAATAAACAGTAGAAGGACATGTCACCAATAGAATACGACTGACCTATCAATACGTAGTCTCCGTAAGCTGCAACGCCTTTTTCATATTGACAGTAAAAACTGAATGCCAGCATCTTGAATAGGCCAAGGCGATAGAGGGCCCTGGACTGAATTCACAGGGATATGAGGGCAAATGTGTTTGAGAGCACCTTGAAAGAGGCTTGAGAAAACCCGGACACAGTTCGTTTCTGCATCTATATCTGCGGCACCTCCGTCAACGTGCCAACGCTCGAGGAAAAGTTTTTTAGCGGCACTATTCGGCTGTTGAGTACTGCACAAAATAGACTAGCTGTATCGCCGTGGCATTCGCCTCAACACATGATTCGCCTCAACACGTGTCGTCGCTCAGTTAGCACTAACCAAGGCAACATGATAAATTGGATGTCTTTGACGTCCAACGACATCCAATGGACATCCGCTTAATGTCTTTTACAACGCGACGAGGAACTAACGAAGACATTTCCCTTAAAGTGGGGCTCTGTAACAAAACCACCACAAAGGTTGTGGTGTATCCGTAATCTGCGCAGTTTTGAAACGATATATTTCGTACATATGTTAATGTGACATTAACATATGTACGAAATATATCATTCCAAAACTGCGCAGATTTTATTCAAGCGAATTTATTACGAAGCGCACGCTTCGCCTCTGTGGAGCGAGAGGACACTGAAAACGGTGGTGGTGGTGGTGGTGAAAGGTCTCGCCGTTGTCGACACTGAAAACAACACACTGCTGACGTCATCCGGCATCCGGCAAGGAAGAATGAAAGTTTCGAAACAGACGACAATGCTGGGTGACGTCACATTATCCTTCTCTGGACGAACCGCCGAAATAGGCAGCCCTGTTTTCTGCTCTTCCCGTTTCGGTTTGCTATTGTCATCATATAAGAAAATAATTACTCCCGCAAAATGAATGTGAATGTTGTGTTGTATTCCGTATCGAGATGATGGTTCGTGCTCCGTATGATGCTCAACTAATTTTCTGAAACTATCCGAAGCAATTTATATACACACCCGTACAGCAGGTGTAGAAAGCGTCCGCTCATTCATGGTAGGCCAGATCGTTCTGAAGACAGGGATGTAGTGGTTTCAAACCCTACCATCGACTGTTCTGTCTGAGGTTTATCTGAGTTTTCCGACTCTGACTTTCCAGATGTGACTTCCCAGATGAATGTGTGCAAAGTTGCCCTTGAAGTCGTCCCACGACGTATACTGTCCCCTACTCCTTCCTGGTGTCATTTCACCATCTGTCCACGTATGCCCGCCGCTCAAGCAAGTTGCTTCGAGGCGCGGACACGGAATAAAAAAAACAACAGTTGCGTCGTCGATAGTACGTATATCAATCGCGTACCACACGACGAATCCTTGCCATTTTTTTAATCCTTACGGATGCAAGTTTCTAGTATCGTACGTCTTCTCTTGCCCCTTGGTCGTTTGCAATGATAGGTAATACTAGCAAAATGAAACACATAGGAAAGCAAATTCTCCACGTGGCAGGTATTATGGAAAGCTCGAAAGGATACTTACGTACAATATCCATATATCCATCTTACTCCGTAGCATTGAGCAGGAATCAAATTAGAATAAACGTCAGTGCCTTCTGCTTTAATGAACAGGGCAGCCATGAAGAAATATAAGGTACTCATCATGAACGCGATGGCTAAGCATGATATGGAAGCATATAAGACGAGATTGGGGACAGACTGGGTAATACGGAGTACTAGAGCAAGTAATCTTTTATTCTAAGGTTCCCTTTGTAGAAACAACTTCCCCTTCTTATGATACATAACATTTTCGTTTGTTTTTCTCTCGTTGCAAAACATGCTGGCACTTTTGAACAATGCGAGAGACACTTTCGAGTAAATTTCTCATCTTTTGAATAAATCCTTTCACATTAACCGCTGTGAAGTGGGGTAGGGTCCTATGGCCACCACGGAGAAACGTCCCATGTCAACATCACTTCTCCTTCATTTAATGTTGTTTTTGTTGAACAGTCCTTTGAATGAAGTAAGGATTGTAAAGATGTCGTAATACACAGTGACAATAAAACATTATTATTGGCGCGTTGGCCACTGTGTTGAACGTTAGATCTACATACATACGCTACATATCGGCACAGTTCCCTTAGAAGTCGGCCCAGGACGCACATTCCCCCAGAGCGTTAGCCGTGACGTTGCCCACATCTGTGAGGCCGTCAACGGCGAGCACTTTCAGAAGCAGCACCACCACATCTTAAAAGCGCTGAAATTCTCAAGACAAACACACAGCACGCAGAAAGCAACTCCATCACTAAGCGACGGATTGTCAACAAGTTTTATTGGGCAATTTTCCGCTCCTTTTATGGGGAAGTGAACTCCCTTCCCTTCTTCATCAACTGGTCGTATAAATGAAGAGGGATCGGGAAAAAGGAAAGAACGCGCCGTGTAATATCAGATATGGGGTTATGAAAGTAGGATGGCCATCGAGGGTTCTGTATACGTCATATGGAAGGCCGTATAGATAGATCATACAGAAAGATCTGTGAATGCATGGCTGAAAGAACGTAAAAGTCACACACAAAAAAAGGGGGGGGGGAAGCGCCTCGTTTATGAACACGAGAGTGTGCAATGGGGAAGGGCTGTTTAACAACACCGAGATTAAGGAAAAATACGAGACGTAAAATGAACATGAGATATAGAAAACATATCTGATAGGGAGGGAGGACACGTGTGCGTTAGCACAGAAAGTATATATGTCATAAGTGAGTATCAGCAGACATTTACGTCACTGTGTAGTTATCGTACACTCTCAGAAATGGACTTCGCGGCATAGCGCCCTCCTATACGGTGCACCTCCGTCCCGTCAGTATCGTTCATCCTGCTTATGCCTTATTTTGAAATCGTCAACTCTCTTCGCTCCCTTTCTCTCTCTCTCTTCTTCTACCTTTTTTTTTCCTTTTTGCTAGCTACTCCTACACCTCCTTTGGTTTAACATAGAAAGGTCAAGTTTTGTTTCTCGACAATTTTGAACGAGTGACTTCACTTTTGAAATATTACCACCGAAAACCACGGATTTCGTAGTGAGCGAAATATGCACCAACTTCACAGAACACCGTTAAATGGAAACCCTAGGCATTGACGCATAAGGAAAGGGAGTACAACTTTCCGCACAAAATACCGGAAAGTTGCGCATTAAATCTTGTTGACAATCTCCGCCTTTCTCCATCTTGTATGTTTGTCTTCAGGGTTCTAGCGCTTTTAACACCCTAGAAAGTAACAAGCAGAAAAAAAAAAATCGGAAAGTTGTTCTGCTTCCATATGTGCATTGTTTCACCCCAAGCCTCGGACTCCGTCATTCGCACCATCTATAACGTTCCGCAGACGGAACTCAGCGAAGTGGCATCCAGTTTCGTAATGAGTTGTCACAAGCAAGATGTCAACAACTGCATTCACGCCCAGAATCCACCCGCGCAGGTCCTCGGTAATTACAGCCGGAACACCCTCGAACAAGCAGAAGAGCTGATTCCTGTGCGAATTAATTTTGCTTGTTAATTTTGCTAATTAGTTTTAACGTGTGCCGGAAAACACAGCACATGGCACACCGCATTTAGCGTCCCTCGCAGATGACGAGCAAACAAGCGCAGTGATATTACGGGCGACTTACTCCGAAAGCATGAGAAACTTTCAGCAGAACCCAATTAGCAGTTTAATTAGAACTGCCCCATCGCAATGCACTTCGTCTGCAATGAGGACCTCTTCATTCCGTGTGCGATGAGGGTTAACATCGATGAAGCTCCAGTTACGGTCATCGCTCTGAACCAAACGTAACCGTAAACGCTGAAGGTAATGGCATCGACCCGCCTCGTCTCACCGTCCGTGCTGCTTGTGTTGACTGATACCCTAGTCAGACGGCAAACTTAATGCATTAAACGGAATGGCATTAACTTCACCTCCTAACCAGCCATCATCTCGGATGACGTTGACGACCGTTTGTCTCCCCTGATTTGTTGAAAACAGGTGCAGCACGCTTTTTCTGTTACGATTCGGCACAAGCCCCTTAGAAGTCGGCCCAGGACGCACATTTCCCCAGGGCGTCAGTCGTGACGTTGCCCACATACGTGAGGCCGACAACGGCAAGCCCTTTCACCATCACCATCACCACCACCTGTTACAATTCGGCACAGGCCTCTTAGAAGTCGGCCCAGGACGCACATTCCCCCAGGGCGTGACGTTGCCCACCTCTGTGAGGCCAACAACGGCGAGCCCTTTCAGCAGTACCACCACCACCACTATCTGTTACGATTATGTTCTAAATAATTTGTTACAAAGAAGACGTACGCCCCCTGTTTTTCAACAAACCATGGCAGAGAACGATGTCATTCAAAATGGTGGTTGGACTATACAGGTGAAGTAACGGCCGTTCCGCTAACTGCCTTCCGTTTGTCGTCTGACTAGGGTATGAGAGGAATGACTTGTTGCCCGAGCAGCACAGAAGGCGACGTCCTCTATTAGTACCGTATGTTTAGATTGCATTGCTCTCAGGGATCTGCGCTGCAAGAACACAAAAATTGCATTACAACATAAAGTGAGCATCGACAGTATCGTTCCTAGTCGTCCCAAGAGATGAGCCTCAGACCATGTCCTCTGCAGCCATTTAGTGCGTGCCACTCAAAGGAACGAAGGAACGAGATTCGTAGCCTACGTAGGTCGTTATCCTGCAGATATTATAGCACAGATGAATAGACCACCCGCTTCGGCACGTCACATCAAGATAGCATGAGATTAGGAGAGAGTGGCTTGTCCGCAAAACAAGCGCAAGTGGCTGTTGCCGTCGAGTAACTTCGTTGTTTCCGCGTTTTGTGAGGTGATGTCAGGGCAGTAGTTGCCTCCCACATGAAGTTTTCCTTCGTATCTCCTTCGCGCAATGGCATACATAATCGGAAACAACCATCAAAACAATTCATGTGGTCGGCGGCTGCGAATGCACGTGGCTTTATTTTGCCAACGACAAGTCGCGACATCTGGTTGTGACGCAGAGTGTTTGCAAACAGCAGGTGATCTATTGCGATCTGGCGAAGAGCCGAAACTGAAATGAAATTGGAATGAACTCTGACACCGGCGAAGAGGCGAAAATCGGAAACGACACAGACCGCTCGTTTTAGCGGCTTGCGTCGATTCTGTGTTTCTTTCCTTTTTATTTTTCTTTTTTTGCGTCTGCGCTCATGGTTCTGGCTTTCTCTATTATGAAGTTTTGCAGATATCTTTTTGCAGATATCTGTTGCGTCACCCTGAAACCACGCAGTATAGGTGCCCATAAATACATAAATACGGTGCTGTGTAGTCAGCAATCTGTCATGAAGGTGGCGAACATCACAACATGGGAGTTCATAAAATGATAGCCAGTAAATTTCATTGGAAGCGTAGCCAGAGAACATGAACCGATGCTAAGATTTTATTTGGCGTAAGACAGTCTATGTGGGTCGGTCGCGCAAAAGCACTGTTCAAAAGACGACCTGTTTCTGAAATGTAATTTCAACCGAACAGAAAATATACAACTTACTGCACCATAATATACACTTATATTAAATATAAATACGTACTACTATATAACTAATATATACTATACTCCGTTCATACTTGCACTATTTGCCATGCCTGGTGATGCACTGTGATTAGACGTTCATTCTTTTCAAAAGGAAAGCGCTGCACTCGTGCTGCACCCGTTCTTAAGTAGACGATTGGTCTATGACGAAAAGAATCCGAGAGGGTTGCGCTCCTTGAACTAGTTCAGGAGGTGCAGGCAGTGCAGGCGAAAAGAATGAACCTGTTGTGTGTTTCGAAAATATGCAACCTTTAGAGCTACTTTTGGTCATTCTGGCCATATTTGCATTTGTAGAATGCATTCCGCTGCGCTGTATAGGCGATCCCTTCATAAAAGGCGGTGTGCATGGAATTTAATCTTCTTATTTCTTGCACGCTAATGACAACTTTGCGCGGTTCCAAGAGCAAAGTGCCCTTGTGTATCGAGAGAGACAGATATGGTTAGTTCATAATGATAAACGAAAAGCAGCCAGGGACAAGGACGAGTAAGCGCACAAACGAACTGCTGGCGCTTACTCGCTTACTCGTCCTTGTCCCTGGCTGCTTTCCGTTTATCATTATGTACTGTTACCAACTACCCCGCAGTTCGACGCTCGTTGCGGTTAGTCCGTCGCTTTATTTCTCAGTGATACAAGTTGATTGTTTGTCCTACATACAGCGCACTGCTGCAGTCAAAGCATGCTTCACAGGAACCGGCGACGGACGTAGGCTTTATTTGATGACGTTGATGTTGGTGAAGAAAAATACTGGGGAGAGGTTGACTAGGCGTTGTTTGATTTCGCAGCCTATTTGCTGAGTGTATACAGCATTTCGCGACACTAAGTGACATCTTGCTACTTACATTAATAAGAAAATGCGCCAATGGTGATTTGGATGCTCGGTAACTGACTGGAAAGCTGGAGTTATAACACCCACTGCGAAATGAACAAAGCCTTCAAAGTAATTTGAAATGAACTGGGAGAGGTGATGATGTAGTATACCCCTTGAGAGACCTCAAAACGGTTTGAGGAAATCTACGACCTTGAACTTCCTTTTTTTGTCTTTGCTTTTTGCCTTTATTAACCTAACGCTTCCACTATAAATGCAACTGGTTATCGCAATCAGAGTACTAGTTCATCTCATGGCAATTCTGTCTGACCCCTTTCAGTCCGTCGACTGGTAATATATAGGGCGGCTCTAATGGACCGCTATGTAATTTATTGCGCACGCTAGTCTACTCCGTGAATTGTGCTTTGTACTCCACGGGACGCTAGCATTTAACTGCGTTTCGAATATAATCGCCTCATTAATCCTCATTGACGGCATATCTTCGCTTTTCCTTGACAAGTAATGTCGTGTTGATCTCCCAGCTCTCTGGCGGGTGAGGAGGTTTCAGTTCCAGTGCTTCATCTTCGCGGGATATAGCGAGCCTTCCTGTTGAAAAAAAGAGCCAGAGACTATCCTACTTGCGCATGAGCCACTTTCGTTGGAAATTTTTAGTGCACACTTGAATGCAGAAACCGATCTTCAGTGTCGGTTTCTGCATTTTTGTTTGTGTGATCTACAGGACTTGACTCCCCTCTTCGTATACGCTTCTGCACACTTGAACGAAAATATTCTAGCAAGTCAACATTGAACGTGGTTTTGGTTCGGATTGTCGCGTCATGCGTATGCATTTCACACTGTCTACAAAATATCGTGGTTCTGCTTTAATTGATTTATACTGCCACTACAAACTAAAAAGTGAAATTTATTTGATTTTGTTTTTTTAAATCATCCTCGATCGAAGACTCAGTAGGCAAAATATAACCGCTTCCACGAATTTCGCAAAGAACCCGCAAAACTTCGTAGTTTGAGATTCTCTCAGGGCATAGATGACGCCACCAGATGACGCCACCTGTCAGAAGCCCGGGAGCCCGGGCAGAGTCACTTGCGGAACAGTGACTCTTACAATGACTCATGAAATTCGGCTCCGGGGTTAGAACACGGGTACCTCCCAGTCTCGACGTGACATCGCCAACGGCCGACATATCAGTTGGAAAACTGTAGAATGCCTTGTGAAACACCCGACTTTCCACACTCTGAAATCCGAGAGGGGTGGGGGGGTAATGTCGAAATTGCCTTGCCGTTGTTGGCCACAAGCGAGTAGGCATAATCACGACGATAACAAAGGAAGAAGAAGAAATAGATTAAGGAAGGGTTGTAGGTGAGGTATGTACAAGGGCGAATGAAACCGATGCGTCCGAAGTGCACTGTGGAGGCAGGCTAGAGGGGTCTTTGCGAAAGGCCCGTTTTCTGGAGAGAGCGCACGAGGTTACGAGTTTTTGTAGCTTGGTCTGCGCAACAACCTCCAGGGTATAGGATGTTCGCCAATGTGCCAGTCCTGGAGTGTGCAAGGTAGGTTTCCCGTATAGTGTTGTTGACCCGGCATTCTTTCAGGGTATGTTCGATAGTCTCAGGTTGATGACGGTGACCGCAGCTGGCATCATCTCTTGAAACAAAACTTCACCTCATAGCTCGCTCCTCATCATCACGAATGACGTCGTTGTCTCCACGCTTGAAATCGGGAGGCATACGCATTTTTTGTTGTTTGTGACACAGAGATAAGTACATAGACGGGTAGAAATCCCGTGAACCGATAAGGATATATGAAAGGAATTGCCTCAGTACGAGAGCCGCCGATATTTCGAAAGTCTCTGTTTGAAATATCGGCAGCTCCTGTCCTCAGGCAACTCCCTTCATAGATAAGTACATAATTGTCACATAAAAGGCGTACGTCTCCCGTTGTGCACCACTTCCTTGTGAACCATTGTGTGTTGTGCTTATATAGCTGTTCATGGACGCATTAAAATAAAGTTTCAGTTTGAGTTGTCAACAAATCAGGGGAGAAAACGATGTCATTCGGGATGCCCAAATCCCCTTTTTTTTTTCTTTTTCTATCACATCACATCACATCACATTCGGGATGATGTTTGACTAGGAGCGTTCTATGTGGTGAAGTTCTGTTTTGATATCCGCTTTGTACGGCCTCATTTTTTTATTTCTTCTTCTTCTTTTTATCTAAAAAGAGCGCTCCAGAAAAAAAAGAAAAGAAAAGAAATAGCATTCGACAACGCGCGGCCGCAATGACAGGTTTAGGTTGAGAACAATGTGCTTTGGAGATAGCTGCGAGAAATTATATTTAAAGAATATATTGCGAGAAACGTGGTTTGAAAATAATAAGAGTAATGATGATGATGATAATAATAATAATAATGATAATAATAATTGATAAACGTGGTTTGAAAGCAACAGCGAAAGGAGTGTGCGCATAATTCCCGCAGGTTCGTACGAGCATGGTCGGGAAAGCGTATACACCGAGCCTGGAATATACGCCTGAGAATGGGCGCGCTTGTGAGCGCGTCTCATTTCGATATGCGTGGGACTTACGGCTTTCGAGCACTGAATCCAATACAGACAGACGCCGTCGTGAGTGGTTTATAGGACATTGTGCCGGCCATGGTGGAATATGCGAGATGGACGTTCCGTAAACGATGCCGTTGCAATATTTTTCAATATAGGGGACGTGAACGTGAAATTCACTTACGAGGACGTCTTTCATCGTGTTCTAAAATAGCGTTATACAAGATGAAGTGACATTTTTATTTGTTAGGTCTTGGAGCTGTTTCCATCTCCCACACTTAAGGTAGTTGTTCGGTTAAAGGTTGAGAAAACATTTATGGTGTTTGTTTTTTTCTCCCAGAGTACATATGTCATATACGAAGGTACGAATTTGCGTTTTTATCTTATTTCGTACTACAGGATATATTTTTATGACGTTGTTCCTGTCAACGCGATATACACACGCTCTCGGGATGTTGTCTTTGTCATGTGAGTGAGCAGCAAAGCATGAAATGCTAAGGAGCAAGAAAAGAGAAATAGTGAAGGTTATCTCCTTACTTCTAACGCCCTTATTTTATAGTGCCTTTATTTTAACCTCTTTTTTTTGCGGCTGTGCGCCTACCCCGAAAATAGCTTCTTTTGATGTAAGGAAACGCTGACCAACTGCTGACGCTGCCAGCGCTGAACAAATAAAACAAACACTCTCCGGTTTCTTCCCGCCCGTAGAGACACGGAGGAAGAACATGAAACTGCGGACGAGGATAGGAACCACATGTGTCTTAAAGCCACAGCCTTCTTAATCAACAGCCCCACCCGAAACCGCATATAGCGCACGCTTACGCCACTTCCTTTTTTCTCCTTTCGGGACGTGATGTGATGTGATAGAATAAGGGGAAAAAATGTGATTTACAATTGAACCTCTGTATGCAATAAGGGGATAAATCGAAAGGTTCCAAACCGAGAAAATGGGCCTGATCCGATTGTCCCCTCCCATTGACATACACACATTTCTCGTTTCTTACCCTCCTGTAGCAGGCAAATAAATTGCAATACGGTCCAGGGGCGGATCTAGGATTGTCCGGACGGGGGGGGGGGGGGGGGGTCGCTATGGACAAGTGCCGCGTGCATGCTGGGATTGGTTCATTGAACCCTATGTTGAAGTCTGGAATTGAGGGGGCTGGACCGGAACCCCTCTAGATCCGCGCCTGATATGGTCCGAAATTTTCTTTGGGTGGTACATACTGGTATGTAGATGTCATTGCAGCGAAAATAGTCAAAGGGGGATAAGTCGACTTACCCCTTATTTCATACAGAGGCTCAATTACTCGCGCACTGCGTGACTGAGAAGGCAAACAGGACAGATGATAACTTGCCCACAAACGTCATTATCCAATTGAACTTCTGTATGCAATAAGAGGATAAGTCAAGGAATCTCAAACCGAGAAAAGAGGCCTGATCTGATTGTCCGTCCCATTGACACACATACATTTCCCGTTTCTTGACCTCGTGCAGCGGGCCAATAAATTGCAATACGGTCCTAAATTTTCTTTGACGGGTACATGCTGGGATGTAGATGTCATTGCAGCAAAAACAGTAAAAAGGGGATAACTCGACTTGTCCCCTTATTGCATACAGGGGTTCAATTATTCATCAACGTCTATCAGATTATTCGAAAAGAAGAGCGGTTTCATACGAATATTTTTCTTGTCCCTGTGTTTAACGGAGGCAAAACGAACCCATCGGAACCTACGGGGCTGGATTGCCTTTAGCCCCTCTTTTTCAAGCGGAGCGACGACAAAAAAGGACGCGTGAAAGGGCCTTTATGCTTTTCTCGTCCGTGTATTTCACGGGCGAGAAACGGACCCATTAAAGTGTATGGTGCTATTTACACATGCACGTTTGTTTACGGGCCGTGTCCGTGCCTAGAAACTCTTCGGGTGTCCTAATCTGGTCCGTTTTTCCAACACCTCATAGATAGCAGAAGGCCTACGCCCTACCTAACTCACGGAGGTCCGCGTGAGCTTTGCGAGCTGCTTCGAGCTTTTCTCTTGTTCGCTCTTTCATTGACGTCACAGTAACATCAATAGTTGCAACAGCAGGCCTTCCTGTGTGACGTAGTGCACAGGCTTTCTACTATCTAGCAGGGATGGCCAGTAGTTAACTACATGTAGTTAAACTACCTGATTGTAGTTAAAAAGTAGTTATCAACTACCTGCGGAAATGTAGTGGCAACTACTAGTTAAACTACTATTTCGAGTAGTTAACTACAGTAGTTAGGTTACTGCATGCGCCAACTACTTTTTTGCCGCAAGCTTTACGGCACGATTGTGCTTCCGATTTTTACCTTGAGCTACTTGTTTGATGAGAACGGAGGTGCAGAGCAATTGTGCCGTGCATGTGTACTAAATCTTCACTTTTATCACTGCTTGTGATTCATATTTAGGTGTCCAAGAACACTATCGAATGGGATTGGTGTTGATGGACAACGTTAAGTAGTTATAGATGTAGTTAAAATACATTGCAGTAGTTAAAGGTGTAGTTTTAACTACCTCCCCTGAAAAGTAGTTGAACTACTAGTTAAACTACTGTAGAAGTAGTTAGTGGCCATCACAGCTATCTAGGAGGTGCTGGTTTTTCACGCTGTCGGCTCGCCGTGCAAGAAACGGACATGCAGTAATTTTCGCGGACTGGGCACACGGGCTCGAACAGTGTGAATAGCAGCCTTGAAAAATGCTGGTCCGTTTTCTACCCGCTACAAATTTCTATAGGACACGGAGGAAATAACTGAAAGTCACGGAGACTGAAAGGGCACGGAGTTGAAGACGAGTTTGTTCCGTGAAAATCGCTTAGAATGGGGCGTGGAGGAAATTCATCGTTGTGAAAGCGCCACTCACGAGTAAATACTGTAGTGTGTATGACCGATATGAACCCGATTGGAGCATGTGAAAAGTGGCAAAAAAGAAAAAGGAAAGAACAAGCAAACGTCTCGAGCACGGTGAGCACACGGATGATTACCGAGAAAAAGAAAAATGTGGTCAAAACACGGACGCGAAAAAGGTCACGTTAGTGTGAAATCGGTCTAAGCAACAAGCGTGTACTACAGATATGATTCTCATTTTACAAATATTCAGTTGTGCCGAGAAAGAGTGATATTAGAAGCCATTAAAGTTTTAGCTACTCATACATACCAGTAGCTGTTTTAGCACAGGTGAACCTTTTGAGCATTCCGAGGTTTATTCTTCTTAAGGCGAACCCAGAAGTTGCAGGTATGAGAGAAAATCAGATAAGTGGTCTCCCAAAGACAGCACCAAGTCTGTTCTGAAGGATGACTGTTGGAAATCCACTATCTCTCTCCCACTCCCCCAACTGAGTTACCAAAATAAAAAATAAAAATGAAAAAAAAATGAAAAGAAAGAAAATACAATCCCCACGTGGCAGGAATTTATCGAGTGATAATTTCGCATCCATGAGCTGATTTGTCTTAGGGGTGGTTGCATGAATGCGACGGAAGCCCATAGTTTCCAGTTATCGTACCTCCTCTCACCTATCTCGACCGGTGCATGGGTTGACGTGGCCCTGTCGGTGAGAATTTGCTGCGATAAGTGGATGAGATAAGCTTTAGTCGCATTCATGGAACGCAGCTTATGTGTATGCGTGAGTGCGCGTCAGACGCGTGCTCTATTTTCGTGTGTCGCGGTTTCTCAATCAATTTGGTGACTGAATCGTTATCCCACGTCTGTGTGTTTGTGTCTGATGCCGGAACTGGATATTGTGACAAAGGATTCACACACGACTGTTCAACATTCTACACTGTAAGTCTTCTTCCTCCTGTTTCATGCCTAACTTGACAGTCGGTTTCTGAAACGTGAATGAAGAAAAGTTCATTGTATATTGTAAACGCTGACGCGGGTAACCCGACTCTGTGGAACTAGAATGCTGTTGCGAGCAATATAAGCGGAGTTGAGTTGAGTTTATAAGAAAATAAGAAAAAAAAAAGGAGAATGAAATATAAGTGGACGTTAATACTTACACGTTGCCTTTCGTAAGCGTGCACGTGGGGGCGGTGTATGATATCTCTATTAATCGATCGAAGGGAAGTTTATGAAATACGTACTACACTCTAAGGAACAAAAGGAGTAAATTAAGAAAACATTTGTCGGTTCAAGTGTTCTAAATCAAAATTGCTCCACGTTTTTGTATCTTATCCTTACATTTACTCCCCAGCATTGCAAAATGAACGCAGGTTTAATTCGCATAAATGTCCGTGCATATATAGTTCCATTAGTTGTGACATTTGTCAAATAGTTGTCGCATTAGTACTACCTATAGTTTTGACAACGTCTTACGAGCCTCAAAACGGCTAAAATTACTCATTTTCTCCGAGCAAACAACATCTTTATTTTGTGATTATGAATGAGGAGCCTCATCGCCTCGGGGCCTTCAGGGTTCGTCCTACGCCAGAACGTTATCTGTGTCAAAGACGAAAAAAAAAAAAAAAAAAGCCTCGGCACGAGTGTCTTGGCACGCGCCGTCACGCCCGTAATCAAGGCTTCGTTGAACAAGGAGGTGTTTTATGGTGAGCGAGAAGCTCACCATAGCTACAAAAGTACAAAAGCTACATAGTACAAAAGCTCACCATAGGTGTTTGCTGCCGTCCCCCTTCTAAAAAAGCTCCAAAGCTCGTTACACCGCATATTGCATCCTTCGACCTTTAATTACATTACAAACCAGAACACTAAACAAAAAAAGAAAAAGAACAAAGGTAACAACGACGTTGGGATTAAGGTGAAAGAAGCAAATGCAGTGAAAACATCGCAACAGGACACTATTATGATGTACAAAAATGAATGAATGAATGAAATTTTATTTAGACCAAACGATGCGGGGTAACTATGGCAGAAAAGCCAGAAAGTTTTTTTTTTTTTTTGCCATAGTTAATGCATTTTAGCATTTCTCTTGAAGCAAGCACGGCTAGCAGTAGAGCGTAGCTCGAATGGTAGTCCATTCCATACCTCTCTACCATAAGATAAAATTGAAAGTTAACCAAAGTTCGTACGTGCAGTGGAATAATAAAATGTGTACGGGTCGCACATGAGAGAGTAATGAGTGAGAACATTTTGCAACGCGAGATCAAGTCTAGTGGATGGGGTGTACTAAAATGAATGCATAACAAGAGCAACTTTATACTTCAAAAGATCGTAGACATCGTGTACGGACAAGAGAGGGACTGCGTATGATATGGCATCACGAGGACCGTGGTGAAAGATAATTTTAACCAATGGCGATGTACTCTTCCCCTGAAGGCCCACCTTAAGAGCGCACAGGCAAGCTTCTGTGTCGATTTATTAATGAACTTTCGTTCATTAACTTTTTAATTATCAAAGAGAGAGGATTGACGCAATGTACCTACATAATGCACATACGTATGTATGCATGCATGTACATTATGTAAATGCAACAAATGGACAACGCGTTTCGAGTGCGCCAGAATATTGTTTGTGTGTTCATGGATTATTTTGGATTATATATACACAGGGTTTTCACGCTAGCTATAGACGGATTTTGATATATGGATAATTTTTTTCAGTTATAAGCGATGACAGTATGTTCCACGCCAAAAGCCACATCTTACTAGAGCACCAGCGGCCTCTTAATGTGTCGGTGTGTTAATTATGTATCGTTAATTTACTTTTTAATCATTGGAAATAGAGGCTCGGCGCAAAGGTAAGATCGGTTTCCCTGGAGGCGCTGATGCCGCTGCCGTTTTCAAAATAACGTTTGAGACGAATATGGTGCGAGGAAATGGCCCTGAAATAACGGCAATCTGGCGATAATACTTGTCCGCCGGCTTTGAAGCGCTCTTTTTGCCCTTTCTCCTGAACACGACGGAGAAAGAACGCTATCATCGTCTCTCCTCTCGTTCTTTTGAAAACGGCAGCGCATCGAGGTAAACTGATTTTTCATTTGCGCCGAGCTTATATGTCCAATAGCTAGAAAGTGAATTAACGAAACCTAATTAATATATCGACTTAGGAGGTTTGCAGGTGCCTTCGTAAGGTGCGGCCTTTTGCGTAGAACATGTTGTCATCGCTCATAACTACGAAAAAGTGATGTCTTCATATATAAAAAAAATTCGTCTATAGTTAGCCTGGACACGCAGTGTATGCTGCGTGCACAAGCGCCTGTGCATTCATGGTCGATATATATAAAGAAAATTTATTACATTAACCTGATGATATGTACAGTGCAAGTAGTAAATAACAGTGGTATATACAGTGAAGCCGGTTAATAACATGCAACGGATGACAGTGGTATATACAGAGAAACCAGTTGATAACATAGAACGAATAACAGCAGTATATACAGAGTAACCAGTTAATAACATACAATGAATAAACAGTGGTAGATAAAAAGAGACAGCGAAGAACAGCGCATACAATGAACCAGTGAAGAACATTACATTACATTACATACATTATATACATTGCATTACATTACATGCAATGAACCACTGAAACTATGAGGAAGAAATCCTATACAGTGCTAAATTAGTGAAGAGAGAGGACTAAGAAGGAAAGATACGACCAGCTTTCATTTGATGTTTTAACACTGTATGAAGGAGAGTTTTAAGACAACTCAACAGTGCGTGAAAAATATTAAGGAATTTTTCACGGTGAAAACGTTCGTGGCTAGCCACGTCAATGAGAAAGCAGTGAGGTCCAAGTGGTGCAACTCACGGGTCAGAAAGTTTCGTACCTCACCACGAAGGGATGCTACAGCTGCCAGGACTGGAAGGAACCTCGCACGTCTCACCACCGCCCTGTTACGGGCCCTCCAGAGAACATGAAACCCTAAAAAAGTAACCAAGCGGCATAGCCGATGCGTTACCGATCGAGGTGCAACACGGAGGGCACCCCACTCTAACGGGCACCGCAACGAGAAACAACGCGCAGTTCGCGACCAGAAACACCTTGAAACCCGGCATTCGTAAAATATGTTGTGTAAGGTTTCTTCTTCTTCATGGTCGATAGAACGTGACTAACGCCAGCGTTTATTTTTACCCTGTTGTGTTCCTTCTTCTTCTGTCGTTCGGACGGAAAATTGGTCAGGGAGGCAATTTAGTTGAGCAAGCAGCTGTGGTAGCGAAACAGAATGAGGATTCATAACATGGGCTCTTTTTGTTTGGCGTCGATCTCCAACTTTACGCTGGCAATTACGCTCCGTTCCCCCCGAATTGATGGTAATGGAAGTTTAGAATGTTTGTCGGCGATAATAGCAAAAAGACACCGACGTCGCAAATTGACGTCCATTCTATACACACAGTACGCGATTACCTCGATAACCACACACGAATATCTCGTGCCATTACCCAAATGGCCCGTTAGCTTAGTCGGCTGTGGTTTCTTTATCATATTTGCTACGAGATCTTAGAAATGGTAGGGAGCTGAAAACATTCGCGGTAGCTTAATGGATAAGTATGCAACGTTATGTCGTTTCTCATTACTCTGTGATGATGCAACTATGGCTATAACTATGAAGATTGAAGTATAAAAGGACAAACTCTTCTACCTCGTGAAAGTCTGATGCCCAAGCACAGTAGAGCGCGCAAACAAATACTATTACAGGTCGACGGCATGGCTTCACATTCCTTGCTTGTATACGGTTCCTGTGGGGACACAGTATTGCAGGGATAAGCATTATAATCGACGTTTGTCGTAAAGAGGCAAGGGAGGAATATCGCTCCGGTTTTGATAGTGTCGGGGTCCGCTCTGCAATTTCAGTAGCAGACTTGAGCTTCATTCAGTATGGTCTCGCTGTCTTGTGGGTTTCCACAGAATGAGCAGCTGCCGCTATACAGAGCATTTGCCGCCTCCCGTGAAATGACACTTCGGTATCGTTTCCCTTACATTGGTGTTATCAAACTAACAGAACCATAAGATAGCGGGTACTGCGCAGGTAAGTAAGGACCTTTAACGGTGTAATGGTTGAGGTAATTTATATGTAATAATAATATATTGTTTATTAGATACAGGACAAACACAGCATAAGCCACACAACGCCCAGTTGCATACCTCAATTGAATGATGGCAGTTGAAGAAAACGGTTCCAGTAAGGGGAATAATCGAGCCCACACTCATCTCGGGGTGGCATCTCGTACCGGAAATCGGAAGGAGTGGGTTTGACTACCGCTGCTGGTACCTTTTCTTCAACTTCAACTTCTTCAACTGTCATCATTCAAGGATATGTATCCATGGCAGGGAACTTCAAGTATGCCATGCCATGCCATGCGCTCATAGCCGCTTATGTATCTCGTCGTGTGACATCAGTTGAGTGTGTTAAAGCGCCCGGTCGTTGGAGGTAGCTAAGGCCACGCTGAAGTTTGGGCGGTGGTGGGTTTGAATCCTGCTACCGCTGTGTTGTCTGTGGCTTTCCCGGCCTAGATTTTCTGCCAGACTTTCCACACGAATGTCTGCGCAGTTCCCGTGGAAGTCGGTCTAGGACGCATATTAACCCCCCTCGTCTCCCACTCCCCATTGTTGTCCTCACCATTGTTGCTTGACAAATTTGGGATTATTTCCCACCAGGTGTCGCCTCGATCCGTTTTGCCGCCAATTTTACTCGGAAATTAAAAATATTTAACGTTCTCTGGCACATGCATAACTTGTTGTGCTGTGTTTACAAGAAACAAGCTGTTAAATGGAGATGGCATGAATGCATAATTTTCCGAATCCTTTCTTAAAAATAAAAAAAAAAAAGAGAGGGGGAAAAACACTTCAACAGAAAAGTGTTTTAAAGCAGGGTTTTATATATTTGGTTAATGAAAGGCAAATGAAATAACAGTTCACTTTCATGAGGAAACATACCTGTATACTTCTACATAACATGTTGTTTATCGACTACAGGAAATACGTAGACTCTCGAGTCTGAATTCTTTCCGCAGAACTAAGAAGCAATCAAAAGCAAAACCATGTTACTTCTAAACTTGTAATGAGAGTTCCAGCTTGAACTCTCTCAGGGCAATGTAAAGAAACAAACAAGAAAGCACCCGGAAACCAATCAGGCTTTCGGTGGACTCCGGTGGCGTCAATTTTAAAAACAAACAAACAAACGTGGTTGATGGATTCGAAGGATTGGATACGCCGTTTTAGGCACTGGGATTCGGGTTTCCGAATCTCGAAATCCTGCCTAGGATTCAAGGATTCGTGGCTTCGGTTGGCCCATTCCTACTGTTAAACAACGCCAACATAGCATGTTTGTCTGCTGCTTTATGGGATCTTTAATCGCGAAAATCTAAGGTTTAGGAATTGAGCTCTCAGAGATAGTAAACGGGCACTAAAATGCCTACACAAATTCACTTCAAATTAAGTTACATGTTTTGTTGTTACATGTTTGTAATTGTTATCACTAGAAGATTTGTGATTAGTGTTGCAATTTATGCAGAAATGCACGTGATGCCGTGCATCTACACAACGCTACGACCGGACACGTTTCAAATCTATACGCACACGATAGGCATAAGCGTGCTTCTGCCACCAATATTTGCTTCCTGGGGATTCCAGTGGTTACGAGAACGCACGCACAACTAGCAACTTAGTAAACGTGTGTGATTGCGAGTAGCTTGATCTACAGGTAAATATCTCTTACTTGCTGTAGCGGCGCACAACAAATGACGAAAATTGATAAGCCGAAGGGGGGGGGGGTGAAGATTTGTCGGCAATGGGGATGAGTAGAGGTGAGGTGGGCAAAAGCGCGTTCTTGGACTACCACGGGGATGATTGCCTGTTTTCGGGGAAGGTCTGGTATAGTGGATGCAGGGCAGCTCACAGCAATGCCTGGAAGGGGATGAGAGGGTTGCCGAAGGGCTGTGAAAGCAACTACACCGAAACCGGAACAGTAAATGCATCAAAACCACAAGGTGGTTAGCTTGCCTTATCTGCGGACCTATCCTCCATGGCCTTAACTAATACGTTGCTACCTCTATAAATAAGTTGGTTTTGTGGCGAGGCTGGATCTTCCCTTCTGCACCGGGTTGACCCCGAACTAGCTCTGGTCCTCCCAACATCCATGCCACGGCAGATTACGTCATTGTTTCACAGGCTCCGGCTCAATGTACCATACAGTGCAAGACTCCTGTACAGGCTTGGGAAGGCGGACTCTCCTAATTGTCCAGTCTGTGGCTCAATCGAAGACTTCAAACATATTATAGTTACGTGCCCAAGATACTCTGAGTGTCGTGACAGACTTGTAGCCGCGTTAGGCCGGGTTGACAATCGACCCTTCGGAGTGCTGAAGGTGCTCGGCCCATGGCCAATGAGCACTCAACTGCCAGCTTTGCGAGCCGTTACACAGTTTTTAAGGGACACCAAGCTGTTAGATGGGCTATGACCTGTCTGTGGCATTCGTCGCCGCTTCGCGACATCTCCAGTGGGTGATGGTGGATGTGTCTGGAATTCCTTTCCTTAGGTGATCTGGGGTAGCCGGCCCTCGTGATGAGGGCTACAATCCCCATTTTTTTCTTTCTTTCAATCAATCAATCATCAATAAGTTGCGCTTTTCCTTCTGTTTTTTTTTTTGTTTTGTTTTCCTGTTATGATATCGAGTTTCCCAGGAACGATCGGCAAAATGAAGGTTAGTGCCTGCAGCAAAGTTCTGTTGTTTCACCGAGACCTACGTACTCTTCCATTCGCTCCGTCGGCAAACTGAGGAAGGGATTATGATGATGATGATGGGGGATGATGATGATGATCCGGTGTTTTATGGTACAAGGGCAACTACGGCCATAACTGAGGGAGGGAGGACGTGCAAGTCGTTCTTGACGATCGTGAAGTAATCGTAACATACAACACGGACAATAACTGTGCAAGGCTATATAGGTCTCGCTGAATTCGTCATCTGTCGTAGCATACCGATAGTCAAAAAAAAAAAAAAAGGGAGGGGTATATGTTTATTCACACAAAAACAGTCACACAGTCAAAAGGGGGGGGGGGAATATGTTTATTGCGAAAAAAAAAGAGGCAGGTAAAAAGGAAAGGTCAGCCAGGCAGGAGCCGACTTGCTATTCCTTGTAAAAAGAAAAGAAAGAAAAGGAAAAAAAAACAGAAAGGGAGAAAGACGCAAGCGGCACATGGGCAGCAGAGGGGCATGAGTACACGACCGCTCAGAGGCAGTCAAAAGGGATACGGCAATGTCCGCAATGTACAGGTGCAAAGTGGCTATACAGTTGCTGTCAGGTTTTAAAATATGCATCTGCTGTGTCATTCAGATAGGATATTTTGACGGTATAAGCTTCTATGCTGAGAATACTTGCAAATATTGATGAAACCAGCGAGCTTAGCAACAGTTTGATCGTTAGGAGATATGCGCATAAAACTAATGGTGCTCCAAGTAGATCTCTGTAACTGCCCTCAGGTAAAACAGCTGGACAGTTGTGTGTCCGTACGTTTTATTAAATAGATTCTGATGAGAAAGACGAACCTTGCTTTTTGAGATACTCATAAGATTTGAAGCAAATGGCCTGCTTCAGCCCAAAGCAGGGCGCTTTGGTTCCTGTGTACGCACTTCCACGGGGTTACTCCTATTCTAGTATATACAAAACGTTTTAATGATTTACATATTTTTTATAAAAAAACTATATATACAAAAAAGCTACGAGAGCAGCATAGAAGTCGTTTTTACAGTTGAGTTATGCGGCAGGGGGGCAGTGATGGGAGGCACTTGAAGTACCAAGTGCTCAAGTAGTACTCTAAGTTCTTTTTGTACTTTACTTTAAGTACATTTCAAACCACGTACTTTGTACTGTACTTAAAGTATACTTTTTCCCAGTATTTTCCCATAAAGGCACGTCGCTCGCGTACGTACTGGCTGCAGTCTTCGAGAATGTGTCGGATTGTTGCCGGTAAACCATAAGTTGTACACAGCGCCGTGGTGCTGTGGCCCAGCCTATACCGGAGTGCAGGGGTGAATGTGACGCTAAGTCGTAAACGACGCACTAGAGACGTAAAGAGGCGAGGGAAACCGCTTGGCATGTCAAATGAAAGCGTTGGGTCAACAGCATACAGAAGCGACCACCGGGTGATGTCATGACACCATTTCTGATGAGCCCAGGGCGACGTCAAAGCGGATAAGAGGGAGCGCCTATCTCCATTCGAAAGTATGATGGAGACTGCTGAGCGGCGATGGTGAGCTGCAGCAGTTGCCCGATCCGCTACCTCATTGCCTCTTATTCCAATGTGGCTAGGGACCCATTGGAGGGTGAGCCGGTGGCCCCTGTCTTCTAAAACCTTGAGTGTCGTCAGGATGTTCACTACCACCGGAGCCAAGGAGCCACGGATGCCCATGTTGTCTATGCACTGCAGCGCTGCCCGCGAATCTGTGTAAACCACCCACAGGCGGGGGTGGTGATCCAAAATAGACCTTAGGAATAGCAGGATGGCATACAACTCCGCAGAGGTGGCCGAGGTGCCGTGCGATGGGCGGAACCCACGTGAAATTGACTCCTCTGGGATTACAAATGCCGCAGATGAGCCGCCTGTAGTGGAGGAACCGTCCGTATATACAGCGGTTTGGTTTCCGTATGTAGCGTCCATCCACTCCAGAGTAGCCTGCTTGAGGACTGGAGCAGGGGTTTGGCTCTTCGGCCCCTTGATCCCCGGGATGTGGCACTTCAAACATATATTCATACTCTTGATAAATGCGGAGTCAGAGGCGCAGTATAGTAAAGGCACGCCAATAAAAGTGGCCGCAATCTTTCTAACAAACTTCAAAGTTCGCCACTATCTTTCCTTGAACTTTTCTCAGTGGAAAAAAAGTTGCGCGACGTCATTTTGACGTCTTTTCCCATATCTCCCGAATTGTCTACATTGTCGAAATATGCAAAGACACCTTCCCCACGGGCAACCAAAACGTCATTTTGACGTCATGAAAATATTTCAAAGTGCGCGCGTCTCTGTAACCTTTACCTGAGGTTTGATTGACAGTAAGGAGCGCTCACGTGGGCCACGGATGCATCCAATGGTTGCCCTCCCTCCCTCCCATCTCTCGAACTTTCTTCGTGTTTCAAGGTACGACGAGTCTAGCACCCCAGGCCTAGCATACTGACGGACGTCCACTTCCGCGAAGGTTCCTATGTAGAACGACATACCAAAACTCGCAGCCTTGTGCGTTTTCTTCAAGAAACGGGCCTCGCGGAATGACCACTCTAGTGCACCTCTCATTTACAGTGCACCTCGTCCCATCAGTATCGTTCATCCTGCCCATGCCTTACTTTGAAATCGTCAACTCTCTTCTCCCCTCTTTTCTTTTTTTTTTTTTTTTTTTGCTATAGTCGTGACGATGCCTACTTGAGTGCGCCCAACAACGGCAGGCTACTTTCGAACCCCCCCCCCCCCCATTTTTAAGAGTATACTTGATGAGTACTTAAAGTACTTTGCTTAGTTCTTTGTACTTTACTTGAAGTACGTTTGCATTGAGGTACTTTGTACTGTGCATGAAGGACTAATAACCTCAAGTTCTTGGTACTTTACTTTAAGTATAATTTTGAGGTACTTTGCCCACCACTGCCAGTCATGGGCCGTACTTGAAATACCAAGTACTGAGGCACACAACTGAAAATGCAAAGACAAAAGAAGGAAGTATCAAGTTAGTTTTCTGTCTAGAAGCAATATTTTACACAAGAAAGTGGAGCGGTGTCCTACCTTGTCCTCCTATTTATTCCTCCTGCGAGGAGAAAAAAAAAAAAGAAGTCTTCCACTAGCAGAAATGGCTGCCTGAGCAGATGTAAACAGAAATTGTGCCATCTGTTTCAGTTCATACTGATGGGCAAACCAACTAGCTGGACTTCAGAAAAAAAAAAAAGCTTGCATTGGCATTTATCCAACCTAAGGAACAGATACGAAAGCAAAAATTCAAAACACACACTCTTCCTTAGTTCCGTTTTTCGCATGCACATACATTACAAGTTTTTCCTCTTCAAGATATACGAACTTGCCCAAATTTACGACCGTAACTCAGTTGCAATGTACATGGCGAGTACCGTAAAGTACAATTCACTGTACTTTGTATTTTACTTTGAGCATATTTCAAACGGGGTATTTTTTTTACTGTACTTCACGATCCACTGGCGCTAGCTAATTTGTTCTTTACTTTAAACACAATTTCGGGTACTCTGCCCATTACTGATCCCCGGCAGTCGCACGATCGATACTTCAAGGCCTGATATTTCTTCTTTCTTTTTTATGTCTTCGTTTCCGTTTCCCTGCTTCTGTACTTTTTTTTTTGTCTCTCTCACTTTCTATTTCCGTTCACGAATCATATGCCGTTTATGTGCTCAGTTCTCTTATCGGACAAGCGACTCGGCGCACAATGCTGCACACTACAATTCAGACCAAACTATTCTCAACAACTTCCATAACGTAAAAGCGCTAAAACCAGGACGAACACAGCCACACACAACATAGAGCGCTCGATGTTGTGTGTGTCTGTGTTCGTCCTGGTTTTAGCGCTTTTACGTTATGGAAGTCTATCACCAACAAGCCCAAAGGGATGTTTTAACGAACTTTATTCTCAACAAGTTTTTAAAGTTCAAGATGCACGCATAATATAGTTCGGTATTATACAGTTGCTCTGGTGTTAATCAGTATGTTGTTGTGTAATTTTCTTTAGTTCTTGTTCTGTATTTTTTTTTTTTTTTTCACTGTTATGGGACTCCTTTAAGGGAACCGCAAACTGTCATAGTGCCTAGTACATGAATTGCAGATTGGTAACGGGATTACCTTATCTTTATTTTGCAACATAAACCTTATTTTTGTAAACGTTGCTTCCAGCACCGTGTGTCGGATATTTCCGGCGGCGTCGCAGCGGCGGTGAAGCATGTCGCCACACAATTGTGGGCGGATGCACCTTACGTGTAAGTCTGCTCCCAATCATCGTTATTTCCTTCTTTCTTCTTTTGAAGCAAACTGAGATTGGAGGGACGCTTCAACGGTTTCTTTTTCGTCGAAAATGTGTCGGTCTACGTTATCTGTTTGATCAGTGAACAGTGAAAGAACGAAGTTCGGCTTCATTGCACAGATTATTTCCGCAGCTGACATCTCGACATTTCCAAATATTGGATTCGGATATAACTCATTTTGAAGCAGTCATTCGTATTCAATGCATGTCGCTGCCTTCTCTCTTTTTCTTGCTTGCGTGTCTTCCTCGTTTTTATGTTTTCGTTTTTCTTTAACACCTTGATTCAATGTGCCCAAATAGCTCGCGTATCGAAACCGTTGATTGAGCCAGTGACAACAACAACAACAACAAATACGCTGATGATGATGAATGGGGAAATTTGTCACCTGGGTTGCAGCCCACTACCCCAATGCCGACGGGACTGCATGAGATGTGACGTTGATCTCACTGTCGCAGGAGGGAACTTTTAAGCCGCTTTAATACATTAAACCTAAGAACACCACACGCTCAAACCACATGAACGGAAAGTCACTGTTACTAAACACACACTATCGGATATTCAATGTTTTGCTACTTTGAGTTCGTGTTGCCTGGGGGGATATAGGTTTATTGCAAAGAAAGAAACAAAGAAAGAGGGGAAATGTTAGCCTGGCTCCAATAGCCGACTTGCTATTCCCGCGTAAAAAAAAAAGAGCGAAAGAAAAGAGGCGCAGCCACAAGCTCAGCGCGAGCCCTGTGTCAGTCAGAAAGCGCACGAGTTCCCTTCCGACGCGCCACTGAAGGGGGCATGGGAGGGGGCCCAGTAACGTTGCCAGCGAGACCTCCCTCAGACCCTGGGCAGCTAGCCGCTCCATGAGAGTGGCACGGGGAGCGGCGAACAGGCGACAGTGGAGGAGCAGGTGGGAAGTGTTGCCCTCGATAGAGCAGGCTGCACATGTAGGAGTGTCAAGCGTGCTGAGCTGGAAGAGCCGTGTTGGCGTTCGAGCCACGCTTAACCGCAGACGGTGGATAGCAGACGCCTCCCTCCTCGTGATGTTTGGGGGAGGGACGTATTGCATTTTTGGGTCGATGGAGTGCAGAAATGTATTGGGTGAGATGGCACGTTGTATGAAATCTTGGACACAGCGAGAGCGCAAGCGACGTACTTGGAGCTGGCAGTCTGACATTGAGAGCGGGAGGCTGAGACTAAAGGCAGCCGTGGTGGTGGGCACGTTTCGCAGCAATGTCGGCACGGGTATTTCCGGGCAGCCCGACGTGACTGGGCACCCACTGGAGCCGTACGCTGTGGCTGGAAGCCAGGAGCTCGTTGTATCTGGCGATTACAAGCGTGCGGAGATCTTACTGGTGCGGAGATCTTACGGAGCACTGCACCGGTACGATGCCAAGATCTCCAATGCTGACTTGCTGTCCGTGAAGATTGACCATGGACCATGTTGCCTGGAATATATGCCTTCGTATTGCAGAATCTACGTAGTTCTGATATTCTATGTGTAAAGTGTTCGCTTTACGGTTTGATGAGAGATCAATTAATTAAACGTGTAAGTAATAAGCTTCAAGTATTAGTCTAAAGTCTACGCGCAAGGCCTAGCGGAGTTCTTCAACGAAGAGAATCCCATCATTTGTTTTCTCTCCTTGGCACCTGGATCGTCTTGTGCCTGTGTTGTGTTGTGTGCTTCTGCAAAGTCTGTACACATCTGTACGCTGCCCATAGCCACAGTTGCTTCGCGGCGGTAACACGGAGTAAAAAAAAAAACTGTCAAGTGTCTCCTCTGTATAGCAACAGCAATAGAACTAAGTCGCATGGACAAAGAAGGAAAGTTTTCTTCAAAGCAAGGATTAACTTATGCAAAATGTAAAATATAAGTTATGAATATAAAACAATGTATGCATGTACAAATATGCGTAAAGATAAGAGAGACGAACATAACAGCGCGGTACGACTTTGGTGAACGGAGACCCTAATGTGCCTCATGCGACGCCCGTGGCGACTGTAACGTGGGTAGTTAGGAGGCTGTTTCCTTTTACGACTTCTTTTTATTGATGGCAAGTTTTGTTTTAACTATTACGGAAAGTGCCCTACGCTTACATTGAGGAATATTTCAGGTCGATTGAGCCGTAGTGATTGAAATGGCGAATAAAAATGAACGCGCTCAAAACCAAATGCAGTAATTCCATATGCTTATAAATGTCTTTTATGCGGCATGACGTTCGAGAGTTTCCCTCATAAAACCACCTCCCTCTTCCTCATATATACTGCAAATATTGTAAAGGTCACAGATTTTAACTGTCTCCGTATCATTCTCATTTTTGGGAATTTTGTGTGATGCCCACATTGGTTGTGTGCTTCATGGACGTCCAAAAAGCGTTGACCGTTTTAAAGAGCTACTAAGGTACAAAGCTTTGTGCTCTTTCCCCCCCCCCCTCCATCTCCTTCTCAAGAAACGCGAGAATACGGAGAGGCCTCGGGTTGGTCGCCTCAAACAATCTCCCGCGATGATTGGCCAAGTTGTTTGCGGAAACAAATGATAGCGCGTACCGCGTCGTCAGCCTTCTTCGCAATCGATGACTCGAATATCCTCGAAAAGCGTCTCTCCACACTGGACAGCCGGTCACTTACCAGTGCAAAGGTACTGGGTGCATGATCTACCGACGACAAATACCGCAAGGCCGGGGCGGGCTACCTGCTACAATTCCTTAAGGCCGCAAACCTGCGGGACCTGTGACACGTGGGCTTCCGCGCATTTTCATCACCCTGTGTTTGTGTGTGTGTTTTTTTGTTTTGTTTTTTGTGTATGTGAATTTCTCTTTTTTTTTTTGTCCGGGCGATTTTTTAAAGAGTAGCAAACCAAATATTGGCTGATATCTCTCAACACTGAAAAAGAGCGAGAAGAAGACTCCGGTTCCTTTTGTGTTGGCCTAGAGCAGTGTTTTTTCAACCGGGGTTCCGGGAGCCTTGTTCTGAGCATTAGAAGTCGGCCCAGGACAAACATTCCCCAGGGCGCCAGCCGTGACGTTACCCACCTTTATGAGGCCGGCAACGGCGAGCCCTTTGACCATCACCACCCCCACCACCTTGTTCTGAGGTTCCGCGACCAGGATACTGTTCAGCACCCGCGCGTGTAACTAGTCCGCCTTCCAAGGTTCGCCCTCGGATAGCCTCGGACCGTGCTCGGCATTTAATCTTTGCGATTGGGGTTGACTTCGAGATTGCATGACCAGGTTGCCGCTGCTGGCGGTCATTGCAAAGAGTAGAGCCAGCAGCTGTCGTATTCATTGGTTGGGTCAACGCGCTATTCAACCCGACAATTTCTCCGCACCACGGTTTTGCTTTTCTCTTTTAAATTTCGAAGGCATACAGGCACTTGGAAAGTGGGAGTTACTTCGGAGAAACCTCGGAGCTACTCTCCTGCCTAAATGAACTTACATGGATTTAAAAGCATCACTGGCAACCCACACACTCTTAGATAAAAAATAACAAAAGAGGTGGACCGGTGGTGATGTGATGTGACAAAGTCGAACCTTTTAGGAGGCAATAGTTGTCTCACTGCCGCTCCTTATTCGATGAGCGAGGGGACCGTACGCCTTTTTGTAGCAATTTGGATATACGATAATTGATTTTACCACCCTTTTACACCCTTTATCAGACGCTATGTTTTCACACCCTTTTTTTTAGAGTGCACCGCGTTATCTGCGGGGAAGCATTGTGGCGTTATTCGTTACATTAACATGATTTAAGCGTTGTGAAACAGCTCAATGAATCCGGAAAACCTGAAACGACATCTTGAGAAGAAACAATAAACAATTAAATCAATTATAATTACGCAACTAAATAATGTTCTTCGCCAACTCAGTCTGAGCCTGCTTCATCGCGAAGAAGGCAGAATTAAAATATTTACTGATGGCTCATCGACACAGACCGGCTCTACCTGTGCATTCGTAATCCCTGAGCTGTCGATTGAACGAAGCGCTAAGCTGTCGCACCCGACGTTGGCTGCTGCGGCCGAGCTGCATTCCATTCTTATGGCGCTTTCCTTCATTGTGTCCCGTCAGCCACCCATGCACTGGACCATATACAACGACTCCAAAACCGCCCTCCAAGCTCTGCAGTGCACCATGGGCTCGAGCTCCCTCGTTCCACTGGTGTGTGACGTCCTCAGGGAGTATTCGTGTGCTGTCTCACAGACACATAACATCACCTTGCAGTGGATCCGAGGTCATTGTGGCGTCCCTGGGAATGAGGCTGCCGACCTACTTGCGAGACGGGCTCATGTGGCACGTGGCGTACCGACGCACCCTACGTATTTCACCCAAGCGAACGCGAAGCAAGCAATTGGTACTCTTATGAGACGTCTGTGCAGTGAACACTGGCGCAGAAGTGTCCCTTCTACGTCGTTCCTGCGCAAGGTGGACCCAGATCTCCGTGTTTATATGCCGTCAGCGCTTCCTCGACCCATCACGTCGCACATCTACAGGCTTCGCCTTAGCGTGCCATACAGTGGACGACTTTTGTTTAAGCTCGGCATGGTCCCGTCTCCCAACTGCGGTCTGTGTAATGTAGTTGAGGACGTGGATCATATACTCCACCACTGCACGAGGTACAGTGCACACCGTTGTACTCTTGTGTCATCGGTGACCCGCCTGGATAATCGGCCATACTCCACCGAAAAGGTTCTTGGGTGCTGGCCCGCAAATCAGCTTATATACCTGCCATGCGCGCCCTTGGGCAATTTCTCCTCTCGACGGACCTCTGACACTTTGTGACCCTCTTTGTTTTTTGTGCATTGAGATTTCGCACGTGGACTCTCCTGATGATGATGATGATTGAAAGAAAAATCTCCTACACTGTTGCTTTTGGTGCAAAGTTTTGTGGTGATGTTTTCATCCATTCCGTTTCAAAGTGTATAGATTTGTGTAGTTTCCCTTTCTTTTCTGAATAACGCGTCCTGGTAGCCAGTCCGGAGTGGCTCGAGACTAACATCTCTATTTTTTTTTCTTTTATCAGTCTATCAATAATCAGTTAACTTTTTGCTGCCTGTACGACATCTAGTTCGCCTCACTCATTTCTACACAGTTACTCAAGTCTATAGGTTCCTTGAGGTCGTGCTGACACCATGATCACGGGTTCCCTCGAATAACACAAGTTGAGAACCACTGGCCAGAGGTAACCCAAGCAGCACGACATATATTGTTCCAATATTGGACCAATATAGGCAATACTGGCCCAATATGGGAATACGACGTTGTGTTGCTTGGGGACGGCATCTTTCCTTTAGCGAGGAGAATTTTTGTACTTCAGAATTTTTGTAACTTTAGTGCCCCTTTAAGGAAATCCTCGGTCATGCTAGCACAAGGACATAAACGTATTGTTTACATGCCTACGCACCTTCTCCATTTGTTTGTTTTCTCCTATCATCATCCTCGTCATCATCACTCAAAATTAGGCCGCAAATTCAGTCCGGAGCCAAGGAGATGTGCGAAGCGAAACGTGATGTTTTTCGGTTGAGCGCCATTTCTAATTTGTTCCGCAGTCCTTCTGGCCTGAAGCCCTTCAGGGAGCCGTAGTATTCCACCACCTTGCTCCCCTAATGCCCGGTTCATTCTCGCTAAAATGGAACTCGTGTAATTGTGCGGCTTAAGAGGAAATCTCTGGTTCAGTAAACAAACAAAGTGTCCCTCTCGGGACAATTAGCTCGCTCATTTTCCCCTCCTTTCAGAACAATCTGATGGCTTGCATAACCTTCCAGTTTGGTGAAACGGGAAGAGTGCTTGTAGATTAAAAAACAAAAGAAAATAATTATGGTTTTCAAAAAGAATGACCGCCGAATTCAAGAACGAGCCTCGACTCAAAACTCCGATTCGACGCGTGCAAGTGGAGGAAAGAAGTGTTCCTCCACTTCAAGATAATTTTGCCTTCAAGGACGTGCTCGACCCACTCCTCCGCGAAAGGGTTCGTCGAGACATCATCCACCACTCGAAATGTATCCTTGTTCCCAGTCTCCATACTTACGACCTCGAAACAATCTAATGTTTTATTTAAAGTAAAACAGTACTGAACGTAATATGTTGTGTTATAAAAAGCAAACTTCGCCAACGCGGCGAATTTTGTACTGCACTGACTTTTCTTGAAGGTTTCTCTAGACATTACCGGTGCTCATACATTCCAGCGGTAGATCTGATAGATTTGAATTCGTTATCTTGTGCGGCAACCGCGATAGCGGAAAGATGACCTGCGGCAGTTACTCGTCAATCTTCTTATCTGAAATGTCGCAAGTATTGTAAACCACGAAACTGTTTGTTGTCCTGCGTTGTCTGCGCGCCATGAACCCCAAGACAGAAGACAAGACAAGGCTTGGACAAGGGGCACCGAAGGAATTGTTTCGTACACGCGGTTTGTGTACGTATACACAGGAGGAACGAGATGTTTATTAGTAGAAGTAGAGGCGTTTTGGAGCTTGGTGACGCCCGAAATTGGGATCTGCTGCTCCATTTCTTTTAGTTGAGGAGTGTGTTCCTCTTCTTCGCTTGAATGTCGGATTAGGTAGCTTGTTGATGATTAGATTTGTAGATCGCAGGAGGATCGTCCTTTGCACTTTGAATCTATCTGCTGATAGCCAACATGAGGAGTTTCTTCTTCAGTGTACCTGGCTAGTACTTCTGCACAATTTGCGTACCTTTGAGGAAGTCACACAGCACATTGGGTGCGATTTTACTGTGGAGGTGTTTTGCGCGCTGTCAATAGCAAGTACGCTCGCATTTTAGAAGACCAGAAAACCAGAAACTCGTCTGAGGGAATGAAAAACAAGACGTGGGAAAAACTTTGCCTCCACTAATGCTGTGACGCGGCATGTAGCTACATCCTATTGCTCAATGGTCTATTGAAGAGATACTCATTTTGAAATGTAACACTTTCAATTGTTTCTCGTGGTTACAAAGAAATCTGCGTGAAAAAGGAATCGCCGGCAGCCATGTTTTCCACCACACTCGAGTCGGGAGCATTCAAGATAGCACCGCAGCTACCTTGAGATTTTGGTGGAATGTGTGAGTGAGCTCCTCCAGAACGATAAAAAGGACTGCCAGGTTAACAAAATATATATATACACACACACGCACACACACACACACACAGAAACGGGACTAGTGTACCCAAAAGTGAAAAAAAAGTGCGAGGAGGATATTTAGAATGCTTTTTCTTTTAAAATCAATCAATCAATCAGAATGCTAGGAGGTGGGCTCCTCCACTCGAGGAGAGTTTTGAGTCGAGACCGGCTCATGAAGCGCAAAGGCGGTCTCCAGGAGGAGTTCGAGTCGAGTTTTGAGTAGAGGCTCGTTTGTGAATTCGGCGGTGAGTGCCCCGTGCGAATGAAACCAACTAAATTATTTTAGCAGTCGTCTATCGTAGTCACCAGTTTTTGTTTTCGTTGTAACCCATTAATTCATTAGGTCACGCTAATTAACTAACTTTTGCAACATTGATTTCGAGGATTGTTGTGTAATTTGGAAAGTGGTAGAGGCCCCATTTGGAACACCAGACTGCGTTTTTTTTCTAACAAGGCACCATTTTCCCCCGGCCTAATACAAGAATACGCGCAAATATTTTCTTAAAAACGCCACAAGACACCGCGACCAGCAACTGCGGCACGCAGGCGCCTTGTCACATGGGATCACGTGTTGCGATCTTCATGCGTGAGATTGGGAGCACCAGCTACCGTGGCATAGTGGGTAAGATGATCGCTTTCCACGCCGAGACTGGGAGGTGACACGGGTTCGAATCCTCTCACCGGCTGTGCTGTCTGAGGTTTTCCCTCCTGAAGTCGGTCCAGGACGCATACTAACCCCCCTGTCCCCCACCCCTTCCTGCTGTCCTCTGTCCATCTGTCCATGTCTGTACGCAGCTCATAGCTAGGAATTAAACAAAAGATTGGGATCGAGGCCACTGCGCCCTCTGCTCTCGCTCTTGTACGAATTCGGGGATTGATTGAAAGTTCGGGTTATTTGGTATTAGATACCGAAATGCTACCGAAGTACAATGAGTACTGCTTGGACTTCTCTGCAGTGTCTGCCCTAAATCTTAACTTTCGGTCGTCATAGTTCCTTCATCTGTTATCACACCATCTCATCTCATCCTGGCTACAGTCGTGACGCAGCCCACATACGTGAGGCCAACAACAGCAACCCGGTTTCCTGGGCATTCTCTGATACGACCTATGCGCAACGATAAGTGAAGGAGCTCTTTCTTCTGCATTTTCTTCATAATTTTCTGTATCCCAGCTGTTTGTATCTTCTTTTGTTTGCTTGAAAGCTTTAGGGAATAGCAAGCCCACATCGTGGCTGACCTTTCCCTTCACTCTTTTTTTTTTCTTTTTACTTTGCATTAAACATATCCCCCCCACCCCGGTTTTCGTCACCACCACCATCCACCACCAGATGCCAAAATAACTCAAATTGGCGTAGAATATGGAAGTCGCTTAACATACCGTGAATTACGAAAAAGGTTTGGGACGCCGTGAATTGTAGTTTTTTTTTCTCTTCTTACTTGTGCCTTGCAGCTTCCTATTCCAGTAACCCGTACAGAGCGCAAGTACACGAGAGGTCGCATATTCCCGCAGGGATATTAAGCAAATGAAGAATCTCTCGTATGCAACGAAGAGCGCCACCCCGAACTTCTTGGTGCAATTTGTCTCGTTTAGTGCTGTCACCCCGAACATGGAGGCTCGCTCACCCTCGTACTGGGCAAATGTGACATATGCGGGCAGTACGTTTCAATTAAGGGCCCATTTCGCGAGTACCATGCTGTAATAATACTCTAGAGAAAGCTGTACCGTATATTAGAAGGACGGGAACTCGAAATTTATCCACCAGCTAGCTGACCCCAATTAAGTATTTGCCACATTGGTCGCAGCAGCAAACCTCCTGTGGCAAAGGGCTCGATAATGTGTGTGTGGTGTATGTGGGGTGCAGGGAGGTTTGTTCTGGGTAGACTTGCGGGAGGTTGATCACGGGAGAGGGAAGCGAGTAGGCGAAAGAGAAAGGAAAGGCCCACTAGCTTCTTTTCTTAGCGATAATAATGATCATTCGGTGCCCGATGTCCCAAAATAACTAGTTATTTATTTATTTATTTCCAAGTACTGCTGGCTCCCTCTGGCGCCATACCGGGTGTATGATCGTCAGGGCTTATATAATATGTATAACATCCGCTGGTAGAGCCACACTGCTCAAAACCAACGATACAAGAATCCAATAACAAAGCGACGCTGCTCAGTAAATCAACAATAGACCCATCTTTAAAGAAATTATATCAAGGTACAATGCTCAAGGCCATCTGGGTTCCTACGCTCCATACCGAGGTGGGAGTCTAACATACACGCTTCATAAAATGTACAGTACCAGCTCCCGTGGCATAGTGGTTAGGATGATCACGGAGGTCTAGGAGGTGACACGGGTTCGAATCCTCTCACCGGCTGTGCTGTCTGAGGTTTTCCCTGGCTTTTCCGAAGACTTTCCTGACGAATGTCGGCACAGTTCCCCCTGAAGTCGGCCCAGGACGCATACTAACCCTTCTGTCCCCCACTCCTTCCTGCTGTCCTCTCTCCATCTGTCCACGTCTGTACGCCGCTCATAGCCACAGTTGCTTCACGGCGCTAACACGGAATTAAAAAAAAAATGTACTGTGCTGGACAAAAGTTTACGGAACATGCTCCGGAGCATTCCGTCCTCAGTGTGACACGCTAGCGGCGAATGAAATCGTACGGACTTGCGTACAGGTGACTGTGTTACATAGGCATATATCTGCGAGTCCGTAAGGTCCCATTCGCTGCTAGCGTGTTACCCTTAGGAAAGAATGCCCCGGGATATGTTCCGTAAACTTTTGTTCAGCACTGTACGTATGACTGAGAGTTCCAGAGATCGTGGGGCAAAAGTTTCTAATCCTATATACTTATGGTAGAAAGGAGTATTTATTTATGGGCGTTTTTTAAATCATGCACTTACAGTATTTTATAAAAACGCTATGAAAGCAGCATAGTTTTGCAGTTCATTTATACGGCCTGGTGGACATCCTCGCGAAGAGATGACTAATTACCTAAATTTCATTAATTAACTCTTTCATTACGAAATTTCGTGCAAAAGCGAGAGAGCAGAACAGGAGGCAACCCTCGTTGAAAGCCGTGTCGTGCAATATCCATTGCCAAATCCAAATCCATTGTCATTCATATTCAGGCTTATCCAGCACCACACTATAAAAACAAGGCGGGATAATGGCAGGATCGGCTCCAAAAACATAGGTGGTGGTGGCGAAAACCGGCTTGCCGTTGTTCGCCTCACGAAAGTGGACTGCTTCGCAACTGTAGCCAGCATGAGATGAGATGATGTGATAACAGATGAAGGAATGATGACGGTCGAAAGGCCGGTAGGTGGACTCCGAAAACAGATGGTGGTGGTGATGTTGAAAGGGCTTGCCGTTGTCGGCCTCACGTATGTGGGCAACGTCACTCCGAAAACAGAACTTCATCACATAGCACGTTCTTAGCCAATCACCTACCCGAATGACATCGGTTTGCCCCCTGATTGGTTAAAAACGGGAGGTGTACACATTTTTAGAACACTTATTCGGTTCCAAAAAAAGGCGTACGCCCGTCAATTTCCAGAAATTCGGAGTGATAAAGGTATTATTCTGTGCAATGGTTGGCCTTCACCGTGCTCTGTGGTGAAGTTCTATTTTTGCAGTCCACCTACACTCTAAAAACTGAGCCTTACCGCATAGCAGGCAGCTATCCAACCGTCGTGCCGAATGACAACATTCTCGCCTTTGATTTGATCAGAATAGAATAGAATAAAAATAGAAAGAAAAAAATGGAAACGTAGGTCGCACTGGTGCGACCAGCTGTTCCAGGACGCTTGACGTGTGGAAGCACTGAATGAATTAAAAGATTATATCAGCACGTATGCCCTTGAGCTAGGGCGTCAGTGCACACAGCGCAGGTTGCTGGTGCTGCCTTGGCCTTCTCCACAGTACCTTCTCAACACTAAATGATCGGTTGTCAAGTTTCGCGAGGGCGTTCTTCAGTGTTCGCCGACTAGAGTCGAAGCGTCGGCAGGTGACCAGCACGTGCACCATGTTCTCGGCATTTGTAGAAAATGGGGGATGTACGCTATTACTGTGGCAATTATGAACAGCATAATGCCACAACAATAAATGAAGGATAAGTGCTGATGACATGGGATGTTTCCCCGTGGTAGCCACAGGACCCTACACCTCTTCACAGAGCCACAAAAATGCCACGTATATAATGCCACAAAAACGGCGTACGCCCCCTGTTTTCAGCAAATCAGGGGAAAGAATGACGTCACTCGGGATGATGGTCATCTAAGAGCGTGCTGTGCGGTGAAGTTCATTTTTGAGAGTGTAGGGACAAAACATGATCGCTTGTGCTGGTGGTGGTGATCGTTTGTGCCACATGACGTAAGAATTAAGAGTACGCCAGCCACGACGTTGCTTTCAGCGACCGTAGCAATGGAAAGGATCCGGCATCAGCCACACACTCTTAAAAATAAACTTCACCGTATAGCACGTCTGATAAAGGGTGTAAAAGGGTGGTAAAAGCAATTATCATATATCCAAATTGCTACAAAATGGCGTGCGCCCCTCTCGCTCACCGAATCAGAAGCGGTAATGTACTCTACCATGCGAAGGTAGAGAACCATCCAACCTTCTACCATAGAAGGTAGAAGTTTGCAACCTTTTAGGCACAACATATGCGACAACTATTATCTCATAAAAGGTGTAACTGCTCCACCCCTTTTTCTGAGGGTGTACGGTTCAAAATCGTCTGTGGCGATTGGCTGACATCTTGCCTGGTTGTTGCGATTGGCGGACTTTTTATGTCGACGCGCAAAGGAGTGAGATGAGGCATTTAGCAGATCTTCGGTACCTACAGGTGGCGTTGGATTATTTGGTCCGGAAAGCGGTTGATCAGCACTTAGTCCAGTCATATCGATCGCTCCAAAGCACGTGGCGCTCTGACGTGGAACGAGCGCTGTGCTCGTCACGCTCCCGGTCGCCGCGGTTTCGGTTTCGGTTCATTTGCATATCGAAATTCGGCGATAGATATTTCAACGCACGTGCGCGTTTCAGGATTTATGAAACGTGGAATGGCTTTTAACGAGGATTGTCTCACATCCTGCTACCTCGCTTTCGCGCGAAATTCCCTAATTAAAGAGTTAATTAATGAATTTCAGGTAATTAGTCATCATGTGCTTACATAGTTTCTTCGGAGGATGTGTTTGGCCGTATAAGTCAACTGTAAAATTACGGCAGAAATCGCTTTGCAGATATTCATTGAAATGCGATAGCATTTCTGAGCTCCTCGCGGCCATTCTGCTATGATGGATAGTAGATTTATGTAGACGGTAGGGGGGTAGCTGACGGAAGGGGGGGGGGGGCAATTGACAACGTATAGCATGGCTACACCCGTGACGAAGGTATACCTATAGATCTAATCTGTAACACTTCCCGTATGCGTTGTAGGAATTTTATCGGTACGCAAGGTACTGTGGCATAGGAACTCGAGCCATGGCGCGCATACGGTTCTGCATACCTTCGTCTGCCCTTTCTATATGGGATAAGCAGTACGACAGAGGGGACACTACAGAGAGTTTTAACAAGAGGTCTGAAAATCTGCTTCAGTGCACCTCGGTGGCTCGGGGTTCCTCGAGCGCGCTCCAATGTTTTGGCAACAGCAGAAGCTAGGGAACTGCCCGTAGAGGTGCTGAGAACGCAAGAAGTAGTGCGCCACTATCTGCGTGACGATCACCACCTGGCACGGAAATTGAGTTGCCGAAATGGTGACTTCTACAAAGGTATACCCCTTGGACTATAGAGCTGCCTGAAGTTGCATCTCCGTGCCTGGAGTACACTACCCCAAGTCCACTTTGACTACTGCAGTGCTGAGACAGCATTATCTATCTAGGTAGGATGGAACATCACTGTAGCAGCACTGCTATTTTAACTGACGGATCGACGACGGCATTAGGCTCAGCGTCTGATTTTTTGGTTCCACTGCACAGGAAAGAGGACATGGCACGACCGTCGCACAAAGCATTTTCAACAACAGCAGAATTGGTAGCCATCCAGCTAGTATATATATAGCGATTCAAAAGCCGGACTCCAAGCCATGCTTTCATTCTTGGGAAATGGCTGTATGACACCAACAGCTCGCGAAATATTCCATGAATACAACAAATGTGGAGTCGCCGGCCACGAAGTAACTCTGCAGTGGATTCCTGGACATGTGGGTATAGGAGGGAATCCAGCTGCAGACGAACTAGGGGACATAGCACACCTACCTTCAACACTACATCCGGTGATATACTCAAAGTCAGATGTTACATCTCCATTAAGGTCATTCAGCAGACTTGTACAAAATACTGCGCAAAAGTATTTAAAATAAGATACTAAATACTCTACGGAAAAAGTATTTAAAATAGAGTACAAAATACTCAAAACTGAAAGTAATTTGAGTAGAGTACTAAATACTCTAAGAAGTATTTAAGATGCTCTTTAAAGTACTTTAGTATTAGCAGTAAGTGAAACGCGTATTCTGAACGTGACCTTACAAATGAAAGGAATAAACTTCATCAGCCATGCATATCTTTCATTTGCAACGTCTTGGTGTCAAGTAATGTCTGATGAACTTTGGTGAACCCAAGTAAACTTTGTTGATATGTTCTGACCCAAAACTTCGTAATCCCTCCTGTATGTCCGTTCGGGTCTTTCAACCTCTGGCACGTGTTTATTGCTTTGATGACCAAGGAAATAAATGCCGGGATTATCTTGTACCTAACCCCCTGGTGATTCACATGGCAATATGAATAGGAACGGTTTTCTGACGAAGCTGGCTATTGAGAAGCAAGGCCAGGCTTGGGACCAGCCTATTGTACAAGAGGATAAATGACAGATTCGCGAATTCCCGAAAAAAAGAAAAAGAATAAAAAAGGGGTTAAATTCCAGTGAGCTGAAAATCTCGGCACGGCGGGAAGCGTGCTGAATACGGCTTGACGAGGAAGGAAAGTATTTTGAGTAGTGAGTAGCAAATACCGAAAAAAGTATTTTAAATACATTAAAAATACTTGTCGCAAAAAAGTATTGAGCAGCGTACCAAAATACCGGAAAAAGTATTTAAAATACTGTATTTTGAGTACGTACTCAAGATACGTACAAGTCTGGGTCATTGTCGCAGGAAATGTGCAGACGGCGATGGGTACAATTGTAAAGTGATTCGTCGCTGCTAGATCGCATTGATCCGGAGCTGTAGTTATGTGTTCCGTCTACGTTACCTCGCTCTGCTAAGACTCTTTTACATCGTCTTACACGTTGCGCACACCGTGAACTCGTCTACCTGTTAGTCGGGAAGTACCACCGAGAAAACATTCACGAAGCGGTCCTTCATAGCGCTCATGTCCGACTTGAACCACAAACGGTCGCACACACTTACACGCCACGTCGAACGGATCGTTTAGGAAATGTTTCTCAAGGTATTTGTCGACCAAAACATACGTTCCCAGACTCTCGCTGCTGCACCGCTCCGCAGTCGGTACACGTCGCACTTTCTAGTTTTCTCGCTTCCGTTGTAGACGAATATGCCGCTCCCCGTAGGTTTCACGTGAAACATAATTGTTTAATTAGCGTTAAGTATGTCTTGACTGGTATGTTTAATTTATTCGTAGTCGTTAATGAGGCGTATTTTCGGTGTGAAGGGGATAGGTTTATTTGCGAAAGAAAGGAAGCCTTAGCAGGTTTCCTACAGCGTTCAGAGGGTTATCAAAAATCTCGTTTCCTGCTTCGTTCACTTTTGTGACCAGTCACAGAATGAAGCTGGCTCAAACGAGGATTCCATTCTCATCAAGCGCTAGAAATGCGCATGTATCTCAAATGGTGCGTCCAAAAATATCCTGTCTAGGTTGACTACTCTACCTACTTCACGATGTTTGCTCAGACGGCGCTCAGCCGAGCCATGTTTGCTCAGCTATGGCTAGCCGAGAAGGCTCGCTAATATTTTAGGTGCAAGCTTGATGCAAGATGTACGTATACATATACATCACGCCAACCATGATCCCCTATCGTCTGTTCCTACAGGAACGAAGACGGAGGGCGCACTACCACCTTAATTGGATACACACCTGACGCAGATTTCCTTTTTTCGGTTTTCGCACTAATGAGACGAAGACTGGACAGCGCTACTGGAGCTCCGTTAGGATGTGTCCAGGTTGTAATTAAGGCTACAGGCGAAGGTGCATTTTTTTGTCACTGTCTGACCGGCAGGAATGTCTTTAAGCTCTGACAAACGTTCAGCGTTAGGCCAGAGTTTCAAGAAATCAACAGGGTTTTTCCTTGGGGACTTTGACCTTCTTTTCTCATCATGCGTCGTCTTCACAACGTCCTAAATAACGTGTTGAATCATCCCATAAGGCAACGCAGTTAAAGTTATCACCGTACATGCTGAGGTACACATGATACGCACTGAAAAGAAGAGTGCACATGCATAGGGGAAACAATAAAGGATATCAATCGTTATTGTACAACTGTGTTCACATTTCTATGAGAGCTGCACAGAAGCGAATTGAAACGATAATCAAGAAGCAAGCTCCTCATTAGATGCACTTAGATTTTGCAAGTGGAGTCATTCGTTCATTTCCAAAAACGAAATGTATTTATGGAAATAATTGCGCTTCTATAGCCATATATGCTACGAAAAAGGACAAATAAAGTGACAACGTAGCAGTTGGATGATAAGGTTGGTGAGCAAATATCCGCCTTCAGCTCTTGGAATGGGGAGCACTTGTCCTGAGTCCGGTGTACCAAGACTAAGGCCATTTCTCGTTGTACATTACATGTATGCATAACATGGGAGTAGCACATAACATGGGAGTGGCAAACGTGTTGCTAATTTTCAACATCATCGGCATCACGAAATGGCGTGCCTCACGTGCAGTGTTGCGTAGACTGGCCCTGTCAAAGAGAGAAGAGGGAAGCCTGTCCTGTATCGCTTTTTTTTTTTCTTTTTCAGACAGTCCCCGGGCTGAATGATTCATGAACTGGTGGCGCTATCGAAAACCTTTCTGTTCAGTTATCATCCTCGAGAAATCGGCCAAGAACTGAGCAGTGAGCGCTCGTTTGCATATGCTCATTAATTAAGCAAAACTCCTAACATTTAAAGTTTACATCAGACACTTTCATCATTCTGTTTTTCCGGTCGAGACCTTCAGCGAAAAGTATTCCAGAAAAACCTACGAGTCATTTTTTTATAGTAATGGATTCGTTTCGGTTCACATATTTCTTGCGCGGAGCAGCGTACCAATGCACTCTTTCGCTCAGCTATCTGGCTGCCAATTACGTGTTCATCCGCCTGGTTCGCACGAGGGGGAGACGGAACATCACGAACAGCCGTGGGAGACGGTTCGGTATTCCCTCTCGTTCTCTACCCGATTGGTACGGGTCCCGATAAAAGTTTACGGAACGCGCGAGCGGTTTACTTTTTCTTCAGCACGATACCCTAGCGTCTGGAGGCAGCGGACTCGCGCACCCGCTCAGGAGGGGCGAACGAGTGGGACATACCGCGGTAGTTTCGGTATCGCACGATTGCTCGGTATGAAAACCATGCGCTGTGTCGCCGCCAGCGTACTCGACCACCACTCTGAACGAGCCAGCAAGCCCGCTTCCGCCCACCGTTAGGGTGTCGCGCTGAAGAAAAACTACACCTTCGCGCGTTCCGCAAACTTTTGTCGGACCTTACGCAGGACGAATGCACCACGAGCGCTGTGGTGGGCATAGAAGGAGAAGGCATACCGAAGCGTCTCTTCCGTCCTTTCCTGACCGCCGGCTACCTCCGCGTGTGAACCAGGCGGGTGAACAGGTAACCAGCAGCCGGCCAGCTGAGCGGAAGATCGCAATTGGTACGCTGCTCCGCGCAAGAAATATCGATATCGATACCAACGAATTAATTATACGAAAAAATCACTAAGTACCGACACGAGTTTTTTCTTCTTTTTTTTTCTTGAATATTTTTCGCTGAAGGTCATGTATGCATGTATGTATGCATGATCTGACTTACAGAGGTTCCGAAAGCGTCCGAAGTAAAACATAAAAGTTAGGAGTTTTAACTATTCAATGAGCGTATGGAAATGGAGCTGCTCACTGCTCAGTTCTTGATTATACGGCGTTAATTCTGTACAAGATGCGAAAATAATAATAATAAAAAAACACACTTGAGCATGAACGTGAACTTATGTCTCACGCATGATCACTTGAAAGAAAGCTTTTCGATAGGGCCACCTGTTTTCGAATTATTCAGCCGTGTGGCCCTCATGAGACAATCGGTGCATGTGAGAATCTTGATGCGGAACCCGCATCAAATCCTTGCTGGTGTCCAGAGCCCACCTCCATCACCTTTCTCTTGGCAGCATCTCTTGCGCCAAGGTCGTTAGATACCTATATTGCAGTAACAGCCATAACAAAAATGAATATAATAAATGGGCTACCCCGATATCCGTCACGCACGGGATTCTTCAGAGCAGAATGAGAGAGCTTAACCCTTAAAACACAAACTTGCATTAAAAATACATTGGAACAAAAAGTGAAAAAGTGATTCATACCGTTTTGTTCTGGATATCTGTCAAGTGTAATTTTTGTGTGTAACGAGTTCTAGCAATGACAGCTGTCCTACTGAATTTCTATTTCTGTCATCAATGGAGTTCTCGGCTTTTTAAAATATAATCTTTGTGAAAGTAATTGAAATGAATAGATGCAAAGTGAAAGAAAAAAAATAATATGGAACACGACATAAAACAAAACGGTCGAAACTTATTCGCATGAAAGAAACTGCACGGTTTTATTGCGCAGCCTTTAACGCTTGCGTTAAAAAAAGAAAGAAAACAAAGAAGACAACGACAAGAAACTGAAGCTTCTTGGCCGTATAGCATTGCGCGTACGGTATTAATTGGGTCGGTAAACTCGTTTTTTCGAGAGTCTCCCCCAATGCAAATAAATTTTCTCTTATTAGATTGGGGCACTTTCTTTTGGCAACAGTGGACCGTTTAATCACATTAGGGAGGTCTAGTTCCCACTACGATAACACGCCGATTGATACGATCTCCTAAAAACACATACCACTCACGAGTCGGTGGGGTTGATTCTTAAAGCGCTTGTCCGCACGGACGGCACGTCACCGAGAAGGACCTCGCCGATTCGGAAAATCACGCGGGATGCCATCTGCCCGCACATATCTTAACTTAATGTGAGTTAGGTTCCAGTTACATTATGCGCACGAAAGGCGTGCTACAACCATTTGTCTCAATGCTTGTGAAAGATGTAATGTTGCTGAATGTTTCTCCGCTCATTTCTGCGGCGACAGCTTGTGGTCAAAAATCGCCTGCTAAAGGATGCGCATATTCACTTAGGCTCAGGCGTCCGAAAGGGGGAAGTCACACACTGCGTTAAGTACCCTACGCCTCGTCAACAGTCCGATCTCGTTGCTTCAGAGCATCCGCTATGGTCCCCGTGGTTGTCGCCAAGCCATGATTTCGGGAAGTTGCAGACCAGAATCGACCAAGCAGTGCACGCCGCGATTGAACGATGTTGAACATGATGGCAATTGATGCTCTGAGGCTGGAACACATCATCACATCATCACCACATCAACATCACATCAACGCTACAACATCACATCAACACATCATCGGGAACGACGTTGTTTCTCTGGTTGTCGGCCATCTTGTCTGTAAGTGCACGTATGGTGGGCTAGAAATACGGGTGTGCTAATCGGCCTATCCAATGCATGAGGAAGGGGGGTCCCTGAAATGAAAGATAGATCGAGTCGTCGCTCGCAGCGAACCATGCGGACTCGCCACGAACTACAAAGGAAAACTAAGCCTCCGCCTGTGTCTCCGTGTAAGCAATAAAACATTTTTGATGTCGAAGCTTACTTCAGCGGCAACCGTTCCTTCTAGCCATTTTTTTAACTGTTCCTTCTGCTTGCATTTATGGTTGTCAATTAGGGGACAGTACGTCGAAGTCGTCACGTGACAACGGCAGACGGGTGTGCCTCATGGCACACACCTGAACGTCTCAATGTGATAACACATGCCATGCTGTGGATGTTCGTTCGTCACCTTATCAGTAAAGCGCGTGGGCGTGTATATGCTTTGATTCCCAAGTTCGGTGAGCAAGAAAATAAATAAGAAAAAAACGCTACCTCGTCTACTTCTTGCTTCGACAGACGTAAAATGAAGGGGTTCTCGTGGAATAATATTCCACTGGTGACAATATTTCTAACATTGCTCCTTCTGCTTTCTTCGAGAGCTTATGCACCATCGGTTTTATCCATGCCTAGATAGTTGATTCAGCAATGGAAAAAAAAAGTATACAAGAAGACATCACGTAAATGTTTCTTGTCAAACTGCAATACTGCTCGAGAATCTTTGTCACAGTTTTGCGGCGTTTCTATGAAACCTGTCCGTCGTGCCGTAAGGCATAAGTCGCAAGACATGCCACTGTCGTCATATGGTACTGTGTTAATGCTTGATAGAATAGATTGCTGTATAGAGTTTCTTGTTTCGTCGGGCTGCCTCAGTTTCAAAAGCAAACAAATAAAAAAGCAGTGAAGGGCAGCCGCTGTGATACCTGCAACAAAAGAACTGATAACGAGTGACTCGTGTCCTTGTTTTTCCGTATCGCATCCCAAGCACTGACATTCGCACACCAGCGCTCTTGGGCAAGCTGTAGTGGAACATCACGTGACTTAGGAAAATCCGCCAGAGCGCGGCCCTATCGCGAACTTCAGCGTCCCTGGAGCATCCTTCATTTTTGGGTACTTGAAAAACTTGCCGATTGGCACACCCGTATTTCTAGCCCACCATAGTGCACGCTCTGCACATGCTCCAGTTGAGTGGGAGCACGGAAGCAACAACAACAACATCGATGAATGGATGATGATGATGATGTGGAGCACGGAAGCGCGCACGAAAGAAGTCCGATAAATTCGGAATGGGCGGGATTCCTATATTTTTCGTAGACGACAGAGAGCTCCGACTCAGCTTACGCATGCGCACTTTGCGGAATGCTGAGAGAGCGTGTTATCGGAGGAGCAGAAGTGGCCAACTAAACTTCCGCATTATTCGAGTTTGAACAAAGGGAGAAGAACATTTTCAAAGTGTGTACCAGCAAATGTACCACTTCACCGCAGGTCGCCTGGGAATGCAGGATGCACGTCAACTATATTGATTTTTGCTGCTTGCGCTCGCGTACCGTTGATCTTGAAGATATTAAAGAGTTTTAGTATACCGCACGCTGATTACTTGCTACTGCGAACCGGATCCAGGACAATTGCTCACTAGACAATGAACAATTGCTCCTCACTCCAGGAGCTCAAGGCGTATGTTTGCTCACCAACCGTATCATCCAACTGCTACGTTGTTTCTTTATTTGTCCTTTTTCGTAGCATATCGGGATATAGCAGCGCAATTGTTTCCATAAATACATTTCGTTCTTAGAAATTAATGAATATCAAAGAAAAAAAAAATAGAACTCCTCTAATAGACAGTTCCAGGTATGCGCACTTTGCGCACACGGAAGAGGTACAGTCATTCCCATTTATTTGCCCATTTATAGCCCATTTATTGCAAAGCTGCGAAATTCATTGATGACAGAAATTCAGTAGGACAGCTGTCACTGCTAGAAGTTGTGACGCATAAAATTGCACTTGACAAACGTCCAAAACAAAACGGTATTGATCGCTTTTTCGTTTCAGTAAAGTACACCTTTAGGACTCAAATATAAGTTTCCGTTTTAAAGTTTCAATGTACTCAAATGTAAGTTTGTAGATCTGCAGTGTAGTATATTGTCACGAAGCGAAATGGGCCGGCGAGTCGTCGAATAAACAGCAAACGGTTTATTAAACTACTTGGTAGCAAAAGCACAAGAGTGATAGCTCTCTGGACACAACTGAGTCCAAAGGAATGAATGCTGCAGCCTGGAGCGCACAAGCATTTAAGCGTCGGGCCGAAAAGTCTAGAAACAGCTCGTGCGTTTGTCAGAGAGCAGGCGATGTGTCTGGAAGCTTCTTGCCTCTTCTTGAGCACGCGCCGGGATGAGATGTACCGTTTCGTGCCTGACCTGGATGTTTCTCGAAGATGATTTGTGGCAATATTGTTTTCCCGCTCTATTGATTGAGTGCCCGTTAGAATGTGAGGGATCCGGCTGTGATTTCTTTTGATTGCTGTGAGGATTTTGATTCAGAGTGTGTAATAACTATATAATTCTTGCAATGGAGCAGGTGACACCCATGGTGGGTTGCTGAACGCTCCAAGGTTTACTTTATTTTACTAATTTATTAACTAACTAACTAACGAACTAACTTGCGTTGTAAGGGCACTGCTAGCTGGGCGCAAACCTACTGTACACTCTTAAAAATGAACTTCACCGCACAGCACGCTCCTAGCCAACCATTATCTCGAATGATATCGTTATCTGACCTGATTCGCTGAAAACGAGGGGCGTACGCCTTTTTTGTGACAATTATGAACAGCATAAGTGTCACAAAAAAGGCGTACGCCTCCGGTTTCCAACAAATCCGTGCAGATAACGATATCATTCGAGATTATGATTGGCTAGGAGCATGCTATGCGGTGAAACTCATTTTTAAGAGTGTACTTTCCTGAACGATACCTTCCGAGATTCGTATTCATTCAGAATTCCTACAACAGTTCGTTGTTCTGTCTTTTTTTTTTTTTTTTAATGGGGGATAACATGGAAAGGCGCTTAATTCGTGGACGTATTAGGTGTAATAATATTCTAGTGTAGTGATGTTTTAATAGGCGTGATAATGTTCTGCGATTTCTGCAGTAACTTTATTGTAGTAATCATTATGATTTGTAAATCGCATGGCTCTCATAAAAGCTGCGCTATAATTTCCTTCCTTCATTCTGTTTTTCGAACAAATCCTGAGGAATGATAGCGTGAGTCCACCTCGCGGCAGCACGGCCTCTTCTGTTGCTCCCCTAATGAGGTGGAACTCGTATCGTGGCTTGCGAAGTCAGTAATACTGCGGCGCCTCGTTGTAGTAATTAACCCATGTACGACGTACAGTTCTGTTGCTCCATTAATGAGGTGGAAGTAGTGTCGTGCCCTGCGTAGTGAGTAACACCGCGATGCCTCGTTGTAGTAATTTTACCCATGTACGATGTATTAATAATGTACGTTTTAGTAATTAACTCATTACGATGTACTAAAGCTCTCTACCATAGCGAAGCAGAAACGATATGCCAGCCAATTGGTGGTGAGTGGTTGAGGTTATTAGGCCAAGGACATTCATATGGCTTCCAAATGGAAGAAAGCAGCAAACGAAGTACAGATGCGCAGTATGCATAGTCCACGTGCTGTGTGTGTGTGTGTGTGTGTGTGTGTGCGTGTGCGTGTGCGTGTGCGTGCGCGTGTGCGTGCGCGTGTGCGTGTGTGTGTGTGTGTGTGTTTTTTACTATATAAAGCGGTAGGTTCTTAGCGCCCGCCAACTTCGACCGTCGTGTAGGTTCACCAGTAACAGTTGCCGAGAGACAAGAAGACGGAAGAACTCATAATGGCACCAAAACGAATACACACTGGCCAAAGTATGTCTAGACAGGTAGTCAAACGCCCACAGGCCCCTGCGTCTTCAGAATGACGGCATGATAGAGACCGTCAGCGCCATCCATCCGTTCATAATAATTGGGTGTTTACGTCGCGAGACAAGTGAGCATCCATCCGTTGAGCGAGCTACTACGATTGTAGATAAATGACGTCAGAGATAATGTCCGCAGTGTGAATAATAAGCAATGATTAATTAGCCATGGCGCATTTACTTTGGCGCACTTTGTTCGCGTCGAGACAAATGTTGGTACAGTTACCTGTGAAGTCGGCCGATATAGCGACTAACCCGGTCCACCCCACACCCTCTCGGAGACCTGCACTCTTAAAAATGAACTTTCCCGCATAGCACGCTCTGCGCCTGCCATTGCCACGAATGATATCGTTATCTGCCCTGATTTGTTGAAAACGGGAGGCGTACGCCTTTTCTGTGACAATTATGAACAGCATAAGTGTCACAAAAACGGCGTACGCCTCCCGTTTTCAACAAATCAGGGCAGATAACGATATCATTCGAGATGATGGTTGGCTAGGAGCGTGCTATGCGGTAAAGTTCATTTTTAAGAGTGTGGACCAACCTGTGGCCACCACCTACTGGGGAAATGACGAAATTATCTCAGCCGTCAAGATAGTCACTCTCAAAGTCGACAAGATAGAACACGCGTCAGCCGACGCCCGGACGGGCAGTGGTTAAATGCATTGTAATTAAAATACTATTTAAAATAAAAATACATGTATTTATATTTTCTACTTAAATACAGACTTGGAAAATGTATTTATAATTATATTTAAATACACATTTTTGAGTATTTATTCTTGTAAATACTTTATAAATGACTCCTAAATACATTTGACCTTTCGGGAAGAAGGACGAGTTTGGGGTGCAGTTATGCATTTTTTTGCGCTAGCATGCGCATGCGACAAACCATTTTAGATGGCAAGTTCTTCACCGTTGTTGCGGACAACGGTCGCGACTATCCAATTACATTGTTGTACGAAGCATCTTCGTCAAATTTAATACGAGCATTTCTTCATCGGCACCTGTGGAGATTCTGTTCTCCTTTACGAATCTAATTGTGGGGCCGAACAGGAGATGCCTAAAGACGCAGTCTCCGAGAAACTTCTAATAGTAAAATCGCCAGTATAATCTAAGAAGTAACTGCTATTGTTCGTGTCTGATTTGTTCTTATGATCATTGTTATTTCTGTAATTCCAGGTGACATTTTCCTCACAGTATTTATGGTAGTAGTTACGGTATTTAAATACTGTATTTATATTTTGTATTTAGATACTTCTTTCAACAAAGTGTTTTGTATTTATATTTAAATACTCAAAAGATATATTTATGCCCATCCCTGCAGCCTAGCTACCCTCGCTGCTGCAAACGAAGTTGGCGATGTTTGCGTCGTACACATTGAGGGGGGGGGGGGAGGCGCCGGCTCGGGAGGGGGAGTGGTAAAACAAGAGAAGGGAAATGCATGCAGTCCCTCTTGCTCAGAGACATAATGCAAAAAAATTCACTGGCGATATAGCGGTAAATGCGAGAGAAATGCGTTAGCATTAACCGCCTTTTGCGGTCCATACTTGACTTCCGGGTATCCACTTCCGGTTCAAACCCAACTTCCGGTTGCCCACTTCTAGTCTAAACCCAACTTCTCGTTGTCCACATCCAGTCTATACATGAAAGATGACGTTGAACATGAAAGAACGTATGATGACGCAAGATGACGCAAAGAAGGCAAGGGTGATGACGCACCCTTGGAAGTCGCTGAGAAGGCGTGTTAGCTTAGCTCAATTGGTAGAGCCCTGGACCGGCAATCCAGAAGATGTGGGTTCGAGTCCTACAGCTGGCTAACCTTTTCAGTGACTTTCATCTTTCACCAGTCTGTACTTTACTGCTGTATGCACTTCCGGGCCAACCTGACTTCCGGCTCCACCTCCAGCCAACGCTTGATTCCCCGTTTGACACTTTCAATTACTATATGTAAGTCCATTTAATTGACCTTTAATTAGCCTTAATTACTTTCAATTACCCTGTAATTACCCCTTAATCCCCTTAGATAACCGCAGGTTACATGAGGAAACCTTGAATTCCCTTAATTACATTTAACTATGTTTACTTGCCTTAATTACTCTAAATTCCCTTTAACGTTAATTACCTTTAATTACCACCGGTATAACCTGCGTTTACCTTCGGTATTCTTTAATTTCATTTCATCTTTCTCTTAATTACGTTTATCTTACATTCATTACCTTGGAGCTCAACTTTCTTGTTTTAATTGTCTTTAACTACCTCTAATTACCTTCCGTTACTCTTATCTCTTACTCTTAATTACCTTCGACTGCTTCAATTTCAAATCATTTGCCTCCTATTACATTTACCCTCTTATATCCCCTTTGCATGTCCACTTATACCGATGTCTCGGTGAGGCTTCACCATCTCACACACACACACACACATACATACAGCTTTTTCCATTTTGACACCCCTAAAGCTGACGCATTAAATGGGAAAAAGAAACAAAGAAGCATGAGCATCCCTCAGTGGCCTTCATTGGGATGCTCTCTTTACCACGGTAACCGTCTGGATGATTGGCGAAGGTACCCCAGCCATGCGTTGTAGAAGTAGATTACACGGATTCCCCAGCCCTCATCGTGTTGGTGTACGTTACATCGGGATCCACTCAAGGCAAGATCAAGAGGTTCCTCCTAGCCAAACTCTTCAATTACTCTGCAAGCAACGCCTTCATAGAAAACTTGAGGGAACCTCTCGAACGAACAACGTACACATGATTGTCACGGGACACTTCAATACGGACATTAAGCAGCCCCAGAACAGAACCACCGGTTCGCAGGCTTCATGAAGAAAATCTTCGATTTGCATCTAGCCAGTGACGATAAAATTCCAACAAATCGTACGGGAATTACTAGTGATTTTCAGGTACGTCATCTACCTCTGTCTCCAGAGGCCTCTACTGTCCACCGTCGGAGGATGCCCACGATGAGCTCATAAATGGTATCGCATTTCAATGACATTCTGCACAGCGGTACCCACCGTCATTTTATTGTAGTAATCATTGTGATTCTAAATCGCATAGCTCACTTAACTTCTGCGCTATAATTCATGAGCCTCATGTTTTTCATCGTCATCCATGTAGTATACACACACACATACATTGGATGGTGATGGGGTGGGCGATTCACCGCCGCTGAGGCGGTACACTGCCCTACTTCGCGTTTCATGTAGTAGTAGTTGTCGTTGCGCTATAATTTCCATTCTTCACTGTGTTTTTCGAATAGATCCCGAGAAATGATAGCGCTATAGTCTTCCTCGCGGTATCGCGGCTTGTGCCATTGCTCCCTTAATGAGGTGGAAGTAGTATTGTGCCCTGTACAGTGAGTAACACTGCCTCGTTGTATGAATTAACCCACCGCATACACCCACCCTATCATCTTACTGCAGTGTACGAATATTTTTATAGTTGCACATATTACAAAAACGATACAAATCCTCTCATACTGAACGATTCATGATCATGCAACGAGCTACCTGCCCGCACAGTGCTGAAAAGTCCACTTCCATCCACTGGCTCGCTCTGTAATATTAGAGAGATGTTAGACTTCACAGCGCATGCAGCGCCCTATAGTTACCGGGAGGAATGATTTACAAGACGCAGGAAAAACGCCATTCTCTACTTATGCATGCATTGAGGCTGCGACGAGTACGGTGTTTCGTGGGGTACGTTATACTTAGCTACTTTTGCACAGACCTACTGTGCTTTACTGAATGATACCTTCCGAAATTCGTATTCATTCAGAATTCCTACACAAACGACGTTGTTCTCTCCTAAGGGGTGCGAACACTTTTTGTTTTTACGACTTATGGAGAACAGAAATGGAAGGTGCTTAATTCGTGGGCGTAATAGAGCAATAGTTTTTGTGCGGAGCGCCATCAGGAAACCTATCGGGAAAACTTTTTTTTTTTTACGGATAGTTCATTAGCCATGCAGCGCACGCTCAATAATTGGCTGAAAATAAAAATCAATTCCCCGCAAATGACAACTCTCAAAGTACGCGTGAGACGGTATCGCGACATCTACTAAAACTACACGACTGGGGATCTTGAGTACATGCCTCTCCGAAAAAAAAAAAAAAAAAAGAACATCGGGTCTAGTCATTTTTGCGAGTAATTAACTGTTTTGGATTACATATTTGTCTCGCGTAGGAGTGCCAAGCACAGCGCTATCCGCCTCGCAATTACTTGTTCCTCCTGATGTTGGGCAACAGGGTGTGCTGACAGAAAAGTATCAGCCTGAAGACCCAGTTCGCCATTCGTTGGAGTATGATCCCATCTCCTGGCAGTACTGACACGGCGCAACGTTCAAAGGCTTGTATTAACCTCAATCCGAAGTTGCCCCAATGAAAATCAGAAGGCGTATCATAGTCCCATGTGCGATAAGCTGCGATTCATGCTACCCATAGCGGTGCGATGTGCAAAGTCAGGTGCTGACAGGTCGGGTTGATCAAGACCAGTTACACTGTGTACACACCGTAGCGATAAAGACAAGCCCTGCTTTAACTGCATTGTACAGCCTGGAACTTCTTGGTATGGCGATAAGAAAACGCTTTCACGCCTGCGAGAGGGAGAGGCGGATATGGGCTGTGAAATGGTTTCTTTTTGCTCCAACGCGAGTGTAATCCCAAACCAATTAATCACTCGCAAAAATGACAATACCTCATGACTTTTTTACCTTTTTTTCTCGGAGAGGTGTGTACTCAAGATCTCCAATGGTGTAGCACATGTCGCGATGCTTTGAAAGTTGTCATTTTCGGGGAATTCTTTTTTATTTTCAGCGAAATAATGAGTGTGTATCGATTTGACGCTGCATGGCTAATGGGCGATGAGCCAGATATGCTTACACACACACACACACACGCACACACAAATGAAAACTTAACCGAAAGGTGGCGCCGTTCTCAAATTATTCGCGGCCTCGGTGATTTATCTGAGACACCCTGTATACACAATGAGAATTAGCCGAGGCCTATTTGAACCGAATATATCCTGGACTTCTTTTCAACGCTACTTTCAAGGCTTCCCACTGTGAGAGTAGAGTTTCCCCAAAGAAGATATTGTGGGCGAAATGTATGTCAGTTTTAACCAAGCGTCTGCCGCATACACATCCGCCGGCGCGTTTCCTTCGACACCCACCTCTTCATGGAAAACACTGTCGCAGCCAACACCTTCCTCCACCGCATTGACCCGAAGATGGCCTTCAGTGTGTCGCTACGGCTGTCTCGAAAGGAAGAGTCGGCTCTGCATCGTCTTCGCCTGAATGTCGCCCGTACTCCATCGTTCCTGTTCAAGATCAAGCAGCGTCCCTCTTCGGCGTGCCCCTCCTGCTCCACCGACGCCGACACCCATCATTTACTCATGACCTGCCCAAGATATGCCGCTCCTCGGACCGCACTCACGCACCGTCTATCTGCCCTGGGGCACAGAGACCTGTCTTTGGCCACCCTACTGGGCCCCGTAGGGCAGAAGCAATGGGCTGTTACCAGAGCGCTCATATGCTTCCTGGGTGACACTGGGCTCCTGGACTGCCTCTGAGCGGTCGTGTACTCATGCCCCTCTGCTGCCCATGTGCCGCTTGCGTCTTTCTCCCTTTCTGTTTTTTTTTCCTTTTCTTTCTTTTCCTTTTACAAGGAATAGCAAGTCGGCTCCTGCCTGGCTGACCTTTCCTTTTTACCTGCCCCTTTTTTTTCGCAATAAACATATTCCCCCCCCCTGGTATTAAAAACAAGCCGTGTGCTCAGTACTAATTCTCTAGAGACCTCCTCCTTTTTTTCGTTCTTCAAGCACCTCAAATAAAACAGAATCAAGAAAACGTGTAGAGCAGAAGAGATGGGAATAGAAAGAAAAACATGAAAAGAGCCGGTGACTTTATTTGTCCAACTGTTCCCTCTCCCGCAGGCAGCATTCATGCGCTCCTAGTGCGCTAGCCTTCAACAGCTTCCTAAGATACTTCTGTGTACAGCATAGTACATCACTCAAAACCACGTATTGGAGCATCCGCTTGCGATCAAGTTAACCCGATAAGCTCGGAATACCACAATTTGCTCATACCTAGAAGGAAGGGCACGCGAAGCCCATTATACAAAGGCAGTTCTATATCACCACTACTTCTTGCAACCCAAGAGGAAACGTCGCACGATTATTATTACACAGGGTTCTGGTGCCATTTCTCATTTTCGAAATTCGAACCCGGGTTACCTTTCCGTGTTTGCATGGAAGACGGTTGCCTTAACCAATCGGCTACGTTCCTCACACCAGCACACAACCCTGCAAGAAAGAAAATTTGTTATGCTTATGTGTTGTAGAGGAGGACCATGTCAATTGAGAGGGTGCACGGGAAGTAGTGCGGAGAGGTATCAGCGCGTGTTAAAGAACATTTAGTTGGGCAAACTTAATCCACGAACTGTCTACTGTTATGCCACTGTTATCGTAGCTGTCTCTCAACGTACAGTTTCATATTATGCGTAAGCCACGAGATGACGTCCATTTACGCGAAAACGCAGGTACTGGATGATATACGGAAGAGTAGCAAGGAAGATGACTGTCGACAGAATTACTGCTCTCATGTCTGTAACCCTCAATGCTACTGATAAGAATATAAGAATGCTACTGTATAGAATATAAAGCCGCCGTACAGAATGCAGGTTTCCCTGTCTCATTCGGCGCGTTAAGTGGCCACTCTTGCACTCCTAAGGGAGCAACCCTGTCTAACCCCACAAGGAGCCTCTGCTTAACGCTCCAAATTCTCGTCTGCTTCGCAAGGATCCACGCTTCCGGTCACACCTATTTCTGTTTCGGAGTTTTGACAGACACTTCAGGCACGTGATTTTTAAAAGCGTAGCATTGAATAAATTGATTTTTCGAAAGGCTGAGTCGTTGCGCTCTCATACCAGCGCTAACGCAGGTGATCAGCGGGGGTTAGTTTCCCGACGTGGATCGATCCCTCATATTTGTAGCGCAGCTCAAAAGACACGAACGAAGACAAGGCTACAAGATAACTGCATTATCTGAACTGAACAGCTTTAATGAGTACTTACCACCTACCACGCCTTTATTCTTTAGTGGATCGATCAACCGATAGATCATTGATTCTTGATTGATTCGTTTGAGCGTCGTTCGTCGTTTCAAATTCGTGCAGTTCAAACGAAGTATTGCCGTGCAGCGCACGACAGGCACCAAAGCACGTCTGCTAGCTGGCGGAACTACGTCACTTCGCTTCCGTCCCCGTCTTTTTAATCGCTCCGTGACTCCGCTTTTGAGAAGGTGTCAGAAATTTTGACTGAAGTTACGAACACTGAAAGTACACTTGGCCGTTTAGTGGATGGAGTCCTGACTTCTTTGTCTCTGGGGTTGTTACTTAACGCGTTCATTCTTCGTATATATATTCTGCATTATGCTCAGTGCACCTCCTGTAAGGCATGCTTTGCCTACATGGTGCGCCTGTAATAAGGCAAAGCCAAATCACATTCGTGGGGGCTTACGTCGCGAGACAACTGAGACCAAATCACACCTATACATGTACGTAGTATATACATTGTATATATCGAATACTGTTGCATATTCTGGGACCTGCTTTGTGAGCGTACAGCTATCACTGAACGTGATTCGATTAGCATAACTTACAAATTAAAAACGAGCCTTTTCACCACCACAACCACGAGTCATTAAGCAGACTTTCTTTATCTATGTGGCGTCAGCTCAGTTCCCCTTGAAGTCGGCCCAGTACGCATAAAACACGCTGAACTTCACCGTTGTTGTTGGATAATCACACTGATAATCACCCGGATAATCACACTTACCTCATTCGTGTAAGCGCTACCAGTGCATTCATTCCATTCATGCTGGCAGTTCATATTAATCTTACCTTCTATTGTACGAATGAACACCGATCATTAAAAACGCTTCCGACATTATGCCAACCCTCTTTGTAATAAAAATTACCTCGCGAGGAAACCGCGAGGAGTTTTCCACGTGTCAGATATTACTAAGAGCTCAAAAAGTTCCGCAGCCTCGTTATATCAACCGTCTTACATCTGTCCGTTTGGGTGCAAGCCATGAGGAATCAACTTATAATGAACGCCAATCCCATTTGCATTAATGATGACGAAAATTGTGATGACAGGTAATGCAGTCCAATTAAGCTGGGAGCCTGATATATGATGTGAGAATGATAAATAATGTGCGCTCAAACTGAATATAATCTGGAAACTGAGGAGCACTTGGCAGAATATTTTATTATTCGGCATACTTTGCCGCTTAATATCCTTCCAGTCATTAAATGCTCTTTTTTTGTACTTCTCTCACGTGCTAATGCTTAGCAACAAAACCTGATACGTTGAGAGACTTCTACATAGTTTATGCTAAGCCTTGGGAACAGAGCCTGTGTTGCGCTGTGCGACATGTATATGCTTTCTAGCCACTTAACGGAATTAACGCGGTCGTTAGACGCAAGTACGTGCTGCTACTCGACGTAATGAGTTTGAACTAATGAGTCAGTATATTCTTCCTCCAGAGAAGTTGGACGCGCTCAGAGATCAGCCATATTTTGTCATATACTCAGCGCTGCGGTGAAATTAGCATTTCTTATGGAAAATGGGCGTTACATTTCTGTACTACAATGGGGCTCTGCCTGCCTTGATACAACAGACACACTACTAAAACAGGTGGTGACGAAGTCGGCTTGTTGCTGTTGGAGTCACTCACTGTTGTTGGAGTACAAGCGTCACGACTGTAACCAGAATGGAGATGAGAAGATATGAGACAACAACAGCAACAACTTTATTGTGAGATGATGAACGGGTAGTTCCATCGCCAGGAGCGATACTGTACCCCATTGCTGGTGTTGATGTGGGTAAAGAAATAATGCCCCTTCAGAGTAAGGATCGAAGTCCTACGGTATCCAGAAATGTGAAGAGCGCGAAAGGTGAAGAGAGCTTTGAGGGCAGAGCGCTGGTGGACAGGATGTGGCCCAGGGACCAAGCAATTTTGTGAGAGACAGGAGACGAGAGTGCAGCTCGTTAAGGGATATCCTATGAGATGTTGAAATGATGGCGACGGGAAGTTAAATTCTAGGCCGGTCACTGCTAAGAGTGCTGGGAAGTCCCTCGAGCAAATAAAATCTGGGTCGCAGCGTTTGCACGAGTCCAGATCCCTGGAGGAAGCAGACTCGGCTGAGAATTGTTGCATGAAGGGGCCTCTGGGACATCGTCCAGCGTGCAATTCCTGCACTGTCCAATGTATTTTTCCCGCTCATGCACTACAATGAATCTAGGGGGGGGGGGGGGGTAATGGCAGGCTAGGCTCCCCGTTGTTGGCCAAACAGAAGTGGGCGTAAAGAAAAGAAAAGAAAAGAAACGAACACAAAACAAAACACCAAGAAATTAATGAATCAATGAGTGTTCGATAGCTACACACTTCTAGCCAGCCAGACATCATTCTGTCTCACGATTCGTCCATGAATGATAACCCTATCATTTGTGGCAATGGTTGGCACAAAGCCTGCTATGCGGTGAAGTTCAATTTTTAGAGTAAGCACAGCCGGTGGTAGGATTCGAACTCAGCACCTCCCAGTCTTCAGCACGACCTTGGCTACCACAAACGAGCGGGGCGCCTTGACCCGCTGAGCCATGCCGCTGGTAGGAGATACGATCGGATTTAGGTCCTGGACACTCGTATTGTTTCTTCTCCCCCTCAAGCAATGGGATACGGTGCTGCCTCAGCGGCGAAACTTCCCACAACATCATCATTACTTATTTATTTTTCTTGTTTTCAGTTCCAATTGGCCCCTTTCTTCGAAGTTGCGCGTTCTCTTGCCGCTATCAATGATGCTTCTTCCAGCAACAGCGGTTCTTCATCGCAATCGTTGTAGTATCTTTTCACCATCTTTCCAGCATGTTGAGCTTGGCAACGGAACATCTAGAGGGCTCTAGAGAAATAAACGAAGTACAAGACGACAGGATTATTGAAAGAAGAGAAGCGCGCGAACACACACACACACAAATAAATAAATAAAAGTCGAAGAGAAAAGACACATTAGAAATGAGCTCTTGTGGAATTGGCTTTGTGTGAGCAAAGCAAAAAATGCAGTGATCAGGTGAAACTAAGTGAATGTACGACCCTCAGGTCTATACACACTCTAAAAAAAGAACTTCACCGCACAGAAGAGTGCCAACCATAGCCACGAATGATATTGCTTGTGATTGAAAGACAGAGGCGTACGCCTTTTTATGGAAATTCTCATCTATTGAAATTGCCATAAAAAGGAGTATGCCCCCTTCTCTCTTCGAATCAGAAGCGATAACCATAGCATTCGGGGGAATGGTCGGCCCACAGCGTGCTATGTGGTGAAGTTCTGTTTTTAGAGTGCAGGAGACTGTTCGAAGTACCCTGCTTGATTGCGACGATTCGGCATGGTTTGATTTCGGCTCCTGCCAATGACACGTTGATCGCACGTACAGTAACAGGCATCCTTCTGCGCTTCTGAGTCTTTCTTTCACACACCAACGATTTTTGAATGTTTAAAGATTCATTTACGTAGTTCGCACAGTTCCCACTGGGATTCATTGAATGAATTTTATTGTAGACATTGAAACTGTTAAACAGAGCGCGTTTCGTGGAACGTTATTCAGATAGCTGGTAAAAGCGTGATTGAAAAATATGCTTGCCAGTCGACCGACACCCGCAAGATTGACACGATTTTTTTTACTTTAGTCTCACCCGGGGGACTTACAGATCGAACTTGACATCTATACATGACATTCTTGGGTCGCTGGGTCTGTGTGGCTGGTCTTCCGCTCTGATGCCAATACAGAGAATAGTGAGCTTACGCTTGTCCCATCCTACAGTTGGCAATACAAAGAATAGTGAATAGTGACGATGATGCCAATACATATAGTGACTGGGGACTCTTTCTTGGTTGCGTGTTCACGAGCGCAGCGTCTCGGTTCTCACGGATTTAAGGGGCCTAGTGCTCCTATCACCTGTAGAGCTCGCCTGGCTGCGTCGTTGTTCCTGAGCAAATACTGGTATCACGGGACAGTTTGCCTTCCTCCTCGTCAGGTTTTCCTTGCAGCAACTCGTACGGCCTTTCGGTTCATCTGGGGCAACGGAGCTGAGTGGGTATCCCGTGCACGTGTGTACCAGCCGAGAGAGGTTGGCGGTTTGCGGGTCCCGCACCTAAAAATCAAGTGTCTTGCGCTCGGGATAAAGGCAATTTTTGACGGCCTTAGTGACTCTGGCCACCCCGCCCACGATCTCCTGCAATACTGCTTAGGTCCAGACGTACGTCTATTTCGCCCGCTTGTGCAGAATAGACCGCGCTCTGAGTTTGTGGCCTCGCACTTGAGAGAGTACGTTTTGAACATCCGTCGCGTACGCGCATCATTCCCGTCGGAGGATTTCTTTGTCTGGTCCGTCAAGCAGTTTTATGCCGCTCTTCTGGAGCTCCTTCCGATGGCGAGCTCGGCTGTGCCTCGCCCGATCGCGTGGCTTCATCTTAAGGCCGGTTGGATGCGCGCCGTGCAAGCTTGCAGTGGAGTCTTGCGCACGACGTTTTACCTCTCAGGGACAGGTTGTCCCGCTTCGGTTTGACCAGGCCTTTTTGCCCTTTCTGCCCTACCTTTGAAACGTCGGAGCACGCTTTTCGCAACTGTCTACTCCCGGATTTTTTGTGGCACAAGGCTGAGGTGCTTTACGGCATTCCGTTCATTCGGTGGGGCACGGTCCAGTTACTGAGCTCGCTCCCAGTTCCGGTCGGCGATAGACGCCAGTTTGTACTTCTGGCGGTAGAAATAAACTACCAGGTCTGGATAGCACGCTGCATAGCTGTGCACGGTGGCCGTGCTCGCACCGCCGTTGAGGTACTGAACAGGGTCAGAGCGGGCATCCGTAGAGTGTTATACAGGGAGAGAGCAGTCCTTGGGGCCGTCCAGTTTGGTAGGCGGTGGCAAACATCAGCGACCCTCTTCGAAGAAAGCAATGGTAGGTATGTCATCCGCTTCTAATATCCTTCGTGCTGCTATCCCGCGAGCAACTCTCGGTGAGTTTTGGTTTGTTGCGAGGTGGCATCTATAGCACGTACATCAATCCCAGACCTGCCGTGAGCTCGTCTTCGGGTGTTGGCGTTGCGATGGTTGTAGACTTAAGGTTGTTGCGTTAAAGGGAGCCAGCCAATATGGCTGGTCTTCCACAATGATGCCAATATTCAATTGTAGGGGGTTTAGCGGTAAACCCCAAGTTCCCGAAGGTAGTTCGAGCGCGGCTTTCTACATTCCGGATGAAGACCTGGGCCACGGTTTCAAACTCCCCTATACAGTGTCCTCGACAGAAGCCGAACTGTTTGGTATCCTGGCAGCACTGGAGCATATTACAGAATCCGGGCACGGAACGTGGGTCATTCTTACAGACAGCAAGGCATCACTAGATATGTTGTCGTCATCTCGCCCCAGCATAATAAGCGATTTGCATACCATGACGCTTCAAAAATTCAATGAACTCTTCGCCACTGGTTACAACATCACGTTTCAATTGGTCCCTGGCCACGTAGGCGTGTATGGAAATACCCGAGCAGACGCAGTAGCGAGACGCGCTGGGTCTGATGACACTTCGGCCCTGGCACGTCTGCCGCTTACAGCCTCAACATGCCGTCTATACATACGCCGTCGGTGTGCCACATGTGCTCAGCAGTTCCGTGCCGAAACAACAACTTACAATTCATTCCTACGGTCTATCGACCCATTGATGGAGTTCGTCATCACTTGCCACCGCAGCCGTAAAGAAGAGTCCCTTCTCCACCGCCTACGTCTCAATGTTGCCCGTACACCCTCACTTCTCTTCAAGATGGGTCGGCTAAATTCACCAAACTGTAATGTCTGTGGAGTGGAAGCGGACATCCCACACCAACTCCTGTATTGCCAGCAGCACCTTCAACATAGGGACACCCTCCGTTGCCGTCTGCTCCAGATTGGTTGTAACGACTTTTCGTTGGCCGCTCTTCTTGGCCCCGTCTTGCACCCCAACCAGTGGGCTGTCACTGCCGCTCTCCTCGGTTTTCTCCGAGTCTCAGGACTCGTGAACTGCCTGTAACGTTGTGCTAGTGTTTATTCTCTTCTTTCTTTTTGTTTCTCTTTTCTTTCTTTCTGTTTCTCTTTTCTTTCTTTGTGTTTCTCTTTTCTTTCTTTGTGTTTCTCCTTTCTTTCCTTTCGTTTCTCTTTTCTTTTCCTTTCCTTTCTTTTTGTTTCTTGTTTTCTTTCCCTTTCCTTTCCTTTTGTTTTCCTCTTTCCTCTGTTTCGATCCCCCTTTTTCTTTTTTCTTTTTCTTTTCTTTTTCCTTCCTTTTCTTTTTCGTTTGCCCCTTCCCCCTTTTTTTTCGGAATAGCAAGCCGGCTCTTTGCCTGGCTAACCTTTCCTTTCTTTTTTTCTTAATAAACATATCCCCCCCCCCCCCCAAGTTGCAATGGGCAAAAAGTTTTCGCGCTGACGTTCTTCTTCTGCAGGAGACACGCCTGTTGTCGGCTCGCGCTGTCAGGCTGTTAGAGGCGGATCATACTGTCAGGGTTTTTCTTTAGTCAAGGGTCAGCGCATCAGGCAGGAGTAGCAATTGTATTGTTCCCCTCTTTCGTTGGTAACGTCCGGTGGTACGACCGTGACAGTGACGGCAGGGGGGTCATGGTGGAGGCGGACATGACGGGATGTTTGGTGCGGCTTATTAATCTGTACGCCCCCGCACGGCGCGGAGAGCGTGTGCAATTTTTTCGCAGCCTCGACTGCTTTTTCCTATAGCTAACCGTAATATTGTGCTTGCGGGTGACTTTAACTGTTGTATTTACGGTTCCGGCAGTAGACATCGGCCAGTAAACCTCGAGTTAGCCCGGCTAGTTGATGATCTCGGGCTGGTCGACACGTTCAGCCATCTGCATAATGGGCAATACCAGCACACATGGTGCAATACTCGCGGTGCACACAGCCGCGTAGACCGTTTCGATGTTTCTCCTGGGCTGATGTCGCATATGAGGGAGTGTTTTGTTTGTCCGTACGGGGACTTGTCGGACCATGACGGGGTCCTCCTTCTCCTTGGTGGGTTTCGGCACCTCCGTGGTGGTTCGGGTTGTTGGAGGCTGGACGTCTCTCTGTTGAGTGACGCTGAAATTCGTCGCAGTGTGAGTAGTTGGCTTGAGGCTTGACAGGGTGCATCATGGGTATATGTTCTGTGTGCTGGAGGTGGCTGGCTTTCCTCCCGTAGTGGTGGACTGCATTAAGGCCCTATACAGAGATTCCTCTGCCGTTGTCGGCGTGAACGGGGGCGTTTCCGGTAGGTTCCCCATCATGACCGGTGTGCGGCGAGGCTGTCCTTTGTCCCCGGCGTTGTATGCCATGGTGTTTAGTCCTCTCCTAGAAACCTTAGCAACCTGCCTTCGATCTGTTATGTTTCCGTTGCCGGGCTCGTGGAACCTCCCTCTTTTCGCGTATGCAAATGACCTCTCCTTAATGCTCAGTAGCGAGGACTCCATAGATCGTGTTCTCGTTATTTTAGAGAGATACGGTCGAGTATCGAATGCACGAATCAACAGAGAAAAAAGCGCTGCGCTGTTCATTAATGTCACACCCTCCTGTCCGTCTATATTCGGGATCCCTGTTAGGAATGCAGAGAAGGAAGGGCACGCGAAGCGCATCATACAAAGGCGATCCCGTCATTGCCCTATCTTTGAAACGTCGGAGCACGCTTTTCGCAATTGTCTGCTCCCGGATTTTTTGTGGCACAAGGCTGAGGTGCTTTACGGCATTCCGTTCATTCGGTGGGGCGCGGTCCAGTTACTGAGCACGCTCCCAGTTCCGGTCTGCGATAGACGCCAGTTTGTACTCCTGGCGGTAGAAATAAACTACCAGGTCTGGATAGCACGCTGCATAGGTGTGCACGGTGGCCGTGCTCGCACCGCCGTTGAGGTACTCAACAGGGTCAGAGCGGGCATCCGTAGAGTGCTATACAGGGAGAGAGCAGTCCTTGGGGCCGTCCAGTTTGGTAGACGGTGGCAAACATCAGCGACCCTCAAACAGACAGGAGTGGTAGGTATATCATCTGCTTCTAATATCCTTCGTGCTGCTGTCCCACGAGCAACTGTCCGTGAGTTTTGGTTTGTTGCGAGGTGGCATCTAGCACGTACATCAATCCCAGACCTGCCGTGAGCTCGTCTTCGGGTGATGGCGTTGCGATGGTTGTAGACTAGTGCGTTTGTTGAGTTAAAGGGAGCCAGCCACTATGGCTGGTCTTCCACGATGATGCCAATACATAAACAAGGCCCCGTCACAACTTCCGGTGCCATGAGGTCCTTCCGCGCATCAGGACGCTCGGAACCATCCACCATGTAGAATGATATCTTTCACTTTCTTGATTTGTTGAAAATGGGAGGCGTGCGTCTCTTTGTGACAATTTGAATTGCCATAAAGAGGCGTATGCGTCCCTCTCTCCTCAAATCAGACGCGACAACTGTATCAATAGGCATAGTGGTTGGCGCAGAGCGTGTTGGTTGTGAAACCGAATGTCGTTTCAGCAAAAAAAAAAAAAAAAAAAAAGTCCGGAAGCGGTGCAGAAAGCCTTGTATACCTGGCACTCATAATATGTAAACTGTCCCATTCCGGTAGCAATACAACCTACAAAGAATCCAGATCGTAGTTCAATGAAATTAGGCACACAGACCCCGTATAGGCTGGTAACGTATGCACGTAAAAGGAGGTAATAAACTGACGATTTTGGAAGCAACACGAGAAGGGCAGGGGGTAGAATATTAAGGGGGGGGGTATCTAAGGGCTGTGTAGATATATTGTCCGCTCGTTGACGCCATTTACGAGCGTACGCCAAGATCATCCTATGACTGGGAGATGATAGGTTTGATTGAACCATATACCTGGTTTTCCCGTAGACTTTCTGGAAGACTATGGGCACAGCATAACACCACTTAGAAAAGAAAAACAGCCTGATAACCTAGACGACGTGACGTTGTCATTAAGAATACGCCGATTCCGTCCGTGCTTTGGTGCACGTAACCATCGAGGCGAACCACCATGTGGAGCGTGGGCAGCCACATCTAGCCACAGGAAGCCTGAGTTTGAAAAAGTCCGCGGCGATTGCTTGAATTCCCGGCTGCATATATCCACGTAGCGATGGAAAAAAAGGAGGAGGCATTGACTGCCCAAGACGCACATTCCCCAGGGCGTCAGGCGTGACGTTGCCCACATCTGTGAGGCTGATAACGGCGAGCCCTTTCACGACCATCACCACCTCCATCACCACCACCATCACCACCACCACCCGGAGGCATTGACCCCAGACAGCACAGCCGGCACCGTGACTCTATCCCGCGTACTCTGCAGTCTCGACGTGGTTTCTCCTGGGTTTTCCTCAGACCCTGTCAGGCATATGTCGGCGCAGTTCTCCTAGAAGTCGGCCCAAGATGCAGATTCCCCCCAGAGCGTTAGTCGTGATGTTGCCCACCTTTGTGACGCCAACAGCGGCGAGCTCTTTCATTAGCACCGCCACCACCAGGACGCATTAAGCAGACTTTTTTTTATCTATGTGGAGGTAGCGCAGTTCCCCCTGAAGTCGGCCCAGTACATACAAACATACCTCTCGCCCACACCTTCCTTCTTTTCATGTGTCTATGTCTATCCACTCCTGATAGCCCCCGTTGCTTCGAAATGTTCACAAGAAATCGATCCAGGCGCCTTGAAACTTCAAAGTTCGTTTCTCGATAGACATCTTATTATGGGGAATTCCACCTCGTTAACCCCGTCGATAAGTTCATTTTTGGGGGATAAGAGCTTGAGTGGCATTGTACGAATGCAAATTTTCGAGGCGAACTTTTGTTCGCGTGCGGCCTCATTGATTTCGCTGACATTTAGAGTAAGGCTAAGAAGTGTTGCCGTGAGCAATCGATTTTCTTGACGGGTTGAACGAGTCGGTACGAACGAACATAAGATAACCGACGTGGCAGCACTCTTCAAAGCTTGGAGGAATACGAAGAATAAAAATAAATATTTTCATGCTCTCGGTTATTATTATTTTATGGGGGGCACGAACACGTGCTCATTTGAATACCTCTCTTGTTTTTGCTTTCTTTGCTACAGAACAAAGAAATTTGCTCTTTCATAAAGAACGAACTTTTTCCTTGTTTGTACATTTTATAAAGTCAGCGGCTGTACTCTCTATTGCCCGCGGAATTTTACGTTGTGGAACAATGTGTGAGTTACACCAACTATGCGCCTTCATTCACTGGAGCTTCCTTATTGACACCATAGTTACAAACAACTTTTGCGACATTTTTTTCTTCCACTTCTGCGAGGAACAAAAAGCAGGTGCTCTTGTTCTCCTTCGATTAGAGTGCAAGAGAGAAAGTGCGTTTCTAACGGAGCGACAAAAATGACCTCAGACCTGGCGTTTTTTTTTTTTCAGGGCGCCATTTCCTTTCGTTTTTCTTCTGAAAACTGCAACGGCATCAGCGCATGAGAAGGAATCGATGGCATTGCACCAAACGTCTCTCGTTCATAATTAAACTATGAGGCCCACCGTCAACATCACTTTATACAGTTTTATGCACATTATTTACCTCTTCATCCAGCCCTATTGCTTGGTGATGAGACGATAATCCCTTTTTGGCAGAGTTTTTAACTTCTGGAGAGATACTGGAATTTTAAATGTTCTGAATGTTATGTATAGTTTTAGACTGCGATGTTATATATCTAAATATTTTTTCTCACTAATTATGTTTAATTTGAACTAGTTATGCGCTGTTGTGGCGCGTTATGACCTTTGTTGTTGATGCCCCAAAAAACCTCGAATCATCATCATCATCAGCAGCATAATTAAAATTGAGAGGTTCAAAAGAAGGATGGGGAAGGAGAAGGTTGTGCGTCTTTGCGTCTCGTGTTCTGCGTATACACTATGTTGTACAAATACCAACTACGCCCCATTTTCGCCTTCATAAAGTTTTAATTTGAATTACGAGAGGTTCACCTTGAAAGCACAATTAAGTAAGTGCCCTCGGATGTATATTTTCTGTCGTATATTTCACGGCGACTGCGCTACGCTAAATATTCCATAACGACATGTGGTCCGAGCACCCAATTATAGCTTAGGCTGCGCGAAGCAGCAGAATAATAAGACACGCTCGGCGATATGACAGGTAAGCAACTATGTGTTTTTTTTAAATTCCGTGTTAGCACCGCGAAGCAACTGTGGCTATGTGCGGCGTACAGAAGTGGACGGGTGGAGACAGAGTGGGGGACAGGAGGGTTAGTATGCGTCCTTTGCCGACTTTAGGGGGAACTGTGCCGACATTCGTCTGGAAAGTCTTCGAAAAACCCAGGGCCACTGGAGCTGGTACAAGGGGGGGATATACGTTTATTTCGGAAAGGTCAGCTGGTACAAGCAACTATGTGCTCGTTAGCGTATCCGACGCTGAATCCCGTCCGCATCTAGCTTATGCCATATTCCGTTGCGAGCATAAAAAAGAAAGAAAGAAAAACGCTACGAAGGGTTCGAGCACTCAAGGGATAAGAATAAACTTCGTCACTTTTCACTCCGAGTTAACTGAGTCATATAGGTTATCAGGCCAAAGATAACAAAAATGTAGTCCTCTGTGTCGAACGCTTGCGTGGAACACGAGCTGGCCACAGAAGTAGCTCCTTGCCACTACACTCTTAAAAAAAGGGTGTACTTTAACTCCTTTTTTTGCCACATATACGGTGTATATATATGGTGTTTCAGTTAAATCCCCGGGCTAAATAATTCGCGAACGGGTGCACCAATCCACGAGCTTTCTTTTTTACAAGTATCTGTCCGATACCACGTACAAGCTGCATACCGTGTGAATGAGTGGGAGGCGCTCATTATTAAAATAAAAATGCAAATGAGTTTCGTAAAAAAGCGTAACTTCTAAAGCAGGGCGCCGTCGGCATTAAAATGGGTACTACCCCTTTTGGGACCTTCAGTGGACACCTTTTAGAGAAAAATCTGCCACCGAAGCGGGTCATTTGTTGCAGTAATTAATTGGTTTCGGTTTATGTATTTTTTTTGCGGCTGGTCGCGGCGAAGCGCAAAAGGGCGTATTTCATTGGTGTAATTCATTGGTGTAATTCATTGGTGTAAGGACGTAATTCATTGATGGATAAGGGAGTGAAAGAGGGTCCTTTTGCGCGCTGCTCGGTGGATGCTGGTGTCGCCTCGAAGAGGCCGCAGGCAACGGCATAGCTCGTCATAACACTACCTCCATACCGGCCATACTTTGTCCCCCCTTCTCTTCTGTCTTTTTCTCTTCTCTCTTCTGTCTTCTGTCTCTTCCCCTACCTACCTGCTACCCTACCTGCTACTGTTCCTTCCTTACTGATTGTGTGGGCACGGACTGCCTGAGAATGTTCAGCGAACAGTGCATGAGCTAGCTTAGCTGCAGTGGAGTACAAGTCAACTACCATCTTTCAGTGGAATTCGAGGAGTTTGCCGTCTAAGCTCCCCGATTTCCGCCAGTTCGTGTGGCGGCACAAGTTCCCCTTGATATGCATCTCCGAATGCAGGATATCTAAGTCTTTTCGCTTATCTGGCTATACTACGTACGTCTCCAAGCCTGGTGAAGGTCAAAGCTCTGCAGCCCTTTTCGTTCGCTCTGACATACCCGTCATACATAGACCCTTGCAAACGAATGGCAGAGGAGAGTGCGTCAGCTCCACAGTCCGTTTGGGCTCTATGGACGTCACTGTTCTGTCTCTTTACTTGCCGCCGGCGTCAGCCTTCAACACAGACAGTCTCGAAGAACTACTTCACTCTCTTGCTCCTCCCTACGTGCTCTGCGGGGACTTTAATGCCCACAACGTTATCTGGGGAAGTACGCGCTCTGATGCGAGAGGCCGGCAGTTAGCGTCTCTGTTTACGCGTTTGGATCTGTGCCTCCTCAATGATGGGTCACCAACATTCATTCAGGCAATGCGCCTGTCTTCGTGCTTGGACCTTACGGCAGTGTCTTCATCTATAGCGCGGCGCTTCTCGTGGCAAGTTGGTGCAGAACTCATTGGCAGCGATCACCTCCCAGTGCTGATTAACATTCGTGGTGCGCAGCGCTCCCCACTTACACGCTGCATCAAGAGCTCCGACTGGAACGCCTTTCGGTCGACCCTTGAGTGGGCCTTCAGAGACCAGCAGCTAGAGCATCTGACTTCTTCCTCCTTTGCTGAAGTCGTAACCGACGCGGTGACTCGCACTACAACGGCGCGCCGTGTCCCCATCGCCTTCTCAGCTATTGATGCAGAGTATGAACGGTTGCGTGCTATTCGTCGTCGGGCTGAACGGAAGGCTCGTCGTTCCGGTCTCCCGTGTCACATCGCTGAAGCACGACGCATTCAGAAGGCCATACAGAGACACCTGGCCACCCTTGCAAGAAACCGCTGGCGGCGCTTTGCGAGCTCTTTATCTCCGCGGACGCCACTTTCCAGAATATGGAGCATACTCAGGGCACTCTCTACACCTGTTGCTCAACGGCGCCCCTTTCAAGCACTCGCGCTAGCAACCTCACGCTCGGAAATCGACGTTGCAAATGAATACTGTGCCCGTCTAACGTCAGCTTCGATGTCTCAGGGATCGTCAGCTCGTGCCATCCCGGTCGTCCTGGAATCCTCGCAGGAGCAATGTCTGGATGTCCCGTTCTCCTTCATGGAGTTGGAGGCTGCCCTAAGGAAATCACCCCCTCACACCTCTCCTGGGCCTGACTGTATTACGTACAAGGCCCTCCAAAATCTACCCCTCCATGGCCGACACGCTCTCCTTAAGCTCTACAATAATTGTTGGCGGGATGGTGTTTTCCCAGCAGAATGGAAGAATGCAATGATAGTGCCGCTCCTGAAGCCAGGCAAGTCTCCACACGCCATTGATGCCTTCCGCCCAATTGCCCTCACCAGCTGTGTCGGGAAGGTTATGGAACGGATGGTATCCGCACGATTGAACTGGTATTTTGAGAGCACCCGATTCTTTCCTGAAGCTATGGCTGGTTTCCGGCAAGCGCGGTCCGCGATTGACAATGTCATCGATCTCGTCTCCTCCATCCAGCAAGCAAAGTCTGATGGGCTCCTAACGGCCGCTGTCTTCCTGGATGTAGCGAAAGCATACGACAGTGTTCTCCATAATGTTGTAGTCGCGTCGCTTCAAGAAGCTGGTGTGGGTGGCTGTACCCTTACCTGGTTGCAAGCCTTCCTCTCTGACAGGTCTCTGTTCGTACGCACAGCAGATGGTGACAGTGCCAACTACTTTATGCATCGTGGAGTTCCACAAGGGAGCGTCCTCAGCCCGCTCCTGTTCAATGTCATCCTGGCACATCTCCCTTCTCTTCTGCCCAAGCATACCAATATCACGATCTATGCCGATGACATTTGCATATGGACCTCTGCAGCGCGCCGTGATGCCATTCAGCGTCGTCTGCAACGTGCTTTAGACCTTCTTGTGGCGCATCTTGCTGACCGTGGGTTGTCGGTCTCGCCGGCTAAGACAGTAGCTATGGCATTCACGCGGCGCTCCTTCACCAAGTACCCCCTACTGCTAGCTGGCTCTAGACTGAACTACGTCTCGCATTATCGGTATCTAGGCATCATCATTGATAGGGGACTGACATGGTCGCGGCAGATCAACTCCCTTTCTGCTAGCGCCCGCATCTACTGTAATGTGCTCCGGCACCTCTGTGGATCGACATGGGGCCCGTCCTGTGCTGACCTCCATCGTGTGCACTGCTCCCTGTTGCTTGGCGTTATGCGCTATAGCCTGCCTGTCCTTTATGGGCTCTCCAACACTCACGAGCGGGAGCTGCTCAATATTCAAGCCAGAAGTCTCCGTCTCTGTTTGGGAGTGCCAAAGACAACCGAAACCTTCTCTGTTTTGGCGGAGGCACGCGAGCCATCGGTGCTTATTATTCGCGATAGTGTCGCCTTACACGCGTACACACGTTATCTTGTCCGCCATCCAGCCCATTACCTCTGTGACATTGCGCAACGTTATCCCGCATCTGCATTCGGTCAAGCTATTTGCCGTTTACGAAGCAACATCCCCTCAACTTCCGCCCGGACTTCCTTTGCGCCACCCATGTGGACACTTCACTACCCCACTGTACAAACGTCAAATCCGGGCCTTAGGAAAAAGAAGGTTGTGCCAACAGTTGTGGCCTGCCAACTGACCTTGTTCCACATCTACAGTCACCACCGGCATCGCACCCAGATATACACCGATGCTTCAGTCTCTCTAGTTGGGTCGTCTGCTGCCTTCTGCATCCCAGAGGATGGAGCTGAGCACGGCTTCAAGCTCCCTCTTATGTCATCTGCTGAGGCCGAGGCATTCGCACTACTGGCCGCTTTGAGACATGTCTCCTCGTGTGCGCCCAGGGCCTGGTCGGTCCTCACTGACAGTAAAGTGGCTCTGGAGGCGCTGGCCTCTTACTCTGCCGCAGTCATCAGTGACACCTATACCACGATCATCGCCCTGCACTCTGAACTTGTATCACTGGGATACGAAGTGGTTTTCCAATGGATCCCGAGCCATGTCGGAATTTCAGGCAATGATCGTGCTGACGCTCTTGCTCGGCAAGCCCACGACGCTGAGCAACCAACTGTCTTTCCCCTTGCGCACTCTATGTGCCAGCTGAAAATCCGCCGCTTCACTGCCAACCGCACACAGCTCTTTCAGCAAGAAGCTATACGCACCAATGCCTTCCTCAAATCCATTGACCCTATAATGACATATGCTGTGCCTGGCCGCATCCCGCGCATCGAGGAATCGCTGATTCATCGGCTGCGGCTGAATGTGGCCCGAACTCCTCTCCTCCTATTTAAGATGAATCAGCACCCATCACCTCTTTGCCCAACGTGCAACGTAGAAGCCGATGTGCCACACATTCTCATTGCCTGCCAGCGGTACGAAGTCCACCGATCGAGTCTCCGGCGCCGCCTTGCTCATCTAGGCTACCGAGAGCTTTCCCTCGCGGTGCTACTTGGCCCTACCCAGCACGCTGAAGTCACGTCTGCGCTGACACGATTCCTTCGGGAATCTAAACTCCTGGGCATTCTCTGATGCGCAACGATTAGTGAAGGAGCTGTTACTTCTGTATTTTTTGATAATTTTCTGTACCCCAGCTGTTTTCTTCTGTTTGCTTGAAAGCATTAGGGAATAGCAAGCCCACACCGTGGCTAACCTTTCCCTTTCCTTCTTGCTTTGCATTAAACATATTCCCCCTCCCCCTTTAGGAGAGTACAATTACGCTCAAAGGGGTGTCTCCTCACTCCCTCAAGGGAGTAGGACGACACCTTTCTCCCCACTGGAGAGTAATAGTACTCCCCGGCAGGGAGAAGGTGTTATGCTACTCCCTTGAGGGAGCGAGGAGACACCCTTTTGAGCGTAATTGTACTCTCCAAAAGGGTGTTATATATGTGGCAAGGAAAGGAGCTAAAGTACACCCTTTTTTTTTTTAAGAATGTAGTTTAGATTATCATCAATCGTCATCAGTACTCCGTCACTATTCTTTATCATCAACAATATTCTAGTGTAACATAAATTCGGAATTTCTTGCTGCGACATCTGTGATTGCTAGACCTTGCGCGGTGGAACAAGGCTCGTGCGGTTGCAGCTACGAATGAGCATGAAAGCCTGGCTACCCGACCACTCCGCACACAGCTCCGCAATATAACCCGCCGCCAACTCACTTGCCTTATTTAGCGTGGCGCCTCCTGCTGTAAAAAAGAAAAAGACGACGCTTCCCTGTCACATCTCGACAGTGAAATTCTGGAAACTCTAGAGACAAAAAAAAGATATGCTATCGAGCTCTTTTATAGGTTTTATTTGGAGCTACCCTTATCTGACGAACATAAACATGGAAAGAGGACTCCGTGGAATAAAAACATTCCTGAGAGAGCTATTTTCAGGGGAATTCTCTCTTAAAATGCGGCTCATCTTCTGTCATCTTACGATTGAGTCCTCAGAGCTTACAGTGGGCAATGGAAAGTGCTGTGGAACACTATTTTCGCCTCTATATTTGCCTTTAGCCAAACCGAACCATCTTCTAAACTTAGGAGGGCGTCATACCTTTGATGTTGCTTATCCTCAAATGTTGGTGACCAGATCAAGAATAATCCTTCGTTTTCCTCTTCCTAAAGCTCAGGGAATACGTTCAAAATAAAACCGTTGTACGACACTACGTTGCAATTCTGTGTGAGGAATGTACCCACACTACGACCTAAGTTTGTCCCTTTATTATTTCATGCTCTCTGTGTCACTCTGAAGAACTATCGACTCCTTTGTCATTTCTGACTCTTCGTTAATATACTTAATATATCAAAGCCTTGAGAACTAAGCGTAACATATTGACCCTATGTCCGATGTAGTTTAGGCAAGCTTCGAGACCGCGCAGATCGTCCGCGCTGAACGTCAGGCAACACACACACACACACACATAGAATGTACGAAGTCTCAATCCCATCGGTGTACAGTTCCACCATCCGACGAGTGCATTCTTATGGTTTTTGACTTCCGTTTATTCTTCAGTGATGCAGAATAATATAAATTGTTAGTCGCTGGTTCGAGCATATTCAGCATGGCTAGCACAGTTTCTACGCAACTACATCATCTGTTTGAGGGACGGTAGCTATACCTCCGGAAACGGCATCGCAGCGTATTCTGCAGCGTCTTCTTGCTGTTGTACTTCGGGCGGAGCATTCATACGCATAGGTGTTGCTTGGTGCTTAGATAGTGCTTGCGAATATATGTATAGGCGGACAAGAATGCGCACCTGCGATAAGAAATGTTCCATTACCCCATATCATTTGTCGGAGCTTGACCTAGAGTTCTCTGTGGCCTTAAATTTTCTTGTTTTGTACACTGAGGTAGCTTCATTATTTCTGGACCTGCGCTTCCTTTATAAACATAGTATCCGTCTGTCTAGTGCATTATGTCAGTCTGCATATATCGGCAGTGTTGTACCCGTTACCGAAATATGGTATCGCGATACCGATACTCGTTACTTGAGTAAAAAGTATCGAAATACCGATAACGATACTTCTTTTTTAAAGTAACGAATACCGCTACCGTTACTAAAAAAAAGTAACGCGATACTTTGCCCGATACTTTTGTTTGAAACACGAAGATGATGCAACATATAAATACTGTATCGCTTACGTAAACAGTTTTGCAGTAAAAAGACAGCAGACTTTTATCAATAGCTCGTTCTGGAACTCGTCTTCTGCCATCCTTTCAGGCCGTGGTCTCTCCGGCAGTTGGCAGAGACCAGTATGACAATGACGTTAGTGTCAGGCCCACACACCCTGGAGTCTGATTACCAAGGAATCCTATCCGAAGTTAACAATACCACAGTATATGTGAGCGTGACTCAGTGCGGCACGGCAGCTAAGCAGTGGAATCCAGAGCGTACTGTCAATGACTTGACCTCTGTTCGTTGACCTCAAGTCTTTTGTTGTGGTTATTTTCTCCAGTTTCTAAGAAAAGCAGTGAACATGTGTTTGGTATAGTAATTCTATAATTCCGGTTACGGAGCACTTGGACATGTCCACAGGCTTCTTGTCGAGGGCTAGGCGGACCATTGACAATGAACAAGAGTGAGAAATGTCGTCGGTGAAGAAAGGGTGGGGCACTAAAAAGTATCGGTATCGGTAACGATACGGAGATCGCGTTACCATAAATTTGTAACGGAAATACTCTTCCGATACCAATTTTAAAAAGTATCGCGATACGCACTCCGATACCGAAAAAGTATCGATTACAGTAACGGCGTTACTTGTAACGGCGATATGTACAACACTGTATATCGGAGAGCGATCGAGTTTCGGCATAGTAGATACCCGGGGTAGTTCGTGACGGCGTAGACTTGGCAAAGCAAATAAAACTAGGGACAAACACAGAGGAAGAGAGAGTCGTCGTGTTTGTCTTTCTCTCTGTATGTCCCTAGTCTTATTTGCTACGCCTTATTTTATGCGCCGCCAGTTTCAGCATCGTCAGTTTGAGCACCCTGCATTCGCAAAACTTGTATGACCCACAAAAGCGTCCGTTTTGGGGACACGTTTTTAGATGGGATGGGGATTTTTTTTGGGGGGGGGGTAATGGTAGGATCGGCTCGTCGGGGAGAGCAAAGTGTTTGAGGGGTTGTTGAGCAAGACCCGCCTTCTGCAGAAACAGAAAAGCAGGAAAAGCAGGTGACAAAAACGGGGGTGGTGAGCTGGAGCATTTCCATATACCACACCCCCTTCCCACCGGGATGTTCGTCATCACTGCCATGGCATACGGCAATGACGAGCCAGAAAGTCGCGTACCACAGTCGCAAATCTGTAGGTATCTGTAAAAAATGAAGGTCTAACGTCATGCAGCGCACAGGGCAGTCTAAACATTGCGCTGAATAAAAAAAGAAAAGAAAAAATAACATGGAAGAATGTTAATGTCATGTTGTCATGCTCATAGTGATAAGATATTCCGTATTGACGTCCGGAAGTTGATGAACCACAGTAATCGGAAGTTGCATGGCCTTGCACGCAGCGAAAAATGATTATTGAACGCTCAATGGCTCACTCACGTTGACTACAGTTCGCAGTTGCATCATAGAATAAAACAAAGTTTCGAGGCCACGTGTTTTGACAGCAAAACGAAAAGCAAGTTTTTCCTTACGAGAATAAAGGGCTCCTACGTGACAGTACATAGACTATGCACATAGTTTCCGCAAGTTCGAATGAGCACGGCGGAGAAAGCGCGCTAGAGGCCCTGAACGAACTCCTAAAAATGCGCGAGCGTGAGTCAAAGTATCTTCTCATGTCAATACGAATGATGCTCACAGCTTTCGCGCATTGAATCCAATACAGACAGACGCATACGTGGATGGTTTGCAGGCCGATGTGCACGCTGAGACGGGAGAGGCGATCTGGGCGATCTGTAAACGATGGCACCATTAAACCCTCGTATAGTCCCTTATCTGTGTCCCAGCTGCTTGTATCTTCTTTTGTTTGCTTGATAGCTTTTGGGAATAGCAAGCCTACACCGTGGCTAACCTTTCCCTTCTTCTTTTTGTTACTTTCCATTAAACATATCCCCCCTCCTACTTTCCTTTTCGTTTTTGTTTCTCGCCAATAAATCCCCCCCCCCCCGCCCCGCATAATTTGTGGCACGTAACACTGACGTTTCCCACATATCCACGTGAGAGCATCTTTTTTTTTTTTTCTTGCCATGTGAAAATTAAGCACGGTACCACGAAATGCTTGTCTATCGGTAACTGATTAATTTTCCTAGCATCTTACACAGGATCAGTTAAGGGTTTATCGAGATGCAGAGTAAGTTGAGTCCTGCATATCACAGGAGTACCTAACATTAAGGTTAAGGTCCTGGACCCTTGGTCCTTGGATCACTAGTTTCAAGCCATACAGGCTTTTGTGCGCTTCTCTGTAGTGTCTGCAGTTCCCACAGTAGACAGTAAGTTGGCAGACATTCTGTGACACTCTGTGACATCATATGACATTCTGTGGCATTCTGTCACTGAAAAGTAACTATGGCTACTAGTAATGCTGATTGTGCTGTGTGTTATGACTTTATAAGTGAACTGCAGTAGCCGGCACTCTTACTGAGTGCCCATCTCACCATTTTGTTCTTTCATATCTCATCTCATCTCATATCAGTACATGCGTAGTAGTTCAAGCACTGGTTATACTTTAGGTTCTGGAGTTGGCAGAGTTCTTGCAGAATGGGGGTGAAACATCAACAAACCGAGTGCGAAATGTGGATTAAGTGTGGACTTAGGTCAGAACGTGTGGTTGTGCAGCATTCTGCGCATGCGTTTTACAACATGAGTGCGGAGAGACAATCGCGCATTAAAGCTGTCATTGCTGCGGTAAAAATAGGGCGTTATAAAAGTTCCACATGTAACGTTTGAAATACCCTTGGTAACATGGTGCTATTACTCCAACTTGAAGAACCTTAGTCTTACTCTTCGTGTACCCCTTATGGCGCGTTCCAAATGCCTGTCCGGAACGGACTTGCGTGAGGTTTTAATTATTGACGTCTCCGCTTATTCCCTGGTCAAAAATTTTTATTGCAAGCTACTCGATGAAAAAAACGTTCTGAATCATGACACCGTCACACTCGTGTCACAAATGTGACACTCTAGCATATCCTTCCCAAATTGTTGCCGCTAGAATGGTGCGGCATGAAACGTAAACCTACCAGAGTAGTCTGGGACCTCATAGATGGCGTAATAGCCTAACTGACTTCTACTATGGTTGTCAATATCAAATCTGATGTAGAATGCGCACAATATGATCCTACGGGAAAGGCCACGGTTAAGGCCAACCATGGCACAGGATACTTTTATGACGTACGCCTGTTTTGGAACAGTGTTCCCATAAAGGCGTGCGCCTCTCGTTTTTAACCAATCAAGGGCCAGAACGATGTCATTCGAAATGGTGATTGGCTGAGGGCGTGTTATGTGGTGAAGTTCTGTATTGCGGCATCCAGACCATGCTCCATAGTCTCCGCACTGGCTGCGCGTTCACCAATTCTCAGCTGTTCAAGATAGGCTCTAGGGGTGACGCCTGCTGTGGCCACTGTCAACAACCCGAAACAATCGAACACATCCTGCGAGACTGCCGAGCATACCATTCTGCGCTATGATGCAACACCTCGCTCAAACAAACACGCAAACACGCTCCACCTCGGGCTCGCTAGCAGACATCCTCTACCCCGCTGGTTCTTCTGCCGAACGGTCCGCCAAAGCAAGAAACCTCATTCTCTTCCTGCTGAAGACAGGCCTTGCTTATCGACCCATCTAATACTGTACTCTCCCCGATGAACTCGTGCACCTCACCGCATCCCCATCCTTCAACCTCCTCTATCCTCCATCCGTCCGTCCTTCCTTTGTGTTTTGTTTTGCTATGCGTTTTCCTTTTCTTTTTTTTTTGGCTATACTCGTGACGACGCCCACTTCTGTGTGGCCAACAACGGCGAGCCTATCCTGCCATCGCCCCCCCCCGCTCTGTATTGCGGCCAACAACGGCAAGCTACCTCGACCCCCCCCCCCCGTGTTTTTAAAGTGTAAGATAGATGCATGTGCACATGTACCGCCGTCCTATGTTTCTGGGAACCACACATCAGCCTGTGTTAGGCATACAGTTCCGAATTCGTTACCAATATTGAGTATCTCATTTCTTCACACAAATCTTGCTAATGTACAGCTCCCGTCAAAGTTAACAACAACACTGGAAACAAATTCTGTCTCACTTCCGAGCGTAATAACAGCCACACTGGGTGAATGTTCATATACAAGTTCAACGCTCTTCACCCGTCCGGTATCAACAAATCACAAGGCACCCTAGAAACACTTCACAAATAAAATATGCTTTTCCCTTCTACCTCCATTATCATCTGATATGTTCTGCATGGCCACTGCTTTCTACTTTCTTTATTGCGTGCCACAACTTTGCATTACAAATATATATATATATATATATATATATATATATATATATATATATATATATATATATATATAGGGGATTCTATATCAATATCTCTATATCTCTATATCAATATCAATATCAATATCTCAATATCTCTATCTATATTCAACATCCTGGTCGTTCGAACCTAAATTTTGTAGCGTATATATATACATACATATATATATATATATATATATATATATATATATATATAGAAGTTCAAAAAAAGACGCGGAAACAGATTTTAGGGAAGTTAAAAACACTAGTTTATTACATGGGGAGACGTTAAAAAGTAAAATGGGCAAGGGGTCGACGTTTCGACAGTGGCACTGTCTTCGTCAGGACAAAAGATGCGTAGCTGATTACACATTTCTTAAATAGGTTTGCTACATGACGTCATAATCGGTACGGGCACGCCACAGGCGTTTGTCAGTGAGTCAGATTCGGGAATATTCCAGAAGGTCAAGTCCGGGTGGTGATGTCATTCGCCGTAGGTCACTGTCCGCTTTGGGGAAAATTCCGGGCAGGGTGAGCACTGCTTCAAACTTTGCTGAAAAAGAAAAAAAAGGAAAGAAAAACAGAAGGGAAACGAAAAGGAGGAAAGTGTAGCTCATCTAGGCGGCCAAATTTCGTACCGTTGAAAGTGCTCCCAGATCTTCGTTAATGGTTGATTGGAATTTGTAAATGAGATAAGATTCGCGTTGTTCCCTGCACCGATCTGAGCTAAAATTTGACTGGAGAATAAAAAGTGACACGTTATTTAGTGAATGACCAGGTTGTTTGAAATGGCGAGAGACCGGGAGGTTTGGCTTTTTGGTAACGTCAGATCGGTGGTTGTTGAACCTGATCCGAAATGATGTTTTAGTCTGACCTACGTATTGTGCTTGACACATGCCGCACTCAATGGCATAAATGACGTTAGATGAATTACAGTCGAAGTCACCATTAATTTTGACGGAAAAATTGGAATTAGTACTTTTAAGTACTTGGGTGCTTTGCATTAATTTGCATATTTGACACCTTCGACCATCGCACGGGTGACAGCCGTTTCCTGGATGCGCTGCTTTGCTAACTTAAGAGCTAACTAGATTATCGTGCAGGTTGCGTCCGCGCCTGTAGGTTACCCGCGGTGGCTGAGGGAAAATTTGTCCCATGCGCTCTGATTGGAGAAGGATACTATGATGACGGTTTAGTATATTGTTAACGCTTGGAATATTGCTGCTAAATGTTAAGATGAGGTTTACGGAACCATTATCTAACACGCGTTTGTGGTTTTCGAACAGGGATTTGCGATCTGCTTTGCGGGCTTTGTTTAGAGCGTCGTCAACTAAGCTAGGTGGAAATTGACGACCGATGAATGTTTCCCTAAGTTGAGCTAGATTTCTGTCCAAGTCATCGTCACTGGAACAGATTCGCCTGTATCGAAGTGCTTGGCTGTAAGGGATGGCAAGTTTAGTATGACGCGGGTGACAACTGTTAAATGCTAGATACTGTTGAGAGTCCGTAGGTTTACGGAACAGGTTTGTGGACAAGGCCCCGTTGGTTAACTTTACTTGGACATCGAGAAAGTTAACAGTTAAAGGGGAATAAGAATGGGTGAACTTGATGGCCGGATGTGCTTTGTTAAAGTCGCTGATAAATGTGATTAGGTCATCTTCTGAGTGTGGCCACACCATGAAGATGTCGTCGAGGAACCGCTTGTAAAGCGTGGGCTTCTTCAGGCGCTTAGACAGAAATTCTTCCTCTAGAGCTCCCATAAATATATTTGCATAGTTAGGTGCCATTTTTGTACCCATAGCCGTGCCATGAACTTGCAAGTAGTGCTTACCGTCAAATTCGAAGTTGTTATTTTTCAGAATAAGATTGAGAAATGTGCATAGGACACAAGGATCGTATGAGGTATCAGAATATTTTGAAAATGCCCTTTCAGCTGCAGCAATGCCATCCTCGTGGGGGATGTTAGTATATAGAGAGGAAACGTCTAGCGTGACTAGCAAACTGGAAGAAGGAGGCTGACATTCACTTAGAACTTGAAGAAAGTGATTGGTGTCCTTAATGTAGGATGGTAGTTTAGGAGGTATATCTTTAAGAAGGTGAGAAACGGTAAGAAATTTGGCCGCCTAGATGAGCTACACTTTCCTCCTTTTCGTTTCCCTTCTGTTTTTCTTTCCTTTTTTTTCTTTTTCAGCAAAGTTTGAAGCAGTGCTCACCCTGCCCGGAATTTTCCCCAAAGCGGACAGTGACCTACGGCGAATGACATCACCACCCGGACTTGACCTTCTGGAATATTCCCGAATCTGACTCACTGACAAACGCCTGTGGCGTGCCCGTACCGATTATGACGTCATGTAGCAAACCTATTTAAGAAATGTGTAATCAGCTACGCATCTTTTGTCCTGACGAAGACAGTGCCACTGTCGAAACGTCGACCCCTTGCCCATTTTACTTTTTAACGTCTCCCCATGTAATAAACTAGTGTTTTTAACTTCCCTAAAATCTGTTTCCGCGTCTTTTTTTGAACTTCTGTAAAACTTCGTGGCCGTTTGATAATCCTTTTACCTCACCCTATATATATATATATAGTTGAAATAAATGGGAGACAGAAGACGAAAGTAGGGGAAGTAACAAAAAAAGGGTTTATTAAAACTTAAAAATCATAAAAGTTAGGGAGGATGTCTACGTTACGGCGGAAGCTCCGCCTTCTTCGGGACAAAAGAGCTAAATGTGGCCACGAGGCTGATAAGGGGCTTGAGAATGACGTGGTCGGTTGGGGGAAATTCCCGCCACCTGGCGGTTGTCAATTGGGGAAATTCCAGAGCGTTTTTGTGTCAGGTCCAGGAGTTATATATTATATATATATATATAAAACCGTTGCTGGTTCTGGAATTTTTCCCCACGTAATCACTAACCTCCTTATCTTTCGCTATGCTTGCCAATTCTTGCCTGTTGTCCCGTTTCGTCCACGTGTTCGTGAACCTTCCATTTTTCTGTAACCGGTCTGTAGCCTAGATCACTACGTTCACATAATCCCCTCCACACTCTAACAAAGCAGCCATTCACTCCGGCCGTAAAACCCCGTACGGAACCTTCCTTCCCTCCGGGCTGTTGACCCACAATTCGAATGAACCTTTAAACACGTCACACCTAACCCTTTAAATACCATGCCAATGATGAGGACGGTGCCCAGAAGAAGAACAGTCTCTGTTCGAAATATCGGCGGCTTCTGTCCTGAGGCAACTCCTTCCTACATTCTACCGGTTCGCTGGATTTCTACCCATCTACCTGGGTGAATGTTAGGTGGACAAAATCATTGCGTTAAACTAACAGAATAATTTTGTTCAATCGAGATTTCCTCATGGGGCCAAGGGTTGCTGTAATCGCGCTCGGGATCGACGCAACATTTTTTTCGGTGTTATGCTTAACTTTGACGGCAGCTGTACGATATAGTGTTCCTGAGAACGAATACATGGCTTTTTCCACAATCTATGACACTGTCGCAACTGAACACGGCACACATGATATAGGCCTGTTGCGCTGGGCCAGGTGGCGCAGCAAACCTTGTGTGTCAGTGCCGCTAGTGGCGACCTTTCCAACACACGGCCGCTCCCTAGCAGACGACACTCAGTCTACGCTGGCTAACTTGGTGTGGCTTTATCGTTTACCATCTGTTTTCCGTATAGAAAAAAAGTCAAAAGGATCGACAAATTCTTTCTAAAAAAGTCGCTGAAACATGTGTACAATGCGCGGCACGATGTACATATGCAGAACGCGTGTATGTCGCGAATGACGCTGTTTGTTAGGGTGTATAGTGTGCTTCTCTGGTGCACTGGGGGTGCACCAGTAAAAGTATAAATTTCATTCTGAGAAAAATCAGGCTTAACAAGAACGTGGCAAAGATTAATTCGCAGGGTGCTTATCGAATTCAATGGGGACTTAACAAAACGCTCGCCGTTATAATTGAAGATAGTTAAACAATATTAACGGGACATTGAAAAGAAACACAAACTGTTTTGTGGTTCAACACCCAAATAGTTGCTCTTTCCTGGGACCTCTGAGCGACTTTCTCGACTATTTAGATTTGGAATCAGCTATCATATGTCCGCCTCGTTCAAAGAGACGTCTAACTTTTTCTTAATGCGTGCGGAAACAAAGGTTGTGCACAATTGTATATGTATATGTTTGTAAGAGCTCGAAAGAGCGCCGGCTATATTTTTTCGTTGTATATGTATATATGGAGTTTCTGGTGACGACGACCCAGTGAAAGAATTGATAAAAACAAGTCAGCTGGTGAGCGTAATTAATGACAGTAAGACCCGGAGACTAGGGACGACGAAAACAGACACATACAGATGTCTCCAAACTCTGTCTGTGTGTGTCTGTTTTCGTCGTCCCTAGACTCGAGATCTTACTGTCACACAGCCTCAACTATCCGAAGCATCGGCTGCACAGTCGACTTTTAATATAAAAAGCGGAAAACCTCAAAGCAAATACAAGAAAACGAAAAGTATATCTGGTCAAAGTTTTTGTGTTCTATTTTATTAGAACGGATGCCGATATTTGTCTACTGCAATAATTATACCTGAATATTACATAGCCGCAATGTAAGTCTATGACTGAAAACGGTAAACGGCGGCAGCAGTCAGGAATAATTTTTTCAGGGCTTCATATTTTAAGAGTTCTGGAGTACAAAAGATACTACAGCAGTCTGCATATCGCCGGCAGCCCGAATAGCGCTGCCAGTCGGGGACATTTCTTTAGGTGACATCTTTTCCGGGGACTTTTCTTGGGCGGGCAAGTTTTTACCGTAGCCATCTTCTTGCTGCTATGCGTACGACACAACAGCAGTTTGCGATTTTTAGTAGAGTTCGATTCCATTCGAGTAGAGTTCGATTTCGGAAAAAATAAAAAAAGAACGGCGCACTCTTTGACGCGTCCTACCCGTTGCTATCAGTTATGCATACGGCGCGAGAGCGGCCGCGTGTCGTAGCATTCCGACGGTAGGGGTCAGAGTGGCGCTTCAGTCGCCCTCCTCAAACTTTAGCGCAACAGCCCTATACATCAATTTGTGGCTCACAGTGTAGGCGATAATGTACCTCCCGGTTCCGTATTGTTTCTTCCAGAGCGACGTTGGCATGTCTTGTTGTAACACGCTGACAGGTGATTGCATCTGGCGAGCAGATGACGATAGCTATGCCGCTTCGAAAACGCGTTTATGTCAAAAGTGTCACGTTCAGTCTTTGCTTGACGTTTTTATTAAATTCTCTACAGACATCATTCGCATCTGTTGCATAGTGACAAGGCAGGACCGCTGCAGTGTTTTTTGTAAATGTTGCTTTACTGGCCACGCGTACCCTTGGTCCGCATTCACTTTCCTCAAACGTGATGTGATCAATCAGCAGAAAATGGTTGTGGTAGTAGTGATTTGAGAGAATGACGGTTTGCCTGCAAGGCACTTAGCAAAGCAGGTACAGGGTGAGTCAAGTCTAAGATTGCTGTAGAACACTGAAAACAATGACACTGAAGCTAAAGCATAATATGTAGTTAATATGTACAAGCCTTCCCGTAGTGGACACCGCCTTCATCAGACATTATGAAGCTTGTACGTATGAACTACATATTAAGCTTAAGATTCAGTGTCATTGTTTTGAGTGTTCTATCTTAAAGGAGCTGTGAGACATTGGTAAATGTGATAAATGTGTGATAAATAAACAAAAAACAATGAAGGGAAGAAACGAAAAGGAAGAAGAAGAAAAGAAAAGGAATAGACAAAGGAGAAAAGAAAAGCAAAGGAAAGACACAAAACTAAAACTGCAAAGTCACACACACGGTCACAAAATCACACACCGGTTCAGATGCTCTGTTCAAGCGCTGCTTTTTTTTTTTTTACCAGGAGCCGTTCCGGCGTTTGTTTCATCGGGCCACACGTAACGCCCTGCAAACTTCCGTATATCGCGTGTAAGGAACATAAAGCGCACACCTCTAGATTTTTATTTTATTTTAGCGTTAGCGCCGCGAAGCAACTGTGACTATGAGCGACGCGGAGACATGGGTAGAGGACAGCAGGAAGGAGTTTAGGGGACAGGGGGTTAGTATGCGTCTTGGACCGACATCAGGGGGAACTGTGCCGACATTTGTCTGGAAAGTCTAAGGAAAACCCAGGGAAAACCTCAGACAGCGCAACTGGTGGTAGGATTCGAACCCGCCACCTCCCTGTCTTGAGCACGGCCTTGGCTACCACCAACGAGTGGGCGCTTTAACCCGCTCGGCCATGTCGCTGGTGAAACTTTGTTGATTGATTGATTTATTGACTCATTCGTGCCCAAGAACAGCCACAACGGCCTTGGTGTTTGTGCACATATAAAAAGAACCAGAGAAGTAGCAATTACCATATAGTGGCAAATACCGCAAATACATCCAAAACGCGCAACGTACAACAACGTACAACAACACAACACAATACCGGACGCCATACACCATAATACAATACAACACAGTGAGTACTCGCAAATAGACATTGAGTGAATTAATGAAATTGAATGGAGTTGTGACAGTACAGGTACCAATCATCAGTAAGTAAAAGAGGACAAAATAGGGGACCAATAATTTCAAGGTGTGTTTCGCACCATGTTCATCAACAGCTCATACATAAGAATATATATATATATATATATATATATATATATATATCAAGTCTTCTATCAAAATTATACAATGTCTTAAATATTCTTCTCAGAATTCTTTCTCAAGTAAAGCCTATTTAATAGCATTACACGGTACTGAAGTGGTAATCGTAACACCAAGTCATGATGCTTCGTTTACGAATCACAAAAATAGTTTCATCATAAAAAATATTAAGGAATGCAAGGTTAGTTCTCTGATTTAGAATATATTATTTTCATAATAAGTCAAGCTTATGTCAGTAAATAAGCTGCAGCGAGATGCCATAAGTAAGATATAGCAAGAGCGACGATAGAAAAACCCGAGACGAAAGGACGGAGAGGGCGACATAGTAACAACTGCCATGGTGTTGTATTATATATATATATATATATATATATATATATATATATGCTGGAAGAAAGGGGTTCGGGCGACCGCGAAATTAAATAGGTACTAACAAAATATGAGGCAGACAACGAAGATGTAGGAAGTAGAAAAAGGGGGGAGTTATTTATTTACTAGTGGAAAGTTAAGGGGGAAGTCAACGTTGCGGCGGAAGCTCCGCCTTCGTCAGGACTGAAGAATGACAAATGACACTTGGAGTTTTATACAGTGCTACAATGACGTCACAATCGGGGGGTCCCGCCACCTGGCGGCCGTCAGCAGGTCAAGTACAAGGAAGTGGTTGAGTCATGTCCGGTGAAGAGGTCATCGTCCGGGAGGTGGGATGGATTCCAAGGGCTGTGGACTGTTGCTCTGCAAAGAAAAGGGGAACAAGCAGTAGTACACTATCTAAGCAGATAAGTTTCTTATTGTTGACAGTACACCAGGGTCCTCGTTTATGATAGATTGGAATTTGTAGATAAGGTAAGATTCGCGCTGTTCTCGGCACCGGTCGGAACTGAAGTTTGTTTGAAGAAGGAAAATTGAAACATCGTTAATTGAATGCCCTGGCTGGCTAAAATGGAGTGAAACTGGAAGATTCGGTTTTTTCGTCACGTCCGATCGGTGATTGTTAAATCTGATTCTGAATGCGGTTTTTGTCTGGCCCACGTACTGTGCTTGGCATGCGTTACATTGAAGGAGATAGATAACGTTGGACGAATTACAGTCTAGGTTTGCTTTAATTGTCACTCTGAAGTGAGAACTAGTACTTTCGGCTATGGTGGTGTTTTGCATTGATTTGCATATTTGACATCTGCGGCCTTCACATGGGTGACAACCCATTGGTGAATCATTTGGTTTGTTGATTTTAGAATGAACTAAGCTATCTAGCAGATTGCGTGCGCGCCTGTAGGTGACACGAGGTGCCTGCGGAAAAATTTCCTTTGTGCGCTCGGATTGCTGAAGTATGCTATAGTGTCGATTCAGTATACCCTTAATGTTTGGGATATTTCCAGCAAATGTTACGATCAGGTTGATAGCGTCCTCTTTTGTGCTATTTTTTCGCGTACCGAATAGTGACTGGCGCTCTATTTTTCGGGCCCTGTTGAGAGCGTCTTTCACAAGGTTCAGTGGAAAATGGCGGTCAACGAATGTTTGTTGCAACTGATTTAGATTCCTGTTAAGATCGTCATCGTCCGAGCAGATTTTCCTGTACCGAAGGGCTTGGCTGTAAGGGATGGCAAGCTTTGTATGCCGTGGGTGACAGCTATGAAAGGACAAATACTGTTGGGAGTCAGTGGGCTTCCGGAATAGGTCGGTGCTTAGAACTCCGTCTTGTAGTCTTACCTGAACATCTAGGAAGTTAACAGTTGCAGTTGAATACGTGTGGGTGAACTTAATAGTGGGATGAAATTGGTTGAGATCATTTATGAATTCTATGAGGTCCCTTTCTGAATGTGGCCAGATCATAAATATATCATCCAGGTAGCGTTTGTAAAGTGCCGGCTTTCGCTCACGTCCTTCCAGAAATTTTTCTTCCAGTTTTCCCATGAATATATTTGCATAAGTAGGCGCCATTTTAGTGCCCATAGCCGTGCCGCTGATTTGGAGGTAGTGCTGACTGTCAAATTCGAAGTTATTGTTTTTAAGGATTAGGTTTACTAGCTTGGACAGGGTAAGTGGGTCGATAGGACTGTGTCCGGCGTATCTAGAAAAAGCTGTCTCAACTGCAATAATGCCGTCTTCGTGGGGAATATTAGTGTAGAGAGACGAGACATCTAATGTAACTAGGAAACTTGATGTGGGGGGCTGGCACTGATTTAGTATTTGAAGGAAATGGTTAGTGTCCTTGATGTAGGACGGTAGTTGTGGGGGTATGTCTTTGAGAACGCGATCTACAAAGCTGGATATCTTTTCTGTGGCTGTACCATTGCAAGACACAATTGGCCTGCCAGGGTTTCCTTCTTTATGAATCTTTGGCAGCATGTAGAAGCTGCCCGGTGTGGAATTTCGGGGAAGAAGGTATTCGTAGAGCGTCGCGTCGATCTCTTTCTTACTTTTTAGGGCTTTTAGTTCTTTCGTGATGCTCGCAACAATTCGTTCCGTGGGGTCGGCGTCTAGATTTTCATAAAATGAAGTGCAACTCAATTGTCGCAGACCCTCGTTAATATAATCTTGCCTATTGATGACAACAATTGCGCCACCCTTATCTGCTCTTTTGATAACAATTTCCTTACAATGCTTGAGTTCAGAAAGACTCTGTTGTTCTACTGGGGTCAAATTTGACTTGGGACTGCGGCTAGAAGACGCGTTGTATGCGGTAATGATATCTTTCTGGACAGCTTTTATGTACATATCGAGAGCTCTGTCGCGGTTGGGTTCTGGGATAAAGTGAGAAGGTTGTCTGAAGGGGTTAGCATTGTGACCGGGCTTTTCATGAATATATTCTTTAAGACGCATACGCCGAGCGAAGTTGTCCAAATCCAAATGAAGTTGATATTCGTTTACGTAACTGGTGTTGGGACAGAACGAGAGACCACGGTTAAGGAGGGAGAGCTCCGATTCGGTAAGTGAGTGGGACGATAGGTTAACTACATTATGAGATGGGACGAGTGAGCTTGCGCGAGCTGGGGGGTCTGTATAATTGTCTTGGGAACAATGGGGTAAAGCCCTTGCACTGGGAGACCGAGACTCTGTGTCACATTCCGTTAAGAGATTAGGATCAATATTGTCTCTGGTTAGTTTTTTACGTTTGGTTGTCAGGATGTTGTTTTCTTTTTTTCTGGTGAATTGTGACAATTCAGAACGGTGACTATCTGATAAGCTAACTGTTTCGTTAAGGACCTGCGCTTCGCGTGCAAGCTCCTGATTTACTTCGTCGCAGTGGGATATCAAGATATCAATTAATGTAGAGGAAGTACAATGTTATTTTACCAACCACCACCACCACCACAATGTAGAATGCTGTTCCACTTCTCCTGAAGTTGGTCATTGAGGGGAAAAGTTGGTTTAAGATTGATCACCAGCCCTTTGGGAATTTTGTTCTCCGATTTATAGAGTTGCATAGCATCGCGATGAGATTTGTATCGCACGGATTTATCACTGATCTCTCTTAGTCTAAAGAACGCCCTGGCACTAGGAGATGGCTCGGTACTAAGGTCAGAAGAAGAATACTTCTTCTGACCTTAGTAGCGCAAGCTCACTCGTCCCATCTCATAATGTAGTTAACCTATCGTCCCACTCACTTACCGAATCGGAGCTCTCCCTCCTTAACCGTGGTCTCTCGTTCTGTCCCAACACCAGTTACGTAAACGAATATCAACTTCATTTGGATTTGGACAACTTCGCTCGGCGTATGCGTCTTAAAGAATATTTTCATGAAAAGCCCGGTCACAATGCTAACCCCTTCAGACAACCTTCTCACTTTATCCCAGAACCCAACCGCGACAGAGCTCTCGATATGTACATAAAAGCTGTCCAGAAAGATATCATTACCGCATACAACGCGTCTTCTAGCCGCAGTCCCAAGTCAAATTTGACCCCAGTAGAACAACAGAGTCTTTCTGAACTCAAGCATTGTAAGGAAATTGTTATCAAAAGAGCAGATAAGGGTGGCGCAATTGTTGTAATGAATAGGCAAGATTATATTAACGAGGGTCTGCGACAATTGAGTTGCACTTCATTTTATGAAAATCTGGACGCCGACCCCACGGAACGAATTGTTGCGAGCATCACGAAAGAACTAAAAGCCCTAAAAAGTAAGAAAGAGATCGACGCGACGCTCTACGAATACCTTCTTCCCCGAAATTCCACACCGGGCAGGTTCTACATGCTGCCAAAGATTCATAAAGAAGGAAACCCTGGCAGGCCAATTGTGTCTTGCAATGGTACAGCCACAGAAAAGATATCCAGCTTTGTAGATCACGTTCTCAAAGACATACCCCCACAACTACCGTCCTACATCAAGGACACTAACCATTTCCTTCAAATACTAAATCAGTGCCAGCCCCCCACATCAAGTTTCCTAGTTACATTAGATGTCTCGTCTCTCTACACTAATATTCCCCACGAAGACGGCATTATTGCAGTTGAGACAGCTTTTTCTAGATACGCCGGACACAGTCCTATCGACCCACTTACCCTGTCCAAGCTAGTAAACCTAATCCTTAAAAACAATAACTTCGAATTTGACAGTCAGCACTACCTCCAAATCAGCGGCACGGCTATGGGCACTAAAATGGCGCCTACTTATGCAAATATATTCATGGGAAAACTGGAAGAAAAATTTCTGGAAGGACGTGAGCGAAAGCCGGCACTTTACAAACGCTACCTGGATGATATATTTATGATCTGGCCACATTCAGAAAGGGACCTCATAGAATTCATAAATGATCTCAACCAATTTCATCCCACTATTAAGTTCACCCACACGTATTCAACTGCAACTGTTAACTTCCTAGATGTTCAGGTAAGACTACAAGACGGAGTTCTAAGCACCGACCTATTCCGGAAGCCCACTGACTCCCAACAGTATTTGTCCTTTCATAGCTGTCACCCACGGCATACAAAGCTTGCCATCCCTTACAGCCAAGCCCTTCGGTACAGGAAAATCTGCTCGAACGATGACGATCTTAACAGGAATCTAAATCAGTTGCAACAAACATTCGTTGACCGCCATTTTCCACTGAACCTTGTGAAAGACGCTCTCAACAGGGCCCGAAAAATAGAGCGCCAGTCACTATTCGGTACGCGAAAAAATAGCACAAAAGAGGACGCTATCAACCTGATCGTAACATTTGCTGGAAATATCCCAAACATTAAGGGTATACTGAATCGACACTATAGCATACTTCAGCAGTCCGAGCGCACAAAGGAAATTTTTCCGCAGGCACCTCGTGTCACCTACAGGCGCGCACGCAATCTGCTAGATAGCTTAGTTCATTCTAAAATCAACAAACCAAATGATTCACCAATGGGTTGTCACCCATGTGAAGGCCGCAGATGTCAAATATGCAAATCAATGCAAAACACCACCATAGCCGAAAGTACTAGTTCTCACTTCAGAGTGACAATTAAAGCAAACCTAGACTGTAATTCGTCCAACGTTATCTATCTCCTTCAATGTAACGCATGCCAAGCACAGTACGTGGGCCAGACAAAAACCGCATTCAGAATCAGATTTAACAATCACCGATCGGACGTGACGAAAAAACCGAATCTTCCAGTTTCACTCCATTTTAGCCAGCCAGGGCATTCAATTAACGATGTTTCAATTTTCCTTCTTCAAACAAACTTCAGTTCCGACCGGTGCCGAGAACAGCGCGAATCTTACCTTATTTACAAATTCCAATCTATCATAAACGAGGACCCTGGTGTACTGTCAACAATAAGAAACTTATCTGCTTAGATAGTGTACTACTGCTTGTTCCCCTTTTCTTTGCAGAGCAACAGTCCACAGCCCTTGGAATCCATCCCACCTCCCGGACGATGACCTCTTCACCGGACATGACTCAACCACTTCCTTGTACTTGACCTGCTGACGGCCGCCAGGTGGCGGGACCCCCCGATTGTGACGTCATTGTAGCACTGTATAAAACTCCAAGTGTCATTTGTCATTCTTCAGTCCTGACGAAGGCGGAGCTTCCGCCGCAACGTTGACTTCCCCCTTAACTTTCCACTAGTAAATAAATAACTCCCCCCTTTTTCTACTTCCTACATCTTCGTTGTCTGCCTCATATTTTGTTAGTACCTATATATATATATATATATATAAGGGAAAAGAAAATTAGCAAGAGCTCTTTGACTGCACGTATAGCATATGTTTGTAAGTCAAACGTCGCCATGCCAGTACTGGACAGCTGTTTCGGCCTTGTTGGGCCATCATCAGCAGTACGCAGGCAGGCAACGTTTGAGCGGATGGCGTCAGAAGGTCACGTGGCACGTGATGCCTCCCGTCAGGGTGTCCTAAGACACCTCTGAAAGCCCAGTGCAAAGCCAGTAAAGTGTATAAGGGAAAAGAAAATTAGCAAGAGCTCTTTGGCTGCACGTATAGCATATGTTTGTAAGTCAAACGTCGCCATGCCAGTACTGGACAGCTGTTTCGGCCTTGTTGGGCCATCATCAGCAGTACGCAGGCAGGCAACGTTTGAGCGGATGGCGTCAGAAGATCACGTGGCACGTGATGCCTCCCGTCAGGGTGTCCTAAGACACCTCTGAAAGCCCAGTGCAAAGCCAGTAAAGTGTATAAGGGAAAAGAAAATTAGCAAGAGCTCTTTGGCTGCACGTATAGCATATGTTTGTAAGTCAAACGTCGCCATGCCAGTACTGGACAGCTGTTTCGGCCTTGTTGGGCCATCATCAGCAGTACGCAGGCAGGCAACGTTTGAGCCACAAGCCACACACATATATATATATATATATATATATATATATACATATATATGTGTGTGACGTAACGACGTAACGACGCTCATGCATGGGCAGGGATATTGATTAAACTGACATTTTTCCGGACGGATGTTCATGTGTTCATCATATATATATATATATATATATGAATGTATAACTGAGTACAGATGGACGCGAAAACAAATAGACTACAAGTAATGAAGAGACTTGGGAGGCCGTATAAGGGTTAAAAACACTTGCTACTTTTATTACATTAATAATTAAAGGGGCGCTAGGAATAGATTTACAGTTAGGGGTCGACGTTTCGGCAGTCAGCGCTGCCTTCAACAGAACTAAACTTGGAAATAGGTGACAAGGGCTTATATACAAGGGAAAGGGGGAAAATGAGAGGGGAACAGTGTACGTGGAGCGGAGTTGGTGATGTTGCAGGAGCATTGTTGCTAATGGTCCATTGAGCACTTGCAGGAGCGTTGGCTGTCTTCCAGGAGAGTTCTCCTTGGTCGTCTGATAAACCTGAAATGATAACAGAGAGACGGCAGAAAGAACGAAAGAGGGTCGGGGGACTTGGTCTAGGAGCTAAGGCTGCGAACTGTAGACAATACGCCGGGGTCTTCGTTTATCGTAGACTGGAATTTGTGGATTAGGAATGATTCACGCTGTTGCCTGCTACGGTCTGAGGGGAAACCAGATTGTAAGATGTACACGTGGATGTCCTTGAATGAGTGGCCGGTTTGATTGAAATGACGCGACACAGGGAGATTTGGTTTCTTTGTAATATCGGACTTGTGATTATTAAAACGAATTCGGAATGATGTTGTAGTTTGGCCGATATATTGTGCTTTGCATGCGTTGCATTCCAATAGATATACTACGTTGGATGAGTTGCAGTCAGAAGTAGTTTTGATTTTTACTTGGAAGTTGCTGTTTGTGCTTTGTACCCTTTGGACATCCACGTGTACATCTTACAATCTGGTTTCCCCTCAGACCGTAGCAGGCAACAGCGTGAATCATTCCTAATCCACAAATTCCAGTCTACGATAAACGAAGACCCCGGCGTATTGTCTACAGTTCGCAGCCTTAGCTCCTAGACCAAGTCCCCCGACCCTCTTTCGTTCTTTCTGCCGTCTCTCTGTTATCATTTCAGGTTTATCAGACGACCAAGGAGAACTCTCCTGGAAGACAGCCAACGCTCCTGCAAGTGCTCAATGGACCATTAGCAACAATGCTCCTGCAACATCACCAACTCCGCTCCACGTACACTGTTCCCCTCTCATTTTCCCCCTTTCCCTTGTATATAAGCCCTTGTCACCTATTTCCAAGTTTAGTTCTGTTGAAGGCAGCGCTGACTGCCGAAACGTCGACCCCTAACTGTAAATCTATTCCTAGCGCCCCTTTAATTATTAATGTAATAAAAGTAGCAAGTGTTTTTAACCCTTATACGGCCTCCCAAGTCTCTTCATTACTTGTAGTCTATATATATATATATATATATATATATATTGTGTACGTATATGTACTGTAAAAGAAAAGCATATCAGCAAAGCCCCCTCCCCCAGGGGAATTTTTATCTTCATCAATTTATCCCGCGCTTTCTCATTTGTCCCGAAAAAATGACGTTCATATTGCGAGGTTTCTCTGTGAGTAAAGCCTAGCAGAGAATGGTACGAAAGAAGAGTCCGTGATGGTAAAAACACCAGAAATATAAGAACACTGAAGCTGTCTACATTCCTTTGGTACCAGCTTTTCCATCTTGAGAAAGCCTGTACCAAATAAATGTAGAAAGCTTAAGCGCTCTTATATTGCGAGTGCTTAAAGCAAGCCTACAAAGTGGTCTTTCACCGCACATCTTCCATTTCAGAATTTCAAAGAAAGGTCTTGCCGTACTCAATGAAAGGCCGAAGTCACCTGTTTTGGTGACCTTACGAAAGGAGTCTATTATTTTTTCGTCAACATCAACGAAAGGAGCCTTCGTAGCAACGCTATTTGTGAGCAGCGTCAGTAAATATTTTTTTGTGAATCTTCCGAGAAAAACAATTTTGCCAGTTGTGTTTTTTTAAGTTTTGTCGCTTTAATTCGCCTGGCTTCAGCGCCCCCGCGGTACGGAGAATTCCGCCAACGACCTTCAACTCAGCGATTGAATTTTCATCGTGCGATACGTTCAGTACGGGGTCTACCGTTCTAAATTCATTCGGCAATTTAACGTTTCGGCCTGGCGTAACGTACATTCGTATAACACTAAATGGTGGGTGTGCCTTCTAAGTGGTAAGTCTCCGATCACGCTAATCAGTTAAGCGTCGCCATTGTCTTTCCAAAATAGCATTGCAGTTGCACCATAACGCCGAAATTTGACAGCTATACTCCTACCACTCGACAAAGCTAATGTATTAAACGGAGTGGCATTTACTTCACCTCCTAACCAACCCTCACCTAAAATGACATTATTCTCTTCCCTGGGGGCTTAATCACTTCCATCGCTGGCGAGCCAACGAGGGGCGGAGCTCTCGTTAACACGAACGCGTGACACGTTTCACGTGACGCGCTTTTTTTCGTTAACGGGACAAAGGCGTAATCTCTTGCTCGCGTAACGATCGACTACGCTGCTGAGACGCGCCTTTTCAGTTTCGGCTCATTTGCATACCGAAATTACGCGATGGATAGTTCACGGCACGCGCCCTTTTCTGGATTTTTAAAATATAGAATAACTTTCAACGAGGATTGTCTCCTGTCCCGCTATCTCGCTCTTTTCCAGAAATTCCCTAATTAGAGAGTTAATTACCACATTTCACGTAATTAGTTATCTTGTAGTTACATACTCTCTTACAGAGGATGTCCTCCTGGCTGTATAACTCAACTGCAAAAACGACATCTGTGCTGCTCTCATAGCTTTTTTATAAAAATTATGTAAATAATAAAAAGAAACACTCGATATTTTGGAACAGAAAAAAGTTCGTTGAAAGTATTAAAAAAATGCGGCAATATGAAGTAGGTGGTGCTTTCCAGTGAATAATAGCTTATACCGAGAACGAGAGTATCGCAAGTGTCCCAGACACGTTTTGAACGTCTGCGCTGAGTCCTTGTAACCGTGCGACGTGCCCAAGGACTTGCTGCAGTTTCTTAATTTAAGAAAGCAAAGTGTGTTACCTTTTTTATGACCTTTCATAGTATTCTGGTGTTCTCTTTTGATCTCTCAATAACTGTCCTCAATGACCACCCTCAACAAAGAAAGACCGAAGTACATCGTGGAGGGTAAAATCAGGGACTGCAACTGTAATGGAACCAGTGCATTTTCCCCCTCGGTAACTTTCATGCTGGAGAGGGGGGGGGGATTTATTGGAAAAAGAAAAAAGGAAGGGCAAAGGTCAGCCATGCAGCACTCCGGCTTGCTATTCCCTATACAAAAAAGAAAAGAAAAACATAAACAAGAAAGAAAAAGAAATAACAAAGCCCAGGAGGCCCGTATCACGCAGAAAGCGGAGCATGCTGGAGTTGAATCAGCTATCAGAAGTTAGTGAACTCGTTTCGAGCAAGTACCTCGAGCGCACAATGCATGTGGCGGATAAGTTTTGGTCATAGCGTTGCTGTGCTAGCGTACCGCATGTATTGATGAACCATCTCCTTGAGCATCAGGTGGAACAATATTTGAGAGATACCACAGTACGTAGCGTTGACGATAATGAATTTTACATATATCGTTTGCAGAAACTGAAAGAGGTAACTATACAAAAAAGTAGAGAACTCCGACTTAACATAACAAAATAACAAGGTTTACTCAGACGTTTCGTCCGTCATGGGACAGACATTATCAGTGCCAAACTGAAATGGGAGATTACACAACCGGTCGCTATTTAAGGACATGGGAGTATATTGTTCGGGAAGGGGACCACGGTTTGTGATACAAACCGAGGGGTCACCGCGTACGCGCCAAGACTCTAGAATCTTTCTGTGTCCTCATCTTCCCAAGCAGCAAAATGTACTGAAAGTCGAGTGCAATAGGGGTGGACGGTATGTGTCTTATCAACGTTCTTTAGTTTCAAGAGTCTGTTCAAGGCCTTCCACCTACCCGTCCACCCCTATTGCACTCAACTTTCAGTACATTGTGCTGCTTGGGTTTCTTCTCGAGCCAAGGTCACTGCGTTGTCGAAGCCAAAACAATGTCCCATGTCCCAACAATGTTCTGTAAGCTCCGTCTTAAACCGTGTAGCGTGCGTCGCGCTCTTTATGTCCCGCTTATGTTCTTTGAAACGAGTGTTCCGTTTCCTGCCTTGGCTCGAGAACAAAGATGGGAACCCAGAAAGCTTCTATAGTCTTTGCACATACGCGGTGACCCCTCGGTTTGTAACAAAAACCGTGGCCCCCTTCCCGAACAATACTCCCATATCCTTAAATAGCGACCGGTTGTGTAATCTCTCATTCAGTTTGCCATTGATGATGTCCGTTGCTTGACGGACGAAACGTCTGAGTAAACCTTGTTATTTTGTTATGTTAAGTCGGATTTCTCTACTTTTTTGTCTTGTTATGTCGTCTCCCGGCTTTTGGAGTATTTTTGCACTGAAAGACGTGCACATGCACGAAAGCAATCCGGACATGAAGACACGAAATTAATGCAGTTTCAATATTCCTTGCAGGCAACCAAGAGGTACAGCTAGTGCGATGTGTGTTTAGGTCTGCAGTCTTGGAGAGAATTCCATTCCGTCGCACGGAGGTAAGTTAGTCCGATATTAACGAAGTGCTTTCCAACATATCGTGAATCTTCATGCATATCGACAAGCTTCAGTCCGTCCGAGACAGTCCATCGTGAATCAGATCGAACTAAGCTAGAGAGCATTTCGCACATGATAACTGTTAACGCAATAACGTAACACTTTCTGTGTCACATGTCAGTGTGTTTAGTCCAATATTTTTCATACTTTCCGAATTGTCAACTGAAGTTGGTCTGCAAGAATGAACTTCAAAACCATGATTCGCGTTTTCTTCGTATTTGACTACGTAACGTTTTCTACGTATCTGACTCGTATGCGTTCAGTGCTCGTTGACACAAATTGCACTCTCTAATCTTTAACGTCTATGACGTCATTCTACAGATAAATTCCGGTACTGCATGGGAGCCATATAGACAGTACTATCCCCAGTTAGTATCACCAGCTTGCTTGCTTCCTCACACGGTTGCCAATGACCTGGACGACTGCAGTGAGTGAAGGCTAGAGGAGTTCGTTGCATTCGTAATTTTTAAGCGTCACCCGTGTAAGTGAAATGAAATAACAGGCACGGCCACATAGTTTTAATAGGCTGTACGATACAGAGGGAACGCGTGAGACTGTGTCATGCCGGACCCGTAACACTAGGTTGACAGTGTTGGTTCTTTCTCTATTCCATTATATTTTTAGAGTACGTAGTGTACAGGTTACACTGTCCTAGAGGCCCAGCAACGAGCTAGGGTTAGCGCATTGTTAACCACATTATGCCACAATTTTTAGTTTGACGCCTCCATGTCTAATAAAAGTACCACATACAGCTAGTGTTTTTTTTTCTCTCACTCAGCGTGAAATATTAAGAGCCAGCAACTTCCGAGTATGATCATGTTTCTACCAAACTCATGATATCTACGGAAAATGTGATGATTCCAACATTTCGTAGCTTTCGCTCGTAATTTGATATCATCCGAATCACGACAAAACTCATGAGAAGCACTTCATGGAATTGTTAAATGTGCTACATCTACTTGTAAGAATATTTAAGCAATGATAAATAGTCAACAAGTACGTAATGCGCTTTGTCTTACGAGGTGTCAGGGCTCACATACCGTCGACTAAGATTTTACATGTAAATGAACGTATTAACTTTGTGTTCACTGCTTGTGCCACGTATGTATTGTCAGTTAGGTCGAGTAGCGGAATATTCAACCACCCGTTGCTCAGCAACGCCCCCGAAGCCTTAGGATTTTCCGGTTTCCCACAGTTTGGGAGGAGTTCCGTTCTCCGTGGTGTTCCAATGGATCCCGAGCCATGTCGGAATTTCAGGCAATGATCGTGCTGACGCTCTTGCTCGGCAAGCCCACGACGCTGAGCAACCAACTGTCTTTCCCCTTGCGCACTCTATGTGCCAGCTGAAGATCCGCCGCTTCACTGCCAACCGCACACAGCTCTTTCAGCAAGAAGCTATACGCACCAATGCCTTCCTCAAATCCATTGACCCTTTAATGACATATGCTGTGCCTGGCCGCATCCCGCGCATCGAGGAATCGCTGATTCATCGGCTGCGGCTGAATGTGGCCCGAACTCCTCTCCTCCTATTTAAGATGAATCAGCACCCATCACCTCTTTGCACAACGTGCAACGTAGAAGCCGATGTGCCACACATTCTCATTGCCTGCCAGCGGTACGAAGTCCACCGATCGAGTCTCCGGCGCCGCCTTGCTCATCTAGGCTACCGAGAGCTTTCCCTCGCGGTGCTACTTGGCCCTACCCAGCACGCTGAAGTCACGTCTGCGCTGACACGATTCCTTCGGGAATCTAAACTCCTGGGCATTCTCTGATGCGCAACGATTAGTGAAGGAGCTGTGACTTCTGTATTTTTTTATAATTTTCTGTGCCCCAGCTGTTTTCTTCTGTTTGCTTGAAAGCATTAGGGAATAGCAAGCCCACACCGTGGCTAACCTTTCCCTTTCCTTCTTACTTTGCATTAAACATATTCCCCCCCCCCGTTCTCCGTGTCAGATCGTGTGCGTGCAATACTAACGCAGTGAATTATATAAAGAAAATTTATTACATTAACCTGATGACGTATACAGTGTAAGCAGTGAATAACAGTGGTATATACAGAATTAACAAGAGACAACTATGCACATGTCCACTATAGCGAACTTGCGAGTAGAGCACATGGAAGTATTTTTGGGGAGAAGGAGGGGGGGGGGGTGAAAATTTCTGTTAGGAATAGCAGAACAAGTCAGGAGACGAGTTCAATTTCTCCTCTCTTTTTTTGTTACAAACAAACAAAGAAACAAACAAGAGACAACTCGAACCGGGGGGGGGGATATGTTTATTATTTTAAAAAAAATAAGAGGGAAAGGTTAGCCACCGCTATGGCGGCTTGCTATTCCCAGGAAGGAAAGAAAAAAAATAAAGGCAAACAAAAAGAAAAACAAAGGAAAAGGGGAAACAAACAAACATAGGAAAACAAATAAACAAAAGGAAAAACAAATAAACAAAAAGAAAAACAAAAGAACAAAGAGGAAAGCAAACACAAATCTGGTCACAGTTCACCAAGAAGGCCACAGGACCGCAGAAACTGAGCAAGTGCCTTTGTCACCTGACTATATTGTGTGGGGCCGAGCAGCGTAGCTAGAGATAAGTCCGAAACCGGCAGGCGAGCGATGCGCGACCGTAGGAGAAGACGATGTTGGTGGTAGCCACTCGAACGGGTTAGTTTCTATACTTTTGTAGTGCACTTACAATTCCCCACGTGAATGAATAGAATAGAAGCAGAAAAAAAAGGTAATGTATGTCACACTGGTGCGACCAGCTGTTGCATGGCGCTTGATGTGTGAAGCCACTGAGAGATTTAAAGGACTACTTCAGCACATATGTTCTTGAGGTAGTTCGCCGGGGCAAACAGCGCAGGTTGTTGGGTGCTGAATTGACCAACTCGCCAGTTCCTTCTCAACACTAAGAAGTCGGTTGTCAAGTGTAGCAGGGGCGTTCTTTAGTGTTTGCCGACTAGAGTCGAAGCGTAGCCAGGTGGCCAGCCCGTGCTCCGTGTTCTCCTCGGTTCCGTAAGTTGAACAGTTCGGCGATCCAGCGACACCTATATCTGATGAAGGCATGCTGCTGCGGTGGACGCGGGCGACTCGAGGTTCAGTTGTACTAAAATGAACACATTTTACGCATACAAATTGGTGATGAAACCTCGCAACTTGCTCTTAAAACGGTTTTAGACCTTCGGCGGCGAATTCACACTTAAAAATGAACTTCACCGCATTGCACGCTCCTAGCCAACCATTATCTCGAATGATATCGTTATCTGTCCTGATTTGTTGAAAACGGGAGGCGTACGCCTTTTCTGTGACACTTATGTGGTTCATAATTGTCACAGAAAAGGCGTACGCCTCCCGCTTTCAAACAATCAGACAAGTGAACGATATCATTCGAGATAATGGTTGGCTAGGAGCGTGCTATGTGGTGAAGTTCATTTTTAAGATTGAAGTGTCCAGTACGTGGAACGGATAGAATCGAAAACGAATGAATTGAATAGTGTACGTCTCCATGTAAATGTGCCGATGGAGAATCCAATACAATCATTAGCTTTTGGAGCAGAGTGCGTTTCAAGAACATACTTCTCCTTCCACTTCTCGGTGAGCAATAACATCTCTAACAGGCCATATTGCGCTCGACAATTCTCTGCGTTAGCTTGTACAAAGATGTTTACGACGTTATAAGGCGAGTGGCTGCACATCCATTTGTTGGTCGATAACACCATTTCCTCGCAACGATTACTTCGCAGCATGACATGCCTTGAGCGGGCGACAGTGTATACTCCCGAAAGCTCACCAGGCCTTTCGATTTCCTATAGTGAGAGAGGAATGGAGCTCAACAAGATCAACATCATGAAGTACATTATGTTGTAACGTCTTTCAGGAAGACAAATGAAATTGTGTTCAACGGCGATAGTCTCAGCTTGTTTATACCCGTCACACGGCAAACCGAATGGCATTCCCAGCGAATGACCATCGCACTGAAGGTCATTCGTTTGTCTTACATCGAGGTGCACAAAGAAACAGAATGTCATCCCCAAACGATGAGAGTGTGGATAAATAAGACTGCACGGCCCAACATATGAAGCATTAGTTCTATTTTTATTTCTTTTCTATCGAACCTAGTGAAACATTAGACTATTTCACAAAATAGTTGCCTTTTCAAAGACACTTAATTGGCTACGTACCGCACTTAATTGGCTAAGCCTATCTGCACCGCACTTGGCAACGTGACGACAGGGAACGAGGGCAGTTCTCCCGAAAACAGTGTTTTCCTTCCTTGTTTTCTTGTTACCTGTTTTCCTACCTTGTTTTCTTCCTTCCTTCGTGTCAAGAGTTATCAAATTCGTGATAAAATATTGGAGTACAACTTTTCATTCGGCATTTCTTCGAACGGTTTCTCGTTGTTGTTTTTGATACCTCTGTACTGCGGGGGTACGCTGTCGGTGTGAGAGGGAAAAGCGAATGAGTTCCCCGAACTCACTCGCCGGGCGAATATCATTCGCATGTATTGTCATTTGATTTCACCGTGTGACACGAAACGAATGTCATTCAGTGCGAATGTCATTCGCTGGGAATGACATTCAACTTGACGTGTGACAGGGGTACTAGAGGGCATGTTGTTTTTCAGTTTACTGCGATAAAAATCTGTTCGTGTTTGTGATCACAAGCAAAGATGAAGATTGCTTTTTCGCATCATAACGTGATAACTGAGCCGATACAGATAAAATGAAATAAATTCACCAGGAAAAGGCACTGCAGCATAAGAACGAAGACAAAAGTTATACGAAACCCAGACAACCCCTGCAGACACCAGAACAATCGGCGGCCTATACCACGACCTACTACAATACTAGAGACATGGACATCCGCAAAGCTCCCAGCACCGGTGCAGTAGCTCTGACGATCGCCGCTTCGCTATGGTATTTGGCGCTAGCTAGCACTATTCGTTCCCACGTGATTTGCCGAAACCGCGGCGATGTATGGTGGGCTATGTTGCCGACGCTGAAGAGGTACGGAACAGGGTAGCGCGTGCGTAGCAACAGCCTGTTTGGCCTTGTGTACCTGTGTGTACACGGTGCGACGACGGTGCGACGACGGTGTGCGACGGTGTACACTCGGACGACGGTGGCAATGATGATAGTCGTGCACATGTCATATCCTCTCCCCAATAAGGCCATGTGGCGCTTGCATCAGCCACTAGCGTAACTTACCCATGATACGTCTGTCCCATAGGCGATTGCCATTTTTCCAGGTCTCTAATATAGAGTAGGTCGTGGCCTAGACAGCATGATAGTGGCAACATACAACCGACTTCTCCCTCGGGTCATAGCTTGTGTTTGCAATGGGTACCCAGTCACACCGGCCTGCACGGAAGCACCCACGCTGACGCCTTAGCACATCGGGCACATGGGGGCGTCCTCGTCTATAACTGTCCACTTTCAGCCTCAGCATGTCGATTACTCATACGCCGAATACGGCACTCGGCAGTTTCAAGAGGGCGCTGTCCGATTAAACCATCACTTCCGCTCCTTCGACCCGTCGATGGATTTCGTTGCCACACGCTACTGCTCGCGTCGAGAAGCGTCCATTCTGCACAAACTACGACTTAATATCGCCAAGGCACCCCTGCTACTCTATAAAATGAGTCTTCTCCACTAGCCCAAATGCCCCACTTGCGCTGTTGAAGCTGATAATTCATATCTTCTCCTCGACTGCTGCAGATTCGACACCCCTCGAGCCGCGCTTAGACGACTCCTACTCGAGCTGCGGGGCACAGAGTTTTCTCTGGCCACTCTGCTCGGCCCAGTACGACATCCCACACGGCGGCTTGTGACCAAAGCAGTTTTAACGTTGCTGAGCGACACAAGTCTCACGAACAACCAATGAACTCAAGTCCTCATTTTTCTGTGTCCGAGCTTCAGCTCTCACCCTCATACGCATTACCATCATTCTTTAAAAGTCAGCTTTGTCTTTAATCTATCTCATCTTGCTTTCACCTTTTTGTTAGTTTGTCCTTTATTTCCCAATTATTTTATTTTATTTTTATTTTATTTTACTTTGTTGTCTTCTTTCTTTCTCTTTTGCGGAATAGCAAGCCGACATGCCGTTTGGCTGACCTTTCCTCCCCTTATTTCTTTGTTCTAATAAACATATCCCACCTGCAGACTCTCAAGTGAAGCGTGCCTTGCCTGTCTAATAAGCGCGGTGAATAATAAGTGCGGTGAAGCTAAAGTAGCGTCCATGTCATACGCATTATTTAAAGAGGAGGTAGGAAAACAAGTGGAATAAATGCAGCCTCCTGGTGGATAATGTTCATACTAAGAAAATGTCTGAACATGAGCATACGAACACAACACGACAGGGACACACAAGAAAGACGACCCAAACATGCAAAACATACAGCGGAACACAGCGCAACACAGATATGTGCAACACGGCGTGGGGGAAAAAAAAGGAGGAACGAAAATCAGAGGGAGAAAGAAGGAGAGAACAAGAATGAGGAATATGAAGCAAGGTCGAACATAAATAGTCACGGCGAATTTTGCTGGTCGTTTTCGTATTGTACTACTTGACAGTCTGTGCTACAGTTGCACACTATACTACCCGTTGTACTGCTGACAAAAATCTGCCATTATATTTTACTAATGAAGCGTTTTTGGAAGACAAACACAAACACAACGCACGGAAAGCGCTCTCTGTCTTCCCTACTCGCTTCCATAGTAGTCATGTTTTACCAACAGGCCCAGTCGGAAGTATTAAGGGGTTGTATTCCGATTTTCGACCGACTTCTTAAGATCATTTGACACATTGTCCGCTTAATTTCTCCGAATTGTCGTTCTCACACTGGAACAACGACGTCAGCAATTTTATTCGCATGTTCCAGTTACTTAGGCACGCCATCCTTTACGACCGGATGGGTTAAATTCGGGATGACGTGTACCGCGTGGCAATATACCCTAATGTGGGCAAAATTAATCAAGGCATCGACCACTGTGGTGCCATCATAACTGTCTCGCGATGAGTGCAAATTGAGTGGAACGTATATTCCCGTTAAGTGTAATTCAGCAGAGTGTGTAAAACTGTCACGGAAAATATGCAGCTTCCGCGTGACCATTACGGCGTTTCAGTGGCACCTTCTATCTGCGTCCTGTAAAGCGTGCTTCGCCTGCAAATTGAGCGCGTAGTGAGGTGAAGCTAATGCAGCGTCCATATCACGCGTATTATTTAAATGGCACGTGTCTAAAGTTTGGACGCGAAAACGAAAAATATATATACTATATATATATATATATATATATATAGGGTGAGGTAAAAGGATTATCAAACGGCCACGAAGTTTTACAGAAGTTTAAAAAGGACGCGGAAACAGATTTTAGGGAAGTTAAAAACACTAGTTTATTACATGGGGAGACGTTAAAAAGTAAAATGGGCAAGGGGTCGACGTTTCGACAGTGGCACTGTCTTCGTCAGGACAAAAGATGCGTAGCTGATTACACTTTTCTTAAATAGGTTTGCTACATGACGTCATAATCGGTACGGGCACGCCACAGGCGTTTGTCAGTGAGTCAGATTCGGGAATATTCCAGAAGGTCAAGTCCGGGTGGTGATGTCATTCGCCGTAGGTCACTGTCCGCTTTGGGGAAAATTCCGGGAAGGGTGATTTTTATCAAACGGCCACGAAGTTTGAAGCAGCGCTCACCCTTCCCGGAATTTTCCCCAAAGCGGACAGTGACCTACGGCGAATGACATCACCACCCGGACTTGACCTTCTGGAATATTCCCGAATCTGACTCACTGACAAACGCCTGTGGCGTGCCCGTACCGATTATGACGTCATGTAGCAAACCTATTTAAGAAAAGTGTAATCAGCTACGCATCTTTTGTCCTGACGAAGACAGTGCCACTGTCGAAACGTCGACCCCTTGCCCATTTTACTTTTTAACGTCTCCCCATGTAATAAACTAGTGTTTTTAACTTCCCTAAAATCTGTTTCCGCGTCTTTTTTAAACTTCTATATATATATATATATATATATATATATATATGTAGACGCGGAAACAGATTTTAGGGAAGTTACGAACACTAGTTTATTACATAGGGAGATGTTAAAAAGGGCAAGAGGTCGACGTTTCGACCGTGGCACTGTCTTCGTCAGGACAAAACGTTTGGACTTTTTGTCCTGACGAAGACAGTGCCAGTGTCGAAGCGTCGACCATTTGCCCTTTTTAACGTCTCCCTATGTAATAAACTAGTGTTTGTAACTTCCCTAAAATCTGTTTTCGCGTCTTTTTTTGAACTTCTGTAAAACTTCGTGGCCGTTTGATAATCCTTTTATATAATAAATTAATTAATAATCCTATATATATATATATATATTTAGTTATTGAGTTTTCAGATTTTAGCGTAGAACCACGTATTACTATTCCCACTGGACACACCCCACACTCTTAAAAATGAACTTCCCCGCATAGCACGCTCCTAGCGAACCATCATCTCAAATGATATCGTTATCTGCCCTGATTTGTTGAAAACGGGAGGCGTACGCCATTCTTGTGACATTTACGAACAGCATTAGTGCCACAAAAAGGGCGTACGCCTCCCGTTTTCAACAAATCAGGGCAGGCAACGATATCACTCGAGATGATGGTTGGTAGGAGCGTGCTATGCGGTGCAGTTCATTTTTAAGAGTGTAGGAACTGCGAGGATGGGAGAGGCAGCCACATTAGTTAAAATTAGAATAATATAGAAGGAGGCTTGGAGGAGATCTCCTGCTAATGATTGTAATGGCTTAAAGGTGGCGCCCGGACTAAAAACGCAGCTCAACTGAAGGCGCAACCGAAATTGTAGATGCCTGAAATACATGTATATATTCCGTTTTGAAGCAGTTGGAAACATTAGAAAATGAATTTCATCGGATTTTGCAGACAGCTGCGCGCTCCCGGCTGATGTGAGGCAGCAGTGTTCGAACGGACGTCTCTGGAATCGATTACGAAGGCAGGCTGTCCGTCACAAAATGCGGTCTTCCGACTCGCAATCTGCTGCCGAACAGTCACCAGAAACATATCCGTTCATGCTTTCGATGATATCGGATCGCAACCAGCCTGGCGGCGCCGTCAGCCGACCGATTGGGAATTTCTCCGGCATTGCAAATTATGTCACCGGAAGAGGCGAAGCAGAAAGGGGCCGTTTCAACCGAAAGATGGCAGTTGGTTTCGAATTCGATGTTTTTGATGTTTTATGAAAGAACACGAACGAATTTTGCGAAACTTATTTGGTGTTTTCTTCTTGGAAGGCATGTCCAAGTGGATATACCAGCATATTAGATCACCTTCAATTTTTATTTGATACTTTTCAAAACATGTGTGATATGCCGTGTGATAACCTGGAGGCGTTGTGGGAGTTGTTTAGAGATATGGTCCTACAGTGCTTATCTGGCTTTGTGCAGAGAAAGAAACGTCGCGCTAGAAGCCACAATCCCTGGATAACAAGGGATATCCTTCACCTAAAACGCAAGTAGAAAAAACTTATGAGAAAGAAAAGGCAGTCTACTCAGTTGTACGCGAACACTGCACGTAATATTAAAGACAAAATTAGAGCATCAAAGTTTCACTTTTATAATAACAAAAATAACAAATACCCTCTGAAAACGTAAACTTGATAAAATATGTGTAAATGGTTCTGATGTTGATGATCCAATTTCGGTTGCAAATATTTTTAATGAGCAATTTACAACTTCCTTCACTCATGGCAATGGATACGTACCACCTTTTGCTTGTGACTCCATCAGTGTACCCTATATCACGATTTCACGAGATGGTGTACTTAACGCCTTGTTAAATCTTGAACCTAAAAAATACCGAGGTGTTGATGGTATCCCAAATCAGTTCCCCATAAGGTAAATGATGTACTAGGTACTTGCATATTTTATTTATGAGATCTTTATATTATGGCTGTATTCCATCACAGCTGAAATGTGCAAAAGTCATGCCGATACCAAAAGTATGTCCCAACAGGAATCTTTCCGATTTCCGTCCAATAGCACTACTTTGTACATGTTCCAAACTGCTACAGCACATATTATTCAAGCACATAATTGCACATTCAGAAGAGCACAGAACACTATTCGATAATCAGATAGGATTTCGGAAAGGGCCCTCGAGAGTGACTCAGCTAACAGAGGTCACCTACAACCTTGCTTATATTCCTAATCGGAAGGGACAAGTTGACGTTGTTTGAAAACATTCGACAGGGTTTCACAGGCCAAACTTCTACACAAACGAGCCAAACTGATTACCAATGACTCGATTCTACAGTGGCTTCACGCTTACCTAGGTAAAAGAGTTTTTTTTCAATAAACATATCCCCCCCCCCCAATATGTACATGTGAACTCTTTATCATCACCACCAACTACTGTCACATTCGGAGTCCTCCTGGGTCCCGTACGCGGACCATTACTTTTCAATATGTACGCTAATGATATCGTGTGCTCTCACTCCGCAACAACACGTCTATATGCAGATGACTGCGCCATCTATAAAGAAATAAACAGCGTTAACGATCAACTGGAACTACAGTCATGCCTTACTGCTATTTCTAATTGGTGCGATGACTGGCAAACGTCCCTGAATCTCAAAAAGTGTGCTGTGATGACTATTGCTCAAAAGAAACTTACACGAACGTTTGACTATTCACTTCTGGGTACAACTATCCCAAAGATTACTACATATAAATACTTAGGGTACATATTTCCTCGAAGCCAAGTTGGAACACTCACATAAACGCGATCACGATGAACGCTCACATTAAGCTTTGGTGGATCAAGCGTCACCTAAAGCACGCAACTTCACAAACGAAACTGCTTGCATTTAATACACTTATACGCCCTATACTTGAATACGCCAGTTCAGTTTGGGATCCATACATGCAATTTAATATTTCGCAACGTGAACATGTTCAGAGATTAGCTCTTCGCTTCATATTTAACAAGTACCGCCGTACAGACTCTGCTGCAGCTCTGTTGTGAGACATGGCTTTTGTGCAGTATCTTCTATAGGATTATAGCTGTTCCATGCTTTTGTTTGTGTACAGTGTGCCGACTATTACCCCATTCCTGCAGCGACTGTCAACAGGCAGTCAGCAGTATTGACTAAATAAATAAATATCACATCAACTTTAGAATTCAGGATTCTTCGCGGACATCACCCTTAATGCAATGTTGTAATGAAAAGTATGACATGTAATGGGTAGAAACCTCGACTACTGTGTCAGTGTTGAACGTGGAATATTGGGCTGCGTGCTTTCTCCTGTCGCTTATGTAAATCAAGAACCTGGCTTTTATAACTCGTGGCTTCGTGAATGTGGTTCGAATAATCGCGGAATCAATACATATAATAAACACCCCTATAGTATGCTACAGAAAAAAATGTGCACATTTATGAGGCTTTGCAACACTCAATGTATAGTCATAATATTTATTCTAATGCCACACGACAATCGTAATTATGAAGCAGTTAACTACACAGTTCCATTTGCGGAAACCAGGCTAGGCCTCAAGTAGTTAGAAGCGTAAACACTTGCAGATTGGTATTCGCACATATTGAATATTGTTTGATGTCAAATGTCAATATTCGGCGATGATCGTACGGTTCCGAGCAGTGCCTACTACCTAGGATATTAGTTGCCATAGCATGAGTCTCTAAAATGTGCCGTAATACGTAAAACGACATTAGATATAGATTAGAGATTAGATTAGATATAGATAACGACGAAACGACATAGATTAAGCAGATTTCAGCATTCGACGTGCATTGAATAAAGGAGTTGAGACACTTTTATAGAGTGTGTTTCATTAGATCATGGACGCATTGTACTGCACGCCAGAATACAGAGGACAAAAAAGAATTATTATTCTGCTTGTCCTACTTATGGAGATACAAGCCCTCCAGCACAGCCGAGCTAAGCGCAGACGTCACGGACGTCAGAGTTGCGTCCATTCCCATTGGCAGCGGTAGCAAGCACGTGACTTCTTGTGCGTTGCCTCACTAGCGGCGCTCAGGTCTGTGATGTCGTAGCCCCATGAGATTCGGTATACAGGGTGTCCCAGAAAACGTGTCATTAAATTATAATAAAAAAACCTACACCACCTAGAGTCATGCGGTCAATGGCATTTGTTCTTACTGGGTTTTTGCCATCTCCTCATGTGAATGTCGCGTAACGTAAGTTTAATTACGTAAATTTTTGCGAGCTTAAGTCAGAAATTTGCCTAGTAAAGGTCACTTTTTTACCCCACCAATGTGAAGAGCGTGTCTAATTTAGTCAAATTAATGATACTTGACAGGGGTATTCTATCCTATCGGAAAAAATAGCCGAACATCATGCTCTACGGAGGTCGCACAGAATAGCGCACGATGAATTTTTCAGCGCAATCTTTGTCAGTCCGACGAAAGGAGGTTGGAAACCCAGCCCTCTCCGACATCGCAGAAAGAGATAAAACAGGCACGGCTTATCACATCCGACTTTCGCTAGGATAATGCTTTTCCTCTCTCAATTTTAGGAACTGTTACCTTTTCTACTATCCCTCTGTGGGCTGGTTTCGGGACCTCCTTTCGTCGCACTGAGAGCGATTGCGCTCAAAAAGCCATCGCGCGCTAAGGTCCGGTGCTCCGAAAAGCATGATATGCCGCTAGTTTTTCCGATGGGATAGCTCGTGAATATCACTGTGAATTATCATGAATTTGAGTTAATTCGGCACGCTCTTCATATTGGTGGGGTAAAAAAGCGACCTTTACTTGGCAAATTTCCGAGTTCAGTTCGCAAACATAATTAAACTTGGAGTACATGACATTCACATTAGGAGGTGGCAAAAACCTAATAAGAACAAATGCTGTTGACCGCATGATTCTAGGTGGCGTAGTTTTTTATTATAATTCAATGACACGTTTTCTGGGACACCCTGTATGCAGTGCCCCTTTTCTCCTCTTCTATTACCCTCCTTGCTGTGAAACTTTCAATTAGGGATGTGCCAACCGAATCCGCGAATCCTCGAATCCTAGGCAGAGATTCGAGATTCGCGAATCGGAATCCTAGTGCCCAAAACGGCGAATCGGATCTTTCGAATGCACCAACCACGTTTGTTTGTTTGTTTTTCCTGTTTTTTTTTTTTAATTGCCGCCTCCGGAGTCCGCCGAAAGCCTCATTGGCCGACAGGTGTTTTCTTGTTTGCTTGTTTATATTGCTTCGGAACTGTTGTTCTGGAATTGTTCAGACAGGAACTGTTACATTACAAGTTTTTTTAAAAAGTAAACAGGTTTTGCTTTTAATCGTTGCTTAGTTTTATGGAAATAATTCACACTCAGGAATTTATGTATTTCTTGTAGTCGACGAACAACATGTTAAATAAATTACGTTCAAGAAGAACTTTATGGGTATATTTTCTCCTGAAACTGAAGCATTATTTAATTTGTTTTTCATTAAACAAAGGCATCATATTCGGCTTCAAAACACTTTTCACTAGAAGTGTTTTTTCCTGACTTTTTAAACTCGTTTTAAAAAAAGGATTCGAAAGATTCGAGATTCGTAAGATTCGTGAATTCGTAGCACCTTCCTTGGATTCGGATTCAAATTCGGAAAATTCAGGATTCGTCGCATCTCTACTTTCAATGGAGGTTCACATCGGTGCAAAGAACTGTGTCAATGTTTGTTTGAGATAACCTGCGATGGCCTGTCGCAACCCCTTCTTAAGGGCTCCGGCGTGGGCATGAAACAACACGTGAAGCGGCCAGTGTGGCTTGTTTCACGACCAAGGCTGTCAGTGTTAAACAGAGGTATTGGACCACGAATCGTTATTCATTCAACAGGTGCCGCCTGCATCGTCCCGTCGTATGAATGTGAGCGTGAGTGATAAAACATGTACGAGGGAAAGTGGAATGAGTGAGTGAGTGGATAGTGTTTGTCCCTTCAAATGACACAACCTTGGAAGTCGCTGGGGAGATGTGTTAGCTTCGCTCAATTGGTAGAGTCCTTGACAGGCAATCCAGAAGATGTGGGTTCTACTCCTACAGCTGGCTAACCTCCTCAGTGAATTTCTTCTTTCGCTATTAATTCAGTTTGGTCCATAAATTTATGACAGACGCAGAACGGCTCCCTCCCTGCACGCGCTGGAGTTTCTCGATGGGTTCATCGTGTCTGTTTGGTTTACCCAGGGTGGTCGTTAGTCGAGCTATTGCTTAAATCTCAGTCATCATTCGAAGTGGAGGCATGCAGTTCCGCAAGCATTTCTAGTCTCACTCGAGAATGTATTAGCTGATGTATCGTTAGTTTCCGCAAGCGACCTCCTTGATGTACTGGTAGCGTTAGCCCTGAAGTGAATCTATGCAGTATCCTATCTAGGTATGTATCTCTCTCTCTGTGTGTCTCTGTCTCTGTCTTTGTCTCTGTGCGTGCGTGCTTTTGCGTATTTGTGTATCGGCATCCTATGTTGTCGATAGTCACCAACATCTTGCATATATCGTCTAAGTTTCACTTAATTTTCACGTGTTGAAGAAATTTTGCTTAAACAAGTGGATCATCGAACCTCATTTGCCGCGATGGATGAATGTAATTCTCTAAAACATCGTGTTCCGGATTTGTTGAAGCGTTGGGACAAAGGTAACAAAATAAGTGTTAACAGAAGTGTGTGACAGGCTATAGTTGAGGTCTACTTTACGATTCCGACTAGACGACAATTCACGTTCAGGTGGCATTCTGGTAGTACTCTGATGCTTACGTTTCCCTTCAAATCCGCATACGTGCTGGAGGGGAGGAAAAGGAAGCCTGCTCTCCTTCTTAGGGTGCCTTTGTGGACCGTGCCTTGGAATACGGCCGAACAGCCGCGGGGCAGTATTTTTGTTAACAGTACTTCTTTCTAATCTCTTGATGATAATACACACTCTTGTACTCTTGACATTAACCAGGTCTCGTCTGGTCTGGTCCCATTTGCATAAAAATTGAGCGGGGAAAATAAGCTGTGGCAGCCTGCTCTTCGGTTTTAGGTCGAGGGCAGTACTATTATTTTAGATGTGACGTGAACAGGCATTGCGCCCGTCCCATCCTGCAGTTGACAATACAAACCTAAACCTAAGGACTTTCTTTTAGCGCAGCTTTGCAACTGCTTTAAGCACGTGCTGCAGTCCCAGACTTCGTTATCTTCCAGCTCACTGCGAAACACACAGCTATGACTAAGGGTTTTCCTTATGTTAGGTTCCTGAATAGTACAATTTTACAAACGCAAACAGGCTCGACCTCCCTTAAATATTGTGTACTAATCATGCGTCACTCCCTGTCCAAGTTATGCAATTCCTGGTTGCAGCATTTAGGTGCCGACTTATTTTCTTCCGCGTGGTTGGCCACACAGGAGTTGGCTGTTCATAACGGGGTTTGTGTTTTTCACTCAGCGTCATCTTAGGTGTGTTTTGGCCTTGTTTCACTGTCATATCATGCGTGATGATCGTCTCTGCTTACTTTTTCCATCCTATGTGCAACTTGTATTTTTTTTATTTCAGTGTACAGCGTTGTTTGTATCCCCATCTGTTTGCCGATCATTGCTCATCGATTGTAAATATAAATGCGGCATTTTGTTAGTCTGTGTCTCCGTAGTAAAGTGCCGTACGTCTTTCATTCTGTTTGCTTGTTATCAATGAGTCGTCGTAGCTGTACATTGCTCATCTCACGTTTGTTGCATCAACATCATTTTGCTAATAATGTCTCTGTCATTCTAGCTGTCATCTACACCCTTTGTATCATTGTTATGTTATCTTGTCACTGCTGAGATCATCCGTTCCTTGTTATTAAATTTTCTTCACAAACGGGTGCCGGAGATGGGGGCCATCACAATGAGCACGTGCTCTTCGTTTTTTAAGGCGATGTCAGTAATATTTTCTAAAGCGATAATGCCAGGCTTTGCGACCCTCCAGGTAGCAATACAAGAGACGAATTTAATATATGGAGCGCACAGCGGCCGAGCGGCTAAAGGCGCTCATAGTTAGTGGTAGCCAACGTCGTGCAGAAGACTGGGAAGCGGTGGGTTCGAATCCTACCACCGACTGTCTCAGGTTTTCCGTGAGGCGTCTGGGCCGGTTATAGCCACAGCTGCTTCGCGGCGCTAACACGAACAATGGCGGCATATGGCGGGAGCAACACAGTCTCTTTGCGACTTGTCTCATGCTCCAGGTAACAATACAAGTTGTCTGGTGTAGGAAACAGTGGGCTGAAACGTCATAGGGGAAAGGCTCAGCTTTTTTCGTGACTCAACTGATCATTCAATAATACCAAGGTGCTTGGAGCGCTCTGTCTCATCCTGTCTTTGTCGCTTTGTCTGAACATTCATCATCATTCACCATCCCCTCCCCCTCGAGCAATGGGATAGGGGGCTGCCTCAGCGGCGAAACATTCCACTACATCATCATTACTTATTTGTTGTTGTTGTTGTTTATCTCATCCTTCTGTCTTCAGTAGGAGAATAAAGATTCTTGGAGCCGCTACCCGTAGCGCGCACAGAGTGGAAGCAGTGGTCATTGGGTGTGTTAAGTAGGCGCCCCGGAGCGCGAGTGTTTCAGGCCCCACTCGTACACGCGACACAAGCATGACACGAGCGCCACTCGTGCGGGTGGGAGTCTGAGACTCCGACGGCTTTTCAATACAAAAGTAAAGTGCTCCCGTTTTCACTTGCGTGCATGGAAGCAGACGACAAGTGCCCAGGTACATGAGATTTTCCGTGACGTACATCCTGTTACCCAATACCTAATGCTCCAATTTCAGTAAACAGTACTATGTTTATAACTGTTATAATGTTTTTTTGTTAGTGGACAAGTTCCACATGGATATCGGCGGTTATTCGCAGGAAATGCAGTGCTTTAATGCAGTGAATCGCCCACCTCATCATCATCATCATCATCATCATCTAGTGTGCGTGTGTGTGTCAGTCTGTCTGTCTATCTTCACGCCATGCAATCGTCTCTACAGTAAACAGCTCCTGTGGTGTCAGTTAAAAATCCTCATCGTTTCCATTTCATTCGCTGTTACAAGGTAATGTCTTCACAGCCGCCGTCGTCTCTTCCAACGTTGTTATATCTTCAAACTAAGCGAACGTGTCCTCCGTCTGTGCATTGCATGAGCAGACAACGGGAAGCTTCATCGGCGAGCAAGCAGGGTAGCGCTCCAAAGTTGCTTTTCGCTGTTTAGTGGCTGCTCTGGGTGTCTGATACTCCCGATTTGAGTGCGCCAAAAGAGTGGTGCATACTTAACACACACATCGTAATTGGGGCTCTTTAGTGCAGCGCAGGGATGTGATGGTCGGTGCAGTGCGGCAAACTGTATGGCTCGAAACGACAACAGCACTGGCCACATCTGTGGGGACCACAATGCATTTGCAAAAAGTAGATATACCAAGCAAATAATCTCTATGGCTGCACGTACAACATGCAATCATTTATCACGTTATCCTTGTCTTTATTTATGGAGATATTATCTCTAGCTGTAATTATTCTGTATTCCAAACGTGATACAGAATGGATTTCGTACTCAAATTACAGCGCTTTCGTCGTCGCGGTCGACCTTGGTGTAATACACACCATAAATCGCACAACCAGTGTATTGGATTGAGTAGCTCCCCAGCACACGTAGCGTTACGTGCGTACACGTTCTAGCCTTGCCCAGCAGAAATAGCTTTTGACGTGACGTCTACGACTGACCTTGTGCTCTTGTTGCAATAACACCATAGACGAGGATGCATGCGTGTTGTGTTTGCAGCGATTACAAATAATGAAGAGCTCGCCCGAAGTAACCTACGTGCCACATAATAGCTATGAGGGGTGGGGTGGGGTGATGTACGGGGAAGGTGAGGCCAGCCTGCTCTGGAGTGGCGGCTAGGTTCACCCAGGGGAGGGAGAAGAGGGGAGTGTGAAAGAAGGGAGGGAAGAGATGATGGTGATACAGGAGAGGGAGGGTTGTGTGCTCACTCTCTTGCTCTGGGATTCGGGTAGTCCAAGAGAGCATCCCACCACAGTAGACGTCTGTAGTCGTTGGGATGCTCCCTGTATCACGGTAACCACCAGGATTATTGGTAAAGTTACCCCATCCTATCCGATATGGAGCATTCTTAGAGTGCGGCGATGATAACACAGTGTTGCTTTCGCTCTACAGCTTTTTAGGTCGCATGCGTGTACAAGCGTGTTGTTTCTTACTTTCTGTTTCGTGGAGGCCCCACTGGCACAATGCTTTCGAAGCGTGCCAGCAACACTTTTGTGACAGCTATTTCCTCCAATACGTACGTGAGCGGTCGCATTCGGTGATTTCTATTCCTGAAGAGAGGCTGATATCTGGAATGTGAAACTGTTTTCATCGTGCGAAAAAATTCGTTGTTCAGTTACGTTTCGCAATTTAGGGAAGAAATCGTTCGATAAGCAAGACTTGCATTGTGCAACGCACCATTAGCGCGTCAATTCCACAAGTGACACTTTTCGAAGAAGGAAGCTGCCAGTGTGATGTGGCCAGGCAAAAGGAAGCTGAACAGATGAACGCGTGTAAAAAAGCGCAGATTATGCGAACAGGCATAAGAAGCAAATATGGTCATTCATTGTGACCGTCCTACAGGAAGGTTTTGCAGTGCACGTCTCCCGAACCAAAAGAAAGTAAAGTTGCTGAATCTATTTTGCTTCATTATCTACACTCCCTACTGATAATCATTTAAATAAAGTCGTTGAAGTTATGTACAGCAAATTTTTGCGCACACCTAAACATTAATGACCTTGAAAGATGGAAGTCACTGAAAAGGTTAGCCAGCTGTAGGACTCGAACCCACATATTCTGGATTACCGTCGTTATTACCTTCCGTTTTTATCCTATCTCTGTGTTCCACCCTCAGAACATCAGTTCTCTCATGTTAATGACCTTGTCTAGCTGTGTGGCTCTTGCTGGACGGTAGACAGAGTAAAGATTATCCTTCAAAATAGAATGGCATAGATGCAGCCTAACTGGTGGATAAGCTCCATGATAGGCACGGGTGAGCGATGGGCAAGACACGTATGCCCTTCGTGTTGTGTTGTTTACGTGTCTTGCCCATCGCTCAGGTTTGCCTATCATGGAGATCCTTGAGAATGCGTTTTTCCTTTTATTCTCTCCTTCTTCCTCCCCTTGAAACACCCCCATCTCATCATCATCGTCTATTGTTGTTGTTGTTGTTGTTGCTCCCTTCAATTCTTCCCACATTAGTTTCGCATTCAGATGCTTTCCGAACAGCACAAGACTCAAAGCATTTCATCTGCTGCCGTCACAGCAGATCCTGGGTTCCAAACTGCGAGAAAGTTAAAATGCAGCAAATAGACATTGAAAATCAATATTTCTTCATCACTCGCGTCTGAACAAAGGGAATATTAGTTTGCGCTTAAATTGGAGATACGCTTAGCACCAGTGCCTACTGAAGGAAATTCTGTGCTGCGGATATATCCGGTTTCACTTCAAATCATCGTCGGGAAGTGCGCTCCTTCACTTTGTGAAACTTTGTCGATTGAAAGCGGATAACGAATAAATTGCTGGGTGGATCAGTAGCCTAAAAGTCATAAAAAGATCCCGTTACTTCTTAGCAGCATAAAACCGCGAGCGTTCGAGATGTGCTTCCTCCAACGAAACCCGTCACAGCATCATGCATGAGAAATGGTATCTTTGGCAGCGCTACGTTCATCATAGCAGCATTATTCTGGTGTTTTGATGACAGCGCCAACATATGCAGGCTAGAACGTCATTTCCTGAACGTGGTAATATGGCCGTATATTTTATATGCGTGTGCATTATAGAGGGTGTTTTTTTTCTCTCTCTCTCTTTTTAAATCAGGATAGATTTTCAATAAACAACAACAACAACTTTATTACGGGATGATGGCTTTGAAGTTACTCTACTCCATTGCTGGTGGTAATGCGAGGAATGAAATAATGAGCCCCTTCACAATAAGGATCGAAGTCCTCTGGTGTCCAGAAAGGTGAAGAGAGTCTTGAGGGCAGAGCGTTGGTGTGCTGGATGTGGCCAGGGACCAAGCAGTGGAATTGGATTTTTAATGAAAGGCTATTAGACCAACGTGAAATTCGTTTTATACCGCCAGGAGGACATCCTATAGAGCAGCGTGTGCAACTACTGGAACTCTAATTAGATATAATTCATTGATTAACTCATTAATTGAACGTTTTCTGGGAAATGCGAGATAGCAGAATTGGAGCCAGTCATTATTCAAATCCATCGCCCTTATTAAACACCCTGAGAAGCGAGCGTACTTCGAGATATAAATTGCCAAATTTCGCTATACAGATTAACCGAAACCAGAACTATGCACTACTTGAGCGCAGAAGGAGCGACAGGCAATCCACGTGAGACGGCCACGTAGTTTGGAGCGATGGAGCTGATTGGAGTAGGCGCTTATCTATTGGCCACGTAGACCGTTCTCGGACCCAGCTACTGAGAAGGTCGCGTCGTTTCTGCGCTCGAAAAGCGCGTACTTCTCGTTCTTGCTCATTGACGTAATGTAATATGACAATTTATATCTGAAAGTACGTTCGCTTCTCAGGGTGTTTAATAAGAACGATGGGACGAATAATGACTGGCTCTAATTCTGCTGTCTCGCATTTCTCAGAAGACATTTCATTAATAGGTTAATTGATAAGTTTTCGCTATTTAGTCGTCCAGTAGTTGCATATGCTGTCCTAAGGATGTCCGCCTGGTATAACCCACCTGCGAACATAGTCATACAGCTGGCTAACCTTTTGTGTGACTTTCGTCTTTCATCGTTAATTTCTTAGGCAATTTGAGGCTTTGTATGTATTTGACCTTTTTATGTTGTTCCAGCCTCAGAACATCAGTTCTCTCTTGTTCAACAGTTGCCGCTTGCGTCGATCCCGTCGTATGAATGTTTTTCTAAGTGAGCAAAAATGTAAGAGTGAAAGGAGGATGAGTGAGAGAGAGTGGCTGGTTTGTCCCTTCAGATGACGCACCCTTGGAAGTCGCTGAGGAGGTGTGGTAGCTTAGCTCAATCCAGAAGATGTGGGTTCGAGTCCTACAGCTTGCTAACCTCTTCAGTGACTTTCTTCTTTCATCATGAAATTCACGTTGCTCTAATAGCCTCTTAATAAGAAATATGTCCAGAGTATATATATAAAAAAAACAGCCTATGGTATCCTTTTCGTCCTAAAAGTTGGGGTAGAAAAATGTTTAAGATCTATGCGTTACAACGGCACGCTAGAGCTGTAAAAAAGCCACAAAATGATATGGCTGATACCGGTAATGCTTTGTGCCGCTCGTGAACTTATCGCGGAAGTCTCGGGACCGCGATCGGAGAATGTAAAACTATATGTGTGCGTGCTGCGCTGAAATTCCCAAACGCCGGGAGAACACATTGTATTCAAGAAGATAAAACAATACCGAGAGTACAACAACGGAAACAGGCGAGAAACGACGAGGGAGATACACAGGGGCAACACCGGACAGGCTCAGGCGTTGTCTCTCTGTATCTCAGTCGCCGTCTGCCGCCATACCTAACCAACTTGGCCAACTCTCCCTCCTTGACAACAAAAACAGTTAAAACCGTGATGTTTCGGAACCGTTACAGGTTCCATCATGAGAATAGAGATACCTTGGCACTCCCTCTCCCTTTATTATCCTTCTCCCATAATCATTCTTGTAGTTGTTGTTGTTGTTTATTTATTGAACAGAGGGGAGTAGCATTCGGAAAGTAGACCACAGTGTGAACCGGGACCGGGTCATGTTTTTAATATTTTCTTACTGTAGCGCTGCCGGTATGGTCTCGAGAAAAAAAATACAGGGAGTACTACAACATTATTTTCGCCTTCTTATGAGCACTTTAGCTGGACATAATCCAGTGTCAAGCCGTTCAAAGTGATCACAAAGTAATATTTTGTACTAGATCAACACAATCCTCCCCTACGTCGTGTTCAGTGCTAAGCGGCTTCTGACGGATACGGCCAACAACAGTTAGGACAAACAACCCATGCAGCAACGCATTGACGAGACATGTTCGATGCGCCAAAGTGGGATATTTCGCTGAGCATTAAAGGATTATGTAGGGCGAGAAGCCGTAAACGTAACGAAGGCTGACGCCGGTGTCGATTGAGGTTTTCTGGCACAAAAGCTACAGTGCATAGGCAACATATCCCTGAGTTGGGGATTAATGCAAGGAGACGAATTTGCTGCTTTTCAGCTTCGCACTGCACGGCCCAGATAGGAAAAACTCCAAACAGGTTGTAGGGTTGCAACGTCGAGCTCCTCTTTCGCAACACGGCCGACACATGTTTTGCAAACCCATTACTGTCAGCTCATGGAAGCGAAACACGACTTCTTGCAAAAGTTCGGAAAGCGAAAACAGATTAATGAGACAGCATTATGAATCCTCTTTCTTCTTCCGCTGAGATAGTGCAGCTGCGCACGCTGAAGTGCCCATCTGGCCTGAGTTTTAACTCACTTTCCGTACGCACGGATGGGGGAATAGTGGGAAATAAGGGAGGAAAAATTGGTAAGAAGAGTGTAATGGCCAAAAGGTAGATAACACGCACACAAACAAACGAATTTGAATAACGAAGCAAAAAAATACTTAAATGAATTTAAATAAAAAAATTAATGAAACACGGATCATTAGGGGAGAGTATCAAAAGGAAGACTGTTGATCGTACCGACTCTAATAATAGACTCGCACAAAGTCATGTGCGCAAGATATACGGGGTTATGTCTACGAAACTGATACGATTAAACGATTTATTAACATTCTGTGTAAGCGTTATTATTTCTACCCAAATTCAAGAGCACGTTTATAGCAACAGCCATGGCATAGCTGTCTAATGCTTGAGAAAATGGTGGCCGCAAAGTATGGCACACTCTAAGGGTCACCAATATAAAGCTTACTATTTGCTAAGTGAAGTTAGTCACGATGTAATATGACACCTCAATGCATCTATTATCGAATGAGCATTGACAACTTTAATTTTGTGGTTTACCAACAGACAGTTTCTGGTTTTGGAATCAAAAGTAAATGTGTCATTACGGATTTCTGTTTGGATTACTAGGCTGCTCTCCTGGGTTCAGAACCGAAGGTCTCGACCAACAAAGAACTCTCTTGGTTCTTCCCCTGGAAAAGCCTGCGATGTCGACCGATATGCAAACAAAATGTTATCTAAGCGATGATGTAAGCACGTTATGATGTTGCTTCGTCCACTGTAATCGGTATTCATGCATTTTTTACATCGGTTACTAAAACGCAAGTTAGAGTGACACATACGAGGTTATATTAAATGTTTCGAATCTCATCCAGTTTTAGGAAAGACTTGCGGCGTTGGAGGTGATGGAACTACTTGCCGTAGCCATCCCGACTATCGCAGGGCGATCGTGTGTCCTCGGCCGGCTTCACCCGTAACTGTGTCTTAAAGCGTCTGAACAGCTATCATTATTGCGCCATTCTAAAAGCAGCAAAAGTTAGCAGCGTTCAAGTTATCGCGGTATCACAATTTTCAAAGACGCCGGAGCTTGGGTACGGAGCGAAGATTTCATGCATGTATTTACTCGATCCGTAATTCAAAAGGTGACACAATAGTCCAAAAACTTTTGCACAATAAAAAAAGAGCACCTTTACTCGTTTTGGGGAGCAGATGTATTGCTACGACCATTCGTTCCTTTCGGAACTAAATACATGGAAGTTGGTGCGAAGTTGGTTGGATGGTTGGTGGAATAAATAAAAGGGAAACGAAAAGGGAAAATAAATAAATAAAAAAGGGAGGTTGCTGCTACCACAAAAATAGGTACGCGCGCACCGCAAAAGTTCACCGGGGTGAGCGCCACGACCGCGACCACTCAGGACCGAGCTCGCCGTACACATCAAAGGATCATAGGATCAAAGAATCATAGGATCATAGTAGTGTCCTCGCACCGTCTAGTATAGAGTTTCTAGTCCGGATTTCACAATGAAATTGACAAGAGCTTTGAAGACCTGTCCCTGTGCTTAGCGTCCCATATACGCCTATGACTTTCTCTATGCTGAAGTCCCTGCTGTCGAGATGGTCAAGGGTCTGCTTCAAGATGCCTTTTTGTGCAGCATGTTTTGGACAATGCACGATGATATGTTCAGTGTTTTCCACTGGCCCGCACAGTAAACAGTTGGGCGAGTCCACCTTGCCCACTTTATGCAAAAAACTGGCGACCATAGGCCACATTCAGGCGTAGAGGATGCAGGAGAGTTTCTATGTGTCTTGGCGTTCTTGAAGGTACACGCTTAGAAATGAACTTCACCGCATAGCAAGCTCCGTAGCATAGCTCCATAGCTCCGACGCATAGCCAACCATAATCTCGAATGATATCGTTATCTGGCCTGACTTGTTGAAAACGGGAGGGCGTACGCCTTTTTGTGACACTTATGCTGTTCATAATTGTCACAAAAAAGGCGTACGCCACCCGTTTTATACAAATCAGGCCAGATAACGATATCATTCGTGATTATGGTTGGCTAGGAGCTTGCTATGCGGTGAAGTTCATTTCTAAGAGTGTATGGTAAAATTCAGCTCCGGGTCTAGCGTGCGCAGCAGTGGCGGACCACTGTCGGCTTGGTGCCATTTTGTCCTGCGGATGTCCCCAGTCATAGATTTAGGAGGGATTTGATGTCCTGCTTAGAAAACGTGACTACAGCTTTTTCCGCCGTTATTAATCCTCTTGTCGTACATTTTAATCCTTATACCATGACATTTAATCCATTTGCCATCGGAATTAATCCTCCTTTCATTATTTTAAATCCGCATTTCACATAATTTAATCCGTTTCTCATGCAATTTAATCCAAGTGACTATGTGTGGGCTACATGACTTTTTTTGTGTATTTTGGGACAATTCCCATGTGTACGCATATTGCACATGCTTTTCACTAATATTGTGGGTTTCTGCACCATAACGGGATATTGTGGGACTGTCAATCTAGATTACGGTGTTGTGAGACTATTCCCATGTCTACAAGTATTACCCACGGTTTTCATTAAAAACGTGGGTTTCGGCATTGTAATGGGATACCGTGGGCCTCTGTATATGGATTACGATATTTTGGGACTATTCCCAGGTGTACGGATATTACCCATGCTTTTCATTGGATATGCGGGTTTCTGCACTGTAATGGGATAATGTGGGACTGTCGATCTTCATTACGATATCCTGGGACTATAAGCAAGTCTACGGTTATTCCCAGTGCTTTCCATTAAAAACGCGTTTTTTGCACTGAAATGGGGTACTGTGGGACCGTCAATCTTCATTACGATATTGTGGGACTACTTCCATGTCTATGGGTATTACCCACGCTTTTCATTCAAAATGCAGGTTTCTGGAGTATAACGGAACAGTGTGGGATTGTCTGTCTGGTTTAGGATACTGTGGGACTATTCCCATGTGTGCGGGTATTACCCATGCTTTTTGTTAAATATGTGGGATTCTGCACTGTAATGGGTTACTGTGGGACTATTCCTATGTGACTACAAAATTATTCTCCCTCGGTTCTCCGCCTCTGTGGACTTCAGTCTCTGCTCCGTTCTCCATGCCGATGTCACCGGTAGGCCTTACACTGTGACGGACTTCAAGCTCGCTCTTCGGCCCCTTCCCCAATTCTACAACCACGTCTGGCTCTTGCAGTTTAGAACCCCTGCAGCGAAAACAAGCTTCTTGTCTCACCGTGCGCTCACAGTTAAAGGCAAGAAGTGTGTCATATTAGAGGCCACGAATCCAGTTCTTCATTTGCGATTGAACTGGGTTCCTACTGCTGTAAAGGAGCACGATATACGAGCAGCGTTTGTAAACTACGGCAACGTCGAGGAGACAGCTAAGATCACCTGGTCCGATCCTGAGTTGGGAACGTTGGTTCTCTTTCCCGAGCTGTAAAGCTCCGCCTGAAGAAAGATATCACGCCTGAGGACGTCCCACATCTAATCAATATCCGTGGTAGTCAAGTGTTAGTCCTGTGCAAAGATCGGCCTCAACTTTGTCTGCGATGCAAACGCCTGGGACATATTCGTCGGGACTGCAGCGTTCCCCAGTGCAGCAGTTGTCGACGGTTTGGACATGAAGCCACCTTTTGTCCTCGGTCTTATGCGGCTGCTGTAGCTGCTCACGATCAAGGGACGGAGCTAATGGACCACAGTGCGGGTGAGGATGTGGAGGTGGTGAATCAACACCCCAGTGCCAGTGTACTATGTGCGCCGGCGGCTCACCCTGAGTGCAGCCCTCCGAATCTTCTCGCACCAGAAACCGGGAGAGCTGTGAATGCTGATGCTGGTGATCGGAACATTCCACGGGAACCAGTGACCCAAGTGGCATCTTTGGTTCCTGCTTCATGCGCCGGCGAGGTTGAGTGCATGAGTTCATCCTCGTGGGTAGACACTATGGACCACCGTGACGGCTCTTCGAAGCGGAAGCCATCGACGTCACCGGCTGGGGTCGTCGTCAAAGCTTTAAGACCTGATCTTCGAAGCGACCCCTTGGAGCACTCGAGCGACACACTTATTAATGAAGAGATGACGTCTGCGGGCGACACAGATTCGTCCGACATTGCGGACGGAAATGCTGCTCGGTGGATGCTGGTGTCGCCTCGAAGAGGCCGCAGGCAACGGCATAGCTCGTCATAACACTACCTCCACACCGGCCATACTCTGTCCCCCCTTCTCTTCTGTCTTTTTCTCTTCTCTCTTCTGTCTTCTGTCTCTTCTCCCTACCTGCTACTGTTCCTTCCTTACTGATTGTGTGGGCACGGACTGTCTGAGAATGTTCAGCGAACAGTGCATGAGCTAGCTTAGCTGCAGTGGAGTACAAGTCAACTACCATCTTTCAGTGGAATTCGAGGAGTTTGCCGTCTAAGCTCCCCGATTTCCGCCAGTTCGTGTGGCGGCACAAGTTCCCCTTGATATGCATCTCCGAATGCAGGATATCCGAGTCTTTTCGCTTATCTGGCTATACAACGTACGTCTCCAAGCCTGGTGAAGGTCAAAGCTCTGCAGCCCTTTTCGTTCGCTCTGACATACCCGTCATACATAGACCCTTGCAAACGAATGGCAGAGGAGAGTGCGTCAGCTGCACAGTCCGTTTGGGCTCTATGGACGTCACTGTTCTGTCTCTTTACTTGCCGCCGGCGTCAGCCTTCAACACAGACAGTCTCGAAGAACTACTTCACTCTCTTCCTCCTCCCTACGTGCTCTGCGGGGACTTTAATGCCCACAACGTTATCTGGGGAAGTACGCGCTCTGATGCGAGGGGCCGGCAGTTAGCGTCTCTGTTTACGCGTTTGGATCTGTGCCTCCTCAATGATGGGTCACCAACATTCATTCAGGCAATGCGCCTGTCTTCGTGCTTGGACCTTACGGCAGTGTCTTCATCTATAGCGCGGCGCTTCTCGTGGCAAGTTGGTGCAGAACTCCTTGACAGCGATCACCTCCCTGTGCTGATTAACATTCGTGGTGCGCAGCGCTCCCCACTTACACGCTGCATCAAGAGCTCCGACTGGAACGCCTTTCGGTCCACCCTTGAGTGGGCCTTCAGAGACCAGCAGCTAGAGCATCTGACTTCTTCCTCCTTTGCTGCAGTCGTAACCGATGCGGTGACTCGCACTACAACGGCGCGCCGTGTCCCCATCGCCTTCTCAGCTATTGATGCAGAGTATGAACGGTTGCGTGCTATTCGTCGTCGGGCTGAACGGAAGGCTCGTCGTTCCGGTCTCCCGTGTCACATCGCTGAAGCACGAGCATTCAGAAGGCCATACAGAGACACCTCGCCACCCTTGCAAGAAACCGCTGGCGGCGCTTTGGGAGCTCTTTGTCTCCGCGGACACCACTTTCCAGAATATGGAGCATACTCAGGGCACTCTCTACACCTGTTGCTCAACGACGCCCTTTTCAAGCACTCGCGCTAGCAACCTCACGCTCGGAAATCGACGTTGCAAATGCATACTGTGCCCGTCTAACGTCAGCTTCGATGTCGCAGGGATCGTCAGCTCGTGCCATCCCGGTCGTCCTGGAATCCTCGCAGGAGCAATGTCTGGATGTTCCGTTCTCCTTCATGGAGTTGGAGGCTGCCCTAAGGAAATCACCCCCTCACACCTCTCCTGGGCCTGACTGTATTACGTACAAGGCCCTCCAAAATCTACCCCTCCATGGCCGACACGCACTCCTTAAGCTCTACAATAATTGTTGGCGGGATGGTGTTTTCCCAGCAGAATGGAAGAATGCAATGATAGTGCCGCTCCTGAAGCCAGGCAAGTCTCCACACGCCATTGATGCCTTCCGCCCAATTGCCCTCACCAGCTGTGTCGGGAAGGTTATGGAACGGATGGTATCCGCACGATTGAACTGGTATTTTGAGAGCACCCGATTCTTTCCTGAAGCTATGGCTGGTTTCCGGCAAGCGCGGTTCGCGATTGACAATGTCATCGATCTCGTCTCCTCCATCCAGCAAGCAAAGTCTGATGGGCTCCTAACGGCCGCTGTCTTCCTGGATGTGGCGAAAGCATACGACAGTGTTCTCCATAATGTTGTAGTCGCGTCGCTTCAAGAAGCTGGTGTGGGTGGCTGTACCCTTACGTGGTTGCAAGCCTTCCTCTCTGACAGGTCTCTGTTCGTACGCACAGCAGATGGTGACAGTGCCAACTACTTTGTGCATCGTGGAGTTCCACAGGGGAGCGTCCTCAGCCCGCTCCTGTTTAATGTCATCCTGGCATATCTTCCTTCTCTTCTGCCCAAGCATACCAATATCACGATCTATGCCGATGACATTTGCATATGGACCTCTGCAGCGCGCCGTGATGCCATTCAGCGTCGTCTGCAACGTGCCTTAGACCTTCTTGTGGCGCATCTTGCTGACCGTGGGTTGTCGGTCTCGCCGGCTAAGACAGTAGCTATGGCATTCACGCGGCGCTCCTTCACCAAGTACCCCCTACTGCTAGCTGGCTCTAGACTGAACTACGTCTCGCATTATCGGTATCTAGGCATCATCATTGATAGGGGACTGACATGGTCGCGGCAGATCAACTCCCTTTCTGCTAGCGCCCGCATCTACTGTAATGTGCTCCGGCACCTCTGTGGATCCACATGGGGCCCGTCCTGTGCTGACCTCCATCGTGTGCACTGCTCCCTGTTGCTTGGCGTTATGCGCTATAGCCTGCCTGTCCTTTATGGGCTCTCCAACACTCACGAGCGGGAGCTGCTCAATATTCAAGCCAGAAGTCTCCGTCTCTGTTTGGGAGTGCCAAAGACAACCGAAACCTTCTCTGTTTTGGCGGAGGCACGCGAGCCATCGGTGCTTATTATTCGCGATAGTGTCGCCTTACACGCGTACACACGTTATCTTGTCCGCCATCCAGCCCATTACCTCTGTGACATTGCGCAACGTTATCCCGCATCTGCATTCGGTCAAGCTATTTGCCGTTTACGAAGCAACATCCCCTCAACTTCCGCCCGGACCTCCTTTGCGCCACCCATGTGGACACTTCACTACCCCACTGTACAAACGTCAATTCCGGGTCTTAGGAAAAAGAAGGTTGTGCCAACAGTTGTGGCCTGCCAACTGACCTTGTTCCACATCTACAGTCACCACATCTACAGTCACCACCGGCATCGAACCCAAATATACACCGATGCTTCAGTCTCTCTAGTTGGGTCGTCTGCTGCCTTCTGCGTCCCAGAGGATGGAGCTGAGCACGGCTTCAAGCTCCCTCTTATGTCATCTGCTGAGGCCGAGGCATTCGCACTACTGGCCGCTTTGAGACATGTCTCCTCGTGTGCGCCCAGGGCCTGGTCGGTCCTCACCGACAGTAAAGTTGCTCTGGAGGCGCTGGCCTCTTACTCTGCCGCAGTCATCAGTGACACCTACACCACTATCATCGCCCTGCACTCTGAACTTGTATCACTGGGACACGAAGTGGTGTTCCAATGGATTCCGAGCCATGTCGGAATTTCAGGCAATGATCGTGCTAACGCTCTTGCTCGGCAAGCCCACGACGCTGAGCAACCAACTGTCTTTCCCCTTGCGCACTCTATGTGCCAGCTGAAAATCCGCCGCTTCACTGCCAACCGCACACAGCTCTTTCAGCAAGAAGCTATACGAACCAATGCCTTCCTTAAATCCATTGACCCTTTAATGACATATGCTGTGCCTGGCCGCATCCCGCGCATCGAGGAATCGCTGCTTCATCGGCTGCGGCTGAATGTGGCTCGAACTCCTCTCCTCCTATTTAAGATGAATCAGCACCCATCACCTCTTTGCCCAACGTGCAACGTAGAAGCCGAAGAAGAAGAAGAAGCTCGTACTGTACGGACGTGTTCCTTTGCTGCTCTTCTTATTTTGGTTTCCAAAGCCACCTTTCAACGAAAGCAGATATTTCTACCTGTTTTCATGGATGCAGGCGGAGGGCGCCGCCGTGTCCTTCGAGGGCGCAGCGGCAGCTGTTCGCCGCGCTTGCACTTGCCTGACAGAAGTCGGTCTCCGGTGAATAGAAGCTCGGCCACCGGCCTGGAGGGCGGTGACCGTCTACCAGCCGTGGTACCCACACCACAAACCTCCCAAACGGAGATTCTGAACGACGAGCTCGGCCACGTCACCGGTATCCTTCAAGATAAATGTTGCGTGGAAGATATGCAAGTCGCTGAAGACAATGGTGAGAAGCCATTCCAAGTCGTCACGTACCGGAAAAGCCGACCGGGTGGCATCCCAGTCGTCTTCAGATGTGCGACAGAGTCGGATTCATTCTGGCAGGTTGACCCCAACCTCATAGCAAGAGAGATCTTGAAGGCTACTCAAGAAAAAGTGAGGCACAACCGTATCAACAAGCACGGTACTCTCATCGTCCACGTGTCCTCTGAACAGTCTGCCCGCAGCCTGGTCGCACTACGATCACTTGCTGGAGTCTCTGTTCATCCCTACATCCCAGAATCCTATCTGCGCGCGATGGGACGCATATTTAAAGTTCCGCGCCGATACAGCGAAGAACAGCTTCTAGAATATCTGAAGCCCAGCGGAGTCCTTCGTGTAAAGAGAGAAGTGGCATATACCCGCGAGAGCGATGGTTCCGCCAACGAAATCGTCAAATCCAGTGTCCTCCTAACGTTCCAGCCTGGGCTCGCGCTCCCCCCGGAAGTCTGCATGGGATTCTCCTGCTACCCGGTGTCAGAGTACGTTGAGCCGCCAGTTCAATGCTTCAAATGTCAAAGGTACGGCCATTATGCCCGAAATTGCCGCGGACCCCTGCGGTGCAAGGTGTGTTCCGGTCCCCATGACTTCAAAGACTGTACGGCAAAGCGCGAGCCCAAATGCGCAAACTGCACCGGACCCCATACTGCCACCTATCGAGCTTGTAGGGTTGCTAAGGCGGCAATGGCCAGTCATCGACGGAGAGTCTTGTGCGAACGGACAATCTCACCTCCTCTTGTCAATAACCGGTCGCAGCTTGATTTTCTGCACCATCCTGAACCTCACTTCCCGAGCCTTTCAAGTACCAGTCAACAGCCTCAGGTTGGAAACAAGAAATTAAATAAAACATTCGCCTCCGTCGCCAGGAAGGCTCAGATGGTCACGTGTGCTTCGCCACCCCAAACGCCCTCAAAGGAACATGAACCGATGCAATCTGTGACTGGATCTCAGCGTCAAACTTGCTGTCAGCCAGCGCTCCAAAGTCACGACAATGTCTTCGGTTCCGTCCTCACTATGCTGTTCGCAGCACTACGTGCCATCGTTCATCGGATTCCCTTAGCATCCGATCTACCGGAGGTCAGAGCAGTGCTTGCTCTCGAACCACTTCTGAACAATGGTGCCTCCACTTTGGTACCCCGGAATGCCTAATAGGACAACGACCCTGTCAGCGCTTCGATATCACCAAGCAACAGTCTTTCAATGGAACGCAAGGGGTCTGCAGTCGAAGTTGTCCGATTTCCGCCAGTTTGTGTGGCGACACAAATTCCCCCTCATGTGCATATCTGAATGCGGCATTACCGAGGAATTTCGTTTGTCGGAATATGTCACCTTCGTTTCCGAGCCCCTTGGAAGAAGAAGCAGAGCAGCGCTCTTCGTGCGCTCCGATATACCTGCAATACAAAACCGCGTGCGGATAACAGGGTCTGGCGAATACGTATGCTGTACTGTTCGTTTGGCTTCTCTTGACATCACTGTCGTCTCCTTATACATCCCGCCGGCAACTAATTACAATGTGGATGACTTGGGCGCACTACTGGACAGCATTCCCTCTCCGTATGTCGTCTGTGGGGACTTCAACGCCCATAACATCATCTGGGGCAGTACACGCTCGGATACGAGAGGGGAGAGGCTTGCTGCCCTGTTTCAAGAACGGGATCTTAGGCTTCTCAATGATGGCTCCCCTACTTTTATACAAGGAGCACTACTTTCATCGTGCTTGGACCTAACAGCCGTGTCTGCATCGATAGAGCATCGTTTCACCTGGTGCGTTGACGTAGACACGCTCGGGAGTGACCACCTGCCCATACTGCTTAACATCCGTGGCGCCCGCCGGCCCCGCGCTAGTCACTGCATCAAGCGGACCAACTGGGAGAGTTACAGGACTGCTCTCGAATCCACTCTCGCCGCCAATACGCCCGACAGTGAAAGTGGCTTTTCTCGGGCAATCACTGATGCAGCGAAATTAGCTACAAGCGTTATCCGCGTCCCCGTCCATTTTTCTGCGGTTGATGCCGAATATGAGAGGCTCCGCGCCATTCGTCGTCGCGCCGAGCGCAGAGCACGTCGCACCCAACTTCCAACTCACCAAGCTGAAGCTCGACGGATCCAGAAGGCAATTCAAAGGCGTCTACGTAAGTTAGCGCGCGACCGCTGGCGGAACTTCGCTGCATCTTTGTCACCCCGTACACCCATGTCTCGTATATGGACCGTGCTCAGGGGGCTTTCTGCCCCAGTTGCTCAGCGGAACCCATTCCTATCGTTATCACTAGCTTCCGGGCGCTCAGTTCTGCAGATTGCTGAAGAGTACTGCGCACGTCTCACCACGCTCTCAGCCTCTGCGCTGTCTTCTGCACGTGATATCCCTATCGTGCTGGATTCCTCTTCAGACCCTGCCTTGGACGTACCTTTCTCGCTTGTTGAGCTTGAATCTGCCCTGAGGAATTCCCCCCAGCACACCTCGCCTGGAGCTGACCAGGTGACGTACAAAGCCCTTCGGAATCTCCCCTTATGTGGGCGTCAGCTCCTCTTGAGGCTCTTTAACAGAACCTGGCGGACAGGTGAAGTTCCACGCGGATGGAAAACTGCAATGGTTGTTCCTCTTCTGAAACCAGGCAGGTCACCGCATAATATTGATTCCTTTCGCCCGATTGCCCTCACAAGCTGCGTTGCGAAGACAATGGAGCGCATGGTCTTCCGCCGCTTGAACTGGTACCTGGAGAGCACGCGGTTTTTTCCTGAGGTGATGGCAGGATTTCGTCAGGGACGTTCAGCAATTGACAACGTACTCGATCTCGTCGCTGAAGTCCAACAAGCAAAGGCTGAAGGCAACCTCACCGGTGCAGTTTTTCTCGACGTAGAGAAAGCTTATGACAACGTGTTGCACAGCACCATCCTCGCGACGCTACAAGAGGCAGAAATAGGAGGTTGCGCCGCCTCATGGATCCAGGACTTTCTAGCTGACCGACGCATCTTCGTGCGCACAATGGAAGGTGACACCGCTTTCCATCCAGTCCGTCGTGGTGTCCCACAGGGAAGTGTATTGAGCCCTCTCCTCTTTAATGTTATAATGGCTTCGCTTCCCGCCCAGCTTCGTGATCATACCCGCATCACTTTGTACGCAGACGACATCTGCATATGGACCTCTGCCACCCGTCGAGACACCGTCCAACGCCGGTTACAATGCGCCTTGGATTCTATTGTAGAATACCTTGCCGACCGAGGCTTATCGGTCTCTCCTGCTAAGACCGTTGCCATGGCTTTCACCCGACGCTCATTCCAAAGGTATCCATTGTTCGTCAGTGGGACACCGCTGGACTTTGTGCCTCATTGCAAGTACCTTGGCGTGACATTAGACAGAGGCATGACGTGGTCCCGGCATGTGAAAACAATAGCCACCAAGACCAGCGGTTTTGTAAATGCTTTACGTTGCATTGCTGGATCGTCGTGGGGCCCTTCATGCGCTGACCTCCGTCACGTGCACACAGCGTTGATTCTGGGCACATTGCGGTATAGCCTGCCTGTTCTACACGGCCTCAGCATATCCGGAGAGCGTGAGCTTCTCAATATTCAGGCCCGAAGCCTCCGTGTCTGTTTGGGAGTTCCCAGAACGACAGAGACCTATTCTGTCCTGGCAGAAGCACGCGAAACTCCAGCAGGCGTCCTACGAGACGTGGAAACTCTCCGGATATATGCACGGTATCTCACACAGCATCCTTACCATCATCTTCGGCTCATTGATATTGACTGTCCGGACTCCAGCATTGGTATTGCTGTTGACCGCCTGAGAGTGCACCTCCCCACCACGCCATCAGTGCTTTCCTATGCCCCGCCGATGTGGACTCTTCGCAGGCCTCCTGTATGTGATCACATTCCTGGTCTTCTGAAGAAAAACGCTGTACCTCCCGTTGTTGCTCACCAACTTACACTGGAGCACCTTAACTTAGCGTACTCTCAACGACTCCCTGTGTACACTGACGGATCAGTGTCTCAAGGCGGATCTACTGCAGCCTTTTATATGCCAAATGAAAACCTTGAAGTGGCGCACAAGCTCCCCTACGAAACGTCATCTACAGAGTCCGAGCTCTTCGCCATACTGACAGCGTTGAACCACATAGCGGTATCACCGCCTGGCGCTTGGGTTGTGTTCACGGACAGTAAGGTGGCGCTAGAAGTTCTAGCAAATTACTGTTCCAGAACAATCGGCGGCCTAGATACCATGATAGTCGCAATATACAACCGACTTCTATCCTTTGGTCATAGCCTGTGTTTCCAATGGGTACCCAGTCACACCGGCCTGCACGGAAACACCCGCGCAGACGCCTTAGCACGTCGGGCACATGGGGACGGCACCTCCAGTAACTGTCTCCTACCACTTTCAGCCTCATCGTGTCGGTTACAGACACAGCGACTCCGTTATAACGGCACTCGGCAGTTTCAAGAGGACGCTGTCCGACTGAACGACCATCTCCGATCTATCGACCCGTCGATGGATTTCGTTGCCACACACCACTGCTCGCGTCAAGAAGCGTCCATTCTACACCGACTACGCCTTAATGTCGCCAGGACACCTCTACTCCTCTGTAAAATGGGTCTTCTCCAGTCGCCCAAATGCCCCACTTGCGCTGTTGAAGCTGATGTGCCACACCTTCTCCTCGACTGTCACAGATTCGACACCTCTCGAGCCACGCTGAGACGACGCCTACTCGAGCTGCGGTGCACGGACTTTTCTCTGGCCACTCTGCTCGGCCCAGTACGAGATCACACACAGCAGTCTGTGACCAAAGCAGTGCTGACTTTCTTGAGAGACTCAGGTCTGATGAACAGCCTGTGAACTCAGTCGTGAAATCTCATTCTTCTTCTGTGCCCCACTCTCACCTTCAACGCATTAACCTCATGCTTTCTTTTTAAAGTCATCTTCTGTGATTCATCTCATCATTCCTTCACCGTTTGTTAGTCATCTTTTTTGTCATCTTTGTCTTTAATCTACCTCATCCTTCTTTCATCATCTGGTAGTTTTTCGTTTTTTCCTACTTCTTTTTCTTTTTCTTTATTTCTTATTTCGTAATTTTCTTTATTTATTTATTTATTTCTTTTTCTTACTTTTTTTTCCTTTTCTTTATTTCTTTTTTCTTAATTTTCTTTCTTTATTTATTTCTTTTTCTTACGTCTTTATTTCTTATTTCTTTATTTTATTTATTTATTTATTTATTTCTTATTCCTTCTTATTTCTTTCTTTCTTTCTTTAATTCTTATCTTTTCTTTTTATTTATTTATTATTATTTCTTATTTCTGGAATAGCAAGCCGACGTCCCGTTTGGCTGACCTTTCCCCGTTTTTTTTCTCTTTTTGTCTAATAAACATATTCCCCCCCCCCCCCCCCCCCCGATGTGCCACACATTCTCATTGCCTGTCAGCGGTACGAAGACCACCGATCGAGTCTCCGGCGCCGCCTTGCTCATCTAGGCTACCGAGAGCTTTCCCTCGCGGTGCTACTTGGCCCTACCCAGCACGCTGAAGTCTCGTCTGCGCTGACACGATTCCTTCGGGAATCTAAACTCCTGGGCATTCTCTGATGCGCAACGATTAGTGAAGGAGCTGTTTCTTCTGTATTTTTTGGTAATTTTCTGTATCCCAGCTGTTTTCTTCTGTTTGCTTGAAAGCATTAGGGAATAGCAAGCCCACACCGTGGCTAACCTTTCCCTTTCCTTTTTTCTTACTTTGCATTAAACATATTCCCCCTATGTGTGCGGGTATTATCCATGCTTTTCGTTAAATATGTGGGATTCTGCACTGTAATGGGATACTGTGGGACTGGCAATCTTGATTGCGATATACTGGGACTATAAGCGTGTCTATGGGTATTCCCCCTGCTTTTCATTAAAAAGGCGGGGTTTTGCACTAATGGGATACGCGGAACTGTCAATCTTGATTACGGTATTTTGAGACAATTCCCATGTCTACGGGTATTGCACATGCTTTTCATTAATAATGCGGTTTTCTGCACCATAATGGGATACTGTGGGACGGTCGATCTGGATTGCGGTATCGTAGGACTATTCCCATGTCTACGTATTTTACCCACGGTTTTGATTAAACATACGGGTTTCTGTACCGTAATGGGATACAGTGGGACCGTCAACCTTGCTTGCGATATTGTGGGACTATTCACATGCGTGCTTGTATTACCCATGCTTTTCATTAAATATGCGGGTTTCTGCACCTTAATGCGATACTGTTGGACTGTCGATCTTGATTACGATATCCTGGGACTATATGCATGTCTATGGGTATTCCCCTTGCTTTCAATTAAAAACACGGTTATTCGCACTGTAATGGGATATTGCGGGTCTGTTAATCTGGATTACGATATTGTTGGACTATTTCAGTGTCTAGGGTATTACCCATGCTTTTCATTCAAAATGCGGGTTTCTGCAGTATAACGGGATACTGTGGGACTGTCTGTCTGGTTTAGGATCTTGTGGGACTACTCCCATGTGTGCGGGTATTACCCATGCTTTTCATTAATTATGCGAATTTCTGCACTGTAATGGAATACTGTGATCAGATAGACAGTCCCATAGTATCCCATTACAGTGCAGAAACCCTCATTTTGAATTAAAAGCATGGGTAATACCCGTAGACATGAAAATAGTTCCACACTATCGTGATCCAAATTGACAGATCCACAGAATCCTATTACAGCGCAAAAACGCGCGTTTTTAATTAAAAGCACGGGGAATACCTGTAGACGTGGGAATAGCCCCGCAATATCGTAATCAGGATTGACAGTCCCAGAGTATCCAATTACAGTGCAGGAACCCGCGTTTTTAATGAAAACCATTGGTAAAATCCGTAGACATGGGAATAGTCCCACAATACCGCTGTCCAGATTGAGAGTCCCACAGTATCCCATTAGCGCGTCCAAAACCCGCGTTTTTAATGAAAAGCACGGGGAATACCCATAGACATGCTTATAGTCCCAGGATATTGTAATCAAGATTGCCAGTCCCACAGTATCCCATTACAGTGCAGAAACGCACATATTTAATGAAAAGCATGGGTAATACCCGCGCACATGGGAATAGTCCCACAATATCCTAAACCAGATAGAAAATCCCACAGTATCCCGTTATACTGCAGAAACTTGCATTTTGAATGAAAAGCATGGGTAATACCCATAGACACGGAAATAGTCCCACAATATCGTAATCCAGATTGACAGACCCGCAGTATGCCATTACAGTGCAAATAACCACGTTTTAAATGGAAAGGAAGTGGAATACCCGTAGACATGCATATAGTACCAGGATATCGTGATCAAAATCAACAGTCCCACAGTATCCCGTTACGGTGCAGAAACTCGAATATTTAACGAAAAGCATAGGTAATACCCGCACACATGGGAATAGTCCCACAATATCGTAAGCAAGGTTGACAGTCCCACTGTATCCCATTACGGTACAGAAACCCGTATTTTTAATGGAAACCATGGGTAATACTCGTAGACATGGGAATAGTCCCACAATACCACAATCCAGATTGACCGTCCCACAGTATCCCATTATGGTGCAGAAACCCGCATTATTAATGAATAGCATGTGCAATACCCGTAGACATGGGAATTGCCTCAAATACCCTAATCAAGATTGACAGTCCCGCAGTATCCCATTAGTGCAAAAACCCGTGTTTTTAATAAAAAGCACGGGGAATACCCATAGACATGCTTATTGTCCCAGGATATCGTAATCAAGATTGCCAGTCCCACAGTATCCCATTACAGTGCAGAAACTCACATATTTAACGAACAGCATGGGTAATACCCGCACACATGGGAATAGTTCCACAATATCCTAAACCAGATAGACAATCCCACAGTATCCCGTTATACTCCAGAAACCTGCATTTTGAATGAAAAGCATGGGTAATACCCATAGACATGGAAATAGTCCCACAATATCGTAATGAAGATCCACGGTTCCACAGTATCCCATTACAGTGCAGAAACCCGCATATCTAATGAAAAGCATGGGCAATATCCGTACACATGGGAATAGTCCCACAATATCGTAATCCATATACACAGTCCCAGTATCCCATTACACAGTATCCCATTACAATGCAGAAACCCATGTTTCTAATAAAAGCATATGTAATATCTGTAGGCATGGAAATAGTCCCACAATATCACAATCCAGATTGGCAGTCCCACAGTATCCCATTACAATGCAGAAACCCACGCTTTTAATGAAAACCATGGGTAATACTCGTAGACATGGGAATAGTCCCACAACACCGTAATCCAGATTGACAGTCCCACAGTATCCCGTTATGGTGCAAAAACCCACAATATTAGTGAAAAGCATGTGCAATATGCGTACACATGGGAATTGTCCCAAAATACACACAAAAAAGTCGTGTAGCCCACACATAATCAGTTGGATTAAATTGCATGAGAAACGGATTAAATTATGTGAAATGAGGATTAAAAATAATGAAAGGAGGATTAATTCCGATGCCAAATGGATTAAATGTCATGGTTTAAGGATTAAAATGTACGACAAGAGGATTAATAACGCCGGAAAAAGCTGTAGATGTTCTGTCGATGACAGGTGTACGATGTTCGCCATTTCGTCCGCCTTCTTGTTACCCTTTATGCCAATATGGCTAGGTGTCCACTGCAGAATGACGTCGTGACCGATGTCTGTGCAGATGCGGTACGCTACTAGGAGGTCTCGTACTGACGACCCCGTACTGCCCTTTTTCCAGGAACGATGAGATAGCTTCAAGGCCGGCTTTGGAGTCGCAGTACACTATCCATTGCGCAGGCAGCTTGAGCGTGGCAAGGTAAGTCATGGCTAACTGTACGGCTACCAGCTCCGCTGTCGTCGATGATGTCCTGTGGTGCGAAGTTTGCGGACTACGTGCAGCGCTGCGGAGTAAATTTCAGTGTCAAGGGACGAAAAGGGAGAGTAATCGAAAACGAAGGGGCTAGTCGCTGCAATAGGATCCCAACGTACTCATTTTTTTCTCTCTCTGAGTGTAACCGAAGCGAACGAGCTGGTAGCCATTACGGGAGGGGGGGAGAATTTATTGTCAGAAAAAATAAAAAGAAAAAAAGGCGAAAGGTCAGCCATGCAGCACGCCGGCTTGCCATTACGGGGGGGATATATTTATTAGACGAAAGGAAAAAGCTCGAGAGCATTCTAAGGCATAAAAGAAAATACGGGGGAAAGGTCAGCCAAACGGAACGTCGGCTTGCTATTCCGCAACAAAAAGAAAATTCATGAAGATGAAGAATAAAGAATGAAATAAATAAAGAAAAGAAGAGGAATGAAGAGAGAAGAATAAAATAAATAAAATAAAAGAATGAAGAAGAAAGAAAAGAAGAAGAATGGAGATGAAGAAAGAATAATAAAATAAATCAAAAAGAAAATAACTGGGAAGTAAAGGATAGACCAACAAACGGTGAAAGAAGGATGAGGCAGACTAAAGACAAAGATGACAAAAGAAAAGATGACTAACAAACAGTGAAAGACGGGGGGGGGGGATATTAGACTTAGATTTATTAGACGAAAAGGGAAAAAAAAACGGGGAAAGGTCAGCCAAACGGGACGTCGGCTTGCTATTCCAGAAATAAGAAATAATAATAAATAAATAAAAAGAAAAGATAAGAATTAAAGAGAGAAAGAAATAGGAAGGAATAAGAAAGAATTTAATAATAATTAGGGGTTTACGTCGCGAGACAACTGAGATCATGAGCGACGCCACAGCGGTCGGTCTGTGGATTGCTTTTGCCCACCTGAGGGTTCTTTAACGTGCGATGAAAGCTCATCACACGGCACCCCGTATTTAACGTCCCTCGCGGAAGACGGCGTGTCTAAGCAACTTGTACCCTGCCACCAAGTTGCTGGCGTCCTCGGCCGGGTTCGAACCCGCGATCTCGGGATCAGAAGGCGAACACGCTACCGACTGAGCCACCGAGGCCGGTAAGAAAGAATTAAAGGAAGAAAATTAAGAAATAAGAAATAAAGAAAAAGAATTTGGAAATAACGAAAAACTAACAGATGATCAAAGAAGGATGAGGTAGATTAATGACAAAGATGACAAAAAAAAAGATGACTAACAAACGGTGAAGGAATGATGAGATGAATCACAGAAGAAGAATGAGATTTCACGACTGAGTTCACAGGCTGTTCATCAGACCTGAATCTCTCAAGAAACGGATGAAAGACGGATTAAACGCACATCTAAGCAGCGATGCGCCCACGAGCCTCCGGAACGGACTTGTAGCGCTGGCGAGGTTTTTGGCATGCAGTCGATGGTTTTCTGACCTTTCCTTCAAGTGCACTTACTAGGAGCAAATGCTTCCTGCCGACCTTTATAAGTTTTGACATGTCAGCCGGAGCGGTCTAAGTAGTAAGGAAGGAAGGAAGATGGGAAGGAAAGTTATGTTTGTCGCCGTTTTGATTGAAACGTACGTACAGGGAGCTTTTTTATCCGCAACATATTTTTTGAGTGACGAGAGAAGCCAGCGGACATCCTCTCGACACGCACACACACACACGCTGACATAAATGGGATATGATGTGGTGAATCCGTCACACCGCTATGAGCAGAGTAGATAATGATTAATTACCTAAGCTTCATTCCGAAACTTACTAATTATACATTTCTAATTACCTAAAATTCCTAATTATCTAAGACTACTCGTCGAAAATCATTCATTTTTTAATCCTGAAATGAGCGCGTATGTTGAAACATCCTTCCCTAATTTGACTATGTAAATGAGCTAAACCCTGAACCACGTCCATTAGGAGCGTAGGGAGAGGACAGTGCACGTTTCACGTCATGAGGCCAGGTATATACTTTGGAGCGCTAGAGATTATTCGAGAAAGTGCTGATCTGCTGGCCAAACCAACCATATTTTGCTGTCCAAATAAGCATCCGACGGCGACACTCATGCGGAGAGAATTGAAGGGGAGGAACAAAAACAACAATAGATGATGACGATCAGATGGGGTGTTTCAAGAGGAGGAACAAGGAGAGAATGAAAGGGAAAATGCATTCTCAAGGGTAATCGATAGTCTATCTACCGTCCAGCAGTAGCCAGGGAAGAGGGAGAGAGGAGAAGGGGAGAACAGTTATATTAGTTGCTGCTAGGCATCACGTGTTCCTATAGTCGCCCTTGTGGGTCGACGACCTGGAAAAAGGCTAGAAGAGTTCTTTGGATGAGCAACGTGTCGCCAGCATAGGCAGGCACACCGCTCGTCTACCCAACGTCATATCATTAATTAATAGTTTCAAATTAATAGGTCAAACATCTAATTCATAGTTTAATCAATGAATTGTATCTAATTAGTCGTCCTGTAGTTGCTGCCCTAGAGGATGTCTGCCTTGCGGTATAAAATGAATTTCACGTTGCTCTAATAGCCTCTTATTAAAAAATGTATCCTGATTAAAAAAAAAAAAAAGAAACGCTCTGTGTAATGCACGCGCATATAAAATATACGCCCATACACACCTGTTTCTCTGGGCCAGGTGGCGCGAGTGAGCCGCAACGTCAGCGCCCCAAATTGTGCAACACGCGGTCGTTTAGCAGACGACGCGGCACTTTCAAATACACAGTCTTGAGTTGTTCGCACTTTTCAAGAAGCACCGCTTTTTCTGTAGATTTCCTACAGGTTTTGTAGCTTCCTTGGCACCATACCGTTTGAAACACCATGCAAAACACGCTGATGAAACGACCTACTGTTGGGATCTGTGGCCGTTTGGGCCCAAAATGGCGCTGTGCAAACTTCACTGCAACAGCCCTATTACCACGCTCAGAAAATGACATAGTAACCTGCATATACATTGGCGGTGTCATCAAAACACCAGAATAATGCTGCTGTGATGAACGTTGCGCCGCCAAAGATACCATTTCTCATGCATGACGATGTGACGGGTTTCGATGGAGGCAGCCCATTTCGAACACTCGCAGTTTTAGGCTGTTAAGAAGTAACGAGATCTTTGTTTAACTTTTACGCTACTGATCCACGCAGCAATTTATTATTAGTTTTCCGTCCGCTTTCAATCGCAAAAGTTTCACACAATGAAGGAGTGGACTTCCCTCCGATCGTTTGCAGTGAAACCGGAAATATCCGCAGCACAGAATTTCCTTCAGAAGGCACTGGTGCTAAGCGTATCTCCAAAAGCGTAAACTAATCTTCACTTTGTTCAGGCGCGAGTGAGGGGGAAATATCGATTTTCAATGTCTATTTGCCCCATTTGAACTCTCTTGCGGTTGGGAGCCCAGGATCTGCTGGGACGGCAAAAGATGAAATGCTTTGAGTCCTTTGCTGTTCGGATAATCTCTGTTCTCTGAGTTTGTTAGCATCGTCATGCTCAAAGAGACGTTGCCCCCATCGAATCTACACCAGCTCGCTTGCACGTTTCAATTGTTCATCATGAAATGCTTTACCCCTCTGGTCTGTGGAGGAGAGATGCTTCTCACGAATTGTGGGATTTGAACGGAGATAGTCATCAGTGTTTTATCGTTCTATTGAACTTTTTCGCTCAGCCGGGGCTGCTGCTCTCGACGCACTAGAATTGTCGTTAGGGAAGGACCGGAAGGAATGCTTGTTTGGTAATATAGAATTGTCGTAAATGTCTGCGCTATTTTGAATAGCAGTAGAAGGCCTACTCTGCTATCCTTCTCTTTGTTTATGAGCTTCGGTTTTTGTTTTTGTTTCCTGCCTAAAAATGGGCTTCCTAAAAGATTACTAAACGAAGGGTGACGGCACTCTGAAAGTGCTCCCCCCATCATCATCCCCTCATTCGTTCCCAATGTTCAATAGGGTAGTGTACCGCCTCAGCGGCGGTAAATCGCTCCCTTTATCATCATCCTATGTATGTCTGTCTGTCTGTCTGTGCGTGCGTGCGTTTGTGTGTGCGCGTGTATGTAAACGAAGGACCCATTTGGTGTCTCTTTGATTACCTTTTCACCTTTTACTTTTATCTTTGTTTTTTTTTTTCTGCCAATAAATGCCCCCATCTTTGATAACTTTCATACCCTCACCACAATATCTCCCTCTTTGTGCTGTGACTGCGCAATCCATGCCATGCCATGTCATCCGATTTATGCGCAGTCACTCTCTCAGCGCCCCTGTGTACACCGACTTATCAGTGTCTCAAGGCGGATCAACAGCAACCTTTTACATTCCACATGAAAACCTTGAAGTGGCGCAGAAACTTCCCTACGAAACGTCATCTATTGAGTCAGAGCTCTTCGGCATACTGACCGCGTTAAACCACATAGCAGGATCAGCTCCTGGAGCGTGGACTGTGTCCATGGACAGTAAGAGGCCGCTAAAGGTTCTGGCATATTATTGTACCAGAACAATCGGCGGCCTAGACACCATGGTAATAGCAACATACGACCGACTTTGCTTTATCAGGCTCTGATTCACTCACATATTTCGTATGACCTTAAAGTTTACGGTCTCACGTATGCTGGAAACGTCCGTACCCCTTTTCATGGCCCGGAGGGGTGCGCTGCGGACGATTCTGCATTTGGGACAGCGTGAGTCGGTATCTTTCGCGTTCCCGCTCTTGTACTTGTCTCACAGCACACACCAGATTTCATTGGAGAACTTGGTCGCACCTTACTCACTTAGGCCCGAGCATCTCAGTCTCATTTCTACTATTTCACGGACTAATTATGAGTTGTTCTCATTGGCTGCGTTTACATGAATACGACACTAGCGTATCGTATCCAGTTGTCGAATCGAATCCACCCATGTAAACGGGTCAGTTCGCTAGGAGAGCGTATCGTATCGTATCGTTCGTTACGTGCATCGAGACGGTGGATGCGCATTCAGCTTGTGCAAGTAAACGGACGATGCGCATCGAGGAAAAAAGAGAAGATTATGGGAAGGGGCGTTGGGCTGCGGGCTAGTTGCGTCGTCTGCGACTCCAAGTCGGGATGACAAATGGTGATATTAGGGAGTTCTCAGCCACGCTCCGTTTTGGATAGCTAGGTTAGTCTACACTGACAGAAGCAGCAGGGCTTGGAGCCGTAGAGCAGAGTTTATTCTGAAGTAAGCTTGAAAAAAATGGGGCGTAGATGCTACGTTTTCTGCATTTTGACGTTCGTTGCGAAGGTAGCGGTACACCGGAAACGGCAGTATTTGGGGTGCGCCTCTAATTCTCCGATATCACACGGCGTGGCGCCATCTCCTGTCTGAACTCGATGCTCATCCATGTAAACGGTGGCGTATCGTCTTCTCTCCGATTTCGACTCGATTCGATACGCTTGTGTCGTATTCATGTTAACGCGGCTATCGTCTTCACTGGGTAGCAATACCTGGAACGATCTTCCACTGCGCTTAACATCAATCATTAAAGGAGCATTAAAATGCAAAAACAAGTTCACTTCAAACTACGTTACACGCTACGTTATTTCGTACTTGTTATCATGATTCAAAACTTCGATTTCATCACGAAGCTACAATCAAAATTATACTGGACTCTTTCTTGTTTCGGCGCTAAGCAGTGAACGTCGCTTCAGCTCGTGGGTCGGCGTTTTTAGCCCATGTTGCGCATGCACGCGCGTGCCACGCCATGGAGCGGTCCCGGTGAAAAACATAGTGCGCGTTGCGAAGTGGACTGGCTTCGCTATCCGATGGACTTGAAGATAAATGTTGTTAGTGAAACATTCCCCGAGAACTGTTGTGGGCTACAGTTCAGTGAATCGGTACTGTTAAACGCAGCAGTGCGTATCGTGCCGCGCATATGGAACACTACGATCCGACCCGTTCCAAATCCACACGCCCACGATACGTATGCGCGTGCCTCTCCTGCTGTCTCATAGGATGCCGCCAATCTTTGCCTTTTGCGGATCCCATTCGTTGCGGCCGAACAACAACAACAACAACAACAAATAAGTTAATGATAATGAATGGGGAAATTCGCGGCCAACGACGGCTATGTTTTCATAGCGTTTTCATTCTAAACGGTACACTCTAAAAACAGAACTTCACCACATAGCATGTTGCGCGCCAGCCATTGTCATTACCCATAGTGTTATCGCTGGTGATTGGAAGACACAGGGGGGCGGTTGCCATTTTGCGGCAATTTTCATATATCCAAATTGCCACAAAAAGGCGTACGCCCCCCTCGATCTTCGAGTCAGAAGCCATAGCCCTACACTGTTAAAACAGAACTTCGCCACATAGCACGCTCCTGACCAACCATCATACCGAATGATATCATTCTGTGTCATGATTTGTTCAAAACAAGGGGGCACGCGCCTATCTGGGACAAGATAATCTGTCCCAGATAGGCGCCTCCTCTCATTTTCAACAAATCAATGCACAGAATGATATCATTCGGGATGACGGTTGGCTAGGAGCGTGCTATGCGGTGAAGTTCTGTTTTAACAGTGTATCATTCGTGGCAACGGGTGTAGCACAGCGTGCTATGCAGTGAAGTTTCGTTTTTAGTATAGATTGAGAAGTTACTCGTCAAAAAGAACTCGTTACAAGTTAAGTTAGCGTGTGTAAAATGTAACTAAGTTAATAACGAAGTTCTTCAGCCTGAAATGTAACTCGCAGTTACTGAGCTACTTAAAAAAAGTTACCTCCAAGTTACTTCGGACACAAAATAGCATTACGCAGGTGCAGCGCGCGTGAGCAGTTGAGTTAAACCTTGAGTTGCCTGGGGAGGAGTGCAACACGCTTAGATCGTTTTCGTTTATGTCCAACAATAGACCTCTCTCTGTTTGTAAGCAAATGACGTCATGGTGTTCGACAGCGCCACAAATTTGGTAGAACTGAACTACGCTCGAAGCTAGATGTAAACAAGACCGCGCCCGAAAGCCACGGTCTTGAGGAGATTACGATATGGTCCCTTAAAGGGACGTGACCCTCGGTCCTGCTTTTCTTTCAATGGGAGGCAGCGAACAAGTGCCGGTTCGTGCAACCCAGCCCCCTCCTTCCGATTTGTTCCGGTTCAGTCTGTCTACCAATGTCATGGTGACGTTTCTCTGGTAGAGGTCTATTCGAACGCTTTGCATCTTGCTCGCTGTGGGCGCACAATGGTTCAGCTTAATTTCAATGGCAGTGGTTCTTACTTCCTGAATAAAATACTGTCATTGATAAAATATCACGTTTTATGGGAAAAAATGCCATCAAGGAACCGGAGACGCGGAGAGAAAGCAAGAAAATATGTGGACGTGAGTGAAAAGGAAGTTGATTGATTGATTTTAAAAGAAAAAAATGGAGATGGTAGTCTCGAGCCACTCGGGACTGGCTACTCCAGGACGCGTTATTAATAAAAGAAAGGGAAACTACACTAACCTCGACGCTTTGAAACGCTTTGAAAGAATAAAGTTAAAAGTAACTTGTAACTTAAGTTACTTTGGCAAAGTTACCTGAAAATGGAACGAGTTCCTCTGAAAGTTACCATTGCGCAAAAGCACCGAGTCAAGTTACAAGTTACCAAAAAAAAAAAAAGGAACAGTAACAGTTTGTTACAGTAACGAGTTACTTGTAACGAGTTACCTCGAACTCTGGTTTTTAGAGTGTACACTCTAAACACCTCTACACTCTACTCTCTAACTCTACACTCTAGTAGCTAAACTCTACACTACTAACTAAACTCTACACTCTGGTGTACACTCTAAAAACAGATCTTCACCGCATAGCACGCTGTACGCCAACCATTGCTACGAATGATAGGGCTATCGCCCCTGATTCGAGGAGAGTGGAGGGCGTACACTCTTAAAAATGAAATTTACCACATATAGCACGCTCCTAGCCAGCCGCCATCACGAATGATATCGTTATATGCCCTGATTTGTTGAAAACGGGAGGCGTACGCCTTTTTTGTGACACTTATGCGGTTCATAATTGTCACAAAAAAGGCGTACGCCTCCCGTTTTCAACAAATCAGGGCATATAACGATATCATTTGAGATTATGGTTGGCTAGGAGCCTGCTATGCGGTGAAGTTCATTTTTAAGAGTGTACGCCTTTTGGTGGCAGTTTGGATATATGATAATTGACACAAAAAGGCGTACGCCCTCCTCTCTCCTCGTATCAGGAGCGATAACCCTATCATTCGTGGCGATGGTTGGCGCACAGAGTGCTATGCGGTGAAGTTCTGTTTTTAGAGTGTAGCGTTGTGTTTAATTGTACTGATTGAAGCACGGACTTTCATTCGAGGCCAAGCTATTTTTGCATTTTAGTGTCCTTTAAGTTCACATCATTCAAGAGCTGTTAGAAGGCCATCGTGCTGCTTATGCACTCTTAAAACTGAACTTCACCGCATAGCACGCTCCTAGCCAACTATAATCTCAAATGATATCGTTATCTGCTCCGATTTGTTGAAAACGGGAGGCGTACGCCTTTTCTGTGACAATTATGAGCAGCATAAGTGTCACAAAAACGGCGTACGCCTCCCGTTTTCAACAAATCGGGGCAGATAACGATATCACTCGAGATGATGGTTGGCTAGGAGCGTGCTATGCGGTGAAGTTCATTTTTAAGAGTGTGGACAAGCTAATAGAACAATAAATAAAAACTATAAAACAGATTGCACCTTTTGACACCATAACACCCTTGTTTCGTATGTGTTTCTGGTTTTGTGTGATTGTTAACGACTTGTTTTCCCTTGCCAAATGCTTCGTTATCTGCAGGCCTGCAGCTTACGTTCCTGTTTAGTTTGCCGTCTTTCTTTCTTTTTTTTTTTTTTTCGCTTGGTTACTCTCGTACTCCCGTATAATACCTACGCTTTTCCATTGATTGTGGTGCCTGGACTGTATCACCGGGCTCGTACCTTCGCAGTCCTGTATCCGAACTGTATGCATGAGTTTGCAATAAAGGAGAAAGAACGAAAGACTTCTATCCTCGGGGGGGGGGGGGGGATTTATTGGCAGAAAAAAATAAGAAGAAAGAAAGAGGAAAGGTCATCCTCGGATCATATCCTGCGTTTCCAATGTGCACACAGTCACAACGGCCTGCACAGAAATTACCCGCTCAGCCGCCTTAGCACGTCGGGCACATGAGGACCCAGATTCTTATCAGTTGATTGGGCGCGGTAGACACGGTGCTTCGAAAGCCACCTTATGGACGATATACTAACAGTCGCTAATAAGAAGTTTTGGTGCCTCTTCCGCTATTGCCTTTGAGCACGTAAGGGACAGCTCGGTGATTCTGCGCACTGCGCGAAGCTCTCTTTATGTTTTGCGCGTGCGCAGAACCACCAACGCTATCCCTTACGTGCGCGAAAGCGATAGCGTACGACGCACTAAAACTCTCTACTATATGTTGACTTCCTCGGTGTTTAGCCAATGTTGTCTTTTTTCTTCCATGCTACTATTATTCCTTATTCTTAAGTGGCGGTGAAATGCGCGGTTTTACCAGTACTTGGGTTTTCTCTACAATATGTCAAAATGAACAATAAAGTAATGAAGCTCGGGGTCAACACACGGGTGTACAGCTTGCGGCATACTTGTCTGGAACCGATATAGCCTGGGGTTTATCCGACCTGAAATCTCTAGGCGTTGGAAGATTGTTTGTTTCGATTAATAAACTCGTACTGGACAGCATGCCGTACGCGTCATTTAGTCGGAAGAAACGTACTTGCAACACCTGTTGATTTCACATGGGATAAACCCCAAGCTATCGATTCCAGACAAGTATGTCGCAAACTGTACAGTGTGATAATCGAAGTATATATTGCATGTGCGATATCGTTCTCTACGTTATATAGCTGTCTTTGAGCGCTTCGTTGTGTTTATATTACGTGTACATATGATAAAAATAAGAAATCAAATAAATTCTGAAGGTCAAATGATGTGTTGTCTGCGATAGGACAATCGCTGCAATTGACGTGGGACACGGCTGCGAAGCTTATTCATTTGCACAGACTTCTCGTTCGCTAGCACGGAACGTTTTTTCAGTAAAATCAAGTTACTTTAAAACACAAAATATCAATAGGGCTTCGATCACTTCGTATACTCTTATCATGATAACAGCGTTGCGATGGCAAACAGAGAGGAAAAAAGGAATTTGCGCCAAAAAGAAAAAAAAAATCGAAAGGGAAGGAGAAGTGAGACATTGCTCTGCAACGAGACAAAAAATGGAAGTCTCCCGTCGTTTTAAAATATTTCGTTTCGTGCTTCCCTTGGCTTTTATTGATACTCGCAAGATGCGACAAATCTCTTCTTCCGTCGCATTCCGATAGGCATTTTTTTTCCGACTTCCCATACTCCCGAAACAGGCCGCCGGGTCAATAAAATGTACCGATGCTGTACCGATGCTGTGCATTCGGTTTTGACACTTTTTGAAACGTATACATATATCAGTGAGAAGAGATGTGCCACTTCAACTACTTGGAAAAGTTTTCTATAGGAGAACAGGGATATTGCTATAGTTGCGACACCGTTTATCCGTTCTCAGTTACACGTGCCGTTGTTTCTTTATACGTTGAGTCGCACGTATTCCGTTCTTAGTTTAGATTAATGGTGACAGGGACGCGAAATAGGGTGTGGGGGTGTCTGGCCATTCACAGCGAAAATTTTCCTCCTTTCTTTCTCTCTCTCTCTCTTCTTTTCATGTTAGCACCACGAAGCGCATGTGGGTATGAGTAGCATACAGACGTGGACAGATGGAAAGAGGACAGCAGGAACGAGTGGAACGAGGGGGGTTAGTATGTGTGCTCGGCTGACTTGAGGGGGAACTGTGCCGACATTCTTTTGGAAGCCCGCTGGAAAAGTCTGGAAAACTTCAGACAATACAGCCGGTGGTGGGATTCGAACCCACCACCTCCCAGTCTTCAGCACGACCTTGGTTACCTTTGCTCCTTCTGCATGTAGTGTGTGCACGTGTATGTATGTATACAGGGTGTCCCAGAAGAGCTGTCATTGAATTATAATAATAATTGCAGTTGTTTTCAGACCGAAAAATAAGCCAACATCAACGGCTCCTTTATTGTACCTGCAGGGGTCAGTGGTTGAAGTCGTAAATAGTGTAAAATCAATTGGTATCTTCTTTTCTCAGGACATGTCTTGCAATAATCACTGTGGATACCTCTTAACAAAACTGTCTAAAGTTTCTGGCATTTTATGCAAGTGCAAGTTTATACTTCCGAGAAAGGTCAAGCTAATGTTATACAATTCTCTGTTTTTTTCTCAACTTTGTTACTGTGTTTTAATCTAGGGTACGACATCAGAAACAAACATAAGAAAAATTCTAATGATACAAAAACGAGTGTTGCGCATTATTATGGGGCTTAAGTTCAGAGATGACGTGGAATTCTTTTTTTAATAAGGTGGAAATTTTGCGAGCTGGCGATGTTTATGAATACCGTTTGTTACAATTTTATCTGAAATTGATCAAGACATGTAGCCCTTTTCTGAGTGTATGTTTTCTAGAAGAAAGAGTTAGCACGTATCCGTTGAGAAGTCCGTCTCCTTGGATGGTACCGCCATCTCGAACCTATTACGGCTGTGAGTTAATTAGCTATAGACTAGCAAGGTTATTGAACGACTTAGCATCCAGAAAAATTTACGTTAATAATTTAAACATTCGGAGCATCAAGAATATACTTTTAAATTGAGTACCAGTTACCTTGTTGCATTTCAATTTATGCTGTAAAGTATGTGTTCATGCGATTGTTCATGTTTATGTTGTTGTGAGCTTTTTGTCATTGCTGTGTGAAAAGCTGGGGAGCCTGGACCCCGTCGAGCCTGGGCCCCGTGAAGCCTCGCGGCTTTTTTGCCCTTGTCTCCCGCACCACTGTGCTGAATGAAGTTATTATTATTATTATTATTATTATAAAAAAAACTACACCACCTAGATTCATGCGGTCAACGGCATTTGTTCTTACTAGCTTTTTGCCACCTCCCGATATGGATGGCATGTATCGTAAGTTTAATTATGTAAATATTTGCCAACTGAACTCAGAAAATAGCCAAGTAAAGGTGACCTTTTACCCCACCAATATGAAGAGCGTGCCGAATTCCCTAACATTCCTGATAATTGACAGTGATATTCACGAGCTACCGCATCAGAAAAAATAGCCGAACATCATGCTTTTCGGGGCATAAAGAGCATAGCGCTTGATGGCTTTTTGAGCGCAATCGCTGTCAGTCCGACGAAACGAGGTTTCGAACCCAGCCCACAGAGTGATAGCAGAAAAAGTTCCTAAAATTGGGAGGGATGATCCCAGCGAAAGCCGGACGCGATAAGCCTTGCCTGTGTTATCTCTTTCTGCGATGCCGGAGTGGGCTGGGTTTCCAACTCCTTTCGTCGGACTGACAAGGATTCCATTGAAAAATTCGTCGCGCGCTATCCTCTGGGAGGTCATTAGAACATTTTTTCCGACCTTCTGACCTTTTCTCCTTTCATTTTTCTTCTTTAATAAACATAATCCCCCCCCCCCATTTTTTTCCGATGGGATACCTCCTGAATATTACTGTCAGTTATCATTATTTTGAGTAAACTTGGCACGCTCTTCACACTGGTAGGGAAAAAAAGAGACCTTTACTTGGCAAATTTCCGAGTTCAGTTCGCGAAAATTTACATAATTAAACTTACGTTACACGACATTCACTTCAGGAGGTGGCAAAAACCTAGTAAGAACAAATGCCGTTGACCGCATGATTCTAGGTTGTGTAGTAGTTTTATTATAGTTCAGTGACACGTTTTCCAGGACACCCTGTATATAGTTCATGTCCTTTTGTGCGTTCTTTCATGGTTTCTTAGACATGCAGGAAATCCAACAGTGAAGCCTTCTTTAATATTCACAAACTTTCATGTAGTAGTCTACATTTATTCCGGCGTAAAACGTTTGCACAAGCTGCACAAGTATATACAACGACCATCTCTATAATACATATTATATTTGTTGCATCGCAAGTGACACGTATTCTGATCCAGGTAGAGTCACTAATTATTTCACTTATTTAGTGACTCTAGATCCAGGCAGAACGCTACTTTATTCACGAGCCCTGTCGAACAAAATACATGTGCCTCTTCGATGGCATCTTCGTCTTCTAGGCTATACGCAACAATATTATAGTACGTACAGTATTAGAGATGGTCGTGGTATATACAAGGAAGGTCCTACGTGTACAGTAAATGGCGAGAGGGAAAAAGAGAAAGAGAGAGAGAGAGAGAAAAATGGATATGGCATCACTACACTCTTAAAAATGAACTTCACCGCATAGCACGCTCTTAGCTAACCATCATCTCGAATGATATCGTTATTTGCTCTGATTTGTTAAAAACGGGAGGCGTACGCCTTTTCTGTGACACTTATGCCGGTCATAATTGTCACAGAAAAGGCGTACGCCCCCTGTTTTCAACAAATCAGGGTAGATAACGATATCATTCGAGACGATGGTTGGCTAAGAGCGTGCTATGCGGTGAAGTTCATTTTTAAGAGTGTAGGTGTGACCCTGGTTTACAGACCGAGTTTGGGAAATTTGGGCGAAGAGAGAAAATGGTCGCGGTGAACGGATTATCATACAAAAAGTGTTCCGGCGAACTCGCGAACTCTGCGAACTCGCTTAGTTCGCCGGAACACCTTTTGTAGGATAATCCGCGCGCTAGCGAGAAAAAGTGGCGTTGATTTGGCATGTTTCGAAGTTCAATTCAGGAAATTTAATTTCTCTCCATTTAAAATTTATGAAGAGCCTCGGAAGTCATAGAAGAAACTCTCCCGGAACGTTGACCCCCAGACAGGCACATTTTTTTATACGATATTTTAATATGTTTTGTGAGACACCCTCTATAAGGGAGATCAGGGGCCACGAACAGACTATAGCGAAAATTCATGTTCCGAAGCTGGAACACAGAAGAAAGGACAACACGCAAGCCCCAGCGCCTAAGAACAAGGAAAGAAGGAAGTCGCTGAGAGGGTTAGCCAGTTGCAGGACTCGCACCCACGTCTTCTGGATATCGGTCGAGGGCTCTACCAACTGACCTAAGCTAGCACACCTCGGTTCGAGTCCTACAGCTGGCTTGCCTTTTCAGTGACCTCCTTCATAGATCCTAGCGGTCTTCCGAATGCGACTGGTGACAGAGATGATGATGTATTGTTTATGAAAGACATTTGTCACTATTGTCATTTAGTAAGGATGCTACTGATCTGTCTTACGACGTGGGCGTTAATATTTCAAGCAGCTGTTTTTGATAACAAGAGAGATGCTATGTCTCACCGAATGCTTTATATTTTTAAACGAAAATTCTTCCGCACATAACGCGGATCATGCTTTCCTAGTCATCTCTGAGATAGATGCCTATATCTTCCATGCCTGAACCGGATGAGACGCGGTACGCCGGGGCCGGTAAACAGGATAAACACCATTTACCTCCTAATGTACAGCGTGTGTGTAATGCGTAACCGCCGTAGACATGTCGAGATCAAGGGCGTCAACACGAAGCTCTACGCCTTGATGCAGACACTAATATGCTTGATAAATGAGCGAGATTTTGGGCCGGGATGCCTTCACTATGCTCCCTCTGACTCCATTACGGCTCCCCTCCATTTGCGTTATGTAGGTGCGCCTCGACTAGCGTTAACATTTATTAGTTAACATGCAACCTCATTGTGACCTTGAATTCTAAGTTCTCGTCATCTTACCACATTGATATGTTTCGATCATAAGCTATAAAAAAGCTAGAACATCTGAAGAGAGAGAGAGAGAGATACATGATGACGATGATATGGGGATGACTTCCGCTCATTGAGCAGAATGCTATTCCATTGCTATTAGGGAAAAATGAGAGGATGGTGATGAGGATGATGCTGACAACGTTGACGCGGGGTCTTAGAGGGAGTCGATCAGGCCGATAGTTTCCAGGAATTTGATAAAGGGTTGCAAGACGGACATCTGCTTCAGTTTGCCCCATGGTCACAAAATGAGCCTGAGGTCAAGGGGACGGCTGTCAATCCACGCAAAGTCGTTTGCCAACTAGTGACGCTCCCTCCTGTAAGTGGCACATGCGATGATTACCTGGACCGCGGTCGCTGGCACACCACACTCCGGGCACAGGGGGCTACTGGCACACCCTATCTTGTAACGGTAGTACGGCGTAAAGGCAACATTCAGCCGTAAGCGATGTAGGAGGGACTTAATCACGCGAGGTAAAGATGACGAGAAGTGGCACGAGAATGTTGGGTCCACCATTCCCAGTATCGTACTGACAGGTATATTCCCGACGCCATTATTCGACGGATGAGGAGGCAGCCCAGTCACGAAGAAGGGACCATCTATCCCCCCTTGGGAGTACAATCGGGACGCACTTGCGCTGGTGGTGAGCGGCCGCTGCCGCAGCGTCGGCAACGTGGTTGCCAGAGATTCCGCAATGACCCGGAACCCATTGAAAAGCGATGGTGTGGTCGTGGGAAGTTATGGACTTCAGTAGGCGTAAAATATTTATCACAAGTGTGGTCAGTGAGCCGCGGAGACCTACGGCTTTCAGGCATCGAAGAGCTGAACATCTGAAGCGGTCTCAGAGTCTGCACACTTTTAGAATGCACCGGGAGTTTGATATTCATAACATGAACTGTAGAAGGGAGAAAATCCAGCGAACCGATAAGGGAATGTTATGGGAAGAGCCTCAGGACGGCGGCCTGAAATATAGTGAAATATTGGCGGCTCTCGTCTTGAGGTACTTCCCTTTATATAATATGGACTGATATTCCAAAATTGGAGTCTGTTCAGAATGTCCTGTCATTCAACAATCCATTGTTCTCTTTAGTGTAACTCTATCTGACCTCAATCTCTCCACATCATACAGGCGTCGCGCGCTCTTTTGTAAAAAGTATTTATTATTAACCGCGAACTAAAAGTTCTATTGATTGATTGGAAAAAGAAAAATATGGAGGTGAATTTGAAAAAAAAAAACTTTCTATGGGTTTTTTTAATAGATTCCAGAGTTTGCTTGCTTAAGTGAAACACCCCATCTCATCGTCATCATTTATTGTTCTTGTTGTTGCTCAAGTGTTGTCAGAATATTTCTCACCAGGACGTCGATTCTTTGGACCGAGTATTTGAAAAATCCAAGGGCATTTATCGGCGCTTACTTTTATTAGAATTCGTTTGCAGCTTTGCCTAACACACTGGCGTATGGTACCCCAAACAATCGGCTTGTGCGTGACGCTGACGCATATATGGTGTTGATGTTGGCGAAAGAGCTAATAGGGCGAGATTGAATGCATCACACGACAAATTTGGATACTCCCATAAACAGACCTCCAAAAGAAAAACAAATGCCGTGCAGGTCGCGACTTTAGATTTGGTCTTATGGTTGCGATCCGAAGGGGGCTCTCACCATCTGTCATGAAACATAAATACCTGCAATTCGAAATTATCTTATTAAGTGGCATTTTAAGACTGAAACTTCCCCACCGGCGCTGAATCGAGCACTTTGGAACTGCAAGCGGGAAACCCTGCGCAAGATGCTTTCGTCGATAAGACGTGAACGTTTCTAAATAGGGACACCGCTTGCAGACTAATGATGCGTCCCACAGAAATGAGACCAAGCTCGTCTCTCCGGTCTCTGTATGCACTCGTTATGGCAAGCCGCTTACCACACAGAAACAACAGCTATGTCCCTATCTCAGATTACTGATCGTGCGGTTGTTCAATTACCCTACTTCTAGTTTGGATTGCCCATCAGCAGGGTATGCTACCGCGCATCGGAACCATTTTAACAAAAACAAAAACTTAAACAATCACTCAGCGAAATACCTTTCGAAGGAATCTTCTTGAAACGGGAGGCGTACGCCCTTTCTGTGACACTTATGCTGTTCATAATTGTCACAAAAATGGCGTACGTGCCCCGTTTTGAACAAACCAGGGCAGATAACGATATCATTAGAGATGATGGCTGGCTAGGAGCGTGCTATGCGGTGACGTTCATTTTTAAGAGTGTACGACATCACAATAAGGTGTTGTTGTTGTCCTCGGAAGCAGTTGCACAAAACACGGTAATACATTTTCAGCAAGAACCACAAGATGATTCCTGCGTCTCCAACAGAAGAAAGATAAACACCCACGTGCAGCATAAAGCCACGTCATCCACACACAATCCTGAAAAATGACACGAGCTTTTCACTAAGTGTCATTATAAACAAAGCATCATTACCTCTTGTGCAAGCAACGTGCTTTCAAAACATCCAGGAATAATCGCCCTAATGATGATTTAATGGCAGTTCGGGCTACATCAAGAAAGTGTGTCTTCACTTTTACAAGAAAAAAAAAATGTGTTTCGTAACGTCGCGTTCCGTTGTCAATAAGCCGTGCGTCCGAGACTTGGCATCATTATCCCTCGAAAATAAAGCGACCTTGCAAAGAGCAGATTGTGCGCGATACGATGAAACTTAGCATCTCTTAGCGTTCGGAAATCGAAGCAGCAGAAAGCTGAGCACTTCTCCTTTTTTCCGGCGATTGTGATTTTTCCCGCAACATTGTTGAAATCTGTAACACTGTTCTTGGTAAAATGATTCACTTCCGAAGGATTACTTTCATCCGAACAATCAATAAAGATATCACTATGTTGTTTTCCTGGTTTGTTCCAGGTACCGCGAGAACCTACTATATGCAGCCCCCCCCCCCCCCCCCGCAACTTTTTTTTTTTTCATTTACTGAATATGTATTCATAAAACAGCTATGGGAGTAGCATGGATGTCATTTTCATGGTTTAGTATATAACTACAAGATGTACGTTCAATTACCTATAATTGATTACTTAAATATTTTATTTAGGGAATTTTGTGCAAAAGCGGATAGCAGAATGAGACAGTCCTCGTCGAAAGCCTCATATTCTCGAAAATCCTGAAACATGTGAAATAAGCCGTGAAATATCCACCGTCGAATTTTCCTATGCAAATGAACCGAAACTAAAAAAAAACAGCGCGCCTGAGGAGCGAATCACCTTCGCGTCAATCAATTTTTAAAGCTCGTGCATCGAGTAACGAGTTAGTGGTCAGTGAGAGTGACTGTTATGTGCCAGTCTTGTCTGTGTTGCGACTGTTTCTGATATAATTTTGCCGGTGTTGACGTGACGTGATGTGATTAAGAAGAAAAAAAAATGCACAGCCTTGTCTGTGCTGTGATTGTTTTGGTCCAAATTGTTTCTGAAACAGGTTTGGCGGGGTTCCGTGACTGTTTTTAATGGGTGGTTGGCTTTCCACTCCGGCTCTTTGTTTACTGTTTGTTTGTTTCTTTCTTCCTGTCTCTTTTCCCCCTCTCTTCCTCTCTCCTTGTACTCCTTCTTTTTCCCCCCTTCATCATTTTTCGCTATATTTTTCTTTTGTGTTATGTCAAGTGTATACGTACACCCGTAGTGTCTTTAAGTGAGTACGTGGCATGGAGTCGCTGGTCTCCATATATGCGGTGCCAATTTTGTGATTTTTTTTTCTTTTTGTAATCAATCAATCAGTAAATAAATAAATCACCTTCGGCGGCAGAGGCTTATCTGGACGCAAAGCGCTTGATCTGGCTAGCAGATCAGGACTTACTCCAATCGTGACACTTGGATCTCTGACCTCTTATCCAGGGTGTCGAACCGAAACGTTTTTCGTTCCGGTTTTCGTTCCGGTTACATCATAAACGATCCGGTACCGGTTCTGCTCCGGAGCAACAAAATAACGGTTAATACCGGTTTTTAACCGGTTCCGTTTCTGCTGGGAATATTCATCCCCACAAAAAAATAATAATCATCAAAGTTACAAAATCTAAACCCGTTTATTCCGCATACATGGTATTTAATATTAATAGACAGCTGTGAAATTGGTAGCTCCTGGTTCCTGTAGGTTACTGTCTGTTCAAATGCGCTCTCTCCTTTCTTGGAGCGCATGCTACAAATGGACTTGTTTGTCGTGATGTCATACGTAAAGTACTTTCTTGCTGGGTTGGAGCGATTGCGTCCCATCCGAATGTCTGTTGCTAATGTCTAGCCAGCAAGCACCACCGCACGAGTACGACGCAAATCGAGGAACACCTTCACTCACAAACGCGCTCGACGGCTCCGTTTTATTTTCTTCGTGCCCTGTCCACAAAAGAGTTACCACTTTGCACGGGCTTGCCCTCGAGTATACGTAAATGTATTCAACTTAGCTGCTCTCAAACAAGGGACGCGTTGCGCGACATTACCGATAAAGAAGCCGTTATGCAGCCCCCTTGGGTCGCTGTTTAGTTGAGGAGAGTTTGGGGGGATCAAATGAAAACGAACACTACGGCACATTGCTAGAGAGTCACATGTACCTCGAAGTCTGTGTGCGTGCGCCAACGATAAACCATTACAAAGGCAGCCTAAGGGTCATGCTATACCGACATACATTCCACCGTAACCGTAACCCTCGTATAGTATCCATGACATGACTTCAGAGCACACGACGTCTGTTTCATTCGCCTACCCGTAGTCCAAACCGGCGAAGTTTTTTCTTGGACCGAAAACCGTTAAATATATTTTTCGGTTTCCCTCCTGAGCGAAAAAAACGTATACGGTTTCGATTCCGTTCCGGTTCGCACCAAAATAGCGGTTTTTTTCGGTTTTCGGTTTCGGTTTTCGGTTCGCTCCGACACCCTGCTCTTATCTTTGGAGCGCTGTGCTCCCTGCGCTCTCGACCAGCACGGTTTCGGTTTCGACTAATTTGCAGAGTAAAATTTCACGATGGACATTTCAACGCACGTGCGCTTTTCAGGATTACTTAAAAATCGAATGGCTTCCAACGAGGGTTGCCTCCCATTCTTCTATTATACGTGATTAGTCATCGATTGGTTACATGCTGTCTTCGCAAGGATGTCCGCCTGGTCACATGACTCATCTGCAAAAACGGCATCTATGCTTCTTTAATAGCTGTTATAAAAAATCTATAAAGCGTTAAAGAAACGCCCTGTATAACCAGTAAGGTGATAATAAGGCGACTGCTTTGTGACCTTCATGCCTCTAACGTAGAAGTGGTGTTATGAGCATGTATACACTCTAAGAGAGCGAAGCGAAAAGAAAGATTAACTTTGGTCCTTTTGTGGAGTAGCAGCACTGCCATAACCATTAGTCCATTGCGGAGCTCAATGCACGGAACTAAATGGAACTAAAACGACAGGTTGAGGGCTTCATTTGATGTTTGATGTCCACACAGCACTATGCCCATAAACGCAAATACCTTGACTTTGAATTGAACTGCTATGCCAAGTTATAAAATCTTGTAACGCGCATCCGGCACAATTGCTCGAGGAAGAGCCACCGCCTTTTTATTCAAGTCTGGAGGCACCAAATTATTTATTTACATTGATTTGTAGACTGCATTTATCCAAAACACATATTCACATAGACTACGGCACTCAGACGACCATGTCGCGATTTTCAGTGTCTGTTTGCAGCACTGAGAGGTAAATTTCAGGGTAATGGTACTAAAATTTAGAGTAATGGGCTATTTCAGGAAAAAGTTGACGACGCATAGAGACGGTGGCGGGGCATAGCGGGAATTTGTCGAAAAACTGGTTGATGTTGTTGAAGAAAAAATACGAGGGAAAGCAGATTGGTTGTTGGCACGTAAAGCAGAAGCTAGCATTCGAAGTAGGGCCAGTAGCGCTGGCCCGAACCCGAGCCCTACCCAACCAGGTTTTATTCAAGTCTGGGAACGGTAGCCACACGAGAAAACCGGGTCCTGCAGGCCTGGATTGGGAACCCACAGTTCTTTTGCCTTTGGGCGTGGATCACGCTCCGGTCTATACCCTCAACTCTTTCCTGCACGTTTATTATTCGCAATCCGGTACACAATGGCTACTCTTGAAACAGCATTTTCATTAGATTTTGTTTATTTTTCTATTGTACCTTACCCTCATGTGTCAATTCAGCAGAACAAGGACAGTTTTTCACTTTTATTTCCTGACGGCACACGCATATCACGACACCTCAGGCGATGGCACAATAAAACAGACAAAATAGCCTCTTCTCGTCTACTGACACGGAACATGCGCACACCTTTGGTTACCTGCTGCCACTGCCCGTTTTTCCTGGAATTGAAAGCTCCCATGCACAACTGCAATCATGCACAGAAGTTCGAATAATATTTCTTGTCCCCACCGTTGGAAAACCGTACAGTTAATAGTATGTTCTAGCAGCAACGTAAAAACCGCCGTGTGCACTGTCTATATCCCTGCTTCACACTTGGATGGCAACATATACGGTTTATGTGGTTACTCAGCGGCGGTAGGCGTAAAAAGTGGCACATTACTATTATTTGGCAGCTCGCTGACATCAATGTCGCAACTGTATTCCTTCATCGTAAGTGGAAATTGCTTCTTCGCTTACCGTGAAAGCGGTAGATTCGGCGAGCGCAACTCCCATATTTGCTGGCTGCACGTGCACAGAAAAGTGCTTACGATCTTCTTCGAACTTTTGATGGCGGAATGAGTGCACTAAGTGGACGATGTTGGTGGGCTTCACGAAATTGACATTAGAAGCAAAATGGCGTTCCATGTCTGTCATGGATACGAAGAGAACATGCTCACGCACTACGCCCTAACCTCCTATATAGCATATAGGAGGCTATGGCTGCGCTCACGCAGGCCACTTAACTTTGCAGGTTGGCCGCATGGCGGTGCCAATCTTTTCTGAAATGGCCCATTGCAATGCAGATGACTAAGAGCTTTTGTCCCTGTGTTCTTTCTCACTTGTTATGTGGGCATATTTAGCCGACGTTACAAAACAGACTTCTACACTGAACAAGACAATCGTGATCCAGAAGGATGTGTTTGTGCAAATTTAAATTGTACGGAGTTAAAACTTTGCAAAACTGCTTTATGCTCTACGCCTATCTTAGAAGTACAATGCGAGTCACTCCTTTACAGTCCAACAAAGGCGCTTTCCTCTGTGCTTCCTTGCAGAAACTGGGCCCTGAGATTCCCGGGTTGTAATGCACGCCAATAAAACGGGGAATTGAATTCAGCTTTTACGGACCCCAAGCAAGTTTTTCAGCAGAATTTCTCTTTTGTGTGGGGTCATTTCACTCTGCACTCTTGCACTAGTTAATTACAATAAGCTAGCGGTATCCGCAGAGCCGAGGCGTATAGACTATCTATTTCTTATGCTTTGCCTTCTTCCTGTCTCATTGAAGGGCCTTCTTCCTGTGCCGTACTTAGGCATGCACCGTGATGGTCTTAATCTAACGTAATTGAATTTGGGCGAACTAGCGAAGTAGCAAAGATCAAGCTTTCCCGACTTTAGTCTCTTACATTTTACTCTTACTTTACTCTTTCACATATTTTTAATGGGTGACGAACTTTTGTGCAGAACGCCCGTTACTCGGGAATTTATTCTTACTTGAGGGACATTTTGTGTTCTCGGATCTAACCATTATGTATGTATTTGCACGAGGATAGGGAGAAGTCTAGGATAACAAAAACCCTGCGTCAAACCAGAAAAATATTATGTATCACAAGCCGATTAAGATATTTTCAATACAACATTTATTAGTGATAACTAATTGCCTGATGCAGATCTGTCTGTTTCGTTGTAAGACACCGTAATGAACAGAAACAAAATCTCATTATCTCTTCCTTCATCTTCCAAACCAGCACTACGTGATTGCTTCCAGTATCCATTACTTTAGATTGAATTGTTCTCCCTATGTAGTTTGTTAAAAAAATTACGACAGAAATCGCTGTGCAGATTTTCATTGAAATGCGATAGCATTTATGACCTTATCGCGTGCGTTCTCTGATGATAGAAAGTAGAGGCCTGTGGAGACTGAAGTGGGGGGGGGGGGGCTGACGGAATTTGCAATCAGTAGCATCTCAATGCCCCTGACGATGACACAATCTATAACACCTCCCGTACGCGCGGTGGGGAATTTATCGGTACACAGAGTACTGTGGCATAGGAGCTCGAACCATAGCCTCAGTTCTTCTGTGTGTGTGTGTGTGAGGGGGGGGGGGGGAGATGCGCCTGCCGTATGTAGTCCTCTTCCGCAGGGGCGTTTAGTACCTACCACACGATGCCGAACTGACCCTCTGCACTCCTAAAAAAATGGGTGTTCTTTCACCCCTTTTCGTCACCACGTATATCACTCCCCTTTTGAGATACAATTACTCTCAAAAAGTAGTCCCTGTGAGGAGGAAGGGAGTGAGGAGACCCTTTAACTTCCTACCGTAGAGTAATTGTACACTCCAAAGGGAGTGCAAGGGTGCACTCCCGAAAAAAGGGAGTTACTGTACACCCCCTCTTTTTAAGAATCTACATAAGACGTCGGGTCCGCATGAAGCGGATCCGAGGTAATACAAACTTTTCGCTTACCTCGTTCAGGGCGGCAGGTGAAACGGCTTCGCGGGGTACCCGAAGCCGTTGATGCAGGGTAGACAAGGAATACTCCCGGCGTTTAACGTCGTCTTACACGTTGCGCGCACCACGGACTCGTCTACACGTTCGTCAGGGAACAACGCCGAGAGCACACACGAAGCGGTGCTTCACAGCGCTGATGTCCTACTTGAACCACAAAGCGGTCGCACATTCTACACCCCGCGTCAAATAGATCGTTTAGAAAATATTTCTCAAAGTACTTGTCGGCCAAAACGCACGTTCGCGATATCTCGCCGGTGCACAGCTCCGCAGTCGGAACCCCGTTGGTATCCTGGGATTCTCTACTTGCGTTGTATGCGTATTTGTCGCAGGGAAACATCCCACATCATCATCATCCATTCATCTATGTTGTTGTTGTTGTTGTATTTGTCGCAAGTTGCGCGTAGACTGCGCGATGGTCTTCCACGCACCAATCCAATGGGGTCACTTGCTCTGATCATCAACAAGTCTGAGGTAGACGTAGCTCTGGACTTCTGCGGAACTGTGGCGGCGGCTGCGGATGCTGCGGGAACTGCAACGCTTCATACCTACATGGTTTAACTTCGCGAGGATCTTGAGCGTATAACGCTCCCGTCGAACGCACAGCTGGATGCGGATTTTTCTCTGCCAGAGCTTAAAACTGCCCTTCGTTTGTCCCGACCCAAATCGTCCCCTGGTGCAGACGGAATCACCCATTCAGCCCTTCGAAATCTTGGCGCTGAGGGCCTTCGAACCTTGCTGTTTATATGCAACAGCTCATGGAGATCTGGCCAGGTACCCGCAAGCTGGAAGGAAGCCATGGTGGTCCCATTGCTGAAGCCTGGCAAGCATCCGTCGCACCTGTCCTCTTTTCGTCCGGTTAGCCTTACCAGTTGTGTTGTAAGGTGATAGAGCGGATGGTCTTACACAGGCTGGAAAGGAATCACGTTTTTCCTGATGAGATGGCGGGCTTCCGTCGGCACGTAGCCCAGTTGACTCCCTTATGGACCTTGTGACTGTTTTCCTTGATGTCAAACGTGACTGTGATACAGCAGTCATACTTATGTATTGCACCCCCTCCTCCGGGCTAGAGTGTCACGCAGGTTTTTTGTCTGGGTGGCTGACTTCTTGTCCCTGTGTCTTGTCTTGTCTGACTTCGCGCCCATATCAGGTACCTGGAAGCGAAAGTTCAACGCTGGACCAATGTCATTTCTCACTTCGCTGGCGCTGCATGGGGGATTGATCAGGAAGCGCTCCTATCGGTTCATGGGGCATTGGCTCAGGGAACCATTCTCTATAGCCTCCCGGTCTTACACGGCATCTCAAGGACTTCTGAACAGAGTCTTCGGTGTATGTTGTCCAGAAGCTTGAGGATCTGCCTCGGTGTACCCCGCGCCGCTGAAACGCGCATGGTGATGGTAGAGGCTCGCGAGCTACCAGTAGAGGTCTTACGTCTCAGAGAAACTGTGCGCCATTATCTACGCCTCGTCGCGGAACATCGTCGTCACCACTTGGTTTCGAAGCTCAAACGGCGGAGGTAGAGCAACATTTCTCGCTGCATCGCTGCTGTAAAGCCATTGGTAGTGGCTTTTGTTGGAAGATCAGTCGTCCCCAGGTCCCCTCCGTGGGCCTTTTCGATACTCTCGATCTGTACTACCATTCCTGGGCTCAAGAGGAAGAGGAATCACGTTGCAGCACCCGCTACAACAACTTGCGCTATACATAATGCAGTGCCGTTACCCTTCACACGCTGCAGTATTCACAGATGGGTCGACAAACTTACACTGCTATACTGCTGCCTTTACAATTCCGACTATGTCGTCTTGCCACGTCTACCGTCTCTCTCTCTACCGTCATACCGTCTCTCGCACCGCACCTCATCCACGTCTGCAGAGTTGCATGCCATTTTGTTCTTCCTCAAGCACATTCCATCCGCCGCTATCAGCAGCTGGGTGATATACTGCGACTCCAAGGCAGCTCTCCAGTGTATAGCGAACATGGGTATCCGTGGATCACTTGCGCCTGTGGTGGTGGACATACTGGAGGAACTAAGCCGTCTTGAGATCAGCGGACACTCTATTTACTTCCAATGGGTTCCTGCACACTGCGGAATCAGCGGCAATGAAGAGGCTGACGAGGCTGCAGCAGCTGCGTATCATTGCCGATCAAGCGTGCGGATTACCCTCCTCAAAGGCGACAGGCGAACCTTCCTAAATGATGTGGTGAGGCCCCTCGCACATGAGCAATGGTCTCAGGACGTTCCGTCAAGAGTTCTGATGCGTGAAGTAAGCCCTGACTTTGGTTTCAGCATGCCTTTTCGTGTGCCGCGCCATTTTGCGTCGCTGATGCACAGGCTTCGTCTTGGGGTTGCATTCACCCCCCCCCCCCCCCATTTCAAGCATCTGATTGGCCGCTCTGACTCTATGTTCCGCTCTCTGTTTTGGCAGATACCAAGCATGTGCTCCTCGACCGCCATTTCGCAAAGAGCAACTCTACAGTGCCGCCTGCAGTGGATCACGGCCGCACCATTCACATTGGCAACCATTCTCGGCCCTTGGTCTAACCAGATCGACCATCGCCATGCTCTTGAATTTTTCAAGATTTTTCTCCGGGACACTATTCTCCGCTCTACCCTATGATCTGCATGCGTACCTGTGTGCTGTGTGTGTGTTTTTGTGTGCTGTGGTTTTGCCTACGGTTCTGATGTTTTACTGATTCCACTGACGATCGATCCTATTTAGCATCGTTCATCACCTCATCATCAGGACATATCTCATCCTTCCCCATTATGCCTTGGGGAAGTGGGCCGCACCTTGGCGAATTTCCCCATTCATTATCATTAATTTATTTGTTGTTGTTGTTGTATTTGCCGCTCCTCGTACACTGTTAAAACAGAACTTCACCGCATAGCACGCTCCTAGCCAACCATCATTCCGAATGATATCATTCTGTGCATTGATTTGTTCAAAACAGGCAGGAGGCGCCTATCTGGGACAGATTATCTTGTCCCAGATAGGCGCCTCCCCCCTGTTTTGAACAAATCAGGACAGAGAATGATATCATTCGGAATGATGGTTGGCTAGGAGCGTGCTATGCGGTGAAGTTCTGTTTTAACAGTGTAGGTTTCACGAGACATCGTCACTTCGCGCTTGGAATTGATAAGTTCCTCCTCCGACAAGTGCTTTCGCGGCAGTGCTGCTATCCCACTGTTACATCTGAATGCTCGTACTCTCTTCCTATCTCACGTTTTGTAGACACGCTTGAACACGTGATCTCCAAGCAGCAGCCAGTGGGTGCAGGGCTTACAATGCGACATACGCTGCCTCAAGAAAACTCGCGGGGATCGCTCATAGATGCTATCGCATTTAATGCGCTTGTTGATGTTGGTGAAGAATACACTTGTCTATGGCAAGTAGTTAATGTCATGTACGAAAAAGTGTGCTCTCAAACATTGGACATTATCTAATACATGTGTACTATCAGCATATTCTGATTAATGATGAATTTGCCAGAAAATGCCGGTGTACACTCTAAAAACAGAGCTTCACCGCATAGCACGCTGTGCGCCAACCATTGTCAAGAATGACAGCGTTATCGCTTCTGATTCGAGGAGAGAGAGGGGAGTACGACTTTTTGTGGCAATTTGGATATTTGGTAATTGCCACAAAAAGGCGTAAGCCTCCCTCTCTCCTCGAATGAAAAGCGATAACCGTATAGTTCGCGGCAGTGAATGGCGCACTACGTGCTGTTCGGTGAAGTTCTGTTTTTAGAGTGTAGCAGACGATGATTGATAAAGACAGTTCATAAATCAGCCTGATACCTGATAAAGGTGCCTGAAGCAAGCGACTAGCGTATCGTGCCGAGGAGAAAGGGAAGAAAATGACGGATTGGGTTAAGCCAGGAAAAGTTGGGAAGTCCATCACATGAACGTTAACAGCCTGCTACACTCTTAGAAATGAATTTCACTGCATAGCACGCTACAAGCCAACCACCATCTCGAATGATATCGTTATCTGCCTCGATTTGTTGAAAACGGGAGGTGTACGCCTTTTTTTGTGACAATTATGAACAGCATAAGTGCCACAGAAAAGGCGTACGCCTCCCGTTTTCAACAAATCAGGGCAGATAATGATATCATTCGAGGTGATGGTTGGCTAGTTGCGTGCTATGCGGTGAAACTCATTTTTGGGAGTGTAGAGGGATATGACGTCGGAGTTACTTTCACGCAAATATTGTCACACAAATGCGTCGCCTACTCTAAGGCTGTGGTTGGCAATGATTTTCTTTGAATAAGAACCTACGTGTGCTTGCGTAACAATGACGTTCATGCCACTTCTTCCGTCCTTTGCCTCGCATTGTAAAAATAGAAGACGGGGTTTGATCCAACGCAGTCTTTGCAGACTGATTGCCATTTGTCTGAAGTTCTATTGAATTTTTTGTAAGCGCTATGGTCATGTAGAAAGAAAATTAAAAATCAAGCAAAATCTTGCCCCGTGCATCTTCAATTGCCTATCCCACACAAGCACCGCCATTTTTTCTTGTGTCTGCTCCATATTCACATCACTTCACACAGGCCGCGCGGCCTACAACGGTGTGACATGCCCACTCAGACGTGCACCAATCCTCTTGTTGTATATTGGTGCAACATGTGTGTGGTGAAATGAAAACGAAGCGCACACGGGAGAAAATGGCGGATTTAGAGTTAGATGGGCCCTAGAGAGTGCATAGCGTGAAATTTTCACTTCAAGAACTGAAAACTGACACGTGAAACGTGAAAACTTCAACAACTTTATTTTAATAATGATGATCAGGAAGTTACCCTACCTCATTGCTGGCGGTAATGTGGTGCAGTATAGAGTCAAGCTTGGTGACCTACACAGAGAAAGAGTCAGTGTCGTAAGCCCAGCGAGGACATGAATCTAGCTTTATTGAATACGGGTAGATCTGGTTCAGCGCAGGACTTTTTGTTCGATTCCGGATATTCAGTAGCCAGATGTTCAGAGCAAAATCATGTGTCCTGTAAAGCGTGCTTTGCCTGCTCAACTCGAAAGGGATGCGTGAAAGTTGCCGTGAAAGCAATACCACAGCTTATACGGCATTTTATTTTAATGACACGTAACAACGACTCTTTCTCTTAACGATGATTATTCGGCAGTTCCGTTGCAACGGGAGATATATTCTACTCCCTTTGCTTCCTGCAAAGGGACTCTGCACTGGTGTGTGTGATGTGATGCGATAGAGGAAGAAAAAAAAGGTGGACGTAGGTTACGACGAAGTCAGACTGGCTATCCCAAACCTCTTATCTAGAGTTAGTAAAAAAAAAAGGCAAAACCCTGTAGTTTGCCATCCCCCCCAAACACCCCGAACCCATGGGAACACTTGCCACACACGAGAGACCAGAAAGTGTCGCTGGTCTATCTGGCACAAGAAAAATTCTTATGTCATGTCCAGCGAATTAGATTCACATCGCATGTCATTCATTCGCTCCCCCCTCCTCCACGAGATCGTGTGATGACATTACACGGAAATGGCATTGGCTTCTCAAATGAGTTCAGGGAACTCATTTGCTTTTGCTCTGACGCAGAACTGTACATGCTCTCTCGATGACGGAGGGCCGTCCATGTCAAAGAGTAATGAGGAGAAAAAATGCAAACTAAAAGTTATGGACCGAGATGTGTTTTACGAGTTCATTTATTTTGATACGAAGCAAACTGGTGACTTTACAGTTTTCGTACCACTATCGTTCTCAGTCAAACCGGTGTTTCAGATTGCCCATGTTCACTTCTTGAGTGTGCCTTCAGACTGCATGTCATCACAGCCGTTTATCGCTGAAACTTTCAATTATCATGCTATTTTTGAAGCTCTTTCTGAACTGAAACTAAAAACTCAGTAAGAAATGAGCACCATGTACCCGTATATAATGCAGGTCTAATGTTACAAATCGTCATATCCATCATTTGCGAACGAATTTGCTTTCGGCGTATAGTTCTTAGCAGCATGAAAGAATCACATTCAGTAGGAAGATCATTCGCTGGAAATTACTTCCGGCTTCTCAGGTGACAGGGTTATTGGGTTACGCGAGGAATCCTTGTTTCCTATCGACTCCGTGGAATGCATAATCGATGTTGACTCCGCTTGACGCGGGAGCCACGTGCAATCTCGGCTTCCACGCCAAAAAGGAATTCGTAACAAGGATGCAAGATAACGATGTTACCTATTTGCATAAAAATAGCATTAGCGTAACCCTTTCTTGCTACGAGAACGAAACAGGACTGAAAACAGGTCTTTTGTGTTTCGGGTAAAACTTTCTCAGTGAGTTGTTTTGGAGTTGCGAGGCTTTCCTGAAAGCTTCCTTCCAGTGATTCCGAGAGGGATCGGAATCGATTTCAAGGGTTTCGTCGGGAAAAACAAAATGCGAGGTAAGTTGAGCAACTGACACGACTGTTAATGTGAAGCCTTCTTTTGATGACTTGTGTACTCCACTCCTAGAGTGGAAAACCTCCCCACTTCATCATCACAATATATATGTTGTTGTTGTTGTTGTGTACTATTAACTGTGAAAGTAAATAGAACTGGGAGCACATTCATACGGACTGCGTATATTTCCTCCGTCGTAAATCCCAAAAATAGAACTTTCACCGCACAACCACACATGTTCACACATATAATCCACTGTGCGGTAATTCACCACGTGAACCGGTGATTTTGGTCTTTGGCCGATAGTTATCGCGAAAGTGGAGGTGAAAGGTGGGGGGGGGGGGGGGGAATATGTTTATTGGAGGGGTTCTCTTTTATATCTATGTATATATATTTTTTTTTCACCTTTGAGGGGGTGGATATGTTTATTACGAAAAAAAGGCAGGCAAAAAGGAAAGGTCAGCCAGACAGAAGTCGACTTGCTATTCCTTGTAAAAAAAGAAAAAAGAACAAAAAAGAAAAAGACGCAAGCGGCACATGGGCAGCAGGGGGGGGGGGGGGCATGAGTGCACGATCGCTCAGAGGCAGTCTAGGCGAAGACGAACATTCAGGCGAAGACGATGGAGAGCTGACTCTTCCTTTCGAGACAGCCGTGGCGACACAGTGAAGGTCATCTTCGGGTCAATGCGGTGGAGGAAGGTGTTGGCTGCGACAGTGTTTTCCACGAAAGGGCGGGTGTCGAAGGAAATGCGCCGGCGGATGTGTATGTGTGTTGAGGGGGGTATGTTTATGGGAGTAGCCGAATTTGTCGGGTGACGAATTCAACCTCTCCCTAGTATTTTCTTCATCAACATCAACATCACATATGTTTGCTATACCGCTATGGTACTCAATAGACTTCGATCTTGACTACCTCGTTGACCACAGGCGGCGCCTTCACAAGGGCGGACAAGGCGCTTCACAAAAGCGGGCGGTTCCTCTCAAAAAGAAAGATTCATGCTTAATCAATCTGCGTTGTCTTTCAGACTTGCTTCGAATCATCCGCATTCTTGGCACCACGAAATGTCTGCGGAGAAGAGGGGGGGGGATATGTTTAATGCAAAGTAAGAAAAAAGGGAAGGGAAAGGTTAGCCACGGTGGGAGAAGAGGAATTCAATTTAAAGTAGGCATTTGGCCTGAAATGGATGAATGGCCATCAGACGAACTCGGGTTCGAATCAGTAACGGCGCACTTCTCCTCTTGCTGTCTCTCTCTCTCTCCTTTTTTTTAATCTAAAGAACGTCCTTTTCAAATAGAGTTGCTCGGAACTTTCACAAAAGAGATCGTTAGATCGTTCGAGAGAAAAAGGAAATGGGCGCTACCTCATCTTTCCTTTGCTCGCGTTTTAACGAGCAGTTCAAGTCATATCCATAATCTCGGAAGACTGCGATAGTGAAGGAAATGCGTTAGGTGTCTGTGGAACACTTGCGGCAGCATGTTCGCGCAAAATCAGCATGGCTGACTGCTGCACGCAGATGATGCTTGAAGGGTTTTGCATGAAGGGTCTCATACAACAGTAATGTTGTTTTACGGAGAGACATCCGAAACGATGATTATTGGGTACCGCGGAGCTTGACTATCAACAACAGCAAATAAATGATAATGAACGGGGACGAAGTGAGGCAATGTAGCTCAAGGGCAAATCTTGTGCTAGTCAGTGACAGGTGACACCCGTCGTATAAAAAAGCCGGAAAGAGAGGATATCAGCAGTCAGCCTAGTGGACCCCAGTAGTGCACCGCTGTTAGGTGCCTTCCTATACCGTGTGAGCGCCGCGAAGCAGCTGTGGCTATCAACGGCGTAGAGGCGTGGACAGACGAGAGACAACTGCAGGAGGGAGTAGGGGGACGGGGGTTATATATATGCGGATTTAAGGGGAACTATGCCAACATTCGTCTGGAAAGTCTGTCGGAGAAACCCATGGGAAACCTGAGACAGCACAGCCGGCGGTAGGATTCGAACCCACCACCTCCCAGCTACGTGATCCCAAGTGTGTAATCGCTATGCTGTGTTGGGTAATTTTGTTTTGTTTCGTTTCTACAGCGGTGTGTACGTTTTGAATATTTTACGCCTTGAGCTAGCTTCACGGTTCTCGCCGTAACCAAGATGGCCGACGTAGTCGCTGGTGCATTTCTGCTTAAGCAATATTGGTGTCTGTGTATGCATGACATATCATTTTTAAGTGACTTGTTTGTAGCTTGAGCTAGCAGTACCGTTTCCACCATCTTTCTCTTTGTTTTTCCCTCGTCAAATTTGTGCCTCCACGGAGGGCAGCATACGGAAGCTCTTCGCGTAATCCGATACTAAGCGGATAACAATTGTTTAATCGCCTTTACCACTGTCCTAATTGGAATTTTCATGCACCGTTGATCCACTGCAGCTTGGCTGCTAACAATGGTCGTGATGAGAACTGCCGGGAGTTTCGACGAAATCCCCAAAGCTAGAGACGGTTAGGAACGTAACGCCCTGAAATGCTTGCAGTAGTTTTTTTTTTTTTTTTTGTATCACGATTTACGTACAAAAAGTTTCGTAGCTTTTGACTCACCTGTATAAGTGCAGCCTCACTTCTTAGGCTCTTTTTTTTATGTGCTGAGGTTTGCCGCCGGAATGGATCTCAGAGTGCGGCACAACAAGGAAATGCAGCACCAGCACGTTTCGCCTTCGAAATACGAAACTTGAACGCTAATGATGCGAAAGCTTTTGTTGTGCCTGAATGATCGAGTGGTTGTACGGCCTACAACGCGGCCTGCAATCACTCGCAGAATAAGTATCGTTATATTGGTACTTCGTCCTGCTCTCTTTATTTTCCGCTTTACTTTTCGCCGTTATCTGACCAGTAAGATACTTTCCCCTTGTGCCCTTATTTTGACATCTCCTCATAGTCGCGCATAAATGAGGAAGCAATTATCCTTCAAACTGCACTGTGCTAAGCAAATGGCATTTGCAGTATAATAGTTGCAAGTGTAGAAATATTCACAATTGTAGAAATTTCGCTTCATAGAACGTTTTTTTTTAAATTATTACACAATGTAATCGTATTATAACGGACCTGCCCCAAACGTAAGAGGGACAGCGAAGTGCAATTGTGGCGCTTTCGTTTTTCCGGTTACTTTGGTGGCGTGGAGGAACCTTCAGTTGTAAATACTTTTTAACTCTCAATGAATATTGTTGAGAGAAAAACTTAACGTTTCTTGTAGAGGAAATTCGCCCAGAATGCCACTTCGCAGTTATTTTTCTTTTCTTTTTTATTCTTACGTAATAATATATGTCACTGTAATGCTTCCTGGCGGTGTATATGTACAAGCTTCGCATTATATCCGCTGCAGTGCTTAAATAGCGCGTCTCAAATGTCTCGGCTTCTGTGGCTTTACACATCCCATGTTCATGCGGCTGGAACTGACTTTGAATACAACCGAAACCTAGGTGGGAGCATCGGTAGCGCGTAGGGTTAAAACCCTACATGTTACACGCGACCCCATTACACGCGAAATATTACAAAATCGAAATCGTACAATTTGCCATGAACGATGCTGTTGTCTGCCTTCTTCTTTGGTTGATTCGACCACGTATGGGTAATATACTTTATTGGTCATGTAACTTGCGTTTTCTATTTCTTTGCGCAGCGAGTCTGGTCGAGGCCGTGGTACACTAGAGCTAAGAACAACATGAAGAACAACGGGATCCATGATAACTCTATATTTTTCTTCACCTTCACTATGATCATCATAAAGGCTGCATAATAAGGTAAGCCAGGTCCAATGCATAGGAAATATTTCGTTACATTGTACACTCTTAAAAATGAACTTTACCGCATAGCACGCTCCTAGCCAGCCATAATCTCGAATGATATCGTTAGCTGCCCTGATTTGTTGAAAACGGTAGGCGTACGCATTTTTTGTGACAATTATGAACAGCATAATTGTCACAAAAAGGCGTACGCCTCCCGTTTTCAACAAATCAGGGTAGATAACGATATCATTCGAGATTATGGTTGGCTAGGAGCGTGCTATGCGGTGAAATTCATTTTTAAGAGTGTACTCTTATTCATTTCGAATTATAAATCGTGGCTATGTTGCATTTAATGATCCATTGTCGTGGTTTTGTGGAAAATAATTCTTCTGTATCACCGGCACATATTGGCTCGTGGACGATTGATCGCGACTTTGCTTTCCCGCAACAACACGTGGAAGAAAACGTGCATGTGACATTTGTCGATGGTGAATAATGTTTCTCATTTGATTTGGATACCTTGTTTTAATACGTCCGATCTCAGAAACGCAAATTAACTTAAATAGTTATCAGGGAAGTGGATAAAAAAACGGATAAGGTAAAAAAAATAGTGTCTTTGGCGTGAAGTACTACATCTTTTGAAGAATGATAGAGAAGGGTATTTTGCTTTTTGCCTATTTTTTGGGAGATCCGCCGATATTTCTAACAACGGCCGTTCTTGTTCTGGGCTGTCTGAAGAGACTGTTCGTCTTCCCAGAAAACGAACAGCCTCGGCTGATTCTCGCCGTGTAAGAACAGTCTCTGTTCGAAATATCGCCCGCTCCCGCCCGAAGCTCCTCCCTTTAACAATAAATCTTTTAGAGGATGGATCGAACCCACGACGTATCTGTGCACATTTAAAGGTAACATTTCAAAGCTTACGTTAGCCTGAAAACTATGAAGGTGTTTAGTGAAACGTAGTGCCTGTGTGCAATTAGTTTAAATTTCTTCTGCCGCAAAGACTTCGCCAGGCGCCCCTTGAAGTGCCGGATACACTTTTGCTTTAGACAGCGAAAGCACACAATGTTCGGTACGTTACGCCAAATATCTCCATAGCTCAGCACATAAAAGAGCGACGGAACGCTTTCCTGGTTGCTGAAGATTTCGGCGTATATCGTTTTCGCAGCAGGCACGAAGCTCCATATGCATTCTGTTGATTGAGCAAGTGCATCCGAAAAATGCAGTCTGGGTTGTTGTACCACATGAACGAATATGAACTGCGTGCCATTTTCAAAATGAATCTCTGCGCGCGGTATAACAAAGGAAGGCAGCGCAAGCACCCTTTGCCTTTGAAATACGAAATGTGGTTGTTAATAAAGCGCAAGTTCCGCCTGAATGCTCGAGCAGTTGTGTGGCCTGCACTGCGTCGATAATCCCTTTTACTCGAAAGAAGTAGGTTATTGAGAGAGAAAAATTGGCTGTTCCTTAAATTCGTGGAGCAGCAGAAACAAATTAGTAGTAACAGTGCAACCGCTGTTCGCTGAAGTTCATGTAAATCGAATTCGAAACAACTGGTTCGGTGATTATTTTTATTTTTTCTTTCTTTCTTTCTTTCCTTCCTTGTAATGATGATGGTGATAAAAGTAAAAAGATGGAATAAGAATATTGTCCTTTAAGCAACGTTTAGGATCGGGGGGGGGGGGGGACATATTTATTAGACCAAAGTAAAAAAAAGGAAAAAAATAGGAAAGGTCAGACGATCGATTAGGATCGGGAAGCCTAATCAAGTGCCACGAATTGAGCACACGGTAGTATAGTATCGTTCCAACATGAGGTTTTTCCAGCATAATTTTCATTTTCAGGCATAATTCCCATTTCCAGCACAATGAAAGTGCTGTACCGAGCTATACGAAGGGTAAACTCTGTTGTTTTCGCGCCCCAATACCTTGTACTTACCAAACATTAACAAGATTATGCCATAACTGCTCAATCATTTACTTGACCGTGCAGGCAGCCGAATAAGGAATTGCAGTTTGGTTTTCCAGTCGCCGTACATGCTGAAATACGAGACTGTCCAGTTGCTCGTACACTCTTAGAAATGAAGTGAAGTTCATTTTTAAGAGTGTATATCATACAGTACTGCTTTATGCGGAGTCGTCTCTTGCGCTGTTTTTTCGTTCTCAACAGCAGCCCAATTATACCGCCTTATTGGTCTGTTGTACTCTCACACGTTTACATCGCATCCCAAAGCCTCTCAAAACCTCTGAAACCGCACTTCAGGCTCCCAGATGAACTCCTGATAAAACTATAGCTGTATTTTACAATACACTCTTAAAACAAAACTTCACCACATAGCACGCAGCAGCCCAACCATTTCTGCATAAGTGGCACACAAAGGCGTACGCCTCCCGTTTTCAACAAATCAGGGGAGAGAACGATGTCATTCGGGATGATGATTGGCTAGGAGCGTGCTATGTGGTGAAGTTCATTTTTAAGACTACAGTCTGAGCTCTCTTCTCTTTTCTTTTTATTTGATTTTCTATTATAAAGTACTGACACCCACAACAAAGAACGAAGAAAAGAATATCTTCTTAATATAGATCGACTGAAGAAACGTTACTTTCTGGCAGCTCATTGATTTCACCTAATGGGCGGGGGGGGGGGGGGTATGTGTTATTTAGGAAAGCAAAAGAAAAGAGGGAATGGTTAGCCCGCGCTACGGCACCATGCTATTCCCAGAATAACATAATAAACTAAAATAAACAACAGGCAGCAACTCTAGAAGATGGATTTGTGTGTGTGTGGAAAGCAATTGAAGAGAGTGCTCTGCGGAACACGAAACAGTAACTCGACAAATAAGTGACTGGAACACAGGAGGGAAAAAAAAAAAGCGTTGCCCTGGCTTTGTCGCAGCGATGATTTTTCCAGAGCCCCAAGCCTCTTCGTCATAGCACGTTCCTTTTCCGAACATCCATAATACCTTTATTCTCGATGACAATGAGCTTACACATTAAAACGTTTTCCCAAAGAAGAAGAAAATGTTCAGTTCCTGTGCTGCCCCCTAAGAGTTCTGCAACAGGCGTATACGAAAAATGTAATTTGAATGGACGTTATCTTGGGTGCATTCAAAGTTTTTGAAATGTTCGTGATCGTTAACAACGGAATATTTGCTAGTCTAAAGATGCCTGCTTATGGTAGAAAATGCACGTGCTGCATTTGTCTCAATAAAGCCTGTTAGTAACCCACCGGTAAGAATAATAGCGCATCTTAAGTATGAAAGTCGTGAAAGGGTTTCTCATACAGGGCCTCGAACACGCGCTTCTTGATGACAAGTCCATTGTTCTGGTCGTTGCATCTTGCTGGCAGGGATTTCTTCACCAAATGCCGCATTCGGTGCACTGTATACTTACTCACACTGTTCACTCCCCCTATGTCTTTCTCAGGTACTAAAATTCAATTCAACGGGCGTCTTCTAAGTATGGCATAGCATAGCAAAGGAGGGGCTAGCACACGTTCCGTGTGTGTGCCAGTTTCCTTCTGTAAACACAGCTGTACCTTCCTGGTTATTGCTGTTTTTCGTCTGTTTTTCCTTTTTTTTTTTATCTGGGTGGTACTGGTTGCGTAGAGCGTTAACGTGAACCTTGTTATCGTACGTGTTCAACCCCTCGTCCGTGAAGGATTAATGATAGCCCTTGCCTTGTAGGAACGACGTACGATTTATTTGCGGAAGCCACGCCATATTAAAGATGTAAATTGTAGGGTGTATGTGTGTGTCACGTTCTACAGCTACTGTTTGACAAATGCGGTTTGAATTCGGTCTCCCTCGAAAGAAATAACCCAAGAAATTGTCAGTATTTATTTTGTTAGTAACCCCGTTTCCTATTATGTTGTATTATTTTTATAATAAACATATCCCCCCCCCCCGTTTTCACAATGTTTACTACACAAAAATGTTAGAAAGTCAGGCTCAGGCAAGACATAATGCGAAAATAAATCATTTTGACACATTGCGTCGAGAAAGAGCACCCTCTTTGCAAAACAATGAAGGTAAAAGAGAGAAAGAAAAACTGGACGTTCCGACAGCCAGTTACGAGCAGGGCATAAAACGCTGAACTCGGCCATATTCAAGCACAACGTGCCTCGAATTTTTCGGAGGAAGGACCGCCGGATGTGGTTCGGTAAGCCATTTTCGACGGAGCCCGGTCGATACGTATTCGGCTTTTGTATGCTGATGACGACAGTCATAGGGGCATCATTAATTTGCATTTTCTTTTTGCCCCCACTGTTGTCTGAAACGGGAGTATTTTATGCAGATATAACGGACGATTATCAAAATATGAAAATATATAACAAAACTGATTGGTCCCCGGCGAAATCCAGCACCCCGACGCTCTCCCTTCAAAGCTCTTTTTACCTTTTTGGACACTATCGGACTTCGATCCTTATTGTGAATGGTCTCATTATTTCATTCCCCACATCACCACCAGCACTGAGGGTAGCGTATATCGCCCATGGCGATGACACTCCCCATTCATCACCTCAAAGTATAGTTGTTGTTGTTGTTTTCTTCTTTGTTTCTTGCTTCTGATCTGCCCAAATTTAGTACCCACTATACCGCCGAGAAAACGATACTTAGAAGTATGCTTTGTATGGCACCGCAATTGTTGCGGTGAATCACCTCATCCCATCGTCATTCATGTACACTCTTAAAAATGAACTTCACCACATAGCACGCTCCTAGCCAACCATCATCCTGAATGACAACGTTCTCGCCCCTGATTTGTTGAAAACGGGAGGAGGAGCCTATTTTGGCCCATTATGCACGGCACAAAATAGGCTCCTCCTCCCGTTTTCAACCAATCCAGGGCGAGAACGTTATCATTCGGGATGATCGTTGGCTAGAAGCGTGCTATGTGGTGAAGTTCATTTTTAAGAGTGTAGTTGCTGTTGTTGTGATGGCGCCCAACTATGTTTGATAGATGTGTGTATTGTCATGAAGTGGGGAACCTACCTGTGAAGGTATGCCCCCGTTACATGCATTCCAACTCTAGCCTACACAACTACAGAGAACAAATCCACCACCCGAGGGGGGATTACTGTGCGAACAATGCCAGGTCAACGCCAGACCCCACGAACAATCAAGACCTCAGGAAGTCCGTTTGATTAGATTAAGAAAGCTTTTTCCAAAAGCAGTACTGCAAGCCAGAGCCGTGTATTAAAAGTATTATATTGTATTATATTGTTGAGCCGTATATTAAAAGAGAGTCTGGCCATTGGGAGGAGTCACAAAAAGAGGCTCGACCTGTCAATCACAGTTTCGCTCCTCTGATTGGTTTGCTTTTTACCAAGGGGGTCGCCATAACACCATACTGCCACCCAAAATGGCGACGAAAACAAACACAGTGAAGCGGGGATTTCGTGACAAAAAATTTTCACAGACTAACCTGATTTTACGCTGCAAATGTACATCCTAATACAAATTTCTCGGAAATCAGTTTCAACTTATGCTCATCCATCAATATCTAACTGAAAATAATACGTTTTGTCGCCGGTGTTAGGCTTAGTGAACACGGCGATCACGACGAAATCATAACAAAAACGGCGCTGTGCTGTACAATCTTATTTTTAACAGCTGGATTTCATGGATATAAACATTCTTGCCTCTTATATTCCAACTATTCATGTAGATTTGTTTAAAAATCATACCGACAACAGAATGTGTCCCAGCAGGTGGTTCTGCCGGCAGCGGTACAACGACGGAAGCAGACGACAATTCCCGACGTGCCTTACGCTCCCTAGGTGGCGCTTATTAAATTTGCACCAACAATCCACTACTTTTGCAGATTGCGAGAGGTGTCCATTTCAATCCCATCCAATCCACTTGCCACCCAAAATGGCGCTGCCCATGTTGGATAGGGGGGCAAATAGTGAGGATAGGCTGATTGATAGCGCCCCATATTTCAAGACTTCATTGGTCGGAAAGATGAAAAAGTGGGTGGAGCTTCAGGTATAGGCATGACCCATTAATGGCCAGACTCTCTTTTAATATACGGCTCTGCTGCAAGCAATACTGCCCCGCCACCGTGCGGTTGTTATCGAAGACACCGTCCACCAAGGCAGACCACGTTAACCATACTCTAAGGAAAAAGGGTGTGAAAAGGTGGTAACTTCTAGAGGTACCACCTAGGTCAACATAATGTCTGATAAAGGGTGTAAAAGGGTGGCAAAAGAAATTACCATATATTCAAATTGCTACAAAAAGGCGTACGCCCTCCTCGCTCACCGAATCAGAAGCGATAACCCTATCATTCGTGGCAATGGTTGACGGACAACGTGCCATGCGGTGAAGTTCTGTTTCGAGAGTGAGGTAGCAGGTAGAACTTTGCAACCTCTTAGGCGCAACATATGCGACAACTATTACCTCCTAAAAGGTGTAACTGCTCTACCCATTTTTCTAAGAGTGCAAGGTGTTCTCAGCCTAAGAGGATTGTAGGCTCACTTTTCCGCCTTTCCACCACGTACACTCTTAAAAATGAACTTTACCGCATGGCACGCTTCTGGCCAACCATAATCTCGAATGATATCGTTATCTGCCCCGATTAGTTGAAAACGGGAGGCGTACGCCATTTTTGTGACAATTATGAACAGCATAAGTGTCACAAAAAAGGCGTACGCCTCCTGTTTTCAGCAAATCAGGGCAGATAACGATATCATTCCAGATTATGGTTGGCTAGGAGCCTGCCATGCGGTGAAGTTCATATTTAAGAGTGTAGGTACGCGGAGTTGAAGCGGGACTGCTGGACTGCAACGGACGCGAGCCTCCAACCCAAAATTTGTGGGAAAATGGGTGACAGACACGCTGAAACCCAAATCCGCGGGCGGTCAAAAGTGATAATGCCAGTCTCACGCACTCTAAAAACTGGGGGGACGATAACCACACACACACAAAAAGAAAACAAACTGAACTTCACCAGATAGCACGCCAACCATTGCCACACTCTTAGAAATGAACTTCACCATATAGCACGCTCCTAGCCAACCATCACCCCGAATGACAACGCTCTCGCCCTAGATTTGTTGAAAACGGCAGGAGGAGCCTATTTTGTGCCATTATGCACGGCCCAAAATAGGCTCCTCCTGCCGTTTTCAACAAATCTAGGGCGAGAGCGTTGTCATTCGGGGTGATGGTTGGCTAGGAGCGTGCTATGTGGTGAAGTTCATTTTTAAGAGTGCACGAATGCTAGGGTTATCGCTTCTGATTCGAGGAGAAAGGGTGGCGTACGCCTTTTTGTGTCATTTATCATGTATCCAAATTGAAACAAAACGGCGTACGCCCCCCTCTCTCTTCGTATCAGAAGCGATAACCCCGTCATTCGTAACACCGGTTGGCGCAGAGCGTGCTATGCGGTGAAGTTCAGTTTTTAGAGTGCTGAGAGGTCGATATCTCGTACACTCTTAGAAATGAACTTCACGGCATAGCACGCTCCTAGCCAACCATCATCTCGAATCTCGGTTACCTTCCCTGATTTGTTGAAAACTGTAGGCGTACGCCTTTTTTGTGACAATTATGAACAGCATAAGTGTCACGAAAGAGGCGTACGCCTCCCGTTTTCAACAAATCAGGGCAATTAAGGATATCATCCGAGATAATCTTTTTCTTTTTCTTTCTTCTTTTCCTTTTCTTTTCTTCTTTTTCTTTCTTCTTTTCCTTTTCTTTTCTTCTTTTTCTTTCTTCTTTTCATTTCTTCTCCTTTCCTTTTCCTTTGCTTTCTTCTTCTCCTTTTCTTTTCTTATTTATCCTTTCTTCCCCTTTTCTCCTTCTTTCTTCCCCTTTTCTCCTTCTTTCTTCCCCTTTTCTTTTCTTATTTTTCTTTCCGTCCCCTTTTCTTTCCTTCCCCTTCCCTTGCCTTTTTTGTTTGGAATAGCAAGCCGACCCTCGTCTGGCTGACCTTTCCTTTCTTTTTCTTAATAAACATATCCCCCCCCCCCCCCGAGATAATGGTTGGCTAGTAGCGTGCTATGCGGTGAAGTTCATTTTTTAAGATTGTATGCTTCTTAAAACCAGGAGGGGTGAGCGATAATGTCAGAAACTGCAGCGCCCCTGATGCTCGCAACTCCTATGCACTATAAGACAGGCGTTTTTCGTACTGCATGTGACAATAGGAAACAATTCATTTTAGTCAGTAGTCCTCTATGTAGCACATTGGTTGTCATTCTTCTTTGTTAAGCTCGTCGCGCTGTCACCAACGTCTGTAGACGTCAGAGTTAAAATTGTGGAATTTGCTGTCGCCGTATCTTTTTTTCGGAAAATGGAAGGGAAACGTCGTTCCTGATGCTTGCAAGGATCTTGCTGCGTTCCTTTGCGCTGCTTGCATGCTGTTTCGCGAACACAATAGTCTTGTCTCTAAAGTACCTTCTGAGTTAAAAGTTTTCCTCTCCTGAAAGACATATATGCACATGGTGGCCTTGTGTATTTGACATTTTAATGGCAGTTGTGGAAGCGCGATTGACGACGTAGTCTGCGTTGCTTGAGACGGGCTCGAAGAGATGCATTAAGAAAAATGAAGGCCCGCACAGCTTGGGATTCAAACGCAACGAAAGAACTGAAAAGCTATTTTATTTGCTTGTTTTCGTTTTTCTCATGTCCTCAAAGCGACATGTTCGAGAGAGTAACGAAAAGGCTTTCGAGGCTAAACAAAAAACGAAACGAAAACATGGGGCTCTTCTTTAATAGCACAGTGTTCCCTGTCACATCCAATGCCACGCTAAATCTAATTCTAGATGTTTAAGTGTATTTGAAAAAAAAAAGTTTCTGTACTCACATAGATTGTTCTTAGTTCTGTCACCGTCATCAATACCTTTCTTTCTTTCTTATGTTTTATAATAGCAGTGCGATTCTGTCTGATGCTTCCGACTTGCTTTAACGTGGTAACGAATGTTTTATTCAATTTTGTGTCACGTGTCATCGTGGTTGCTGTGATATAGAAAAACGCCGGGTGTTTCGACGTGCTGGAAGTTTAGAAGCCATCCACTACGATGTTATTGAAATTATGTTGTCGTATACCTGACATATCCTTTGTCTTGTCATGCCGCACAGCACATGAATTTGGGCATTTCTCTTCTAAAAGCGGACAGTGAAGTAACCCTAATTTTACACAAACTACAGACACTACGCAAATTTACAAATTACCTTTACGATGCATACAATGAGTGTGGAAACCTTCATCGTCTTTTTTTTTTTTTTTTTTTTTTTTGTTCACTTGCAGTTTGGGTACTCAGGATTCGTGAAACAATAAAGAGTTTTAACACATTAGCATACGTAGGGGAAAGCGTTGGTCGTTCTGCGCACTGCGCGAACTACTAAAGCTGTCGCATACGTACACAAAGGAGATAGCGGACCGTGCAATAAAACTCACTAGTGTTAGTAGATCGTTGATGACGTCATCGTGAAGGTGCGGTACCTCTACCGGAACCTATGGCAACGTACATGACTCAGAATGGTAACCTTTCCTTTCTTTTTTTCTTAATAAACATATCCCCCCCCCCTCAGAATGTTATCTATTGATTGGATGCGGTAGACAAACTACTCGGGAAGTCACGTTATCGACGGCCTCCTATCACATAAATGGCGAATCCCGGTGGTCATTTCCTGGCAGCATTTTTTGCCAGATCCCGAGCACTTATGTTCGCGCGCTAGCACTTTTTTTCGTCCGGTCTCGATGCACCCAAGCAGCGCGTTCAGCAACTCTATCCTGTGACGTCACATCCGCACTGCGAGGGTGGCGAGGGCCCGTATTGGCCCACACACCGAAGTTTACGTTCGTGAGCAGAGGGCGAAACCCGATGACGCGCGACCTAGCGTGATCCATCCGGCTAACCTTCAGATTCCGGGCTTTCATGTTCGGGTGGCAACTGTCACGTGGTCCAGCGCCGGTGCCAGACTGGAGATGTCCGAGTGCTTGGCCGTGCTGCCACAAAATGACCACCCGGATAATAAGAGCACCAGGGGAATGCCCCGCGAGCGATTGGCCGTATTTGTCTTTAGGCGTAGCAACCAAACAAGAATCTCCCGCAAGCAACGAGAAAGGTCACCCCCTATACCCACCCAAGGTCACCCAAACCCTCTAAGGGGGATTCATCTTGTTTAGCTCTGTCACCCAGAACGACAAACAGGGTATTATTCCTTCTGAGCAACCGCGGCGTGAGTGCACAGTATGTTCCAATTAAGGACTGTTTGCGAAACGCCCAGCGGAAGCAACAGTGCTTGGGAAGCTGTAAAGGATTGATGAAGAAGGAACCCGAAATTTACTTATGTACCCATTACCACAAATTAAACGTGTGTGTTTTAATGCAGAACATGTAATAGGTAGGGACACCACAGGAATAGCGGCTCTCGTTATCGCACCCCTATTCTAATTTGGAACTGATCTAATTAAACTGCCAAATTATCTGAGGAATCTCAGTTTCACGGGTGCGTATCCCGTATCTTTTCTTGTTTTGAATTGTCATCATCACTCGTTTCATTTTGTGAATATTATCCGTGCGAGATAATAGAATCGCGCAACACCATATCGCGAGGGAAGATCTTTTACTTGCTACCAGTTTGAAGGGCGTAGATCGTTACCTGACCACTGACTCTTAAAAATTTGTGAAAGCGTTCGAAACACAGATATTGAATGTAAATGTGAGAGTATCATATACCGAATCGAAAAATGTAAGAGATGTGAAATTTGGTGGCCTAGGTGGTGGTGGTGATAGGGCTTGCCGTTGTCGGCCTCACGTATGTGGGCAACGTCACGACTCACGCCCTGGGAGAATGTGCGTCCTGGGCCGACTTCTAAGGGAACTGTGCCGACATATGTCTGAAAGCGTCTGAGGAAAACCCCAGACAGCACAGCCGGCACCGGGATTCGAACCCGGGTACCTCCCAGTCTCGACATTGGTGGCCTAGAACGTTTTTATGTCAATCTATACTACACCCTATCCCGTACTTCTGCGACAGTAGCGACGGTCTTCCCAAGCCTAACAGGCATGGGGGCCGCCATCTTGTGAAAGGGAGAGGCACTGTGAGCCATCTGTAAGATCAAGTACGATATCGTCCGCTACCAAATGAAGCGGTATGAGAAAATATGTTCTAAATTGCGAGATGATATGCGATATATTTTGTTGATTTAATATTTGAAAAAGTAAATTAGAAAACGGATACATTAGGAAAACGAGAACATATAGAAGATTTCTACAGTAGGAAATCTCAATACGAAAAAGGAGGAAATAGAAACAAGAAGAAAATAGTGTTGAAGGCGAGATACAATGGTGCGTGATGTGAATGCCAGGTTGATATGTATCTCATGGATTGTGTAAAATATCCGATGTCGAGACTGCCCGAGGTTGGGTCAGGTTAAGTTTTTACGTATTTCACATGCTAGACGGTCAGTCAGTTCATGTGAAATATGGGTCAGTGTAAGTGAGTTCACGTAAGATGTGCATCTGTAAATGTTTGCCTAGAGGCTTCGTCAACAATGGAAGACTGCTAAAGAAAAATATTGTCAGCGTTGCACTTGATTGTTTATGGTGTCAATAGATACAAGATTTCATACTCACATGTTTGAAATGAAGCAATTCCTCGTTGCGCTGGTATCGGAAAATGAAATAAGCAGATTCTCAAGGTAGTGTTTTTAGTCCAAACCTGGATACGCGTCCCTAATGTCGTTTACAATTTTGTCAAATGCGTCCTGATTGTGGCGCCTGCAATCTCTGTGCCAGAGACTCTAACAAGAGTAGGGAATGTCTCTATTGGACGCGTGAGTTAATGCGATGCGTCTTACTGACAGATGAGTGCCTTCAAGCCCAGCGTACGCTGTCGCGGATATTTGGAAAGGCCCATTATCCCCATGATTTTTACGGCACCTGAATCTGCCAATTCTGTTTTCTGTTGCCTCTGTCGTGAGGACACTGTCGCAGAAGGTACATTTCCTCGTCCTCAGCACAAGTTCGTGTGTGTGCAGCCACTCGAGGGAGTCCTCTTTGGTTCGAAGCAAAGCTCCAAGCTTCATCATGTTCGCCATATCGAGTTTCAAGTTGCGTCTGCGTGCTTTCGTGCGTTATGCGCTATTTTTGCATGTCATGTGATATTTCGAAATCTTGTACAAAAGAGAGTGCTGTCGCGCTTCCGAAATGGCAGTTCCGGTGTTCCTGCCTCCTCATTAAACATGCCGGATCGCCTTGAGGAAATTAGCGATAAAAAATAATTTTGATACGTTGAACAGGACTTTAGGATTTTTGCTTTATTTTGTTATTTAATGTCACTTGTTTTACGTAAAAGAATTTGTTTTGTGTTTTTATTGTTTTTTCTTTTTAAAAAAAAAAACAAGTGGTCCCGGTAACGAACTGCTTTCTTGTTGTTGTTCTTCTTGCTCTTCCTCTTCCTCGCAAAAGATTGCTGAGAGCCACAAAGGGAGATTGACCAGGATGGATTGACAGGATTCACTTGGGTGGAATTACTTCTATGTGAAACAAGGGAAAGGGTGCAGGCTAGCTGGTATAGATCCATGAAGAAGACCGAGAGACACGGACACAGAAGACGACACACGTAGGTTCTCAGAGAACCTACGAGTGTCGTCTTCTGTGTCCGTGTCTCTCGGTCTTCTTCATGGTACTTCTATGTGCATGCGTAATGAGGAAAGAGGAGCAGGAAGTGTTGCGCCGTTTCAACCTGGTTACTGTGGGAGCATACAGGGGACAAAGAGCGCCCAACACGGTGGAGGTAAAAATTTAGGGGTAGCTCCAGTCATTGGGCTCGCGTTAGCCAGACTTCTATCTCTCTTAAGCTGCAGTGGTTAGGGTTCCACGAGAAGGAGAGATGTTCTTAGGGGGTCGCGGAGGGGCAGCTCGTGACAGACATGTGAGTCGTGTATACTTTGCGACGGAAGTACGCCAAATAACAGGGGGGCGGGGGGAATCGAGAGCGATTTGTTAGCGAGAGCGTCAGCGGTTCCGTTAAAGGAGTCCGCAGTGGCCAGGAATCCACGTGATGATTACATCGCTAAGGCACCGCGGGGCAAGATGTACCAAGATTGACAACAAGGTCTGTGAGGGCGGCACCAGATCCGAGGGCGACACCAAAGGAGAATTGATGTACAGAGAGTCAGATTGCAAGAGAACCGTTTCATAGGAGGAAGGGAACCCCCCTCCGGGCATAGGCCACAACTTGTCGGGCGCGAAAATGGGAAGACGGCTTGGTCCCGCTGGTCGCTAATGGTCGGTGATGACAAAGTGGCAGTCCAGATGACGTCCCCATTTGGCCAGGACAGATGTTGAATAAACGTACAGAACAGCAGGCATGTTACCAACGGCAAGATAGACGTTTATTAATGCTTTAGGTTGTCAAAGGGCCGAATGAAAGAGTTCATGAGATGTTGAAGCGTCGACGCTGGCTGATGAACTCTCGTGGCGTCTCTCGTGCCCATCGCTTTTGCGGATGGGCGATGCCACGATAAGACGATGATTGGACAGCGGCGATGATGGCGATGCTGCTGCTACTCATAAGCTTGAAATTCGCAGTAAAGGGAGGAGTAAAATCATCTGGGGGCCAAACCGGAAACTAGAAGCCAAACTGAGGAGGTTGCGACTAGTTATTGCGCATATTGGCTTAGGTTGTCCGTCAGCGTCCTCTGTAGTGTGGCCAGTGGAAAACGCTTTCCATCCGCATGAAAAATATCAATGATCCGTATATAGGCTGTTTTCGAGCGTGTGCCAAGTATGCAGACATCCGCCAAAGGCGCGCTACGACGCTGCAACGTAAACAACGGAAATTAGCCGGGAGAGGCTACAGTTATGAACCAACACGAAAAAGCTTCCAGCGCCCAACAATCAATGGGCGCGTTAAGTAGCGGCTCCACCCAAAGTGCTCGGTGATTCTGTCCCTCGTATTCCGGTGCATCTACTACGACGTCTATCAGAGCCAGATGCGCGATAAGCGCTCTGGCAAAGGTTCCGAGGACGCTGACTTGTTTACTGACCTCCCCATCCTCCATACGTCACGAAGGCAGAGCATCACATACAGACCCCGACCTGCAAACTGGAGCGTGAGAGTTCATCAAGAGCGCCGCACTTCGGAAAAGGAGTGACACCGTTTAGTCAGCGAGCGTGTAGAAGCGAGCTCCGTACGCTCTGGAGGCGCTATACTTAACGGGCCCAATAAGTTATTTGATTTCGCTTCTACGCTGCCACGGGCGCACTAGCCAAAGGCGGCAGTCGCTAATAGGCTCCCCAAGAATTCCCCAAGAAAACCGGGGTATATATTTTTAAAACTCCGTATTAGCGCCGTGAAACAACTGTGGCTATGAGTAGCGTACAGACGTGGACAGATGGAGAGAGGATAGCAGGAAGGAGTGGGGGACAGGGGAGAGGGGGGGTTAGTAAGCGTCCTTTGCCGACATCGGGGAAGACTATGCCGACATTCCTCCGGGAGATTTACCGGAAACCCCAGGGAAAAGCCCAGACCGCACACGCAGGCGGGGATTCAAACCCTACAGGAGGAAGAAGAGGACACAGTCAAACTAAGGGTGCCTCAATACTAGCTTCCTGAGGAACCTAGTATTCAGGCACCCTAGGTCAAACTCGTCGTCGCCGTCGTCTTTGCTGCATGTAACCTACTGATAAGGACCTGTGTTCATAGAACGAGACGTTGGCCGAAAAATAGGCGACCCGTTTCAAAGGCGAAACATACGGGTATTTTTCGGTAGCAGTTTCAGAAAGCCTTTGCAACCGCGCTATTGAAATTCACGGCTTTGTAAATTTAAATCGCGCGGTTGTAAAGGCTTTCTCGTTTACCGTTCTATTTCTGGACTAATGAGACGGACGGCCATGATTACGGGTTCTTTTGCAACGTAGAGACTCTGATTTGCGCTGCAATTATGGCGAACTAGCCGTCGATTCCGCAATGGACGGCAATGCCCAGATGTGGATGGCTGCCCTTTAGAACAGTCAGAAAGAAGTTGGAACGCATTTGCATGAAAATACCTTTCGAGAAGGCGCTGGGAAGCTTGCTGTGGAGACCCGCGAAAGCGAAAAGCGATTAGTGCAGCGTCGGCTTCCTGAAGCCCTGAACCCTTTGAGCAAAACAAAGGGGGGGGAGAGACAAAGGTCGACCTGGTCCTTCGTTTGATGGAACGGACACGAGGATGCACTTGAACAACGGACTTGTTAATTACCCCATTGGCAACCGCATTAACGGGAACGTGACGTTGTTTTGCGACCGCGGAAGAGTCCGCTTCCCGCCCCAACCAACATAATGTACTGAAAGCCGTGTGCAATAGGGGTGGACGGGTAGGTGGAAGGACTTGAACAGACGCGTGAAACTAAAGAACATTGATAAGACATATACCGTCCACCCCTATTGCACTCAGCTTTCAGTACATTGCGCTGCTTCGGGCCGTGCACACAGCTTATCTTTTCGTCAAAATGTGTACCATGCGGTGAATTTCTCTGTATGGGCACACTTTTGATGGAGAGAAATGTACGTGTGATGTGGACGTACATCTCGCATGAGAGTCAACTTGAACGCCATTCCGACCCACGGGCCGTGCTGGTGCTTACGAAAAATAACGGCGGAGGGTGTTTGGGTCATGTCATTCCAGTTAGAGGGGGCGACCGCCGTTATGGAGGCGTTGTTTTCTGCTAGGCGCTGCCAGGGTGGCCCCCTTCTCGCTTCGCAGGTTGGAATGGTGTTCAAGTTAACTTTGACGGGAGCCGTACAATGCAGCAAGACATCTTCGATTGTTTAGTACAGATGAATGCTAAAGGCAGTGAATCTACATGTTATCATGTTATTGGTTGACGATGAGCTGTGATATCAGAGGGAGAGGATGTTGGGAATCATGAACAGGGTAGGCGCCGCGGTAAAAGACATGAATGGAAGCTCGGTGAACATAACACAAACACAAACACACACACACACACATAAATGGGATAATGATGTGGAGGGTCATTCATCGTCGCTTGTCCTCGTCTCGTCTTTCTGTCCCTACTCTTAAGTCACGCTACCCGGTTCTTTTAATCACACAGCAGCTAACCAAATATTCCACCCTTTTGGTGTCGAGAAGGATGCAGCGCAGTGCATTCGCTGAAATCAGCAAGCCATTTCTCGATGGTGCTTAGCGAATAGTCTGTGCTGTTCTGCTTGATTCCGTCCTAATGTTTAAGGTTTCATTCGTAAGTTCTATATGTGTCGTATGCCTTTGTCATTACGTCAAAATGTCGTAGGCGAGTCTTGCTAATTGAAAATTCAGCTGAGATATGAACAACCGTCCTTCGGTGCATGATGTATAGAAAGTTCTGATTTACATAGGTGACTTGGAAGCCTTTCTCCTATCGCGGCACCTTTCGAGCGCTTTTTCTTTTTCTTTTTTTGCGACAGCCAAGCAGGTGGGGTTAAAGCTGCACTTTTACTATTGCTTACTATTGCTTTCACTATTTACTCTTACTACATTCTTTTTTTTTTGGGGGGGGGGGCGTCTGTGGTGATGCGTGGAAGACTTCATATTTCTGTAAAAAAAAAGTTAGGTTGGCTTGAAAATTTTCAAAGTTTGATTGAAAAATAAATTTCCCTCGATTAAAAGATGCGCAAAGCCTTACTAAATGGTGGCAAAAATTTCCAGAAGGCAATTAGCGAAAGTCCCACTATCATCCGGCGAGTACGTCGCCAGTTAAAATTTTCATTTAAAATTTAAAATTTTCTATCACTTTAGGTGAAATATCTGGCTGTATCTCATTTAGTTTAATAAGTCACTCATTGTACCTGCCAGCAAATGACCATCAATGACATAGTCATCGTTTCTTTTTCTTTAATATATGTATTCTGCCTCACGGCTGTTAGGTAGGTAACCATTTTTGACCGATCCCGTTGTGTTCAAAAGTAATGCGAAGTTCAGCAACATTTGCTTCTAAAACCATATTCTCTATATGCACTCGGTAAACATTCCATGTCTGAAGAAGTGTAACTCCACCTTCAAAGCGGAACGAGCTACCTGAACAAACCATTCTGTTGCGGCGGTCTTATTACCGCATTGCAGGGTTACGTTACCACCGTTCGCTGCTTCCTGCGTACTCGGAATCTCAAATCCAATACGAAAATACGCAACATCAACATCAACACTCAATAAGAGGCTTAGAATGTGATGCCTTTACACCGGCCCTCCAAAAAATTCGCAAAAGGTATTCCTAGAAGTCTTAGAGGCTTGTCGTCTGCAGATGACGTCTGTCCTTTCTTAAAAATCAAGTGAAATGAAAGCTGTATAAGCTATATATGTCCTAGGATCTCAACCTATCTTGTGTGACAAAGCTGTTTCTGCCCCTGACACGAACTCACTAACCTATATATGACTAACTAATATCACTAACTAACAATATATGAGACATCATTCGGGTTTGAAAATTTCAGGCAGTCAGCAGAGGTGCAACACTTTCATTACCTGTGCGGCAATATCGCCCAATATTCTCAAACAAGGCTTAGACCTACCTACACATGAGTGAGAAACCTAAGATTAATCGAAGCGGTACATATCCGCTTATACGTCGCTCGAACGAGGCTGTAGTTCGTCTTCTGAAGAGAGGAAGTCTGAAATATCACGCCTGTATCTCTTGTAGGTAGAAAAGAGTCGTTCAAAAAACGTAAAAGATCACAGAGAGAGAGAGAGAGAGAGAGAGCGGAAGGGGACACATTGTAGCATGTAAGAGAGCAATGAAAAATAGACGAGGGAGAGCACTTGCTGAGAAAAAAAACGAACCTCGCGCTTCTACGGCTGACAGACCGCCCATATACCCCTTAAGTGACGTGTCTACAAAGCGACACCTAACATTTAACGACTTCCGTGTCAAGAAGTAAAACGCAAGCTTTCAAGACGCCATCCGGGACAAGTGGTGCCAGGCGTCACGAAGGTGTATATGGTTAGTTGACAGAGGAGTGGCACTTTGGTTTTTCTCCAACACTTTCGGTTTTAGTGCTACGCTAACATAACGGTGTCGGAAGAAGGATCACCAAGTGGAGTGCTCCATCTTCTTTGCATGCGTTGAGTCACTTCTCTAGGGCTTTGTCGCGCATGCTCAATTCGTGCCGTTGTCTCGATCCTTTGACGATTGACTGTCGTATTTCAAGATCGTCCTATACGTCTGCACTCGAAGAAAAAAGGGTGTGAAAAGGTGCTAACTTCTATAGTTAACCCTGAGGTGAACATACACTCTTAAAAATTAACTTCACCGCATAGCACGCTCCTAGCCAACCATAATCTCGAATGATATCGTTATCTGCCAGTATTTGTTGAAAAGGGGATGCGTACGTCTTTTTTGCGACACTCATGCTGTTCATAATTGTCACAAAAAAGGCGTACGCCTCCCGTTTTCAGCAAATCAGGGCCGATAACGATGCCATTCGAGATTATGGTTGGCTAGGAGCGTGCTATGCGGTGAAGTTCATTTTTTAAGAGTGTAGCGTCTGATAAAGGGTGTAAAAGGGTGGCAAAAGCAATTATCATATATCCAAATTACTACAAAATGCGTACGCCCCCCTCGCTCATCGAATCAGAAGCGGTAACCCTATCATTCGTAGGTAGCAGGTTGAACTTTGCAACCTTTTAGGCACAACATATGCGACATCTATTACCTCCTAAAAGGTGTAACTGCTTCACCTTCACTCTTAAAAATGAACTTCACCGCATAGCACGCTGTTAGCCAACCACGTTACCTCCTCTGATTTGTTGAAAACGAGAGGCGTACACCATTTTTGTGACACTTATGCTGCTCATAATTGTCTCAAAAGAGGCGTACGTCTCCAGTTTTCAACTAATCAGGACAGATAACGATATCATTCGAGATGATGGTTCGATAGGAGCGTGCTATGAGGTGAAGTTCGTTTTTAAGCGTGTTATTCTAACAGTGTGCACTCGAGGAAGAAAAACGAGTAAATAAGAGTAAATATATTGTAACTCTGACTTTTACACTCTGTCTATGCCCTTTTCTGCCCATCTTTACTCTGATCACCCCGCCTTTTTTTTTTTTTTTCAGCATTCTCTTTACCCCGCTATGACGACTATGACGTTGCCATACCACGCTGAATATGCAGGTTCTCGTCCGTTGACTACCTATACTGTAAAATCTCGGCTTGTGAGTGATCGCCAAATTATGCGCGTGCTAGTGAGCCATCCTTCGTCAGTCCAGTTCTCAACGTCTGTACGCCCGTCCATGTCACCCCTTTCAGTGTGTATACGTCCATGGCGACGTCAGGCACAGGGCCTGAACGTTAAAGAGGCACACTTCATCAGTAATCAAAATGCAGTAACAAAGTAACGTAAGTGAATGACAGCAACATAATTTTACCCCGCATCCACGCAGAGTAATTTTCATTCCCTTGCAGGTTTAAGTTACACTCCTGGGCGACAGTATAAAACGCATTCAAAAAAAGGAGTGAACATTACGCTAAAAAGAGTGATCTTAGTGACAAAGGTTTTACGTTGAATAAGAGTTGGGTATATACTCTGTGGTTTTCTTAGAGGGCGCAGAGCATGATACTGCCTAGTTCCGCAAGTTACGCGCAAGAATACTTTGAACGTGCCCTTTCAAGCGCTTATAGGTCGTTGAGACAGCCATGATTGCCATGGCAAAGTCGTAGAACCGCTCACCGTAACGCGAATGGTACAGCTCCCGTCAAAGTTAATAGTAACACCGGAAAAAGATGCGGTTCCGTTCCCGAGCGCGATTACAGCAACCCTTGGGGCCATGAGGAAATCTTAATTGAACAAAATCATTCTGTTAGTTTAACGTAAGGATTTTGTTCACTGAACGTTCCCCCAGTGCCCCCAGGGCGGCTGTAATAACGCTCGGAAATGAGGAAGAATTCTTTTCAGCGTTATTATTAACTTTGACGGGGGCTGTACAACGATTTCTTCTTTCTTATGTCCGTCTGGGTTTGTCACATGACGTAGTGCAGACTTCAAAACCTTGAAGGAGTTGCTTCAAGTGGTGAGCGTCCAGCTTCTTACCCAGGGCTTTTCAAAAGATCTGCGGCAGAATTCGTCTGCCTGCTGAGTGGCAATCTTTCGAAATCTTGCTCTTTCAATCTTCTACTCCTTTGCAGTCTTGTAAAGCTCGGCTTTCACTGCGCACTGCAATCACTGCTTTCACACAGCAATCACTTCGAGGTAAGCTGTCTGTGGTGGTGCATGACGGGAAAGAGGCTCTGCGACAACATTTTCTTCTCCTGTTCTGCGTACGGCAGTGAAGTCGAATGTTGCGAGGTCCAAAGTCTACCGGGCAAAATTGCGATTCAATTTTGCTTTGTTCACAACATATGCAACAAATTGTCCTACTGCTAACACATTCTTCAGGTTCACCTGTCCGAAGCCAGCTGTACACGACAGTAACACACAAAATTTTGCGGGTAAGCCGATGTTTTATTTGTATTCTGGACAGTTTCTCTGTACTGTTGACTTACTATAGATGAGTCACATGAGAAGGACTTTTCTAATCAGGCTGAGAGGGAGACGCTGTAAAAAAGTGCACAGTAAAAAAAAAGTTGTTACAGACGGCACGTTAACAACATACCTAGATCTGGCAAGGTCATATTACAGAGTATGGTCAATCTAGTAAGGAATAATAAAACACATATTATCATAGCTACCTGTTAGGACGTGCCATGCTAACTCAGAAGAAGACTAAATTATGTTTTTTTATATATTTGACGGTCTCCTTCTTTCCGACACACTGTTCCGAGAAAGATATCATTTGAACATCCTAACGAAGTAAATACGACACTGGGGCTTATTTTTCTCACCAGAGTCAGCAAATATAATCCGCAGACAAAGAAAATATCCGAAAGTGTGCGTATTAAAGTTTCATGACGTGTACTCTCCAATATGAAAACGAACTTCCGGCAGATAATGCTACAAATCGTGGGTAAGTTTCGACAGGCAGCCGACGGTCTTTACCCTGTGTTATGGCACGGACAACAAATCCCTCCCTTTGGTCGAACAATTGCGGGATCACGTACGCGGAGTCGCGCCACCTGAGCGCATACAAACTGGTGTCCCGGAAACCGTGTCATCGAATTCTAACAAAAAAAAACTACGCCGCCTAGAATCATGCGGTCAACGGCATTTGTTTTTACTCGGTTTTTGCCACCTCCTCATGTGCATGTCATGTAACCTAAGTTTAATTATGTAAATTTTTGTGAAGTGAACTCGGAAATTTGCAAAGTAAAGGTCACTTTTTTACCCCATCAACATGGAGAGCGTGCCGAATTTACTCAAAATCATGATAATTGACAGTGATATTCAGGATATATCCTATCGGGAAAAATAGCCGAACATCACGCTTCAGTATAACGCGCGAGGACTTTTTGAGCGCAATCGCTGTCAGTCCACACGAAAAGAGGGTGGAAACCAAGCCCACAGAGTGATAGTAGAAAAAGTGACAGTATCTGAAATTGGGAGAGGGAAGGTATATGGTCCCAGCCGAAGCCCGACGCGATAAGCTATGTCTGTGTTATCTCTTTCTACCATGCCGGTGTGGGCTGGGTTTCCAACCTCCTTTCGTCGGACTGGCAATCATTTGGCTGAAAAATTCGTCGCGCGCTATCCTCTGCGAGCTCCGTAGAGCATGATTTTCGGCTTTTTTTTTCCGATACGATAGCTCCTCAATATTCCTATCAATTATCATTAATTTGAGTAAATTTGGCACGCTCTTCACATTGCTGGAGCAAAAAAGTCACATCCTTTACTTGGCAAATTTCTGAGTTCAGTTCGCAAAGATTTACATAATTAAACTTAGGTTACATGACATGCACATCAGAAGGTGGCAAAAACCTAGTAAGAACAAATGCATCACGACACGTTTTCTGGGACACCCTGTATGTCCAAAGCCTAATGCCTGGTGTTTACCCTAACAGCCTTTTTGTTTATATCAACAAATTCGCAAACGGGTAAAACTTGAAAGCATCAATGAAAGTCACGACACTTTACGAGAGCTCAGCAACGATCTTTGAGTCACGGGCCACCATTTTATCTGTCGTTTCGCACTGACCACTTCGCTCGTATCGGAAAGTTCGCCTGTTAGAGAGTTTTAGGGGAGCGTGGAACTTTCACGATAACGTTTCCGAAAACATGATGAGACAATTGCACGATTCCTTTGGAGTGGATGGTGTCACGTTGCTGATATATTATTGACTGACAGCGATACGGAATCGTTAGGCGCTTAAGGATTTCCTCAAACTTCCGAATGTAGCCATCTTTGCATATAAGTTTCCCAGTGACATTCCTGTATGTAGCGTATGCAGTGGTGGATCTGGGTAAATTCACAATGCGTTCATTATTCTGAAAAGAATAATGTCACCTTTGCGTGGCACATGCCAGAGTTTACGTCCATAAATTCAATTTATTTGAATTCAAATTTCGTAAAGCTTTTCGTAGCACGTGGCAAAAGCCTGTTGAAGATAAAGAGCACTGGCGTTTTTGCACACGTAGATCTTTAATGGACTTTTTTGACACGTTAGGTGAAAGACTCTGAGTGAATGTTGCGTTACTCTGAAGGGGGGGACGGGAAAGGGTATTATGAACGAAGAATGGCACCGTCATCAGTCAATAAAGTGCCTGACATCCGACTAATAAGGACGCCCAGTGGGACAGCCCCAGACTGCGCAGTCGTTTGTTCGGTGCCAGTGAAGTACACACATAAAGAGGAGGAAATAGAAGAAATGGTCATAGCTACACCCGTCATCTACGCTGCTCATTGACCTGTGCATGTCTGCGTTTGGAACTCCGTACTCTGCTTGATTTGGTGGAAGACGAATACACAGTGCATTCGTACGCTGACATTTAACATGACTCGAAATCATGCTTCATCTTGTGAAGCTGTCCACAAGGAGTCGCCATGCAACATATTTTCGCTCCGCGCCATAGTGCCACTGCGCAATAAAATTTACAAAAGACAGTCGGAGGAAGCAGCCGCAGAAGAGAGACACGAGCCCCGCGTGACGTAAAAATTGCTGAGGGCCTTTTTTCGTTGTTTTTTCTTATCGGCTCACGCGTCGCTTATGCATGCTTGAGCTGTGCCGTTGAACGTCACTGGTCACGTGCCGGAGCCCGTGGTACGTCACGACGTCTTCTGCGTCGCCGATGGGCTCTTTGGATGTGGAGATGGTTTGTGAAAGGTGTGCGGAACAGAGCCTTGCGCATGCAATGTAGGTCACCTGCGCTCATCGTTCTTTCGCAGGAGCTCATTTTATTCGTTGCAGAAGACGTCGCAGCGAAAAACAAAAAAATATTTTTTGGGTGACTTCCGTGCTCCAGAACGCGAACTGCTTGATGAATCCTTGAATTTGGACTGGACGTGTCCTCCTCTCCCGCCTTCCTGACTGGAGATAAGCAATCTCTATACCTTGGAAAGAAAAGACCTTTAACTCTGCATGGGTCTGCCCACACTCTTCAAAATGAACTTCACCGCGTAGCACGTTACTAGCCAAAACATTGAATGAATCACTTGCCAAACATCTCGAATGATATCGTTACCTGCCCTGATTTGTTGAAGACGAGATGCTTAAGCCTTTTTATGACACTTATGCTGGTCATAATTGTCAGAAAAAGGCGTACGCCTCCTCTTTTCGACAAATGAGGACAGATAGCGAGATCATTCGAGATCATGGTTGGCTAGGAGCATGCTATGCGGCGAAGTTCATTTCTAAGCGTGCAGATAATCTGCCAATGATACGCTCTTCCTGAAGGCTCGAACTCCTCCTCTGAAGACTCTCTTCCACGTACCCACCGTGTCCACTTCTCCGTCACAGTGCCAGAATTCGATTGTTGCCAGCAATAATAATTTTCCCGGAGATCTCAAGGTTTGTTTCAACAAGCAATTGCGGTTGAGGAATACCCCACAAGTAGTTTTTGAGCAGCAGCTGTTGAAGTCACTTCACCCAGCGTGCGCACATTGTGGACGGGATGAAACCGCGGAGCACGTTTTGCTCCAGTGTCCCTTATATGATCGCCTTCGTCAGACCTGCATATACGCGCCTCTAACCCATCTGGGAGCTCCTATGTCGTTACCGGCTCTATTATCTTTTTGAGCGACCCATAATAGGAGGTGGTGTAGCTCTGTTGCCGCTGATATTCTAATTTTTATATATGAATTACGCCGTTTTTAGCTTTTTCTAAGGTGCACAAATGTGTGTTATACTATACTCAGAAACCTGGTGCACGAGCCCTGGCCAATCTTCCTTTGCGGATAATGGCCAATGGACGAAGCAAAACAAGAAGATTAAAGACGTGGCAATCGACAAAGGCGAACCAGTAATGACACGCAGGACGGTGATCAGCAGCCCAATGATCCTCCCACACAGTACGCACAGGACTCTGGGGCCCTATTCCGAACAGTGTCGGTAGCGCGAGCGTGTCATTCGGGAGCGAGCGCACGTGATATGTGACGCAACGTAACCCTAGAGATGAGAACTCTCTATTCCCTGCGCTCCACACGCATCGCCCATAAGCGACGGTGTCGCTCGCGGGGACGACAGCCTCGAACCTCTCGTTCAGGCTCGGAGCCAGAGCTTTCAAGATGACTACAAGTTACTAGTCTAGATGACTACAAAAAATATTTTTTTGGTCACTTCCGCGCTCCAGCATAGAAGCGACCCCCAAAATATTTCTTTTTTATTTCTTGGATGAAGCGTACAGCCTCTCCATTCGCTTCCGTCCATAATGGAGTCACTCCATGATGTCGGAGACCGAGTTCCTGTGCGAAAAGTTGAAAACAGTTGAAAAGAGGTCCGTTGTCGGTTGTGGTAGCTCGGAATGAAATGCAATTACACAATGCCTTTTCTACAAGAGTATCCCATGTTGGGAAACCACACATACTCTCGGAGGAATTGTTTAGTCTTCACCGCGCCTATGTGTCTTTTGTGGGCAGGGTGAACGGCACGTTCCTGAAGGCCTAAAGCGTGCAGTAACCTTGTGCCTCGCAGTATTAGACCCTGTGGCGTCACAGACAGCTCCGTCTCTAGTGGCTTGTAGTGTTTGACGTTCGGCTTATTCCACAGATCATGTCTCATAGACATGAGCGCGTGTATTACGTCATGTGACATAGAAGCGCATGCTTGAATTGCTTGTGTGAGCTTTTGCCACGTGACATCGGCCAACGTTGCCTTGATGACCTCCTCGAAGTTAATCGCGCGAGGCACCACTATTCTTAACAGCAAGTGGACGTACTCGCCATGAACTCTGCTAGTTCGAAACCTGGTGTCGGATTGTCCTACTGGAAGTCATGACATGTAGGTCTGAAGGACTCTCAGATACTTGTTGGTGTTGCGCAGTGAAGCTGTTCGGATGAATTCGAAGACATAGTCGTTCAATCCTCGCCGCAGTTTGTAATCAGCGTGTACCACAAAATGTATTCCATAGAGGTACATGTTGAAGTGTTTCATGACCCAGACGGTAGCGAGAGTCTCCTTCTCGTTTTGCGAGTAGCGATCCACTGCCTCTGCAAGGCTACGGTTGACGTAGGCCACTACACGAGTTCTATCGCCATCATTTTGTGCAGGGATGGCGCCTATAATCCCTTTGGACCAGCATCAACCGCGATGTGGGTGGTTTTGTTCTGGTCGAAGTAGTTCTGGACGAACGTTGGGGCGATTCCTCAGTGCCGTACTTCGTAGCTTCGGTAGTGCTTCTTGCACACGGGGCTGTTCTCGACGTTTCTCTTACTTTCAGCACTGGCAAAGCTACGGAGTACAGCATTGATGAAGAACGTCAACGTTCGTGGAAGCGGGCCCAGGTTGCTGGCTGTGTGCGCGCACATCTTTTAGCTTATTCAGTGCTTTCTGATACTCTGCTCTCCTGTCCCATGATCTGCCCGTCTTTATCAGGGAGCGGAAAGGCGCTGTTAGATGGGCTAGGCTAGGAATGAACGTGCCACAGCAGGTGATCATGCCGTCTTCTCATCAAGTCTTCTCATCAAGTCTTCTCACTTCAGGCACAGATAGAGACACTGACAGAGAAAACAACAGTTCCCTCGATGCTACACTGAAACGCCTTGCCGACTGCGGAATGACACTGAGTTTTAAAAAATTCTCCTTCTCCAAGCGTGAGCTGACATTCTTCGGATATACGTTTTTGGAAAAAGGTATCAAGCCTGATCCCGTCAAGGTTCAAGGCTTCCTAAGTATGCCACCCATGAGAGATGTGTCTGAAGTGGGAACCCTTCTCGGCATGTGGCAGGTTCATTGCTAACCTAGCCCACCTAACAGCGCCTTTACGTTCCCTGGCAAAAAGGGTTACGCCATGGAACTGGGCAACAGAACATCGAAAAGCACTGAACCAGCTGAAATATTAAAAGATGTGCTCACGCACAGCAGCAACACGGCCTAATTCGACCACACCAAAATCACCCATTTCAATGTTGGTACTGGTCCAAAGGGATTAGGAGCCACGCTCGTCGCCACTTGTGGTGTTGTTTCATAGGTAATAGAAATCCCGCAGTGCCAGATTTACGCTGCATTTTTTATTCCGCCATATTGCCCTCCCCTGGTTGCCAGCACAATAATCCGGCTTGGCTGTAAGCGCGTACAATATGACATGACGGTTATTGTCTCCGCTCTCCACTGATCCAGCAACTACAAGCGCGACTAATGAAAGTGTCTCCTCCTTTCCCTTGTGACTCCTACCTCCGTTGGCTTCCAGCGTACAGGATGAGGACAGTAAGCCGCCGTATAATTTAGTGTATGTCGTTAGGTACTCCATGAATAAGGCTTACTTGTCCGCCGGACTGTGTAATCCGTACTGTTCCCTGTGCAAGGTCAACTGGAGCTCACCAACCTTGTGACAGCTGCCAGCTCAATCCGGCTATCGATGGGTGCCAAGACACCATTTCTACGCTGTGCTGTTCTCATGCGTGGTTTGCAATACACTCTTAAAAATGAACTTCACCACATAGCACGCTCCTAGCCAACCATCACCTTTAATGATATGCGTGCTATGCGGTGAAGTTCATTCTTAGGAGTGTAGGCGAACCGACCCATGCTTTGTTTCACCTGCTTATCGCCTGTGTTCGTTCACATTTCTAATATTATCGACATTTTTTTATTAATATGTCACTGGGCGGCTTTCGTCCTCTAAGAAAAACTGGTATTCTGAAAACTGTAATTTATTCAGCAGTCAGTATTATGGCTGTCGTGTTCTGAGGTCCAAGAAGCGTGATTTAACTCACCGTTCATGTCGCTTAAATAAATAAATAAATTAATTAATTAATAAACAAGAACAAAAGCAGCAATGCGAAGTGGTGTGTTCAATAAAAAGGTGAAACGAGAAATCCGTTTTAAATGTAAATTTAATCAAATTTACCCGTCGTTTCCTTCGTCTAACGTACACAGGCCTAGTGAACGAACACTAAGATTTTGTTCTGCTAGGTTAGCGTGCGTGTCGTGGTAAAGTGGCAACATAATTTAGATGTTGTCGGCAGTACTGATGCTTGCCCTGTCGCACCTGCTACGCTTGCCCTGACTTGACCCAGTCTGGTTACCTCATCTGTGAGCCACTGAAGCGGTTTCTTGGAAATACAAACGTGGGAACTACAAAAAAGTACTTGACAAAAAGTACAAAAAGGACTTCACAAACAGAAGGAAAGCTCTTTTCGGATTGGAATCAACAATCCTGAACAACAATGTAGAAAATGCATTGCAGTCGAATGTGATCGCATTGAAAAGATTGAAATGAGAACTATTCCAGTCGCCTGCTCCTTTATATTTTCCTTTCGTTCAGCCAGATGTCTGCATCAATTTTATTTCTTAACCGCAGCATCAATTTCCATTTTCACGCGACGCGACGACAAGACATGGTAAACAACGCACAACCAAACATTGCTAAGTGAGCAGAAGAACGGCAGACATAGGATGTTATGAGCAAACGCTCTTCCATATTTTCAACGACTTTGCATTGGTACGCACAAGACTGCAACGCGCGTCGAAATACAGTACGTACAATAGTTTTTCTATTCGTGAGCCATATTCACAAGAGAAAGTGAACTTCGCGATACATTAGCTGCTACATTCAAAGGATATTCAACGCACATCTACGCAGGCAATGCGTTATCCGCGTATCTAATAGTAGACGACACTTACAAGGACAGGTTTTACGAGCAGCGCCGAACAACAAGCCCCATGGCAGCATAAAGGGTTTGGAGGAAGGTTCACTTAATACAGTGTGCAGTGAGGCATTTGCTGTGTTATCGTCGCACTTCGCGTAGGTTCACTTAACGGGTCATTCCGTGGCGGCATCTTCGCTGGAGTGTTGGTTTTGGTGCAGAGAGTGTGTGAGAGAGAGAGAGAGAAAGAAAGAGACTGCTCGATGTCTGCACTACTCAACGACGTACGTAGTTTCACTGGACGTCGAACTGACACGGTGTTGATGGCGCCTTAACTACAGTACTGGCAACTGTCAACCCCTATGCGAAAGAATAATTGTGAACAGCTTGCCTTTGTTGGCCTCTGCTTGTGGACATGGGGGGGGGGGGGGTCGAAGTAGCTTGCCGTTGTTGGCCGCACTCAAGTGGGCATCGTCACGACTGTCCCCCAAAAAAAGAAAAAAGAAAAAAAAACGGGGGGGGGGAGAGAAGAGAGTTGACGATTTCAAAGTGAGGCATAGGCAAGATGAACGATGGACGCTTGTGGACATATCAAGTGCTCACACAAACTCGCAGCCTATACCAAGCTTCTTTCAGGAAACGGGCGTTAGAGGAAACTCAATCGAACTTCATTCATTCAAATCGAGCCTTCATTCAAAGTTTCTAACCCCTCCTATAGTCATATTGCATAAAAGACTTCCCACAGAAAAGGCGCCTACTCCATCCACATATCAACTTTCAGTCTTCATCCTTTCTTACCCCCACCACCATCACCACCACTGATACGGCAGAAATGACACTCAAAGATATCATACAGGACTGCATAATCACTTGCTTTTTTTCATTGTATTTGGCACGATTCTTTTCTAATAGAAGATTTCCAATTAAGAATCGAAGACGAGACTAAATCTTTGTTCAGCGCTATCGCTCCTAGCCGTTTACCCATGCTAATCTACGATTGCTTCGAAGGAAAAGCAGAATCCAGTCGTATTCATTAAGGGATAGTGAAGATTTGCTAATCAAACCATAGCAGCGCTGTTTTATAGAGACATTCAAACACGTAATCAAGGGCTACGCATCTCACATTCCGTCTCAAATATAACGCTGTGGGCCTCTTGAGGAGAGCCGAGTCTTTCTATTGTGCTGCTCGGAGCAGATTTTTCGGTATTATCTTTGATATAAAACGCGCAGATAGAAAGCGAACTTTTCATCCTCCAGCGTGTAAGCAGCAGCTTCACACTCGGTTATGTTTTGGTTTTTCATTACTTAGTGTACGCGCACACTACAATGTACACTATTTCTTCAAATGTGACTCCATAGGGAATTTAACGGGAGAGACGACCACGTTGTATAAACAAAACAAAGTAACATCAACATTCTTTCTCGACTGTACACTGTAAAAAATAAAGTGTAATTTAGATATAGTCCTTTTTGGACTAGATGCATGGAAGTTTATGCTGCGCTGTCCGGGGTTGTTCCTGGGTTTTTCTCGGACGCTTCGAGACATATGTACGCGCAGGTCCCCTAGAAGTCGGCCCATGACGCACATTCCTCCAGGTCGTCATTCGTGACGTTGCCCACCCGACAACGGCGAGCGCTTTCACGACCACCACCACCACCATTCTGCAATCTCGCATTTCCTTAAGTTCCCTAATTGAAGAGTTAAGCAATGAATTTTAGGTAATTAGACAGCTAGTAGTTATTTATTTTTTTGTAGTTATGTGAGCACCTCAATTGCCCTTAAGGGCAATACCTGAGGAGGAACACGGCTACATATAAACATGTCACCGAAAATGTCTGCAAGCATAATAAGATACGTTATGCGATATCGAAGGAACGACAAACACACACTCACACAAAAAGAAAGATACAAAGCACATACGGAAAACGAAAGTTACATACTGTCTTCGAGAGGAAGTCTGCTTGGCGTAGTAAAGTGCAAGAACGACGTTTAGGCTGCCCTTATAGCTTTTTATTTAAAAAATCTGCAAAGGGTAAAAAAAAAACTCCTTGTATTTATGTGCTTCACCATGCTGAAGCCTCATTTGCTTATGCAGCTTATCCGCATGTCTTACCAGCCTTACTGCGGCGAATGACCCACCACATCATCATACCATTTATGTGTGTGTGCGTGTGTCTTACCAGCGCGTACACCATGTCCTGATGATTTAATTTCCTTTTGTTTAATCCCCTATTGCTGCTTTCGCACTTGATAGCCGAGCTGAAAGTCCATAATTCCAGGTTACTGCAAAACTGGATGATGCGTTACGGCACACTACTAAAGAGCTACCTTAGCTGTCGTATAATCCTGTTACCCGCAGGATGAATCGATGCATGACTAGAACGAAATGTGTTAATTAGCCCCGTTAATTAGTGTTAATTTCGCCTTTCCAAATTACTTTTCAGTGTTCGCGGATAGTACATTTAAGCTCTCGTCAAGGACGTCTGAACCGGAGTTGTACGCAACTCATTGCCTATAATAAAGAGTTACTTTTCCTGCCAACATTTTTTTTTAGGTTGCGTGATAGCGCCGCGAAGCAACTGTGGCTATGAGCGGCGTACAGATGGGAGAGATGGAGAGGGGACAGCAGAAAGCAGTGAGGGACAGGGGGATTCTAGGAGTGGGCGTCCTGGGCCGACTTCACGGGGGACTATGCCGACATTCGTCTGGGAAATCTTCGGAAAACCCAGGGGTAACCTCAGACAGCACAGCCGGAGGTAGGGTTCGAACCCACCACCTCCCAGTCTTCAGGACGACCTTGGCTACAACCACCGAGCGGAAGGCCTTACTTTTCACTGTTCACGAAAGCTCGCTTGATGTCTCATCAAGGGCGTCCGAACCAGAGTTGTGCGTAGTAAAGGGTTACTTTTTCTGGTAAAGAAGTATCGATGTAGTTACTTTGCAAAAAATGTAACTAGTAAGGAGTTTCATTACGAGGAAGTTAGGGTATCGCCCAGTTATCCTAATACCTCGTTGATTAGAGAGTTTTAGCACATTGTACGCTATCGTCTTTGCGGACGATGCACTAAAAGTATCTAATGTATTTATGGCACCTGGGCGTTACTACTGTTTGAGAAAATTTATTAGACGACTCATACTATAGAGCACACTACGAGTACTAATACTATTATTAATTAGACACTACTACACTGTTAAAACATAACTTCACCACATAGCACGCTCCTAACCAACCATCATATTGAATGATATCATTCTGTGTCATGATTTGTTCAAAACAGAGGGGAGGCGCCTATCTGGGACAAGATAATCTGTCCCAGATAGGCGCCTCCCGCCTGTTTTGAACAAATCATGACACAGAATGATATCATTCGGTATGATGGTTGGTTAGGAGCGTGCTATGTGGTGAAGTTCTGTTTTAACAGTGGACTACAATACAACTACACTACTACTTACTACTACTACTACACTCTTAAAAATGAACTTCACCGCATAGCACGCTCCCAGCCAACCATCATCTCGAATGATATCGTTCTCGCCTCTGATTTTTTGAAAACGGGGGGGGGGGGGGGGGGGGCGTACGCCTTTTTGTGACAATTATGAACAGCATAAGTGTCACAAAAAGGCGTACGCCCCCGTTTTCAACAAATCAGGGCAAATAACGATATCATTCGAGATGGTGGTTGGCTGGGAGCGTGCTATGCGGTGAAGCTCGTTTTTAAGAGTATACACTCTTAAAAATGAACTTCACCACATAGCACTCTCCTAGCCAACCATCATCCCGAATGACAACGTTCTCGCCCCTGATTTGTTGAAAACGAGAGGAGGAGCCTATTTTGAGCCATTATGCACGGCACAAAATAGGCCCCGTCCATGTACAGCATAAAGCTGCCAAACCGCCAGAACATACCTCACAAGCAAACACATTGCGTCCAGTCACACGTTACTTTCATTACACAGTACTTCTTCAATGCTTTTGTACAGTTCAATGTACAGTTTTTGTGTTTCGACCTTGACTCATTCTACTCGTTGCCTTATCTCAACTTTTCTACTTCTTTTCTTTCTTGCTTTCACCTCCTACGAGGTATTTTTCTCTACAGCAGGGGTAATAATTAAGCTTTAACATTCCGAGGTAACTGCAATAGTTTTTCACCTGCCTTCTGTACATGTCTCCCGCTATAAATAAAATGGCGTCGATCGATCATAGAGGCACTTCATCGACCTGACGCAAAGCTGATTTGGTGTCCATCGCTGAGATTCTGTGTAACGATGACAGCAATTTTTCTGGTAGACGCGATGGTCTAGATCATAGTTTGTACATAGGTAATAAACTCTCTTTATGGTTTGCGTGTGCGCAGAACTATCAACACTATCCGTTACGTACGCAAAGGCGATAGCTTGCGCAAGGAATAGCGTTAGTGGTCCTGCGCACGCGCGCGAAAAGAGAGAGAGAAATAAAGAAAGAAAGAAAGAAAAAGCTCCGCGCTTTGCGCAGAGCCACTACGCCATTAACGAATGCAACAACTCAGGGAAAAGAGGCGCTGACGCCAGGAAACGAACCTGGGTCTTCTGATTTCCGGTCAGATATGCTACCACTACACCACACCAGCACGCCGTTTCCCATGAGCCATTAGAGAGTTTTAGTGTATCGTACGCTATCGCCTTTGCGTACGTAGGGGATAGCGTAGTGGTTCTGCGCAGTGCGCGAAGCTCTCTTTATGTTTTGCGCGTGCGCATAACCACCAACGCTATTTCTTACGTACGCAAAGGCGATAACGTACGATCCACTAAAACTCACTATTGAGTGCCTCAAGTACGGGGGGGACGGACAACCAACCACGCTATTCCCATTCTCTCTTACATCTTTCTCACTCACTCTCTCATTCATACACGGCCAGGCCGATCTGTAAACAACGTAAACAACGAGATTCGGCCGAGGCAGACCACACTTAGGGACGACACAAACAAGTAAGCCTCATACGCCCGGAAATCAACGAATGCAACAACTTTGTGTCGTCCCTAAGTGTGGTCTGCCTCGGCCAAATCTCGTTGTTCACTACGCCATTCTTTGCGTACACAAAGCCGATATCGTACGATGTACTAAAGCTCACAATTAATGAACGCCTCCCGATATAATGGCGTATACTCTGAGAAAAAAAAGGAGCATCTGTTGCCCTTTTGAAAATCACTGAGAGGGGAAATGATGTTCAGTAATAATAACTAAAAAAGAAGGTCTGCCTGCTCAGCCAAGCTTCATTGAGGTTTATGGTAACCTTAAGGACGTAATAGGAAATAAATTTCAGGCTGCGGAGAGTCAACTATCAAGTAATTGCAAACTAGCGGACTAGAAGCTATAACTGCTCACAAAATTTACTCCGTCTCTTCCAGAGTGTTGTTACCGTAGTTCTTCTGTGCAAAAAGCGTTGCACCCCAATATGCAGACATGCGTGACAGTTGGTCCATTCCAAAATTATACTCAAAGGCAAAGGCGTCAAACTGTATATCATGTATCTTTTGTAATCCATCTGTATGAGACAGGAGCAGGAATGATTAACATCACTATTTATTTATATATTTATGTCAATATCTCGAACGCACACATAGAGTCGTTACATGATGACGAAACAAACTGATACAATCACTGATACATCATGACTTAGAGGGATATTTGGGAAAGGTGGGTGAAAAATTTGCTGCACATCGTAGTTGGTGCATAACATCCACAGTATACCTGCCATCAACTTTGTTTTTTCTCGCGTGACGAGTTATGCCCCAAATAAGCGAGCAATCAAACCGAAACAGGAATGTGGAGAGGAGGCTCAAAAACTTTCCCTTCCGAAGGCCAACGCGTTACGTCACCCTCATGCATACGTCACCCACTGCATCAGAGCTGTACAAGTTACTAAAAAAAAAAAAAAAAGAAGGAACTAAATACGTTACTCGTTCCTTCGAAAATATGGTAACGAAGTACGTTACCCGTTACTAACAAATAAAAGGAACGGGTTCTTGTTACTTCAAGGTAACGAGTTATTTCTATACGCTACATTTGCATACAAGACAGCAGAAATACGAAAGCATCGCGTACTTTATTTTATTTTTTTCTCAGCTCATTCATGATGAGATGCACTTCAGTATCAACTGGTACCCAAAGCTGACTGACATGAGTTTACCAAAGTGCAAAAGTTGGGGTGGTTGGTGTAAAATAAAATCTTAGCAGCATAAATTAGTTATGACATGAGTTCCCAACTAGGGGACAGAGAGACAAAGCACTAAACGCCCTGAGAGCAGTGAATCCTTGAAAGGAGGAACAGAAAGAACACAGTGGGTTCTCTGGAACACTGTGGACGCTAGAGCAATGAGAAAGGCGTTGCTCTCTGGTATCCTTTGCTCTTCGCTGTGGATATTTCCACGTGCTTCAGCCTCTTCGAATGCCGCAATGTGCGCGGGAAAAACCACAACTAGCAGTCGTGGTAGGTGACAGTGAGGAAAAAAAAAAAGGAACGAGTAACTTGCAGTAACGCGTTATCAACTTTTGTAACTAAGTACGTTATTACTTAAATTTTTTTAGAAAGTAACTAAGTCGTTACTCAGTTACCAAAAATAGTAACGCGTTACCGAGTTACGCGTTCTTTGTAACGCGTTAGGTATAGCTCTGCCCTGCATGGAGCGGACAAGTAGTATACCACGCCGGTCGTAGCCGCTGCGTTACATTTCCGGAACAAAACAATGGACGAAAATTGGGGATCAGATCACTCCGAAAAAGAGAGAAACAACGGTCATCTGTTTCCCTGAGAGTCAGGAAACAGCGCAGGAATGGTATGACTAAGGTACGGTGACGTTGGCCGAGCAGGGAGAGGAAGAGGTACTCCCATCGACGTCCGGTGGGAGTCAGACTTTTTGAAAATTCCAAAGTCGTGCTTATGATTCTTCGTTTTCAAGTGAGATATTTTACAACTGTGTTCAGTTCATGTAAATGGTTGTGGGAATACCGCAAGCTTGAAATCCATTTTGTTCCGAAGTCACAGACCCGCTTCTGTTTGTAAACAAGAGGATGTACCAGCGCATGCGCACAGAGCGCATGCGGCGTGGTCTACACAGAGCGGAAGATGATATCACGTGGGTGCCCTCTGTTTTCGTTGTTCGTTTTCGCGGGCCCTACAAAGAGCCTGAAGACGCGAAATTACTAGAAATTGCTAGACTTCAAAGAAATCTATCTCAACCAGAGGAAGTTCACTCATCTATCATCTGCTACCGCGTGCCTGAATGTTCCGCGATAGCCGTGGCATGCACAACAAATTTGCTGTGCGTGATGAGAGCAGCTATTCATTTTGCGCTGTCCATTATGTAGAGATAACTCGGTTCTGAAACTACTGTCGGCGTTCTTTTGTTGAGAGCTCATCTCAGCTGGAAACAATGTCATCAGGCTGCAATTACAGAAGCGATGAAATGTAGTTGGCGATTCTAGCAAAGCTTTGTCTCTTTGTCCACTTTTCATTACACTCTTGTGCGTGTAATTAAAAGTTGGTGCGCACGAAAATGAACAGAGAAATTACCGCCGAAAAGAGAATAAGCTAGAGTGCCACTCCACAGCTGTGAAACACTCAATCTCATTCGTGCCTTATTATGCAAATATGCCTTATCAGCATTAGAAGGCTTTGTGGCATTTCGTAATTAATTTCGTGGTGTAATTAAGTATTAATAGAATAAGTATATTAAGTATAATATTAGAAAGAAATTGTACGGAGCATGAGTCCCGAAGGACAAACTGGCATGCCTGAAACAAATACGAGTATAGGGTGTCAGAATACTAGCTCCTTCTGCATAGAGGGGTGGTGGTGATGGTGCTAATGAAAGAGCGTGCCATTGTCAGCATGAAACAGGCATAGATGGCGCTAGTATTGAGGCACCCTCACGACCTACTAAATTATGACGACCATGTCATAATAGGCAACCCCTACGTGGAGCCCCCGTCTGCACGATCCGCTAGGGGCGCTGCTCATCGGCCCGCGACACCCACATCGTGATTGGACAATGAAAACTTGAGTTTTGAACGCGCAGAAGCGGACGTACGACACGTGGCGTACGGGACGTGCAGACGACAGCAACAGCTCCTACGAAAACGCGTAGAATGATGATGATAATGAACTTTCGAAAGAAGCATTGCCCGTGGGACATTCACCGCTTGTACAAAAATACTAAGGTAAGCTGAAGTACGAAGTATTACAGGAACTGAGGAAGCAATGACCGGGCCGATGAGTAGTGCCACCGCTAGCTTCCAAACGCGGCGCTGGGAAGGGGTGCCTATGACATGAACGTTATAAAATAGTACGTCGTGGGCACCCTATACGACTACATTCCGGAGGGCCTTTTCGCGAGATGTTTCATAGCAAAGGTGACAATATGGCAGCCGGCATTGTTTACGTTTACATCCCGCTGTTCTTACCTACACTCTTAAAAATGAACTTCACCACATAGCACGCTCCTTGCCAACCATCATCTCAAATGATATCGTTATCTGCACTGATTTGTTGAAAACGGGGGGCGTACGCCTTTTCTGTGACACTTATGCTGTTCATAATCGTCACAAAAAAGGCGTACGTCCCCCGTTTTCAACGAATCAGGGCAGATAACGATATCATTTGAGATGATGGTTGGCTAGGAGCGTGCTATGTGGTGAAGTTCATTTTTAAGAGTGTACCATGTCTAGCGCATGATTTCAATGAACTGGGAAGTCTAACGAACGTGCGTTGATAGTCGTTTAATGGCAAGTACTAGTGCAAGCATCCCCTGCATATGTAATTTCCACCGAAAGTGCACGTGATTGGCCGTGTCAGAGATGTGATCATCCTGTCAGTTTATGGTAAGATGCTTAATTACAAGTCTTCTATTAATTGAATTGTCCAATGAGGCAAGGAAGAAAAAGGCGTGGTAACGGTACGGGGTGGATCCCGCTTCTGTGTGTGTGATATGGATTCCTTTCCTTCAACACTCTTACAAATGAACGTCCTAGCCAATCATCATCTCGAATGATAACGTTACCCGCCCTGATTTGCTGAAAACGGGAGGCGTACCCCTTTTTTGTGACAATTATGAACAGCATAAGTGTCACAAAAAGGCGTACGCCTCCTGTTTTCAACGAATCGTGGAAGACGATATCATTCGAAATGATTGTGTGCTAGGAGCGTGCTATGCGGTGAAGTTCATTTCTAAGAGTATAGATCATTAAATATTTCTTCGAACATTGGCTTCTCGTGCGAACCGCAAGTTGCTTTCGACAACTCCTGATGAAAGATGCAAACGTCATTGTACAGATGGTAGACGCTCGCAACCGCGCGCCTTATTAGGAGACTGCGAAGCTAGCGTAGTTTGGTCTATACACTGTAATCATCCCACGGAAAGCGAAGCTACTGCTCAGTTGACAGCATGCTACGCTGGCTCGCAACGCCTCTATGAATTTCATAATGTAAAAGCCTGGGTCTTGCCATTTTACGTTATGGAGTTTATCCGCCAGCTATAGTTGCACCTACACTCTTAGAAATGAACTTCACCACATGGCACGCTCCTAGCCAACCATCATCCCGAATGACAACGTTCTCGTCCCTGATTTGTTGAAAACGGGAGGAGGAGCCTATTTTGTGCCGTGCATAATGGGCACAAAATAGGCTCCTCCTCCCGTTCTCAACAAATCAGGGGCGAGAACGTTGTCATTCGGGATGATGGTTGGCTAGGAGCGTGCAATGTGGTGAAGTTCATTTTTAAGAGTGTACGCCATTTTGTCCCCTGTGCATTATTCTGTAAAGCGTGCTTTGTCTGCCTCATTACGTAGTAGTCAGGTGAAGGCGAACAGCTGCCTAGGTCATACGGATAGCACCGAGATTGGAAGCTATGTGAAACAATGAATCCTGAATTCAGTCGCCCGCGACGTAATTGCTACGCTCGTTGATAGCATTCTCTATCGATGCATAGGCATGTAAGGGACTGTTGTAAACACTCTGGCAGCGAAAGAGGTTTGTACGTTCCCGGAATGGCGGACAACCTCATTTCTGCCTCGAAGCAGTGGAATCATCGTAAATTTCAGCGGGGGCACCTGCACAGCATACCAATCCAACAGATTTGTCTGTTCTGGTTCAAAAGAAGCAGTGATTCACAGACTAAAGGGTACAGACTGACATAGAGGCAATCAGTGCTGAAACAGCACAGTTCACCAGACGGGAAGACTGTTTATTGTGGCACCGGCGTATGTGTCATTTGAAGTTCGACACGCTGACTCGCATGAATCAAACACAGGTCGTTCGAGGATTACCTTTATTGCATCGGAAGAACGGCCACTGTGAAGACTGCGTTATTTCTAAACAGACAAGGACACTTTTCCAGACGTCAGCTCACTACACTCTCAGAAAGAGAGAGAGAGAAATACATGATGACGATGATATGGGGATGAGCGGGTGGAGCAGTTACACCTTTTAGGAGGTAATATAGTTGTCGCATATGTTGTGCCTAAAAGGTTGCAAAGTTCTACCTGCTGCCTCACTTTCAAAACAGTACTTCACAGCATCGCACGCTGTCCTCCAACCATTGCCAGGAATGATAGGGTTATTGCTTCTGATTCGGCGAGCGAAGGGGACGTACTCCTTTTTATAGTCACGGAAGAAGAGCGAGTCCAGCCCCCTAGTGGCCAGGATGGCGGCTGAGAACCTGATCAGCGACGTTTATCCCACACATACTCTGGTGTTCACGGATGGCTCCATTGACCACCGTTCCAAAAGTGCTACCAGTGCGTACTACATCCCGTCAATAAACAAGGCCTGGCAAGGGAAATCAGTTCGCTACCCAATCTCATCTACGACGGCCGAACTCCTGGCCTTGCTACACGCAGCTGCTGCGGTTCAAGTCACCGGAATACCTAAGGCCGTCTTGCTTACGGACTCCAAAAGTGCCCTCAACAACGTGATAAACCCCATGTGTGGTAGCATTCTGGCCCGATGTATAAGGAGATCGTGTGCCCAGCATAGGCTAACCGGAGGTGAGCTTACGCTCCAATGGATCCCATCTCATGTCGGCATCAGAGGCAACGAACGAGCGGACCAGCTAGCTTCCTCAGCACACAACAGCTGCAGCCCATCCTTAGCAGTCCCGGCCGACACTGACAGGCTCTTGGTCGTCAAACAGCTAGTTGAGGTGCGTCACCCTGGCATACAGGACATCATGCAGAATCACCGACCCTCTCTTCCCACGAAAGATCTTCCCCGTGGTATGCAGACAATGCTCCATCGATTACGCACAGGATCTGCGTTCACGAACTCTCAACTGTGCAAGATCGGCTCCAGGGAGGATTCCAGTTGCGGACACTGTAATCATCCGGAGACAATTGCGCATATCCTGACAGAATGCCGTGCATACCATGCCATGCGGGAAACCCATCTTCCCCACGCCAGGCCTGGTATACTGACGGACGTCCTCTTCCCCGAAGGTTCTTGTGCGGAACGACTTTCAAAAACTCGCGGCCTCGTGCGCTTTCTCCAAGCAACGGGCCTAGCGGAGAGACCACTCTAGTGCACCTCTCACCTACAGTGTGCTTCCGTCCCATCAGTACCGGTCATCCTGCTTCTACATCACTTTGAAGTCCTCAACTCCCCTTTCTCCCACCTTCTTTTCCTTTTTTTGGCTATAGTCGTGACGATGCCCACTTGAGTGCGGCCAACAACGGCAAGCTACCTCGACACCCCCCCCCCCCTTATAGTCACGTGGATGTATGATAATATCTTTTACCGCGCTTTTACACCTTCTATCGGACGCTATGTTCACCTAGGTGGTAACTATGGAAGTTACCACCTTTTCACACCTTTTTTTCTTAGAGTGTAGCGGAGGCACAGCCCATTGAAATTGGCACATGATTATCTGTGCGGTCCGTTCGTCGTTCCTCCTAGCAGGTATAGTATATAGTACTTGTCGTTACTGACGACCACAGTGGGAGAGTAACCGTGCACTTCTTGAAATGCAAGGATGAAGGCGAAGATGAAATCATGAATTTCTTCCATCAAGCAGACACACAAACAGGAAAAACGGTCAAGCAGTTACGAACGGATAACGGCGAAGGGTTCCTCGGTGAGAATCTTCGACATTTTCTGAGAAAACGTGGAAGTATTCATGAAAAAAAAAACCGTCCCATGCTCGCCGCCTCAGAAGGGAGCAGCAGAACGCATGAACCGAACGCTGGTAGACGCAGCACGGTCGCTGCTGACTGAGTCACAGGTGCCGGTGGAGTTCTCCCCACCACGACGTCTCCAAAGACCACAAGAGACACTCCTCCACCGACTGCGCCTCAACTTGGCATACACGCCACCGGTCCAGCGCATGATGGGGAGGCAGATCTCGGCCCTCTGCGATGCTTGCGAAGTGGTTGCGGACACATCGCACCTCCTGCTGACCTGCCCCAAGTACACCAACCATCGCGATACCCTTTTCCGCTGCCTCGAACGTTTCGGGCACAACCAGCTCACGCTGGCCGCACTTCTTGGCCCTGTGCCTCAGCACCAACAGTGGGCCGTCACAACTGCTTTACTGCACTTTCTGAAGTGCACTGGCCTGGCCTCTAAGCTCTGAGCTGCGCGCTCCAGGAGCCTCACTTTCGTTTCCTTTCTTCTTTTTTTTCTTCTTCTCTTTCTTCTTTCTTCGTTGCTATTTTTTTTTCCTTTTCCCTTCTTTCTTTTCGTTTTTGTTTTTCCTCCTTTTTATGGAGACTCATCTTTTCCTATTCGTCCTTTCCTTTCTATTTATTCTTCGTTTTCTTTTGATTTTTTAAATGGAATAGCATGCCGACCTTGGTCTGGCAGACCTTTCCTTTCAATAAATATATATTCCCCCCCCCCCCCCCCCCGGTGGATATCTGGGCCGAGGCACTCAATACGTCCGCTTATATCAGAAACCGCTGCAGCAAGAGACTGCTTATTGAAGCAAGACACGAGGAACTGTACAAAGGGAGGTCTAAATCTGTGTATTACTTCAGGGTCTTCCGATGCCTCGCCTACGTATCGGTTCCTCAGAGATACGGACAAAGTTGAATAACGGGAGTAAACAAGTTATATTCGTCGGCTATTGCGAAGACAGGAAAGGATTTCGTTTCTACGATATTGAGCGATGCAGAGTCATTGTCAGTAGAAACGTCACGTTCATCGAAGAGAAGCGAGGGTAAAAGAAGCGATGGTTTTAGACGGGAAAAAATTCACATGCCATCGTTACGAAGAAGTACGGTATGTCCCGCCGTCAGATCATATCGGATCATATAGAAGCACGTCGGCATTACAAGAAACCACAGTGAACGATCACGCAGACGCTATCATAGCTGATCTTGATGGATCACTCTCGAAATGCGTCTCCGAAGAAGTAGAGATCGGAAAGTTGATGAAGGTAGGCTTACGTTATCTCAAAGTAATGGAGAAGGCAATGAGAACGATCGACCAGATGAAAACGAGAGAGGGGCTTTTCGGAGATCTACAAGAATCATAAGGCCTCCTGAGCGTCTTCAAGTAGAACACAATATGCTTCGTCTATCTATTGTGTTTCTAAGCGATGGGTACCATGGCATTAGAGGGGGCATTTCATTCGCTAAGTGGAAGTAGACTATCTGCTTAAGTGAGGTTCGTTGATTGGCATCCATCTGTATAGGTAATCACATGTGCTTCTGACCTACAGAACTCGAACCTCTCCAAGTGATGGGTCGATTTTCTTTTTTTTCTTTTTTGCTGGGAAATGCGGCATCTCTTGTTTTCCCATACATTTGAGAGCAAGGGAGAAAGCGGTCTTCCGACGGGGGCGGACAAGATAATGACCTCCACATCTGCCGTTTCTTCGGGGGTCATTTGCTCGCGCTTTACTGGCCCCATTCTCTTTCTGAAACTGTTAGGCGAAAGGAAGACATCGCACCGTACTTCTATCTTTCACAACTAGAGACCTAATTAGGACTCACACACAAGCCACTTAGGATATGTATGTGTGTGTAGGCATTTTTTTTATCCCGTTCAGAAAGACAACACATTAGCATTCATTCCAATCAGCTCGATCGCGATCGCGTCCTCGCGAAAACGCCTAATCAAAAGTTGATTAATGAATTTTAGGTAAGTAATTAGTCTCCGCTAGTTACATGCTCTACCCCACGATGACCGCCTGCCGCGTGACCCGCCAGCAGAAATGGCATCAATGCAGCTCTCGCAGCTTTTTTTTTTATCTTAACGGATAAAAAAAGACCCTGTATATCGCTACAACTAACAAAGGCTATTGTTAGAAAAGTCTGCCTTGTTTTACCGCGGATACCTTGTGTGTAATGAGATTCCCTTGGAATGACTTTGTTGCGTCACGTGGAGGGCTCGAGTGCTGCCTTCCGTTTTCAACAAGTCAGGGCAGATAACGATATCATTCGAGTTGATGGTTGGCTAGGAGTGTGCTATGCGGTGAAACTCATTTTTAAGAGTGTAACGTTTACATTAAAGTCGCAAGTGAGGACAAAGTACTACTTTACTAGTTGAAACGTCGACTCCTCGCATGAAGTTCTTAGCATATACCCTCACCTGTTTCGTGGATCTTCATTGACTGTTGATGAAGCAAGAGTGAGCAGGCAAGCGAACTGGTAGGGATTCGACGACGGTAACATACCTTGAGCTTGAGGGAACGAAAGGACGCACAAAGATGTAGGCAGGACGAGGCTCAAAACCAGCAATGAAACATTTATTGAAACAGGTAAGAGAGCCGGGAGAGGGAAAGGAGATTGCGAAGGGCCTCAGCTAGAATGACCGAGGGCTGACTGACGTAAGCATTGTCTAAGCCTATTACAGCAGCTTCAAGACTGACCCGGTTGGCGTCATCCCTTACAGTGTGAAGACACTTGGTCCGCGAGATAATGGGGTGACAACCTTGACAGAGACGACGTGCGACGAAGATTACGTGTTGACTAACTCTGAGGATTGGCTCTTATTTCTGACAGCGGTAGAGTGCTCCAGTAAACATTCGTTGGCACAGTTGCTTTGGCGTACATAGAATTTTCCGCAAGTTAGAAGGATGGAGTTCAGAATGTGTTGTTTACAATCAACAAATGGCTCTGAATGCTCAACAGTGCAATCTTTCGGGGAATCGCTTATGAAATTAGTCAAGTTGGCCAGTTTGTTTTCTTCAGTGTAGACGATGCGTATCCCGTTGGATGTGAGGGGAAAGGAGGGAAAAACAACAAGGTGGGAATTCGTTGGGTCTGCTTTTTGGGAAGGGATCAGAGACACTATGTTTTTTAAATGACCAGTGACTGAACTGAATGGAAAACCCGCATGTGTCAATCTCGACACTTGGTTGGTAATGGCAGAGGAGACATGATGATGACAGGATTTCTTTATGCAGGTAGACAACAGGTTTTCGCTGCGGCATGTTTTACTGCCTTTAGGTGGTTGCTGCTATAGGGGAGGAGGGGCTTTGCATCAACGCGCCCGTAGGACCAACACAACCCAGCTTCAGTGTGGAAAGTAATGTCAAGGAATCTTAGTGAGTGATCATTGGAGTCTTCGACGGTGAACTGTGACTCAGGAGAAGACGACTGAGCGACGGTTAAAGCATGTCTTACAGTGTCCGGGTCAGGGCCGAGTACAAGGATATCATCCACATAGCGTCTGATTATGACAACGTCATTTTGAGTGCCAGCCCACACTGTTAAAACAGAACTTCACCACATAGCACGCTCCTAGCCAACCACCATACAGAATGATATCATTCTCTGTCATGATTCTTTCAAAACAGCGAAAGGAGCCTATCTGGGATCCTCCTCCTCCTCCCATTTTCAGCAAATAAGGACACAGAATGATATCATTCGGAATGACCGTTCGCTAGGAGCGTGCTATGTGGTGAAGTTCTGTTTTAATAGTGCATTTAGTGCAGGCTTCATCGAGGGTGGAAAGGTAAACTTCGGATAGCTTAGGAGCTATGGACGAGCCTATACGAAAGCCTTTGGTTCGGGTATAGAGTTGTGAGTTGAAACTCACTACTGTAGAGGAGAGGTACAGGGAAACTACCGTAGTTCGAGGAAAGAAGACGCGGGGATGCCAGCATTATGCCCTAGTCAGACGGCAAACCTAAGTTCGTTAGCGGAACGGCAGTTACTTCACCTGTAGTCCAATCATGATTTCGAATGACATCGTTCTCCGCCATGATCTGTTGAAAACAGGAGGCGCACGCCGTTTTTGCGGCAATTATGAACGGCATAATTGTAATCAAAAAGGTGTACGCCTCCCATTTTCAACAAATCAGGGCAGAGAACGATGTCATTCCAAATGATGATTGGACTACAGGTGAAGTAACGGCCTTTCCGCTAAAGGACTTAGGTTTGCCGTCTGACTAGGGTATTAGTCTGGGAGCGGATCAGGTCTATTTCAATAGCGGCTTTTAGCCTGGAGAGCAGAAGGGAGGAATCAAGCGACAAGTAAAGATCCTTGATATCCAGAGTAAGTAGGGAAACTTGGTTGCCATGGCGGGCTGTTAGGGAAGTAAGTAGCTCTTCCGAGTTCCTGAGGGAGAAAGAGGACGGTAAGAATATGCACTTTAGGGCATTATTGATGTATGGCGAGATGGACCTTTTGCCAAGTGTCATTTTCATTGATGATGGCCCTATACCCAAACCAAAGCCGTTTGAATAGAGTGGTCCAAAGCTCCTAAACTGTCCGAAATTTACCTTTCCACCCTTGATGAAGCCTTCACTAAATGGGCTGACACTCAAAAATGACGCTTTCATAATCAGACGCTATGTGGATTATATCCTTGTACTCAGGCCTGACCCCGACACTGTAAGGCATGCTTTAACCGTCGCTCAGTCGTCTTCTCTTGAGTCACATTTCACCGTCGAAGTCCCCAATAATCACTCACTGAGATTTCTGATCCCGAGATCGCGGGTTCGAACCCGGCCGCGGACGCCAGCAACTTGGTGGCCGGGTACAAGTTGCTTAGACACGCCGTCTTCCACGATGTCATTTAGAGAGCATAATGTCTCTGATCCCCGCCCACAAAGCCGACCCCACCAATCCCCGCCTTGTTGTTCTTCCCTTCTCTCACGTCATATAGGTAAATCCTTCACATCCAACGGGATACGTGTCGACTACACTGTAGAAAACAAACTGGTCAACTTGACTAATTTCATAACCGATTCCACGAAAGGTTGCAGTGTTGAGAATTCAAAACCATTTGTTGATTGTAAACAACGCGTTGTGTACTCCATCCCTCTAGCTTGTGAAAATCCTATGTAGGCCAAAGCAAACACTGTGACAACGAACGCTTACTTGAGCACTCTAGCGCTGTCAGAAATAAGAGCCAATCCTCAGATTTAGCCAAACACGTGATCTCCTGCCAAGGTTGTGACCCTATTATCTCGCGGACCAAGTGTCTTCACACTGTAAGGGATGACGCTAATCGGGTCATTCTTGAAGCTGCTGTAATAGGCTCAGACAATGCTTGCGTCAGTCAGTCCTCGGTCATTCTACGTGAGGCCCTTTGTAATCTCTTCTCCCTCTCCTGACTCTTTTACCTGTTTCAATAAATGTTTCATTGCTGGTTTTGAGCCTCGTCCTGTCTACTTCTTCTGTGCGTCCTTTCGTTCCCTCAAGCCCAAGGCCGTCGTTGACTGTTAAAGCAGAATTTCACCACGACATAGCATGCTCCTAGCCAACCACCATTCCGAACGATATCGTCCTGTGTCCTGATTTGTTAAAAACAGGGGGAGGCGCATCTATCTGTGGCATGCAGAATGTGTCCCAGATAGGCACCTCCTCTCATTTTCAACAGGTCAAGACACAGAAGGATATTGTTCGTAACGGTGGTTGACCAGGAGCGTGCTACGTGGTGTAGTATTGTTTTAACATTTTTCTTTCAACTTAGCCTTTAATATGTTGCGCCTACACTCTAAAAACAGAGCTGCACCGCATAGCACGCTCCCAGCCAACCATAATCCCGAACGACAACGTTCTCTTCTTTGATTACATGAAAACTGGGGGGGGGGGGGGGCATACGCCATTTTTGTGGCAATTTTGAACTGCATAATGCCACAAAATTATCGTACGCCCCCTGTGTTCAACAAATCAAAGGAATGCACGATGTCACTCGGGATGATGGTTGGCCACAAACGTGCTATGTGGTGAAGTCGTGACGTTAGACCGCCACCACCACCATCGTGACGTTAGAAGTCGGCCCAGGACGCACATTGCCCCCAGAGCGTTAGTCATGACGTTGCCCACCTCTGTGAGGCCGAAAACGGCGATCCCTTTCAGCACCACCACCACCACAACCACTCGTTTTTGAGAGCGATAGAAATTTCAATATGCCCTGCGATATTTGTTATGTTTGACCTTGCGTGGGTCCGAAGAAAAATGTGAACCAAACAACACAAGACAGACAAAAAGAAAAAAAAACGCCCTTTCTCTGACACTTTCAAGGACAGCAATTAATTTACTCCTCAGTGTCGCTTGTAACATAGGACTCCCAGTCAACACGTCGAAATAAAGGCCGAGGCAGCACACAATTGCCAATCTGCACGCCTTCTTGCGGGTGACGCAAACACATTTGATAAACGACCTAGATTTCACTGCAGGACAGCTTCATTCTGTATACGCCTTTTCGCGCCCTACCGCTTTGACCAAGAAAAATTGCTCGGTTATATGGGAGTAGGTAATAACCCTGGGTATTGGCATATATGTTATTCCGACAGTTGAAGAATTGCTGGTACTAGTCACGACCTTACAGGGTTATTGGATGTGTAGGTCTGCACTCTTAAAGATGAACTTCACCGCATAGCACGCTCCTAGCCAACCATCATCTCAAATGATATCGTTATCTGCCCTGATTTGTTGAAAACGGGAGGCGTACGCCCTTTTTGTGACACTTATGCTGTTCATAATTGTCACAAAAATGGCGTACGCCCCCCATTTTGAACAAATCAGAGCAGATAACGATATCATTAGAGATGATGGTTGGCTAGGAGCGTGCTATGCCGTGAAGTTCATTTTTAAGACTGTGGGCTGAAGGCACATGGTTATCTTTAGAAAGCGTAATTCGTAGTAGCATGAATGTTTTTTTTTTAAGTACTCTGTGTTTGGTCATCTTCTAATCACAATGTGTTGTCTAATTCGACATCCACATGCTATAGCATTCTAACCCGGTGTGTCTGAACACACACACAAATGGGATGATGATGTGGTGGGTCATTCTCCGCCGTTATGGCGGTACACTGCCCCATTGCGCTTGTGGAAGGGCACGTCCCACGTCGGCATCAGTGGCAACGATAAAGCGGACCAACTAGCTTCAGCTGCACAGCACAGCACTAGCCCTAGTTTGCCAACCCCGGGTGACGGCGACAGAAAATTGGACATCAATGAAATAGTTCTTATGCAGCGCCCTGGGACACGGGACATCCTGGAAAATCATCGAGTTGATCTCCCGCTGAAAGGACTTTCCCGCAGTGCAGAAATTCTGCTCTTCAGGTTGCGAACAAGAAGCGCTTTCACCAAATCGCCATTATTCAAGATTGGCTCTCTAGACAACGCAAACTGCATACATTGTCAGCAAATTGAAACTATCGAACACATCCTACTGCATAGCTGTGCATATGCTGAGGTGCGGGAGAAATACCTTGTCCATTGCAGGAATTGTACGGTGGATGATGTGCTACATCCCGGAGGCTCTTTCACGGAAAGACACTCAAAAATTCGCAGCCTCATTCTGCTTTCTCCAGGAATCTGGCCTCGCTCAAAGGCTATGAGTACTGCTTGGACTTCTCATCAACTCTGGCAGTGACTGTCCTAGATCTTAACTTTCGGCCGTCATCATTCCTTCATCTGTTATCATATCATCCCATCTCATCCTGGCTACTGTCGTGACGCATCCCACATTCGTGAGACCAAAATCGGCAAGCCGGTTTTCGTTACCACCACAACCACCACCACCTAATTCGACATCATTAGTTTCCTCTACGCTAACACCACTTACGTGACATGAACTATAGCCCTGTTCTTTGGTGGTTGTTTCAAGGTTATGCGAAAATCTGAGACGTGGTAGGTTGGAATCCTACCACCGTCTGTGCTCTCTGAGATTTTCCCGCGTTTTTCGCCAAACTGTTCGGTCGGATGTAGGTACAGTACTCAAGCCAAACCCCTGTTTCAAAACTCTTGCTGCTGTCCTCTCCCAATTTCTCTGTCTATGCACGACTTGCTCGTATAACCAACGGACTTCGTGCTCGCGCTTGCTCAGCACGGACGCTTATTCTGTTGCTCCTGCTTTCCCTGCTAAGCCTAACCCTATTGCTATTGCTTTCAAATTTGTGGCCTTCCTCGGCTTCAGCTCTGTAGGCCTTTGTGCCAATGGAGCGAGGACGGGACGGCCGCATGCCGGCCATGGACCGGCCACCCGACGGAGATGATCCTTCCACGATTCATCATCCGCCTCTACGTGAGCGTAGTCGCTCTCCGATGGTTCGAGACCCAGCAGCGGAACCGCCGTCACCTCCGTCTTCCGCCACCGCCAGACCACCTGTATCACCCCAAGCCAGCCTATCTCTATCACCGTGTTCTGGCGATGGAGGATTGACAAGCGTGTTGACGTTGAAAGGTCAGATGTTGCACAATGATTGGTCCGAGACGACCCAAATGTACACCACTGTTGTCACTGATCCCGCGAATGATCAGGAAGAGGAGCAGGACATTGGGGATCCTTTTACCCTTGTCACGTACAAAAAGAACAGGCCTCAGGGCATCCCCGTTCTGTTCAAGCCGGTGCAACCGGACAAGTCCTTCTGGAAGGTGAACCCCAACCTGATTGCGAAAGACATTCGGTCTGCTGCGCAGGAGCTAATAGCGCACCATCGTGTAAATAAGGACGGCTCGATGTGCATCTTCGTCACCACGGAGGGCGCAGTCTCCAACCTCCTTTCACTTCGAAATGTCGCTGGCATTGACGTCGAAGTCAGCATCCCTTCGTCATATGTGAAGAACCAAGGAAAAATCAATGACGTTCCACTTGCTTATACCAATGAGGATCTCGCCTCCTACCTAGAAGGCGAAGGCGTCATAGCGGCTCGTCGGCAAATGCGGTACGTCTCCAATGACGACGGCTCGGATCGCTACGTCCCTTTGAGAAGTGTGATCCTGACGTTTCAGTCCAGTCAAAAGTTACCTATGGAAGTTCACTTGGGATTTTCAATCCATAAGGTACATGAGTACGTAGAAGGCCCGCTACAGTGCTTTCACTGCCAAAGGTTTGGTCACCTCGCACGCAACTGTCGCTGGCCCCAACGCTGCAAGATTTGCGCCGGCCCACATAATTTCAAGGAATGCACGGCTCGGCGTCAGCCGAAATGTGCTAACTGTAGAGGACCCCACGTTGTCTCGCGTTCCCAATGCCCTTATAAGCGCCAAGCTATCAAGCGTTTTCAAGAGTCTGTTATCAGCATATCCCAACCTGTGAGAGACCATCATGCGTCCGATACTCGTGTGCAACATCACCGCCCCCATGTGTCTGAGGGCCCCGCTATGTCACCGCGGCCTTCTCGAATTGGACAGAAGTCCCCTCGTCAGCTTGATGGCGACGCAGCTCGCGTCTTCCACAGTAGTAATGGGAAAAAGACGCTAATACCACCTACACCTGACGCCGATACACCCCAGCTTTCACGGGCAACTTATGCTGAGGCTATACGAAGGCCTTGGAAATGCGCTACGCCGAAGCCAGTGGTTTCCCGACGATCGAAGCACGCACACACCGCAGTATCGAGTGACAGTACCACAATGTCTGTCCTCCTCCCTCTAGTTCTGGCCGCACTCAAAGCGATTGTGTCCTCTTTCCCTGCTGCTGCGTCCTTACCCGAAGTTCAGCACCTTCTTGCTGCGGAAGGAGTGCTAACATCCTTGCATGGACAGTCTTTATAGGAGAGCCACAGTGCTGCAGTGGAACGCGAGGGGCATTCGCAATAAGCTCCCCGACCTCAAGTTGTTTCTTCTAAAATATCCCATTCCCATACTTGCCATAAGCGAAGCGTACATTAAGGACGACTTTAGACTCAGCGGGTACAACGTATTTACATCTGGCAGCCAAGGCGTATCAAGGACTGTGCTTTGTGTCCGGAAGGACCTAACGGCTGCCCAATTACAGGAGCCGCATATTTCTTCCGCTGACCAAGTGAGATGCAAGGTTCGACTGGGCAACATTGTACTTACTGTTGTAAGTTTGTATCTCCCGCCCTCTATTACCTTGTCGCAGCAGAGCATACGGGACATATTTCTTGGGCTACCACCGCCGTTCCTGGTAGTGGGGGACATCAATGCCCACCATCCACGGTGGGGAAGTGCACGTACAGACAGGAGAGGAATAAGATGGGTTGACGTCATCGACGAAATGGACCTGTGTCTGCTCAATGATGGTTCACCAACGTTCCTGCGTAGAGATTTCTCAACTGACGTCCTTGACGTGTCCATCTGCTCAAAAGATGTTTCCAGGAGTCTCTCGTGGTCGACTGATGTCGATGGGAAAGGAAGTGACCATTTGCCCATCTACATTTCATGCGACAGGTATACTGGCCAACCCAGGACCAAATTTGTTAGGTTAATTAACTGGAAGGACTTTCGATCGTCTTGTTCAGAATTGGCGCAGCCGAACATGTCAGCAGAGCAGCTAACCGAAACGCTGACTACTTCTCTTCGATGCTGTTCGCGAACCGTAAAGATCGCGACAGGACATATGGGAACAAATCCTCGCGTGGAACAACTACGAGCGCAAAGGCGGAGAGCTGAACGAAAGGCTAGACGATCGGGGCTGTTTCAAGACATCATAGAAGCCCGGCATACTGCCAGGGTAGTACAGAAGGAACTAAAGAATGTTGACAGAGAGCGCTGGCGTCAATTCTGCGCAACGCTGTCGCCTTTTACCCGCGCTGCCAGAGTGTGGAGCGTGGCCCGGAGTCTGAGAGAGACCCTCCCGCCCAAAAATCATTTGGGAGTGCTAGCGCTGTCTCTCATGCGGTCCGAGAACTCTGTTGCGCTGGACTTCTGCAAGATTATATCCGCAAATTCGCAAGCTTCAAACACTGACGTATTCCGCGCTTCCACTTTCGAGATACAGGAGGCGATCTCACGAAGAGAACCAGTGGTGAACGAACAGATGGATATGGACTTCACATTGGGTGAATTCAGAGCCGCGGTGTGCCTGTCACGAGTACAATCGACGCCAGGTGGAGACGGAATCTCCTATCGAGCCATCCGAAACCTTAGCGACGGCTGTGTTTCCTGTGTGATCCATGTCTTCAATACATCATGGAGAAGCGGTGAAGTGCCGCAGTCTTGGAAAGATGCCGTAGTAGTCCCGCTGTTAAAGCCTGGTAAGCACCCATCTGACCTGTCATCCTTTCGTCCAGTTAGCCTGACGAGTTGTCTTGGTAAAGTCTTGGAGCGAATGGTCTTGCATAGACTGGAGTGGTGGCTTGAGGGTCATCGTACCTTCCCCGAAGAGATGGCAGGCTTCCGTCGGAATCGTAGCTCCATAGACTCTGTTCTCGATCTCGTCACCACCGTCGAGCAAGCGAGGAGCCAGAAGAAAATAGTCATGGCAGTGTTCCTGGACGTCAAGAGAGCCTACGACACCGTCAGTCATGCCAACGTTCTGCATCTTTTGTTGCAAGCAGGCGTTCCCGACAGAATGTTCTTCTGGCTGGCTGATTTTTTGCGCCATAGAACACTCTCTGTTCGCACAAAAGAAGGAGTCACTTCGAAAGTTGTCTTGACTCAGGGCGTACCACAAGGCAGCGTTTTAAGTCCTATCCTTTTCAACCTTGTAATGGCAGGCCTAAAGTCCTGTATCGCCCCTAAAGTCAATATATCTATCTATGCTGATGACGTCTGCATTTGGACTGTTGGGAAATCGAGGCCTGCAATCCTACGCCGTCTTCAGCATTCCCTGGATAACATCTTGCGGTACCTAACGGAGGCAGGCATGGATATATCAACTGAGAAAACAGCAGTCATGGCTTTTACTCGGAAGCATATGCATCGGTATCAGCTCTTCCTTGGCGATACGCCTCTTAGGCTGGTAGCACACCATAGATTCCTGGGTGTCATCCTAGACTCCAACTTGTCCTGGAAGAAACACATCGATCACCTGGACACAAAGGCACACCGGTGGATTTCCGTCATTCGCCACTTTGCTGGGCCGAAGTGGGGAATGAATGAGAAGTCTCTTCTGGCCATCCACAAAGCCCTAGTCCGAGGGACTCTGCTATATAGCCTACCAGTCTTGCACGGAATTTCACAGACGCAAGAACATCGACTGCGGTGTATTCTAGCACGGAGCGTAAGGGTATGTCTTGGCGTCCCGAGAGCCGCGGAAACGCGGATGGTGATAGCAGAAGCCCGCGAAATACCTATTGAAGTCTTATGGCAGAGGGAGACCATTCGCCATTACTTGCGCCTCAGAGCACACCACCGCCGCCATCCACTAATAGCAAAAGTTTGTCGCCGGAAGCAATGTAACGCATACAACTGTTTCATGGAAGTGAAACCTAAGGTTCCCCCGTTTCCCCAGGTTCCGTGGTCGCTTCCAGTACCATCGATCGCATTGTCAATTCCTGGTCTTAATGTCAAACGAAACCAAGTGCCTACATCAGTTCTGAAACAGCTTGCAGCGGATATGATGCACAATCGCTATTCTGACCACACTGCAGTTTTCACTGACGGATCCTCCAGTCATGAATGTTCATCGTCTGCATTTGTTATTCCAACTGACGGTGTGTCACATGGATACCGTCTCTCACACCGCACATCATCAACTTCGGCTGAGTTATATGCTATCCTGTTGTTTCTACGTAAGACGCCCTGTGACGATCCGCGGGCCTGGGTCATCTACTCAGATTCAAAGGCTGCTCTTCAATGCATCGCCAACATGGGAATACGTGGATCGCTCGCCCCAGTTGTCACTGATATCCTCCATCAGGTTCAGCTTCTAAGCGATCACGGTCATCATATATCCCTGCAGTGGGTCCCGGGTCACTGTGGTTTGAGCGGAAACGAAGAAGCCGACAGAGCGGCAACGGCTGCCCAACAGTCTCCGGCTGTTGTACCAACGGTGTTATCAAGAGGAGACAGGAGATCACTTCTGAATGAGCTCATTCAGCCACTAGCTCGCCAGCAGTGGAGTCGGGACATCACTGACAGGTCTCTCATGTATTCTGTGGATCCCACTATGTCCTTCTCAGTTCCTGACCGTTTACCACGCTATTTCACGTCCCTCCTGCACAGGCTTCGTCTCAACGTTGCCTTCACTCCCCAATTCAAGTGCCGAATCGGATACTGTGACAGCTGCCTATGCTCCAAATGTGGCGTTGAAGCGAACATTGAGCACGTCCTAATAGAATGTAAGCTCTACGAAACGGAGAGGCGGCAACTCTGTGCTCAGCTGAGTGGTGCTAGCCGGCAGACGTTCAACCTGGCTGCAATTCTTGGCCCATGTCAGAGCCATGTCCAACACCGTCGAGGACTTCTGATGTTCTTGGAGTTCCTCTTGGCTACCGGCTTGCTCCAGACGCTGTAGGGTCCACCCCTGCATCTCAAGGACCATTGGCGCTTCTTTCATGTGCTTCTTCCTTTTGTGCGACGTATAGCGTTGCGCAACCAGACGACGGGAGTTCGAGTTGGACTTGCACATAACTTCATTTTCATATTTCACATCTCATGCTTCTCGTGTAATGGGGTAGGGTACTGCTCTCAAGCGGTGAATCACCCCAGGCCATAGTCATGATTTAGTTGTTGTTGTTGTTGTTGTCGTATAACCAACGTTGCTTAGCGGAGCTAATGCGAAATAAAAAAAGCATCAACACACACAGAGGTGTTTGAAATAGCTCGATCATTTCGGAGCACACACACACACAAAAAAAAGCACCGAGTATGTGAACACATGCACGTGGAGAATTGATTTTTGCGACTATTCTTTTGTCTCTCTTCCTTGGAAGGTTTCGACATATAACTTTCCTGCAAGGAATTCCTCCACGTGAACCTTCTTCACCTCGTGCTTCTCCGGTTAATCCCCTGTGTCTAGACAATCTCCCTCCATACATATATGTACACACACTAATAATCCCCGGCAGTCAGATGTGGCGCCTGTCTATTTCTGAGAAGTGCACACTCCCTTTTGGGGAGTAATCTTAATTTTTATTATCTTTAATATTTATTGAGCTATCATTCATGAAAATAAGAGAGCGCCTCCATCACCAGATTATTCTCCAACATTTTTCTATTACTAGACCCCGAAGGAATTAGTTAGGCGAGACATTGTTGTGATCAGAGGGGCGCCTTTGAAAAAATAATTGACAATATGGTGGTGTTACAATATCTGGCGACACGTGGGCAAGAAATATGCACTTCCATAAGGTCCCAGTGACTGCATGACGAATAGAATTGTCGAATGAACTTAGGTACAAGGTGAGGTGTTCAACATCAGAAGAACCTTTGTAAATGACACGGTTCACTATGCCAAGTAGATTCGAAGTAATAAGGTGGGAATGATAAATTCCCTAATGTCATGCACTCCTGTATATTTCTGTGCGTACCTAAAAGGCCACAGGGTCGAACTCACCTATTGCCTAACACATGCATAAAACTACACAAGCGACATGTTACAAGTCAAATGCTAAGGCTGAAGAACCACAGAATACAGTCTTTGTAATGAAGCAGTCAGAACGTACTGGGGACTTATTTGTTTCGGTATCGTAAGCATCGTGAAGGAATACTAAGCGCAGTTGTAACTTTCGCGCCGTGATCTACTATTAACCGCCTCCTGATACGGGACACTCATCTATCTGGCATGTGTGCATAGAGAATAAGTGTAAATTTAACGCCCTGAAGTTGCGAGGCTCATCGCTGCCGCACCCAAAATGCACAATGGAAAAGCAACGCTGCATACACGCACGCACGCTGTGAATCGTCAGCATTGTAGGCGAACTGCGAACATCATTGCGCTGTTCTGACGTCGCCTTCTTTTGTTCGCTCTCTTAAGCGTTTGCGTTCCCAGATCAGAATCACCACCAACTCTTCCTCGGTCTCTTCCGCTGCAGTAGCCTTTCTCATATTTTCCACGCCTCTCTTGCTGTATGCCGCTGAACGAATGGGTACAGTTTATGTCCTCCATCTGTTTTCTGTCAGTTAAGACTTAAGACGGCATGTATGTTCTTCTTTGTGATACTTAAGATGCATCTGGTATCATGCCTCTCACTGATTCGTTCCATCGTAACAATAAACTTGCCTCTCAGTAGAGAGATATTTCAGAGATGCAGTAGAAACAACAAAATGTATGACTTTTAATATTTACTTAGCTTAATATCGACCTGAGTGACGTGTATAGCAAGTCGGCTTCTGCCTGGCTGACCTTTCCTTTTTACCTGCCTCTTTTTTTTTTTCGCAATAAACATATCCCCCCCCCCCCCCCGCCACACACACACGGCTAAGTGTTTGCTTTTGTATGAGGCTTTAGAATTATTCGCTTCTTCAACTAAAGAGTAGAAATAGCGTTTTGAGATAGTTACTGAAATATATACTCAGTACGTTCGTCGAATTGTATTCACACTGTACGTTATATAGTTCTTCTTTTTTTGTGTGTATGTCACGGAAGCCTTTTTAATAGCAAACGCTGTTGACACCATATAGCATAGATTCCTTCTCTACCTTCCCATCTATCTTGCGTCTTGCCTACGATAAATCATATAACGCATGCATAGGAAAATGAAGAGCCACTACACTGAAAGAAAGCATTATGGCGTAGGCGGCCATAAAAACTATTTCGGGGAAAAGAAAAAAAAAGATTCTGCCTTTCCGCTAACCTTTCGTCCAAGCGTTTATCTCTCCGTGTCACTTCATGATGAAAGCGAACTTTACTCTCATGTTTTATCCTCAGACACTTACAAAGAGAGTTACATATTTTAAATGATGTTCCGGAATTATGCACCGTGCTCTAGCGTCATTGCTGTATTTGACTACCTCTCCAGCTGTGGAAGAAGCGAAGCCGTTAAGGCTATACTTTGCCGCTAAGAGAGAAATCTTGCTAAAAAAAAAGAGAGAAAAAGTGCGTTCTCTTGTATCACTAGTGGGGCACACATTTTTTTCTCCACGTTTCCTTCTTTCCCACCGTCCAGTCTTCTTCCCCTACCTCTACCTGCTTTGTCGCCATCCACAACAGAATTTCAGAGTGGAGAACATATTTGGAAACGATTTGGGAACGATCCCCCGGATGTATTTCTTTTCCTTTCTCCGGCTTTTACAAGGGCGCGCGAGTGCTTGTTCGCGTGACGGAGAATAGGTTTGGCGAAAAATACACCGGTTTGCTGCCGTTCATGCAAAGTAGATATAACACGATAAAGTCTGAAACTAGTATGCGTAGACACGTTTCTGCCATTTAGCTGTCGCGTTTAACGCTGTACGTATTGGGTACAGTTGGAATTGGAGAAACCAAGGTAGCCTTACACTTGGTTTCACCATTTTGTCTTTTTTTTTTTTTTTCGGACCGTCGAGTTGCACGAAAGCGGATGAGCGTAACGCCACCAACCCACTGAAATCAGCAAGGAATTAATGTGGGCATCAAAGACATCAGCAACAGTTCTTTTGCAGAATGCAGCTCTAGGATTTTGAATTAGGACGAGATGTAATCTACACCCACAAAGCTTTCACCTTCAGGTGACCAAAATGAGCGAAGGACCTGTAACAGATTTGACAGCACGTTGTACTTGTCTAAGTCCTCAATATGGGATCTACTTTTGCATTCAAGGCATTCGTACAGGCTTTAAATGGTATGAGGGGGTAGTAAAACATGTCAGAAGTCTTGGAAATAGATCCTGGAACATAATCACTAGTCATGACAAGAATTCAGGGACATTTCTTCCGATGCAGGTCCTGTCTGATAGCAACAGAACATGTAAGAAAGCCAACTTGAAAGAAAAGCATGGGGCGGGAAGGAAAGAAGATGGAAAGAGGCGTGAGCAGAGGAGAAAGGGAATTTGTGCATCAGGTATCGTACGGGGCCCGGCCATGGTTGGCTAGGAGCGTGCTATGTGGTGGAGTTCATTTTTAAGAGACAACAGCAAGCCGGTTTTCGTCACCACCACTACCACTACCACCGCCACCGCCGCCACCACCACCACCACCACCATCATTTTTAAGAGTGGCCAACAGCAGCGAGCCGATCCTGCCACTACCCCCTCCCCCCTCATTTTTTAAGAGTGTAGAGCAGCACATTATGTGTCCTCCGTGTTGGCGCCCGATTTGGTGCTACATCTACATTGATTTGATGCTACATTTGGTGATGTATCTGGATGACGGTACCTCTACTCGCCCGTATAAAAAAAAAGTCCGTTTTTGTATTAACGCTGCACACGTTATGAAGGAAAAGTAGTGAACAATAAATTGTCAATAGAATTACGAAGCGTAGAAGAACAATATTACACCTATTACACCCGTCACTAAATACCTGCAGATAGGAGTTCGTAACCCCTTTAACTCTTTGTCATGGTAACTGACGGATACATGCCAACGGAACGGATGCCTGTGCGTCAAAAAGCAACAGTGAGTGTTAAAAATGAGGATGCCGACGTCGATAACAAAGTATGGCACGGTTTCATTAAAGGTGCCCTAAACTTTGAACTTGTCTGCGAATTTTCGTAGCGGCTGTTAGCGACGTAACGTGAGTTGTATAATGTTAGCTTTAGTTGGCAAAGAAGAGTTGAGGAATGCGTTGTTCTCAGTTCAGATATTAATGTACGTTAGTGACACTGCACCAGCATTACACTTTTGCAGAAGCGTAACTGGGCTTCACTGTGTCAGAAATTTGTATGAGTAAAGAAACAGTGACGGAGGGCACATGTCTCCACAATTTTCTCCTCTGCGGTGTATTCCGCTAATTACCCCTGTGGTGGCGGCGGTAGTCTTGAAATGGTTTGTCGTTGTCGGCCTCACAAAGGTGGGCAACGTCACCAGTTACGCTCTGGGGAAATGTGCGTCCAGCGGCGACTTCTAAGGGAACTGTGCTGACATATGTCTGACAGCGTCTGAGGAAAACCCGAGAAATCACCCGACTTTATACTGGAAAGAAGCCATACCCTATAAGCTACGAAATGAATTCGGTAACGGCACTTCGGACTTGCTACACCGTTTTTACTGTATCATACACTTCACTTCGTTCTTTGCCTCATCGTGAGGACCATACCAATGCTCAATTCCAAATTTTGCCTGTTGGAGTCTCTTGTCTTCACGCCACTATCAAGAAGCTTCGTACATTTCCAGCACCCCTCCCCTCAAACAACAAACAAACAAAACATAAACAAGCAGAAAGTGGAAGAATGCTTATTTTCAAAACATCCGAAGGTGGCAGCAGAGTGATCGTCGATACGAAAGGTGATTGGCAAACCATCACCTCCTAGATGACATCAGGTCTGCGCGCATACGGTACCCACGGAGGCCTGTCTGGCTTTGTGAGCTGCTTCGAGCTTTCTTCCCGTTCGCTGTTTCATGGATGTCATATCAGTAACAACAGGCCTTCCTGTTTGACGTAGGACGCAGCCCTTCTTCTTGTCTAGAGGCGCTGGGCAAACTCTGCTCAAATAAGAGCGAGAGACAGAAAAAGGAAGAAAGATGTAATAGCAAATGGTGGTGCTAAGGTGGTAGGAACTAACGGGAGTCATATAAAAGTTTGATTTCATCGCACCAAGAGTAAAGTCGCCCGCAAACGTCTATGATGTTTCTCGCATATAATTGGCATTCTTCTGGAATTTCTGGCGTTTGAGGTGAAATGGGGTGAACATAATAGACAATTTAGCAAACCGTTCATAACGTGGCTTGCGTCGAACCGTATGAACCGGAACCAGTCAGTGGATAAGATTCCGAGTCACAGAGAACTGCGATTGGCTCCGATAGTCAACCTTACCGACGGTCTGCAAAAAACTGCTTATATGCTGCTTGCTAATGGTAACATAAAATAAGATACTTCAACTAGGCCGCAACAACAGTCCTCCCCCAAGCAGCAAAATGTACTGAAAGTCGAGTGCAATAGGGGTGGACGGGTAGGTGGAAGGCCTTGAACAGACTGATGAAACGAAAGAACATTGATAAGACACATACCGTCCACCCCTATTGCACTCGACTTTCAGTACATTGTGCTGCTTGGGCGCAGTCGCGTATCAACACACTTTGTAATATGCGAGAAGTGGTAAAAACTACGGATGCAAGTACAAGTTTTTCCACCCGTGCAAGCCATTGTAATGCTTATTAATTGCTTTCTTCACCGTTGACTCGTGACACCTCGCGTGGTTCATGGGGACTGTATGTACTTCAATAATAACAAAAGACCCAAGGTAAGGCGTGGTGACTGGTCAGGGACCCTTTAATCCGCAGTCTCCACGGGACGTGTATTACTTGGTATGACACTTTGATTAAAATGCATGCGAAGCCTTGTGAGTGCGAACAAGAGCACATTGTTAAGGATGAACAAACCAAATTTAAAAAGAGAAACAGAAATTTCGACCCCGCTCTATGCTCTTGTAAAACTAGCGCTTAAATACTATCTCGCTCTGCTGTTGTTCTCTAATGTGAACACCTTGGCATTCTGCAAAGCAGTTAATAAGCCATCCAGGAAGAAAATTATGACGCCCTTGCCCTGCAGTAATCTCAAAGATCACTTCATACAACGAATTCAAAAAAAAGAAGAAAGACATGGCCCTCATCGAACCAGGGAACGTGAAAAAGCTAGAATCGACATCTGCACCACCGAATCAATAACCCAGAATGCTGTCACAGTGAGGGATCAAAACGCAACCGCTTCGGAAGCCACAGTGTGCCAACCGTCGCTTCTTTTGTCGTGAAGAAAAAAAAGAGAGAAAACGAAGAAGAAATACTACTGGGCATACTACACTTGCGCAAAAAGAAGCGAAGACGGGAAGAGCGTCGAAGCACTTTCGAAGAGGACGACACTTTCAAGGGCAACGGTTTTTCTTTTCTTTTTTTTTTCGCGAAATACAAGCAAAAAGGCACGTCAATGCATTTTTCCATGAAACGGCGAAAGTACCTAAGTGTGGACACTTCTTTCTAAAGCTCAATATTCCAGGTGAAGTGCATAGCTTCAATGGAGGGCAGCGTGTACGCCGGTCAAGCCAGCTAGAGGAGGGTGTGTCCTGTAATTCTGGGAATTACTGAAATAGCTGAATCACCTTTAAAATTACGGCACGTAAAAATCTGTCCATATGGCGATTGTAGTCCGCAGCGCTTCCAATTGAAAATGACGTTTGGGGATTACGCTCTTACACGAAGCCTCAAAATGGACAGTTTGATGAGTTCCGCATCCGCAGGCAACAAAGGGTGTTCAAGCCACAGGTCTGCAACTAAAGAGGGTGATATACTAGTGTAGATATACAGGGTGCGTCACGTGAGACTGACCAGAATTTTATTAAATTCGCGGTTTGTCTTTCTTTGAAAAGTCGTTGAATATATCTATTCCCAATGGGGCCTACTCAATGGTGGTGTTTCAGTAATTAGTGCAGCCGTTGATTACTTTCATAATTAATCTTCATGATTCGTGCAAACAGGCTGACCGCGCAATTACAAATTTGTAGAGCACAACCCTGAGAAGTCTACTCAGCAAGCATTGAAACACTAGCACTTTTCTGTGCCCCTGAAACATATACGAAAATGCACTATCTTCGAGCGTTGCGCGAGTTGTGCGGCAGCTTTTTCCTATCGCTCTTTCGCTGCCACTCTTTCTCGTCTGTCGTCAGGCTGTTCCTCAAAGCATGGGACATCCCCGCTTCCTAGCGTCGATACTATTTATTTTTCTTTTGTTAAAACCTGGTAGAACGTACACACTTATCGAGCAACAGAATGGGTGATTTTATTTTTGTTGTCTGTGTGGTTTTTCGGAGTAATGGATTGGCAGTTTTATTGCGTGACATTTATCAGATCAGATCGCGAACTGTGTCTTGCGAGGTGTTGAGCAGATCAAACCAGATAATGTCGGAAACAAAATCAAAGGCGGCATTTTGGTGAGAACGTAGACTGAGAAACGGGCATCACTACTCCCCCTACCACTCAATCCTGGGACATAAGCGGGGCTGTTCCACGATTAGAGGAACAGCCTGATGTCAGTTGAGAGAGGGTGACACCGAGATGGGGAGAGGAGAAAGTGGCCGCAGAGCCCGCGCAGTGCTCGATTATTTTCCATTTTCGCACATTTTTTACTACAACACAGAAAGGCGTTGTGGTTTCGATTCTTGCGGGTAGACTCCCCAAGGTTGTGCTCTACAACTTTGCAATTATGCTGTCGACCTATCTTCACTAATTATTAAGATTAATAATGAAGGATAATTAATTGCTGATGCACCACCATCTTTGAGTAGGTTCCACCGGGAACAGATATATTCAACGACTTCTGCAAAAAGAATCAATCGCGGATTTAATAAAATTTGGGTCAGTCTTACGTCACGTACCCTGTATACATATATGACAATATGCATGGATGGTACGTTTAATATACTCATTATTTTGGTACATAGAACGCGTTAAAGTAGACCCGCAAGGCGATTACGGCCTTACACAACGCTGCACGGAAAATTTGACGAGTTAGAGAACAAATGACTTTTACGCCACAGGTCCAAAATTTATGTTAAATGATTGACATATATCTACACTCCAAGAAACACGCGTGGTAATTTGTTCATCTTAATTGCCTTTATTATTAGAGCACGTCAAAGGCGGCCCGCATAATTGGTTCCGTCGTCACATCGACCTCCAAGAATTAAAATTTGATTAGTTGCGCCTTGACAGGGAACAAAGGACGTTTAGGCCACAGGTCCAAAATTTATGGTAAATGATTAGCAAGCATCTACACTACAACAAACATGCGTGGCACTCTGTGCATGTTAATTAGTTTCACCATTAGTGCGCGTCAAAGTTGGCCCGTATAATTGGTTCCATCGTCACATCGACCTCGAAGAATGATAATTTGACGAGTTACACCTTGACAGAGAAAGAAGGATGTTTAAGCCACAGGTCCGAAATTTATGTTAAATGATTGGCAGGTATCTACACAACAACAAACACGCACGGCAGTCTGCAAAATGGGGCCTCCTGTAACGGTGAAGTAAGTCGGAGTGCAGTGGAAAGTCGTCGGTCATTAACATATTAAGCCCACAGGTGGCCGCATGGCATTACCGCTACTAAATCAAACCGAATATCCACGCTGTATGTCATGGCGCCAGTACGCCATTACTAAGCCCAAAAATTTTGACGCTCTCGCACGCCGTCGCTCTCAAACACCCTTTACAAAAAAAGAAAAGAAAACTAAACAGTCGGCGAATCGAACCAGGGTACGTGTACACCACAGAGCCACCTCTCACATCACGCCGATTACGGCATGTGTATGTTATTACCTGGTGCAGAGCGATGTTGCTGCAAATTTGTGGGCGCGGGGCTAAAGGTAAGTTCATGCGATATGCAGGACGTTCTAAACGCTTCTGAACGATGATCCCTTCCAAAGAACCGTAACTCAGTATGTTGTTTTTAGGTTCAGAGGTAAAATTAGAAGCTTTTCCAAATGATATTGTTACTCATAAGTCATATCCCATAAAAACCCCGTGAAGCTCAATATCTATGGGACGACTTATTTTAAATAAAATACCATGTAAATGATTGGTTACGAAACAAAATCCTCCTCATTTCATATGCAGCTGGGGGAGAATATACGTTTATTTGAATAAAAAAAGATAAGAGAAAGCCCAGAAGTAAAGCTCAGTCCGACATATTCCTAGCTATTCCGTTGGAAAAGAGTAAGGTGAAAAAAGAGTGAGCAGGGAAAAATAGAAAATAAAAAGGCAGAATAAGAAAACCTCCCTGGTGGTTTGCCACTGATTCAGATTAATTTCCCAATCACGTGGTTTATGAGTATGACACTTTAGCGAAACTAAACTAACGGTTGCATACATCTTTTGGGGGTGAGAGGCTCTGCCTAACCTTTATCAAATACTTTGCAAATGTATGATAATGTCACCTTAGTTATGGGACAGTATTACTGTCAAGGCAGTATGTACGAGTACTCAGAAAAGGCAATAAGATGATTCCAGTACGATGTCGGAAGTCTACGATTGGCAGGGCCATTGAGAGATATTGCGTTTGAGTTAACTCTAGCTCTATGATAAGGAATAATTTGGTTTCCGAGTGCATTGATTTCATCTGTGTTGTTTTCATTTTCTTCACTTTTTAGATCCGACAGTGAGGGCCTGTTGATATGAAAACCGTATCGTGTCCAGAGGCTAAAATAATCTTCGCCAGTTTAAGAGTCCGTGGTCTTTAGTGTGCAGCCGAGTAGAAGTTTTCACAACATTTTTACTTTCCTACATTCCAACTACAGATTGCTCCAAAACGTCCCTTTCGAACACTCACACAGCAAACGGTTTATCCTCGGCAAGCGCCAAAATCTCGCAAACGGTTTATTTATTCACGTCAGATAAGCTTGAAATGCACATAATATTACGCATATCGAAGCAAGAGCATCAGAGTGTGGAAGGGAGTATACAAGGTGACTAATTACCTGAAATTCAATAATTAACTGTATAATTAAGAGATTTCGGGCAAAAGGAAGATGGCAGGTTAAGAGACTATCCTTGTTGCAGTTCTTTTCACGTTTAAAAAATCCGGAAACACGCAAGTGCGTTAAAATATCCATACACACATTTTGATATGCAAATGAGTCGAAATCGAAAAAGCGCGCCTGGGGAGCGCGTCATCATCGCCGGCAGAGGTTTACCCGGGGCGGAAAGCGGTTTATCTGGGCAGCTGGGCGGCACCTACTGCAATCATCTCCATCGCTCTGAATCACGTGGCCCTCTGACGTGAAATGAGCGCTGTACTCCCTGCGTTCCCGGTCGCCGCGGTATCGGTTCCGGCTCATTTGCATATCAAAATCCCGGGATGGGTAGTTTAACACACGTGCGTGTTTCAGGAGTTGTTAAACGTGAAATGGCTTGCAACTGGGATAGTCTCTCAATCGGCTATCTCGCCGTTAACCGAAAACCCCTAATTAAAAGTTAATTAACGAATTTTAGGTAATTAGTCGTCGTGTAGTTGCACACTTTATTCGAGAGGATTTTCGCATGGCAATAGAACTCAACTGCAAAAAAAAACGACACAAATGCTGCTCTCATAGCCTTTTTATCAAAATTCTGTAAAGGCTAAGAGAACGTCGTGCATAGTCTATTAAAGGGAATCGGTAAATTGGGTTTAAAGGGCTAAATAGTGGGCTAAAACTAAAGAAGATGTCTAGCCTTATTGTTCGCTTATCTTGTCAATCAGAATACAAATGGTATCATGCGTATTCACCCATCGTGTAGTCTTCAATAGAAGAAGTAACATTGTGCAAGTGGCTCGCATACATCCTTAGGGCGTGTCCTCACTATGCCGATCGGCTCTCCCCACTGTCCTTTGTCTACGGCTCACAATGCCGATCGGCAAGCTCGATTGACATTGAGGACGCACCCTTAGAGAGTGTTGTGATATTCAATTATCAGTGCATTTCTGCTTATGCAATTGCACAAGGAATGCGTGTTTGAATGAGGGTTGCTTACGCTTTGTGATTGATTCCCCCCCCCCCTCCCCGCTGGTTACGTGCCTAAAAACTTTGTTAGAGACTATAGGTCATAGCAGTCCATGAATGTCATGTCTGCGTCCTTTTAGTTTTTCGTCCTTTTAGTTTTTCGTGAACTCGTAAAAGGACACAATGAATAGGGTGTCCACGCAATGAATAGAGATAGGAACTCGGATATTCAGCGCGATGCCGTTTCGATCACTTATTCACCTGCCTTTTGTTGCGCTGTTCCTTTTTCTTTCTTTCTTCTTTTTTTTTTTTTTTTGTAAAGGTGGGAATCTGAATAGATTCTTTTGCGCTTGTAACTGAAATACGCATGCCAGGAAATGGAAGCTCGTACGTGGGCGGGTGACCTGTTCCATTTCGTGCACTCATATTTTCTTTATTTTTTTTTCAGCGCGCAGAGACTGTTGTTTGCCTTTCACGGTTTATCGACGTCTTGCGAAGCTCGCGAGAAAGGCTCTCAGTGTTCGTCCCGAGGGCTTTGCGTCTTTGATTCTTTGCGTTTTAGCCGCTGCTTCTACAATGACATTTTTGGTGTGTTTCCTTCTCTTGCTTCATAGTAAAACACGGCTTCCGACGCATTCGTGAAAAACGAATGAATCCCATGGATTTCTACGTTTGTACAACACACACAAAGATGGCAAACACATCTTTACGGTGCAATATGCGCGCATGAGATAAGGCGCCGAAACGTTTCCGTTCACGCCTCACGTCTTTGTGCAGAGAACATGTGCACGAGGCCCCCTTCAACCCAAGCAGCACAATGTACTGAAAGTCCAGTACAATTCGCTGCGAGATCGACCTATAGGGGCCGCCACTGTCACCATCCTTGTGTGGATAAGACGTGGGCCGATGTTCGGAGTTGATGGTTCTTTTCCGTAATTCTTGTCTGCATTCACCGGAAGATCACTTGTACCGTGTGGGTGTGTACGATACTGTACGGTTCCCCAGTGCTCCATCTACTGCACTGAATGCGGAATAAACGTGTAAAAGCAGACGACGCATCCACACTGCGGTAGTTCTCCGTTCTCCGCGGCGCGCCGACACCGTTCGATCTCAGAGCGAATAGCGGTGGACGGGTAGGTGGAAGACCTTGAACCTACCCGTGCAACTAAAGAACATTGATAAGACACCCATACCGTCCACCCCTTCACTCTTAAAAATGAGGGGGGGGTGATGTCAGGATAGGCTCGCCGTTGTTGGCCACACAGAAGTGGGCGTCGTCACGACTATAGCCAAAAAAAGAAAAGGAAAACGCATAGCAAAACAAAACACAAAGGAAGGACGGACGGATGGAGGATAGAGGAGGTTGAAGGATGGGGATGCGGTGAGGTGCACGAGTTCATCGGGGAGAGTACAGTATTAGATGGGTCGATCAGCAAGGCCTGTCTTCAGCAGGAAGAGAATGAGGTTTCTTGCTTTTGCGGAACGTTCGGCAGAAGAACCAGCGGGGTAGAGGATGTCTGCTAGCGAGCCCGAGGTGGAGCGAGGGAGATGTGTTTCGCGCGCAGAATGGTATGCTCGGCAGTCTCGCAGGATGTGTTCGATTGTTTCGGGTTGTTGACAGTGGCCACAGCAGGCGTCACCCCTAGAGCCTATCTTGAACAGCTGAGAATTGGTGAACGCGCACCCAGTGCGGAGCCTATGGAGCATGGTCTGGATGCTTCGAGGAAGATTTTTCGTGGGAAGAGGAGGGCGATTATGATGCATGATGTCCCGTATTCCAGGGTGGCGCTGTTCAACAAGGAGCTGAACAGACATCTGCCTGTTGGCGTCGTCCGGAGTTGGCAAAACATTGCTGCGGCCCAGGTGTGCCGAGGACGCCAGCTGGTCCGCCCTTTCGTTGCCGTCGACACCGACGTGGGACGGTATCCATTGGAAGGCGATATCGCCTCCAGCTTGTTTATGTTGGGCGCACGATCTTCTGATGCTTCGCGCTAAGATGTTGTCACACATGGGGTTCATCACGTCCCATAGAGCGCTTCTCGAGTCTGTGAGTAGGACTGCTCTGGCAAACCCTCGTACCTGGACCGCAGCAGCTGCATGCAGGAGAGCCAGGAGCTCAGCAGTCGTGGAGGATATCGGGTAACGCGATGATCTCCCTTGCCAGGACACGTTCACTGACGGGATGTGGAAGGCACACGTGGCACTTTTGGTACGATCGTCAATAGAGCCATCAGTGAATACCAGAGTATGTGAGTGGTAGACGTCAGTTATGAGGTTCTCAGCCGCCGTTCTAGCGACCAGGGGGCTACATTCCCTCTTTTTATGAAGGCCCGGAACGTCGAGCGTTACACCCGGTACAAACTCTCGCCATGGCACTGAAGGTAACCCAGCAGGATGTTGGGGCGATCGCTCACTGTGGGCCAGGGCGCTAGTAGCGTATACGCTGGCCAAGCGGCCGAGAGACGTGTGTGACCTTTTCACGAGGGCAGAAAAAAGAGAGTGCTTGCTTCTGGACGTGGCCAAGTTGTCTAAGGCTGATTCACACTTCTAAGTCCCCAATTATGCATCATACTTGGCGCATTTCCCAGAAAACATCTAATTAATAAGTTAATTAATGAATTTTTGCTAATTAGTCATTCAGAAGTGGCAAACGCTGTCCTACGGGATGTTCGCGTGGCAGTATAACCTACATGCAAAAACGGCATCTATTTTGTTCTGCTAGTTTTTTTATATATTTAAAAATTCTCTAAGGAATTTAAAAAAAAACACCCTGTATGTTCTCTAAATTGCCTTGTGAAAACTAAACTTTCGCTTGTTTCAGTCTTATTTTTGTCCTGTCCCTGTAGCTGATGCCCTGATTCAGGCTTTTCGAATCATGGACTGCAGAGCGCTTTCGACGTCTACGACACCTCCACCAATTTCGTCCCAACGCTCTCAAAACAGCCGTCAACGTCGTTTATGAGATGTTCCTCGGCTGTTCCAGAACTGTAAACCGGTGCTGCAACTTACCTGTCAAAGTTATTAGCTCATATAAACACAATTAACAGCACGAAAGTCGCCAACGTATAAACTCTCCGGCGGAAAGAGCGGAGATCTTCAAGGAAAGAGTACCGCCCCATTTTCTTTTTCTTCGTCTTAACTGAAAACTCTTCTTTTTTGTTAACATTCGGTCATGTCTGCGAAATGACACTTACCTTTGTTGATTTGCGTTGATTTTTAATATTGAACTAAGATATTCACGGAGACGCTAGCGCACTTCTTGATGGCGAGATGCGATACTGGTTCACATGCATCAGCCCTTACCTCTCGTAAAGACATCGAAACGTTATTACATATTGAAGTGTATTACTTATTGAAGCGCAAAAACATAAAATGTGCTCTCTTTCTTCTAACCATTTCAACTCTATTCTGACTATCGCTCCTTCGTGGAGTTGTCGGAGTTTTTATACTTAGTCTATATACGAATTTTGTATCGTTGGCAACTGTCTATTAAATCTAACACAAACGTTTTGTTTTTTTTTCTTTTAACAAAAAGCCTAGTCACGTTATGGGCCCCCATCCGTTTGAACTCTATTCTGACTTGTCTTTCTTCTTTAAGATGCGATTACCACTTGATTGCATCATCTCCGAGAAAGTGGCTTCTTCCTGAATGCACCTAGAGTGTATCAGCTTACAGGTCGCACAATTTCGGAGGTATTCGTTCTAGAATTTCTTGACGGCCGACCGTGGCTTTGTAGAGCCGTACGAGTGAGGCAGCATTCGCTCGGTTCTATGAAATTCGCTGGAATTCGGTTGGTAAGGAACACATAAATGACCTACACTCTTAAAAAATGAGGGGGGGGGCTGGATCCGCTCGACGTTGTTGGCCACGCAGAAGAGGGCGTCGTCACGACCACAGCCAAAAAAAAAAAAGGAAAGATGAATGGAGGGTGGAGGATGAAGGGTGGAGATGCGTAGAGGGTGCATGGTGGTGGTGGTGACAAAAACCGGCTTGCCGTTGTAGGGGGTACATGAAGGGGGGGGGGGATAATGGCAGGACCGGCTCGCCGTTGTTGGCCACACAGAAGTGGGCAGAAGGATGCATGAACTTCACAACATAGCACGCTCCGGGGGGGGGGGGGGGGGGGAGGAGCGTACGCCATTTTTGTGGCAGTTATGTTCTACATAGTACCACAAAAATGGCGCTGTTTTCAGCGAATCAGGGAAACGAACGATGTCATTCAGGATGATGGTTGGCTGGGAGTGTGCTATGTAGTGAAGTTCATTTTTAAGAGTGTACCAATTGCAACAGTTTCTTGCTTACAAACATAAATCAGTGCAGTTACCCAACGCAATTTCATTCATTTTTTTTTTTTTTTTAAAGGAGCCTCTGTCAATCGCTCATTGTTGTCGCATTGAAATATGACATGTTCTTAGGCACAATGAGGATTGTGTTGTGTTGGTCCATTTGTGTGTTTAGCCTCAGCAGTTTACTTTCCCGTTCCCGCCCGTTCGTAATCCTCGCAACCTTGTCTGAGTGAGCGGAAATATCCTCGCTTCCGCATTTATACAGTCATGTGGAGTGGGGAGTGCGCAATGAAATGTGAATCCTGTTTCTGCTTGATGAAGCTTTATCGTCGATGTCATTGCGGTGCTTTTGTCACTTCGACGTTTATTGCTGGGTCATTCCACATCAAGTGATTCAGAGATGCTGGTCGGCTATCGCCAGTTTTCGCGGAGGAAGAAAAGGCGCATTGTTGTGGAAGCTGTATACTAAATCCAAAATATTAGCCTCAGATACCGAATAAAGTCAGCGGATTGCAGAAGGTACCGCTATCCTCTGATCTTTGCCGCCCAGCTCTTGGCGCATTATTGGTGGCCATAGCATGCCATCCCATGCTGCGGCTGCCATTGTTGCTCCACCGTCGACGTTGGAAAGGACGGCGTTATTTTTCCCAATCCAGTGACTTACCGTAGTCTTTTTCGACTAGAGGGGCCTTGGAATTTCGCCCTTCGAGCAGAACCGTGTTCCATCTGGTAGCTTGTGGTGAGCGTTCTACTGCACCGACGAGTCTCAAAATCGAATTGTGTTTTCTATAAGGGTCATATCATCTACTCAGCGAGTCTCGCGGTTCTATCGCAAAATGTAGGAAGTGCTGATGCCGCCATCTGCTCTACAAATGACGAAGCTATCTTAGCACATAGTCACTCTCGAAGTAGACAAGGTAGAACACGCCCTAGCCTCTGCAGATGAAGTTGGTGACGTATGCGTCGGAGAGATGTGGGGAATGATGTCAGGGGAAGACGCGGTCAGCGTGCTCGGGGGGTGGCAGCTCTGAGGACCCAGGGGAGGGGAAAGATGGAAGGGTCAAAGAAAGACAGGAAAGATGATTGTGGTACGGGAGAGGAAGCGGGTGGTGCAGTCCCTCCTGCTCTGGGAGTCGTGGCGAACTACCAACCACAGAAAACACAAGAGAATCCCTCAGCAGCCTTCTGTACCGAGGTAACCGTTCGTATCGTTGGGGAAGTTACCCCACATATGCGACTTAGGAGTAGACTTCAAGGGTGCCACCACCTTCATCGTACTGGTATACATTACACCGGGATCCTCTAAAGGCAAGATCAAGAGGTTCGCACTAACCAAACTCTTCAATTACTCTGCAAGCATCACAGTAGGAAACTTGAATGATTGTCATGCGAGACTTCACTGCGGACATAAAGAAGCAACAGAACAACTGGTTCGCGGACTTCATGAAGGAAGTCTACGATTTGCGCCTAGCCAGTGACGATGAAATTCTGACAACCCGCACGGGAAATGTTATAGATTGTATCCTCAGGCAGGGGCATAGACAAGCTAGTGGTTGCCAAGTACGCAGGCTTACTTCAGTCTCCTCAGGCCTCTACTATAAATCGTCGGAGACTGCCCGCGATGAGCTTATAAATGCTAACGCATTTCGATGACAATCTGCACAGCGATTCCTGCCCCATTTTTTTTTATGTAATTCTCCTCGCGATATAATAGTACTGAATTAAATGTAATTAAAATAAAATTATTACACGCATTCAACGAAATATAAAAGGAACGGCGTGAAGAAGGAAAGCTGTTAAGCGAAACTGCAACTGTTCCTGTTCGTCGACGAACGGCTTTTACGTCATTGATGTTTCATGGCCTGCGAAAGCCATTTAGGCCTCAGCAAAAAAAACATCGCAACTCACGCAAATGCGACGCACGAACAACAGCGACTCAAATAGCATAATTTGGGAGTGGTAATGTGTTTGACGCCCACCAGAGACGTCCTCACGTATGTGCAGAAGGCACATAAATACTCCGTGAGGGAAAAAAAAGGGAGTTTATTGTGTCCTTTCGCGGATCCGTACGTAGCTAGCGAATTCCTTCTTGCTGCGTCATAGCGAACTGGTAAATTGTCTACGAGTACGCAATGACTTCGCAAATGTTCCTGTATAATTTGCAGGGGAATGGAGCAAAGCTTGTGCTCAATTCGCCTGCTGTGCGCAACCACACGACAGAACTCAACAAGCAGAAATGGTAGAACTAAAAAAAAATAAATACAAGCCTGCCGTTTTTACCTCGTGCGTGATGCGTTGTAAGAAGTGTAAACACCACACTGAAACACTAGTTAGTGTCGCGGTCCGGGATCCTAATAATACCGTAGAGGAGCCTCCTTTAATGTATTATTTGGATCCCACCTCCTCTGAGGAGGTGGTCAGGCAAGACTCCATTCCCAACAACAGCAACAACGTCAAAGGGTTATTACATGTTCAATGTATCGAAGAGAACAGACAACGGTGTGGAAGAGCCCAGAGCTTTTAAACAAAGAGGCCGTAATCTGATGCTACTTTAGGTAATGACAGTCAGTCATTTTGTGAGACTTTCTGGTCCCTCGTTTGTGACAAGTGTTCCCACTAGTTCTGGATGTTTGTCTCCGGGCCCCTAACAACTGGGGTTTCTCCTTCTTTCTATTTATTTCAACTAACTGCGTCTAAGCGGTCTGGGATAGCCATCCTGACTTTGTCGCGACTTAAGTCTCCACTTTTTTTTTCTCTCTCTCTTTTTCTATCACATCACATCACAGTCAAGCTTGTGCGTCAGGTCTGCTCCACTTAGCCCCTGGGAAGTAGGCCACGTCTATCTTGTCTCGACTGCCGAGGTCGGGTTGATCGGTGGGAAGAATTGGCGACTCATCCTTACCTCCTGAACAAAGGGTAAAGCTGAAATTCATGATAAGTACAGAAATGTACAAAGAATGTTTTCTTCGACAAACCCAAAAGAACATCTAGGGTGCACTAACTACGACACAGAAAGTCAATAATTTTCTTGAATTGCTATCGCTTGTTTTATATCCAGTGTATGTTGATCTTATCACATGCAAATGCAGCAGGAACATTACCGCATCGCGCTCTCACATAACGCGCATCAAATTTGGCTTCGTGAAATGAAGCTTTCGAATGCACATCTACATACACTAGCAAGTGTTCCAAATATGCCTTTTTCAGAGCTACTTATATGCTGTGTTATGTCCGTTACCAAAAAAGGTAACGTGATACCGATATTACCTACCTAAGAAAACCGTGACGAAATCCCGATGTCGATACACGTTCGTAAAAGTAACGGAATACCGCTACCGTTACAATAAAAAGTAATGCGATGCTTTATCCGCTGCTTTTGCTGAAAGCAGGAAAACCGATAACTCTAAAAATTTAAGGTGGTGGTGGTGGTGGTGATAGGGCTTGCCTTAACTTCATCACCCAGCAGGCTCTTAGCCAATCACCACCTCGAATGACATAGTTCTGCCCCCTGATTGGTTAGAAACGGGAGGAGTACGCCCGGTTTTGGAACACTTATGCAGTTCCTTGTCCTGTCGTCAGTTTGCCGTCAGCCGTCTTGTCGTCAACGGTAGGAAGCTAAGCGACGAAGTCAGTGTGTGGTGTTCGAATGTGTGAGATGGATAGTCGTATTGGGGCGCTTATTATATCAAAGGCATCCAAACTATCACAGGCGGGAGTATCGGAGCAGCTTTCTAACCCTGTGTGGTGGAGGGCGCTATTTTTAAGGAGGAAATGAAAAAAAAAGGAAAGATGAAAAAGAAGAACGTTGCGGGTAGCTTTGATCTATACGTGACGAAATCCTTCCATATTGAATACATCTTTGGTGCTTGCATTTGCCTTTAAACTAAATTCGCGTTTTTTTATGTTTTCAACGAAGTCGAGGATATGCAAAATTGCTTCGATTCTGGCAACAATGGACTTGGAGTCGGACCCGCATTTAAGGGGGACATTTTCGCGCTTTACACCGTGGCACATGAAAAAATTATTTGAGCGTGTTACCACCGCCCTTCGATAACACGTTTGGAGCCTATGATGTGTCGACGGCGCCCTCCACTCGATGTGTACACTAGTCGTAAGTGGTAATCTTGCAACTCAGAAGAAGTTTACATCAGGAAAAGCTAGACTCAGCATGCACAAGGGACTGTGCTACAAACGACCACGGTGCATGTGCTTCGCGCGTATTTGCAGACAAGCAATGTTCATTGCTATAATTGTTGTTCGGATTTGAACGTCACGTCGTTGGGTGAACAACTGTACGATCATTGCGCTGCGTTACGCAAGCGTGTTAGGTAAAAATTGCTTTTGCACCGCAGTGTGTACATTTTGAACGCTTCACGGCTTGAGCCTCCTTCACTGTTCTTCACATAACCAATATGACCAACGTAGTCGTTTGTATCTACGGTAGATGGCGTCTTATACTTTACATATCCACTATTGTTTCGGCAGTTCTGGGCGCAATTGGTATACCATGCACTCATAATGAAAATCCTGTCACTCGTCCTCGAAACACTTGCTACATGTTCAGACACTTTCACAGTTTAGTTTCATAGTTTCAGAAATTCGTTGTAGTTCTCTCATTTATTCATTTATTTTTAGCATAAATGGTTCTGACGAATTTGACAGTCATCGCAGGCTATCTCAACTAGACCTACAAACAGTAGTAGGGCTTAGCCACAGAACTTTATAATTATGCAGGCAAAGCACGCTTTACAGGACCTCACGGGGCGGTGGGAGCTAACAGGAGCAAATGATCCTAGCGGAAGCCCGACGCGATAAGCCATGTCTGTGTTATCTGTTTCTACGAAGCCGGTATGGTCTGGGTCTTTCTGTAACTCTTTTCGTCGGACTGGCAACGGCAGCGCTGAAGAAGTCGCCGCGTGGCATCCTCTAGGAGCTCCGTAGAGCATGATGTTCGGCTATATTTTTTTCGATTTGATAGCTCCTGCCAATTATCATTAATTTGAGTAAATCAGCACGCTCTTCACATTGGAGGGGTAAAAAAGTGACCTTTACCTGGCAAATTTCCGACTTCAGTTCGTAAAAAAAAATACATAATTAAACTTACGTTAGATCACATTCACATCAGGCGATGGCAAAAACCTAGTAAGAACAAATGCCGTTGACGGCATGATTCTATGTGGTGTAGCCTTTTAATTATAATTCAGTGACACCTCTTCTGGGACACCCTGTATGTCCATTATGTCCTGTATCTCCGGTATGTCCATTATGTCGTGTATGTCCATAAAAAGAAGAGAGACAGGGTAGCCTGCATTACGGCTGTTTGTTATTCGCAGCTACAAGATCAAACGGAATCGGTCACAGTTCACCCAGAAGGCCGTAGACCCGCAGGAACCGAATAACTGCCTTGGTCACCTCGCTATGTGGTGTGGGGGCTATCAGCACAGCTGAGGAATAGTCTGAGATCCTGAGGCGAAGAGAGGCTTTACAAGAAGCCATACAGCTACGTGTAGTAAGCGTTGTTACGACAGAACCCTCAGTCGGAAAGTTTCAGCTATCGGACAGTCACTGCTGGCAAGTTTGCAGCAGTTTTAGCAGACCGTTGCCAAGGTTAACGTTCCAGAACGTTCCGTTTTTCTTTCTTTTTTTTCGAAAACTCAGTCACTACGCAGTTGATCTCGACTCCAATGCACTCTTAGAAAAAAGCGTAGAGCAGATACGCTTTTTAGGGTTGTCGCATATGTTGCGCCTAAAAGGTTGCAAAGTTCTACCTACTACCTACGAATAACAGGGTTAATGCTTGTGATTTGGTGAGCGAGGAGGCGTCCGCCTTTATACAGCAATTTGGATGTATGATAATTGCTTTTAACACCATTTTACACTCTTTATCAGACACTATGTTGACCTAGGTGGTAACTATGGAAGTTACGACCTTTCCACACCCTTTTTTCTTAGAGTGTGCTCCCCTTGGCAAGATGTCTGTTTACAGGACAGATACGAACGAAAGAAGACGTAGTAATGATGACGATTATGATTTGTACTTCAATGGCGCAGCAGCGACAAAGGCTATGATGCGCCAAACCGTTGTTAAAAGTGTCACTAGTTAAAAATGGAATGATAAGGTTAAAGAAGAACTCCTATCTGCATGCATTTAGTTACGGGTTTAATAGATGCAATATTGTTCTTCAACGCTTCGTAATTCCCTTTACAATCTGTTGTTTAATTCTTCCCCTTCATAACTTGTGCAGCGTTAATACAAAAACGCACTCTCTTTCGTATTCGGGCGAGTACACGCACCGCCGTCCAGATACCTCTATCCATCGTTACGTCATCTGAAGAATTGTAGCACCCAGTCAGACGCTAACGCGGAGGTACACACAACGTTCTGCTTTACCCTCTTCAAGATGAGCTTCACTACATGGCACGGTCCTAGTCAACCATCATCCCGAATGACAACGTTTTCATCTCTGATTTGTTGAAAACGGGGTGCGTAGCCCATTTTGAAGCCGCGTCGGTGCCGGCTGTGCTGTCTGGGGTTTTTCCTTGGTTTTCCTCAGACGCTTTCAGACATATGTCGGCACAGTTCCCATAGAAGTCGGCCCAGGACGCACATTTCCCCAGGGCGTCAGTCGTGACGTTGCCTACATACGTGAGGCCGACAACGGCAAGCCCTTTCACCATCACCACCACCACCTTGAAGCCGCGCATAGTAGATACATAATAGGCTTCGCCTCTCGTTATCAACAAATCATGGGTGAGAACGTTGTCATTCGGGAAGATGGTTGGCTAGGAGCATACTATGTGTTGAAGATACGCACATATCAAATTCACCTATACAAAAGGTGTTACAGACAACACGTTGAAATCGCCGTTTGGAGCCGACAGAGTCGGCGGGCTCGCTTGGTACAGTTCATACACTCTTAGAAATGAACTTCACTGCATAGCACGCTACAAGCTAACCACCATCTCGAATGATATCGTTATCTGCCCCGATTTGTTGAAAACGGGAGGTGTACGCCTTTTTTGTGACAATTATGAACACCATAAGTGTCACAGAAAAGGCGTACGCCTCCCGTTTTCAACAAATCAGGGCAGATAACGATATCATTCGAGGTGATGGTTGGCTAGTTGCGTGCTATGCGGTGAAACTCATTTTTAAGAGTGTAGCTCCTTTAAGACGTTTAATGAGTTGCGTTGCTCCTATTTCGGCAACACATTTTTTTATTCGAAATTAAACGTGCAGTGTGCTCCGCGAGTGACAGCTATTACCGTCGCATCTTTCTTCGATTACGCAGTGTCACAGAGTGCCACGAATAGGCTTTAAGCGATTTTATCTACCATAGAACAAATGCCCTGAAAAATGTTATGAATACTTTATTATAATAGCCCCACATTAAAGGTACTCTACGCAACGAGCGGCGGTGTTGCAATGCTGGAATTATGCCCACCTCTATCTCATCAAGACCGACTATAAGGACCCCAGTAGGCGGATGCTCGGGAATAGGCGAATGCTTTCCCAAGTACGTGTGTAATAATGCTCAAAATAAGCGTTTCCCTCGGGAATTCAATCTGGGTTTTCTTTAGAAGAGGCAATTTACGCTTTCGGAGAAAAAAAAGGGGGATATGTTTATTAGGAGAAAAGTGGAAAGGTCGGCAAAGCTGATGCGGGCTTGCTATTAAAAAAAATCAGATACTCAGAGCAACGACAAACTTCGTATGATAGGAGCCAACAGTCAGAGCAGCACAGACAGAACGTAGCAGGAGAAAGCCCTGTCAGAGGGTAGACGCAAGGTCCGAATCTTGCAGAAAGCGGAGCGGGGGGGGGGGGGGGTATGTTTATTAAGAAAAAAGAAAGGAAAGGTCAGCCAAACGGAGGTCGGCTTGCTATTCCAAAAAATGAGAAATGGGGGAAGAAAAGAAAATGAAACGAAAAATAAGAAAAGAAAAGGAGAAGGAAAAAGGAGAAACGGCGAAAGAGAAGAAAAGGAGAAGAAGATGAGAAAAGAAAATGAAGGACACAAAACTAAAACTGAAAGGCGGAGCAGGGCTGTGGTGACGAGGGACGGGACCAAGAAGGGTGGCCATGGACATACTTGCCCAAGTTGCCGAAGTAGCATTAGACGGCAACGGAGGGTTTGCCGTTGTGGAAGGTGCTACTGGCAGTGCAGAAGATAATGAGGAATACCAGACACCACGCCACAGCTGGAACACAAGGGAGAGATGGATTGTCCCATTTCGTACAGAAGCAATGGAGTGGAGGCACCGCGCGGGTGTGAGGTGCAGTATGCGTGTATGGTCAAAGTGATGTTTGCGCTGTAATACTTACATTAAGATTTACATATAGAGTTGACAACATTAAAAGTTGCGCTGCAATAAAGCTACCTGCCTTATTGAAAGCTTTAGAAGTATTAAAGCGGAGATTGAAAGGTTAATACGAAGAACCATTGTTAAACGGAAAATAATCCGCACTACGTGTCTATACCACTACTATATTTACTGGATTCTCGCACAGTTGTCCATCGTGGCATTTTGTAACAACAGCTACAGAGAGTTTTGACCACAGGCCTGACTGGAATCAACAACTATATGCCGATATTACTGGCACAGAGTGGAACTTAGCGGACTCGTTTGGTAACTCCGCTCCCACGCATAGGAGCTATGCAATATGAATATTTCGATGTTTTCGTTTTTAATTTATTCTTTTCTCTCGTGTCCTTCCATCATTAACTCCCTCGCCACCTCACCCAAGCCCTAAGGTCGTTAACGAGGGTCACCCATCTAACTGTAAATATGTTACCAAAACACTCTCCGCCGTTACTTCTACTGTGCACCACAGGCCCAAATGGCGATCGAGTTAACTCTGCTGCAAGCTGTACCAGAGCTAGCACTGCCACAAAATCAAAGACGGAACTCGTCGAGCATTGTTGGGAAACGGGACACACTTTCGACTTCGAAAATACAGATACACATTGGCCCGTGAACAAAGATTGATGAACTGGAACTATTTGCAAAGATTGGGACCTCGAAAGTTCCTGGAACCTTGGTATACCCGGTGTGAGAAAACAGCGCGCAATGTAAACCGTGGCCCTCCTCCGGACGTTTACGTGGACTTCCTTAAGTTGTGAACGGGTTGCTTACTCCTCCTTGTGCCACGACGGTTAGCACTGATGAGTTCTTCCGGGTGGGCGACGAAACGTCATTTCAATTTTTTGCTTCTCCTACGTGAAGTCGGTGTGTTTCTTTTTGTTTATTGTGACGACTGCCGGCTTTTGGAACATCTTTGCATGCACGTTATACAGGCGTTATTACGTAGCTGTTAGCACAGTTTAAACGTTCAACTCTCACTACAGAAAATTTGTCTCGGTGTCTTAGCTACCAGCTCGCGTGGCGTAGTGGTCGGGATAATCGCTTTCCACGGGGATGTGACGACTGGAATGTGACGCGGGTTGGAGTCCCGAGTTTCGGCTGTGCTGTCTGAGGTCTTCCGGTAGACTTTCCAGACGAACGACGACTCAGCTCCCCTCGAAGTCGGCCCAGGACGCATACTAACCCCTCTCCCCCTGTCTCCCTCTCCTTCCCACTGTCCTCTCTGCACTTGTCCACGCCTGTGACGAGTGTCGGCACAGTTCCCCCTGAAGTCTGCCAAGGACGCATACTAACCCCCCTGTCCCCCACTCCTTCCTGCTGTCCTCTCTCCATCTGTCCACGTCTCTACGCCGCCCATAGCCACAGTTGCTTCGCGGCGCTAACACCGAATTTAAAAAAAGAAAGCAAAGCTGTCTTCGCTAACATCTCTCGTCATGCCCTTCGTTATTGTTCTTTCGCCTCGGAATTGTAGCAGCATCTCAATTCCATTCACGTCACTCTTCAGATATAGTGTAGCACAAACTACCAGCTGAGGGTGTCTCCAGTCTACAAAGTTTTCAAATCTTCACACAGAGTGACTTCAAAGGGTTTACCTTTGAACGCATGCGAGCTCTTCGAGGAAGGAGAAACTTGTGAGCTACGTTGCTGAAAAATGCAACTGCGGAACCGCAATTGTGATGTATTGCAGAAAGCAGAATGCGGAATAGTGCACCGACTGCGCTTTTGTCTACGGGAGAAATTTTTTATTCCTACGTGCGCCGCATGCGCCTGAGTTTGCGAGCGTTACAGGGGATATATATTTGAGGAGATGCAGTACCGACACTGCACGCACGAAGTGCTACTTAGAGCCACGCATCACTGAGAATGATATCGCTCTCCTTTCTGATTTGTTGACAACGGAGGGTATGCGCCTCTCTGCGGCAAATGACATGAGTGGAAAGCGTCACAAGAGGGCCATGCCGATTTGGTACGAATAGGTATACGAGAGACAGTTTGGTACGGGCACGCTGTGTACAACAACAATAAGAACTTTATTTGGTTGTAATGGTTGTAGTGTTTGGTGGCCAATGGTTGTGGCGAATGGTTTCTGCTGCATATTCGCGTTTATGTTTTAACTGTGTAAAATGCGAGCTATTTAGTCAAAACGAAACAAAACAGAAACAAAAAATAGAAACGACAGTATAGCATCATACCTTATCAATCGTCCTACATGAGGAAGACGAAGAATAACAAAAGAAGGGAGGAAGAAGGTTATAACGAGACATATTTAGACGAAATTACAGAACGAAGTCGATAGCTCTGCAAACAGCGAAGAAGCGCATCATATATTCCCGACACCCGCGTGTAGCCCTGAAACATGCTTTTCCTGCCAAAATAAATTGATCCCTCCCCCTCGAAACTTCACTCCTAGGTGTTCTGTTCATTCTTACAGTCATCGTCCACTTCATCGTTGCTCATATGCTGCCCAAATTCGGTAAAAAAAGAAGCAAAAAACTCAAATGACTTGATGTACGTATAAGTCATGCGCGCGACCGCTACAGATACTCGAGGTGAAAACTCACGCCCGATAGTAAGGAAAGGATACAGCGATGCGATGCAAGCTTATCCATTGCGTTACGAATATTAAAGTAACCAAAGCATTGACAGTGCAAACGAAAGAGTTAGGCTGGCTTCTGCACTGACACTGAAATCATCGTATATCCTTGTGACAGATCTCACAGGAAATGTGTTCGAACGAGTGAAAGCCTGAGCCCACCTGCACTTCACGGTTGTCGTGTATCCGTGTTGTGAGCAGTGAAGCCGTGATCTCTTATGTCGACGTGTTGCGTTGCGTCCCTCATGTAATTTATCTATCATGTAATTTATCTATTTTTATATATAAAAAAAAACATGAGAGCAGCACAGATGTAGTTTTTCCAGTTGAATTCAACGACTCTACGACCAGGTTCAACGACCAGGCGAACATCCTCTGGAAGAGAGTACGTAACTACCACAGGTCGGCGCGATCATGATCGCAATGCCTTATCAAAGCCTGATGATCGCGATCATAAGTGCGATCACGAAGCACTGGCAAGGCTGCCGCGATCATGATCGCGCCGACCTATGGTAACTACACTCTTAAAAATGAACTTCACCGCATAGCACGCTCCTAGCCAACCATCACCTCTAATGATATCGTTATCTGCTCTGATTTGTTGAAAACGGGAGGCGTACGCCTTTTTTGTGACACTTATGCTGTTCATAATTGTCACAGAAAAGGCGTACGCCTCCCGTTTTCAACAAATCAGGGTAGATAACGATATCACTCAAGATGATGGTTGGTTGGGAGCGTGCTATGCGGTGAAGTTCATTTTTAAGAGTGTACCATACTCTTAAAATTGAAATTCACCACATAGCACGCTCTTAGCCAACCATAATCTCGAATGATATCGTTATCTGCCCTGATTTGTTGAAAACAGGAGGCGTACGCTTTTTTTGTGACACTTATGCTGTTCATAATTGTCACAAAAGAGGCGTATGCATCTCGTTTTTAGCAAATCAGGGCAGATAACGATATCATTCGAGGTGATGGTTGGCTAGGAGCGTGCTATGCGGTGAAGTTCATTTCTAAGAGTGCAGATGATTAACTACCTAAAATTCACCAATTAACTTTTTAGTTCGGGGATTTCGGGTAAAAGCGAGATGGCGAATTGGGAGACTATAAGCCATTTCACGTTTGACAAATCCTACTTTAAAATATGCATTCCCGATGTTTGATATGCCAATAAGCCGAAACCGAAACGCGGCGACTGGGAACGCGGAGAGTATACTCTTCAAAATGAACTTCGCCACATAGCACGCTCCTAGCCAACCATCATACCGAATGACAACGTTCTCGCCCTAGATTTGTTGAAAACGGGAGGAGGAGCCTATTTTGTGCCGTGCATAATGGCACAAAATAGGCTCCTCCTCCCGTTCTCAACAAATCAGGGGCGAGAACGTTGTCATTCGGGATGATGGTTGGCTAGGAGCGTGCTATGTGGTGAAGTTCATTTCTAAGAGTGTACAGCTCTCATTTCACGTCAAAGGTGCACGTGATTTGGAGCAATGGAGATGATATGAATAGGTGCCGCTCAGCTGGCCAGACCGCTTTCCGGCGCAAAAGCCGCCGTCGGCGAGGGTGAGGCGCTGCTCAGACGGCGCTTTTTCGGTTTCGGCTCATGTGGATATCAAAATTCGGGTATGGATATTTTAACGCACGTGCGTGTGTCAGGAGTTTTTAAGCGTGGAATGGCGTTCAACGAGGACAGTGTCTCAATCTGCTATCTCGCCTTTGCCCGCAATGCCCTAATCAGTAAGTCAATTAATGAATGTTAGGTAACTAGCCATCTGGTAATTACATACTATCTTTCAGAGGATGTCAAGCTTGGCCGTAGAACTCAACTGCAAAAACAACATTTATGCTACTCTCGTAGCTTTTTTTTATAAAAATTCTGTAAAGTTTAAACATAAACACCTTGTATATGAAATGAACTTTCTTCACTCAAGTTTTGCAGTTTCCGCCAAAACTGCGAATCAATTGTGCGACCACCGTTCTTAATTTGAATAATTACTAATAGGCACCTGTATGAACCATATTTGCCCTTTTGTTTTTAATTTTTCTTTGATTTCGACGAGAATATTCAACAAATTGAAAAGGGTTAAAAATTGGGCTGTTTGGTAAAAAAAACGTAAACGCGAACAGAACTACCCAACCAATGAGAGGTGGAAGAAGGAGGGGAGAGCAGGTATAGGTAGCTGAAGTTCGAAAATAAAGCCTTTGGTTTTGTCATTTCAGTGCTGTGTCAATGTCGTCTTTTAAGTGTCGCCCTGCATGGGGTTTTTATCGATTTTAATATACAACAAACCGAGAACAAATTGGAAACAAACTGCGCTCGAACAACATATCGTTCAGTCTTGATGGCTCCGCACGAAATAGGAGCTTCGCTCAAAACATGCGCTTACTGTGAGCATATCAGCGGAGACGCAGATCTTCTATCCTTTTGCCTATCGTTAGCCCGGTGTTAGTCTCTACGTGCCCTTGAACTTTCAAGTACACGGATCCACCGGAAATGGGCCGCGCGAATGTTGCGTAAATAGGAAGCTGAAACGTTGTAGTAATTACGTGACAGGACCTGCCAGTGAGGAGAATCCATGGGAACGCAAAGCCGCTTTGTTTGGCCGAAAGAGTTCATTAGAGACCACAGCACGGTTCATTCGCTGTGGAACATCATCCTCTTATAACCGGAAGCTCCTCACGGAAGATTTCCACCCCGTAATCCCTTAGGAACCCCCCACAGAAGCGCCAAAGCTGTGACGAACGCATGAGAGAATCAGAGAATACGAGCGCTCTTCCGGAATTCCTTGTCGTGCGACTGACAAAAGCGGTTGGCATATGAGTGAGTTTTATTGCATCGTACGCTGCGCACGTGCGAAACATAAAGAGTTCTTCGCGCATTGCGAAGAAAGACCATGCTATCCCTTATGTACGCAAAGGCGATAGCGTACGATGCTCTAAAACTCTCTATTATCAGGCATTCGTAAACCGCGCCTTTTCATACCGCATATGGGATTGTCATATTCGTTGGTCTTAACGAAGTTGGTGTACCTCGAAGGTAACGGTGCTGAGTATGGTCACCCGATATTCGCGTTTACATGCATAAAACACACCCTGAAAATAAAAACGAGGCCATTGTCCTTTACGATCTATTTGTAGTCTCATAGTTGTGCCTTCCATAAAATGATTTAGGCAGAAGGATATTATAAATTACGTTACATTAGATTAAATTTACATTACACTTTATAAATAATTCTGTTTCAAGGTTCGCAATATCGAAAATAAAATATATTTTCATTTCTTACTCTGTAGGCTCTCTACAGGCTGATTTTGATGTTATTTAAGATTATACGATTATTTTTAGTGATTATTTTTTTTAATTCACCATGAGAGTGCTTGTTATTACTTCGCATCTTCAGCCTCGAGCTGCAAGCATTTGCCATCAAACCTTTACGCCCGCGCTTGCTCAGCACGGAAGCTTATTCTGTTGCTCCTGCTTTCCCTGTTAAGCCTAAACCTACTGCCGTTGAAATTTGTGGCCTTCCTCGGTTTCAGCTCTGTAGGCCTTTGTGCCAGTGGAGCGAGGACGGGACGGCCGAATGCCGGCCATGGACCGGCCACCCGGCAGAGATGATCCTTCCACGATTCATCATCCGCCTCTACGTGAGCGTAGCCGCTCCCCGATGGTTCGAGACCCACAAGCAGAACCACCTCCACCTCCGTCTACCGGCACCGCCAGCCCACCAGTATAGTACCGTGCTCTGGCGGTGGAGGATTGACAAGCGTGTTGACGTCGGAAGGTCAGCTGTTGCACAATGATTGGTCCGAGACGACCCAAATGTACACCACCGTTGTCACTGATCCCGTGAATGATCAGGAAGAGAAGCAAGACATTGGGGATCCTTTTACCCTCGTCACGTACGAAAAGAACACCTCAGGGCATTCCAGTTCTGTTCAAGCCGGTGCAATCAGACAAGTCGTTCTGGAAGGTGAACCCCAACCTGGTTGTGAAAGACATTCGGTCTGCTGCACAGCAGCTAATAGCGCACCATCGTGTAAATAAGGACAGTCGATGTGAATCTTCATCACCACGGAGGGTGCTGTCTCCAACCACCTTTCACTTCGAAATGTCGCTGATATTGACGTCGAAGTCAGCATTCCTTCGTCATATGTGAAGAACCAAGGGAAAATCAATGACGTCCCGCTTGCTTATACCAATGACGATCTCATCTCCTACTTAGAAGGCGAAGGTGTCATATCGACTCGTCGGCAAATGTGGTATGTTTCCAATGACGGGACGGCTCGGATCGCTACGTCCCTTTGAGAAGTGTCATCCTGACGTTTCAGTCCAGTCAAAAGCTACCTATGGAAGTTCACTTGGGATTTTCAATCCATAAGGTATATCAGTACGTAGAAGGCCCCCTACAGTGCTTTCACTGCCAAAGGTTTGGTCACCTCGCGCGCAACTCCCGCTGGCCCCAACGCTGCAAAATTTGCGCCGGCCCGCATAATTTCAAAGAATACACAGCTCGGCGACAGCCGAAATGTGCTAACTGCAGGGGACACCACGTTGTCACACATTCCCAATGCCTCTATAAGCGTCAAGCTATCAAGCGCTTTCGAGAGTCTGTTATCAGCATATCCCAACTTGTGAGAGACGATCATGCGTCCGATTCTCGTGTCCAACATCACCGCTCCCATGTGTCTGATGGCCCCGCTACGTCACCGCAGACTTCTCGAATTGGACAGAAGCCCCCTCGTCAGCTTGAAGGCCATGCAGCTCGCGTCGTCCACAGTAGTAATGGGAAAACGACGCTAACGCCAGCTACACGTGACGCCGATACCCCCCAGCTTTCACAGGCAACTTATGCTGAGGCTATACGAAGGCCTTGGAAATGCGCTACGTCGAAGCCAGTGGTTTCCCGACGATTGAAGCACGCACACAGTGCCACAATGTGACAGTGACAGAGTGATAGTCATGATCTATTTGTTGTTGTTGTTGCCATCAAATTGTGAGCCGGATTACATGGTATCTTTCGCCAGTACCAATCATTCTGCAGGACCAGTACATTGCACATCTTGTCATTTCCCACTATAACGCGGTAGGTACACTCCACTCGTTGTAAACCGACTGTTAGAGGCGACATTTGTGGCGCATTCAGACGCTTGCAGAAAAAAGAAAAAAGCATGAAGAAGGAACGCAGCCCAAGTCAGAATGCATTTAGCCGTAGACGATATGGCGCTGGGTATAAGCCTTGGGCATTAACTTCGGGGACATTTTCCTACAAGGCGGAAGGAAGTACAGAGCCCAATGTTCCACTGGGTGCCGATCTACCTCTTTGTTCTGTTTGTTCTACAACTTTGTTTCTGTTTTTGGTCAGTATGGAATGTTAGGCGGCCGACAACAGTTTTCCCATAATTAGTGCAACCGTAGCGAAATTGGGATGCCTGCAGTAGCTCCCCGAACCTCCCGTGCGCGGTACACCCTCCTTCGCCTTCACGATAGGCACGTGATGAGCGCCACCACGCGCGTCACCACGTGACGCAAGTGGTAAGGACGCTCCTCATTGGACCTGGGATCATATGATCGAGGTGAGCAACATCCCGCAGGCAGGAGCGTCTGCTACCGCTTCGGAAACGCCATGCGTTCTCCGGCTACGTGATGTCCGAAACGGAGGGTTTTAAGGCTGTCCACGACACACCCACGATCTTTTGGGACCGCAGACACCACGGGAAGAACGAGTGGTGCAGCCCGAAATTAACTGCGCTTGTACAGTGAAAACCCCGAGCTTCCCGACAGTATGCAGCCTGTCCGACCGTTTTCACCACGCAGTTCGTTCAGTAGCTAACAGGTGGCGTCACAATACCGCCGCCATCGCTTGCTTTCTGCTACTGTGAATTCTGAGATTGCACAGAAGCCACGGATATATTACTCTTGCTATCGTAATCTTATATTCTCAGGCTCCATATATGCTTTGTTTTTTTTTGTATTTTTAGAAAACGTGATGTAAATCATATAAAGAATAGAAGTCAACAAGAAACAGCTCGCAATGTTCGTAGCAGACGGTTTTTCCTACGAACGAAGGAGGGGCTCTCTACCACCAACGTCACACTAGAGTGGGTGTGGTCTGCAGTTGGAGCTCTCCGGTCTGTCACCGCGGCAGCGATTTCGCAAATTAATTGCACCGTGGTGAAACAACTTTGAAGAGAAATATTTTGTGGGAATGGGGGGGGGGGGCTTTTCACACACTGCTTTACAAGATGACAGCAGTTTTTGGCCATGTTAGATACCACTTTAATACTCCTTTAAGACGAGGCACCCACGAGGGACCCTTACCCCTTGGAAGCAGAGTCGCGGGTTTCATGATTGGTCGTTTTTCTGTTTTTTTTTTCATCACGTCCCAGAAGGAATGTTGTGTCACTGCAGCGTGCGAGAACGCAGGCGCCAGAGCCTTCAGTGTATTTTCGTTTTGTTCGGTCTTTTCTTGTGGGGAATAGGAGTGAACAGACTCTTTGTTAAGAGCGCTTGGGACGTGCGTTTATCGCTATGCAGCGCCAGCAGTTGTTGAGGCGTAGAGAGATGTTTGGCAATGGAAGAGCTCTTGTATGTGCCCGTCCCTGCCTTCACGGAAGGAAAAGGAGCCCATCAGAAGTAGGATGACTTCCCGCTGCTTTTGCGTACATCAGTTCTAGCATGACAACGTTCGCGGCTTCTTGGATGGCAATTTGCCTTCCGCGCATATCAAGTTCAACGATGCGTTTGAATTCAACTTACGTTGATACCAATGGTGATGCGTGACAGTCAACGAAAAGGCATCCACGCGTGCGCATGCAACATTTATGTGTAGCTTGGGTCTGGCACCATAAACGACACAAACTCCGAGCACGAAAGTTTTGCTCTTGCTTTCTGTACCTCTGGCACCACATCTTCTATTCTCTCTTTCCTCCCGAATTCTGAAGGTCCTGCTTTCCATGCTATAAAGAAAAGGCCGCAATAAACCCGTAGAAAATTGGCACCGCGAATTGCTCGACAGCTTATCCTGCTCTAACATTACTACAGGCAGGAACATTGCGGGAGGGGTCACGTGCTTACGATAGCCCAATGGGAATGGCCGTAGCTCTCGACCCTTTGACGTTTGAGCTTGCCGCGTACGAAGGATTATATTTCGCCAAGTAGGGCGCGTAGAAAAATAATTCTCCTTTTTCTAGATTTCTGACGTGCAATCAACCGCATCTATCGAAGCGAGGCTCTGCTACTCTATGGCCCGGTTTCACCAAGGCTGGTTAACTTTGGACCGAGATCAAGGGTTGCAGAAACATGAAATGAAAAATCAATTCTTTTTTACAAACGTTAGTTGGTGACGTGATACACGTTTCAGTGACGATAACTCCCTTTAGAGAAGCAGAATTAAGCGTTCAATTCACGTTGAGGGACCGTTGATCTCGGTTTAAATTGTAATCAGCGTTGGTGAAACCGGGCCTATATATTGCATCTGGAATAAGTAGAACTGGGGTTCCTTTCGCGGTCCCAAATACAGTTTACAGTTGGCTAGAGTCGTGAAGGTTGAAACCTTCATCCTTTCAATATACCTGCCTTGACCGCCACTCCATCTTTTACACGTCTGCGCAATGAATACTTCTGTATTTACCTATTATGCACAACAGAGCCCTATACGGGCCTTTCCCTTCTCTCTTTTTTTACTTTGCATTAAACATATCCCCCCCCCCCTATACGGTCGGGAAAAAAAGACGAATTTCACTAATGCATAATCGAACAGCAAACGTCGCGAGTGAGTCTTCTAAATGGCATTTCACAGTGCAGATTTGTTTGCACAGAAAGCACAGACATTGATGGAAGAGCTTAAGGGGCTATGCATGTGCAGGAAAAAAGACCATGCTTGCGCGTTCAATGGGAATAAATGATTACTGTAATTTTTTAAACGCATTTTTATTCGCGGTGTATTAATTTTCGATAAGCGCGCATTCAGTAATTTTCGATGTTATTCGCGAGTATTTAATTGCGCGATTCCAGGGCTGTTTCCTTTCGCGGGATAAACGTCAAGCTGTTTTCGTGTGTACAATTTTTCGCGAGTTTTTAGCGGTCGCGAAATTCTCGAAAGTTAATAAATCGCGAATAAATATGCGTTTACACTATTTCCTTCTTCCCGCATTCACGTTACGGAATGTAGAATTGCCCCAGCAGAAGTCGTGCACTACGTATCTTGGACGCATTCTACGGAGATCAGATAAGCGCTTGGCATAATCGAAGTTCCCAATTGCGTGCCCTTGGAATTACAGGTACATGTAAGAAGGAAAGAATGTCCGGTTGTCATTCCGAATGTATAAACACTTAAAAGTGAAAAAAAAAAGTATACTATTAAAAATTAAACCAACTACTGTTCGACAAAGATACGTCGAAGTGCAATGAAGCGGAAATTGTATCCTGGATTATCTCTTGAGGTTATGTACTTCCGCAGTTAACTCTAGAACAGAAGAACAGCGAATCAGAAGGATCTTTTTCTTATCGGATATATCTCTAACACTTTCTGGTTTGAAAACAAGCTGAGCACGAATTCTTTCGAATTCACTGCCGGACACCCTTCCGCGACGAGAGCGCCAGAAGTCGTTTACATTAATGGCTGTCACCATCTGTTGAGAACGCAAGGAACTAGACGAGACATGAGACAAGATCGTGCGTTTCTCGCGAGTGTAATACACAATTTCACTGTCGAAGGTGCACGCTTTGTGTATCCCGGAACACAAGAATGCAAACCAGATATTCGTATAAAGCACTTGGATGCGAGGTTTTGCGAACAGCAGTAATACAGCTAGCAGACCACACAGAGACGAGAAGAGAGAGAGCAAAGGCCAAAAGATGGCGCAGATAGCACAGATATTTCTCTCACACCCGGAACTCGCACGTTACAACCGTTAACAGTTTAAACCGAACTTCTCAAGAGCTGCTGTTGTTATTAAAAAAAAGAAGAAGAGTAATGGTAATTAGGAACCTGTCTCATATGTGTTACGTTGCATTTCAATATCACGTGATGTCTGTCCGCGAATCCGGGGACGACTCCAACATTGTCCTTGGCGAACGTTGATAGTCGCAACCTTTCAGTTTATAAAAGTGTTCAAAATTATTTAGTGCTATAGGTATGAAGAACTGAGAGGTGATGACTTGTGTATCTGGTTACACAGTCAACCTCAACATGATGGTACCCTGAAGCATCGTAATTATATTTCACTGTGCAGTTCCTTTAAGGAATAAAGCCAATCCTATACGCCTAACATTTGGCGGAGTTCGATCCCCTCAACGCCCTTACGATCTTTTTCGCGGCTCACCTGCGCTTCAGCCGACGATTACACGGCCTTCATGTATGTCACGCACATTCTATCACCGTCATTATGTCATTGCCATCCTGACACTGTGCTGCTCGTATCAGTAGTTGTAATTAACTATAGCTCCCCTCTGTAACGCTCGACATCCTAACGTTAAATGAATAAATGAAAAAGAAATGCATAATTTTTGGAAACGAATACACTACAGAAAAAAAAATATTAATCATGGCCGCGATCTACATTTTCTCGCGTTTTGCATAATCATCTTCGTCCATCTTTTTTTTTTCTCCTTAGCCACAAACGTTGCACCTGCCGCACTACTGCACCACATAACTCGCCTCTGAGCAAAGCCAACTACTTCCAGGCTAAGCTAATTATTGGCTGACCTCTCTTAACACTTAAAAAAAAGAAGACTCGCACGAAGTATGCTGGAACGAAAGACACAGAAACCGCAGCGCTTCTCACGTGCATTTGTTTTCAACCAGTAGCAGACGACATTCGAGAGGGCGCCACATCTCAGGAAAATGGTCCACCGCCATTTTCACGCGATCGCTGTGCGCGTGCGCATCCCGCGTCGTCTGCTCTTCTGGTTGAAAACAATGGAACCATAGCTGAAACCATTGCTGAAAACAGCCGTAGTCATTACTACGTTAACGCTGCTATACACCATTTTCCCGTTCCTGGATTATTTCCGTCAATGAGCGAGGCTACGCTTCTCGGCACCAGAAATGTATGAAAGGACCCAGGAACGATAAGGAATAGCTTTAGTGCTGGATGACTGTACTGCACTCAAGAAGCGCAAGAATCGTCTTCTTCCTCTTCTTCAAAACAGTTGTGCACAGTTTATTGGTCTGGCATGGAATGACACGGACACGGTTTGCTCCAGGGTCATGTTGCATACATCAAACGGACACTTACACTTTGTACAGGGAGAAGCAGCAGGAATAGGCCTCGAAGCCTAAGATGGATACTCAAAAAGTGAATGCACGAAGTATGCTGGAACGAAAGACACAGAAACCGCAGCGCTCCTCACGTGCATTTGTTTTCAGCCAGTAGGTCTCTTAGTGCGCGTGTACGAGAGAGCCATATTTTGAAAGATGCAAACGGGGTGCGAGAAATGTAAGGCACAGTTTAAACCGTGTTCAGACGAAGAATTAAAAACCAAATTTTATGTATATCGCACGACGTGCCTGACAGGGGCACTCAGCACGCGACGTGGAAACATAAGGCTTGAAAGAATAAGAAATCAAGTAAGGCTTGAAAGAAAAAGAGACGTGGTATACAAATAAAGAAGCAACGACTACATAAACAAACACAAGAAAGGAAATGAGGGGGAACCTATGTCTCGAAAAAAACAAAAAAAGAAAAAAACACTTTCTGCTATAGGGGGTTTCTTGTTGTTTTTGTTTTTTCTTTTTCTCTGGCTACAGTATTTTCCCGCCATAATCCTCCTCACATATTTACAGATCCCCTGGAGGAAATAGGGCGTCTTGAAGTCAACACGTAAAAAATGTAAGGGGCGTTGATTGGTTTCCAAGGAAACGGAGGCATATCTCTTGATACAATTTAAGTTGACCCTGCCGTCTAATCCAGTATGAGCGAAATAGCATGTATAGATCCACATCCATCTAGAAGGAGGAGGAAAGACTAAAAAAAAGATGTCGAAGGCACAGCGCTGAAATGCTAGTGTGGCTTAGGGAGGAATAGCTGATCCCCCTCTGTTTGACCCCTATAGTACTTGACGGGTACACCAAGGCCGGTGCAACTGTGAAGGCGTCTGTTATGAACATAACAGGAGTAGGCAAGCTAGCTGGTGTTGAATCGATGTTAACATTGCCTTGAGGTTGAGGGAAAACACAGGACGAGAAGAACACACCAAAGACTCTCTATCATGTGTTGTTCTCGTCCCGTGTTTTCAATCAAACTCAAGGCAATGTTAACATCACTTCTGTTTTCGTTTCGTTTGCTACAGCGATCGTCTCACGCGTTTGTGAGATGTGTTATGTTCAATATTGATTTTCAACGGGTATTAGGACAGATGACACGCAAGGGGATCTGCTGTGATTCTGTTTCTTTAAAAAAAATCTGATCTATAAAAGTCTTCTCGGGGCATAATCGTAAACAGACAAACAAATCAAGAGAAATAGTCTTTTGCATCTTCGTTTCTAAAAGGAGGCTTTTGAAATTTGTGGAGACGTCAAAGGATGATATAAAACTGCTCTTAAAGCGTCGTTTGCTTCCATGTGGTTGGAAAGTATATCATAATTTCAGGTTGTGACATATCTTCTTAAAAGCATTCTGCGTTGAGTATGACAGCAACTGAGCGAGCGTATCAATCAATGATGCTGTCTGGGGGCACGCGGGTAGGTTTATTCCACCCCCTGATGGGCTACCTCCGTTATTAATTCACCAGTAAAGCATGATTGACCGCACAGCATCGATCTTTTCACGACACTGCATAACTCTGTGACAGCAGTTGTTTGTTTTTCCCCTGGTGAATTGCCGAGGCAACTACTAACTAACCACTGCACCGAGTCTATTAGACCCTCTATATCGATCGAAATATAAGCAGCATACAAAATAAATGTCATAGATATTATATTAATGTACCTCGTGTGAAAGTTATTAGAAAATCAGAACCATATAGCGTTTTCTAACGCTTGTGACTGAAAAAACAGAAAAACAAAGAAATTAAAGAGAAATGATCTGATGAAATGTGGCCAGCTATGACAGTGCTCTTCCAATCCTTATTAGCCACGCCAACAACGCTCTGTTAATGGGAAAACCACCTCTCCATCTTAGACTTCCGTGTGGAGTGGGAGAGGAGAATCATCAGCCAGATATGCGTAAAAGTCTTTTCAAACACAGGTAACTTCCAGCCTATGCATTAGTGCTACTCTGATTGGATTTTCGAAAGTGACAAGTAATTTTTGCGTTCTGTAGCACTTAGTATTACTGTAAGCCAGGGTAACACCCGATAATTCAGCTCAGGGTCTTAAAAGCTTTTTAGCTTTCTAAACTGGTAGTGAGAGAGCTTTTAAAGCCTACGGATCGCAGAATGGCGACATCATGTGTCGAGCGCACCACTCGTCGTGGAAACTCGTAGTCCAATGTTTCGGTTGAGGTTGAGAATCATCAGACCGCTAAGAAATGTCGTCGTCAACGTGAAATTATAGTAGACTTCCGGATTTTCGGATTAATTCGAAACAACAACAAAAAAGAAAAAAAAGAAAGGAAACATTCGCCGGTAAAATTTTAGGTTCATCGAATTTAACCGAAAAACAGCCGAGACTTCCCGACGAAAAGCCACATTCTGGTGTCTACTCGATAGGATTCGTGTGTTTTTGTATCGCAATAACCTAGCATCGTGGATAGCTGGCCCACGTTAATACGGCTCGTGTCAAACATAACTTGAACACCGCTTCAGTCTTCGAAGCGGGAAGAGGGGACCACCCTGGCAGAAAACAATGCCTTCGTAACGAGGGCCACTGTAAATAGATGACCAAGACACCCTCCGCCATTATTGCTACTAAGCACCCACCAGGGTCCGCAGGCGTGAATGGCGTTCAATTTAACTCTGATGGCATGCTGTACAAAGTGCATATATCAAAAATTCAGAAAAGGGGCTTACCCACGTGCCTGCGCTGTATGCAGAAGGCTCAGAAAAATCTGCGATTCTTCGCTAGAATTCAGTGGAACACACTTTCGGGCCTTTGCCATCACAATGCACTGAAAGAAAGACTGATACCGAATACTTTTAGAACAGGTTTATTTATTTGCCCTCAAGTCATATGGAATGACGAAGGGAAGTGGAAATGACAATGAAGCAAATGAAAAGCTACATATGCAAAGTTACACATCAAATACGTCATGGAGTAAATTATGGAACATTGTTGAGTCCCGGACCACTGTGATGGTTGAAAGTCCTTCCTTTTTTAGCAGTTAATTACTACTACTGGCTGATGGTCGCAGGTAAGCCATTCCAGTCACTAGCTCTCTTGGGAACGAATAAGTTGTGGATGTGATTATTTCGGCTAAAAGGAATGTAGTCTTTCAGGATGATCCAAGTACCTAAGAATACCTGGGGATAGCGTCATCATAATAGATTTTAGGTTCATGGAGTCCTTGCCGGTGCTATTGAACTCTTATATGGAGTCCTTGCCGGTGCTATTGAACTCTTATAGTTCCAACGCGGTCACTTTCTCGCTTAGATTTCTCAGAAGAAACGATATCCGAAAAGTATTGTGCGAATTTTCCAAGGAATAAACCTGGAACTCCCGTTCATAAAACACTTTAATTGAACTCTGTCGTCAACATTCATTAACTTCCTGTCTGGAAACGAAGACAAATAAAACCGTGCTAGGCACGTTCAGATGACAGTCGGACGATCGTGAAATAGCGTGTCATAAACTACCCGGTATCAGAAGGAAGATGCAGGGGGTGCATACTTTCCGCCCCGAGCAGGTTGAGAAGTACGTTCGCCCACATTAACGTTAGTGTCGTTCCTTGTGGAGAGAACGTTCTCTGAATTCAGTCGTCCTGCAGGGACTTACGTAGAGTACAGGTACACACAGGTAGATAAAACATCCAGGGACGTACGCCGTTGCTCTGAAGCATGCTCAGTCTGGCTGTTTTCGAAATATATTCTCCCACACTCGTGACTATGCCCGTCCGTTCCGCTACCGGAGAAGACAAATGTAACAAAGTTTATTTTCTGCAAAACCGGAAGAAAAGAACATCCCCCCCCCCCCCCCCAAATGCAGTCCGCTTGAATGGTTTTTCCGCAGCAACGCCACCTCCTTGCGAATAGCAAAACAGTCTCTGGCCATATAAGATGCGGGTTTGTTCGCAAGTCCAGGCACTCTATCCATCCATTGTGACGGCGCTAGACGATCTTCCATGCCTCCTCTGTGGGTTATCTTGTCAGAAAAGGCCTCGGGGTGCGTGCCCGGTGTCTCTCCAGCTGCGTCATGTTCCTGCAAAAGAACTGTACCACCGTAATTGCTTGCATTCGTTACATGGTTTATTCAGGTCTCGCAGATTAAAGTCCTGCCGTATAAGCGACTGCCGGGGGGACTGCCCTTATGCGAACGCGTATCGGTGGGCGACATCTGGTTAGGTGGCTGCGCTAGATCGGCAGAATTGGTAACGAATTATCTAAAAATTTGTCCTACCTAAAATGCGCTGCAAGGCTTTGACGCTACCGGAAACACCTTGAGCTTACCATCACCGATGGTAGCTGTTAATCACGTACCAGAGACAGCTGATCCTAAGCCATGTCATTTGCGCGGCTTGGTTGTTAATCCCCGCCTGCATCATTCTTGCAAGGACGTTTGACAGGTGGTTCAAGTGGTCCTGGAAATTTCTGGAAAACACTACGACATCAGTGTACACCACTGCGCAATGATATGTCGCGTCTCTCAAAGCATTGTGCAACCAACGGGCATAGCCCCGTCATGCGTGACAGGAGCTCTACCGTTACCGTGGGGGCCAGACTAGTACTGCAGTTGACAGAGTAGACATACGTTGAGGCGAAGACGCTGTGGGAGACTTTGTATCCTTGAGCAGTCGTTCTAGTCCTGCGGGCACCGGGCGTCTCGTCCTGGCAGAGAGAGACCGCTGGTCTGCAAGGCCCTGGATCTTGCTGCGGAGGTTACACCCGCTTGGCGACGTACGGTGCATCCATGTCCGAGAACGCGAGCACAAAGCTGAAGCTACTGAAAGAAAAAACAAAACAAAAGAATGAACAGACGCAAACAAAAGGGGGCACCGCTATCAACACGCGAGCAAAAGAGCGGAATTAACACGAAGGAACAAACTAAGAAAAACCACCAAAGCAGCCAGGAACAAAGCTGTGCTGCGTATCCCCCACCAGCCGGACGGCAGACGAGCGACGGGCCCCACGTTAGGCACCAGTTGCACTTTGGGGCTATACCCGTCCTTCCCACCACTGGAGAAGACAAAGCAAGGCAAACGCAACAAGTTCATTCAACTTACAATCATGAACCCAGCTCTCCGTCGTCCTTTCTTGGGCCGCAAAACAAGAGGAAAGAACCCTTTACCTCAGATGCAGTCCGCTTAAATGCTTTTTCCGCAGCAACGCCCCCTGCTCCCAAACATCAAAACAGCCGCTGACTTTATCAGCTGCGCCCGCTTATCAAGCGCGGCTTCGTTCATGAAACCAAATGCGTTCTATCCATCCATTGCGATAGACGTCGATGCGAGTCACGTTTTGACAATAGTACGTTCGAAGGCTGCTCGGCCCGGAGTCTAACCAGAGAGGTTATGGAGGAGGCGCACGTCATCCTCAAGGTAAGTCGTTCCTCACAGCGGTAGCCAGCCGTCGGCAGTTTTGACCAAAAGTGGTAGGAAAAAAAAAATAATGTCTTGGTGAGATACTTAGGACGTAAACTGTTTGTGTGTATGCAAAAAAATGGGGGGGGGGGGGGGTATCTGATCAGGTTAAGAGCCCAAGCGTATAAAATGTTTCGTGCTATGTTCGTAGTAGAATAGTGTATCTGCAAATTTTCAAAATCAAATTGCGAGCAGCGCTTGTCCTGCTCAAGAACAACAACAAAGAGATGGTGTCGGTGGCAAGGCGTGTCTCCCTGTCCTTTCCAGTCTGCGTAACTTTAGTTGTTTTTGCACAATTACCACGTTTGTTAAATCATTTGCTGCTCTCTGGCTTAAAACGTCGTCCTGCCTTGCTGATGTAGAGTGCGATGGTGAAGGTTGAAAAATTTATCCGGTTTCTCGGGAGAAGCATCCGTATACTCGAAGGCAATCGTACGCTGACAATGTTTAGTTCAATGACTGAAATCATTGCCGCTGCTAATATATAATTTTCATTTTTCGTTGTGACCTGTGCTTTAGGAAAGGCATGTCGACAAGGCAAATTTCATCACGCCGACATTTCCAATATACAAGAATGGCACCATAGTTTGACTTCCCTGCGGCATGGTTCCCCAATGGTAAGCAATACACGTCTCTCCCGACAACGAAATCAGGTACATAACAGCTCTCTAAGGCTATGCATTCCACCTCTCCTCTGCCGCTCCTGACACTGAAGCATTAGAGACATAAAATATCAAACATTAGGGAGTTTTAGTAGACCGCTCCGTAACGCACGGAACGTTAACGCAGAGTACGTAGTTCGCTACCGTCAAACGAATAGCAAGAGAGTTTTAGCAGATCGTCAGGCAACGCTACGAACGGTACGGTAAGAACTGTGTTGCCATCCAACGGCGATAACATGAACTACCGTTCCCAAGTTGTCTAGGTATCTATTTCCGAACGAATTGCCTAATATAACTACGTTTTCGTGCTCTGTTCTTGTTTTCTTTGCGTTTGAAAATTAATTTGTTGTTCCACCAACAAACGAAAGGACAACGGACACTCCCTGTAGGTCAGTTCATCGCTATCACTCGTCGTTATAGCGGACGCTGTTGCTCACTCGGACTTGGTTGGCAGCATCCAGAGACCAGAAGTTAGTGTTTTCGAGTGGTACAAGGTATACCGCTTCTTATAAGAAGAAGATGTAGTCCCTCGTACTGAAGCACAGTCTCGCAGCCTTCACTTCGAACACAGTCGACGAGGTGTTGCAGGCAGCCATGTAGTTTTGTGCAACGAAAACAACGTAGAGGACGGGACGCAAAAAGATGAACCGATCGTTCCAACGTGAAACGTGGAAGCCACGTTTCCGTTCCTGCGCACGCGCTCTTGCTCACGTGGAGAATAGCGTTCCTTCCGTTCGCTGCGTAACGGTCTACTAAAACTGTCTATTATCAGTTTGTTATTTATTCCGTTGCCTTTCCACACAAAAGTTCTTACGGCCACAGGCATCAACAGCTGTAAGAAGGCTAGAATAAGAATAATAATTTAAGTAATAAGAATTTCGTCGAAAAAAGCGTCAATAAGAAGTATCAACATAAAGAGGATTCCGTCGAGAAAATTGGCCTAAGTAGCTCAACATAAAGAGGGTTTCGTCGGAAAAATTGGCGTATTTATTGCGGAATTTCAGTGATCCGGATGAATGCTGGTAAATAAAACGGCAGGATGCGTCGCACGTGCCTCTCAGACGTTCTCTCTGCTTATGCCGTTAAGGCTTCAGCCACGTGCAGCACTGGCCAATATAAGTCTAATGCTATTGCCCATCAAGGTATGTTAAAATTGTAATAAGCAGCGTAAGTGACAAGTAAGCGGAGGCTATGCATTCTCTCGGGGGCTCCACGTAGCGGATTAAGACCTTTTGCGACCCGATCCGACTATCTCGGTACAAGGATCCATGTTGTTGTACCGAGAATAATACTGCCAAGAAAGACGAGAAAGACCAATGCTGACGACAAACACCAGTGCTGTCTGCTTAATGACAGTATACAACGAAGTATGTCGGAAAACAATGTACTGATTGCTGTAGAGAAATTTCTCGTGGGAAATACTACATGTATAGAAAGAGCCCTGTTGTTGGCTCTGACGAAGTGCAAGAAGCAATCAAAATTGTCTGCTCCGAAGAGCAGAAAACTACTTTATATAAGATAGACTTCCGTGAAGCACAGCGATGACTGTTGTGCTACGCAGTTATTAAAGTCATATCTCGGGAGAATGGGAAAGCATGGAGGTACAATATCGTCTCTTGCGGGGAGTGCAGTAACGAGTACAGCAAAACCGGTGGTAGTCGCGGTGATTTGCGGGGCGGCGTAGCAGCGTTCGCAGTGTTCTACGGCTTCTATACGAAAAGTCTTAAATGTCATTCAACGAGAATATCGCCAGCGCACGTATACTATTTCGCTCGGCTCTTAGTATCCAACATAATGGCAGTGGGAATACTGCTTTCGTTCCTTTGTCACCCGTGCACATTCAAACAGGAAGTCGTTATCATTGCTTCCGATGCAATATTTCCTGGGCTGTCTTCAGTGAGGCGCGCATTGAATAGCAAGTAGCGTAAGTATCGCTATTACTATGCATTTCACGTAATAGAAACAAAGAAGAATAAGCGGAGCTGGTTGTAAGTATCAGAGTGGCTCACGCTTGATGAAGCTGTTCCGCTATGGAGATTCTGTCGTAGAGATTCGAGTGTCATTGTAAATCTTCCACGTGAAGAAAAGTATTCTGCAGATGAGAAGAAGGGCACTGAAGAAGAACATTGACTGGAAGGACTTTTTTTTCTCGTTTGAACGGTTGTCATCCTACTACCTTCTGTTATGCCTAGTGGTGTAGCGAGTAATGCGGAACTCATACAAAATCTGTAATACACCGAAGTATCTAGGCAGCAGCGTTTAATATTCTCACTTTACGTGATATCAGCTTTAAGCTCGCACATGACAACCATAGTGTTCGTTTAGTAACACGTAGACCAGCGTCCCAACATAGGAAGAGCTAGCTCTATAGTCAGCGCATTTAGTTCAAAATGTTTACGAGCTAAAGGTAGCACTTGCCACTGCCGTCTGTTATGGATGTGCTCTTGAGCGCCACCAATCGGTGTTCTAAATCACATCAGTGATTAGGTTCACTCAGTTCGCCTGCACTACCTCAACTAGTGAGTGCGGCCCTGTCGCGTTGTTTTTTGTTATACACCTCGCGTGTAATTGAGCACTGGTGCAGCACGAGTGCGGCACCTGTCGTTAAAAAAGAAGGCACCAGTTTCTTAATGCAGGATACAATATTTAACATTATTTGCGTTATTAAAAAGAGAGGAATAACAATAATAAAGTGTTAGTAGTTTGGTTAGTTTGGTGGAAAATACATCGATAGAAAAGCCAAGATCCGTGCTGCCTTGTTGATGTGGAACACGCTCTCATGCAATGTACTGGATTTCATCGGGTACCTGATTGTAACTTGCACTTGGTGAAATGCAGTTCTCTGCATGAAAGCTTTTACGATAATAAACACAGTAGTTTTAATGTTGTCATGCTTTTATCACTTGTGTTGAGCCTACTTGACACAATTTCGACATTCCCTGATGTGGAACGCAAAACAGCTGTTTGGCTTCACCTCGGTATTCAGCTGTTGTGCAGGCAAAGCACGCTCTACAGGAGCCCTCTTAGTATACGAAGGCTATGTGATCGGTCGTCGGCAGCATATTCTCGTGGGATGCATTTCATACAGTCAGCGCATACGAATGAGGGTACAAACACGGAAGATATATAAGGAGACTTATCACTCGTCCTGTGTACTTCGTGTAACCTGCGTTGTACGTATCGTGTATTCGAGGCACACGAAAATGCCACCCATGTTGAATCAAGAATCGCTGAATAAGTTATAGTCGAATCTGCACCGGTTCATGGAGGAACGTGGACAAGCGGAATGCCTTGTAGTACAGAAGATAATAACTTAGAGACCAGGAAAGGTTGTAGATGACTCAACAGATTCTATATGGAATGCAGGATCCCCATTCCTGATTCTCTCGTCTCGAGCTTTTTCCACCTTCTGCGTTTGCGTTCTGCATCAGTTCAGTTCAATACAAATTTTTCTATCTATAATGCTTATATCACGTCTTCTTTCTATGCTCTATGCTACATCATTGTGATGACGCTTTGAAGAAGACCGTATAATCTTGCACCTGTGGGCATCAAGACGAGATAACCGCTACAGGCAAACTCTGCCCAGAAATCTGAAAATGTCTGTGATTGGCCTATGTGGGTGCATGACGCGTCCGACTCACTGTGATTGGCCTATGTGGGCGCGTGACGCGTTCCGCTCAAGACGCAGTGCTCCCACATGCTTCAAACGGTGCCGTGTGTATTGGTCATGTTCAGGAAACGCTCCTTCGCAGGCGATGTACTGCAACCACATTTGCGGGCTTTTATAACAAACACGTAAAGCGTCCCGGTTAACAAAACATGCGAATCGGCTCCCACGTCAGTTTCATTGCCGCTACTAACGTTACTGGAATGATAGGCCTCTAGAAGTATGTGCTGTGCCCTCGGTAATATGCTATCTCGGAGTATAAACCAACATGAACAAGGCCAGTGCAGCTCGATTTTAGTAAATATCTTTGTCAAACTAGCGACATGATACGCTATCAAGGAGGTAGCCGATCAACGCAGCGTGCCTGCGTTGTTGTAGCCACAGCAGATGATGTTATAACACATCTGTTACAAAAAAGAGCCCTAGGTGGTTTCCACTGCAGGGAACGAAGTTTTAAGTAAAAAGTTTCATCGATGAAGCTGTTTCCTAACAAGTGAACAAAAAAAAAAAAAAAAAGAAAGAAAGAAAGAAAGACGTCGCAAGCATACACACTCTAAGCACGAAAGTTCACAGCATAGCACTCTTTGCAGAAACCATTGCCGCATGATAAAGTTATCGCTTCTGATTCGAAGAGAGGGGAAGACGTACACCTTTTTGTGACAACTTGGATATATGAAAATCGCCACAAAAAGGCGTACGCCCCCCTCTCCCGTCGAATCAGAAGCGATAACCCTATCATTCGTGGCAATGGTTGGCGCACAGTGTGCTATGTGGTGAATGACTGTGAAGAAGAGACCCGAGACAAGAAGTTCAAAAAAATTCTCGTTAACGAGAATTTTTCTGAACTCCTTGTCTCGGGTCTTACTTCACAGTCACGCACCACCACACTGTTAAAACAGAACTTCACCACAATGCACGCTCCTAGCCAACCATCATTCCGAATAATATCATTCTGTGTCCTGATTTGTTCAAAACAGAGGGGAGGCGCCAATCTGGGACAAGATAATCTGTCCCAAAAAGGCGCCTCCTCCCATTTTCAACAAATCAATACACAGAATGATATCATTCGGACTGATGGTTGGCGACAAGCGTGCTATGTGGTGATGTTCTGTTTTAACAGTGCACGTTGTCAGTGCCATTTCGCTTCTGTCTATGCGGTGAAGTTGTGTTTTTAGAGTGTAGACAACGCCAAAATCATTGCCAAGGGAAGTACTGCGCGACGGTTTGAGCAGTTCTATTTGACCACGGAGTGAACGGTCACTTTCTAACGAGGCAACTCACGTGCAAAAGGAGGGAAAAAGAAAGAAAAGTACTGACGCCGGTGGTTAAGAAATAACCCGGGGCGTTTTTGTTTCTCTTTGCGCGCAGCCGCTTCCGTAAAGCGACTCAGTCACGGTAAACACAGCTTCCCGATGGACAGCACTCTAAGAAAAAAATAAGAGCAAATAAGAGTAAATGGAATGTAACTATGGATTCTACACTCTTTCTATACTCATTTCAGTCCACCTTTACTCTAATCACCCGGCGTTACTCTTGCGATATTCTCTTTACCCTGCTATGACGACTATGGCGTTGCCATACCACGCTGGATACGCTGGTTCTCGTCCGTTGACAAGCTGTACTCTAAAATCGCGGCTTGTGAGTGATCGCCAAAGTATGTGCGTGTTAGTAAGCCATCCTTTGTCAGTCCAAGTCTCAACGTCTGTACGCCCATCCATAAACCCCCCTGTCAGCGTATATACATCCAGGGCGAAGTCAGGCACAGAGCCTGAACGTTAAAGGGGTACTAAACTAAAAGGGGTAGTAAACAAAAAGCGGTAACAAAGTAACGTATGTGAAAAACAGTAACATGACTTTACCCCGCATTCACGCACAGTAATTTTTACCCCCTTGCAGGATTAATTTATACTCCTGGGCGGCGGTGTAGCACACTTTCGGAAAAAAAGGAGTGAACATTACGCTAAAAGAGAGCGATCTCAGTGACAAAGATTTTACACTGCATAATAGTTGGGTATACTGTATTTTTTCTTAGTGTGAGCCCATTTTTGATCACATCACATCACATCTTAGAGCGAGCAATGGGGTAGCATATTGCCCCTGGGAAACTCGCCACTCATCATCATTTAAATGAAGTTGTTGTTGTTTCGTTCCCGATGGAACGTACCATACTTAATTACACTCTGCAAAGAAACAACAACAACAACTTTATTGTGAGATGATGAATGCGGAAAATACTCACTTACAATCACTTACAAGAAGCGACGAGGAAGAAACGAAACTTAAATAACGTATTGTAGTGGCTTCATGGAGGTAAGAAACTAAGGAGATGCCCTAAGCGCCTCTCCCAATGCAAGCGAGCGTGCTGTGACCCGCGCATGGCATTGTGGTTAGTTGCCCACACACGTGACCCATAAACGTCACGGCAAGACGTCATAAAACATGGCGTCCTCCATGTCCGCGACGTATCTTACCTGAATACAGAGACGAGCTGCGGCCGAATTACTTGTTTCCGCTTTCATAACATCTTTGGAGTTAGAAGTTATCACACCGGTTGAAACACAAGATAGATCATCTCAGTGTGGAAGCAATGGATCACTAAATCGCTAGAAGACGTACGTACGTCATCGTGACATTGCCTGGCTTCTCTTCTGTTTTGCTCAACTTTTGCTGTGATTTATCACGCGGCAAATGTTGAAACAACCCATAACCTTCAAAGTATTGTGCGAATGGACTCCTTGAAGGTAAGACTTTGTTGAAGATGAGGTTTGCTAAACTTCCAAGCCTCCGCGCAGACCGCCATAACGCCGAAACATGTGGGGATCACGTGACCGGGCAACTAGATGGGCGTGGTATTGCCAGGAGCGACCGCTAGAGGGGTCCCACGGCCCTCCGATCTTATAGCCCTCTCCTTAGTTTCTTACCTCCATGAGTGGCTTCGAGATGGTGTACATCTTTATCTCCCGCGTGCACCACAAGAGAAACAGAAGAAGGCAGGGGGGGGGGATATATTTATTAGACGAAAGAAAAAAAACGGGGGAAAGGTCAGCCAAACGGGACATCGGCTTGGTATTCCGCAACAAAAAGAAAATTAATGAAGATGAAGAAAGGATAATGAAATAAATAAAAAAGAAAAGAAGAAGAATAAAGAATAAAATAAATAAAAGAAAAGAATGAAGAAGAAAGAAAAGAAGAGAATGGAGATGAGGAAAGTAGAATAAAATAAATAAACAAGAAAAGAAAAGAACTGGGAAGTGTAGGATAGACCAACAAACGGTGAAAAGAAGGCAGGGATGCTAATTTGAAGCATAATTGATCAAACACATAGTGCAAAGAGTGTAGCATGTTAAGAATGTAGCCTCCTTCATTGCTGCGTTCTGAGAGAACTGGTCGAGGTGCGACTGTACGAAATGTATGTCTTCCGTTTCTTGTGAATAAAGTATGACCACTTACGTAAATATTTACGTATCAGAACGACAAGGCATACACTTAGGTAGAACCCGGGTCGTGATGTGTCATACCCTAACGGAGAGAACGAAATAGGTAGTTTTACGTTCATGAATATGAAGTTCCAACTTTCGTAATGTGCAGATCCTTTACTTATTCCCGGTAAGTGTACTAGTTTAATAAGCCTAATTTATGAATATTCTTTCTAATAATAATCGGGAAGTTTTTATTGTACCGCCTCCGTCGTAGCGCAGAGAAACTTTCCAGTGACTAGAACCGGGAAAGATCTACAGACACTCTCACACATGCACGGGTTGATGAAGAGAGGGACCCGGAAAAACCTACAGACTAACCCCACGCCCCGGATATTAGGTTCTCATTCGTTACAACCTTCTGTGCTATCTTATATTAAAAGAAGGGTCCTTATTTAGCGACTAATCTCCGACATTTGGGAGCTTTCGGCTAAGATGCCTTCTACATGAATAAGAGAAACAGCTATGAGTTGGACCCTAATTTCTTCCGGCCTGCTTTTATGTGTGTGTGTGTGTGTGTGTGTGTGTGTGTGTGTGTGTGTGTGTGTGTGTGTGTGTGTGTGTGTGTGTGTGTGTGTGTGTGTTCTCCCTCTGGCTGAAGGTTATGACACCTACATCGAATTTAGAGCAACTCGCTTGTACTCTCCTCCTCTGTTCAACGAAAATAGCCTGTTTCTAGAAAGGGCAGTTTTCCGTTTTGTATGATTTCAAAAGAGAACCATATCTGCACAAAAAAGTAACGCTAAGTATCTAACGTGGTTAATAGCGTTATCTTATCAAGACATTTATGCATCTCATGCCAAGGGCGTTGCAAAAGATCCCGCGTTGTAGATGCCATTTTGTTTGTAGTCGGAGTTAGCGACGCGAAGCAAGTGGGACTATGAGTGGCGTACACACCTAGACAGATGGAGAGAGGACAGCAGGAAGGAGTGGGGGACAGGGGGGGTAGTATGAGTCCGTTGGCCGACTTGAGGGGAACTGTGCCGACATTCGTCCGGAACATCTTCGGAAAACCCAGGGAAAACCTTAGACAGCACAACCGCTGGTACACTCTTAGAAATGAGGGAGGGGGGGGGGGTAATGGCAGGAAATGAACCTGGGAGGTGGTGGGTTCGAATCCTGCACTCTTAAAAATTAACTTCACGGTATGACACCCTCAACGCTAAGCATTGCGCCGCATTATACAGTTGTTGCTTCTGATTTGAAGAGACAGCGGGGCGTACGCCCTTGGTGGCAATTAAGGTAAATCGCTAATTGCTCTAAAAAGGCGTACACCTCCCTTTTTCGACGAATCAAGAAAAAGAACGACGTTACACTGAGTGACGGGTAGTTCTGAGCACGTTACTTTTCCTGCCAAAATAAGTAGGTCTCCCTAAGCACGTTATGCGTCGTAGATCTGTTTTAAGAATGTGTGCGTATTATTACAAGGAACCACGCCCAAAATATGAAGAGGCGCGAGTTCTCATTTAATGCTACACAGAACCGTTGCCTATGGGTTCTTACAGCGTATTTAAGCTCGCTGCGTTCTCCTGCCTGTTTGTTTTCTTTGCACGCGTGATATAGCCCGAGGTAAGATAAGGAAAACTGGGGATCGTGGTTGCAACAGAGCGAAAACACATTGCAGTGACATGTGTTGACACAAAGGTGCACTCGTGCGAATGTCGTGCATTGTAGTGTGCGTTTGGTCGAACAAACACAGTCCCTTTGCGGGCGTCAACGAATGTCTGTTCTTCAGAACGAGGTAACGTTAGCTCAAGGCTGCTTGCAGGGACGTGGCGTCCAATGGGAATCATTTATCTTAGGACGTTGGATAAGTACGAGCGGACTTGATGCGAAAGAGATCTTCACCCTGTTGTGAGCCTTGAAAATATGGTTCACGACTGACGTCGCGATTGTGTGAAAGATTGCGAATACATAATGTCGCAGATGTACACATCATATGCGGCGAGCATGAACACGATGTGAAGCACGCGGGCTTAGCTGAAGATGGGAGGGAGGAAGAAAAAACACGCATGGAATAAGGGAGATAGGTATTTCAGTGAACACGACAAGCGAACGAACTAAAGTAAATAGAAGCAAGCATCTGATATCGAAGGTCTCTGCCAGAAAGAATGTTAATATAGAAAATGAACTACAATTACTACGAAGAGTTCTACGAACTATTGGAGTGGGGGGCTTGTTTGTTCGCCTCCTTCAGAAAATTGGATATGGAAAAAATACTGTTTCAAAAAGCTGTCCACTCTAAAAACAGAGGGGAGGGGAGGGGGGGATCGGATCGCCGTTGTTGGGAACACAGAAATGGGCGTCGTCACGACTATAGCCAAAGGGAAAAGAAAAAAAAACGGGTGAAGGATAGAGGATGAAGGGTGGAGATGCGTAGGGGGTGCATGAGTTCGTCGGGAAGAGCAAAGTGTTAAAGGAGTCGTTGAGCAAGACCCGTATTCTGCAGAACTTCACCGCATAGCACTCTCTGCTCCAACCATTGCTGCGAATGGTAAAGTTATCGCTTATTCGAAGAGACAGGGAGGCGTACGCCTTTTCGTGTCTATTACCATTCATCCAAAATGAGACAAAAAGGCGTATGCCCCACTCCCTCTTTTGAATCAGACGCGATAACCCTATGATTCGTGACAATTTGCTGATGCAGAGCGTGCTATGGGGTGAAGTTTTTGTTGTTTTTTTTTTCTTGCTGTAGTCGTGACGATGCCCACCTTGAACGCGGCCAACAACGACAAGCTACTTCGACCCCCCCCCCTCATGTTTTTAGAGTGCCTAACTGGTCTTGACTGGTAACTGGCTACCTAACTGGTTGCTTTCTGTCCTTCTGTCCGGGGCTACCGGTGGAAACGAAAAACATTCTAACCTTCGAGAGCATGACAAAAAAATACAGCAAGGTGGTACTTTACCTCTCCGTGAGGGGGCGAAATAGGGCGACCTAGTGAATGCCTAATATGGCCAAAACAGTACTCGTAGGAATCACATGTCATTGGATAAGTACTGGTCCAGTATAAATCTCAAATCGGTAGTCTATGCGGTGTTAATGTTTTTTTTTTTTTGTCTTTCCACCGCAGAAAGCTTAGAATGCGAAGCCTTTCCTTTTATATCATGGATGCCTTAACCGCACCATAAATCTTAAACTTTAAAATATACAAGGTAAAGCGCTGTTACAAACATAGAGACCATAGCCTTTTAGTTCACAAAAAAATGAACGAAAAAAAACTGTCGTGTGCGCAGCACAGTCGTCATCTTCACGAAGCCTACACTCTTAAAAATGAGGGGGGGGGGGTGATGGCAGGATAGGCTCGCCGTTGTTGGCCACACAGAAGTGGGCGTCGTCACGACTATAGCCAAAAAAAGAAAAGGAAAACGCATAGCAAAACAGAACACAAAGGAAGGACGGACGGATGGAGGATAGAGGAGGTTGAAGGATGGGGATGCGGTGAGGTGCACGAGTTCATCGGGGAGAGTACAGTATTAGATGGGTCGATCAGCAAGGCCTGTCTTCAGCAGGAAGAGAATGAGGTTTCTTGCTTTGGCGGAACGTTCGGCAGAAGAACCAGCGGGGTAGAGGATGTCTGCTAGCGAGCCCGAGGTGGAGCGAGGGAGATGTGTTTCGCGCGCAGAATGGTATGCTCGGCAGTCTCGCAGGATGTGTTCGATGGTTTCGGGTTGTTGACAGTGGCCACAGCAGGCGTCACCCCTAGAGCCTATCTTGAACAGCTGGGAATTGGTGAACGCGCACCCAGTGCGGAGCCTATGGAGCATGGTCTGGATGCTTCGAGGAAGATTTTTCGTGGGAAGTGGAGGGCGATTATGATGCATGATGTCCCGTATTCCAGGGTGGCGCTGTTCAACAAGGAGCTGAACAGACATCTGCCTGTCGGCGTCGTCCGGAGTTGGCAAAACATTGCTGCAGCCCAGGTGTGCTGAGGACGCCAGCTGGTCCGCCCTTTCGTTGCCGCCGACACCGACGTGGGACGGTATCCATTGGAAGGCGATATCGCCTCCAGCTTGTTTATGTTGGGCGCACGATTTTCTGATGCTTCGCGCTAAGATGTTGTCACACATGGGGTTCATCACGTCCCATAGAGCGCTTCTCGAGTCTGTGAGTAGGACTGCTCTGGCAAACCCTCGTACCTGGACCGCAGCAGCTGCATGCAGGAGAGCCAGGAGCTCAGCAGTCGTGGAGGATATCGGGTAACGCGATGATCTCCCTTGCCAGGACACGTTCACTGACGGGATGTGGAAGGCACACGTGGCACTTTTGGTACGATCGTCAATAGAGCCATCAGTGAATACCAGAGTATGTGAGTGGTAGACGTCAGTTATGAGGTTCTCAGCCGCCGTTCTAGCGACCAGGGGGCTACACTCCCTCTTTTTATGAAGGCCCGGAACGTCGAGCGTTACACCCGGTACAAACTCTCGCCATGGCACTGAAGGTAACCCAGCAGGATGTTGAGGCGATCGCTCACTGTGGGCCAGGGCGCTAGTAGCGTATACGCTGGCCAAGCGGCCGAGAGACGTGTGTGACCTTTTTTCGAGGGCAGAAAAAAGAGAGTGCTTGCTTCTGGACGTGGCCAAGTTGTCTAAGTGGCGGAGCCCCCTAAGCTCGGAGTGGATACTGACAGGCTTTTCCTTGGCTTCCAGGTAGGTCTGGGTAATTCCAGAAAAGCTGGGTACTCCAAGCGCCGTTCTTATCCCTGCCCGATGGAGCCGCTCAAGAGCCTGCCATTGTGAAGGTCCCAGATCCACGTACGGCGACACGTACAGGATACGCGAGAGAATGAGGGCTTTGTGTAGCGTGAGCAGCGAACTTGAACTGCAGCCCCATGATTTGCCACTGATCCTTCGGAGTAAATTAAGAGTCTTCTTGCCTTTACACACCGTTTGGCTTACTAGCCTAGACCAGCGTAAAGAGCTGTCAATGGTGACACCAAGGTAACGACAAACCTCACATCTTGGGATGGGGGTGCTGTTGATGGAGAGATTAGGGAAACCCTTGCCCACGTACTTTCGGCGGGGAATGCAAACCAAGCATTGAGATTTTTCTGGAGATACGACAAGCCCCCTTTCAAGAAGAGCCGCACTGAGGCCGTTCAATGCAATTTCGGCGGCGTCACGAAGCTTCTCCTTGTTGTCTCCCACAACGCGGAGGCAGATATCGTCCGCGTAGATGGTAAGCTGAAGGGTATACGGAGATGGGCGAATCCTGCGGTGGACACCGGCCATGATCAGGTTGAATAGAGTAGGAGAGAGAACACTTCCCTGTGGGACCCCACGTTCGAACTTTTTCTTTGAGCTGATGCGCCCATTGACGCACACATCGAACGTACGGGCAGACAGAAAGTCCCAGAGGTATCTCAGCAGGCGGCCCTCGATACAAGCACCTTGTATCGCAGCCAAACATGCTGCGTGAGTGACAGAGTCGTAGGCCTGCTTTACATCAAGGAACAGAGCGAGGGCAAATGCATTTGACTCCCTTGCCTCTTTGAGCGATGTAGTCACTTCAGCGATGGCGTCAGATGCAGACCAACCCTTCCGAAAAGCTGTAATGTGTTCGGGGAAGTGATTGTCGCGCTCCAGGACCCAACACAGCCTCTTGTGAATTATTCGTTCCAATAGCTTGCCGACACATGAGGTTAGAGCAATAGGACGGTAGGAGGACAACTGCGAGGGGGGTCTACCCTTCTTGAGGACTGGAATCACCCTAGCATGCTTCCAGTCACGCGGTATGGCCCCAGAGGTCCAGACAGAATTGTAGAGATGAAGGAGGGCCTCCAGCTGCTCTTCACCCAGATTCTTCAGTGCCTGATTGGGGATTCCATCTGGGCCAGCCGCGCTCCGTCGTTTGAGGCTACGAATGGCGTATTTCAGTTCCGACATGGTGATATCGACGTCCACCGGAGAAGGGTCGGTGACTGACTGGCGAAGTGTGGGGCGGCAATCACTGGAACTGGCGGTCTGCGCTAATTCCCTGGCAAAGTCTTCAGCTATGACCTTGGGATCACGTCGAGACGCGACCGATAGCGTGACGAGCGGGTTTACGGGTTCGGGAAGGCCTTCAATAGCTTTCAAGGTGCTCCAGACTCTAGTGGTCGGCGTATGGGCATTGAGGGACCCGCTGAACTGTCGCCACTGAGTCCGCCGTAACTTCAAGCTATATCGTCTGTGGGCAGCCGAGACACGCTTATAGGAGATCCAGTCTGCTTGAAGACGAAGAAGAAAACGAATAAGCGAAATTTTCAATATTTTATTACGGATATTTTCCTTGCGCGGATTGCTACACTCTTAAAAATGAACTTCACCGCGTAGCACGCTCCTAGCCAACCATTATCTCGAATGATATCGTTATCTGTCCTGATTTGTTGAAAACGGGGGGCGTACGCCTTTTCTGTGACAATTTGCTGTGTCACAGAAAAGGCGTACGCCTCCCGTTTTCTACAAATCAGGGCAGATAACGATATCATTCGAGATGATGGTTGGCTAGAAGCGTGCTATGCGGTGAAGTTCATTTTTAAGAGTGTAGCAATCCGCGCAAGGAAAATATCCGTAATAAAATATTGAAAATTTCGCTTATTCGTTTTCTTCTATTTTTCCTTCGCGACAAAACCTACACACTCTTAGAAAAAAGGGTGGTGCAGTTAGACCATTTAGGACGTAATAGTTGTCGTGTTGTGCCTAAAAGGTTAAAAAGTTGTACCTGCTACCTACGAATGATAGGGTTGCGGCTCCTGATTCGGTGAGCCAGGGAGGCGTACGCCTTTTTGTGGCAATTTGGATATATGATAATTGCTTTTACCATCCTTTTACGCCCTTTATCATACGCTATTTTGACTTAGGTGGTAACTATGGAAATTACCACCTTTACACACCCTTTTTTCTTAGAGTGCACATATTACTGGTCCCGCATCAGCGCAATTGCCGCGCCCTTTCGCAATTCTCCAAGCGAGTGGTACCGTTGAAAAATGACATAAATATCTCTTGCAATAAAATCAGGCTCCAATATTGTAAAACTTCGCATGCCTCATTACTTGCGCCCGTGTAGGGCACACATTTATCGCAAACTTTATAGCACGATTTTTCATCTGGAAGGAGGCAAAAATGCACGTCTTTCAGTAGTCAAACAACAAAGTTTGTGAATTTATGTTCCGCGGTAACAAATCCTTGTTTTTCCGTTACCAAACTCAAGGCCCCTAGCTTCCATGTTCTTCCGCGACAAATGGAATTCGAGAATCCTTGGTTTTCATGTATCGTAAAAGGGCACTTGCTTAAGACGGAGAAGAGCTAAGGCTCGCATTAATTACTGATCCGTTGGCTGTCCACGCTAATTGGACTCTCCTAGGTTGTTAGGAAACCTTTTGTGCAGGTTCCACAGCGGGCTTAGGTGTGTCCCTTTGTTTACAGACACTAAATATTTGCTCGCAAGAGCTTAGGTAGGGATTGTGCACTTGGAGTCCCCCGCCTAAATGTTTGCTGCTGGACAGAGAGAGGTCAAAGCCAAATGCTTGCATGAACACAAGTAAAGAAGTCTTTCGTGCTTTTCTGTGTTGCTCGGACAGCTTGTCGCCGACAAAGGCGTCATTAAATCGAGCTTAAACTCGGGAGCGATAAAACTAGATTCTAAGCCAGAGATTTTTACGAATTCCAATGTGACTCTACCTTCCTCTTCATTCGAAGACATGTAAGCGACCGGTCTTGCGCTATCCTGTTATCTGCCAACGAGGTTCAGACGTCCAAAATAGTCAAACGGCAACAAAAAATGGACGTACACTGTAAACTTTTCCACACCTTTAAAGGTGTGCGCCAAGCACATCAAATATGGTTGCCTAGCATTGTACTTCCAGGATGATATTTTATTAAATTCACAAAGCGTAACGAAAGATCAGGGGACAGTGCAAATCTTGCTTTCATTATTTCTTGGACATCGTAGATGCGTGCTAATGCATATGTGCATCGCTACCGATTATCGAGTACGTGCAAGTGTCCACAATGCTGTTCAGCGATGTTGATATTCCGAAAGAGTGATTTTTTTAGAACAGACAACATGCGAGGACAGACGACTCATGAACCGTACTCCATTGTGAAATTAGCAATTATACCGAAAAGGGCGTTCGCCATGCACATTATTACACCTTTAAAGGTGTGAGAACGATTACGGTGTAGTGGCATATGCCAAATGGCAACAGCAGACGCCCATTTTTGTTCGTAACACAAGACTCCATTGAGACGACACAGATCTTGATGGCTTTCTTTCTTTCTCACGGCTTTCTTTCTTTTTTTATTTGGTAGACGATTTGGTACACACACACACACACAAATAGAGATACGATGATGAGATGGGGCTGATGCCGGCCAGCAGGCTGGGCGCTGCCCCAGTGCCACTTGTACGTGATGAGAGATGATGATGGATATGATAAGGGGTCCGGTAATCAAAGCAGGGTGGAGAGGCCTGTTGATGACAGGAAGTCCCAGAGGTGACGCAGACCTTGGCGTGTATGAGCTGGACTGGACCATGGGTCCAGCACCTTGCCTATGGTAAAGGGGCGATGATCGATCGCATGCAGTTCGTGCTGCAATATCGCACGCTCCCGCTGGTAGTCCGGGCAGTCCATAAGTAGGTGGTGCAGGTCTGCACGCACACTGCATGCTGCACAAAGGTCCGAGGGCGCACGGCCAAGACGCTGCCTCATAACTGGTGTAAATGCAACATTCAGCCGCATGCGGTGAAGCAGGGATGCGTAGTGTCGCGGAAGGCGATGAGGAAGCGACAGTGAAAGAGAAGGATCCACTGCGTGGAGCAGAGAGTAGGGTGTAATGTCATGCAGCCACTGTGATCTTGTCTTCTCTGCAGAGAGAGCACGGACGAGGGCCTGACGATCACCTTTGGGCAAGATGATAGAGTGGGCTGAAGCTATATGATGACCCCGCAGGGCCGCACGGTCGGCCTCTTCATTGCCGGGTACGCCGACATGACCAGGTACCCACTGTAATACTACGCAGTGGCCCAGGTCTAGCAGCTCCTTGTAAGTTTCAAGCACGTCAAGCTGCTATCCAATGCCTCGCAACAATGGGCATTCGAGGTCCTCTCGTGTCCATTGTTGCGAGGCATTGGATAGCAGCTTTCGAGTCTGTGTAGAAGACCCATGGCCGAGCTGAACATTGCAGGATCTTGCGCATGGCAAAGAGCAAAGCATGTAGCTCAGCACATGTTGACGACGTCAGATGCGAGAGACGGAAGATACCAGTTATGTCTTCGGACGGAATAATATAGGGGCATGCAGAGCTGGATTTTGTGGACGAGCCATCCGTAAAAACAGGAGTAAAGCCTGCATACAGCTCGCTCATCATATTCAGTGTGAGCGCCTTGGACACACCTGCAGCGACATCATCTTTTCTCTGCAGCCCGGGAACGGATAGTGAAGCAGATGGCAGAGGGAGGGTCCAAGGTGGAGTTGAACGCGCCTGGGGGGGGGGGGATATGTTTACTGCAAAGTAAGAAGGAAAGGGAAAGGTTAGCCACGGTGTGGGCTTGCTATTCCCTAATGCTTTCAAGCAAACAGAAGAAAACAGCTGGGGTACAGAAAATTATCAAAAAATACAGAAGTAACAGCTCCTTGACTAATCGTTGCGCATCAGAGAATGCCCAGGAGTTTAGATTCCCGAAGGAATCGTGTCAGCGCAGACGTGACTTCAGCGTGCTGGGTAGGGCCAAGTAGCACCGCGAGGGAAAGCTCTCTGTAGCCTAGATGAGCAAGGCGGCGCCGGAGACTCGATCGGTGGACTTCGTACCGCTGGCAGGCAATGAGAATGTGTGGCACATCGGCTTCTACGTTGCACGTTGGGCAAAGAGGTGATGGGTGCTGATTCATCTTAAATAGGAGGAGAGGAGTTCGGCGCCTGGGGTTCAACTTGAAAACGTGGCAGGTGAGGCTTTAGCTGTTGAATGCAGGACCTGAACTTGTTATTCCTGCGACGGGAAAGCTTCAGCAGTAAAGGGTGGTGCCGGTGATGAGCCAACAAACGGAGATAGTGACGGCTCGTCTCATTAAAGCGCTGGATAGCAAGCGGAGTCTCTCTCGCTTCTGCCATGACTAAACAAGTATCCGTTATTCTTGGCACACCCAGGCACACACGAAGGCTACGTGCCAAAAGACACTGAAGCTTGGACTCGGAGGATGGCGAAATCCCGTGTAATACTGGAAGGCTGTATAGGAGCGGACCACGCACCAAGGCTCGATGAATGGCCAAAAGAGATCGCGCATCGCAGCCCCACCTAAGGCCAGCAATGTGTCGCATTAGGGCGGTCCCTTTGGTGAGTTTCGCCTCTAGGCCCGCTATATGTCTTCTCCACGAGAGTCGGGAGTCCAGCGTTACACCCAAGAACTTACATGAGGTGGAGTACTGGAGCTGCTGTCCAGCCACAGAAAGACGTTGTGGAAGCATGTTCCTTCGCGTGAAGGCGATGACATCTGTCTTCTCCCACGAGATATCTAAGCCTGCCGTCAATAGGTATTGGTGTATGGAGTTAAGGGTTGACTGCAGTCGCCGCTGAATGGCGGGGCGAGATTTTCCGGTAGTCCAGATGCAGATGTCGTCAGCATAAAGAGAGAAATATACTTTCCTCCCTATGCAGTCCTTAAGACCGGCCATGACTACGTTGAAGAGAAGCGGGCTAAGCACACTTCCCTGTGGCACCCCGTAGTCTGATGGAACAGGCGCAGTATCTCCCTCAGCTGTGCGGATAAACAGGGACCTACCGCGAAGGAAATCCGTGATCCAACGCATGGCCCTTAATGGCAAAGAAGCACAAGTAAGCATGTATAGGATGAAAATGCGACTGACGGTATCGTACGCCCGTTTCACATCGAGGAATACAGCCACCATTATCCTTTTGCGGACCATTGCTTCCTGTGCTGCGGACGCTAAGTCGATGATGGAATCCAGCGCTGAGCGGTACTGACGGAAACCCGACATTTCTTTGGGAAAAAAGGATCTCTTTTCGAGCCACCATTCAAGTCTGTGAAGTACCATGCGCTCCAACAGCTTCCCGACACAACTGGTTAGGCTTACCGGCCTAAATGAGGACAATTGTGAAGGGATCTTGCCTGGTTTCAGCAAGGGGACGACGCGTGCGCGTTTCCTGGCTTCGGGCAATTTACCTTCCCTCCAGGATGCATTCAAAGCTGACAGAAGACACCCCCGTGAATGCTCATCCAAGTTACGGAGCGCCAGATATGATATGTCGTCCGGACCAGGAGAAGACCGGGCTCGAGAGAGATGAAGGGCGTTCATAAGTTCAGCCAGCGAGAAGTCCATATCCATGGCGGGATCACTGACTGGAGCGGCATCTGCAACTTGCGCAGTTATAGAAGATGGGTAGCACCGGAACGCCGTAGTCGACATTACTTGTGACCCAGCTGTTATAAGGTGGCAAAAGGAGAGAGCAACGCCTTTTTCGCTTTGGTACAATACTGCATCAGATATGGGGCTGTTAGGGCGGACCCTGTTATACAGTCCCTGAAAAAAAAAGAAAAAGAAAAAACATGGCAGCATACTGTCCCGAGAGGACAAAGCTATTCGATACCACAGACTGCATAAACAGACACTTTTGGACACTGTAAAGAAATTACATCACACACGTTAATTACATACATTGATTACAATACATACATTAATTGCAAAATAAACATGGGCGAGTTTACGAAAATAACTGGTTACAGAGGAAGTATTTTCGAGTCCTCTTTTAAGAGAGAAGAGGCTAAGTGTGTTTGAGAAAATTTATTGAACGACTCACTCTATATAGCACACTAATACACTATTTAGAATTCGTTACAATCCACAAGCTATCAATCCACGGGTGCACGACTATGGTGGCTAAGTTGCTACGTTACTGTGGCTGCACATGCTTCTTTCACTTATCGACAAATGTGAGAGCAAACATTGCCTCTACCTCTCATTTTTTCTCACGTCAACGTAATACCATACCGTACCTTGGCTTTTTTTTTTATTGCTTCATTTGGAAAAGATAAAAGATGCACTCTTCACCGCCCTTACGAAAAAGTCAGATCTGATTTTTATCTGACCTGATCACAACTTCCGGATCTGTTTTTGATCAGGAATTGGGACATTTCCAGATCTGGCTTTCTTGTCAGGCCAGATCTGGAAATGTCCCCATTCCTGATCTGTCTGGTACCTGGCCTGATTAATATGCCAGATATGTTATGTGTCAGGCCAGATCTGGAAATGTCCCAATTCCTGATCTGTCTGGTATCTGGCCTGACTAGATCGGCTTCTATATCAGGCCAGACCTGACTGCAAACAGTGTCCCACATAAAATATTCACAAAGATGTAAAGAAGGTGGATATCACACCACAAAGGTAGAAAACAGCATATGTATGTTGTTTTCTACTTTTGCAGTGTGGCACCACTTTTTGAAACCATTGTGCATTTCAGTAGGACACACTGTGTGCGGCCAGATCTGGCCTTATATAGTTATTGCAGTTGTGTGGTAGGTCGCAGTACTTTTCTCTTATACCTCATTATTTAATTTGGAAAGACATACCAGCTAACACATGAACTTGTGCATTAAGGGCCAGAACTTGTGCATTGGAAATAATTGCTTTGCTGCAGGATCTAAAGAAATGTGTGAGGGTCCTTGACTGTGTCTGCTTATCGCCCAACTTTACAGAACTGAATTTGTAGTGAACTCCACTTTTACTGGTTAGCATGTAAAATAAACGTGAACAGTCGTACACTGATATTTGTCGTTGCTGTTTGACGACCGGGACTGAGAGACCTTAACTAGTTCCTCTCCTGTCTCTCTTCTCCATTATTCTTTCTAGATCACTAGTCGTTCGCACCGGACATTGCGACGGTTAATTATCACGAAAGATTCGTCCAACGTGAATTGCATCACACAGGACATGCTCGTAAAGGGCACGATCATTCCGATGAGTTCCGGATCCGGCCTGTCCGGACCTTATATGGTCGTCAATCCGGATCGGACCTTGTCTGGTCGGATCTGGTTCCAGTTGATCTGGACAGGTGTCCGGATAATACTGATGAATCCGGACTAACACAGACTTGTTTCCGGATCTGCGTCCGGCACCTGTCGGTTAAAACCAGATAAAACCGAATATACCATGCTCGCTTTCAGATCTGACCCGATCTGGCCTGAATCCGGGCTCGTGTCCGGCCGATCTGGAATTTTCGTACGGGCGGCTTTTCCTGCTCACCCATGATGCTATTATGAAATGCTTCTATGCTTCTATGCTTCTATGCTATATCGTCCCTTGTTATGCGAAACGATTTCTAGCCACGTCTTCTCTTCAGATTACATAACTGAAAAAAAAAAAATGTATATGGCGGTGAAATACATTCTTCAAACATTTTCTGCGAAAGCGTAGTCAAAGTACGTGCGAATTTTGCGAATGGAACCTTCACTTCTACGTTGCAGCTGTCGAACTGTCTAGCCGCTTTGAACTTCACGGAATGCACGAAGCGCGAGCCCCGAAATGTATCAGGAATGTGATGCTATTATATTTTTGCACTCTACCAGTTGGATGGAAGTATATCGAAATATTTTGGGAATGCCGATTGCTTCTCCAAATTCTATCCGTTCCACTTCTAATAAAATGTGTCCCACTTCTAACAAAAACTTAATTGGAAAAGACTGATTGGATGCGTTGGAGCAACAACAACAACAACAACAACAACAATAAATGATGGAGAAGTGATGATGACATGGGATGTTTCCCCGTGGTAGCCACAGGGCCTTGCCCCACTTCACAACGAAATATGAGAGGACGAATTATGATGAACGCGAAGCGACGACAGGTTGGAGTTCTGTTTAGAGCTCTTCGAGGAGTCCAGTGGCTTGCATGAAAGCAAAAAGAGAGGGAAGAGCCCGACACTGATGCGCAGGAGAGCTCCAGTACTTTGGACAAGCTGAATAGTCTATGGTCAAGAAGCTCAAGTTGGCGTCGAATCACCCGGCGTTCACTGGTGCCCCGGTCGCGTTGGAGCAGGTCGCTAACGAAGTACGCAAATTTCATGTCAGCCATACACGGTATTTTTTTACAGCTTTCACTGTGTAAAACGAACGTCGTTTGCGCCAACGGGCCAAGTTGTAACGTTATTGCTTTACTCTATGCGAAAAGCGACTCAACACTTCAGCTATGTTGTCAGTGAAAGTGCCCCGACTAGCCGGCCTTGGCCTATCTCACATTTCTTCCTTCCTTCATCCTTAATAAACATATCCCCCCCCCCCGACGATTCCTCGTCGTCCTCTTTTATACCTTCAGACGCACGTGAACGTCGTCTGCGTCACATGCCCAGGTTTAAATGATGTCGTCTCGTTGAGTAAAAACTTGCAGCCAAAGACAGGACGGGACACAACGGTAGAAACACACAACAGCGGGAACTGCAGTGCAGCATGCAGTGCAAGTTTTTACTCATGGCTATGTACCAACTACCCCAAATTTCTACCATGGTGATGTCGTCTCGACATATGATATATATACATGGGGCAGTGTGCGAGATATTTACAATATTTACATTTTCTAATCGCGGAAGACCAAGAGTTTCAGGTAGGTCTTGAGTCTTTCGACGTGTACCACATCACTCCAGGTACTGTCCTCGTCTTCAATCTCGTACGTCACTGGTGACAACCGGGAGACTACTCTAAATGGTCCACTGAACCTCTTTGAAGGCTTTGCCGACTTTCCCTGCGCCTTTTACCCCATCATCGGCGGCACCCGCTTGTATCGAAGATCTTGAGGCGCAAGCACTGCAAGGTACACTCGGTGATTACTCAGCTGAAGCCTAGCGTCCCGTGTTTCATAGTAAAGACAGTGGCTACCAGTGCCCCTCCATGGTCTCTGTTAAGCCCAGTCACCCGCCTAACTGTTCCTGGCCTGCATGGAAGGAAAAGGGATACAGCCCCGTGTGTCGATAAGCAACTTATCCTGGGCATGATGAACGACAACTACACGGCGTCAACGTCAGTTTTCACTGACGGGTCATCTACTCGGGGTGGATCGCTCTCGGCATTTGTCATTCCATATCAGTCAGTCTCCTCTGGTCACCGTCTTTCTCACAGAACATCGTCTACGTGTGCCGAGCTTTACACCATTCTATTTGCTATGCAAAAAGTATCAGCCGGTCCAGCGCAGTCCTGGGTCGTCTTTACAGAGTCAAGACCCGCGCTCCAGTGTGTGGCCAACTTGGGGATACGTGGATCCCTCGGCCCTGTTGTCGTTGACATCCTGCAAGCGTATAAGAAGGCGACCATTGCAGGGCACACTGTAGCATTGCAGTGGATCCCCGGACATGTCGTTATCAGCGGCAACGAAGAAGCAGACAGAGCCGCATTGAGCGCCCATCAGCACGCAGCTTTTTCCCGATAATGATGTCGTCGGGCGACCGAAGACACCTCCTCCCGACACTCACCGGTCCCAAGATGCAGGCTCAGTGGGAACACGACATAGCTCACTCCCTTCTCTCTGATGTAGACCCCACGCTTTCTCTCATCCTTCCTCCGCGACTACCACGCCCCTTTATACTGCTCTCTTCCATCGCATGAGGCTCAACGTTGCCTTTACACCTGCGTTTCAACACCGTCTCGGCTCCATCTCGTCTTCCCTCTGCCCCACTTGTCGAGTACACGGCGACCTCAGCCACGTCATCCTGGCTTGTGGGCAATACCACCACGAGCGTGGACTAATGGAAGTCTCTATGCAACGCATTGACAAGCGGCCGTTCAACCTAGCGAAGATCCTCGGTCCGTGGTCGAATGCTGCCCACCAGACGCAGGGCGTCTTCTGGCGGAGTACTTGTGCTCCACCGGTCTGGCGACGGCTCTTTGAAAGCCCCCGATCATCATCCCTTCATCCTCTCCCAACGCGAAATAGGGCAGTCTACCGCCTCAGCGGCGGTGAATCGCCCACCCCATCACCATCCAATGTATGTGTGTGTGTGTGTTTGCAAATGAACAGCTTCTTGGTGTTTATTTCGTTCATTCGTGGCTATGATAGGCGCAGAGCGTGCTATGCGGTGAAGTTCGGGTTTTAGAGGGTTGCGCATATCCTGACAGAATGCCGTGCATACCATGCCATGCGGGAAACCCATCTTCCCCACGCCAGGCCTGGTATACTGACGGACGTCCTCTTCCCCGAAGGTTCTTGTGCGGAACGACTCTCAAAAACTCGCGGCCTCGTGCGCTTTCTCCAAGCAACGGGCCTAGCGGAGAGACCACTCTAGTGCACCTCTCACCTACAGTGTGCCTCCGTCCCATCAGTACCGGTCATCCTGCTTCTACATCACTTTGAAGTCCTCAACTCCCCTTTCTCCCACCTTCTTTTCCTTTTTTTTTTGGCTATAGTCGTGACGATGCCCACTTGAGTGCGGCCAACAACGGCAAGCTACCTCGACACCCCCCCCCCCCTCGGGTTTTAGAGTGTATAGGAGAAGGGACGAGGCACGTGCGCATACACTGTTAAAACAGAACTTCACCACATAGCACGCTCCTTGCAAACCCCCATCTGATTGATATCATTCTGTGCCCTGATTTGTTCAAAACAGTGGGAGGCGCCCACCTGATACTTACATAATGTGTCCCAGATAGGCACCTCCTCCCATTTTTCAGCAAATCAGGGCACAGAATACTATCAATGGGTATGGTGGTTGGCTAGGAGCGTGCTATGTGGTGAAGTTCTGCTTTAACAGTCGGCAAGCCGGTTCTTCGTTGCCACCACCACCATCACCCCTCTGCTTTAACAGTGTAGGAGAGTGAAGGACCTGGTTGCGGAAAGTGCCCGTGGGTTTGAAGGGGCAGATAAACTGTGAAATGATTGCGGACAGATGCATCGACTTCTCTCTCTCTCTCTCTTTCAATTTATGTGTATTTGCTATAATCTCAGAAAAACAACACAAATAACTTGCTTAAGCGTTATTTACTTTTAAAGAATCTAACAGGTAGAACTCGTTCCAAACGGACATTGAATTGCAATGTGGGTTCCATCTAAAATCTAAAATTGAAAGAAGACAGCAGCGTTGTTCATCGGCGCTCTCAAAATATGCACAGTGTATTACTGAAGCAAAAAAAAGAAAAAAGAAAAATGAAACAAGAAAACATTATTGACAAGATGGCGTATACGCAGGCGAGCTAGTGAATGAACTCCATAATGTAAAAGCCTGAGTCTGGGTACACAAGAGGGACGACGCGAACACACACTCAATGCACACACGACTTTTTGAGTCGTGTGTTCGTGTCCTCCCTCTGTGTGCTCAGACTCAGGCTTTTACATTATGGATATATTATTGCTTCTGTCTTTAAACAGTACATGAAGCCGGCACATTCTCAGAGTTTCTTAACTCCGTCACTTATGAAGACCTTTATGCCCTACGGCGATAGTATGGCAATAATTTTCGCGGATAAAATGTCACAAAAAAAATCAAAATCAAACATACGCGTCAATTTAGATCAGATGTGATTCGGCACAGCATATACCACAACGAACAGGATGTGCTTTCGTAATGTATACATAAAATAGATATCGACAAAAAAAAAAAATTAGAGCGATTAGGTCACCCACTACCAACACATGCTCACCTCTATTAATCGGAAAGCGTTTGCTCAAGCTAGCTGATGTACAATCGACGTACCTAGGCGGCAGTTGTCTGAGGCTGCATACCATGTAGGCAAGGCCTCGTAGTCAAGGAATGTGTTGCCTAAAAGCAGTGGCGTATCCAGGGGGGTGGGAGATCGCCCGCAAAAACGCTAGTTTACGGATTAGTTCTCTCCTGTCCCTCCCCCCAGTTACGTGCTTCAACAGAGACCCCCCCCCCCCCCCCGCCCCCAAACCGAGAACCCGGATCCGCCGAAGCCGCAGGTTGCTTGCTCCCTACTCTTGTGTTCAACGACTTCCCATATCGGGTGATGTTTTATGCACACGGTACACGTTTCACCAATGTGAAATACGTAACAATATAGCAGCCCCGAAGAGGTCGTCGACCGCGACGTATAGGACGCGTATGCAGCGACAAAGGAGCAGGATGAATGTGAAAGCGCAGTGGCATTTCCCGACGGTCGTTTTTCAGAAAGCAGGGTACACCAATATAGGGAAGGTGATACGGGCCACGTATCTCATTTGTCTTAGTCATATATAAAGGCATATACTTCGAGGCATGATAGCCGAGGAATATTCTGTGATTATCGTTCCAAAGAGCGGTAGATATTTGTCAAGGTGATAATGACCCGTAATAGCATTCAGGTGTTTTAATACTTGGAAATGGATGCACGGCATTATACTACAAGAGGAAGCGACGAAAAGAACGTTGCACGTAGAGAAGGGGGGGGGGGTATATTTATTAGACGAAAGGGGAAAAACGGGGGAAAGGTCAGCCAAACGGGACGTCGGCTTGCTATTCCGCAACAAAAAGAAAATTAATGAAGATGAAGAAAGAATAATAAAATAAATAAAAATGAAAAGAAGAAGAATGGAGATGGAGAATGATTATTTATTATCGGGACCCTCAGCTCCACAAAGTGGGATTCTGTAGGGCACGGGGCAGGGGGGATACTTAGGAAGACACAAAGCTGTTGCACTTGAGGAACTCAAAAACGAAAGAAACGAAAAGGGCACTAGTCACTAACTAGAAGTGAATAATGATCGCTCAGAAAGAAAATCTTATAGAGCATATGAAAATGTATTATTATTATTATTATTACTATTATTATCAGTATCACTAGAAAACGAGAGGACAAGGTCACATGGAAGCTAATCCCATTAAGATATTTCTTAGACAGGCACGAAGTTTTTACAAACAGGAGTTCAAAAATCCTAAGGTTTTGTTTTCAGCGGACATGGCCCCGGTGGTAGTTAGTATCCTGACGGCGCTCAATGTTCTTGGCGAACAGGGGCACCGGATGACCCTACAGTGGGTCCCCGGCCACGTTGGCATTCAGGGCAACGAAGAGGCAGATTTGGCGGCTGCTGCGCCCCACCGTATTTCCAGAGCCGTGCCCATTATCCTCTCCAACGGAGATAGAGGCTTCTATACTTGTCTGCGTAGGGGTCACCCTTGGCCCGCCAGCAATGGCTCCATGACATCACTCCATGGTCACTCCTCCATGCAGTGCACCCGTCATTATCATTTAAGATGCCAGGTGGTATCATTTAAGATGGTGTTCGTTCACCAGTTCGCCTGCATCTATGCTATATTATCTGGGGATGTCGTTCCTTTTGCTCATTTTCTTTCCTTATCAGCTGTAGCCAGTGAAAGCCCGAAATCTATTATATAAAAGGCATCCAAGATTTTCCTCCTCTTGCGATTTCAGAGCTTAGTAATTGCGATAGGGCTGCAGAGAATGGCGTCAAACCTTCACGCATAACGGACCTCTTTGAACGTTAATGACCGTATTAACGTGTAGTTACCGTGCTTTTGTTGGTCCTCTATTGTCAGCAAAGACTCGCCTACGAATTGCCCACGTCAGGCTAGAAGATTTATGCCGGACATCCAGGCACCAAGAATATGGCGAGGTAGCGCGCCAACGCGCTCGTTAACGCTCCGACGGCACCGTTAACCATTCACATGAAGGCCTAGTGTTGCGCCCCAGAATATAGCTTGAGAAAAAGTGTAACATAAGGGGGAGACAAGTTTAAGAGGCTCTTCATGGCAAGTTGCGACGGCTGCTTTTTGTAAATGGTAGTCAGCGCTTGGGTTTACATTCCAACACTCTTGCAAGACACCTAGGCCACTTACACATGTTTTCATAGCTGTTTGAGTACATAAAATTTCACGCGTCGGTCATCTGTAACACATCAAACGCGCAGTAACTACCCACTTTTGCTTTATGCGGCCAGTTATGATATTGTGCCCAGCCGCGTAGCGCCGTACTCAATGTTGAAATGTGCTATGGACCATTAAGATCCTATATGAACACGATGGAAATTGATGTTCCGAAGGTTCGAGTCCTGCAGCTGGCTAACCTTTTCAGTGACTTAGGGCTTTCACTCCTATGAAGTCTGCGACGCCTGTGTAAGTCGCGTGAGTTTTCATTGGCCTGCTAAAAGTTAAATAATAAACACGACAGGAGTAGGCAGGTTATATAGATGGTGCACGGTTGGCTTGATGTTAACATTCCCTTGAGTTTGAGGGAAAACACGGGACGAGATGAACACACACATGAGCGTCGTTTTTTGCATGGATCATTCAATTTATTTATTTCAACCAGAGAACGCTTTCACTTTAATCAGGCTTTAAGTAGCTTAACATGCTTTCGAAAGTGAGATGAATTGGGTATTTGCGAAGATTATGACAGACGTGTATGAAAAACGTGCGATCCACAAAGTTTTTCAGAGCAACAAATGAGGGTAATTCCCGTAACGGTTTTTGCTCGGAAGCCGATCGGATTATAGTGGCAGCAAGCCGCCGCTTGTGAACCTGCTCGCTTTGTCGAGAAGGTTTTTAATGCAAAATGATTATGTGCCGCACGTCATTACTGACTGCGTGAAACTGTTCACCGCTCTGGCAGCTAGCTTATTGCATTTCCTTGTTCGTTCTGTCCGGTTGTTCGGCTCATAAATATGTCGTTGGAGTCAGTTAACAGTTCAGAAATCGTAATTAGTGGTTTCAGTTTTACCTTTAAACACGAAGACTCTTTCTAATTTTTTAAAAGCACGACACTTTTAAAGTTTTTAAGTTTAAGTTTTTAAAACTTTTTAAACATGACAAGTTAAAGTCGTTTTACAGTTTAACGTTAGTGTTTTGGATGCTCCAATATTATACCTCAGATACACAGTGTCGGACGCAACTTACCATAGTGGAATTCACTTCAATGGAAGCCCTTCGAAAAAAGAAAGAAAGAAAAATTCGCGTTTATCAGTTAAGGTATTTGAATTTAATTAGAGTAGGTAGCACTACTCGCGTACTGCGTATCATAATGAGCATGTTACGCGAACTTACGTTACATGGTCGCTGATATAGGAAAGAGCAACCATTTTGCTGGGTCTACGCAACCCGTGGGTATCTTGACACCATTCTTTATGAGAGCCTCTATAGTACAGCAGATACGTGACAAGTTCTGGTGCACTGGACAGACACCGCTGCAATATCTCTGAGCGCGCTTTGTCTTCCTGAATGTTTCGAAGCGTGTAACTTTCTTTCTGAAACGATCTCTATTTTTTTTTTTTTTCTCATGGCAATTCAATCACACTTTTTCTTTGCGAGCTGCTTACCAAAACCACCGTAGAAAGGTTAGAAAAACCTTAGAGACATTACGGTCACGTGGCCTTTGGGTACCTTATTACATAGCGTTAGTAGACATCCGCTAACGTGGCTTCCGAAGTACCGAATCTACCGTACCCAGTCAACGGATTCAGTCAGTACAGTTCCAGTCAACGGAATCATGCGCAGTTTGGCATCAGAGCAAGAGCAGACGGAATGTTGAAGTTACCAATAACAAAAAACAATCTAGAAAAGCTGTCTTTTTTTTTACTTCGGAGCACACGTGATTCAAACAGACTACCACTACAGATAAAGCAGTCCAATTTTCGACATTAAACAGTAAACGAAACAGTTTTTATGTGGTTCACCTAATTCTTCATAATTCTGATGGTGTGATATGCGTTTTTATGTGGATACGCTTTTTATGTGAATTAAGATAATATGTCACTGAAATCTGAATTATTATGTATTGACTATTTATAGTTGTGCCGTTAGACCCTACGTGCATATATCTTCTTTTTCTCGCTCGCTACTCTGTCAAACATTGTAACACCTGCTAAACTTATTTCTCAATACACAACATTCGCGTCGTCTATAATATTCAGAGGAGCCTTTAACCGGGACCTACATTCCTCAGGCTCTCCTTCCTGTATTGTAGAGGCGTATGTGTGATCTATCGTGTGACCAATAAAGGTGGACTGAATAATTGATTGATTCACGCTGCCAATGGTTCCGGTAGTACGATGCCTTCACGGTGGCTTTATCAACGGTCTGCTAACGCACACACACGAAACTCTACCATGTCCAGAAACGCTCTGGCGATCAGTGATCGACACGATAACAGATCAGATTAACGCCATACCCAGATAGTCGATAAATCTCTCAGTTGAGGCAACAAAATACAAGAGGACGAACATGTCCCCGAAGCCTCACCGAGCCCAGCTGCATATTTCGGTTGTAGAATATCAGTAGACGAAAAGGATGAAGTTCCGAATCCTGGTTAATTTCATCAACTGGCATTCTATAAGTTCCGATATGAGTTAGTACCGGGCGAAACATTGCGAACACATTTGTATTCAAGAATTAATATACGAAACGAACTCTCTAATTAAATTCGGTACTGTGTGCCCCTCTCGGGAAGGAAATAAATGCTTGTACCACCTGGACCCATTGGGAATATTTGCAGGCACCCATTCTAGACCACCCTTCGGGTCGCATACCGGATATCCCAGGAGATAACTCACTGTCGCGCCGAGGAATGGATTTCGTCAGTTGACTTGCGGTTCCTGACCGGAATTGATTACGCGCGCATGCTGGCGTTCCTCAAGCCACCGCAAAAGAAAGATCGATCGCGTTGACCTTTGCGTAAGTGCGAAGGATTGCTCTGTAGTTTTGGTAGTAGTAGTTGTACCAGTTCTACCCGCTGGGGGGGGGGGGGGGAGGAATGTGTTTATCAAGAAAAAAGAAAGGAAAGGTCAGCCAGACGGAGGTCGGCTTGCTATTCCACAAAAATGAAAAATAGGGGAAGAAAAGAAAAAGAAGACGAAGAAAAGAAAAGGAGAAGAAAAGGAGAACAGGGGAAAGAAAAGAAAAGGAAAAGAAGAACACAAAACTAAAACTGAAAAGTTCACACACACGGTCACACAATCACAAGGCGTTGGCAAGGTTCGAAGCGAGGAGAAAGAGGAGGAGCGCAGTAGTAACTGCCCACTGGTTCGACTGACGAACGGGACCGAGTAACGTAGCCAGTGTCATAATGCCGTAGCCAAGTTGGGATAGACGACGACAGAGGTCGTCACGGTGCAGGAGGTGTTGGCGGCAGTGTAGGATGCAGTGGGGAATATCACCCACCACACCACAGCTAGTGCAGACGGGAATGCTAGATTGACCCATTTTGAAGATCTGCATTGACAGTACATGGAGGGCTGCGGAATTGCCTTTTTGTAAACTACTACTAGGAATGATGCTCCTTCCGATGTAAAAAAAAAGATAAAGGAAATCTGCTTCTTTGCTTTCTTTATGTTCAGGTAAATACAAGGTACGAGGGTCGCCGTATTCCTCTCTCCTTCATCGGTTTGTAGAAGAACAACGCGGTCCAATTTAGTCAGTTGCAGATAACTTTGGCAGGACGGAGGTTAAGCGCTCTGTAAAGCGTGCTTTGCCTGCATGGTACGTGGAACGCAACGAAAGCCAGCTTTACATTTCAGGGACTTTTGTTGCATGGGCGGGGGTTGGGGGGTGGAGGCGTGGGAAAGAGCCGCAGTGTTATTGCGCCATCTCGAATGATATCATTATCTGCCCTGATTTATTGAAAACGGGAGGCGTACGCCTTTTTGTGCAATTATCAACAGCATAAGTGTCACAAAAAAGGCGTACCCTCCCGTTTGCAGCAAATCAGAGCTGAAAACGATATCATTCGAGATGATAGTTGGCTAGGAGCCTCCTATGCGGTGAAGTACATTTTTAAGAGTGCAGCCGTGGAGAAAAATTAGGCAAGTACTTTATGTTAAACTAAAGAATTTTTATTTATTTATTTATTTATTTTTTGCGGCATACTTGCGATGGAGGCCTCGCACCTCGATCACCGAGTACGAGCGCACCTTGCTGCTGCTCACGTCGGAAAAAGTAGTACAAGACTGAAATTGTTGCCACAGAAATACTGCAGACTGTTCTGTAAGCTAATGAAGTACACATTGAAAGGTAATTTGCCTATTGACCTTTTCCCCAGTCTCAATGTCGTGACTGCAATAAGTCCCAAGTTCGGCTTGCGACGGTTTTCTTTTTTTCCCTTTTGGCCCTTGACACTATACGACAATAAATTATCATTGCTTATAGGTCTCTACCTTGCACATCTTGCATTCCGTCATGGGTTTCTGCTTCCTTCCTTCAGATCTCTCTAGACCAATGAAAACGAGCGAATTGTTGTGCACAGGAAAATTCTATATTTACGGCAGTTTTAAGAGATCATAGTTTGAACTCGACCGACTTGGACATGTGTAATCTGCTCACCTTGGTTTGTTAAATCGCTCTTTTTTATTGTTGTTGTCATTGAGCTATCCGCAATTTTGTGCTATCTGTGCGCTGCATAAATATGTGCTATATACAGGGTGTTTCATTTCAATCATCGGGCTAAATAATTCGCGAACCGGTGCACCAATCGAAGAACTTTCTTTCTTGCAAGTGTCTGTACAATGATGTCTGCAAACTGCGCACCCTGTTAATGAGTGTGAGGCGCTCATTATTTAAATAAAAATTCAAATAAATGTCGTGGAAAAACAACTTCTTAAGCAGGGCGCTGTCGGCATTAAAATGGGTACTACACCTTTTGGGACCTTCAGTGGGGACTTTTTAGAGAAAAATCTGCCACTTAAGCGGGTCATTTACTGCAGTAATTAATTGGTTTCGGTTTACATGTTTTTGTCGCGGCTGGCCGCGTTAATAATGCTTAAGAACTGCGCGGGAACATCAAAAATCACCGCGAGCAAAGACAAACCAAGTATATCTTCTGCGCGACTTGGGATATTACACTGCAAGGCGCGAGCGACATTCAGAAACAACCTTGACAATTGGTTTTTGCCGTCTAGACGGCTTAATGACTTCCGGCGGGATTTAGTCCACCAAACAGCTGAGCTGTTCGCAGTTTTCCTTAGAAGTTTGAGACGACTGGCGCGACAGTTATTTCCAATGTCGTCTCTCGGATGCAAACTAACCTAGGCTATTTTCTCGTTTCTAGTATACTTTCTGGACCCGTTGCAGTTTATACGCGTCTATAGCCGCTGTCAGATCACGATAACACGGTGGTACATAGGAAGGTGGTAAATGTTCAACTAAATGAGCTGTTTGTTTTCCTTTTATGCCCCAGGCAATAAAATATTGTGTCAAGGAACAGTGAACATTGTGGGCCAGTATATTGACCCACATTGATTTATCATGTAATTGATAGTCGGCAATTAAGTCGACAGATAAGACGTTCGAATGAGCAACGAGCCTACCCTTAAGCTTGAGCTTATCCTTCCACACAGTTGCACATATCACCCATATTCCTTGATTCCGTGTTCAGGTTATACAGGTTATGCTCTGTATTGTTGCTCATGTTTCCTTGTTTGTTTATTTGTTTGCTTGCTTGTTGAACGTTGTTGTGTACAGAAATTCCAGTTCTCCGCTTGACAGTTCCTCTGTAAATATTTATTAGTGTTCTGTGGACTTTATTACACTGCGCGCCTCAGCGGTCTCCTCTTTGCTCTCCTTTGCAAATTAAAATATCATTATCCTGTCCACAAAGTGACGTCATAACAGGTACAGTTCAAGTATAGACTCCGAAATTACCCAGATAGACTAGATTTATACACGTGAAGTACAAGCTGGACCTGTTTGTACACTACGCTCTACTGCAAGTACCAGATTTCAACGTTAGACAGGACGTGCGCTATTCTGACGCAACAAGACGATAATGTAATTAGGGAGCTGAGGCGAGCACAAAACAGACACATGCAAAAACACAGAGCTGCTAATGCCGAAAAACATTTCAAGATTGAAATAACTCGGTCACAAAAAAAACCAACCACCATACAGATCCCCACCACACACATGACACCTCTCATACACACATCGCACCACACACGCAAACCACCACCATCACCACCCACCATCACCACACCGCCTCCACATCACATCACCACACCATCACATCACCACACGAGTACACCACATTAACCACCATCATCACCAGCCAGACAGCGCCAAAACAGCACCTGCTTATTGCTGGTGAAGTGCTCTACCGATTGCAACACAGCGGCCCAACATTCCCACGGCCTGTCCTTGTCCTACATGTTTTTTTTAAACACAACAAACACACATACATATGTGGAGTAGACAGGAGACATCTGGGGGCTGAACATGATTCAAATTAGTCATTGAACGGATCAACTAAGTCAGTCGATAGGCGACAGTTTCAAACTTGTTCTGCTGATGAATAACATAAATTATTGCCACCGGAGCGCTTGCAAAAAGTGACATGTATCAATCCGGCCACTAACGCGGTTATTTTCAAGACCGCTGTCGTCGTTCTGCCTTATCCCACCAGGGAACATTTTAATAACATTAATCCGAGCGGCGCCAACGAGGATAGTGCAAAGAAAGTGAGAGAAAGAGGGTAACCCGTCATCACCCATGAGCAACTTTCTGTCAACAAGTACTGGTAGGAAACTTTGTAATGGATCACATTTTCCAAACTTTCCACTCCTTAAATAAGATAGGCTAAACATGAATATATAGTAGGCCTTTCATCAAAAGACTTTAGAAGACGCGGCCTCTTTATCAGTCATGAACAGTTGGACATGCTAGTGTACAAAGAATTTGTAAGATGGTTTGTTTGTCCTTGCAGGGAAATATTTACTTAGTGAAGCGGCCACCCATCTTTTTAGAGCATCATGTCAGGTTTCTCAGCCTCCAACAGTCTGCGTCACTCAAATAAGGGAGAGAGCTGCCCATTGAAAGTGAGTGACTCTCCCGCATACTCCGTCCTAGCTATGTGCACAGAAAATCGGTAAGAACGCCTCGACCACGTTTGCTTGGCTGCCTATCTGCTACTGCCTACATCATCGCAGATATTGGCAGAGCTGACATTAGAGGACTTTCGTTCTGTAATATATGTTTCTCGTTCCAGATACGCCCCTACTGGTTTCAGACTTAGACCGTACATCCTTCAAAAATATCTCGCAGATGATCTACCTAACGATCCACCCCACAACAACAACAGATAAATTGATGATGATGAATGCGGAAGGATCCACCCCACGAAGTATGTTGGTGTGCGTATATCTAGTAGATCTCTCCCATGCTAGTCATGTCAGGTATGTAGAAGAATGAATGCATCATTTTTTTGTATGTGTGTGTAAAGCCTAGGGGTAAGTTTGAAGGGAATGTACATAAGAACGCTTCGAGGGAATTACCTTTTCGTGCCTACACATAAAAGCGTTTCGAAAACCCGTCGTTTGAACATTTCAAGACCGTGATAGATGAGAAGATCATAGAGCATGAATGGATGATGTAGGGCTCTTTCACGCTATTCGCTAACTTGTGGTATCGTACCAGATGCAGGGTACTATCCACAGCTCACTGGTGTGTCATAAATAATACTATAGGAGCGAATGGATAAGCTTGGTTTTGTGATTAGCACTTAGGGTTCATCATAGAGAGGGGTGCTTAATCGCTTACACGCGTTACGAGCAAACTAGGGACGGGGTACTCGTCGAGAAGGGCACTTGATAACGCACGTGCACGGCGCTTTTCGCGCGATACGTGAAAGGCGTGGTATACATCACGCTACTAAGAATTACTAAGAATATACGTCTTCGACTCGGCGTATAATCACGCGTGTGGTTAAAGTGATCCGCCGAGTAGAAGAACTGCCCAAGCAGCACAATGTACTGAAAGTCGAGTGCAATAGGGGTGGACGGTATGTGTCTTATCAGTGTTCTTTAGTTTCACGAGTCTGTTCAAGGACTTCCACCAACCCGGCCACCCCTATTGCACTCGACTTTCAGTACATTTTGCTGCTTGGGTAAGTGAGCTCGCGATGGTTCTTTTTTTTTTTCCCGTTTTTTCCCTTTTTTTTCTTTTCAAAACGATGTCTTTCGACGTTTACGTGTATCGTCTGAGGAGGTCAATGACAGCCCGCACCACATGGCCGCCCTTCTTGAAAGAGAGGGAAGAGGAAAGCCGTAAATTGGCGGTTCCTTCCGTATATAAAGCACGAACTACGCAACTGATTAGTTTCGTTCCTTTTGTATTACTGTCAAGGTAACGACACCTCTCATTCCGCGTTGAGAAATGTTCGTACTTTGAGGTACCCCTTTAACATTAACAAACGTGTGGTTTACGTACACGAACAACTACAAGGGTCCAAGGGGCGTTTGTTGATCTGAGAGCTCAACATGCGGTACGCAGCATTTCCCGTTCCTCGGCGAACACAACGCATTTAACGTCACATAAATCGGTCCGTTAGCGTAGGCCTTCCTCGCTGTCATGCAGAGCGCAAGAAATATACCTGGATGGATTACCTGCTGCGTGCGACTATAGAGTGGACACATATTTTAATAAGAAGAAGAGGGTACAGTTTTTTTAGTCAAATACTGGGCCGTCAAAAGTCCAGCGTAAAACGATGGCACAATTCTCCGAAATGTCTGGCAGCCTAATATATGTGAGCCTTGCAGCGAGGCAGGCTAGACAGTCAAACTGAGGCATACCAGTCATGTGGAGACTTTGCGACATTTCGAACTCGGAAACCCTCCATTCGTTTCCATTGTGTGCGTCCTTTGTAATGCAAAGCGCATTGTGCCAACTTATCTCGCTGGGTGAGAAATTGGCGTCATTCTGCACCGGTAGGACACTGTCTCTTTCTTCCTTCATGTGTAACGTATACTACTACATCTTAATCTCTTGGGTGAAATACTTTCCCGGACTTGAGGGAATCGGGTGCTACTTTTATACTTGTATGTCCGGGTGAAATAGGCTGCAGTATGGTGGCTATCCAGTTTTATTTATTTTTTTTGTCTGTCCAGCTAAGGGTTCGCACTTATACTCCGCGTAGTTCTTTGTTGCACTCAGATGATATTTTCATTAGAAATGCGTATAGATTGTCACTTTACAATGTACGTCATATGTGACACGTGGTTGAAATACCGGGAGAAATGGGGTTTAACCCGAACTGGTTCGAAACTGATTCGGGTAGAGGGAGCATAATAGGAAGGAATCTTGCTTAGCTCGAATAGTAAGTCACACCCTAAATATATCGTACACTGTAAATTTTTTCACACCTTTATGCACATTAAATCTGGTTGCGTAACATTGCATCTCCATGATGATATTTTACAAAATTCGGAAAGCATTACTAAAGATCAAGTGTCAGTGCAAATTTTGCTTTCATTATGTCTTGGATATCGTAGGTACGAGCTAATGCATATGTGCATCGCTATCGATAATCGAGCACGGGCAAGTGTCTACAATACTGTTGAACAATGTTGAGATGTTGCAAGACTGAATTTTTGGAGGACAGACAACACTTGGGTAAAGAAAATTTGTGCGAAACCGTGCTCCATTATGTTGTTACCAAAATTACACATAAAAAGGCGTACGCCATGCAAGCTATTACACCTTTAAAGGCGTGAAAAGATTTAGAGTGTAATGCTCTTAACAGCGTGCAGAAGTTGCGTGCTAAAGCCACGTGACTTCTGTTGGTTATTCGGTGACATAATCGTTCTTTTACTTCCGTGTTAGCACCGCGAACCAACTGTGGCTCTAATACGCGTGCAGGAGTGGACATTTAAGAACAACAGGAGAAAGGACTAGCAAATATAGAAAGGACGTTTAGCATGTGTCCTGGGCCGACTTCAGTCGTGTGGACAGTCTGCTCGAAACCCCAGGGTTAACTTTAGGCAATGGAGGGAATCGATCCAACCACCTCCTAGTTTGCAGCATGATCTCAGGGGGTATTTCTGCACGAAGCTACCGGGATGGGCCTGCATATTGACCTGCAAGTCATTCATCTATCCAAGCATTGCCGCACGGAAGTAACAAATAGTTGAATAGTAGACAATAATAATAGTTCATTGATACGTCGACTACGCAGTGCATCGTAAATCAATGTTGTCTTTCATTCCTCATCCGTCGCCATCATCTTTCATTATCAACAGTTGACACTGGGGTAGCGCCCAGCCTGCTGGCCGGCATCAGCCCGTATCATCATTTCTTTTATGTGTGTGTGTGTGTCGTCCTTCACCAACTTAGGAAAGTGACTGCTGGTGAAGTTACTATATTCATTACCATATTCAATCACATCATTAAATGTCTCAATTAATTCAGATGTCTCGTGTTTTTCACTTTCACCTTAATTGCACATTTGGGTTCTGATTGACCACTAAGTCGCCGTACTTTAATTATTCCGTCTGTGCGGACTACAGCATATGGTTCAAATGTATGGGACGAACTGAACGTTAATGATATGTCGACTCCGAGCTTCGACTTCGAGTCTTGCTTTGGGTTGTTCACCAGTCTGCTGTGAATAGAAAGATGGTGCTCGTAAAATAATTTTTGGTTTGAAAATTAATGTGCAGCACCAGAAAGTCACAATGTATGGATTGTTTTTTTTTGTTCCAGTTCTTGTGAAGCGTATCAAGTGCCGCTTCACAATGGAGGCAATTACCATAGTTATTACGTGTGTGTTTATTCATTTTATTACACAAGCGTATTCCATGTGGCATGAATGCTGAAAAAAGAAAAAAATAATGAACTGTTATAGCTCATTGCTTTTTTCAGTGGCTTTGATTAGGTGGACTGTAATGGTATGGCTGGAGAAAGTTTGATTTTAATTTAAATGCAATGTTTCCGCTTAACAGCACTTCGCCAGACGAAGCAAAACGAAACAGTAAGGGCTGACACGCTGTATAATAAGGCTCTTTTATAAATATTTCCTCAGCTTCATTTTTCTCTCCTTTCTCGGCAAACTAGAAAAAAAAAAACTGGTCTACCGCAAACAGAAGCTCTCAGGCCTTCGCACACAAGACTAAAGGAAGAAAGAAAGACATGACAATGTAGTTGACAATGCAAAGAAATGTCCGTGTGTGTCTGTCTCCATAACGTAAAAGCCTGAGTCTAGGCAGACAGAGGAACGACACGAACACACGACTCAAACCAGCAGAGTTTACTAATCATAAGAACACCATGTACATAGAGGATAGAGAGGTAGCAAGCCGGCTGGTGGCATAGTTGCATAAAAACCTGAGACTGGGGGACAAAAAACGACAACACAGACCCTGAGATCATAAAAGACTTGAGACCTTATCTGTGTTGTCGTTTTTTGTCCCCCTATCTCGGGTTTTTAAGTTATGGATCTATGCGACCAGCTCGCTTGCTACCTCCCTATCCTCTATGTACATGGTGTGCTTATGATTAGTAAACTTTGCTAGTTTGAGTCATGTGTTGTCCCTCTGTTTGCCCAGACTCAGGATTTTACATTTTGGAGACAGACGCTCATAGCCGCAGTTGCTTCGCGGCGCTAACACGCAATAAAAAAAACATTATGGAGACAGACACACACGGACATTTCTTTCATTGTCAACTACATTGTTAAGTAACAACATTGTTAAGATCCACTTAAGTTACAACGTTAGTGGAAAAGTAACTCTATTGGACATTTGTAACAAGATAATTGTATAGTTCTTTATAAATATCAGCACTTCTTCATTTATTGTTGTTGCTGTTAAGTTCCTTGCCAGGTAAGTACCTCAGTTGCGTAGACACCCAACGAATAACCCGACCACGTGGATTATGTTCAATCATGCTTTTATTTTTCGTCAAGTGAAATAAAAAAAGAATAGAAGAATACGTGCATATCCGTACATAAAGAAGAACACATGCGTAAAAGCAATGCTTATGTACAAAAATTGATGACAAATAGAAAAACGACAGCTGATAAGAACAGTAGCAATAGGTATACATGACAAGTAACAAAGTATGGACGAAGTACAGCTTTGTCAGTTAATGTTTTAAGCACATAAAAGACCGCACAGGAAAAATGAAAGACGGCATAAATAACAGCCACAAGACACCGTGTTTGACTCCGGACGCCTCCGTCATTACGTCTTGAGACATCAGGGGCAGTGTTCATTTGCTGAACAAGCACCGTGCATCAACCGAAGATGTCTTCGACGAGGGCTTTCGGCAATAAGCAACGAGCATCCGGGAGCTCCGCAAATGGATTACCTGCAAAGTCAGGAGTGTCGAGAACTGGATCCTCTTGCGCAGCTCCAATAGGATGAGAAGCTGGGCTCTGCTCTTCCGGTGGCGTGGAAACGGCGGGAAGAGGGTTCTTTGACTCTGCAACTTGGTCAGCCTCTGGTTTAGGCCGCGAAAGCACTCGAACTGGCGCAAAAAGTCGAGAGGTGCCTGAAGGTTCAGAAACGTTGCCCCTTCTTCCCAAAATCGGGCGTCCACGACACCGGTTTGGTTGCATGACTTCCACGCCAGGGCTGACAAACCTGCACTTCTTGCACACGGACGTCAGGTGCTGACGAAGGCTACGGTATATTGTCTCCAGCATCACCAAAACCGTCCGGTCAGATGTACGCAGACAGTGGGCACAAATACTGTCTGCAACAGCTTTGCAGGCGCTCCAGAAGACTGTGCACTTCCGTAAGACGTCCAGGGCTTCAGCAACGAACGACGGCAAACAGTCTTCAAAGGTCCGCGAGTCCTTGATTGAGCAACGCTGTTCATGAACATTCAGGAAGAAGTCGAAGATTTTCTTGAACACAGTCATGACAACCTCCCTTTTGGACAGCGTGTCAATTCTGGCGCGGCAGTTTCTCAGGAACCGAGTGATGTCCGCAATAACATCATTAAGGAGGTATCCTTGAACACCTGCGAGGTTCGGAAGTCCGCAAAGGTAAGGAGGACGAAACGGCGCATCGGCAGTGGGGCTGTTGTAACCAGACGATACATTGCCGTCAGGGAACGGCGATGCGGCATATCCTGGCAGCAGAGAGCGACCGTCGGAGAGGTCGCCGTTGTGAACTTCGTAAGCAGAGCACCAGCCCGAGGAGTCGATATACACGACGTTGGTTCCCAAGCCTGGTACTGTGCACAGAACACGTGAGATTGGATTCTGTAACAAAGCAATGAAATCATGAGGGCGACATGTCTCAGGAATACATAAGGCAGACAACGAAACACAAGTACGTGGCGACGATGACGTGTCTTACCGCAACAATATTCTATTCCTAGCACACAACGGACGCGCAGAAGACGTATTTCGAGTGAAATTCTTGTACGGTATACAGGACGGGATGCAACGTTTGCAGCGAAACACGAGAAAGCACGGCTTTTCGGTTTTTGAGGAGATTTATTGTTAAAACTATAACACATCTGCAGGTTGTATCGTCACCAAATCTATCTGACAGCCGATACATTAGTACATGATATATAAGTGAAATACAAGGATTTTAGTCAACGAACGTCGTTTGAAATCAAGCGGAAATATCGACGATTTTCAAATCACAATGCTATCAAAATGACAAGAAGAACTTACGGCTGTCATGCTAAGTCCAGGTACTCGCTGTGAACTCTTCCAGTGCTGGTGATAAACTGTGGTCATGTCCATCCACAACTGGAATACAATTACGTCACATATTTTGGCACTTGACCAATCACAGTGCAGGACATCCAGGGTTCTCTCGCCCCTTTTGCAACCAGACGTAGTCACAACCTCCTATGAGTCACCAGGAGGTCACGCAGGTAGGTCTCCCATTGTGAGGCCTCTAAACTAGTCTTTCTTTTGGAAGCACTCCTTTGTAGGAATATATTTTTCAGCCCCTTTAGAGGTATATTAAGGAATGCACTATGACAATGTTACAGGAATGCGAAACAAGGTACACCAATAAATTAAGAATGAACACAATCGTTGTCAGAGTAAACAATTGCCGTGCATTTGCTTCGCATTCCTACTTACTCTTCTGGAGTGACTGTTTCTGATACTTAATTTTTAAATTAAAAAATAATAATGTACAGTTTTTATTATGAGAAGCAACGCTTCTGAGAACATGCCATCTGGCTGACAGAGTGTCATTGTTGTCTGAGATAATTTTACTACTGGATTGGTAGCAATGGAGCCGGGACATCATCTCCCTCATGTATTCGGTACATCCAAATTTGTCTTTTTCAGTTTCAGGCCGTTTACCACGCTATGCTTTACGTCCGTCCTGCGCAGACTTCGTCTCAATGTTGCCTTCACTACACAATTGAAATATTCGATCGGACACTGTGACACAGCCTATGCTCCAAATGTGGCGTCGTGGGCAACATTGAGCATGTCCTGATAGGATGTGGGCTCTACGAAAATTGATCGTTTCTGGTAGACTAATAAATTGCAGTGTACACTTCAGTAATAAACAACAGGCTTAACATATTAATAAATCACGGTGCACCATGATGACTTGACTGACTGCTGCCGAAGGTCATGCGGCGAAGCTTTCTAAAAATACTATCTATTATATGGCGCACTCAATACAATATATCCAACGAGAAGCAACGGTGAGTAAGGATCGCGTGATCGCTTACTAATCGATTAAGCGGCGAAAAGCAAGCTGTGTTATGTATATAGCAGAATTCGTAATAGCAGTGATGGGAAAAGTACCAGAAATAGTTCCTCAAGGTGCCTTTGCAGCTTTTTTCCGCGAGTCCGCCCATTTGTACTGAAGGGAAAATAAATTGTATTGAATTGAATTAAAGCAAAGTACTAACAGAACACAAATTACTTGCGAAAATTTGTACTTTAAATGCAGTCCTGCTTGTGATACATTAAGTAAAGTATAAAGTTTAAGACACCTTGAATGTAAGGCACCTTTATTCTACTCGGGCTTATTCCACAGAGTTTCCTCTTCTTCCACCTCGGGCGGGTGCCTCCATAAAGTTGTGAGAAATGTACTTGAAGTATTTATTAAGCGCCCTTAAATACAAAGTGCTGTTTTCATGCCGCGCGTTTCAACTTTCCACGGGAGACCTTATCGCCGATCATATTTCTAATCTAAATACTAAAGTATTACTAAGCAGGATTACTTGAAGTAAAGTAAAAATACCACGAAAAGTATACTTTAGGTACTACTTAAATATTGAGTACTTCAAGTACTGCACATCATTGAGTAATAGGCTGGTCGGAAGAATGAATGAAGGGACAAAATTCGTAATTCAATAGCTGGACCCCATGCCGATTTCGTGGCTGTTTATATGTATATATATATATATATATATATATATATATATATATATATATATATAGTTGAAATAAATGGGAGACAGAAGACGAAAGTAGGGGAAGTAACGAAAAAAAAAGGGTTTATTAAAACTTAAAAATCATAAAAGTTAGGGAGGATGTCTACGTTACGGCGGAAGCTCCGCCTTCTTCGGGACAAAAGAGCTAAATGTGGCCACGATTTTTAAGTTTTAATAAACCCTTTTTTTTTCGTTACTTCCCCTACTTTCGTCTTCTGTCTCCCATTTATTTCAACTATAATTACGTAGCCGTCCGATCCAACTCCAACTTCTCAAGATATATATATATATATATACACCTGTCTTGCGCATTTTGCGAAACATTTACGATATCACAAATTCTCAATCCTGTCATTGTAAAACATTGTGAAACCTACTGAAAAATGTACTACAAAATAGCTCGGAAAGCTCATATGCTAACACGCTTCTTCTAAATCTCCCCTCTAATCTAACACAACGTACTACTACCTTATCGGGAAAAGTGGAAAATCGAGCTATACGGCGAAGACAAATTCAAGCAGAAGCCTCGTATCGGAAGCGGCTGATAATTTACAACAGAGCGGAGAACAGCCCCTGTTTGAAACATCGGCGACATTGCGCTCAGTGTCGGCACACGAGGCGATACAACGAAGAAAAGTACCGCAACTACATCAAAGCCCTGATACTCGCCCTGGCACTCAGCATGATCACCATCCCCTGGTGCGGAAGCTGCTTCGCCGAAACTCTTCTTTTTTAAAAGCACTCTCTCCATATAGACGTACATTGCCAACAGCACGGCCGCAACAAGCGGACCCACACCCTCCATGGACGCTACAGACACCTCCTATCTGTACCACCGTGCCTGGGATCAACCAGGGAAAGTCAAGCCTCCCGCCTTTCGCCATGAGACAGTACTGCCTCGAATTGATGGAAAGGCACAAAGGCCGTGTAGCTATCTTCACCGACGGGTCCACGACTCTATCCGGGTCTGCCTCCGCATTTGTAATACCAGAGCACAAGAGGGAAGGCATAGCACGACTGTCTCACAGGACCTCATCGACGGCAGCGGAGCTGGTAGCCGTACAGCTAGCCATGAGTTACCTTGCCACGCTCGAGCTGCCTGCGCAATGGATAGTGTACTGCGACTCTAAAGCCGGCCTTCAAGCTATCTCATCGTTCTTGGAAAAAGGCCGTACGGCTTCAACAGTACGAGACCTCCTGTTAGGGTATCGCAAGTGCACAGACATCGGTCACGACGTCATTCTTCAGTGGATACCTGGCCATATTGGCATAAGTGGTAACGAGAAGGCGGACGAAATGGCGAACATCGCACACCTGTCATCGACAGAATATCTTGTCACGTTTTCAAAGCAGGACATCAAATCTTTCTTAAAATCTATGACTGATGACATCCGCAGGACAAAATGGCACCAAACCGACAGTGGTCCGTCACTGCTGCGCACGCTGGACCCGGAGCTGAATTTTACGATACCTTCAAAAACGCCCAGACACATAGAAACTCTCCTGCATCGTCTACGCCTGAATGTGCCCTATGGTCGCCAGTTTCTTCATAAAGTGGGCAAGGTGGACTCGCCCAACTGTCTACTGTGCGGGACAGTGGAAAACACTGAACATATCATCATGCATTGTCCAAAACATGCTGCACAAAGAGGCATCTTGAAGCAGACCCTTGGCCATCTCGACAGCAGGGACTTCAGCATAGAGAAAGTCTTAGGCGTATGGGACGCTAACAACAGGGACGCGGCCTTCAATGCTCTTGTCAATTTCATTGTGAAATGTGGACTAGAAACTCTATACTAGACGGAGCGTGGACATTACGGCGGATGTGAACGGCGCGCTCTGTCCTGCGTTGTCGCGGTCGAGACGCTCACCCCGGTGAGCTTTTGCGGTGCGCTCGCACATTCTGTGGTGCAATCGTACCGTTTCCTTTCTTTTTTCTTTTCTGCTTTGGGGTGTACCGTCTTTCTTTTTTGGGGGGTAGCAGAATTCGCTTGCGCGAATTCAACCTCCCCTTGTTATTTTACCAACCACCACCACCACCACCTGATACTCGTAATCCACTTTGTTAATAGCCTAGGTTAATTTTCACGCATTGTAAAACAACGTCCGGCAATTTATTTTCGCTATAATCAATTGTTTATTCTACTCATCGTTGATATAGCGTCGAATTGGAAGAAGCACTCGTCCTACGACGTGTTGACCACTATGAAAAAAAACCTCGAGGTTTTTGTGCTTGTTGACCACAATAGCATTCTTTTCTTTTTTTTTTCTTTTTTTTTACGGCACACGAGTTAACGCAGCTGTCATATTTCCCGACTTATTGCAGCGTGTAACAAGAACGTGTTATATGCGTTATAACACCCTAGTTCGCGTGTGAGCTAATCAATGCATATAAAACAAACAGTATTTAAAAAGACAAATACACGACACGGGCGGGCTGGACCCATTTTATTTGCACTCAAAATGTGTTCCCTAAAATCATTAAATTCGTTTGGGAAAATTTAACACGACCATATTATGCTTGCCAGCAGCAGCCAAAAGCATGTGATCTTCAGTGACAAGCGGTATAATGACCCACCATGACGTAATAGTGTGTTATCTACGGTTCAGCAGGGTGGCCGTTGACACCATCTGCCTCTGAAGGGGGAAAGTACGAGTGAAAGCACATTCCTTCGGTACAGCTGAACGTAACTGAACCATGAACGCAGTCGGTATCTTAATCCCTTTCTATTGTTTTACGTTCCCTCCTTAGCGGACTGACTGATGACCCACAAACAGTGGCACCGACACCGATGGCTTCCTCGTCCGCACATTCCGCGGGTTTTCTATTGAAGTTTCGTGGCTGTTGAAAATCCGTAATGTGAAATATATAACTCTCATTCATACACAACATAATAAAGCCACCTCTGCTCGAAGTCTCCAGTCGAAGACGCCTGATTTTCGCCAGTTCACATGGCGACACAAATTCCCCTTGCTCTGCGTCTCCGAATGCGGTATCACAGAAGATTTTCGGCTCTCGAATTACCTTACCTTCCTTTCTGAACCCCGAGGACGAACAAGTCCTGTCGCGCTTTTCGTCCGGTCTGACATCCCCGTAGTCCGCCGGACAGTGCGCACGCAGGGGACTGGTGACTACGTGGCCTGCTCCGTTCGTCTAGGCTCCCTTGACCTCACGGTTGTCTCCCTTTACTTGCCCCCTGGTGTTCCCTACGACATTGCTGAATTGGACACACTTATTGCCAGCCTCCCATCGCCGCTTGTGCTTTGTGGCGATTTCAACGCGCATAATGCCGTCTGGGGTAGCACACGCACCGACGCAAGAGGACAGCGCCTTGCGGACCTCTTCGCCGACAGAGCTCTAAGTATATTAAACGACGGTTCCCCAACATTTCTTCAAGCCACATACCTCTCCTCGTGTCTTGATCTTACCGCTGTGTCAACATCAGTGGCTCGTCTTTTCACATGGGGAGTAGATGCCGACACCCTTGGAAGCGATCATTTGCCCGTACTTATCGGCATCCGACGATCGCGTCAGCCGGCTACATCACGTTCCGTCAAGCGAACCAACTGGCAGCTCTATCCGGCCACACTGGAGTCAGCTTCGTCAAACGATGCACTGGGAAACCAGCAGGATTTTGCTCGTACTGTAGCAGGTGCTGCGCAGGCTGCTACTAACTGCTCCCGTGTCCCGGTGTGCTTCTCTGCCGTCGATGCTAAGTACGAGCGGCTTCGTGCTCTTCGTCGTCGCGCGGAACGCCGTGCCCGACGCACTGGTCACGCTCCTGACCGCCTCGAAGCCCGGCGCGTTCAGAAAGTTATTGGGCGTCATCTGCGTCAGCTTGCGCGGGACCATTGGCGCAGGTTCACGTCCTCTTTATCCCCTCGTACACCACTCTCTCGGATATGGGGAGTACTACGAGGCCTCTCCTCCCCTGTATCTCAGCGGAATCCGTTCCGCTCCCTGTCCCTTTGTACATCACAGCCTGAACTACAAATTGCCGAAGATTTTTGCGCAAGACTTACTACCAGTACCCCTAGCTCAGTAACGCCTGCAGTCCCAGTCCACGCGCCAAGTCATCCTGTCCTGGACACGCTCTTCACCCTCTCTGAACTCGAAACTGCACTTGCAGCCGCTCCCCTGCACACCTCACCTGGCGCAGATCAGGTTACCTATAAGGCCCTTTGGCACCTTCCCCTATCGGGCCGCTTGCACCTCCTGCGGCTTCTCAATGAGAGTTGGTGTACCGGACAAGTCCCAGAAAATTGGAAGACGGCCATGGTGGTTCCTATACTCAAACCGGGCCAATCGCCGCATCACATTGACTCTTTTCGTCCCATTGCCCTCACCAGCTGTATAGGGAAGACACTTGAACGCATGATTTTCACACGTCTCAGCTGGTTCCTTGAGACTGCTGAGTATTTCCCGGAAGTGATGGCGGGATTCCGCCCGGGCCGATCAGCGCTGGACTGTGTCATCAACCTAGTCAGTCAGGTACAACAAGCCAAAGCAGAGGGATTATTGACTGCCGCTGTGTTCCTCGACGTAAAGAAAGCCTACGACAGTGTTTACCATGCTGCCATCCTTGACGCTCTTACTGCGGCTCAAGTTGGCGGCTGCCCCCTGCGATGGATACAAGACTTCTTATCAGGCCGTTATCTCTTCGTGCGCACCGCTGGCGGTGACACCACCAAGCACCACGTGACCCGTGGGGTCCCGCAGGGCAGTGTCCTTAGCCCCCTCCTCTTTAACCTTATCATGGCTTCCTCATACATCCATCACAATATACGCCGACGACATCTGCATCTGGACTTCTGCAACCCGTCGAGACACGATCCAGCGCCGCCTGCAAAGCTCTCTACATGTGATTACCGCCTATCTTGCCTCCCGTGGCCTAACAGTGTCGCCGGCGAAGACTGTTGCAATGGCGTTCTCGCGCAAGTGCTTCCGCAGGTATCCGCTCTACCTTGACGGCTCCCCTCTGACTTTCGCCACTTCATGCCGATACCTAGGTGTTATACTTGATCGCGACCTAACTTGGTCCCGCCATGTGAAGATGATTACCACAAAGGCGACTGCCTCAGTTCACGTCCTCAGACGTATCGCTGGTGCGTCCTGGGGCCCGTCCTGCTCTGATCTTCATCGCGTCCATCAGGCCCTCGTGTTGGGGACACTACGCTACAGCCTCCCTATCTTGCATGCCCTCAGCCAAACACAGGAGCGCGAGCTCCTTAACATCCAAGCCCGCGGCCTTCGCATTTGTCTGGGAGTACCACGAACATCAGAGACTTACGGCACGCTTGCTGAAGCACGGGAGACTCCTGTCCCTCTTCTGCGGGATGCTGATACACTTCGAGTATATTCTCGCTATCTAACCAGTCACCCTCACCACTATCTTTGCCATATTGACGACGAATGCCCTGACTCAGCTTTCGGCAAGACCATCGCCCGCCTGAAGGATCATCTTCCTCCCTCCCCAACCACTCCCACATATGCGCCAGCAATGTGGACCCTTGCGCGTCCTGATATCTGCTCCACCATCCCTGGTCTTCAGCGCAAGCGTGACACTCCCGCACCTGTAGCCCTCCACCTCGCTCTCCATTGTTTGCACTCCACGTATCAGAATCATCGCCAGGTATACACGGACGGCTCAGTCACGGCAGACAGCTCGGGTGCTGCATTTTATATCCCTGATAGTGACTTTCAGCAAGCCGTTGTCCTCCCATACCCAATGTCTTCTATGGAAGCGGAACTCCTCGGCATCCTCTCTGCTCTACAGCATCTGCTCGGTCTGCCGGCTGCACAGTGGGTTGTTCTGACTGACAGCAAGGCTTCACTGGATTTGCTGCTCTCGTTTCGCCCCAGCACCATATGCACTCTCCACACGCTCATACTACAAGCTCTGACACAACTTGCGGTAACTGGCCATTCTGTGACGCTTCAATGGATCCCGGGACACGTAGGCCTTCTGGGTAACACCCGCGCAGACACAATAGCAAGAGACGCAACATCTAACAGAGCTCTTCCTGCCACCCCTCTGCCCCTAACGATCTCTGTCTGCTCCCTGCACATTCGTCGGTGGCGTTATGTCCGTACCCGGCAGTTCCGAGCGGACTCTACCTCATATCATCATTTCGTACGCCTCATTGACCCCATGCAGGACTTCACTATTACCTGCCGCTGCAATAGAGCTGAAGAATCACTCCTCCACCGCCTTCGAATGAATGTTGCACGGACACCCTCACTCCTGCATAAAATGCGCCAGACGAACTCCCCCGATTGCACAACTTGTTATGTGGAAGCCGACATCGAGCACTACCTCCTATCCTGTAACCGGTACCTCCCAGAAAGACTCGTCCTCCAACGCCACTTGCGACAACTTGGCTACCCTAACGTCTCTTTGGCCACCCTGCTCGGCCCGGTCCTGCACAACCAGGGGGCAGTTACGACTGCCCTCTTGAGCTTTCTCCGTGCAACCGGTCTCTCGACCAGCCTCTAATGCCCTTTTGTGTATCTGTCTGTGTGTATGTGTGTGTGTATTCCGTTTTCTTTCCTTTTCTTCGTTTCTTTCTTTTTTTTCGTTTCTCCTTTTTTTTTCGCTTCTTTCCTTTTTTTTCCTTTTTTCGTTTTCTTTCCTCTTTTTCGCTTTCTTTCTTTCGGTTTTTTTTTCGTTTTCTTTCTTGCCGCCTTCTTTCCTTTTTTCGTTTTCTTCCTATCTTTTCGTCCCCTTTCCTTTTCCGTTCCTCTTTACGAAAGGAATAGCAAGTCGGCCTTTGCCTGACTAACCTTTCCTTGTTTTTTTTCTCAATAAACATATTTCCCTCCCCCCCCCCCCCCCACCTCTGCTGTCTAGGTCCACGTGCTTACTGTTCTGTTGTCTATAGGGGTTTCATGTGCACGGAATGGTTTATGTACTGTGTGGCCCAAGTTTTCCAAAGTTCAAAATATTCGTGAAGCTGACGGATATAGACGACTATTTTTAGAAACAGAATGAATGGAGAAGACGTAAAAGAAAATATTTTGTGAAATAGTGCAAAAAGTTTATATGTCGTCTGTTAACTTAGTGATTATATTAGATATCTTTCTTTCCGTCAGCTTAAAATCGGAGACTCGCCGATGTAGAAGAAATATCATCTCCCGGCGGCGCGCTACAACTCTAGCGATGACAGGATCACTGAAAAATTCGAATTATTATATACTTTCCAGGCTTGGCTTGTGCAGTGTAGCGCGCGCTCTCGTTCCGGTACACTCGATTTTTAAGCTTACGTTTATGGAACTATAAAAATTGATAAAAACCACAGTGCCGGGAAACAAACAAAAAGACGACTCCACACACAGCACCGACTGATGAACATGATTTTATTGACAGACTTGCTTCTTAAATAACCTTAGCCAGCAACGCCCTACTTAGTAGTTCATACTTTTAAACTATGAACTACGGAACAGCCTAAGTTTTAACAGTTTTAGGTTATGCAAGTCATCGCAACAGCTCATTTGAAGGACATGAATCCTAATTGCTGCATGTGGAAGAAAAACTTCGTAACTAGATAGTCATGCGCCGTGCACTTCTTTGCATTTTCGCATTTAACTTGCGTTTGGCAACTTGCATTTCGCATTGAACTCGGCTTCTGTTGAAGTAGTAGGTGAGTTCAATGCGAAAGGTTAGGTCATAAGAGAATTTTACGCAGGATGGCTGTTTGAAATTCTTCCGTTTCTGTTCCTATAGCGCTGCCAGGGGGAACTTTTTTTTTTTCGCGTACCTACAATACAGTCCAGTGATGGAATGATTGAAAAATATATTATCTTCCCCCTCTTGTTTAGCTGTCATGAATATATCCGGAAGCACAACAGTAAAGAAAGAATGGTGGCTACAACTCCTTCACACGCAGAAAACGGCTAACGGTAAATTGATTACCTTAGATAACCATATTTTTCTTTCCTAATTCCAACTCCAACCTTAGATAAAAACGAAAAGCCTGGAATTTGGGGTGAAGACAAAGGTACGAAGAAACAAACGCACAGCACATCAGTATTGTTCTATGTTGTACCTTTTTTGTCCAGTGTGTGACAGTGTGTGCGAGTGACTGATTGAGCGTCTTTGTCACTCATTGGTTTTATTGTACTTTTTTTTCTTTTCCCTTGTTATTTCCTGTGTTTCTTTACCATTTTTGTTTTCCCAAGTGATCTGGAGTAACCGGCTCTCGTAATGAGTGCCTATATCTTCACTTTTTTTTTTCTTATCAGCTCAACTCAACTTGAACGTTTGTTTGCCACTCCGTCCGCTTGTCTTTCCCCCAAATACAGGGATATGTTGCCTACGTCAAAAATATGGAGTTGTTTGTCCCGACCGTATTGATACCGAACCTAACCATATTGTGGCTGTTTTCAGCACCACGCAGATACCGTAGCAGTTTTGCGACTTACGTGTCAAAATTCAATGTCGACGCGGGTTTGGGGTTTAGGCAGGGCAGACTGCTCGTTTACTCAACGTAACTCTCCCGTTACGGGTTGCGGGTAAAACGGGGGTGTACCCGCACTGTGCGCGCGCAGGTAGTGCGGGGAAAGCAGCATTACCGGCAGAAACTAAGCTAACCTTTTGTCACTCACTCAGCTAACTGATATTTTGGCGTATTGCCCTGTTTTCATTGATCAAAATACCCGCAAAAATATACCTTTTAGCATATCCCATGGTTATTTCACCTTTCGCGACACCACCTTTGGCTTTTACTTAAATGGATGACAAGTTCGGCATCGTCATCATGTATCTCTCTCTCTCTCTCTCTCTCTCTCGGTATCGAACATGAAGCCAAACAGCGCGGCCGCGTGGAAATTCCTCTCGCTTCTTTCAAGTCAACTCTATCCGGCAACCCACCAGCTGGTCACCCCACAGTATCGTGGTCTGATTGGCCTAGCTGTTACCACAACAGTCGTTTCTTTTCTTTTTGTTTCTTAATCCTGTGTTAGCGCCGCGAGACAACTGTGGCTATGAGCAGCGTACAGGCGTGGGCAAACGGAGAGAGGACAGAAAGAAGAAACGGGGGTTCGTATGCATCCGGAGCTGACTTCAGGGGGAACTGTCAGAAAACCCAGGGAAAACCTTAAACAGTATATGTAAATATGTAAATATATGTATGTAAATAATGAAAAGAAGCACTACCCTTGTAGAATGAAGATGATGTATCATTCATCATGTTTTCAGAAGTGTTGCTCCTCATAATAAAAATTATACGTTATCAGTTTTTAATTTATAAAGTGGTTATTATATAACAAATTTATTATTGGTTATTATTATAATTATAAAAAATGACGCGTCATAAAGAACCACCGAAGAAAAATAGGGAGGACGGAATGTGAAGCATGGGCACGCCAGTTGTTAGCGCTGGCGACGCACTGTTCATTCTTAATTTATTGGCGTGCCTCGTTTCACATTCTTGTAACATTGTCGTAGTGCATTCTTTAACCTTCCTCTAAATGGTCTATTCCTAGAAACATGTGTTTCCAAAAGAAAGACCAGTTTAGAGGCATCACAATGGGACACCTACCTGTGTGACCCCTTGGTGACTCATAGGAGGTTGACACCCTGTCTGGTTGCAAGGGGCGAGGGAACCCTGGGTGTCCTGTCATGTCATTGGTCAAGTGCCAAAATATGTGACGTAATTGTGGCCAAGTTGTAGCTTTAAAAGCCGGTCAGTGATTCAGATGACCGCAGTTCGTGACCAGCTCTGGAAGTATTCACAACGAGTACCTGAAGTTCCTGGCATAGTATGGCAGCCGTAAGTACCTCCTTGTCATTTTTGTAGCGTTGTGACTGAAAAACCTTCATATTTCCTGTTAATTTTAAACCATGCTCTTTGAGTAAAATTATTCACTTTATTTCATTTTTATGTCATTTATTAATCCATCGACTGTCAAGCATTGTAGAACTGGTAACGATAGTATGTGTAGTTTTTCGATACTCTTGGCAATAAATACCAACAAAAGCTGAAAAAGCCATATGTTCTCGTATTCTATGTACATTGCAACCCACCGTGCATATAGTTTTAGCATTCCGTTGGGTTTTCTCAACAGTTGCATAGATGCGTTTTGTCCGTTATGTATTAGGGGTAGCATATTGTTGCTGTAAAACGCCTCATGTCATAGTCGTCACGCATCTGTTTCGTTATGTGCGTAATAGATGTCTTAGACATATGTGACACTCATAACTTCCTTGCTTCATTGCAGAATCCAATCTCACGTGCTTTGCGAGCAGTACCACACTTGGGAACTCAACTCGTGCATATCGACGCCTCGGGATGGTGCTCTACCTACGAAGTTCACAACAGCGACTTCCCCGACGGTCGCTCTCTGATGCCAGGATATGCCACATCGCCGTTCCTTGACGACAATTCATCGTCTGGTTACAACAGCCCCACTGCCGACGCGCCAGTTCGTCCTCCTCATCCTTGCGAACTTCAGAACTTCGCCCATGTTCAAGGATACCTGCTTCATGAGGTTATTGCGGACATCACTCGGTTCCTGAGAAGCTGCTACACCAGGATCGACACGCTATCCAAGAAGGAGGTTGTCATGACTGTGTTCAAGAAAATCTTCGACTTCTTCCTGAATGTTCATGAACAGCGTTGCTCAATGAAGGACTCGCGGACCTTTGAAGACTGTTTGCCGTCGTTCGTTGCTGAAGCCCTGGACGTCTTACGGAAGTGCACAGTCTTCTGGAGCGCCTGCAAAGCTGTTGCAGACAGTATTTGTGCCCACTGTCTTCGTACATCTGACCGTACGGTATTGGTGATGCTGGAGACCTTGTACCGTAGCCTTCGTCAGCGCCTGACATCCTTGTGCAAGAAGTGCAGGTTTGTCAGTCCTGGCGTGGAAGCCGTGCAACCAAACCGGTATCGTGGACGCCCGATTTTGGGCAGGAGGGGCAACGTTTCTGGACCTTCGGACACCTTTCCTATTTTTGCACCAGTTCGAGTGCTCTCAAGACCCAAGCCAGAAGCTGGAAAAGTTGCAGAGTCACCGAACACACCTGCTGCTGTTTCTACTTTGCTGGAAGAGCTGAGCCCATCTTCTCGTCCTTTCGAAGTCGCACCTGTTCAGGATGTTTCTGACGTTGCAGGCGGTCCATTTGCAGAGTTCCCGGATGCTTGTTGGCTGTTGCCGAATGACCTCGTCGAAGCCATCTTCGGTTGACACACGGTAGTTATTAAGCAAATGAACACTGCGTCTGATGCTACGTCGCCCGTCTTTTTGCTTTGACTGTTATTTGTGCTCTTCATTTTTCACCTCTGTTTTTGACATGTAATTGTGGTCTTTCATGTACATAGCGCGACTAAGGTGTACGCTGTCCACGTTTTCTCGTTTATTATTTATACGTATTTATGCTGTTCTTGTATCATTTTCCTATTTGTCATCTACTTTTGTACACCGGCATTCCATTTATGCATATATTGTTTTCACTGGTCCATAAATAAACATCATGATTCATATAAATAACGTGGTCTATGGTTCTATTCGGGTGTTGATGTATAGTAGGGTACTCACCTAGTAGGGGACTCTACACATATAGGGAATATAGAGTTATCCAACTGCAAATATAGCACACTACACTTCGGGACACTTCAATATATACCCTCCATCTTGGGGACGTTGTGTTCCCGTTAGGACCGCATTGATCCATAATCGCTCTACATTCATACAGGTCGTCTGCTGTATACTTTACAGGTTCTTCTAATAAAGAAAGCTGCGACAGCAACATAGATATCGTCTTTTCACTTGAGCTATATGCCAGGGCGGACGCCCTCTCGAAGTGAATGTGTAACCACAGGGCGGCTGATTGTCTAAAGTCCATTAACGATCTGTTTTTCAGGGATTTCAGGCAAAAGCGAGATAGCACGATGGGAGATAATTCTCGTTGGAAGCTTTTCTTTTCTTCTTTTTTTGGTATCCCGAAATGCACTTTCTGAAATCAGTAATTTTGGCTATAATTTTATCACATGTTGCCTGTAATCTGTACTACCTCTTGCAAGATCGCAAGTTTCGAATCCGTTAGGCTTAGCATTCCCGTGTTTCTCCAGCGCTAAAAGTTGTTGGATGTTGCAGAACACGAAAGATGGGGTTGTTGAAGTACATATAAAAAGGCTTCTGTTCCACAGAATTTTATAATTCTTGCATTTTTAGATTCAGTATATGACCTTCTTCCACTTCTATGCGATATTTACCTTCCTAACCCTTTCACAAATTTTTAAAAACGAGTCGTACCGATACGGAACTACACCCCCGATTTGTATAGCGCAAGTACAGCCAAAATGTCACCATCGTCGTTGCCCATGGAATCATCAGCCACATATCACCACATCGCCAGTATCACCAGTATCGCCGCAGCGTCCTCCATGTCGGATTGTTTTCCTAGCGCGTTTTCGCGAGAGCTCGTGCGGTGTGAGCGCACTGCAAAGAACGTGCAGAACATGAAATGCTTTGTAGAGCAATGTTCGCCAGCCTTGTTGTTGCTCTGCGTTTTTCATTTTCGCGTGTTCTGCTGTTGTTCGCCTAATGTGAGGCCTAAAAGGATTCATCGTGACCCCGGCAGAGCCCTCGGACATTCCCACCATCACGATCAGTATCACCATCACCACTCCGACCATCACTGTCATCTCTCATCATTGTCACCACTCATATTAGACCCCTATCTATGGGTAGCGTTCCATTCCTATAGTGAAAAACCTCCCAACTTCATCGTCAAAATATAATTGTTGTTGTTGTTGTCTCTTTTGAAAGTCTGTGGCTTTTCTACTGTGTTCAGTTTTTGAATTTCTCTTGTAAGCTGCTCATTTTGGAATTAATTTAAGACGTAGTGCACCCAGACGAGTTGTGACCTGCGCATGTGGATGCTTGTCACTCCTAGTCAACAGTGTAAAGTTCAACCTCCTGTTTTCATAAATTTAATTTTTAATACAAATTCAACACCAGAGTTAGCTGTGCTTTTTGTACTGTGTTTTTCTTTCCATTTCTTTTTCTCTGCTGGATCTGGAGTAGCTTGTCCCGCGGTGAGCGAGCTCACATCTCCATATCTTTTCTCCTACCATCATCATCAACATCAACATCACCGTTTTTGCACTTGACTTATACGGCCAGGCGGACATCCTCTGGGAGAGTGTATGTAACTATAGAAGACGACTAATTACCTAAAATTCATTAATTACCTACTTAATTAGCAAATTTTAGTAAAAGCGAAACAGCAGAACAGGATACAATCCCCATCCTCGTCGCCAGTTGAGGTAGCCGATATGCGTGGAATAACAACGGTTTAATAAGAGTAAATTGAGACGAGACAGTTCATGTTGGAAGCCGTGCTTCCAGACGAATCAGTCTGAAGAATCACTGCGCGGGTGTTCTCGCGCATCGTCTTCGGTGTCCGCCAACCATCTCACTTAGCGCCCCCTTTAGGTCGAGAAATAACGGTCAACGGGACGACGGATCCTCAAGGGGTATCGGCGTGTATTGCCACCTGTCGGTGTTCCTTCACTCGAAGGTGCGATAGCTTCCCCACCCATTCGTGATTGAACACTCAACGGCGTATGACGATTTCCGTCATCCAATGGCGGGTCTTCCGCTTCGGGGAATGGTAATGGAAATTCCGGTTCCTCGAGCACAAATTGTCGACCTGCCGCTGTCTTTGAGAATTCGCTTTCCCACGATTCCAAAGATTCTCTGATCTTCAGATGGTCCTTGTGTACACGATGAATCTTCCCATCAGCATCCCGCACGTGGAAGGTCACTCTCCCTTCCTTTCCAATAGTGTTTCCGGTTTTCCAGTGAGCTTTCCTCTGTGGGTCAAGCATCCACACGCATGAATCATTTGCAAACGATCGGTCCCGAGCCCGTTTATCATGACAACGCTTTTGTCGTTCTCTCGCACCAGCGTCCATTGGCGTGGGAATCGGGAAAGGATCAGAGGGCCTAACAAGATCCAACACAGACCGATAGTGCCTGCTGTTGAGCCGCTCGCACGGTGGACGTCCTGTAGATGCATGCGGCGTTACTCGGTATTTGACCAGTAACTCTCTGATAGTTTCTCTCCTCTCCGTAGCTAAGCGAGATAGCACTGTCTTGAACATTCGTACGAAGTTCTCGGCTTGCCCGTTGGACTTGGGATGATACGGAGGCGTCCGAACGTGATGAACTCCAAGTTCCGCAAGGAAGGCCGTAAACTGTTGGCTGGTGAAGGGAGGTCCATTATCTGTCACGAGAACCTGTGGAAGCCCATGCTGCACGACAATGTCTTTCATTGCATCTATTGTCTTCGTTGCTGTAGTTGCTGCCATGAGCACCACCTCCTGCCACTTACTGAATGCGTCTATTATTATGAGGTAATGTTTCCCATGGATCTCTGCAAAGTCTGCATGTATTCGAAACCAGGGTTTCTCTGGGGGGCTCCCATTGATGAAGTGGGACCGCTGACTCCTGGGCTGCTATGGCTGCACACTGATGACAACGTCTCACTGTGGCTTCGATATCCTTATCGAGGCCTGGCCACCACATGTATGAGCGGGCAAGCATTTTCATCTTTGTCTGCCCGACATGACACTCATGAAGAATGTTCAGTAGTTGCACGCGATACTTGTTAGGAACTAGCGTACGTAATCCTAGAAGTATGCATCCTCTGTGAGTCGTCAGCTCCGCTCGTCGTTGAAAACATGGTGTGAACTGAGGTTCGGTTCTCTCAGGCCAGCCGTTTGCAATGAACTGAATTACTTCTACATTAAACATGGATCTTCTTGTGTTGCTTCAGCAATCCGCTTCGCGGTGACCGGAAGGGTTAACATTCGAAAATCTTGCACAACATTTATCTCTTCATCCTTGACGATTCAAATACCCTGTTGCATTTGCTGATCAAATTGCAGAACAGGCTCTTCTGGAAGTCTTGAAAGACCGTCAGCATTTGCGATGTTCAATGTCGACTTGAACTGGATGTCAAAAGAGTAACTCATGAGGATGATAGCCCAGCGTTGCAAGCGGCTTGCTGTAGTAACGGCGATGCCTTTGGACGACCCAAAAATCACTGTTAGAGGCTTGTGGTCTGTGAAGAGCGTAAACCTCCTCCCCCAAAGGTATTGGTGAAATTTCTTGACACCAAAAATTATGGCGAGAGCTTCCCGTTCTATCTGGGAGTACGTTGATTCAGCGGGTGTCAGAGTCCTGGCGATGAAACTCCCCATTCCGAATCTCGCAATAAAGTAGTAGTTGTTGTTGTTCTTTGAAAGCCATTCTATCTTGTCAATATTTCATTTTCCTTGTTCTTTTTTATGTGTGTCCACCCACTTTTTAAGTAATAGCAAATCGGCCTTTACCTGACTGACCTTTCCTCTCTTTCTTTTGCAATAAACATATCTCCCCCCCCCCCGCGCCTCCGGGGGGCAGCGCATCACTTTCGCCGACGGAGGCTTATCTGGGCCGGAAGCAGTTTATCTGGCAACCAGGTCGGCGCCTACTCCAATCATCTCCATCGCTCGAAATCACGTGGCCCTCTGACGTGTAATGACCGCTGTGTTGTTCCCTGCGTTCCCGGCCACCACGATTTCGGTTCATTTGCGTATCGAAATTCGGGGGTGGATATTTTAACGTACGTGCGTATTTCGGGATTTTTAAAACGCGGAAAGGCTTTCAACGAGGATAGTCTCTCATTATGCTATCTCGCTTTTGCACGAAATCCCCTAATTAAAAAGTTAATTAATGAATTTTACGAACTTAGTCATCAAGTGTCTGTAATCTGCGGTAACTTTAAAAGCACATAGTCTGAAATAAGTCAAGAGTTACTTAACTACGTTTGACGAGTGGCTATAACTGCTACTGAATTATATTTTGGTTTCAGACAGTTTCCCTGTAATTTTTATAGGTAAAGTGTCACATAACTGTAACTTAATGACATTTTCTGGGTATCTTACACGGCTCTAGTCGGGGCCCAACCCAAAGGTAAACACACCGTGCCACAGGGTTATTTTTGACGCTTTCTTCGACCGTGCAACATATTTCAGGTAAATTCACTGCCGATTATTTGTAATATAATGTTATAGCTAGCGCTTTCGGTGGCCTATTCGTAACTTGAGGTTCCCGTTTTGACAACGATGATTAAGACTCATGTAGGGGGACACCATCTCGTTCACACTATTCTACCAATTAATTAAAGGGACGGTCTCGTAGAGCCGGGGCGATTCCGGAACTTAGCCAAAACTAGCTTCACGAGTACTGTACACATACAACCGTCAAAGTTTCATTCGGAATAACGAAGTGCCGTAATAGCAGACGACGAAACGTGCGCTTCTCTCATGCATACGTCACGTATGACGTCGGCCTGCGGGTACGTCGTTGTCATGGTAATCGTAACTTGCAGAAGCACTTTGGATTGAGTCATCCCCTTTGCTTTCTAACAAAAACAAGGTTGTAGACCGAACAATTTTATAATTCTTCTAGCTTTCGATTCGGTTATATGCAAGTTTTTAGCCGCTTTCACTAATTCTTCGAACCCCATCGTCCGGGTATGACAATACGCTCCTTATTTCATCGAGACATTACTGATCAGTCAAGATACCCGCCAGAAAATTCAATCAGGGGGTAGAAGAGATCATGTATAAAACACATGTAGAAGGGATAATTGAAGCCGAATTTTCGATATATCTTATTTGCCTCCATGTCAGAGAAATATTCCGTTAGCGCATGCATTAGTGCCATTATTCGACACTAAGCCAAGAACCTTGAAAATTTGCACTCTGCAGTGATCAAAACTTCAAAGCCCCACAACTGCTCCTATTGAGTTCGTGGTCAAACAATCATCTTCAGCCAAAAACTGAAAGTGCTGAATTGAGACAAATTGAGCACACATGGTGGCCATTAATCGATTCACTCGTTGCTCGTGCCTTTTCTTCGACTACCATAATTCCATTCACACGGAAGAACATTCGAAGTTTCTTCTTTCAAGATGCCCCGATTTTAGCCCCAAAATAAAACCGTCCATATTAAGCTCAAAGTGAACATACACACTCTACAAATGACGCTCTTTAATTTGCAGGCATAGAAAGGGACAGGTTAAAGCTTATTCATCATTTAGCCTTTGAAGACGCCAAGAGGTTAGTCTTGCCTTTTTCTACAGCCAGAAAATAAAAGGGCCCGTACTAAGATCGTAAGCACACACATTCCATAAGTAATGCTCTTTAATTTGCAGGTGTGGAAAGGGACAGATAGAAGATGTGGGATCCTCCCTCACACTCTCGGGGTCGTCTCGCCCGTTCAGCCCGTGAAGGAACACGAGTCAATCAAACAAGGTTTATTTCATACTTTTCCCAACACTGCAGTCGTACTCAGTACCTCGCGCCTACTAGTGCCGTGCCAGCTCGCGAGTGTTCGCGTGGGGCAGAGAAGGCGCTCTTCATCCGGCGTGAGGGGCTGCAGCGGGGTGTCTGTGCCATAGTCAGGCCCCGAAACGGTAACGTGACCGATGCTGCGTCGACCTGGTTCCTTGGCAGACCTTCCACCTGGCAGACCACTTTGAGCGGGAGGTCCAAGACACCGGGTATCCCTCGTGTCTAGGTGGCTACGGAACGTTGACGAGGTGACCGAGATCGGAGACAGTCCGCCCTGCCGGGAGAGTGGGGTCGTCTAGAAGCCCTGTTACGCTGTCCGTGTATTTTCCCCATCTTTATGCCTGGAAGAGAGAAGGGGATAGCAGAAAGTGGGGAAACTCCGTACTGCGAATATCTGAAAAGCACTTCCCAAACAGATAAGTGGAAGACCACGTAACTGAGTTTTTTCGAAAGGCACTAGAACGCGAGCACCAGATTTTACTGACGTTAACAGTGACTGCTACGTGCAGGAACACGTACTGTAGCAACTGGAAGCAGGTCCGGAAGGATCCAAGCGTAGTTGAGGCAGTGCGGGACTTTCCAGGTTTTAACTGCGGGGTAGACCTTTGGTGAAACACCAAGGGATCAAACGCTGCGGAGATGTGATGTGATGTGAATAAAGAAAAAAATGGGGATGTAAGTTTCGACGAAGTCAAACTGGCTACCCCAGTACACTTAATACAGAAAGTTCAATCTGATGATGAGATGATGAAAACGCAAAAGGATGATGTCCAGAGACGAACAGAGATGGTAATTGAGTTCAACATGTAGGTCAAAAGTTCAAGAGCTGCGCCCAAGTTAGAGTAAAGTGGCGGAATCACCGGGGGCACACACAGGACACATCACACATTCACCGTGTCATAGGATGTCCATAAGCCCGGTTGCATGCAAAAAGTCTTCAAGTGCCCTTAGCGCCTTGTCGGACGAAGGAGGACCTAATAGTTTCGTGATGTCGAAGGCTCGGGAGTCCAAACGAGAGAGGCTTGTCTCTAATGCCCTTCGAGCATCGACGTACTTCTGACACCTGAGAAGGATGTGTTCAACATCCTCTACAACGCCACACTCACTACAGTTCGGAGAGTCTCGCTTTCCGATTTTGAAGAGGAGACGTGCGCTGTACGGTACATTGAGCCGTAGCCTATGTAGGACAGTTGTCGTCTGTCGCGTAAAGGAAGGTGGTACTCGAAAGCGTAACCCTGGGTCGACCTTATACAGAAGCGAATCCCGAGCCGATCCTGTTAACCAGGAGGTATTGCACATTCTTTGTTTTAACTCGTTCAGCATTCGCCCCGCGTCACCCTTGGTGAAATAAATGGGCAACACCTGGGCGCGCTGCGGAGAATACATTGTAATCCCCGTTAGTTCCACGTCAGCTGAAAACGGGCACTCGGAGTATACTAGGAAGATATCGTGAATACGTTCTTCCCGCATCGGTGTTATCAAAGCGATATGCTCAGATACAAACTGAGGCGGGGGTGTGGCCCTGGCGAATAGCCCGTGCAACGAATCACCTATCACTGCAACCTGCACGTGATTACGATATCAATTTTTGATTCCCATGCCAGTCTGAAAGGCAGTCTGGTTATGAAGTCTGCTAACGACTTCTAGTCCGCATATCCCTGAACGGTGGGGGCGGGCGTTTTGAGTCGTAACGGCGCGTGCAACTCTGCTTACTGCGGCGAAACAAACCTGGCATCAAGGCGCTGCGTCGTTAGCGTGTACAACTGTTCCACGTTGCTAACAACTCTACCGTTAAGGAAGCGTCGGGCTGAGACCATGGAGGCACTGCATCCGTGACGGTCTTCGGAGAAGGCACTGCAGTCACCAGGACCCCATTGGTTAAACTACACGGGTTGCAGAGTGTCCAACCTCCATCGGACCGAAAAAAATGGTCTTACAAGCATCTCGACTTGAGGCGGTTGTCGTTCTCGTTGGCGTAAGGTGCCTGCTGGTTACCAGTCAGATCCTGGGCTGTTAGTAGAAAGATTGCGAAATGTAACAAAATGTACATGAAAAACCGTACCGAAACAGTAGTAGACTGAACACTAATCCGGAAATTTTAAACAGTGCATTGCTTCCTTCACGTGACAGAGCGAGCGCGTAGGTTTGACCACACATGGCATACCACCCACTTCGGCATTGCAGAGCCGTGAAGCCATTGAATGAAAAAGAAAAAAACGTGGGATTCCGGCTATGCGGTCACCGGGACAACAGCGCGTGGCTGTGCCTGAAGTCCCTAAAGTAGGTATATATATAAAAGGTGTACGGTTAAACGCATCCCGGTCTCTTGCTCCACTTCTCCGGTCGAACGGGTGTTCTAGAGAACGTTGGGTGCCAGATGTGGGATCCTCTGTCCCACTCTCGGGTTCGCTTCGCCCGTGAAGGAACCTAATGCACATAACGAGTCAATCAAACAAGGTTTATTTCTTACCTTTCCCAACACTGCAGTCGTTCCCAGCATCTCGTCCCTACTAGTGCCGTGCCTGCGAGTGTCCCCAGTCGCCCAAATCGGCTTCTTAAGCCAACTCTGACCTCTCGCTCTCACCCGGAGAGAGTTTCCCTTTCCTCCGTACAAATGATAGCTGCGCCATCCCGTGATGACAGCCCCAACTTTTCGTCCCTAATCTCTACAAATAATATATAAAATTCTTGCCGATGAAGATGCCAAGAGGTCAGTCTAGCATTTCTTTCCATTTCCAGTGAGAATATAAAATTGCCCATACTAAGTTCAGCATAATAACACACATTCCATAAGTGATGCTCTTTAATTTGCAGGTGCGGAAAGGGACAGGTAGAAGAATACATGTAATTTCGCCAATGGAGATGCCGAGAGGTTAGTCAAGCTTTTCTACCCATTTTCGGCCAGATAAAAAGTACCCATATCAAGCTCAAAGTACGCACTGTCTATGGATGCTCTACTCCATTTTCAACCAGAAAATAAGAGTGCCGGTACTGAGATTAAGTTAGGCCTACACACTTCATAAGTAATGCCATTTAATTCGCAGGTGTGGAGTGGGACACGTATAAGAACATATGAAATTTTGCTTATGAAGATGCAAAGAGGTTAGTCTAGCTTTCCTATCCATTATCACTTAGAAAATAGATGCTCCCCTACTATTTGAACTCAGGCACACACACTCCATAAGTGATGCTCTTTCATTTGCAGGTATGGAAAGGGACATGTAGAAGAATATATGAAATGTTGCCTATGAAGTCTCCAAGAGATTAATCAAGCTTTTCTACCTATTTTCAGTTAGAAAATGAAAGTGCCCCTACCAAGTTCAACTTTAGCACACACACTCCATCAGTGATGCTCTTTAATTTGCAGATGAGGAAAGGGACAGGTAGAAGAATAGATGGAATTTTGCCTATGAGGATGCCAAGAGGTTAGACTAGCTTGTCTACGTTTTCAGTTAGAAAATAAAAGTGTCAATTCTAAGTTCAACTTAAGCACACAAACTCCATATGTGATGCTCTCTGATTTGCAGGTGTGGAAAGTGACAAACACAAGAACATATTAAAATACAGTAGACAGAGACAAGTAGTAGAAGAAGAAGAAGACAGACAGGTAGAAGAATATATGAAATTTTGCCTATGAAGATGCCAAGAGGTCAGACCAGCTTTTCTATTCATTTTCAGTTAGAAAATTAAAGTGTCCATACTAAGTTCAGCTTAAGCTCACACACTTCATAAGTGATTCGCTTTAATTCTCACATGTGGACAGAGACAAGTAGAAGAATATATGAAATTTTGCCTATGAAGATGCCAAGAGGTCAGTCCAGCTTTTCATTCATTTTCAGTTAGAAAATTAGGGTGTCCATACTAAGTTCAACTTAAGCACACACACTCCATAAGTGATTTTCTTTAATTTGTACATGTGGACAGAGACAGGTCAAAGAATATGTGAAATTTTGCCTATGAAGATGCCAAGAGGCCAGTCTAGCTTTTCTATTCATTTTCAGTTAGAAAATTAAAATGTCCATACTAAGTTCAACCTAAGCACACACACACACTCCATAAGTGATTCTCTTTAATTTGCACATGTGGACAGAGACAGGTAGAAGAATATATGAAATTTTGCCTGTGAAGTGGCCAAGAGCTAATCAAGCTTTTCAATCCATTTTCGGTTAGAAAGCTTTTGCCAATGCAGGTTTTCAGTTCGCAAATAAAAGTGTCCATACTAAATTGAGCTTTAGCACACACATTCCATAAGTTATGTCCTTCAATTTGCAGGTCTAGAAAGGGACAGGTAGAAGCATATATGCAAATTTTCCTATGAAGACGCCAAGAGATTAATGAAGCTTTTCTATCCAGTTTCAGTTAGAAATTAAAAGTGCCCATACAATGTTCACCGTAAGCCCACTAACTCCATAAGTGATGCTCTTTAATTTGTAGGTGCAGAAAGGGACAGGTAGAAGAATATATGAAATTTTGCATATGAAGATGCCAAGAGTTTAATCAAGCTTTTCTCTTCATTTTCAGTTAGAAAATAAAAGTGTCCATATTAAGTACAACCTAAGCACACAAACTGCATATGTGATGCTCTCTAATTTGGAGGTGTGGAAAGTGACAAGTACAAGAATATATTAAAATTTGCCTATGTAGATGCAAAGTGGTTTGTCTAGCTTTCCTATCCATTATCGGTTATAAAATAGAAGCGCCTCTACTAAGTTCAACTTAAGCACACACTCCACCATAAGTGATTCTCCTTAACTTGCAGGTGTGGACAGGTAGAAGAATATATGAAATTTTGCCTATGAATCAGGAGATTAATCAAACTTTGCTACCCATTTCCAGTTAGAAAATAAAAGTGTCCATTATTAAGTACAACCTAAGCACACAAACTCCATATGTGATGCTCTCTAATTTGCAGGTGTGGAAAGGGACAGGTAGAAGAATATATGTAATTTCGCCAATGGAGATGCCGAGAGGTTAGTCAAGCTTTTCTACCCATTTTCGGCCAGATAAAAAGTACCCATATCAAGCTCAAAGTACGCACTGTCTATGGATGCTCTTCTCCATTTTCAACCAGAAAATACCGTGCCGGTACTGAGATTAAGTTAGGCCTACACACTTCATAAGTAATGCCATTTAATTTGCAGGTGTGGAGTGGGACACGTATAAGAACATATGAAATTTTGCTTATGAAGATGCAAAGAGGCTAGTCTAGCTTTCCTATCCATTATCACTTAGAAAATAGACGCTCCCCTACTATTTGAACTCAGGCACACACACTCTATAAGTGATGCTCTTTCATTTGCAGGTATGGAAAGGGACATGTAGAAGAATATATGAAATGTTGCCTATGAAGACTCCAAGAGATTAATCAATCTTTTCAACCTATTTTCAGTTAGAAAATGAAAGTGCCCATACTAAGTTCAACTTTAGCACACACACTCCATCAGTGATGCTCTTTAATTTGCAGATGTGGAAAGGGACAGGTAGAAGAATAGATGGAATTTTGCCTATGAGGATGCCAAGAGGTTAGACTAGCTTGTCTACGTTTTCAGTTAGAAAAGAAAACTGTCCATTGAAAGTTCAACCTAAGCACACAAACTCCATATGTGATGCTCTCTGATTTGCAGGTGTGGAAAGTGACAAACACAAGAACATATTAAAATACAGTAGACAGAGACAAGTAGAAGAAGAAGAAAAAGACAGAGACAGGAAGAAGAATATATGAAATTTTGCCGATGAAGATGCCAAGAGGGTAGTCTAGCTTTCCCACTCAGTGTCAGTCAGAAAATACATGCGCCATGACAAAGTTCAACTCAAGGCACTCTATAAGTGATGCTCTTTCATTTTCAGCTGTGGAAAAGGACATGTAGAAGAATATATGAAATTTTGCCTATGAACAAGCCAAGAGGTCAGTCTAGCTTTTCTATCCATTTTCAGTTATAAAATAGAAGCGCCTCTACTAAGTTCAACTTAAGCATACACTCCACCATAAGTGATTCTCCTTAACTTGCAGGTTTATTAAATTAAAGAGAAATTAAAGTGTCCATACTAAGTTCAACTTAAACACACACACTCCATAAGTGATTTTCTTTAATTTGTACATGTGGACAGAGACAGGTCAAAGAATATGTGAAATTTTGCCTATGAAGATGCCAAGAGGTCAGTCTAGCTTTTCTATTCATTTTCAGTTAGAAAATTAAAGTGTCCATACTAAGTTCAACTTAAGCACACACGCTCCATAAGTGTTTCTCTTTAATTTGCACATGTGGACAGAGACAAGTAGAAGAATATATGAAATTTTGCCTATGAAGATGCCAAGAGGTCAGTCCAGCTTTAATATTCATTTTCAGTTAGAAAATTAAAGTGTCCATACTAAGTTCAACTTAAGCACACACGCTCCATAAGTGTTTCTCTTTAATTTGCACATGTGGACAGAGACAAGTAGAAGAATATATGAAATTTTGCCTATGAAGATGCCAAGAGGTCAGTCCAGCTTTAATATTCATTTTCAGTTAGAAAATTAAAGTGTCCATACTAAGTTCAACTTAAGCACACACACTCCATAAGTGATTCTCTTTAATTTGCACATGTGGACAGAGACAAGTAGAAGAATATATGAAATTTTGCCTATGAAGATGCCAAGAGGTCAGTCCAGCTTTAATATTCATTTTCAGTTAGAAAATTAAAGTGTCCATACTAAGTTCAACTTAAGCACACACGCTCCATAAGTGTTTCTCTTTAATTTGCACATGTGGACAGAGACAAGTAGAAGAATATATGAAATTTGGCCTATGAAGATGCCAAGAGGTCAGTCCAGCTTTAAGATTCATTTTCAGTTAGAAAATTTAAGTGTCCATACTAAGTTCAACTTAAGCACACACACTCCATAAGTGATTCTCTTTAATTTGTACATGTGGACAGAGACAGGTCAAAGAATATGTGAAATTTTGCCTATGAAGGTGCCAAGAGGTCAGTCTAGCTTTTCTATTCATTTTCAGTTAGAAAATTAAAGTGTCCATACTAAGTTCAACTTAAGCACACACGCTCCATAAGTGTTTCTCTTTAATTTGCACATGTGGACAGAGACAAGTAGAAGAATATATGAAATTTTGCCTATGAAGATGCCAAGAGGTCAGTCCAGCTTTAATATTCATTTTCAGTTAGAAAATTTAAGTGTCCATACTAAGTTCAACTTAAGCACACACACTCCATAAGTGATTCTCTTTAATTTGCACATGTGGACAGAGACAAGTAGAAGAATATATGAAATTTTGCCTATGAAGATGCCAAGAGGTCAGTCCAGCTTTAATATTCATTTTCAGTTAGAAAATTTAAGTGTCCATACTAAGTTCAACTTAAGCACACACACTCCATAAGTGATTATCTTTAATTTGCACATGTGGACAGAGACAAGTAGAAGAATGTGTGAAATTTTGCCTATGAAGATGCCAAGAGGTCAGTCTAGCTTTTCTATTCATTTTCAGTTAGAAAATTAAAGTGTCCATACTAAGTTCAACTTAAGCACACACGCTCCATAAGTGTTTCTCTTTAATTTGCACATGTGGACAGAGACAAGTAGAAGAATATATGAAATTTTGCCTATGAAGATGCCAAGAGGTCAGTCCAGCTTTAATATTCATTTTCAGTTAGAAAATTTAAGTGTCCATACTAAGTTCAACTTAAGCACACACACTCCATAAGTGATTCTCTTTAATTTGCACATGTGGACAGAGACAAGTCGAAGAATATATGAAGTTTTGCCTATGAAGATGCCAAGAGGTCAGTCCAGCTTTTCATTCATTTTCAGTTAGAAAATTAGAGTGTCCATACTAAGTTCAACTTAAGCACACACACTCCTTAAGTGATTTTCTTTAATTTGCACATGTGGACAGAGACAAGTAGAAGAATATATGAAATTTTGCCTATGAAGATGCCAAGAGGTCAGTCCAGCTTTTCATTCATTTTCAGTTAGAAAATTAGAGTGTCCATACTAAGTTCAACTAAGCACACACGCTCCATAAGTGATTTTCTTTAATTTGCACATGTGGACAGAGAAAAGTAGAAGAATATATGAAGTTTTGCCTATGAAGATGCCAAGAGGTCAGTCCAGCTTTTCATTCATTTTCAGTTAGAAAATTAGAGTGTCCATACTAAGTTCAACTTAAGCACACACACTCCATAAGTGATTTTCTTTAATTTGCACATGTGGACAGAGACAGGTAGAAGGATATATGAAATTTTGCCTGTGAAGTGGCCAAGAGCTAATCAAGCTTTTCAATCCATTTTCAGTTAGAAAGATTTTGCCAATGCAGGTTTTCAGTTAGCATATAAAAGTGCCCATACTAAGTTCAGCTTTAGCACACACATTCCATAAGTTATGTCCTTCAATTTGCAGGTCTAGAAAGGGACAGGTAGAAGTATATATGCAAATTTGCCTATGAAGACGCCAGGAGATTAATCAAGCTTTTCTATCCAGTTTCAGTTAGAAAATAAAAGTGCTCATACAATGTTCACCGTAAGCCCACTGACTCCATAAGTGATGTTCTTTAGTTTGTAGGTGCAGAAAGGGTCAGGTAGAAGAATATAAGTGTCCATATTAAGTACAACCTAAGCACACAAACTCCATATGTGATGCTCTTTAATTTGCAGGAGTGGAAAGTGACCAGTACAAGAATATATTAAAATTTGCCTATGTATATGCAAAGAGGTTAGCCTAGCTTTCCTATCCATTATCAGTTATAAAATAGAAGCGCCTCTACTAAGTTCAACTTAAGCACACACTCCACCATAAGTGATTCTCCTTAACTTGCAGGCGTGGACAGGTGGAAGAATGTATGAAATTTTGCCTATGAATCAGGAGATTAATCAAACTTTGCAACCCATTTCCAGTTAGAAAATAAAAGTGCCCATACTTCAGCTTAGGCACACATACTCCACAAGTGATGTTCTTCAATTTTTAGGTGTAGAACAGGACAAGTAGAATAATATATGGTAGGATACCAAGTACGGTAATGAGGGACATCTACAGCCAGAGAAAGTTGGAAACACGTCGAAGTTGGAACAAAATTGCGCGAGAGAGCATGTTTCCCATTTTTATAGCACAAGGCCTTGCACCTGTTCGCCCAAATTTGCGATCAGACTGGTGGCCTTTAGGCATACTGAAGGATAAAAATTTTTCACTACAATATCTTTTAAAACTCAAAGGATATACCCGTGCAAACACGGCAAAACTGAAACACCCGAATTCAGGGCTGGATTTTCTCGATTTTTTTCGCACGAAAACTATTCGATAGAAAATATTCGTTTTACCACTGTTGGTCATCATATACAATAAGCGTCTAAATATAAAAAATAATGAAAATCCAGGAGGTCGATGCCTGAACCCCCTGATGCCCTCCCTGCCTGAACTGACGTGAAACCGGCCAGGTGTGCAAAGGGACAGGTAGAAGAACATTCAAAATTTCGCCTCTGAAGATGCCGAGTCTAGCCGTGCCCGTTTCTCATCTTTCAGCCGCAAAAAATGATTGTCAAACTACACACACGCACACTCACACACTCGCACACTCACACATTCACACACACTGTGCACACACACCGTATAGGTGATGCTCTTTACCTTGCAGATGTAGAAAGGGAAAGGTAGAACAGCATTCGAAATTTGACCTTCGAACATGCCTTTCCCCGTTCTCCATTTTCGGCAGGAAAACAAGAGTGTCCAATACTGAGCTCAAATTAAGCACGCCCACTTTTAATTTTCATGTGTGCAAAGGGATAGGTAGAACAACATTCGAAATTTCGCTTTTCAAGATGCCAAGAGGTTAGCCTTGCCATTTCCTGCATTTTCAGCGATAAAATGAAGGTACCCATATGGAGTTCAAATTAGGCACACAAATTCTATCCATCCTTTTCGCCATTTTCAGTCAGAAAACGAGTGTCCCTGCTGAGCTGATATTAATCGCGCGCACACTATGATTGATACTCTTTAATTTGCAGGTATGCAAAGGGCAGGTAGAAACACTTTCCAAATTTGGCCCTTGGAGATGCCAAGAGGTTAGTCTTGCCCTTTTCGCCATTTTCAGTCAGAAAACAAGTGTGTCTGCTGAGCTGATATGAATCACGCACACGCTATGATTGATACTCTTTAATTTGCAGGTGTGCAAAGGGGCAGGTAGAAGACCTTTCCAAATTTGGCCATTGAGGATGCCAGGAGATTAGTCTTGCCAGTTTCTCAATTTGCAGCCACAAGACAAAAGTGCTCATACTGTGCTCAAATCAAGCACATACACCCTACAAGTGATGCTCTTTAATTTTCACGTGTGCAAAGGGACGAGTAAAATAACTTTCGAAATTTGGCCCTTGAATATGCCGAGAGGTTAGTCTTGCCATTTTCTCAATTTTCAGCCAGAAGACAAAAGTGCCCATACTGTGCTCAGATTAAGCACACACACCCTATCAGTGATGCTCTTTAATTTTCAGGTGTGCAAAGGGACAAGTAAAATAACTTTCGAAATTTGGCCCTTGAATATGCCGAGAGGTTAGTCTTGCCATTTTCTCAATTTTCAGCCAGAAGACAAACGTGCCCATACTGTGCTCAGATTAAGCACACACACCCTATCAGTGATGCTCTTTGATTTTCAGGTGTGCAAAGGGACAAGTAAAATAACTTTCGAAATTTGGCCCTTGAATATGCCGAGAGGTTAGTCTTGCCATTTTCTCAATTTTCAGCCAGAAGACAAAAGTGCCCATACTGTGCTCAGATTAAGCACACACACCCTATCAGTGATGCTCTTTAATTTTCAGGTGTGCAAAGGGACAAGTAAAATAACTTTCGAAATTTGGCCCTTGAATATGCCGAGAGGTTAGTCTTGCCATTTTCTCAATTTTCAGCCACAAGACAAAAGTGCCCATACTGTGCTCAGATTAAGCACGCACACCCTATCAGTGATGCTCTTTAATTTTTAGGTTTGCAAAGGGACGAGTAAAATAACTTTCGAAATTTGGCCCTTGAAGATGCCGAGAGGTTAGTCTTGCCATTTTCTCAATTTTCAACGAGGAGACAAAAGTGCTCATACTGTGCTCAAATTAAGCACACACACCCTATCAGTGATGCTCTTTAATTTTTAGGTGTGCAAAGGGACGAGTAAAATAACTTTCGAAATTTGGCCCTTGAAGATGCCGAGAGGTTATTCTTGCCATTTTCTCAATTTTCAACGAGGAAACAAAAGTGCGCATACTGTGCTCAAATTAAGCACACACACCCTATCAGTGATGCTCTTTAATTTTTAGGTGTGCAAAGGGACGAGTAAAATAACTTTCGAAATTTGGCCCTTGAAGATGCCGAGAGGTTAGTCTTGCCATTTTCTCAATTTTCAACGAGAAAACAAAAGTGCGCATACTGTGCTCAAATTAAGCACACACACCCTATCAGTGATGCTCTTTAATTTTCAGGTATGCAAAGGGACGAGTAAAATAACTTTCGGAATTTTGCCCTTGAATATGTCAAGAGGTTAGTCTTGCCCTTTTCTCAATTTTAAACGAGGATATAAAAGTGCCCATACTGTGCTCAAATTAAGCACACACACCCTATCAGTGATGCTCTTTAATTTTTAGGTGTGGAAGGGGACGAGTAAAATAACTTTCGAAATTTGGCCCTTGAAGATGCCGAGAGGTTAGTCTTGCCATTTTCTCAATTTTCAACGAGGAGACAAAAGTGCTCATACTGTGCTCAAATTAAGCACACACACCCTATCAGTGATGCTCTTTAATTTTTAGGTGTGCAAAGGGACGAGTAAAATAACTTTCGAAATTTGGCCCTTGAAGATGCCGAGAGGTTAGTCTTGCCATTTTCTCAATTTTCAACGAGGAAACAAAAGTGCGCATACTGTGCTCAAATTAAGCACACACACCCTATCAGTGATGCTCTTTAATTTTTAGGTGTGCAAAGGGACGAGTAAAATAACTTTCGAAATTTGGCCCTTGAAGATGCCGAGAGGTTAGTCTTGCCATTTTCTCAATTTTCAGCCAGAAGACAAAAGTACCCATACTGTGCTCAGATTAAGCACACACACCCTATCAGTGATGCTCTTTAATTTTCAGGTGTGCAAAGGGACAAGTAAAATAACTTTCGAAATTTGGCCCTTGAATATGCCGAGAGGTTAGTCTTGCCATTTTCTCAATTTTCAGCCAGAAGACAAAAGTGCCCATACTGTGCTCAGATTAAGCACACACACCCTATCAGTGATGCTCTTTAATTTTCAGGTGTGCAAAGGGACAAGTAAAATAACTTTCGAAATTTGGCCCTTGAATATGCCGAGAGGTTAGTCTTGCCATTTTCTCAATTTTCAGCCACAAGACAAAAGTGCCCATACTGTGCTCAGATTAAGCACGCACACCCTATCAGTGATGCTCTTTAATTTTTAGGTGTGCAAAGGGACGAGTAAAATAACTTTCGAAATTTGGCCCTTGAATATGCCGAGAGGTTAGTCTTGCCATTTTCTCAATTTTCAGCCACAAGACAAAAGTGCCCATACTGTGCTCAGATTAAGCACACACACCCTATCAGTGATGCTCTTTAATTTTCAGGTGTGCAAAGGGACGAGTAAAATAACTTTCGAAATTTGGCCCTTGAATATGCCGAGAGGTTAGTCTTGCCATTTTCTCAATTTTCAGCCAGAAGACAAACGTGCCCATACTGTGCTCAGATTAAGCACGCACACCCTATCAGTGATGCTCTTTAATTTTTAGGTGTTCAAAGGGACGAGTAAAATAACTTTCGAAATTTGGCCCTTGAATATGCCGAGAGGTTAGTCTTGCCATTTTCTCAATTTTCAGCCAGAAGACAAAAGTGCCCATACTGTGCTCAGATTAAGCACACACACCCTATCAGTGATGCTCTTTAATTTTCAGGTGTGCAAAGCGACAAGTAAAATAACTTTCGAAATTTGGCCCTTGAATATGCCGAGAGGTTAGTCTTGCCATTTTCTCAATTTTCAGCCACAAGACAAAAGTGCCCATACTGTGCTCAGATTAAGCACGCACACCCTATCAGTGATGCTCTTTAATTTTTAGGTTTGCAAAGGGACGAGTAAAATAACTTTCGAAATTTGGCCCTTGAAGATGCCGAGAGGTTAGTCTTGCCATTTTCTCAATTTTCAACGAGGAGACAAAAGTGCTCATACTGTGCTCAAATTAAGCACACACACCCTATCAGTGATGCTCTTTAATTTTTAGGTGTGCAAAGGGACGAGTAAAATAACTTTCGAAATTTGGCCCTTGAAGATGCCGAGAGGTTAGTCTTGCCATTTTCTCAATTTTCAACGAGGAAACAAAAGTGCGCATACTGTGCTCAAATTAAGCACACACACCCTATCAGTGATGCTCTTTAATTTTTAGGTGTGCAAAGGGACGAGTAAAATAACTTTCGAAATTTGGCCCTTGAAGATGCCGAGAGGTTAGTCTTGCCATTTTCTCAATTTTCAACGAGAAAACAAAAGTGCGCATACTGTGCTCAGATTAAGCACACACACCCTATCAGTGATGCTCTTTAATTTTCAGGTGTGCAAAGGGACAAGTAAAATAACTTTCGAAATTTGGCCCTTGGAGATTCTAAGAGGTTAGTCTTGCCATTTTCTCAATTTTCAGCCACAAGACAAAAGCGCCCATACTGTGCTCAAATTAAGCACACACACCTTCTCAGTGATGCTCTTTAATTTTCAGGTGTGCAAAGGGTCAAGTAAAATAACTTTCGAAATTTGGCCCTTCACGATGCAGAGAGGTTAGTCTTGCCATTTTCTCAATTTTCAGCCACAAGACAAAAGCGCCCATACTGTGCTCAAACTAAGCGCACACACCTTCTCAGTGATGCTCTTTAATTTTCAGGTGTGCAAAGGGTCAAGTAAAATAACGTTCGAAATTTGGCCCTTCAAGATGCCGAGAGGTTAGTCTTGCCATTTTCTCAATTTTCAGCCACCAGACAAAAGTGCCCATACTGTGCTCAAATTAAGCACACTCACACACTATCAGTGACGCTTTGTAATCTGCGGGTGTGCAAAGGGACAGGTAGAAGAACATTCGAAATTTCACCTGTGAAGATGCCAAGACGCTAGTCGTGGACGTTTCTCCATTTTCAGTCATGAAACATGAGTGTCCAAATTGGCTGAAACTAAGCACGCGCACCCTATAATTGATACTCTTTACCTTTCAGGTCTAGAAACGGAAAGGTACAACAACATTCGAAATTTGGCCTTCGAAGATGCGAAGAACTTAATATGTCCATACTTCGCTCGAACAAGACACTCGCAGAATATCAGATATGCTCTTTAATTAGCAGGCGTGTAAAAGGGACAGGCAGAGGAACATTCGAAATTTCGCATTTGTAAATGCGAAGAGGCCAGCCTTTCCCTGTCCTCCATTTTTAGCCAGAAAACAAGAGCATCCGATATTGAGCCGAAATTAAGCACACACTTTATAACTGTTCCTCTTTGCCTTGCACGTGGAATGGGAAAGGTAGAACAATATTCAAAATTTGGGATTTGAAAATGTCAAGAGGTTAATGTGCCCATGCTGAGCTCGAATTAGGCACGCAGAGAACATAAGTGATGCTCTTTAATTCAGGTGGGCAAAGAGACATGTAGAAGAACATAAGAAATTTGGCCTTTGAAGTCGCCAAGAGATTCATCCAGCCATCTTGCCCTTTTCTACATTTTCAGTCAGAAAATAAAAGTGCCCATATCAAGCACAAATTAGGCGCACAAACTCTGCCCATGCTCTTCTCTATTTCCAGCAAGAAAGCAAAAGTATTCATCTTGAGCTCAAATTAAGCACACACTGTATATGTGATTCTCTTCAATTTCCAGGTGCCCTATGGACAGGTAAAAGCACATTACAAATTTGGCCCTTGAAGATTCCAAGAGGTTAGCCCTTTCCCTTTTCTTCATTTTGAGACTGGAAACAAATGTGTCCATACTATGTTCAAACTTAGCATACACTCTATAAGTGACGCTCTTTAATTTGCAGATGTGCTAAGAGACAGGTAGAAGAACATTCGAAATTGGGCCTCTGAAGATGCCAAGAGGTCAGCCCCGCCCTTTTCTCTATTTTCAGTCAGAAACAAAAGTGTTCATATTGAGCTGAAATTAAGCATACACATTCTACAAGTGATCCCCTTTAATTTGGACGTGTGAAAAGGGACAGGAAGAACAACATTCGAAATTTGGCCTTGGAAGATGCCAATAGGTTAGTGTTGCCATTTCCTCCATTTTCAGCCAGAAAATGAAAGTACCCATTCAAATTAGGCAGACAAACTCTATCCAACCTTTTCTCCATTTTCAGTCAGAAAACAAGTGCCAATACTGACCTGATACTAGGCACACACACCCTATAAGTGATGCTCTTGAATTTGCAGGTGTGCAAAAAGACAGGAAGAAGAACATTCGAAATTTAGCCTTTGAAGATGCCTCAAGGTCTTGCCCTTTTCTCCATTTTCAGCCAGGAAACAGAAGTGCCCACACCAGGTGGCCCACACTGAGCTCAAATTAATCACACATAGAATGTGATGCACTTGAATTTGCAGGTGTGCAAAGAGACACGTAAAAGAACATTCGAAATTTGGCCACTGAAGATGCGAAGAGGTTAGTCTTGCCCTTTCCTCCATTTTCAACAAGGAAACAAAAGTGCCCATACTGAGCTCAAATTAATCACACCTAGAATATGATGCTCTTGAATCATTTGCAGGTGTGCATAGAGACAGGTAAAAGAACATTCGAAATTTGGCCCTTGAAGATGCCAATGTTAGTCTTTCCCTTTTCTTCATTTTCAGCAAAGAAACAAAAGTCCCCATAGTGCACGAACTCTAACACTGCTTTTCTCCATTTTCAGCCCGAAAACAGAAGTGCCCATACTGAGCTCAGATTAGCACACATAGAATATAAGCGATGCAGCTTTAATTTGCAGGTGTGCAAACAGACAAGTCGAAGAACATTCGAAACAAACTGGGCCTCAGAAGATGCCAAGAGGTTAGTCCCTCGCTTTTCTTCATGTTCAGCCTGAAAAAAAAACTGCCCACACTGAGCTCAAATTAAGCATACACGATCTATAAGTGATGTTCATTAATTTGCAGGTGTGGAAAGGGACAGGCAGAAAAACTTTCAAATTTGGCCTTTGAAGACTCTTTCAGCATCTTCAGCCAGAAAACAAAAGTGCCCGTAGTGACCTCGAATTAGGCACACACAGAATATACGTGATGCTCTGAATTTGAAGGCGTACAAAGAGACAGGTAAAATAACATTCGAGATTGGGCCCTTGAAGATGCCAAGAGGATAGTCTTGCCCTTTTCTTCATTTTCAGTCAGAAAACAAAGGTGCCCATACTGTTCTCAAGCTATACACACACAGAATGTAAGTGATGCTCTTGAATTTGTTAGTGTGGAAAGGGGCAGGGGCATTTGAAGATGCAAAGAAGTCTTGCCCCTTTCTCCATTTTTAGCAAGATGGAAGTTCCCCACCGAGCTCAAATAAGCACGCACACTGCATAAGTGATGGTCTTTAATTTGCAGGAGCCTAAAGGTACAGGTAAAAGGACATTTGAAGTTTGGCATTTGAGGATGGCGAGAGGTTAGGCTTTCCGTTTTCTCCATTTTCAGCCAGAGAACAAAAGCGCCCATACTGTGCACAAATTAAGCACACGCCCAATAAGTGATGCTCTTGAATTTGCAGGCGTCCGAAGGGACAGGTAACAGAGCATTCGAAATTTGGCCTTTGAAGATGAGAAGAGGTTAGCCAATCCGTTTTCTTAATTTTCAGCTTGAAAAAAGAAGTGCCCTTAGTGAGCTCAAAGTAGGAACACGCATTCTACGAATGATGCTCTTTAATTTGCAGGTTTCCGAAAGGACAGGTAAAAGAACATTCGAAATTTGGCCTTTGAAGATGCCAAGAGGCTAGCCTTTACTTTCCCCCCATTTTCATCCTGAAGACGCATGTGCCGTGCTCAAATTAATCACACACAGAATATACGTGATGCTCTTGAACTTGTAGGTGTGCAAAGAGACAGGTAAAAGGACATTAGAAATTTGGCTTATGAAGATGCCAAGAGGTTAGTCTTGCCCTTTACCATGTACACCATTACCTAAGTACCAATGTGGAGCTCAAATTAAGCACCCGCTGTATATGTGATGCTCTTTAATTTACAGGTGTCCGAAGATGCCAAGAGTTAGCCCGTTCCCTTTTCTCCATTTTCAACAAGGAAACAGAAGTGCCAATACTGAGCTCAGATTACCACACATAGAATATAAGTGATGCTCTTTAATTTGCAGGTGTGCAAACAGACAGGTAGAAGAACATTCGAAGCTGTGCCTTTGAAGATGCCAAGAGGTGTTAGCCGCTCTCTTTTCTTCATTTTCAGCCTGGAAACAAAGCTGCCCATACTGAGCTCAAATTAAGCAAACACACTATATAAGTGACGTTGTTTAATTTGTAGGGACAGGTAGACGAACATTGGCCTTTGAAGACGCTTTCCTTCATTTTGAGCCAGAAAATAGGAAATAAAAATACTCATATCGAGTTCAAATTAGGTACACTAACTCAAGCGATCCTTTTCTCTATTTTCAGTCAGAAAACAAGTGTCCATACTGAGCTGATATTAAGTACGCACACACTATAATTGAAGCTCTTTAATTTGCAGGTGTGCAAAGGGACAGGTAGAAGAACATTGGAAATTTGGCCTTTGAAGACGCCAAGAGGTCAGCCTGGCCCCTTTTCTCTATTTTCATCCAGAAAACAAAAGTGTCTATACTGGCTAAAATTAGGCACACACACACTGTATAAGTGATGCTCTTGAATTTGCATGCGTGGAAAGGGCATGTGTGAAAAGTGTGTAGAACAACATTCGAATTTTGGCATTTGAAGATGCTAAGAAGTTAGCCTTGTCCTTTTCTTCATTTTTAGCCAGAAAAAAAATTGCCGATAGTGAGCTCAAATTAAGCACAATTTCTATAAGTGATCCTCCAAATTTGCTGGTGTGGAAAGGAAAAGGTAGAACAACATTCAAAATTGTGACTTCGAACATCCCAAGAGCCGTTTTCACCCTTTGCCCCGTTCACCTTTTGTCCTTTTCACCATTTTCAGTCAGAAAGCAAATGTGCCCATACTGAGCTCGAAGTTGACACACAGAGAGTACAAGTGATGCTCTTCAATTTGCACGTGTGCAACGAGCGAGTTCAAGAAATGGGGCCTTTGAAGATGCCACGAGTCTTGCTCTTTTGTTGCTTTTGAGCCAGAAATATCGAAGTACCCATGCCGAGCTCAAAGTAAGCATACGTACTCTATAAGTGATGCTTTTTAATTTGTAGGTGGAAAGAGACAAGGGGAAGAACCTTCGAAACGTGGCCTTTGAAGATGAGGTCAGAAAGAGGGCGAGGTAAGTCGATGAAGAAAGAGGTTAGTCGAACCTTTATCTTCGTTTTCTGACCGAAAATAAAGGTGCTGGTACTGAGATCTAATTAAGCGCTCACGCTACACAAGCGATGCTCTTTAATTTGAAGGTGTGGAAAGGTACAGGTAGAAGAACCTTTGGAATTTGGCCTTTGAAGATGCCAAGAGGTTAAACAATGCTTTTTCTTCAGTTCCAGCCAAAATATAAAATTTCGATAGTGAGCTTAAATTAAGCACACACGCTCAAAAAGGCGATCCTCTTTAATTTGCAGGTGCGGACAGAGCGACGTAGGTGAACCCTCGAAATTTGGCTTTTGCAAATGCAAAGAGGTTTGTCTCGACATTTTGTTCTGTTTTCAGCCAAAACATAAGGGCCCACAGTGAAATCAAATGAAGTACACAAAACACTAAAATAATCTAGCACGATTTGCGCACTTTTAGTTCAGTACTAGCAATGATAAAAACGAGTAGCGTAACGTTTGTGTTTCATATGCAAAATTCGGAGTTTTTTCATAGCTTTGGTGTTTTCTTTGGGTCAGAATTCGTAAGTGTGTTTCGTATGAAATTTTGCGCTTCGAATAAAATATCTTGTCCTCCTCCTCAGTATCTATGCTGGATTTTGATCTGAAGTTAAAGCGCCATGTCCTGAAAATTCTAATGAATGCTTAAAATTACATTGAGCACTAGCATGATTTTAGCACCTTTATCATTTGCTTTGGCAAAAATCTCAGAAAATGTCAATCTGCCCTTTGGTTTTCCTTTCTTTCACCGCGTAGTTCTGGGGAGGCAAGGGCACGTAACACATTCCGGCTTGAAAAACGACAGGGTCTTATATATATCTCTTCTATATTTCCCATCTCATCGTCGTCATTTATTGTTGTTCTATATTTCCCATTCTGTTCTAAAATTGCAGAAATCAAGATCAAATATTCACAGATATTTCCCCAATGATGGTTTCTGTTTGGCAGGCTGAATTGGGAAGATCGGAACACCTGCCACGAGAAACGAATTATGTCATATCTATTCCATTTGGTGAGGTAAGTTAACCTTGCTCAAATTATACACAGATGTTCTTATGATGGTGATTGTTATTTAGCGCATGCAATTGGAGAGACAATTGGATGATATTCTTATTATGCTGATTGTTATTTAGCAGGTAAAATTCGAGAGACAAGTGGAAATTCACTAAGGTGCCGCACTGCGCCCATCTCCTGCATTTGCACCCAGATGAGATTAGGCACAGCTATACATTGACGATATTGATAGTTTTCCAAGTGAAACTGGAAGCAAAATAGCTCTTTCACATTTCGTCCTAAGAAGCACAAAGTGTGTTTTTTTATTGCCCAGGGAAAATAAAAATTCGTACTAGTAGAGCACAAATATCACCTAGGTAATGCTGAATATTTTGCAGGTGGACCTGGGGAGAGAAACACCTGCCAAATCCTGCCCTGTATAACTCCAGAACCTTTTCCTTTTAACAGAACAAATAAAATTGGTATCGATTGAAGCACAAATGTTGTCCAGATGTTTGTTGAAACACAAACAAAAAAACGCAGATCTCCATTCACAGCTGATCATTTCTTGGTGCTCGTACCCTGTTCGATGATGATTGCTTCCTTCGAAGTGCTTCCCGAGCTTTTAATAAAAATCGAGCAAATTGTAGAGTGCAGTGTCCTCAAGGTATGTACAGAACTTAAAAAGTAATGTTATGTCACTGAAACAGAATTTTAAAACTAAAGCTAGTAAACTAAAAATATTTTTGTAATTAAAAATGGAACGAAGGGTCTGGCTGAAATGAACCGCCTTGACGTCAACGTATAACTGAAAATTCGCGGGAAAAATGGACTCTTCCATGGGGGAGGTAAAGGACCTCCTTCCGGACGAGTCCATTAATGGACTCTTCCGGGGGTGTCCTTTACCTCCCCGGACGAGTCCACTCCATTTCGGTCACCTCTATCGACCTTGAGCGACCGCTAATGACCTCTACCTGACCTCTACCTGACCCCTAATACGACCTTTCCACACACCCGGTTTTATTGAAAAATGGCTCAATTTTTGGAACTGGATAACCTTGTTTGACCTTCATTGACCTTGACTGACCTTGATTGACCTTGTTTGACCTCTATCGTGGCCTTGAATTAGTTCCGGACGTCCCCGCTAGGGGGCTATCCTCATTTTGAGGAAAAAAAAACCCTACTTTCCCGAAAATGCCTCATTGTATAGCAAAATTAATGGACTGTCCTGGCGAATGGGGGAGGTGTTTACCTCGCTCATGGGCGAGTCCAGTTTTAAACTGTCAGCTTGGCTTCATCCCTCCACATGTCTCTACTTCCCATTCGTTGCAAGCACCTGACATACCTTATGCACCTCAGTGGCAAAGGGCTGTAGGATGCCAAGGTATAATGAGGCAATTTCAGGAAAGTGGGCAATTTTTTTTTTCAAAATGATGGTAGCCCCCTAGCGGGGACGTCCTGAACTAATTCAAGGCCACGTTAGAGGTCATACAAGGTTGTCCTAGGTCATACAAGGTCAACGAAGGTCAAACAAGGTTATCCAGTTCCAAAAATTTTGAGCCATTTTTCAATGAAACCAGCACGTGTGGAAAAGTCGTTTTGGAGGTCAAATAGAGGTCATATGAGGTCGTTAGCGGTCATTCAAGGTCAATAGAGGTGACCGAAATGGAATGGACTCGTCCGGGGAGGTAAAGGACACCCCCGGAAGAGTTCATTAATGAACTCGCCCGAAGGGAGGCCCTTTACCTCCCTCCGGAACAGTCCATTAATGGACTCGTCCAAAGGGAGGTCCTTTACCTCCCTCGTGGAAGAGTCCATTATTTGCCCGCGAATTTTGAATTTTACAGTAAAATTAATGGTTGGTCCCGGGGGGTTTGTTCACTTCCCTCATGGACGAGTCGAGTTTTAAGCCAACAGATTCGCTCTAGCCCTCCAGACGTCCCTGCATCCCGTTCGTGTCCGTATACCGAAACCTCTGTTCTGTTATTCAAACTTCATCTAGTATAGTGAAAATATCCTCAGATTGTGAGCGACAGACATGTATACATACCTTGCGAACCTTTTCTGCGGCATATTGCCCGTGGGCCAAATATAGAACATATTTGAACAAGTACAACACGGCTTGCTGAATTTTTATTACTCTCCTGAGAAAACAAGTAGGCAGATACAACGAGAAGTAGGCATATATTCGGCTGGTGGAAACGGAGACGACGTTCCACTACCAGACATTCTTACTCAGAAGCCAGAGGTCCCACATGTCCTTATTCGTGATCCATATCTGCTGCACAGTAGTCATTGTCTAAGGCCTAGTTTCGGCCTTCGAATTTCGACCCTAAAAGACACCAAGGGGTTAGGCTTGCGTTTCTTTCATTTTCAGCAAAAAAAAAAAAAAGAAAAGAAAAAGTGCTCAAATCTTGCCTAGATCAGGAGCGTAGATACAGCAGGATCTCTGCTTTCATCTTAGCACAAAACCGGACGCGAGAAAAGAACTTAAAATTTTGACCCTAAAAAACATCAAGGGGTTAGGCTTGCATTTTTTTTTCATTTTCAGCAAAAAAATAAAAGTGCTCGAATCTTGCTAGAATCAGGAGCGTAGATACAGCAGGATCTCTGCTTTCATCTTAGCACAAAACTGGACGCGAAAAAAGAACTTCCAATTTTGACCCTAAAAAACACCAAGGGGTTAAAACATCACATCCAAAACACCACATCCAGCATTCAAATAGCTTCTTTCACCTTTTCTCACTGAATAGAAAGAGATGAGACAGTGCTCTTGTTCACTTTAAAGGTAAAATGTCGAAGGTGCGCCCATTCTGTCCACTTCCAGCTGCACAATAAAAGTGATGATCAAGAGAATGTCGGTGAATATCTGGAGCTATATATCAGTATGTTCAGCCTCACTTACAGTGCAGAAAAGATGCGACACAACCCTCTTGACGTTTTTCAAGCCAATATCTGGAGGCTCCAACCATTCTCGACGACTTCCACGTGCATAATAGAAGTGATGATCAAGAGAATGGCTGTGAATATTTGAGGCTATGTAAAAGCAGTTTCAGCTTTCCTTACTGAGCAGAAAAGATACGGCACAATCCTCCTGACGTTTTTCAAGCCAAGATCTGGAAGGTGCACCCATTCTCCCCACTTCCACCTGCATAATAGAAGTGATGATCAAGAGAATGGATGTGAATATTTGAGGCTATGTATCAGCAGTTTCAGCTTTCCTTACTGAGCAGAAAAGATATGACACAATTCTCCTGACGTTTTTCAAGCCAAGATCTGGAAGGTGCACCCATTCTCCCCACTTCCACCTGCATAATAGAAGTGATGATCAAGAGAATGGATGTGAATATTTGAGGCTATGTAAAAGCAGTTTCAGCTTTCCTTACTGAGCAGAAAAGATATGGCACAATCCTCCTGACGTTTTTCAAGCCAAGATCTGGATGGTGCACCCATTCTCCCACTTCCACCTGCATAATAGAAGTGATGATCAAGAGAATGGCTGTGAATATTTGAGGCTATGTATCAGCAGTTTCAGCTTTCCTTACTGAGCAGAAAAGATATGGCACAATCCTCTTGACGTTTTTCAAGCCAAGATCTGGAAGGTGCACCCTTTCTCCCCACTTCCACCTGCATAATAGAAGTGATGATCAAGAGAATGGCTGTGAATATTCGGAACTATGTATCAGCACTTTCGCCTTTCCTTACAGTGGAGAGAAGATATGACAGAATCCTCTTAACATTTTTCAAGCCATGATCTGGAAGGAAGGTGCACCCATCCTCCCCACTTCCACCTGTATAATAAAAGTGATGATCAGGAGAATGGCTGTGAATATTCGGAGCTATGTATCAGCACTTTCGCCTTTCCTTACAGTGGAGAGAAGATATGACAGAATCCTCTTAACATTTTTCAAGCCATGATCTGGAAGGAAGGTGCACCCTTTCTCCCCACTTCCACCTGTATAATAAAAGTGATGATCAGGAGAATGGCTGTGAATATTCGGAGCTATGTATCAGCACTTTCGCCTTTCCTTACAGTGGAGAGAAGATATGACAGAATCCTCTTGACATTTTTCAAGCCATGATCTGGAAGGAAGGTGCTCCCATCCTCCCCACTTCCACCTGTATAATAAAAGTGATGATCAAGAGAATGGCTGTGAATATTCGGAACTATGTATCAGCACTTTCGCCTTTCCTTACAGTGGAGAGAAGATATGACAGAATCCTCTTAACATTTTTCAAGCCATGATCTGGAAGGAAGGTGCACCCATCCTCCCCACTTCCACCTGCATAATAGAAGTGATGATCAGGAGAATGGCTGTGAATATTCGGAGCTATGTATCAGCACTTTCGCCTTTCCTTACAGTGGAGAGAAGATATGACAGAATCCTCTTAACATTTTTCAAGCCATGATCTGGAAGGAAGGTGCACCCATCCTCCCCACTTCCACCTGCATAATAGAAGTGATGATCAGGAGAATGGCTGTGAATATTCGGAGCTATGTATCAGCACTTTCGCCTTTCCTTACAGTGGAGAGAAGATATGACAGAATCCTCTTAACATTTTTCAAGCCATGATCTGGAAGGAAGGTGCACCCATCCTCCCCACTTCCACCTGCATAATAGAAGTGATGATCAGGAGAATGGCTGTGAATATTCGGAGCTATGTATCAGCACTTTCGCCTTTCCTTACAGTGGAGAGAAGATATGACAGAATCCTCTTAACATTTTTCAAGCCATGATCTGGAAGGAAGGTGCACCCATCCTTCCCACTTCCACCTGTATAATAAAAGTGATGATCAGGAGAATGGCTGTGAATATTCGGAACTATGTATCAGCACTTTCGCCTTTCCTTACAGTGGAGAGAAGATATGACACAATCCTCTTGACATTTTTCAAGCCATGATCTGGAAGGAAGGTGCACCCATCCTTCCCACTTCCACCTGTATAATAAAAGTGATGATCAGGAGAATGGCTGTGAATATTCGGAGCTATGTATCAGCACTTTCGCCTTTCCTTACAGTGGAGAGAAGATATGACAGAATCCTCTTAACATTTTTCAAGCCATGATCTGGAAGGAAGGTGCACCCATCCTCCCCACTTCCACCTGTATAATAAAAGTGATGATCAGGAGAATGGCTGTGAATATTCGGAGCTATGTATCAGCACTTTCGCCTTTCCTTACAGTGGAGAGAAGATATGACACAATCCTCTTGACATTTTTCAAGCCATGATCTGGAAGGAAGGTGCACCCATCCTCCCCACTTCCACCTGTATAATAAAAGTGATGATCAAGAGAATGGCTGTGAATATTCGGAACTATGTATCAGCACTTTCGCCTTTCCTTACAGTGGAGAGAAGATATGACAGAATCCTCTTAACATTTTTCAAGCCATGATCTGGAAGGAAGGTGCACCCATCCTCCCCACTTCCACCTGTATAATAAAAGTGATGATCAAGAGAATGGCTGTGAATATTCGGAACTATGTATCAGCACTTTCGCCTTTCCTTACAGTGGAGAGAAGATATGACAGAATCCTCTTAACATTTTTCAAGCCATGATCTGGAAGGAAGGTGCACCCATCCTCCCCACTTCCACCTGTATAATAAAAGTGATGATCAAGAGAATGGCTGTGAATATTCGGAACTATGTATCAGCACTTTCGCCTTTCCTTACAGTGGAGAGAAGATATGACAGAATCCTCTTAACATTTTTCAAGCCATGATCTGGAAGGAAGGTGCACCCATCCTCCCCACTTCCACCTGTATAATAAAAGTGATGATCAAGAGAATGGCTGTGAATATTCGGAACTATGTATCAGCACTTTCGCCTTTCCTTACAGTGGAGAGAAGATATGACAGAATCCTCTTAACATTTTTCAAGCCATGATCTGGAAGGAAGGTGCACCCATCCTCCCCACTTCCACCTGTATAATAAAAGTGGTGATCAAGAGAATGGCTGTGAATATTCGGAACTATGTATCAGCACTTTCGCCTTTCCTTACAGTGGAGAGAAGATATGACAGAATCCTCTTAACATTTTTCAAGCCATGATCTGGAAGGAAGGTGCACCCATCCTCCCCACTTCCACCTGTATAATAAAAGTGATGATCAAGAGAATGGCTGTGAATATTCGGAACTATGTATCAGCACTTTCGCCTTTCCTTACAGTGGAGAGAAGATATGACAGAATCCTCTTAACATTTTTCAAGCCATGATCTGGAAGGAAGGTGCACCCATCCTCCCCACTTCCACCTGTATAATAAAAGTGATGATCAAGAGAATGGCTGTGAATATTCGGAACTATGTATCAGCACTTTCGCCTTTCCTTACAGTGGAGAGAAGATATGACAGAATCCTCTTAACATTTTTCAAGCCATGATCTGGAAGGAAGGTGCACCCATCCTCCCCACTTCCACCTGTATAATAAAAGTGATGATCAAGAGAATGGCTGTGAATATTCGGAACTATGTATCAGCACTTTCGCCTTTCCTTACAGTGGAGAGAAGATATGACAGAATCCTCTTAACATTTTTCAAGCCATGATCTGGAAGGAAGGTGCACCCATCCTCCCCACTTCCACCTGTATAATAAAAGTGGTGATCAAGAGAATGGCTGTGAATATTCGGAACTATGTATCAGCACTTTCGCCTTTCCTTACAGTGGAGAGAAGATATGACAGAATCCTCTTAACATTTTTCAAGCCATGATCTGGAAGGAAGGTGCACCCATCCTCCCCACTTCCACCTGTATAATAAAAGTGATGATCAAGAGAATGGCTGTGAATATTCGGAACTATGTATCAGCACTTTCGCCTTTCCTTACAGTGGAGAGAAGATATGACAGAATCCTCTTAACATTTTTCAAGCCATGATCTGGAAGGAAGGTGCACCCATCCTCCCCACTTCCACCTGTATAATAAAAGTGATGATCAGGAGAATGGCTGTGAATATTCGGAGCTATGTATCAGCACTTTCGCCTTTCCTTACAGTGGAGAGAAGATATGACAGAATCCTCTTAACATTTTTCAAGCCATGATCTGGAAGGAAGGTGCACCCATCCTCCCCACTTCCACCTGTATAATAAAAGTGATGATCAAGAGAATGGCTGTGAATATTCGGAACTATGTATCAGCACTTTCGCCTTTCCTTACAGTGGAGAGAAGATATGACAGAATCCTCTTAACATTTTTCAAGCCATGATCTGGAAGGAAGGTGCACCCATCCTCCCCACTTCCACCTGCATGATAGAAGTGATGATCAAGAGAATGGCTGTGAATATTCGGAACGATGTATCAGCACTTTCGCCTTTCCTTACAGTGGAGAGAAGATATGACACAATCCTCTTAACATTTTTCAAGCCATGATCTGGAAGGTGCACGCATTTTCCCCACTTCCACCTGCATAATAGAAGTGATGATCAAGAGAATGGCTGTGAATATTTGAGGCCATGTATCAGCAGTTTCAGCTTTCCTTACTGAGCAGAAAAAATATGACACAATCCTCCTGACGTTTTTCAAGCCAAGATCTGGATGGTGCACCTATTCCCCACACTTCCACCTGCATAATAGAAGTGATGATCAAGAGAATGGCTGTCAATATTTGAGGCTATGTATCAGCAGTTTCAGCTTTCCTTACTGAGCAGAAAAGATATGGCCCAATCCTCCTGACGTTTTTCAAGCCAAGATCTGGATGGTGCACCTATTCTCCCCACTTCCACCTGCATAATAGAAGTGATGATCAAGAGAATGGCTGTGAATATTTGAGGCTATGTATCATATGTATCAGCAGTTTCAGCTTTCCTTACTGAGCAGAAAAAATATGACACAATCCTCCTGACGTTTTTCAAGCCATGATCTGGAAGGAAGGTGCACCCATTCTCCCCACTTCCACCTGCATAATAAAAGAGATGATCAAGAGAATGGCTGTGAATATTCGGAACTATGTATCAGCACTTTCGCCTTTCCTTACAGTGGGGAGAAGATATGACACAATCCTCTTAACATTTTTCAAGCCATGATCTGGAAGGAAGGTGCACCCATCCTCCCCACTTCCACCTGTATAATAAAAGTGATGATCAAGAGAATGGCTGTGAATATTCGGAACTATGTATCAGCACTTTCGCCTTTCCTTACAGTGGGGAGAAGATATGACACAATCCTCTTAACATTTTTCAAGCCATGATCTGGAAGGAAGGTGCACCCATCCTCCCCACTTCCACCTGTATAATAAAAGTGATGATCAAGAGAATGGCTGTGAATATTCGGAACTATGTATCAGCACTTTCGCCTTTCCTTACAGTGGGGAGAAGATATGACACAATCCTCTTAACATTTTTCAAGCCATGATCTGGAAGGAAGGTGCACCCATCCTCCCCACTTCCACCTGTATAATAAAAGTGATGATCAAGAGAATGGCTGTGAATATTCGGAACTATGTATCAGCACTTTCGCCTTTCCTTACAGTGGGGAGAAGATATGACACAATCCTCTTAACATTTTTCAAGCCATGATCTGGAAGGAAGGTGCACCCATCCTCCCCACTTCCACCTGTATAATAAAAGTGATGATCAAGAGAATGGCTGTGAATATTCGGAACTATGTATCAGCACTTTCGCCTTTCCTTACAGTGGGGAGAAGATATGACACAATCCTCTTAACATTTTTCAAGCCATGATCTGGAAGGAAGGTGCACCCATCCTCCCCACTTCCACCTGTATAATAAAAGTGATGATCAAGAGAATGGCTGTGAATATTCGGAACTATGTATCAGCACTTTCGCCTTTCCTTACAGTGGGGAGAAGATATGACACAATCCTCTTAACATTTTTCAAGCCATGATCTGGAAGGAAGGTGCACCCATCCTCCCCACTTCCACCTGTATAATAAAAGTGATGATCAAGAGAATGGCTGTGAATATTCGGAACTATGTATCAGCACTTTCGCCTTTCCTTACAGTGGGGAGAAGATATGACACAATCCTCTTAACATTTTTCAAGCCATGATCTGGAAGGTGCACCCATTTTCCCCACTTCCATCTGCATAATAGAAGTGACGATCAAGAGTGTGGCTGTGAATATTTGGAGCTATGTATCAGCAGTTTCAGCTTTCCTTACTGAGCAGAAAAGATATGGCACAATCCTCTTGACGGTTTTCAAGCCAAGATCTATTCTCCCCACTTCCACCTGCATAATAGAAGTGATGATCAAGAGAAAGGCTGTGAATACTTGATGTTATGTATCAGCAGTGTCAGCTTTCCTTACTGAACAGAAAAAATATGACACAATCCTCCTGACGTTTTTCAAGCCAAGATCTGGATGGTGCACCTATTCCCCACACTTCCACCTGCATAATAGAAGTGATGATCAAGAGAATGGCTGTCAATATTTGAGGCTATGTATCAGCAGTTTCAGCTTTCCTTACTGAGCAGAAAAGGTATGACACAATCCTCCTGACGTTTTTCAAGCCAAGATCTGGATGGTGCACCTATTCTCCCCACTTCCACCTGCATAATAGAAGTGATGATCAAGAGAATGGCTGTGAATATTTGAGGCTATGTATCAGCAGTTTCAGCTTTCCTTATTGAGCAGAGAAAATATGACACAATCCTCCTGGCGCTTTTCAAGCCAAGATCTGGATGGTGCACCTATTCTCCACACTTCCACCTGCATAATAAAAGTGATGATCAAGAGAATGGCTGTGAATATTTGAGGATATGTATCAGCAGTTTCAGCTTTCCTTACTGAGCAGAAAAGATATGGCACAATCCTCTTGACATTTATCAAGCCAAGATCTGGAAGGTGCACCCATTCTCCCCACTTCCACCTGCATAATAGAAGTGATGATCAAGAGAATGGCTGTGAATATTTGAGGATATGTATCAGCAGTTTCAGCTTTCCTTACTTAGCAGAAAAGATATGGCACAATCCTCCTGACGTTTTTCAAGCCAAGATCTGGAAGGTGCACCCATTCTCCCTACTTCCACACGCATAATAGAAGTGATGATCAAGAGAATGGCTGTGAATATTTGAGGCTATGTATCAGCTATTTTAGCTTTCCTTACTGAGCAGAAAAGATATGACACAATCCTCTTGACATTTATCAAGCCAAGATCTGGAAGGTGCACCCATTCTCCCCACTTCCACCTGCATAATAGAAGTGATGATCAAGAGAATGGCTGTGAATATTTGAGGATATGTATCAGCAGTTTCAGCTTTCCTTACTGAGCAGAAAAGATATGGCACAATCCTCCTGACGTTTTTCAAGCCAAGATCTGGAAGGTGCACCCATTCTCCCCACTTCCACCTGCATAATAGAAGTGATGATCAAGAGAATGGCTGTGAATATTTGAGGCTATGTATCAGCAGTTTCAGCTTTCCTTACTGAGCAGAAAAGATATGGCACAATCCTCCTGACGTTTTTCAAGCCAAGATCTGGAAGGTGCACCCATTCTCCCCACTTCCATCTGCATAATAGAAGTGACGTCGAAGAGTATGGCTGTGAATATTTGGAGCTATGTATCAGCACTTTCGCCTTTCCTTACAGTGGAGAGAAGATATGACACAATCCTCTTGACATTTTTCAAGCCATGATCTGGAAGAAAGGTGCACCCATTCTCCCCACTTCCATCTGCATAATAGAAGTGACGTCGAAGAGTATGGCTGTGAATATTTGGAGCTATGTATCAGCACTTTCGCCTTTTCTTACAGTCGAGAGAAGATATGACACAATCCTCTTGGCATTTTTCAAGCCATGATCTGGAAGGTGCACCCATTCTCCCCACTTCCACCTGCATAATAGAAGTGATGATCAAGAGAATGGCTGTGAATATTTGAGGCTATGTATCAGCAGTTTCAGCTTTCCTTACTGAGCAGAAAAGATATGGCACAATCCTCCTGACGTTTTTTAAGCCAAGATCTGGAAGGTGCACCCATTCTCCCCATTTCCACCTGCATAATAGAAGTGATGATCAAGATAATGGCTGTGAATATTTGAGGTTATGTATCAGCAGTTTCAGCTTTCCTTACTGAGCAGAAAAGATATGACACAATTCTCCTGACGTTTTTCAAGCCAAGATCTGGAAGGTGCACCCATTCTCCCCACTTCCACCTGCATAATAGAAGTGATGATCAAGAGAATGACTGTGAATATTTGAGGCTATGTATCAGCAGTTTCAGTTTTCCTTACTGAGCAGAAAGGATATGGCACAATCCTCCTGACGTTTTTCAAGCCAAGATCTGGAAGGTGCACCCATTCTCCCCACTTCCACCTGCATAATAGAAGTGCTGATCAACAGAATGGCTGTGAATATTTGAGGTTATGTATCAGCAGTTTCAGCTTTCCTTACTGAGCAGAAAAGATATGACACAATTCTCCTGACGTTTTTCAAGCCAAGATCTGGAAGGTGCACCCATTCTCCCCACTTCCACCTGCATAATAGAAGTGATGATCAAGAGAATGGCTGTGAATATTTGAGGCTATGTATCAGCTATTTCAGCTTTCCTTACTGAGCAGAAAAGATATGGCACAATACTCCTGACGTTTTTCAAGCCAAGATCTGGAAGGTGCACCCATTCTCCTCACTTCCACATGCATAATAGAAGTGATGATCAAGAGAATGGCTGTGAATATTCGGAGCTATGTAAGAGCACTTTCGCCTTTCCTTACAGTGGAGAGAAGATATGACACAATCCTCTTGACATTTTTCAAGCCATGATCTGGAAGAAAGGTGCACCCATTCTCCCCACTTCCATCTGCATAATAGAAGTGACGTCGAAGAGTATGGCTGTGAATATTTGGAGCTATGTATCAGCACTTTCGCCTTTTCTTACAGTCGAGAGAAGATATGACACAATCCTCTTGGCATTTTTCAAGGCATGATCTGGAAGGTGCACCCATTCTCCCCACTTCCACCTGCATAATAGAAGTGATGATCAAGAGAATGGCTGTGAATATTTGAGGATATGTATCAGCAGTTTCAGCTTTCCTTACTGAGCAGAAAAGATATGGCACAATCCTCTTGACATTTATCAAGCCATGATCTGGAAGGTGCACCCATTCTCCCCACTTCCACCTGCATAATAGAAGTGATGATCAAGAGAATGGCTGTGAATATTTGAGGATATGTATCAGCAGTTTCAGCTTTCCTTACTGAGCAGAAAAGATATGGCACAATCCTCTTGACGTTTTTCAAGCCAAGATCTGGATGGTGCACCTATTCTCCCCACTTCCACCTGCATAATAGAAGTGATGATCAAGAGAATGGCTGTGAATATTTGAGGCTATGTATCAGCAGTTTCAGCTTTCCTTATTGAGCAGAGAAAATATGACACAATCCTCCTGACGCTTTTCAAGCCAAGATCTGGATGGTGCACCTATTCTCCACACTTCCACCTGCATAATAAAAGTGATGATCAAGAGAATGGCTGTGAATATTTGAGGATATGTATCAGCAGTTTCAGCTTTCCTTACTGAGCAGAAAAGATATGGCACAATCCTCTTGACATTTATCAAGCCAAGATCTGGAAGGTGCACCCATTCTCCCCACTTCCACCTGCATAATAGAAGTGATGATCAAGAGAATGGCTGTGAATATTTGAGGATATGTATCAGCAGTTTCAGCTTTCCTTACTTAACAGAAAAGATATGGCACAATCCTCCTGACGTTTTTCAAGCCAAGATCTGGAAGGTGCACCCATTCTCCCTACTTCCACACGCATAATAGAAGTGATGATCAAGAGAATGGCTGTGAATATTTGAGGCTATGTATCAGCTATTTTAGCTTTCCTTACTGAGCAGAAAAGATATGACACAATCCTCTTGACATTTATCAAGCCAAGATCTGGAAGGTGCACCCATTCTCCCCACTTCCACCTGCATAATAGAAGTGATGATCAAGAGAATGGCTGTGAATATTTGAGGATATGTATCAGCAGTTTCAGCTTTCCTTACTGAGCAGAAAAGATATGGCACACTCCTCCTGACGTTTTTCAAGCCAAGATCTGGAAGGTGCACCCATTCTCCCCACTTCCACCTGCATAATAGAAGTGATGATCAAGAGAATGGCTGTGAATATTTGAGGCTATGTATCAGCAGTTTCAGCTTTCCTTACTGAGCAGAAAAGATATGGCACAATCCTCCTGACGTTTTTCAAGCCGAGATCTGGAAGGTGCACCCATTCTCCCCACTTCCACATGCATAATAGAAGTGATGATCAAGAGAATGGCTGTGAATATTCGGAGCTATGTAAGAGCACTTTCGCCTTTCCTTACAGTGGAGAGAAGATATGACACAATCCTCTTGACATTTTTCAAGCCATGATCTGGAAGAAAGGTGCACCCATTCTCCCCACTTCCATCTGCATAATAGAAGTGACGTCGAAGAGTATGGCTGTGAATATTTGGAGCTATGTATCAGCACTTTCGCCTTTTCTTACAGTCGAGAGAAGATATGACACAATCCTCTTGGCATTTTTCAAGCCATGATCTGGAAGGTGCACCCATTTTCCCCACTTCCACCTGCATAATAGAAGTGATGATCAAGAGAATGGCTGTGAATATTTGAGGCTATGTATCAGCAGTTTCAGCTTTCCTTACTGAGCAGAAAAGATATGGCACAATCCTCCTGACGTTTTTCAAGCCAAGATCTGGAAGGTGCACCCATTCTCCCCACTTCCACCTGCATAATAGAAGTGATGATCAAGATAATGGCTGTGAATATTTGAGGTTATGTATCAGCAGTTTCAGCTTTCCTTACTGAGCAGAAAAGATATGACACAATTCTCCTGACGTTTTTCAAGCCAAGATCTGGAAGGTGCACCCATTCTCCCCACTTCCACCTGCATAATAGAAGTGATGATCAAGAGAATGACTGTGAATATTTGAGGCTATGTATCAGCAGTTTCAGTTTTCCTTACTGAGCAGAAAGGATATGGCACAATCCTCCTGACGTTTTTCAAGCCAAGATCTGGAAGGTGCACCCATTCTCCCCACTTCCACCTGCATAATAGAAGTGCTGATCAAGAGAATGGCTGTGAATATTTGAGGTTATGTATCAGCAGTTTCAGCTTTCCTTACTGAGCAGAAAAGATATGACACAATTCTCCTGACGTTTTTCAAGCCAAGATCTGGAAGGTGCACCCATTCTCCCCACTTCCACCTGCATAATAGAAGTGATGATCAAGAGAATGGCTGTGAATATTTGAGGCTATGTATTAGCTATTTCAGCTTTCCTTACTGAGCAGAAAAGATATGGCACAATACTCCTGACGTTTTTCAAGTCAAGATCTCGAAGGTGCACCCATTCTCCCCACTTCCACATGCATAATAGAAGTGATGATCAAGAGAATGGCTGTGAATATTTGAGTCTATGCATCACCAGTTTCAGCTTTCCTTGCTGAGCAGAAAAGATATGGCACAATCCTCCTGACGTTTTTCAAGCCAAGATCTGGAATGTGCACCCATTCTCCCCACTTCCACATGCATAATAGAAGTGATGATCAAGAGAAGGGCTGTGAATATTTGAGGCTATGTATCAGCAGTTTCAGCTTTCCTTACTGAGCAGAAAAGATATGACACAATTCCCCTGAAGTTTTTCAAGCCAAGATCTGGAAGGTGCACCCATTCTCCCCACTTCCACCTGCATAATAGAAGTGATGATCAAGAGGATGGCTGTGAATATTTGAGGTTATGTATCAGCAGTTTCAGCTTTCCTTACTGAGCAGAAAAGATATGACACAATTCTCCTGACGTTTTTCAAGCCAAGATCTGGAAGGTGCACCCATTCTCCCCACTTCCACCTGCATAATAGAAGTGATGATCAAGAGAATGGCTGTGAATATTTGAGGCTATGTATCAGCAGTTTCAGCTTTCCTTACTGAGCAGAAAAGATATGGCACAATCCTCCTGACGTTTTTCAAGCCAAGATCTGGAAGGTGCACCCATTCTCCCCACTTCCACCTGCATAATAGAAGTGATGACCAAGAGAATGGCTGTGAATATTTGAGGCTATGTATCAGCAGTTTCAGCTTTCCTTACTGAGCAGAAAAGATATGGCACAATCCTCCTGACGTTTTTCAAGCCAAGATCTGGAAGGTGCACCCATTCTCCCCACTTCCACCTGCATAATAGAAGTGATGATCAAGAGAATGGATGTGAATATTTGAGGCTATGTATCAGCAGTTTCAGCTTTCCTTACTGAGCAGAAAAGATATGACACAATTCTCCTGACGTTTTTCAATCCAAGATCTGGAAGGTGCACCCATTCTCCCCACTTCCACCTGCATAATAGAAGTGATGATCAAGAGAATGGCTGTGAATATTTGAGGTTATGTATCACAGTTTCAGCTTTCCTTACTGAGCAGAAAAGATATGACACAATTCTCCTGACGTTTTTCAAGCCAAGATCTGGAAGGTGCACCCATTCTCCCCACTTCCACCTGCATAATAGAAGTGATGATCAAGAGAATGGCTGTGAATATTTGAGGCTATGTATCAGCAGTTTCAGCTTTCCTTACTGAGCAGAAAAGATATGGCCCAATCCTCCTGACGTTTTTCGAGCCAAGATCTGGATGGTGCACCCATTCTCCCCACTTCCACCTGCAAAATAGAAGAGATGATCAAGAGAATGGCTGTGAATATTTGAGGCTATGTATCAGCAGTTTCAGCTTTCCTTACTGAGCAGAAAAGGTATGGCACAATCCTCCTGACGTTTTTCCAGCCAAGATCTGGATGGTGCACCCATTCTCCCCACTTCCACCTGCAAAATAGAAGAGATGATCAAGAGAATGGCTGTGAATATTTGAGGCTATGTATTAGCTATTTCAGCTTTCCTTACTGAGCAGAAAAGGTATGGCACAATCCTCCTGACGTTTTTCAAGCCAAGATCTGAAAGGTGCACCCATTCTCCCCACTTCCACCTGCATAATAGAAGTGATGATCAGGAGACTGGCTGTGAATATTTGAGGTTATGTATCAGCAGTTTCAGCTTTCCTTACTGAGCAGAAAAGATATGACACAATTCTCCTGACGTTTTTCAAGCCAAGATCTGGAAGGTGCACCCATTCTCCCCACTTCCACCTGCATAATAGAAGTGATGATCAAGAGAATGGCTGTGAATATTTGAGGCTATGTATCAGCAGTTTCAGCTTTCCTTACTGAGCAGAAAAGATATGGCACAATCCTCCTGACGTTTTTCAAGCCAAGATCTGGAAGGTGCACCCATTCTCCCCACTTCCACATGCATAATAGAAGTGATGATCAAGAGAATGGCTGTGAATTTTGAGGCTATGTATTAGCTATTTCAGCTTTCCTTACTGAGCACAAAAGGTATGGCACAATCCTCCTGACGTTTTTCAAGCCAAGATCTGGATGGTGCACCCATTCTCCCCACTTCCACCTGCAAAATAGAAGAGATGATCAAGAGAATGGCTGTGAATATTTGAGGCTATGTATCAGCAGTTTCAGCTTTCCTTACTGAGCACAAAAGGTATGGCACAATCCTCCTGACGTTTTTCAAGCCACGATCTGGATGGTGCACCCATTCTCCCTACTTCCACCTGCAAAATAGAAGATATGATCAAGAGAATGGTAGTGAATATTTGAGGCTATGTATTAGCTATTTCAGCTTTCCTTACTGACCAGAAAAGGTATGGCACAATCCTCCTGACGTTTTTCAAGCCAAGATCTGGATGGTGCACCCATTCTCCCCACTTCCACCTGCAAAATAGAAGTGATGATCAAGAGAATGGCTGTGAATATTTGAGGCTATGTATCAGCAGTTTCAGCTTTCCTTACTGAGCAGAAAAGATATGACACAATCCTCCTGATGTTTTTCAAGCCAAGATCTGGAAGGTGCACCCATTCTCCCCACTTCCACCTGCATAATAGAAGTGATGATCAAGAGAATGGCTGTGAATATTTGAGGCTATGTATCAGCAGTTTCAGCTTTCCTTACTGAGCAGAAAAGATATGGCACAATCCTCCTGACGTTTTTCAAGCCAAGATCTGGAAGGTGCACCCATTCTCCCCACTTCCACCTGCATAATAGAAGTGATGATCAAGAGAATCGCTGTGAATATTTGAGGCTATGTATCAGCAGTTTCAGCTTTCCTTACTGAGCAGAAAAGATATGGCACAATCCTCCTGACGTTTTTCAAGCCAAGATCTGGAAGGTGCACCCATTCTCCCCACTTCCACCTGCATAATAGAAGTGATGATCAAGAGAATGGCTGTGAATATTTGAGGTTATGTATCAGCAGTTTCAGCTTTCCTTACTGAGCAGAAAAGATATGACACAATTCTCCTGACGTTTTTCAAGCCAAGATCTGGAAGGTGCACCCATTCGCCCCACTTCCACCTGCATAATAGAAGTGATGATCAAGAGAATGGCTGTGAATATTTGAGGCTATGTATCAGCAGTTTCAGCTTTCCTTACTGAGCACAAAAGATATGGCCCAATCCTCCTGACGTTTTTCAAGCCAAGATCTGGATGGTGCACCCATTCTCCCCACTTCCACCTGCAAAATAGAAGAGATGATCAAGAGAATGGCTGTGAATATTTGAGGCTATGTATCAGCAGTTTCAGCTTTCCTTACTGAGCAGAAAAGGTATGGCACAATCCTCCTGACGTTTTTCAAGCCAAGATCTGGATGGTGCACCCATTCTCCCCACTTCCACCTGCAAAATAGAAGAGATGATCAAGAGAATGGCTGTGAATATTTGAGGCTATGTATTAGCTATTTCAGCTTTCCTTACTGAGCAGAAAAGGTATGGCACAATCCTCCTGACGTTTTTCAAGCCAAGATCTGGAAGGTGCACCCATTCTCCCCACTTCCACCTGCATAATAGAAGTGATGATCAAGAGAATGGCTGTGAATATTTGAGGTTATGTATCAGCAGTTTCAGCTTTCCTTACTGAGCAGAAAAGATATGACACAATTCTCCTGACGTTTTTCAAGCCAAGATCTGGAAGGTGCACCCATTCTCCCCACTTCCACCTGCATAATAGAAGTGATGATCAAGAGAATGGCTGTGAATATTTGAGGCTATGTATCAGCAGTTTCAGCTTTCCTTACTGAGCAGAAAAGATATGGCACAATCCTCCTGACGTTTTTCAAGCCAAGATCTGGAAGGTGCACCCATTCTCCCCACTTCCACATGCATAATAGAAGTGATGATCAAGAGAATGGCTGTGAATTTTGAGGCTATGTATTAGCTATTTCAGCTTTCCTTACTGAGCACAAAAGGTATGGCACAATCCTCCTGACGTTTTTCAAGCCAAGATCTGGATGGTGCACCCATTCTCCCCACTTCCACCTGGAAAATAGAAGAGATGATCAAGAGAATGGCTGTGAATATTTGAGGCTATGTATCAGCAGTTTCAGCTTTCCTTACTGAGCACAAAAGGTATGGCACAATCCTCCTGACGTTTTTCAAGCCAAGATCTGGATGGTGCACCCATTCTCCCCACTTCCACCTGCAAAATAGAAGACATGATCAAGAGAATGGTAGTGAATATTTGAGGCTATGTATTAGCTATTTCAGCTTTCCTTACTGACCAGAAAAGGTATGGCACAATCCTCCTGACGTTTTTCAAGCCAAGATCTGGATGGTGCACCCATTCTCCCCACTTCCACCTGCAAAATAGAAGTGATGATCAAGAGAATGGCTGTGAATATTTGAGGCTATGTATCAGCAGTTTCAGCTTTCCTTACTGAGCAGAAAAGATATGACACAATCCTCCTGACGTTTTTCAAGCCAAGATCTGGAAGGTGCACCCATTTTCCCCAGTTCCACATGCATAATATAAGTGATGATCAAGAGAATGGCTGTGAATATTTGAGGCGATGTATCAGCAGTTTCAGCTTACCTTACTGAGCAGAAAAGATATGACACAATCCTCGCGACATTTTTCAAGCCGAAATGTGGAAGGTGCACCCATTGTCCCCAGTTCGACCTGCATAATAAAAGTGATGATCAAGGGAATGTCTGAATGAATGTCTGTGTGAATATTTGGGGCTATGCATAATTAATTTAGCATTCGTCACCAAATGTAAAGGCATAAAGGCATGAGAGAGTGCTCTTGCTGTTTTTCAAGCCCAAGTATGGAAAGTGCATTACGGTGCATTAGTGTAGATGCGCTACGTAATTATGTGTAGGAATTTAAACGTATATAGAAATAGGTACAAACGAACTGTTCCTAAATTAGTGGGAGGACGAGTAATAAACTAGTGGTAAGTCCTTCAACGGGCTCTTAGAATGAGACAACAGAGAAACTACTTCAAAAATGGGATTAATCAAGACACTAGATGGATAGCATAGCAGTAATCGGGTGCTCGAATTGTGGAATCATGGCACGAGAGTTCAAGGCTGCGTCGGATCATGACGGATGTTATGCCATGTAACTTGCGGTCAATGACGTGCTTTTAAACGCAGTCACGTCCACACGCGACAATGTAGCGAGAGGTGTGACAGAGTTGTGGGGTTTTAGGCTTCTTCGCCTTCATGGCATCTGCTTCTCAACTTTAACCAGCTGTACGATTGACGTACTAACAGACCATGAAGAACGTGATGATCCACAAAGCTCACAACGTTAAGTTCTTTTTTACTTTGGGAATGAATTACTGAACTGTAATGACTGAGAGAGACTGCAGTGTAGAACTCGCTTTTTCCACAACCTAAAAGACAAGGTCAAACAATCATCATTCAATGCATGTGTATGTGTGTGTGTCAAACAAATCTTGCAGCACAACGTGTTCGTACGTTAGCTACGTGCCACCACAAGACACACATACAGTTTACATTCGAGATGGCTAGACCTTTACCGCTTTTGCAAAATGACCGACGGCTGACAGGTCACACACCCTGCTTACCCGATAAGCTCATTTGCGTACAGACGTGGCCTGCATAATGTGTTTCCGATGACATTGGCAGCTTGCTCAGGCAAGCTATCATAATCCGCATCAGCAGCATGCTGAATAATGATCCATAGGGATCAGGAATCAAGCTACGGTCATTACCCCAATTTGCCGTACCACAGACTGACAGACATCAACGCATTTCCGGGACAGCTTTTCCACTGGTGCCGCTTGACACCTTGATATGAATTGCTACTGACAGCCAATCACAGACTCTTAAGGCTTACTGTTCTTCATTAATGCTCTTCCTGTTCAGTGCAGTGCAACGTCTCAGGAAGTCCTCATGCTTTTCTTCCTTTCACCGTAGGATCAGGAAGTGAGCTGTCACTGCCGCTCTCCTCGGTTTTCTCCGAGTCTCAGGACTCGTGAGGTGCATGTAACGTTGTGCTAGTGTTTATTCTCTTCTTTCTTTCTTTCCTTTCGTTTTCTTTCTTTTTCCGATCTCAGTTGTCTCGCGACGTAAACCCCCAATTATTATTATTATTTCTCTTTCCCTTTCCTTTCTTTTTGTTTCTTGTTTTCTTTCCCTTTCCTTTCTTTTGTTGATTCTTTGTTTTTTTTCCTTCCTTTGTTTCGATTCCCCCTTCTCCCCTTCCCCCTTTTTTTTCTTCGGAATAGCAAGCCGGCTCTGTGCCTGGCGAACCTTTCCTTTATTTTTTTCTTAATAAACATATCCCCCCCCCACCACCAAAGGGTTTCCCCTATGATCTTCCTTTCCATGTTTGGTCGTTGCTCTCAGTCAACATGCGTCGCACACATGGACGCCAGACATGTCAATAACCTTGCGTTCGCCATTAATCGATATTGCGCTATGCAAAAATTAACGTCTGCTGTAAAGGACCCTTAATGTGCAGACTACAAGCGCTCAGTCTTCTAATGAAGTCGAAATAAGATAGCGAAAGATTTGACCAAGGGTCATCTTACAACATGAGCTCTGTCGTGATTACGTAGGATGAATGGACTCGTTGTAATATGATGTTTAGGTGGAGAACAATCCGGTGACAAGGCTCTTGAGAACTGGTGATGGTCTGGGCGTAACTTTAGTAGAAAATGTAGGAGACGTGATATGGCTTTCGTTCAGCGGTCATCCCTGGTGAGGTTGCCAAGAAGATTATTCGCAAAAGAGATAAGGTCTTTCATGAGCAAAAATACTTTTAAACGCAGTCACGTCCACACGCGACAATGTAGCGAGAGGTGTGACAGAGTTGTGGGGTTTTAGGCTTCTTCGCCTTCATGGCATCTGCTTCTCAACTTTAACCAGCTGTACGAGTGACATGTACGAGTGGGCAGTTTTGCATGCATCTATACCGTATGCGTTGCTTGTGTGTGAGCCACAAATGGCCTGTGACGCCCTCTGTCGTCGTGTATACTAACTTCGTTACAGTACTCTCTCATTGGCTGCCCTGCTGGGACCCATTCCTCAGCCAGTGGGCCGTCACCACTCTCCCCATCCGCTTGCTCAAAACGATGGACCTTATCAACGCCTTCTGATCGTGTGTTATTTATCTTCCATGTTTTCTTTTTCGTTTCCCCCCTTTTTTTTTTTTGACTACCAAGCTGACCTTTCCTTTTTTCTTGAACAAACCTTCATATCCCCCCCACACAAATGGTGTTGCAAACTTCGTCAGTCATACGTATTTCTTGTTGCTGTCTGCACGACCGTTGTATTGTTTGCAGGATTACATTGAAAACGATTAGTTATATAACCAAGTCTGTCAATAACTTAAACTTTCATATCACAGAGTGTGTTACAGACGCTTATAACTTTAATTACACAGTGCTTTTTTCCTATCCTTTACATGTTTCGTATAAAAAGGCTATGAGAGCAGCATATATGTCGTTTTTGCAGTTAAATTATGCGGTAAGGCGGGCATCATCTCGGAGAGAGTACGTAACTACAAGATGACTAATTACCTGTAAAATTCTTTAATTAGGGGATTTTGGGCAAAAGGTAATTAACCACCGTGTAGTTACATACTCTTTTCGAGGGGATCTCCGGCTTTTCGTATAACTTGACTGCAAAAAAAGACATTATTATAAAAAGAACCTGTAAAGGATTAGAAAAACTCCCTGTATATAGCATTTCGCGAACATTTCTTAGTTTGATTTTCTTTGAGAAATCGCTTAGCTGTTGCTATTGTTCGTTCGGTTGAGCTCAAGCTCGTCACTAACAGACACAATCCTTCAGTTTTCTTATTTACAATGTCGTTTTTTTTTCACCAACATCACCATCTTATTTACAAAATTTCTGTACTAGGGCAGGTCTGACAAAGAAGAAACAAATGGGAGCGAACGTTGCAGTTTTCACCTGAAACTGTGCGAACAAACCGTGCACAGGAAGATAACATAAAGTGTATATGTTCTCGAAGATTTAAAACAACCAGCAAATCCCCTCGGTTTTGCCCACGACTTATCTCTAGACCTTTTGCAGACACCACACTGTGAACAAAATGAGCCAGCTGCAGGCAGTACCGTGCCCTTCCTGGCTTCACGCTTGTATCCCGCTTTTACGGCCTCGAGACAAGCTTCGGGCCCCGTTCTTAGCATTAAACTCAATTACGTTGCTATGACAGATTACAGCTGCTTTACAGCAGACGTTTTACGAGCAGAAAATTTCCCCGACGATCCCACGAATTGAAATGTTAATCTTGTTAACGACCGATGTGAGAAGAACCAAACAGAAAGGAGAGGTGAAGTAGGGGAGACCGAGGCGAGTTGTCAGTTTTGTTTTCATTTACTTCTGATTTTGCTGTGACGAAAGTACGTTCGTCAGGCTGATTAAAATAATACTCGATTTTAGTACGATCTTTTGGCTACACAACGCACATCAAACTAAAGCTGGCTTCAAAAACAGTATAAAAAAAAAACATTTGCGCGGAAGTCGTCAAGTGCGACAATACGCCCCAGTAGCAGAGCAGGTTGGCACACGGGCTGGGGCACGTTGCCTTAGCTGCATTTCCTCGTAATCTTTATTGTGGAGGTGTACCGAATGGAATACCCATTGGAAGCGCGTATGGAAAACAAACTAAACGAGCAGAAAAGAATCTATTATCTTAAGCCTTCCATTTGCACAATGTGCAGGTCTGTCCTAGCTGTACAGGATTCATGGGCCGCACTGCAAGCTAGCCATTAGTGGCTGTAGACCGGCACTGTAAATGTAAAAAGCGGCACGAAATTATTACACGATCTCTAACATGTAAAAAAGCTACAGAAACACTTTCTCGTTGATATAGTTTGCGCTGTCAGTTGCTCTACCTTACAGAAACACCTTACAGAAACAAGAATGCAACTAGCTAGGACGTTTCGTGGTCTTTGTGACATATTACGTGGGTCTGCGTATGAACAAGAGGTATGCCACGCCACAGACAACATTATAACAGCGCCAGTTCAAGAGAGGAGGTTGCCATGTGTAACCTCCTTTCCATCAAACTGTAGTTTCTTTTCTTGAACTGCTACTTCTATAATGTAGTCTGTAGCGTGGCATTCAAAATAATCGCTGGTTTTGAGTCGATGTGCGTGTGTGTTCTGTATTGGTGCCTCTGTCTCAAGGTCATGACACCTCGAAGAAGTCTACTAAAGCTGGAAGAGCGTGAAAGCTAGAACCCGCTCTTTTCCTCGAGGCAAAATGATGAGGCAAACAAGAATTTAAGTTAGCAGTTATCAGAAGTAGTATTATTGCGAAGGTGTAATGGGCAAACCACACCGGGCGCCCCTGCAACATACCCACAAAGTTCCGCAAAAAAGAGAAAGAAAGAAAAACGGATCGTGGTCCGCGCATGACTGTCACACATGAGCAGGGCACACATGACGATTCGCCAGTGCTACAGCGTGGAGTACAGCTTGGGACAAAAGTTTACGGAACACGGCCCTTTGCATATTTCTTCACCGGAGCGGCCCTCTGCTAGTTATCAGAAAGAGAGCGAATAAGAAACGGGTGACCGCCAATACTGTCCACCTCTGAGTATGTGTATTCCTCTCCTGTTTGGTGCTATCGTGTCGCTCCCATGGAGAAAGGAGACGCATCGGTGTTCCGTAAACTTTTGTCCCAAGCCGTACCTCACTGTGTCTCATGGGGGACAGGCGCGGAGTGAATCCGTTGGAAAGAGTCGAATGCGTGAAACAAGCTGAATACCGCATACTAGCTCCCCAACATGGGAAAGCGCAGAATATTCTGCGTCCAACATCTCTAGTGAACGTTTCTAGATGGCGCTACGAGGATGTGGTAGATAACGAAACATTATGCGGGAATTCGGAGAGAGCGCGCGTTGTCGTAAGCGGTTTGACAGAGTCAGTACACAAAGGGAAGCATGAGAGAGAGAGAGAGAGAGAATACATGATGACGATGATATGGGGATGAGATTCTTGCTGGCATGGCGGAGAATGGGTGTATATGACACCACATCCCCTTGAGCCTGCTTTTATGTGCCATTGACATTGCTCCCGCAAAAAGACGTTCCAATGCTTTATGTTTGTAACTGGTCAATGTCGTTTCATAACTTGCCATGCATTTGCTTTTCATTTGATTACATAAAACTTCTGTAATGAGCTGGCGTATTTGCGCGTTTAACAAACACCAGTACAAGAGACACGTGTTCTTTGAGGCAACCTTGTAGTGGATGAGGCAATTAAGCAGGGCACAAACACAACACAAGCCTCACAACGCTGCGGTGCACTTGCAATGTGGTTCCTTTGAGGCATTTTGTTTCGTACAGCTATAATTATTAACGAGGCAGCTTCGGGCGTCCTTGTACTAAGAGTGATTGATTAATTCATTGATTGATTGATTTGAATTTTGTCACCCTGATGCCCGATTTTTTCCTGTAATGAGTAAACAGCAACCAAAATACTTTAGCACAGGTATTTATCGTTTCGGTTTTTCACAGTCTCCCTTGTGGAACGCAACCTAAAATTCGTGCCGTTCAGTTATGCTTCCAAATATTCATGTTTCACTCGTACTGCAAAGCAGCCTGAAAAAGCTCATGTGAATTTATTCCCTGGAATATGATGCGGAAGGCAACGATTCCAACTGATATCGAAACGAATTTCGTGTTGCTTCCAAATTAAACCTGTCGTGACATTCGAAGAGGATACGAGTAATTTGGGGGTGGGGTAGGGGGAGAGGTATATTTATTAGAACAAACAAAAACAAAGGAGGAAAGGTCAGCCACATGGTATGTCGGCTTGCTAGGCCGCAAAACAAAAAGATAGAAAGAATAGAAAAAGAGAAATAAATAAGAAGAAAATAAATAGAAAGAAAACAAAAGGAAAGGAAAGAACTAGCAAATAAAGGATAAATAACAAAAGGTGAAAGAAGAGTGGGATCGATTAAAGACCAAGATGATTTAGATGAGGGTAATGCGTATGAGGGTGAGAGGTGAGGGTGGGACACTGAAAACTGTTGCATGGCCATCGAGTAGATTATTACATTTATGGCTTGATAACATTATTCACGTTAGCATTTATTACATTTATAGGTGCGCTATATTACATTATAGCATAGTTTGTATTCCGCCAATGTGCTGCGACTAACTTTGCCACGGCAGCTGTTCAACCTCCGGTCAACTCGTCTACTACTACATTCATTATACAGTATTATCGTACTGTACTTTACTGCGCTGTACTTTACAACAGAATATGGTAGCCGTACAGCATGGCGTACACTAAACTGGGTTTGTTCATTCGTACCTGATGTGCACTGAATGAAAGTTTGAACTGCTTGTCTTTGCATCGGTACAACTAGCTGCAACTAGCTCGAAGAACACACCTTTTTGTATAGGTATTCATACATATTCATGATATGTTCCAATCAAAGTACAACTGCAACGTAATTAGAGAAGTTCCTCGCATCGCTGACGCAGTACACTGAACTTGAATGTAGTTCCGTATCGGGACCACTGGATTTCAGAAATCAGCGAAAGTATTCAAAATGGGAAATGCTGCACACAAGTGAATGAAGGTCACATAGCCAATGAAAATATACGTATGAGAATTATAAAAAGCACTTGTGCTGCAACAGTTACAACATTGCGAAGCCCATCGGGTGTTGAGGCTACCATCCATCTCGTGACAGGCAGAGAAACGTTGGATTATGTTAGGTTACCTCAGTGTGGTAAGTTCATGCGAGGTACCATCTTGTCCAGGACAGGTCCGAAGAGGGGTGAGGGCGGAGTTGGGCTGGTCCGTACGTCCTCAATGAGGCGATGTAACGAATAACAATGACCGCCACTGCACATAGGCAGGCAGCAAGCTTTGCACCTTGTTTCCTGAAACGCGAATGCAAGAAAATCACACAGGCTTCCCCTTGCCCATTTCTTTCCTCTCTCTCCCAGATATCTGCCCGAAACACGCAGAGCAGTTGATAAGAGGAACTTGTTTACCCGTCAACGCCGCTGTACCGCGCGCTGACATATAGCCCCAAATCGTCATCATGGCCGTCTCCACCAAGTGCCTCAAGTGCACGTCTCCTGATTACGAATCTGGGACGTACTGGGATGTACAGGGTGGCTGCAAATAAAGTAGCCCCACATTTATGCGAGTATGGCGTTCCTTGCGAACCGCCCCAAGCAGCACAATGTACTGAAAGTCGAGTGCAATGGAGTGGACAGGTACGTAGAAGGCCTTGAACAGACCTGTGAAACTAAAGAACATTGATAAGACACATACCGTCCACCCCCGCTGCACTCGACTTTCAGTACATTGTGCTGTTTGGGGCATAAACTTCGGGTGGTGCGGGATGACGCATTTATACAATGAAAACAAACAAACAAATCGTGGCAATGAAACTCTACTCAATAAAAAAGTTAGGCACGGAAACTTGGCTCTCTGAGCATCCCGAATTTTCTGCACCAATATCAATATGGCGGTTGTGCCCAGCCACCGCTAGGGGTGCCACCGGCCACCGGTTGAGAAACCAGCGGTGACACCCCTAGCGGGGGCTAAACGCAACTGTGCTGAGAGCCCCATGCCCCATTGGAAATGCATAGAGAACAAAGTTTGCGTGGCTAACGTGCTTATTACGCAGAGTTTGAGTACCACGATTTTTTTCAAAAGTTTCTATCGCGTGAATGCACCGTCGTATGCCGCCGGAAGTTCGTAAGGAATGCAGGGAACGCGCTATGTGCGAAAATGTGGGGCTAGTTTATCCGCACCCACCCTGTACTATAGCACTGGGACTTATGTCCGCCATCTTTATCTCTATTTCGTATCTGTCCAAAAGAAGTAAAAGAAAAACAAACAATCAAAACTGAAAGAACGCAAATTGTCAGGTGATTATAAGATTACAAACTGTGCCTGGATGGAGGAGTGTTTATAGAAGTGTCATGTCCAAGTCGGTAGGTTATCAGGACTCAAGAATCAACAACTCGCGCTTGATACGCTGACACGCGTGATAACGGTACTGGAATTCGTTGATACCGGCAACCACGGTATTGGTGTTCGGGGCAGGGGGCGTTGCTGCTGGAAGGATTTAAGCGAACAGCACAGGGCTGATGGGATTCTTTTTCTCCGGTTTCCCGTTGGGCTGGCCGAGGTAAAGACTGCTGTGAGCTGGATGTGATTAGTAAGTTGTTTTTGAATTGAATTTCAGTCTTCTCCTGCAATGGGACAACGGAACGGCTGGCAGCACGGCTCCTATATAATAGGCGAGGATGGCAACCTGTTCAGGTACATACCCCCAGGCAGAGGAGGACGGCAGAGTGTGAACGACCAGTCGACACCTTTTGCCGGTTCGGATTTCCCGCTCAACGAAGCAACATGAAACCTACACGTAAGGCGAATTCAGGCTCCTGTGCTGTCTTACGCATTCAGTGCACTACCTCTCCATATCGCCTTCAGGCTAATATTACCGAGCCCCTTCAAGGAAAGTGCGCCCTCTTCCGGCCGCACTTAACAGGCTTCGCTCCTGTGACACTGGCGAGGGAACAGGGCCAGTACGAAATTGAAGGCTTGCCACCTTCAAGACACTAACGAAGGGGTGAACGACTTTCAGCCTGCCCATCGGGACCAGTATATTCTTTCCGGTCGCTATGGTAAGTACGACTTGGTGCTCGCAATTTATTTTGTACTTATTCGTGGGACTCTGGTTTCCACGATAGCTTTATAAGGATTGACGTTAGGATTCTCCTGCTAACTGCTCTTTTCTTTGTCCCCCTTTTTTAGTCATGGTACAGCACCCAAAAAATCAAGCGATAGGAGACCGAAGCCCTTGCGGAAGGTAGAGTCGGCCAGGTCCCCCCCTCCCCCTTTTCGGGGATTAACAGTGCGGGACCGAGGAACAGAGGCGCCTGCTGTACCCCTGTGAAATCCACCGCACGGTTCACTGCGGTAGACCCCCTTTCCTGGACAAAGGTGGAGACGTTCCGAGAAGCCGGGACTACGGGAACAGATGTGGCAGTGGCTATCCTACAGCGGCACCTCCGGAACCTCTTCAGAGGGTACGAGACCCCTTCGATGTCCTCGGACTGCCTAGTCATGCTCTATATTAGTCTCGAGCGTTATAAACTTACGAGCAGAGAAGTATTGGTACTCAAGAACCCGGGCTTGATAACTGCGCACGGTTTTGGTATTTGGAGGCATCTGTTGAAACGTATGTTCCCGCCTGTTTTATTTTTTCCTGTTTGGTTGGCCGAAATAAAGACTGCAGAGCTACGTTTGGTTAGTAAGTTCAATAAAGTTTTTGTGTTGCATTTGCCTTGCTGTGTCAAAGTACTGCTCCTCAGATAGGCGAAACAAGAGTACTTTCTCACACACACAGGGTGTTTCCTTTTATCTGCAACACTTTTTCATAAAAAGGGGCGGTTTTACTTTTGTCATTGAATTACTCGACGGGGTGCTACTAGGAAAGCAATTTTTTAATCAATTACTACACTAACAGATATTTTAATAAACTCTTTCTTGACTTTAGGGAGCACATTGCAATTGCACTACTAAAGCCTGATCACCACATGATCCGCTTGAACGACTGACGAAGCATTAAAGTAATCTCAGCGCGTGCTATAGACCTAAGTATTTCACCTCGGCCGTCCGCTGGAAACAAAGTGATCGTCAACAGGGGTGACTTCGATATCTCCGCCCTTACTTGAAATCACGAAAACTTCACACGCGAGGTTGGCAAACCCTTATCGCGGTATGTTTCACGATCTTTTTTTCTTCCTTTCGTTCCTTCATCTGTTCGCAGACGCTTGCCGTACCAGTCATTTCATCCTGCGGAACACACCCTTTCCCTGTACGATAAGCGCTGATATGTAGTGGTGATACTCAAAGCTCTTTGCAAGCGAAAAAGAAAAAAGATCGTGAACCATCACGTTTTTCTATGACGTTAGGTGAGGGCGGAGATATCGACTTTTGGCGATCTCTTGAGGTGCGCAACAGACAGCAGAGCTAAAATAATCAGGGCTGTGGCGCGCGCTAATTTCGTGCTTAGTCAGTAGTTCTGGCGCATCGTGTGAATACCAGACTTTAATACTACAATTTCAATGTGCTCCCTAAAGTTGATCAAAATATCTCTTAGTCTCCTAATTGAGAATAAATTTCCTAGTGGCAGCCCCATCGAGTAATCTAAAGTAAAATCGTCCTAAGGCAACTCCCCCTTTTTATATATAAAAAAAAATTGTTGCAGATAAAAGGAAACACCCTGTATGTTGTCTGGCGGGTGAGCATCCTCAAACCCTTCAAGATCCCGCTCAATCACGGAGATGAAGTCTTGATGCGCCTTAAACAGTAATTAATCTCGGAGGACAAAATACACGTCTCCCATTCTGGTTAGCGAAACAAAAGATGGACTTTGGTCTGAGGGAATGCACACCGTCCCTGAATAAAGGATGCTGCTTTCCGGAAGCTTACATTGCCTAGTGACCTGCCGCTTTGTAACGATTCTTGGTCCCAGACGCAGTGTCATTTATTGTTCATGAGGCTAGCTTTGTCCACGGAGAGCGGTCATTTATGGATGAAGAACAATGCCGCTACGTCTATACAAGGGATTGTATTACTGGTTCGGGACTAAAGTGGTCCTTCAGTTAGCATCACTAAACAACATTTTTTATTGTAGCATTGGCGTTCTGTTGCTATGCTCTTCTATAGACCATATGTGAAATTAGACATAGCCGGCAATTGTTTGACGATTCCTCGCGCATGGACTCGTCGGACTTACCCAGGACAGGTCTGAAGAAGGGGGGGGGGGGCGGAGTTGGGCTGGTTGGTATGTACACAGTCAGGCATTGCAACGAATAATGATGACCACCAGTCCACATTGGCAGGCCGCAAGCTTTGCACCTTGTTTACTGAAACACGAATGCAAGAAAATCACACAGGCTTCCCCTTGCCCATTTCTTTCCTTTCTCTCCCAGATATCTGCCTGAAACACGCAGACCAGTTGATAAGAGCAACTTGTTTACCCGTCAAGGCCGTTGTATTGCACGCCGACGCACATATCGCAACGAATCGTCATCGTGGCCCTCTCCAACAAGTGCCTCAAGTGTATGTGCCATGACTACGAATCAGTTGCCTTACTGAATTAGTATATCAAGCAAGCGCTTTATTACAATGCACTTTAAGCAAAAATGCGAGGAATATATCTGTACTTCGATGTACAGGGTGGGTGCAGATAAAGTACCCTTACATTTATGCACGTATGGCGTTCCTTGCGAACCGCATGAACTTCGGGTGCCGCGGGATGACGCATTTATACGATGGAAACTAACAAAACAATCGTGGCAATGAAACTCAACGCAGTAAGAAAGTTAGCCACGAAAACTTGCCTCTCTGAGCATCCCGAATTGTGTGCACCTATATCAATATGGCGATCTTTCCGCGGTTGGTGCCCAGCCGCCGCTGCGTTGATAAACCAGCGGTGACACCCCAAGCGGGGGCTAAACGCAACTGTGCTGATACCGCCATTCCAAGTTTCTATCGCGTGAATGCACCGTTGTGCGCCACCGGAAGCTCATTGGCTATGCGGCCAACGCGCTATGTGCGAAAATGTGGGGTTACCTTATCTTCACCCACCCTGTGCTTGTATTGAGACTTATGTCCGACCTCTTTAGTCAGACACAGTGCTATTCCCGCACCGCCTAGACTGTGTGTGTGTGGGGGGGGGGGGCGCACCCTCCGTAGGCAGCCTGTCAAATATAACCTAACCTGACTTAACCTAACCCAACGCTTATACCGTTGGCTCAGTCAAACATCCGAACCCGTTAGGCTTAGCACGGCCGTGTTTCTCCTTCTGTAGGACTGCTTCATATGGTGTTGAAAAAAATGTTTCTGGGACACCCAATTTTATAATCCTTATATCTTTAGACTCGGTATATGACCTTCTTTCACTTCCACGCATTATATCACTTTTAAACACGCTCAACAATATTTAGAAGCCATATATCTCATTGCTATAGTACATCCCAATATCCTGGTTGCTGTATAGAGTGCTGACCAAATAATGTTTCGCGTGTGATGGGGTAGTGTAATGCTCTCCTGTGGTGAATCACCCCAGGTCATAGTCATGATTTATTTCCTGTTGTTGTTGACCAAATACAAGGAGCATAGGACGTACGCCTAATATGCAGGTAACACGCAGATCAACAACAAACACTGTCATCATCATCATCACCACAATCGTCGTCATCATCACCATCATCAACACATCGCTATTTTTGCGATCAGAGGACGCAATATGCAACGTTCTTAGAACGCTGGTAATATCAGAGTTCGAGGTAACTCGTTACTGTAACTAAGTTCCTTTTTCCGGTAGCTTGTAACTTAACTCGGTACTTTTGTGCCGTGGTAACTTTCAGAGGAACTTGTTCCTTTTTCAGGTAACTTTGCCAAAGTAACTTGAGTTAAGTTCCAAGTTACTTTTAACTCGCTTTTCACTCACGTCCACATATGTTCTTGCTTTCTCTCCGGTTCCTTCGTGGCATTTTTTTCCATAAAACGTGATATACAATCAATGACAGTATTTTATTCAGGAAACAAGAACCGCTGCCATTGAAATGAAGCTGAACCATTGTGCGCCCACAGGGAGTAAGATGCAAAGCGTTCGAAGCGACCTCTACCACGGAAACGTCGTCATGACGTTGGTAGACAGACTGAAACCGAAATAAATCGGAAGGAAAGGGCTGGGTTCCACGAACGGGCTCTTGTTCGCTGCCTCCCATTGAAAGAAAAGCAGGACCGAGGGTCGCGTCCCTTAAAGGGACCATATCGTAATCCCCTCAAGACCGTGGCTTTCGCGCGCGCCCTTGTTCACCTCTAGCTTCGAGCGTAGATCAATCCTACAAAATTTGTGGCGCTGTCCAACACTATGACGTTATTTGTTTACAAACAGGGACAGGTCTATTGTTGGAGATAAACGAAAACGACCTAAGCACACTCCTCCGCAAGCAACTCAAGGTCTAACTCAACTTCTCACGCTGCACCTGCGTAATGCTATTTTGTGTCCGGAGTAACTTGGAAGTAACTCGTTCTTTTTTTTTTAAGTAGCTCAGTAACTGCGAGTTACATTTCAGGCTGAGAAACTTCGTTATTAACTTAGTTACATTTTTCACACGGTAACTTGACTTGTAACGAGTTCTTTTTGACGGGTAACTTCTCAATCTATGGGTAATATGCAGGTACAATGCAGATGGTGAAAACAAACACTCTCATAGTCGCAGTCATCATAATCAGAATCATCAGTACAACGCTATCTTTGCTAATTGCTTCTTTTTTATAACAGTCAAACACAGCTGTATTTCGTATCTGTCCAAAGGAAGTAAAAGAATAACAAATAAGCAAAACTGAAAGAACGCAAATTGTCAGGGAATTTTAAGATTACAAAATGTGTCTGGATGGAGGAGTGTTTAAAGAAGTGTCAGTCCAAGTCGGCAGGTTATCAGGACTCAAGAATCAACAACAACCCACGCTTGATAAGCTGGCACGCGTGATAACAGTACTGGAATTTGTTGATACCAGCAACCACGGTATTGGTGTTCGGCTTAGGGGGCGTTGCTGCTAGAAGGATTTAAGCGAACTGCAGAGCGCCGATGGAGTTCTTTTTCTCCGGGTTCCCGTTCGGTTGGCGGAGGTAAAGACTGCTCTGAGCTGGGTGTGATTAGACTTCTCCTGCAACGGGACAGCACGGCTCCAATGTACTGGGCGAGAATGACATCCTGTTCACGTACATACCCCAGGCAGAGGAGGACGACTGAGTGTGAACTCGACACCTTTTGCCGGTTCGGATTTACTGCTCATCGAAGCAACGTAAAACCTACAGGCAAGGCGCATTCAGGCTCTTGTGCTGTCTTAGGCATTCAGTGCACTACTTCCCCATATCGCCTTCAGGCTAATACAGAGCCCCTTCAAGGAAAATGCGCCTTCTTCCTGGCCGCACTTAACAGGCTTCGCTCCTGTGACACTGACGATGGAACTGGACCAGTGCGAAACTGAAGGCTTGCCGCCTTCAAGACACCGACAAAGTGGTGAATGACCTTCAGCCTGCCCATAGGGACCGGTATATTCCTTCCAGTCGCTATGGTAAGTACGGCATAGTGCTCGCCATTTATTATACTTATTCGTGTGACTCGTTTCCATGATAGCTTTAAGTATCTTGCCGTTAGGGTTCTCCTGCTGACTGCTTTTTCTTCTTTGTCACGTTTTTAGTCGTGGTACAGCACCCGAAAAATCAAACGATTGCAGACCGAAGTTCTAGCGGAAGGTAGACCCGGCCAGGTCACTCCCCCTCTTTCAGGGATTAACACTGCAGGATAGAGGAACAGAAGCGTGTCCAGTACCCTCCTTGTGGATCCACCGCACAGCGCCTTTGTCGGGCGAAGGAGACACTACGGGGACAGATGTGGCAGTAGCTGTCCTACAGCAGCAGCTGCGGCGCCGGAACCTCTTCAGAGGGTATCAGGACTGCATCCGATCATTGATATTAGTCACGAGCGTTATAAATAAAATTACGAGAAGTATCGGTACTCAAGAATCGACAAGAACCCGGGCTTGATAAGAGCGCACGATTGTGGTGTTTGGAGGAATCTGTTGAAACATAGGTTTCCGCCTGTTTTCTTTCTCTTTCCTGTTTGGTTGGCCCAAATAAAGACTACGCAGTGATAGGTTTCGTTAGGAAGTCAAATAAAGTTTGGTTTGTGTTGCATTTGCCTTGCTGTGTCAAAGTACTGCTCCTCAGATAAACGGAACAAGAGTACTCGTGTGTATATATATATATATATATATATATCTTGTTCGGCTCCTCAAGCACCTTGCAATCCACCTTGAAGAGTAATTAATACGCAGAACAAAATACATGGCTCCCGTTCTGATTAGCGAAACAAAAGCTGGACTTCAGTCCGAGGGAAGGCGCCCCCTCACTGAGTAAAGGATGTTGCGTCCTAGAAGTTTACATTGCTAAGTGATCTGCCGCTTTGTAACGATTCTTCATCCCAAACGAAGTGTCATTGTTGATGAGGGTAGCTTTGTCCATCGAGAGCGGTCATTTATGGATGAAGAACAATGCCGCTATGCTTGAAAAAGACTTATAAGTGGTTCTTCAGTGGTTGCGGAATGGGGGGGTCTCCCATTCAGTTCAAATTCCATTCCGAAGAATAGAGCTTTGGGATAATTTGATTCCTTTCCTCTGAATGAAGAGATGTAGTCAGTTCCCACTCCTGGAATGGATTGGCAACCCAATTTCGTTCCGTTAATTCCTTCAAAAGAAAAGGACCGCTAACCATACTGGCAAGTCCAACAGTGCTAGAGGATATCGACATTACCAAGCACGGAAAAAGCACAAAGACAAGGTTATTTCACTCTTGTCCGTGTGCAGGAGCTGTGCGAGGGCAGAAACTAAAACTGCCACCGAGGCACCCAGTCTATTCCTAGGACAGTTTCCGCCATTCCAATTCAATTCCGGGCTCTGCTAAATCTGGACTCATTCCAACTCAGCAACCCTGGTTAGCATCACCAAATTACATTCTTATAGCATTGACGTTCTGTTGCTATGCTCTTCTATGCACCATTTGTGAAATTCTACTACCTTAGAAATATCGCGCAAGTTGCTCAATGATTCCTCGTGCATGCGCAATGGTCTCGTGTTCGACCAATAACTCTGATGCGAGAAGTCAACTAAGTTTCACCATGCTCTCTCGTGTGCATCGTTGGTGCATAGGCTCCGTCTCTGAGCTTTGTTTTCCCCCACCCCCACTTCAAACATGTGATCGGCCGCTCCGACTCCATGCTCTGCCCTCGCTGTGCGATTTTGGCGGATATCAAGCATGTGTTACTCGACTTCCATCTTTACAACGCCCAAAGGGCAGCGATTCTGTGTCGCCTGCAATCAATCGTGTCGCACCATTCACATTAGCAACCATCCTCGGCCCTTGGTTCATGATGATCGGACATCGTTATGCTCTGCAGTATTTCCTGGTCTTTCTCCGTGACACCTGTCTTCTCTATATCTTATGATGTGCCTACCCCTGTGTGATGTGTATTTTTTGTTTGTTTTCGCCGCCACCTATAGACTCCACTGACTGTCGATCACTCACTTCAGGGTCGTTCACCGTCTCATGGTGCACATCTCATCCCGTCCGTCGTGCCTTGGAGTAGCGGGCCGCACCTCATGTGGTGAATTTCCCCATTCATCATAATCGATTTCATCTGTTGTTGTTAATGATTGGTTCAAATTTCAATGGTAATGCACATGAGTCATGCGCCGTTATCCTTCGACTAGACTTGTAAGTATCGTGTGTACCGTAATCAAAATAGGAAACCTTTCCTATATCTTTGTTTAAAAAAAAATGTCGCAACCGCATGATGCAATTTGTTCAGTGAGTGTTCTTGCCTTTGTCGGCTTTAGACCTAACCTTTCCCCTCTTTCGTGTTTTTTTTGTGTTTTTTTTTTTGCAATAAACCTATATCCCCCCCCCCCCCCCATGCTGGCGTAGTATATAGTGTTTCCACATCGCACTGTGTGATCTAAATATAACTGCCAACACGACAAAGCGGAGTTTCGTAAACACTTGGTATAACATTGAACAAACATGCCATCTTGTCTCACATTTATCCGTCCTGAGAAATGCCTTGGCAAAGATAATGGGGGCGGAAAGGAAAATTACTTTTTCCCCTTTTCAAAACTGCAATCGTTACAGAACAGTGCAGTAGAGCGGCTGTTATCCCTTATGTACATAAGGCCTCTCCTGAACGAAGTTAGCAGGACGATGCGGGGTGGTTTTCAAAGAAGACGGTAGTTTTCCCTTCTTCCTCCTGTTGACTTTGGCAGTGGGCAGGACGGCTTAAGCGCGAGATAAAACATAAGGACATGTTTGCGCAAAGTTGTACTAAGTCTGTTTACGAAATTCCGTTATCTGCGGGCGGTCACATTTGGATCAGACAGGGCGCTGTGTACAAAGGAGGAAGGAGGATATATACTATATATATATATATATCTCTTATATACTGCTAGTATATATATATATATATAGCCTCCTTGCTGTGTAGACACTGCAGGTTATACGTCTTCATAGCTATATATAGAAGGTTGCGACAAAGGCGGAACGCTCATGGGCTCAGATACGTTCGAGATACGTACGGAGACACTGCCCTGGCCGCTGCTCGTCGATACCTTAACCTAGCGACCAAAGTGATCAGATTCCAGTGCCATCTTCGCTTCAATCAAGTGTGTCTGAACCAGCATGTGGTCCCTCCTGCTCTCCGTTGCAAACCTCTGGTGGACACAGCATACGGACGACGCCTGGCCAAATCTTACGAAAGGAATTGCCTGAGGGCCCGCACTCAAGAAAACAAAGAAATCATCTTCAAGACGAGGAAACAACTTCACGCCGCTGAAAAGAACATTCAACGGTTTTTGGATATAAACGACTTCAGCAGGATCATCATCGCACGTAAGGAAGCGGAGCTACTTGAACACAAACGGCGATCAGCAGCACACCAGCACAAGCTTAGTGTACTTTGCCCGAAATATTCCGGGCTGGACGACAGTACAACTGTGATCAACCTCTCTTCCAAACGACTGGACGACGACCACACCTCCGTGCTAACTAAAGGTATGAACTACGCCATCATTCCCCGAAGCATACCTGTTAGCGAGATTGTGTCTGAAGTAGAAGACAGACTGCGGCAAGTCAAAGATAAAACAGCAGCCATAGCGGCGAGGAACAAAGTAATCGGAATACTACAGAACGCAAACCTTCCGCCTAAAAACATCACAAAAGCTGAACAGAATGCTCTAAAAGACCTTCGCAACGACGATACAATTGTTATTTTGCCCGCCGATAAAGGCAAAGCGACTGTGATACTGAATCGTGACGATTACGACAACAAGATGGAGTCCATCCTTCAAGACCGCTCCCATTTCAGCGAACTATCGGGTGACCCAACAGCTGCATCTGAGAGAAAGATTGTTGCCGCGCTCAGGAAACTCAGAACTAAGAAACTAATTACGGACGGTCTGTACTGGAAACTTTTCACCTCCGACGGAGCGACACCGAAGATATATAGCCTACCGAAAGTTCACAAGAACAATTGTCCTCTGCGCCCCATTGTGTCCTTCATAGGTGCACCGTCCTATAACGTGTCTAAATTCCTGGCTGAACTGTTGGCACCTTTAATGTACAAGAACGACCGGTCGGTGAAGAACTCTGTGGAATTTTGTGAGCTCATCCGTGACATCCGCATAGACGATGGCGACGTCATGATGTCTTTTGATGTCATCTCCCTGTTTACAAACGTGCCCATTGACGTAGCTCTGTCCGTAGTTCGAACGAAGCTGAGAGCTGACGTTGACTTAGAAGACCGCACTGATCTTTCAGTTGAAGACATTTTAGAACTTTTAAAGTTATGCCTCAGACAAACCTTCTTCCAATTCAAGAACAGGTTCTTTAAACAAACCGACGGATGCCCCATGGGCAGCCCAATTTCAACGACCATTGCCAACTTAGTCATGGAGTTTGTTGAGACAAGGCCTTAGAGGACGCAGGACAATTCATCACCTTTTACAGACGTTATGTTGACGACACATTTGTGATTATTAAGAAGAATTTCACCAACACATTCTTTGACAAGCTGAACAGCATTCATCCTAACATCCAGTTCACGTACGAGGAGGAGAAAGAGAAAAAGATCGCCTTTTTGGATGTCCTCGTGCAAAGAGACCCGTGCGGAAACTTGAAGACCTCGGTTTACAGAAAACCGTGCGACACAGGTCAGGTCCTGCATTATGGTTCGGGGCACCCTCTTGAACACAAGCGATCGGTTGTTCGTTCCCTGCTTTCACGTGCCATGAAGATTGTCACGGGTTCGGGTGACGATACCAAGTAATGTCTGGAACTCCGTGACTAATTATCATTCGAACTCAGCGGGTCAAGCGGCTGCAGTCAGTGGCTGAACGATTGCACACGTACACAGAGCTACAATCAACAACATATTTACTCATGCTACAATAATGTTGCAAAAACTGAGATTACACAGAGCCAGTACCACTTCAAACCAAACAGTCACACTTAGCTCAGTTCTGCAATGTCTTGGAGGGGGTCAATCGCTGCCTACTTCCAACGGTGGTTCTCGGTGGGTCTCTTGAGTCGTCGCTTCACTCACAACACTTGCCGAACTCAGTCAGCTTTCACACACATTTCTAACTTGTATCATCGTCCACCTGCAGTACATTGCCGCCACTCCTCTAACTTCCCCACCACTCTCTCGCTGGGGCTCTTAACTGACCACCTTGCGACGACTGCCCCACTTTCCCTCAGTTACCCCTTATATTACCTCGGGAAACGGGGTTCCCAAATGTCACTGCACGGAGCATCCCCCCTTTTTCTGAGAAAAGGTCACCACGCCTCTGTCACGAAACACAGATGCCATTTTACGCAAAAACAATAATTTTCTTCTGTCAGTGCATCAGTGTGAAGACGACTCCCAAGTCCCTGGCTTCAGCAAAACAACCAAACAAAATTAAAGACTACAACACGTGGCATCTGGTTAATGTACTCGGTCCGAACAACGCGAAAGCAGCAGCACTGATCGCACCGCGGGGTACCAAGAACAACCCGGAGGGCGCAAACACAGTCACGTCGAAGTGTCAGGTTTCTCAACGGGGTCTGTTCCTCTACATGTCTGACCAAGCATCTGGACGCCATAAATCTGAGCATCCCGAAGATGTCATGGCCCACCGAACCAGAGTGTGTTCTTCTAAATTAACTTACCCAAAAACTGTTAAACAACAAAAATCCACAAAACAAGCTTGTCGCCCTGTGACAAAGATCCCTTCAGATCATCAGACAAGACATGAAGAAATAACAAAGGCCAAAGCGGATCTACGAAGAAGGGCATACCCCGAGCAATTTATCTGTAATACATACCACCGAATGATGAATACACGCCCGGAACAGGCGGAAAGTAGTCAAGAAAGACCCATGTACGTTACCATCCCCTACCTGAAGGGTGTGTCAGAACCAATTAGACGGGTGCTCTCCCAGGTGAACATTAAAACTGCATTTAAGCCCACGACAACACTGAGGAACGTACTAAGCCACCCCAAGGACAGAACACCACCGGAAGAAGAACGAGGCGTTGTATACAAGGTATCTTGTCAAGATTGCCCTGCCGTGTACATCGGAGAAACAGGAAGGAAGACACGAACAAGAATGAAGGAACACAAGAAAGATATCGAGAAATCAGCAACAAACCCAACAGAACTGTGTGAACACGCGCGCAAAACAGGACACGTGTTAGACCTTGACAACCCATGCATTCTGGCGAAAAAGAACAAATGGGGGGTGAGGAGACAGCTGGAGTCATGGCACATAAAGAAAACAAAAGAAGCTATCAATCGACAACCAGGCCCCCTCCCAGAATGCTACGCTCCTCTTCTACGTAAATACCCGGTGACGACCAGGACAGCGTCATTCTGATGATGGGACCCGAATGGGACCCGAAACGTTAACTGTATTTTGTTATGTTTGTTGAAAGCCGGTGCGGTTCAAACTAGTAAAGATAGATTTTGCCTCAAATCGAATTCCTCCATCTGGGACTTCGCAAGGTTTCCCGTTTAGGCTGTATTTTAATGTTGTCGGTGTACACGTCCCAGACTACAAGCACATGTTACACGTATTGCAGCAGCGAGTTCAGATCCCGTCGGAACTAACAACTTTAACATCATTCGCTTGATAGTATATCCTATCGAGTGCTCACAAAACAGAGCAAAACTTCGGTGCTGGTTCCAGATTTCTCGATAAACCTAGGAACGTTTTCCATGCTGCACAATCCTCCGTGCCGGCAACAAAGTTTGTCGCTCTCGAATGACCATCTATCAACTTACACGGAATAACGTTTCTGACACGCAGAAAAGCGGAAGTAATCGGGAATTAAGGCGTGGGAAGAGTTCTGGTTTCAAAATGCGTCACACTGGGGGGCAAAGTTCAAAGGCGCTGACGGCCAGGGCAGCTTCAGATTTCGCGTCAACGTTCCTAGTTTCACATTCGACACCAGCAACCAAAGAAAGAAACTACCGTGGCAAAATAAAGCTGTTGGAATCTGTTTGCACTGGGTTTTTGGCAAGAACACGATAGAAAGACCATGTCAATTTCGGCGCAAGCGTTCTCTGTCGTCCGTAAAGAAGACGGGTCGAATGCACCTATAAGGACCGGCCTTTGAAAAGACGATCCCGATTAGCTGACTCGTAGATGTTACGTCACTTCGACGAGTGAGCTGGCTTTCTCCATCTTGATGGTGCTTTTCGTGCCCTGCGACGGCTCGGCTTGAAGTCACAGGACATACAAATTTTGCTCGGGTGCTTCTTTTTCGCGATTCTTTGGTAAAAGGCGAAATTTCATTGCAGCAATAGCATCGCCTGCAAGACCTACGATGACGACGATTGCAGTGGAGAAAGAACCTGGGGGACAGAACTTGATAAAGTCGTGCAGGTATCTGAAAACTGGTGAAGGTTGATATTAAGACGTCTTTCGAGGATTCCCGCATTGACTCAATCAAGGCTGTATAGTTGCTCCACTTAACTGTCAGGAAAACATTCGGTCTCCCCTTCAGAGGCTGAAAATGAATATACAAACACTTGACGCACACGCAATGTAAAACAGTGCATACGGCTAACGCAGCAAGGCATATAAAGTAAAAGACTGACCCCGTAATTATTATTCGGTGCTCCGTTTCTTGTCTAGCCTTCCATATGCAACAAGCGTAACAGAGCGAATGCCGTAACGTAGTGCAATAAGACGAAAAAGGTGTAAAGTAGGAGACGTTCACCTCGCCTCTCACGCGAAAAAGTACAGTGAGAAAAGTAGATGTCGAAAAGCAGTAGAATCGCTTAAGAAGTCGTTAAGGGTCCTTACGCGTGGAGAAACAATTAGCATGGGGAATGATGCAATGAGGAGCGCTATCCAAACAGCGGATCTCATGAGCGCAATCTCCGCAGTGCGCGCAGCAGCCAATTATGCAAAACTCTGTGTTTAACATCCAAGTGGAAAGTGCTCTCAAGCTATTATCACTAATTGCAGCTGGCGAAAAGAAGAAAATTAAGAGAAATCCCTAATTAACATGTAAGGCCGTCAACCTCCAGAGCGGCACCATGACCGGCCGTTTAAACAGGTTCAACTCCCTTTTAGCAGTAAACTGACGTGACTGCGTTAGTAACTGGTCGTCGAGTAGTTTCATTACAGAGCCCAACCCTACACAAGGCACCACTTAAACATTGTGTCTTAATGTCATTGAAGGGGAAAACGTACGTTGTGAAGAAATACAAACTCTCTAATACCCTAGTTACACTAGCTTTCTCAACCACGGTTGAGTCGACTGCAGTCGAGTGGCGCAACCACGGTTGAGTGAACTGAGCAAGACTAGTTAGCGCTAGCAGCGTCGCCTGATGAGCAAACAGAGTCTTATGTAAGATGAAAGTCACTGAAAAGGTTAGCCAACTGTAGGGATCGAACCCGCATCTTCTGGATTACCGATTAGAGTCTTATGTAGTCAAGATTTATTTTCGTTATAGGAATAATGAAAACAAATATTTGTTTATAATGGCACGCACATCAAAATGGAATCACGGGGGGAGGGAGGGATATGTATAATAGAGTGAAAAGAAAAAAAAAAGGAAAATGTCAGCCAGGCTAATGCCAGCTTGCTATTCCAAAAAACAACGGGGGGAATCACGTGGTGTTTATAGAGTTGTGCAGCAGGTCGAGTACGAGAAAACAGATCGATCTTATTGCAAGACCAGCTGTTGCAAGAAACGACGAAAACATTCAAGAAGGGAGAACAAAGAAAACAGATCCTAAGTCAGGTATGTGTTCGCTATTCGTTGTCGTATTCTTTTCATCTTATTGTGCCAACACCCACACTGGGCTTTGTTTCCGTTAGAAAAACCTCGAGACGGAGGAAGGAGTGAATAGCTTAGAAACGATTGAAAAGCTTTTCTTTACAAATAGCCTGTCAAAGAGCGTGGAAACTGTTTACTGTACGGCTTTCTTGTCGCTCCACACGGGGTTTGAAACAAATATTTGTCCGGAATTTTCCGGGAGGCACATCAGACCAAAAATGCACGCGATAGCTGTATGAGTAATCCATCTATTTATCTTTCGGGGGAAAAATGGCAATGTTGATACCGGCGAATCGTAGATAACAAGATTGGGATAGTCGTACAATCAGGATGAGCTGAGAGTGGGAACTTTCGGTGTATTTAGCGCCCCGTTGCACGGGATAAAATTCTCTTCTTCTTCCTCTTCTTCTTCTTCTTCCACTAGGAACAATGGCCACCAGCCACACAGGGCGATGGGCAGTTCAGTGCTGTGTCTTCGTCTTCTTTGTGGACGTCCTTGTCTTTGCCCCCCGCAGTGAGGGTTTTATCGATTTTAATTGTGAGTTATCCCCAACCCGCCCGAGTTTTAACCCTTGTTCAGAACGTACGGTTCTTGTAACCAGCAATATGGTGGTGGAGTCATAGTTACTGCTTAGACCCGCATAAATGTGATACGTAGGCATGTTTTGGAGTTACACCTGAATATGTTTGGGTCAATGGTTCCTATGAGGGAGGGAGGGGGTTCGAGCGATCTCCCTGCCTAAATTTCTATCATCGCCGCAAGAGCTGTCTCATAGCTACCCATCATCTCCGCCAAGCCGCGCCAACATGAACAGTATTGACTTTATGTCAGTTTAAATGCAAAGGATAGACATGCACAGAGGAACAAGTGAAAATATATTTATTAAATGGTGCTGCGAAGTGTGCCAATTGCAGACTCTCAGAAGACAGATAGCGGGCCTAGAAGCGAAACTCTCCAGGGGGATTGCTGTAGTGCGACACATTGCTGGCCTTAGGTGGGGCTGCGATGCGCAATCTCTCTTGGCCATTCATCGTATACGTGCGTGGTTCGCTCCTATACAGTTTGCCAGTATTATACGGAATTTCGCCATGCTCCAAGTCTTAGCTTCAGTGTCTTCTGGCACGTAGCCTTTGTGTGTGTGTGGGGGGGGGGGGGGGGGCAAGACCAGCGGGTACTTGCTTGGTCATGTCAGAAGCGAGAGAGACTCCACTTGTTATCCAGCACTTTAATGAGCCGAGCCGTCACTACCTCCGTTTGCTGGCCCATCACCGGCGGCATCCTTTGTTACTGAAGCTTTCCTGTCGCACTAATAACAAGTTCTGGTTCTGCATTCAACAGATGATGCCTGACCTGCCACGTTTTCAAGTTGAGCCCCAGGCGCGTTCAGCTCCACCTTGAACCCTCGCTCTACCATCGGCTTCGCTATTCATTCCCAGGATGCAGAGAAATAATGATTTTGCTGCAGGTGTGTCCAAGTTGCTCACATTAGATATGATAAGCGACCTGCATGCAGGCTTTATTCCTGTTTTTACGGACGGCTCATCCACTGAAACCAGCTCCGCATGCGCCTATGTTATTCCCTACGAAGACGTAACTGGTATCACCCGTCTCTCGCATCCGACGTCGCTAACCTGTGCTGAGCTGCATGCTTTGCTCTCTGCAGATTGGTAAGATTCTGGAGTGTTCGGTACGACAATGGGTCTTCTATCATATCTCAGATATCATAGACTCAGAGGCTGCTCACCAATGCTTCGCAACAATAGGCATTCGCGGTCTTATAGTGTTCATTGTTGCTGCCGTGCTTGAATCATACAAGGAACTGTTGGACCTGGGCCACTGCATACAATTACAGCGGGTACCTGGTAGTGTAGGCATAGTCGGCAATGAAGAGGCTGACCAGGCTGCCTGCGGGGTCATCAGATACCTTCAGCCCAGTCTATCATCTTGGCCAAAGGTGACCGTCGGGACATTGTGCATGCCATCTCTGCAGACAAGACGAGATTACAGCGGCTGCATGTCATGACACTCTACTCTCTGCTCCACGCAGTGGATCCGTCTCTCCCTGTCGCTTCCTCATCGCCTTCCGCGACACTACGCATCTCTATTTCGCTGCATGCGGCTTAATGTTCCATTTACCCAAGTTATGAGGCAGCGCCTTGGCCGTGCGCCGTCGGACCTTTGTGCATCATGCAATCTGCGCGCTGACCTGCACCATCTCGTTATGGACTGCCCTGTTTACGAGCGGGAATGCGAGATCTTGCAGCACGCAATGCATGCAATCGGCCACCGCCCCTTTACCATAGGCAAGGTGCTGGGTCCCTGGCCCAGTAGCGTTCATATGCACCAATGTCTCTGTCACCTTTGGGATTCCTTGTTATCAACAGGCCTCTCCACCGTGCTTTGATCACCTGAATCCTCATCTCCATCATCATCTCTCACTATCTATAAGTGGCACTTGGGCAGCGTACAGCCTGCTGGCCGGCATTAGCCCCATCTCATCATCGTGTCTGTATGTGCATGTGAGAGTGTGCGTACTCTTAAATCCCGGTAAAACAAAAACTATGTAATTCAGCTGGAAGTGCGGTGCACTTACGCACGATTACTAACTTGGGGATGTTTTACTTCAACGTTACACTTCTGTGAGATTCCTTGTCCGACACATCTTTAAACTTTCCTGCCCGCGTTTCTCCTATTGTTAGTAATTGTCTGTGTGTCCTCGGGCCGATTCCTAGGATTACTGGAGACTTTATAGAAATAAATCCAATGTTTGACCACCTCTACCTTGCACTTGTTCGGCCTAGAGCAGAATATGCGTGTACAGTATGGAACTATACCTCGTTGGCTAGGTCTAATGATATAGGGAGCATTCAAAAGACGTTCGCGAGGATCTTTTACGACAGATATGGCGGGAAGACGGCTATACAATTCCTATGTCGGGTACACTGAATCATTTGTGCATGCCTATACTTTAGTCATACAAAAATGTCGCTCGCGGATATTCTGTTGACGTCCAAATTAGCGAACGGTAGGACTTGCTGTAGGTAGGACCACCTTTTTGAATTTCCCGCCACTCGTTAGCTTGTAACGACCGTAACGACGATGAAGCGATTAAGCCCCCGATAAGTTTACGCTGTGCCTCGCGCTCTAGCAGAGCACGGTTTTTCCTGGGTTTTCCTCAGACGCTTTCAGACATATGTCGGCACAGTTCCCTTAGAAGTCGGCCCAGGACGCACATTGCCCCAGGGCGTCAGTCGTGACGTTGCCCACCTACGTGAGGCCGACAACGGCAAGCCCTTTCACCACCCACCACCACCACCACCAGAGCACAGTTTGTATAGCCATCTGTAGGACGGGACAAGCTCAATACTTGCCCACATCACATTTCAAAAATTGTCCTGCCCTCGCCCTAAGAACGAAGATCAGGCTCTCACTACTTTGTCCCCCTCCCCGGCGAACTTTATAGAATGCGGATATGAAGGGAGACCGCAACAGAAACAGCAGTTGCAGTTACTGTTTTATTGATCCCCAGTGAACCCCATGACGCCTACTTGTCGCATGCAGATGATGTACAACGATATTGTGTGTCCAGAGCCTGAAATATTTACTCACGTTAAGCATTTAAAAAAAAGGGGGAGGCACAGTATTTTGTGCTAACCCCATGTTGGTAATTTTAAATCCTATGGTCTATTGTAAATACGTCTGTCTCATGTTTGCTTCACTTATTTACATGAGATACCACCATCTCCAACTTCTTTCTGTCCGGGACAGATGTAGCTGTTATTGGAACGACAGTCAACAGAGTGTTGAGTGAGGTACATAACTGGTTCCTTGCTAATTCTCTGGAAATAAATTGTACTAAAACAAATGCTGTTCTGTTTCGACCTAAACAGGTAGTTTGCGCTGAGCTAGGTGCCTTGCGCCTAAATAATGAGGAGATTGCTATCACGACAGAGGTAAAAACACTAGGAATGTTTTCAATGAACACATGCTATGGGATAGTCATACTGATTATTTACGAACAAAACTAAGTAAGGTTTTGGGTTTGTTGAGGAAATGTTATTTTTTTGCCAGCTCCACAAAAGCTGGCACTTTATAATAGCCTTTGAGTCACACTTGAGGTATTCTCACTTAATCTGGAGTATACTTTGTGGGAAACCTTCCGGTTAACCCACCACCTGGACCACGCACGTTCATCCGACCCGCTCAAGGAACGCAGACACAAGTTCGAGCAATTAACAAAGGGTTTATTTCGTACCTTCAAACTACGCAAGCCAAGGCTTTCCCCCGAGGAGAAGAGCGACCGTCTCCGGTCCGCCAACACAGCTTAAATATTAGAGAGTTTTAGTGTATCGTACGCTATCGCCTTTGCGTACGCAGGGGATAGCGTAGTGGTTCTGCGCAGTGCGCGAAGCTCTCTTTATATTTTGCGCGTGCGCATAACCACCAACGCTATTCCTTACGTACGCAAAGGCGATAGCGTACGATCCACTAAAACTCACTAATAAGTTCTTCGGGTATCCGCCCCCTAATCTACCGGCAAGCGACACGCGCCAACAATCTATCGCGACACCTGTCGACCACAGCACAAAACAAGTCCCACAACTTGCACAACTTGCATCAAAAATTCTAATAGAAACCAACAAGTATTGTAAAAAATGCTTCTCTCTCAAAAAATTCTCATACTTCCGTATTGTTCAAGAAATTAAATGTTATCAAGTACACTTGCTATTGCTGTTGTACAAATACGAAATCAATGGGAACGGGACAAGGCTGAGTAAAGGCGCAAGACTGCAGGCCAACCCTTCGCTCCGATCAACACGCCATACTGAACACTGGTTTGCCCCCACACCTTGATCGAATTAAGGGCTTCGGGTGCTGCAATATACACTTCCAAGCGCACTCAATAAGTTCAAACTCATCACAGAACAGTTACACCTACTACCCAAAAAAGACGTTACGTGATATGGTAAAGTAAACCATCTATGTATGTATGGCCATATGTCGATGTGGATATGCGCGTGTATGCATATATGTATGTGCGTGCACTCTTAAAAATGAACTTCACCGCATAGCACGCTCATAGCCAACCATAATCTCGAATGATATCGTTATCTGCCCTGATTTGTTGAAACCGGGAGGCGTACGCCTTTTCTGCGACAATTATGAAAGTGTCACAAAAAAGGCGTACGCCTCCCGTTTTCAGCAAATCAGACCAGATAACGATATCATTCGAGATTATGGTTGGCTATGAGCGTGCTATGCGGAGAAGTTCATTTTTAAGAGTGTGTGTTTATATATACATAATGTGCGTGTGTCTAATAATATATATAAACAGTTGTTTCTGGTAGTTACAGTTAAGTTAGTTTACTTGTGCATTTTTCTGGTGCATCAATTACAGTTTGCTGATCTCTCTATGTCATGTAAGTTGCATGCTGCTGATGCTGCCAACAGTTGTGGAGAGAATGAGGCTTGTCAAGCTGTTCTGCGCAACGTTTACCCCACCCTCCTCACGTCTAGCGCAATGTAAATACATGTACTTAAAACGGGAACTCGAATTGGAATAAATGAATTGAAATGACACGTACGTTTCCTTGCGTTATTGTTTTACTACAGATTTTTTCTTCGCTCTGTATAAGTGCACTGACCTTTAGGCTACTGATATAGCTGTTGTCGCGCACCAGATCAAATAAAATAACCAAAATGATCAAAATGAGCGGCTTCCTGACCATATCACAGAAGGTCCTCTTTTGCCAGGACAGCGTAAAATGCCACAGGACAGTGTCTTTCATATCATTTGGTTGAAGGGATGGCATTGACCATCTGACCTCTATGTGCAGTTTCTGAAGACTTGTGGTATATTAAGAGGAGACGTGGAATTGATTTAGTGGCATTGATCTCGTTCGTTGATTTGATGCACTGCTACGTGTTGAAAATCGCATCACATCAACTTATTTATGCTATATGCATACCGCATGCTCAAGAGTATACCATATACACATTTAACAAAATGACAAATAAAGTCAAACTGGTGCAGAATCTCGATAGTGAAAACGTCTGAGCGTGGACACACACACACACACACAAACGACACAACAGAGTCGGCAAAACAGTTTGTGTTGTGTCGTTTTTTCGTGTGCTGAGGATCAGGCCTTTTCAGCAGGGAATTGAAGACAGTCGATGATGATGATGATGGATAGGAGAAGAAAAATGCAGATTTAAGACAAAAGCTAGAGTTTGTTTGTTTTGTTTGTTTTATGGCACAAGGGCAACTATAAAGACTAGAGTTGGAGAACCGCCGACTGGAAAACCAAATCCGTACCCAACTTCACGTTTCTCAAAATTATTCGAGCATACATAGATAGATGTAGAAGGAAAGAAAAAACGTATACGGGCGCGCGTAATTCGCTCTGGATCTGAACGCTATTTTGCATTGTCCATGCCAGTAGCACCGCATTCACTGAGCTCTAATGCGTGAGGCAATCCATTGTCAATGTCATGGCAGATCTTCCCAGTTGCGACGGTAAGACGTATAAAAGTCCGAATGCGATTATGCTGGCTGCCGTGTTCCAGTACACAGCGTAATATTCTGATTTGCACAGGGCTCACAGATGGGTGTGCGTTGTTACGTGGGATGTAGCACGCTATTGTGGAGGAGCCTGATTGAATAACAGCAATCTCGTACATGCAATCGGTGTTGTGAAACGCTATGGCAACATAATTCGGAATGTTATCAGATTTAGAGTTCCAGGAAAGAGTGCGCTTATATCACAGGTGTATTTACATTTGGGGGGAGTAAAAAAAGGTGTGCTTGTGCCCATACGACTGATTGAATCCAAATGCGAAGCATAGTAGTGGCGTAAAGCGATTGAGAAGCGAATAGTCCTCTAAAAGCGTACGATCGACAACAACTCTATTATGATGATTATGATTCGATACAACCCAAGCGTCCCGAATTAGGCACCGATACTAGAGCCGATGTGATTACAAATTTGTTACTTGTCAATGTGAATGATAATTAAAAAAATATTGTTTCAGTTGCTGCAGAGTTACTACGCACAACGATCAAGGCTCAGCGATGAACGCGGACATAGTGGCCAGATTCGTGAATAACACAATTTCGCGCAGGTTGCGAAAAAAGATTTACTTCGCATGCCACTTGTGTGTTTATGCAGCTCAGCAGTATCAGACAAATAATAATTTGGAACACAACCCAAGCGAGAATCGCGACACTGTCGGCAGCCATACGCTGACGAAGGGCGGTCTTCAGCGAGCATGCCTGCCAGATTAATGAACGCGAATCTCAAATGGCCGATCATTTGTGGGATTTTACAGGATAATATTTGTTGTTGTTGTTGTACTTGTGGGTAACGGCAAATTTCTTCACTGGTCGTCTTCAACGGTATTATTCGATTGAGAAGGGTTTTATGAATCAATAACATGTCACCAAAGTGTACATGTTTTTCTGCAGATATGACGTTTAATTAGCCATGTAGCGACGTGAAATTTTCGGTACGTTTCACAGGGATCATAGTGCCGATAGCGATATTTTGGGACTAGTCCAGTGGAACACGCCCTCGGAGTCATGCAGGCTCGTGGAATGTTTGTCTCTCGCTTATGAAACTGAAGAATGTTTCACAGCGTCAGCTGTATATAGTGGAGACTTTGCCGCGATCGCGTCGTCGTCTTCGGCATTGGATGTCCACACAAAAACCATGACAAGGGGAAGTGACTATCGCAGGAGCGGCGTGAACGAAAACGACGAAGACAGCGTGGAAAGAAGCGAGTATGCTAGCCCGCCATAACGCCAGTTATCTTATCGGTACAGTTCCAATGGAGACTTTCCCGAGATCAAGTCGGCGTCGTCGGCATTCGCATGTCCGCGCAAAATTCTTATCGCATGTGCGCTCAGCGCTGGCAGTAAGGAGGATAATCCCTCCAGTTTACAACCGCTATCGATGAAAAGTGAGATAGCGGAGTGAGCTGGCAATGACTTCAACTTCTATCACGGAAAGGCGAATATCGACAGAACTTCGCCGGATGAATTTCATGGACTGCAAAAGCACCGGCTACGCACCATCACTACGCAGTGCGAGGAACCACGTGACAAGCCCCCCTCGTTGACACTCGCAGCCCTAAATGTATGCTCCGTACCGCTCCACGCAGAAGACGTTGCACACGACTATGTGCTGCGTAAGACATCACTTCTGTGTCTTTCCGAGACGTGGATGAAGACGGAGAGACCGATACAAGTCGACGGCTTCAAGTGCTGCTGCGGGGCTCGTCGCAGTGGCAGGGGCAACCGAGCGACGGAGTTCCCATTTACCTGCGTGCCGAAGTACTGGCCACCAAGTTACCCTTCCTGGAGACGACGTCGGAGAAATTTGTGCCGTGCAGCTACTCACAGGGCTCGTGGTGGTTGTGTGCTACTTCTCGCCTCGCGCCGCGCCGGAACGCGTCCACGCCTTTATCGTGCATGTACTCGCGCCTCTCCGCACGCACAAGCTTCTCGTCGTCGGATACTTCAACGTGGACGTTTCACTGGCCAAGAACACCACTTTCCTAAGTAAAATATCTGAACAACAGGACCTTCCGCTGTGCACCGACATCCGCCAACCCACAACTATGGCTCATGCGTAGACCTGATGTTCCAGAACCGCCCCCTCGTTCAGGACATCACTCACCTCGCCAGCCATTTCAGCGACCACAAATCAATACTCATCATGCTTAAATAAATTTGTCTACACACTTTCATCCGACCTCATTTCACCACACGCACAGCTGACGCTGAATTTCGCGTTAAGAGTCGTAACCGTCCTGTATTTTTTGCTTATTCATATTATTATTATTATTATTATTATTGTTAATTATTATTATTATTATTATTATTATTATTATTATTATTATTATTATTATTAACATGTTGCATCTGCGACATACTGCACCTGTGTCAGGGAGTGAAAGCTCATGTTCTTGGGAACCCTGAGGCTTGTGTTGTGTTCGTCTGTTTTTGAATTTCAGCCTTGGAACAGTTATTTTCATCATATTCACAGGAACATTCTATGAAAGGTTGCCGCTAAGTTACGCTAATCGAAGGAAGAAGCAGTTGAAACGCATGGCAGTAAGTGTCGGCATCTGCCGAAGTATAATTTCGACCACATGTGGTTCTTCAAACCTCGCCAGGGGTCTCCCACACAAGATGCTCGGAGCCCCCTTTTTCTGCGCCTTTGCGGAATAGCAAGCCGGCGTCTCGTTTGGCTGACCGTTCCCCCCTCGTTTTGCTTTGTTTTAATAAATATATCCCCCCCCCAAATAATATTAGCCGTTTTGCGTTGCTTAGGCCCAGTTTTACTACGCTGGCTAATTTTGAAGAGAGATCAACGGTAGCTGAATTCTTTAAATTCTGTGTTAGCGCCGCGAAACAACTGTGGCTATAAGTGGCGTACAGACGTGGACAAATGGAGAGAGGACAGTAGCAAGGAGTGGGGGACACCGGGTGGGGGTAGCTGGAAATAGTTAACAATCGATTCTTTTTTAGCAGCGTGAGTTAACCGAGTAGTGAAGATCGATGATAGATGAGGATTTTGAATGGATTAATTAAATTTTTGAATGGCTAAACCAATTTCAGTACAAAATGGTTCTAATGCAAAATGATCTGCATGTTTTGATTATATATCCAGTGAAGATGACTCAATATATTGGGGGTTCTGGTTCATTTGCGTGCACCAGCTGGAACCTGAAGTGAAAGGTACGTGCATAAGTTTCTCTTTCTTATGAATTGCATGCCCTTTATTTTTCACAAATCTCACAATTTAATGTCTCTCTACAATTAGAATGCGAACTCATTTAGATCACTTTCTAGGGGTTTTGAAAGTTGGTGAATGCATATTCACATTATACCTTTCAAGAAAAAGCCTAATACTGAAGCACTAGAAAATTTAAATAGTAAAAGCAGTTCAAACTTGTCTGGTTTATCCAAAATGCATTCTCTCACTTACATTCGTATTGGAGAGAGCCATAACAATAAGTTTCTGTCTCGTTTTCTAAATTTCCCCATTCATCACCATCAGTGTATTTGTTGTTTTTGTCTTTTTCCTGAATCTGTAGATTATATAACTAAAACTACTAAAATATTCTCCTTATTTAATAATTTTATTGAATAAAAGTTGCAACACCCTTTATGAACTGCCATTTGTATGATTTGCATGACTCCTGAATCAAAGCTGTTTGTCACACATATTTGCGCTTTCATGGCAACATCAGCTTCAATAAAACTAACGTGCGCTTCCAGTGTCACATATTGAATTTCGTTTCCCGACACTGTGGTAATGGGCATGCTCCATACTTGATGCATAGTTTTCTTTGTTTTTTTTTGTTTGTTTGTGTGTTTTTTTACGTTATGCAGTACACAAGGCAAAAATTACGTTGGTGGCTGCTTATTGTTGCTCATTATGAAGTTCTCATCAAATGATGTGTCATGGTCTTAAGGATAACAAAATAACGACGATATTCTAATTACTCAACTGTTCTTTTCAATTAAAGTTACAAAAATAACTACCCATGTAAATACCTTGGAAGTTCACTATACCACCAAGTTGAGTAACGAGATTCTTGCTGCCACCTCCTGCTGTAGGGCTGCATCGCAAGTGCAGGACACACCTGTCAAAGCATTCTTGATAAAGGAAATGAAGCGGTTGCCAACCTCCAGACAAAGAGGAAAAAAAAGATAGGATAAAAAAACTACAGCAACGAAGGCGTCGCATGAAGCTCGAGACTGCATAGCTCGAAAATGTGATTGATGACCAGACATTGAAAACCATCATTCTTCAAGAGAATGCTGTTGTGTCCAGCCTGGCAGGGGAAAAGAGAAACCTGCTAATGAGGCGTGCTCGAAAAGGGACGAGGAGCGCACCATCTAAAAATAATAATAATAAAAAGTTCAGAACTCGGTGCATTTGCACTGACGCTGCATTTCTATTCAAGCCGGGCGTATGACTATGTGAGAAAGACATTCGACACCTGCTTGCCCAACCCGGGGGCGCTCAGAAAATAGTACGTATCGATTGCTGGAACTCCTGGATTTTCTTGAGAGAGGCCAAAGAAGCACTAAAAATGAAAGTACGTGACACTGTAGCAAACAGCACACAAACATTATGCAGCATGACGGTATAGATGAGATGGCAATCCGCGATCACACAGGATGGGATGCAGAAAGCATGCACGGTTATGTGGACTTTGGTACAGGTGCCGCAACAGACAGCTCTGTAGCGAATGAAGTCTTTGTCATTATTCTTGTTTCTATCAACAGCAGATGGAAGCTTCCACTGGGGTACATTTTAGTTGATGCGGGGTTTCCGGGGAGCAACGAGCAAATCTTGTCCGCCAAGATCTTCCCACGGCCCAGAAAGCAGGGGCTGGAGTGGTCTCACTCACTGGTGATGGAGCTGCAGCCAACGTTGCTACACCTAGAAGCCTAGGATGCAGTCTCAACCATGAAACTAGACTCAAAACAAGCTTTTCGCATCCAGATTCTGGGCAACCGGTTGTGGCGTTTTTAGATGCCTGCCATTTCAACAATGATGGGGGCATAGTGCGCCGGAGTCACATTCAGGAACTCCATACCCTTAAACAAAAGGAAGGCATCCACGCTGCAAATAAGCTACGACAAGCTCACATTAATTGGAGGAAACAGCCAATGAAAGTCCGCCTGGCAGCTCAGCTCCTCAGTACATCCGTTGCTGACGCACTCAAGGAATGCCGTGAGCTCTCACCACCTGGCTTTGCAGAAACCGAGAACACGGTAGAATTCATCCGCATAATCAACAACTGCTTCGACATATTGAATTCACGGTACATAAGACAGCCACCATGGAAAAAGCCGCTTTGTCCGGCAAACATTAATGAAACCAGAAAGTTTATCCAAGAAGCATCTAAGTATATCTGAACACTTCGAACTGATAGAGATGGATCACGTCTGCTGGAGTCTAATTGCAAGACAGGCTTCCTTGGATTTCTTGTTTGCCTTAACAGCATTGATCTCCTCTGCAAGAATTTGGTGGAAAATACATCAAAACTAAAGTGTCTTCCAGCATACAAGGCTAGCGAAGACCCTCTGGAACTCTTTTTCTTTTTTCGCGCAATTTGTGGTTACGCAAGATGTAACAACAGCCCAACTGTTTCTCAGTTTGCGTCAGCATTCAAGAAACTGATAGTTCAAAATGAGATTGGAAGCAGAACTTCTGGCAACCGTCTTCCTGTTTTACAACGTAACAATTCTCAATGTGTCGAGCTGAACCATGCATCGCTATGAGGATGCCATTAATTGGTCGGTCTACACAACGAAGCCGACAATCTGCAGATGATGGCTAAGTCCCATTAGCAGTCAATCACAGCTACCTCCCGCAACCTAGTGCCCTGTCAGACTTTGCACATAGGGTTGTCACGTACATAGCCGGCTATGTAGTACGGTATCTGCAATCTTGGTACCTGAAGTGCGAAATCTGTGTTTCTGCCGTTACAGTGCCTGCAGCTTGTGTCTGTGAACACTCTCTTATTCGTCAGAAGAGTGTCGGTTGATTATCGTACCCATCCGAGGGCGTAATTGAAGTGTGCATGCAAAGTGGAAGGATGTTCCGGTCCCCTGTAGAACGATCCGGACTCAAATCAAGGATGGTGATTGAGAGGATGCTTGAGCATGTTATTCATGGCAACACATTTGACTCACTTCGAGATAATTACGTGATTGAGCAGGCACCTCTTGAGAGCCATTATTACCATCGAATGAAAAGCATAGCGTACAAGTATTTAGACATACGCCTGCGCCATGGATCGAGGGAAGCAACAGCCAGCCTGCATAAAGAACACATACGTCAAATGTTCACAAAACTGACATTGTTCAAAGGCTGGTTTCAGGCACAACGGGGCCTGTACATTATTTCATAGCTACATTGTAAGCTCTGGTTCGGCGTGTTGCGTGGACCTTCCCACCTGGCCATCCCTATTGATTCTCCTCTTGACCAAGCCAGCATCCGACCACCCCATAGCAGGCAGGCGGCACCGGGACCACCGTTCCTCCAGGGACACGCACAGTGAGCTCTACCACCGGCCTCCCCGTGCTTAACGACGGTCCTCCTCTACAACTCCCAGGCGACAACCCTTCGAGCTCACCGCTCACGTACCCGTTGCGGTACTGTCGCATTCGCGCCCACGCCACTTCAGCCCTTCACAGGAACCCGCCCGGCTTACACCGCCCTTGCCCACGCCATCATGCAGCTGCTCTACCCACTGACATAACCACAAGCCATATGCCCAGCCGTCCCTTGTCCATGTGTCGTCCTTATTCTCCTCTTCGTGGTATCAACGCGAACCTCAATCCCATGCACCGCTCCGCGTCGGAGTGGGGGAGTGATGTGGCGGCACGTGAACGACGACGATGTGACCCTGTTGCCACGCGCTACCTCATCAGTTCTACCGGCACCGTCCTAGCGTGAGGCCACGAACACCTGCCCGCTCAGACATTCCATCACCGCCCGTCAGGACTCATGTAGAGGAACACCATCTCCTCAACACTCTCAACTATTCTTGGTAATGTGTTCAATGAAGCAATAAACTAGTGACCAGAGGTGCTCGCAGTCACAAAGTGTAATAGTACTTAGCATAGTTCCCAGAGCTGCGTTCACTCGGTTGTCTCTCTGGAGACTCTGCTAAGTGGCTGCACGCACCTCTGGACATGAAAGTGAAACACAACGGTGTTATGTTTCATATATGTCGCGGGAGTTGAGAGACAGTATTTCTTCGTCTCCGACAGTCACGTGTCCAAGGCTGTGAAGCAAAAGATATGATGCAAAATTAACGTGCCGAAATGGTGGAGCAACATTTTCGAGCGCTAAGCGTGGGCTGGTGTGTGATGACCGAGTGTCCACCTGCCAGAAGGCTACGGATGTACGGTTGAGCACACGACTAGAGAGAAGCGACTGTTGTTACTTCAGAGAAGGTAAAAGCTTTAATCATTGTCTCCAATAATGCTGTCATGACGAAGTGTTCGCATGATGGGTCAGCCAAAATTGTGCCAAATTCAATTATTAACTGCCTGCAATTATCTAGGCATAACTTTAAATATTTATCTCTGAACGACAACATTCAACAAATAAAATAACACAACGCAGGCTAGCTGAACAACTGACCCAGAAAGCAGGACACACACAGGTTCTTTGCATCTCAAGATCTCAAGGGGGTCGCCATGTTGTTTGGGTCACGTGGGCGGACCACGTGGTGGACAGGAGTATCCTTGTGAATTCTGCGCGCCGGAGGCTACGCGAGCTCCCCATAGAAAAGCATACGAAGGTCCGCTCCGCGTGTTCCTTTCCTCCATGCTTTTATCCGGGGCCACCGCCATCTTTGTAGATGGAGACGAACTTCAATAAAATATCTATTAAAAAAAAAGATTATTCGTACAGAACCTCATGTATGTCTTAAGACAAGCGCTGTACAGTAAACGAAATACCGTGAACTCTAGTTTGTTTTCACGTTAAGGGCCCTTAAGGCTGTGTGCGCTCAAATGGAAAGCTGAGCTCTCGTAAATCCTGCGACGTTCATCCTAGGCGTGCCTAGCCAAATGCAAAGCAAGCTTAGGAAGCAGAGCTTTTAAGACCAGTTGGTTAATAGCCCTAAAGGTCAAGGAAGGGTAAACTTCTTCTTTACCGTGCCATCCTCTTATCTAGAGTGTCGGCCGCACTGTAGCTTTATTTTCAGTCCCCTGAGAGGCCTGGCGTAAAATATGCCCTCAGTGCTCGTGCACGAAGTTTGTCTGTTTGTTTGTTTGTAAGAAAGAAAAAGAAAGGGAGAGGAGAAATTAAAAACAAAGGAGAGAACTCGTCTTCCGACGAAATGTGGGGATTAATGATACGTTTATTTATCGAGACGTGCCTGCTAGGGCTCTTTGAGGACTAGATAGAGCTTTACTAGGAAGGGCGAAAAGCTTTGTGTTTCGTTTTCAGTTAGTGCAGCTTGAATTTCATCGATTCGGAATTCGAAAGACTAATTGTCCGAGAGATACCGTCATTATCGATCGCTCTCCACTACGCGACGCACCGTGATTGGCGTAATTAAGAAGAAAAACAGAATAAGGAACCTGACCTAATTGTTTTCTTTACAAACGCCCTCGTCACAATTGCGTCACTTTTATGATAGTTTGCGATAAAATTCCCTTTGCTCTAATATCACTCCTTCGTGAACGCCCGAGTGCGTCCTCCTTTCACAGGACTCTGAAACACCTCGTACTTGCGCAACCAATTAATATTTGTTATGCACAAGTCACACCCACACTCCCAGAAAAAAGGCAGTATGGGAAACTCCCTTCGGGGAGTTCGCGCTCGTCACACATATGACTCCCTTTTGGGTGTTTAGGCTGCTCCCCTTCTAAGGGGAGTACTCCCTCTGGTTCCTCTATGTTTATATTCATCTATGTATATTCATTTGCTTTGGCAAAATAAATAAATGTCAAATGTCAAGGGCGTTTTCCTGACTCCCTTGCAAAGCGTGTTCCCCGACTCCCCTTCCGTAGGGAGTCCCTTGGACTCCCTATTCCTTAGGGTGTTCTCCTGACACACTTCCTGCAGGTGTTCCCTTGACTGCCCCACACAAGCACATTGCAGAGAACACTAAGCGGTCTGTTTTCCACTCTCTCATTAAGTGATGGCACTTCATTGGTATTTTTTGTTTTGTTTTTTGTGCAGATACTGATCTCCGTTGCACCACGATACAAAAAAATAATAAAAAAATACCGCACTTGCCCCAAAACACGAACAGCTGCACTGCCTCTCCGTCTTTCTATTGCACAATAATCTAAGTAGTCCCACAAAAGTGCCTAAGCGGAACATTTTTAGGAAAATGTCTTCCCGGGAGCAGCACCCCGAAGGGTACTGCCCCGTCGGTAGTTTTTTAGCCCGCGCAATCCAAGACACGGTCCAGTCGGGGCGAGGACCGTGTTATCAATGAGCCCTTCTCCCCCTTGCCTCCCTCTCGGCGTACGCCGATTTGAAGGGAGACCTGAACATATACCTCAGAAGCCCACATTGGGATTGCAGTACTATACGACCCACAATTTTACAACCCGCTCCTGGAGTACAAAGGAGCGAAGCACTTTCATAACGGTGACAGATATACGCCTCATCAACTCGCAGTGCATCTGCAGAAACTGGAAGGCACTTAGCGCTACAGAACGGATATGCTTTAGGTAAGACATTGCGTTTCTAACATGACCTGCCGCTTCCCATGTCATAAATAATATATATTATTATATTATTATTATATTATATAATAATCATATTTTCCCTCAAACGAAACGACCGATACGAGTGTCAATTACGATTATAACAAGAAAGACTACATTGTAGAGGCGGCACCTTTATGAGCATAAGAAAACAAGATGTAGGCTCCACCATCATGCTTGGAAAGTTGCAGTAGCTGTTCCTCACTACGTAATCTTGGGCCCTTTCCAAAGATATCTGCCACCAACGCCTTTTATAGTCAGGACTTGTGAAAAGTAAATGTCCTCTGCAAGCATGCAACTAGTTTGGCCATATCAGACATATGCTTGTATGTGCTCTTCTTCTTCTTTTTTTTATATTATTTGTAAGGCGTGTCTCGATAATCTTAACAAATAAATAAAAATACGAACTGCACTGTTGCATAGCCTGGAAGGACCTCCTCAAACATTGGGGAGTGGGGTTAACACCCCTTCATGAAGGGAGTCTACGCAACACACCGCATTACGGAAGGGTGTCGCTGCAACGCCCTCTCTCTGTTCGCGAGGGCGTCCGAGCATCATTTGACTCCGTTTCGACTCCCTTTTTTCTAAGAGTGCATCACCTCCGATATACATTAAACACTCTAACAAGCCCGTACATGATGTGATGTGAATAAAGAAAAAAAAAGGGGATGTGAGTTTCGACGAAGTCAAACTGGCTACCCCAGTACACTTAATACAGAAAGTACGCCCGTACATGAAACAATTATACTCCAATTGCATTCCCTAGCACAAGACACGCGGACAAAGTTGTTTGGACCTGATGGGCGTCTGCCATGAGGCAACTCCATATTCCAAGCATTCTAGTGTTGCCCCTCTACCAGTGTATCCTCCGAAATGAGTGCACAGCAGACTACCGAGCTAGTTACGATCTACGCGTAGCCTGCTCGCCCTAAGTGCACAGCTTGGAGGCGTAGCAATTAACTAACGAGCAATGCCGTTGAGGCGTTGTTCAGAGGCTCAGCGCTGAACGCTCTTGTGCCATAACTGCCTCCGCTTCATTCATTTCCCAAGGGTTTCTGTAATGCTAATGGGAAGCTAACGATTAACAGGAATGCTGTGTGTGTGTGCAGGTCTGCGCGTTCATGTCTGTGTTTGCAAGTGTTATTTTAACGATTACTTGACTACAAATTTTGACTTTCTGGAAAATATGTTTCGAGTGAAGGCTGCAATCTGCTGATTTGCATACATTCGAAAATATTATTCTGAAGAGCTCGCGAAGTAGTTCAATAATTAAGGCATCGCACTGCATCTGTTCTTGCAAACCTAAATGTACTATATATTGGGCGATTCGCTGCGAGATCGACCTATAGGGGGCAACACCGTCACCTTTCTACTGTGGATAACACGCCGGCCGATGTTCGGAGTTGATGGTTCTTTTCCGTAATTCTAGTGTATATTCACCGGAAGATGACTTGTACCGCGATGGTACGATACCGTTCGGTTCCCCAATGCTCCACCTATACTGCACTGAACGCGAAAAATAAACGCGTAAAAGGAGACGAAGCGAGGAAGCTACCCACACTACGGTAGTTCATAGTTTTTCCGTAACGCGCACACACCGTTCGATCTCGGGGCGAATATCTTTCCGCAGACTAATAATAATAACTACTTGTTCATTCATGCATTCCACGACAGCAGAGAAGTCTTCGACACAAGTACGCCGTGAATGGAGCAATTCCATTTCAAAGAGATGAAAGACACTTTTTTAGCCACACGCACATTTGGTATAGCTATGGCACATAGCGCATTTGGACAGATGGCGCCACGGAAGCCGTGGGCGCGGACAAGTTTATGACTCCTGTTCCTAGTGTATAGCACGCTGGCAGCTCGGAGTATACGTAGTAAAGCATACTTGCCCTTGGTGAATAGGAGTTCCTTCGCAAGTGGCGGTCCCACCCTTCCCTCCTTGTGCGCGACGGGGACATTTCCATATGTTGATACTTTGGTGACTGTAAATATAAGTAAATTGCGTATGGTAGTTGTAGATAATGTATAGATAGCTGGGTTTTATGCGCGCATCTCTCTTGAGCGTGTGTCTATGTGTTTATATAGAGAAGCTGTGGAGACTGTGTTACCCGTGTACAGTGTAGTATATAACTGTTGAGTTCCTTAGTTGCTTGTTGCTTGATAAGTTCCTCGTGTCTTCAATAAATTTGTCCTACAACAAGCATAGCACCGGGCGTGTCTGCAAGCTGGGAGGGGGGGGGGGGCATGTTTATTCAAAGAAGAAAGGTTAGTGAGGCGTACGCCGACTTGCTATTCCTTAAAAAAATAAGAGAAATAAAACGAACAAGAAAAGAAAAGCGAAAAACAAAAAAGGGGCCTTGAAGGCTGGTCGAGATGCTGGAGGCTTGAAGAAAGCGCAAGAGGGTAGTCGTAACCGCCCCCCTGGTTGTACAGGAAAGGGTAAGGACGTCGTAAGCGGCGTTGGAGGACGAGTCATTGAGAAAGATACCGGTTGCAGGATAATACGTAGTGCTTCATGACGGCTTCCACGCGACAAGTTCTGCAGTTGGGGGAATCGTCTGGCGCATTTTATACAGGACTGAGGGTGTGTGTGCAACATTCATTCGAAGACGATGGAGGAGTGACTTTTCAGCTCTATCGCAACGACAGGCAATAACAAAGTTCTGCAAGGGGTCAATGAGACGTAAGAAATGGTCATATGAGGTAGAGTCCTATCGAATCTGCCGGGTACGGACACAGCGCCAACGGCGAATATGCAGGCACCAGGCAGAGGCCGTTAAGGCTGCGGTCCCACTCCTCGCCTGAAAACGGGCGTTTCCGTAACAAGATTCCGCCGCTGGTGTTTGGTGTAAAAAAATATATGTGTAAGTGAGCATACGCGCCTATGACCGGCCAATCGGTTTGCGCGTTCTTTCCCACATAAACAGAGTACTGCAGTGGCCATGTCAGTTTTTGATGTGAATATGTCTTATAAATTTCCAACCACACGGAATGGGTTCTTGTAGCTTTGGGACTTTCCCATGAAACGGTTCATCTTGTTGGACCAACTCCCTATAACCTTGATGGAGATCGAGCTCTCCGGAAGGTAGTTCCTCGCGCATTGTCCAGCTGAGTTCAATGGCTTTCCAAACAGTTGTCATGTTTGAGAAAATGAAAGAGAAAGATAAAGACAGAGGGGGGGGGGGGGGGGAGAGATATATTTATTAGACGAACAGGAAAAAAAAACGAGGGAAAGGTCAGCCAAACGGGACGTCGGCTTGCTATTCCGGAAAGTAAGAAATAACAAATAAATAAAAAGAAAAGAAAAGAATGAAAGCAAGAAAGAAAGAAATAAGAAGGAATAGTAAATAAATAAATAAATAAATAAAGGTTAAGAAGTGAGAAATAAATAAAAACAAAAAAGAAATTAGGAAATAAATGATAAACTAACAAAGGATGAAAGAAGGATGAGGTAGATTAGAGACAAAGATGGCAAAAAAAAAAAAGCAGATGACTAACAAATGGTGAAAGAATGATTAGATGGATTACAGAAGATGACTTTAACAGGAAATCATGAGGTTAATGCGTTGAGGGTGAGAGTGGGGCACTGAAGAATGAGATTGCACGTGGAGTTCACACCGACAAGACAGACACCGAGGGTAAGATGTGGGACAGGGGCGCTTACACAGTGTCCTAGCTTATTGCGCCTCTTCTCTTTTTTATTTTATTTTCTTTCTTTTTTTATTATAGACACAACATGTTACATCAGTTGTTTAGGGGTGGCCAAAAAGCGGCAATACTGCAGCTTGACGAGGGCACGCCCCTTTAATAACGTGCAGCAGCATCACAACAATTGTATAACTGGCTGTAATAAAGCAAATCGCAAAACAAATCGCTAGCACTGCTCAATGTGAATTCACAATAACAGACATAACAAAAACTGAAAAAATGTAACGAAAGTAATCAGAAATTGAGGTTACAGAGATGACTCTGATGCAAGGCATAGTAACAAAACATTAGTCGCAAGAGACATTGCAAGTTGTCAGAATTCAAACATGGCTCTCAGAGTTGTAAATTATGTATTCGCAAAATCGATACCGTTCTTGGTGTACTTAATAAGAACTGTTGCAATATTATACTGTATTAATTGTGTACCGAAATTAGTTCGCAATCGGAGTACATTCCAGTAGGCTGCCTGGTGTGTCCTTTGGGTGAATTGTGACTGCAGGTTGAAGAGCGACAGTATTACTAAGTTGTTATTTTTTACGGCCGATATATAGAGCTTGAAAAGGAGGTATTCATAGTATTGATGTACTTTCATGATACGAAGTTGTGTAAATAATTCCACAGTGTGATAGCCAGGTGGCACACCAGCAATTTCCAGCTGGCACCTGGAGTGCGCAAGGGGAAGGACAGTTTGCTGCTCAGTGCCGTGGACTTGCCGAGCAAGAGCGTCAGCGCGATCATTGCCTGAAATTCCGACATGGCTGGGAATCCTTTGGAACACCACGCCGTGTCCCAGGGAAGTCATCCCCATATCATTGTCATCATGTATTTCTCTCTCTCTCTCTCTCCTAGGGATACAAGTTCAGAGGGCAGGGCAATGATCGTGGTGTAGGTGTCACTGATGACTGCAGCAGAGTAAGAGGCCAGCGCCTCCAGAGTCACTTTACTGTTGGTGAGGATCGTCCAGGCCCTGGGCGCCAACGAGGAGACATGTCTCAAAGCGGTCAGTAGTGCGAATGCCTCGGCCTCAGCAGATGACATAAGAGGGAGCTTGAAGCCGTGCTCAGCTTCATCCTCTGGGATACAGAAGGCAGCAGACGACCCAACTACAGAAACTGACGCATCGGTGTATACTTGGGTTCGATTCCGGTGGTGATTGTAGATGTGGTGCAAGGTCAGTTGGCAAGCCACAGCTGTTGGCACAACCTTCTTTTTCTTAAGGCCTGGAATTGACGTTTGTATACAGTGGGATAGTGAAGCGTCCACATGGGTGGCGCATAGGAGGGCTGGGCCGAGGTTGATGTTGAGGGGATGTTGCTTCGTAAATGGCAAATAGCTTGACCGAATGCAGATGCGGGATAACGTTGCGCAATGTCACAGAGGTAATGGGCTGGATGGCGGGCAAGATAGCGTGTTCACGCGGGTAAGGCGACGCTATCGCGAAGAATAAGCACCGATGGTTCGCGTGCCTCCGCCAAGACAGAGAAGGTTTCCGTTGTCTTTGGCACTTCCAAACAGAGACGGAGGCTTCTGGCTTGGATATTGAGCAACTCCCGCTCGTGAGTGTTGAAGATGCCATAAAGGACAGGCAGGCTATAGCGCATAACGCCAAGCAACAGGGAGCAGTGGACACGATGGAGGTCTGCACAGGGCGGGCCCCATGCGGATCCACAGAGGTGCTGGAGCACATTACAGTAGATGCGGGCGCTAGCAGAGAGGGAGTTGATCTGCCCCGACCATGGCAGTCCCCTATCAATGATTATGCCGATGATATTGAATGAAGTATGTCGGACAAGTCCTTTTTTGTGGCTGTGGGAACAAGAGATAGGAAATCGTGAAAAAAAAATTGTTTAGAAACTGATAAAATTACATGAGGCAAATTCTGGGATACTGCCTCAGTGTCAAGTATTCTAGTCTTTCGCGTTGCAGGAACTCGAAAACTTTCCGTAAGACGTTCCTTCCATCTGCAACGCCCTTGACTCTTGCCTTTGTGAAGGGATAATAGGCTAGTGGGGTAGCCCAAGTCCGAATGGTTATTTTGGGTGTACGGATTTTGTAGGGAACTTGTTTAGACACGGCCCCTCGATCGCTCTCTAGAGAAGCAACCGAGGGGCCGTGGTTTAGAGAAAGCCGAGCTGCTGCTGGACACCAATCGACTAGATAAGCTATGGTGGCGCCGCGTAGTAGCGGCTTATTCGACGTGATAGAGAAGGGAGAAAGTGGGACCGTAGCTTTAAGCGTAGAGGGTGGTAGTAGAGAGAGATCCGCTAGATGTTACGCGTCTCGCCATTGCGTCTGCGCGGGTGTTACCAAGAAGGCCTACGTGTCTCGATATGCACTGAACCGTCACAGAATGGCCAGTGGCCGCGAGTTGGATGAGAGCTTGAAATATGTGCGCGTGGAGAGCGCATATGGTGCTTGGGCGAAGAGAGAGCAGCAATCCAGAGAAGACTCACCCTCACCAGCTTAGAAAGTGCACGTGGGGTACGAAAATGCCGCACATTTTAGGGGTATTTAGGCTCATTTTTAGGGGTATTTTAGGGGTGTGTTCCTAAAAAAAAAAAGCCCCATCATAAATTTGTTCACGTATTGTGCAAACAGGATAGAATAGAATAGAAATAGAAAGAACAAAATGGAAACGTAGGTCGCACTGGTGCGACCACCTGTTCCAGGACGCTTGTGCAAACAGATGTGATGTGATGTGATGTGCAAACAGAGTTGAAATATAGTAGCATCATTCTAGGTAATAAAATTCTTGCTTATTTTACCGCTTCGGCCCCAGCCATTTTTTTAAAAAACACGTACAGCTTTGCTGTTAACAGCAATATGGTAAAGGTGAGACAGCGGGCAAACAGGGAATGCAAGATATTTATGATCGAATAAAGTACATTCGTAATGGATGAGACTCTCGGATGCAGTTTTTTTAATGAAAGTATGTTTACACACATTCACAGCGCCACTCGTTAACCTGGTTAAAAATTAAGGGAGGAATTCACGAAAACGCTACATGGTGCGTCCCTACATCGTGATGACACATGAAGGCACTATGGTGTGCCTTCATGGTTTTGATGTTTTATGAACAAACACGAAATAATTTTGGGAGCCCTTTTTGTGGTCTTTTCTTCTTCTTGGAAGGCATCTTCAAGTGGATACGAAGTTAATTTTAGAATTCCGGATGCCTCCCGGGCACCACCTTTAAGGAAGCTCTTCAGAAAGGGGCCTTGTTCCTGTCTATGCAACGTGTTAACATTAGGGGTAACTGAACCGTGCATACTAATCAATGCATTTACCACCTACTCTTTGATGTAGTAGATCATAAAAAAGGTTCTAAAAGGCCTCAAAAAACCACTTCTCCTCACTGCAATAAGCATGTTCGTTGAAATACGACAAACCGCCAACCGTTTAGATAAGCTCCGTTCTTATTAAAGGCAGTACCTCTTTCATACCAAAGGGTTATTTATTATACCCTTGTCAATCTCATCTCTATGGCAGGCCGTTAATTTTTGTGTTATTTGTCCGATGTGGACCTTTCCACTCATATTATTGCCGTAGAGAATCATTCAATTGACAAGACTTCTTTCATAAAGCCGTACATCGCCACGTTCTTCTTCTGTTTTCGTTTGGACTCCACTCTTTTGAAAAGTTCTATAACCGAGCAATTCCATTCACCGGAAAATATTGAGGCAGAGCTTCAAGGGCACAAACATCAACACGCTCATATTCGATTCCCTTAGCGAATCTCGAAACCCGATACAAATGATATTTTCAACCATTAATAGTTACTCGTTATGCGCATATTTTCCCGAAAGATTCCGAAAGATTACTCCGAGCATTACCATTACTAACCATTTCTAAATTGGTACTACTCGTCCGGGATTGTTGCCTTTGTGCCATTAAACACATAATCAATCAATGAATCAATCGTCCGGGATTGATGATGTGTTCGTCATGCTTCAGAATGTGATCATTATTCGGCGGCGTAGCCAAAGGGATCTCCGAGCTTTATTATAGCGGCGTAACAAAACGAATGCACCGCCTGCAGCATACTACAACAGAGGAATCCGATCAGCAGGACCCACAAAGAAACGTACACACTGATGACATCTGCCTCCGAAGAGCAGAAACGAAAAAAGAGGAAATTTGCGAGAAAGCGAGAATAGCACTGAAGGGATTCGCCTTATGTGTTTTTGCAATCCAATACAATCCAAGGGCTAGAAGTACCACTGGAAAAGTCCAGGGGCGTCGAGAGTCGTTCATGACAGGGGGTGGGGGACCCTATGCTGACCTAACCCAACCTATCCTAAAGGAGAGAACTACAGTACATCTGGTTCTGTGCTGAGCGGTACGGCAACTCTTCAAAAATGGTAGCACTATTGATGCGCTTATTAGAAGTGACTCGTTCCCAATGTCTAACTTTAAATGATTACCCTGAGACGAAGAAGAAATTCGTATCACAGCGAGTTTGAGTTTGATTATAGAAAAAAAAACGGAAGATATTGAATTTGTCACTGACGAATTCTGCTACTCCCACAAGGAGAAAGAAAAGGAGAAAAGGAGAAAGAAAAGAAAAGAAAAGAAAAGGTGAAAAGCTAAAAATAGAAACACATCACCCCTCCCAATCACCGAACTGTACGTGCATATGCGTAGCTACATCCCCTACAAGTGAGCTGAAGTGCAAGGAACAAAACTGCAACGGGGAACTCGACGACACATGCCTAGCCATGCGGTCCTAAAATACAGATTCCATCTCACTGCTCACTATGAATTTGACAAGCGCTGACAATGCCGCATCTCTCTTCCCGGGTTCCCATACACCCAGCACCTTGACTATATCGAAGGTTCTAATGTCCAAGCGGTCTAGAGCAATGTAGCCCTTTGGGATGCATATCTTGTGCAGTGCATAACGATGTGTTCCGTGTTTTCCACAGATGCACACACTGGACAGTTTGCTGAACTAGCCCTGCCGACTTTATGGAGAAACTGTTGACCGTACGGAACGTTAAGGCGAAACCGATGCAAGAGTGTTTGTATAGGTCGCGGTATGCTGGACGGAACACGGAATTTCAGATCCGGGTCAATCTGATGAAGCAAGGATGACCGCCTGTCGACTTGTAACCATTGCCTTCTGCAAATGTCTTCTGTCAGCAATTTTAACATGTGCTTCACATCTGACGTGGAATATATCACCGTGTGTTCCGTTGACGATAGGTGCGCTATGTCCGCCATCTCATCTGCAGCTTCATTACCGCGTATGCCAACATGTCCAGGAATCCACTGAAGCAGTATGTCGTGGCCAGTGTCTACTGCTTTCTTGTATGCGATGAGAATGTCCCGTACTATTGGCGCCATACAGCCACTTCCCAAGAATGATGTTATGGCTTGGAGGCCGGCCTTTGAGTCGCAATATATGACCCATTGCGCAGGCTCCTGGCGTGCGGCCACATACTGCATTGCAAGCTGCATGGCTACCAATTCCGCAGCTGTCGACGATGTTCTGTGGGAAAGCCTTGCCATTCCTTCTCTACTATGCTGTGGTACAACAAACGCTGATGAAGACCCAGACGTTGACGTCGACCCGTCTGTGAAAATTGCGGTCCTAGCAAGATGGCTCTCCATCAGAGACAGACAGTACTGTTTCAACACTGGGGATGGTAGTGAAGCTTTTTGGTGATATACGCCAGGAACAGTCAGCGCGATACGAGGAAGTTGCAGTGTCCACGGAGGATCGACCGCCGTTAATGTCAACTGTGCTTTTGGTAAAGCACTGCGATATGGAGCTATCACGTTGATGAATTGCGAATTTCGACGTGCCACCTTCCTTGCAAGGGGGTGTTTGTGATGCCGCGTGCATAGACGAACGTAGTGCCGCACTGTTTCCTGCGTCCTTAGTACATCTAATGGAAGTTCTCTGGCTTCTACTGTAGTTAGGACATTTGACGTTGCACAAGGTACACCGAGGCAGACTTTTAAGCTTTTCGATAGTACGCTTTGGAGTGTCCTCTCTGACGTGTCGCTTATTCCATGCAGTACGGGCAAATGGTAGGCCATCATCTGCCGAATAAGTGCCTTATGTACGGCGAGAAGAGACGCTGTCGACATTCCCCAGCGGGAGCCGCTGATGCGCCGTAGGATGTTGATGCGTGCGTCAGTTCTTTCCCTGAGGTGTTTAATGTGCGCAGCCCACGAGAGCTGCGAGTCGATTATTACTCCCAAAAACCGGTGATGAGACACTCTCCTTACTGGCTGGTCGTCAAGCTTCAATTGAAAAGTCTTCATTTTCTTTCGACTGAATGGAAGAAATACAGTTTTCTCGACTGATATGTCCGTGTCGTATCACAGCAGCACAAAGTGAAATATTTGTTGTAACACAAATTAAACAGTTAATTAATAAATTTTAGGTAACTGGCGTAGATGTTCGCCCGGCCGTAACTCAACTGCAAAAACGATATCTGCTGATCTTATCACATTTTATAGAAAATCTTTAAAGGATAAAAAAAAAAACAATCCTGTATATGCATTGAATATGCATGTCCTATTCCCACTATACCTGAACGTACCCGCATGTTCATATTTTTATGACAAAGCAGACGTCTGCTTAGTTTATTAAGTATGATATTTCTGCGGGGGCGCGAACAACACGATGGTTAACGCGTAAGGATCCTGACGAATTTCCCGCTTGGCCACCAACCTGAAGAGGACACGTGGGGCATAAGGCTTATCCCTGCAACGCACAGCAGGCCCAGGCTTCTCTTCGTATACCCTAAGCGCTGATTGGGGTTACACGTTCCCCACCCAGTCATCAAGAGCACCGCTATAGGCACTGATTGGATGCGATGCTTTTTGCGTAGTCGAAGACATTATCGCGGTATTCCATTTGCCCGGAAGCAATTAACGTGGTCAGCGACAGATCGATGCCGATGTCGGTGAGGTGCTGCTACATATTGATCGACGGTGATGGATGCAAGGGCCAGGGTTGGATACCGCAGACGGAAACGAGAAACGCTAAATACCCGAATTCCGAAGGAAACGAAAGTAGAGACGGAAACACAAATATTTTCGTTACCTTTACCGGAAACCGAAACGGAAACGAAATTCAAGCCTGGAAACGTTAACGGAAACGTAATTCACGTAACGTAATTCGCCTACCTTTCCTCTTATTATGCATGTAATAATATATTTAATTCATTCATACCTAGAACAGGCGTGGAGCGGAACAACCTTCCATCGTCATTGTTTCGTATGAATGCTGATATGTTCCATCGAATTATAACTAACCACCATTCCCCCTCTGTAGTGCTTTGCCTTCTGCGTGTCAATAAATAAATAAACAAACAAATGAATAAATATGGAAAGATTAGTAATATTCTCTCATTCACGTTTCATATCAGTCATCAGATTGATTTAATGGCGAAATGCATGTAGACGATGCGAATGATTCATGCAGAGAGGTTCCAGCGGGGGGCTCACAAGCTTCTCGGGATACTAAAGTAATCCGATCCAATCCAATCTGGACGAAACCGCAACGACGTCAGCACGGAACTAACTACTTGCCGTGCTCGTGTTTGTACCGAAGTTGTGCCTAGTGGATGCCTGAGGCAGTGCCGAGTATGAGTGGTCGGATAGTTCCACATACGTCTTCTGTGTTTTCCTACCTCAAGTAGGACACAGTAAACAGGGTTCGTTACCGGAAACGGAGACCTTAAATACGCAAATACTGTAGGAAATGGGAACCGAAACGGAAACGGAAATCCTCTGAGGAAACGAAAACCGCTACCGCAAATCGTCTGGAAACGGTAACGCACACGGTAACGGAAACAAAAAAAAAAACGAATTTCATAGGTACCGAAAACAGATACGGAAACATTATTACTATCGGTAACCAACCCTGGCTGGCAACAAAGTAGATGTCCCCCTTATGTTGAAGATCCGTGTCCGTCCCTGTATATGGAACCTAGACTTTGAAACGAGGCACGACACCTGCACTTTAAGAAAAAAAGGAGTACTTTTACTCCTTTTGGGGACTAAATGCATTGCCACAAAAAACAGTCCCTTTTGGGAGTAAATGCATGGGAGTAAATGAATGGCACAGAGTGGAGTCTGCATTTAACGCGCTGTTGTAAGAGTCCCAGGTACATAATTCGTGTGCATGCAAGAAAATATGTTGAAGCAAACCGTCAACCGTGATATAAAACCGTGAGTTATATAAAATCTTGCGCCATACATAGGGCGCAGTTAGCGAAGAAAGATGCGATAAGTGTTCCTTACCTTGCGTGGCTGGAAAATTGCTGTGTTGGCTGAGGTATACTGCCTTATGCCATCAGACTGACCAAGGGCACATATTTACGTGGACTGTTGCATTCAGAAGACAATTCGCGAAGTTCAGTGGCAATTTGCAGTCCTGGGGAGTAAATGTCGGGACTAAATGCCGGGTTGGGGGAGTAAAATGGGGAGTAATTGCAGTCCAGGGGAGTATAAGCTGCAATTACTCCCCGTTTTACTCCGTTTTTTCTTAGAGTGTGCTAGCCAACTGAGTCTTATAGCCAACACAGAAATGGAGCAATATACGATCTGCAGATAATAGAATAGAATAATGATAATGCAAAAATCATACAATCAACAATTTCCTGTTTTTCTTTTTCTACCCAATCTAGACTAACCTAAAATTACAAAAACGGTAAATTAATTGAATGCAATATTAATTAATCGGAACTCAGTTAATTCTTTATCTCCACTTTTTATTTTACCAATCAATCAATAGTTTTTTTATTATCAATTATTAATATTACTTTCGTTAAATGTGGACAGCAAACTTCGTCATAGGTGATGCCCTGAGAGAGAGAAAGAGTGATGCCGCTCATAACGTCCATAACCATATAAGGTCATCAACCCGATGCACCCGATGCATTACCCTAGCGACCACTCATATGTACTTGGGAACAAGAAAAATTGGAGTGGCCTCAAATACGGAGAGAAGCAGCAAAGGCATTTTTAAAGTAAGCATGATGCATGACCGTATACCGACAACGCTATGTTTAAAAGCGAACATAATAAGGACTGGCCGCAACTCTGCGATATCCCCTCTAACCGAGACAGTCAGCATCAAAATCCGCTCATAGAGTGGTCCATCTATCAAACTCCGCAAGGAGATTCCTTCAGGATAACAAGTGCCCAAACATTCTTATTTTCGTTCATTCTCTTGTCGCTTCCCGCCAAAACTTCCCTTCCCCTGCACACCGATTCGTATATCTTCGCGGCACACACACCGAGGCGCATGCTCCGGTCGATGTCGGTGCAATAGGACCGTCCCTCGGACCCGTCAGACCCTGGAAGGCATCCCAAGCGGCCGCATCCAACTCGCTTGCCAGTCAAGCGCAAAACTTTCTGCCATGTCCTTCTGCCGCGTCTCTTATCCCATAACTTCCCATTGTCTTCTAACTTAACAGTGCAACTTTCGGCGAAATGTAAAAAAGTTTAAATGTGTTTTTGGCTTACTCCTAGCACCCAAGTTAGTTGTTTCCTACTGCACACGCATACTTTGTGGGTTGTTTGTGTCTCCTAGAATTTCAAAGTCCGACATCCGTGAGACGCCTGCAGGACTAGTCAAACGTTGTGCGTTTTACTGCCTAGTGTCGAATGTCATTATATTTTCTTATACCGTCATCTTGAGTCGATAACTACAATGGCGCTCGGCGTATGTGGATGATATCTGTCTTAATGTTCGAGATGCCATCGTCCTCTTCATCCACAGAAATGGACATTTTCAACGCAACATCAGTCAATGTTTTCAACGCTTCGCTTTACGATGATACCCTGCCAGAAGAACTCTCTTTCAACACAAATGGACTTGTACAAGTCGTTGGATACTCTGTCCTGTTTGTGGTTGCCGCCGCTGGTAATGTACCTGTGTTCGTGACACTGCTCCGGAATCGGAACCGGAAATCCAGAATCAAACTGGTGATCATGCACCTGACGATTGCTGACCTTATTGTGACATTCATCATGATACCCTTAGAAATCATTTGGAGGTTGACTGTGCAGTGGCTAGCCGGAAATGCGATGTGCAAACTGATGCAGGTGCTTCGAGCGTTTGGACCATATTTGTCTTCGATGGTGCTTGTGTGCATTAGCTTGGATAGGTACTTTGCCGTGGTGCACCCACTCAAAGTGAATGATGCTCATCGGAGAGGGAAACTAATGATCGGTGTGGCTTGGCATATCAGCCTAATTTGCAGCGTGCCACAGGTGAGTGATGGGTTTGTTAATTAGCGTAGCGTTAATTCATTCGTCTGTTAATTTATGTAGCGTGCGAGTGTGCATAGGGATACGTGATAGGTGAGGCAACAGCAGTGAGTCCTAACCATGTACTTTTCACACGAAGTAAACTATCAAAATAACCCGATTCCAAGATTCGCAGGTAAACGCGACAATAGAAGAGGAAAAAAGGAGAGTAAAGGGTAAAGAGGATAGTGAGTTTTGTTGCCTTATAAGCTATTGCTTGTTAAGTTGGAGAAGGAAGACAACAAAACCACATAACCTAAAGTAACGTTGATGTTTACTTTGCTTTACTCGGTTAGCTTTGTTCGGTAAAATTCCGTCTTGGACATGAAGACAAGAATCATCCAACTGGATAATGTTAGGAGACGCGCTTTCCCATTAGTCCTGCGTTGTCGGGCTACTATACGAACACTTTGGTACGTTAGGACTTCGGTTCATATTAAGTTTCAAACTACAACTATGAATACACATGTCTTATGCCCTAGTCAGACAGCAAACCTAAGTCCGTTAGCGGAACGGCCGTTACTTCACCTGTAGTACAATCATGATTTCGAGTGACATCGTTCTCCGCCCTGATTTGTTGAAAACAGGAGACGTACGCCTTTTTTGTGCCAATTATGAACTGCATAATTGTAATAAAAAAGGTGTATGCCTCCCATTTTCAACAAATCAGGGCAGAGAACGATGTCATTCCAAATGATGATTGAACTACAGGTGAAGTAACGGCCTTTCCGCTAAAGGACTTAGGTTTGCCGTCTGACTAGGGTATTAAAGGAGCGGTAGAATGACATTTAGGATCGCTCCGCACGATGGTAAACCGATAAACTGTGTGCATAGCCAGCAAGCACAATATTTTTGTTGAACATTGCGTTATTACTACACGGATCAATATAGAAAATCGGCCTGAAAAATAAGGTTGCACAAAAAATAATTCAACACGAGGGAAGTGGCGTGACCATGGACATCTGGCTCAATCCGCTGCCGTGTCGTAGCTGGAACGTGAGCTCTCGTCGCCCACGGTATCCACCGTGCCCCGAAGTGACGTCTCGACCTCACTCATTCTCGTAGGGGCTCTCTGAATGAGTTGAGGAGATTCTGGAGCGCGTGCACATCTAAAATCTCTCTTGTGCGCGCTACGAATCGGTACAATTATTGTACTTGTGCGAGAGCGCGTGGTGTTTGCCGTACAGCCCGTTTCTACAAAAACCTACGTAAGTATCTATTGGGAGTGCTTGCGCTGCGCTCCCCCTTTAGGGTTCCAGAGGAATAACATGAGGACAGCAACGAGCAGTAGGGTTAATAATTCCCAGTTCGCGGCCTTACGTCGCGAGACAACTATGGTTATGAGCGACGCCGCAGTGGTCGGTCTCTGGTTTAATTTTGCCCTTCTAAGGGTGCGCCGAGGCCTAATCGCACCACTGGGCACACCGTATTTTACGTCCTTCGCGGAAGACGGCGGGCGCAAGCTACGTTCAGCCTTGGGAAGTAACTTCGTTAAAAGTAACTAGTTTCAGCAACGAGTTACTGAAAAGGTAACTAGTAAAAGTAACTCATTACTCTTCATAATCATCTATAGCTTCATCTACAGGGTGTCCCAGAAAACGTGTCATTGAATTATAATAAAAAAACTACGCCACCTAGAATCATGCGGTCAACAGCATTTGTTCTTATTAGCTTTTGCCGCCTCCTAATGTGAATGTCATGTACTCCAAGTTTAATTATGTAAATATTTGCGAACTGAACTCGGAAATTTGCCAAGTAAAGGTCACTTTTTTACCCCACCAATATGAAGAGCGTGCCGAATTCACTCAAATTCATGATAATTCACAGTGATATTCACGAGCTATCCCATCGAAAAAAATAGCCGAATATCATGTTTTTCGGAGCACCGGACCATAGCGCGCGATGACTTTTTGAGCGCAATCGCTCTCAGTGCGACGAAAGGAGGTTCCGAAGCCAGCCCACAGAGTGATAGTAGAAAAAGAAACAGTTCCTAAAATTGGGAGAGGGAAAGCATTATCCCAGCGAAAGTCGGACGTGATAAGCCGTTCCTGTTTTATCTCTTTCTGCGATGTCGGGGAGGGCTGGGTTTCCAACCTCCTTTCGTCGGACTGACAAAGATTGCGCTGGAAAATTCATCGTGCGCTATTCTGTGCGACCTCCGTAGAGCATGATGTTCGGCTATTTTTTCCGATGGGATAGCTCCTGAATACCCCTGTCAATTATCATTAATTTGACTAAATTAGACACGCTCTTCACATTGGTGGGGTAAAAAAGTAACCTTTACTAGGCAAATTTCCGACTTAAGCTCGTAAAAATTTACATAATTAAACTTACGTTACACGATATTCACATGAGGAGGTGGCAAAAACCCAGTAAGAACAAATGCCATTGACCGCATGACTCTAGGTGGTGTAGTTTTTTTATTATAATTAAATGACACGTTTTCTGGGACACCCTGTATAGCTAGTTGCCTTCTTCAGTAGCTAGTTACAATAACTATAGTTACTTTCAGTTCTTAGTTTTCTTGCACGACCCGTTGCCGCATGTTATTCGTGGCTCACACAGCTGACCATAGCTATGAAAGAATTGAGAATTGAATCAACTCAGAAACAAGCGCGTGGCGTGGTGGCCCTCGGCTCGAAGGTACCCGTGGTGACGCCTCACTATACCTCATTATGTTAGGACATGACCGCAGTATCCTCGCGCAGAAGTACAACGCCTGTACTTGAGCCTCGTAAAGGTTTCAAATTGAAAGTAATTTTATAATTTCTACAATATAAAATGATAGCATTCCTGTGATGACAAGAAAACTTCCAGTGTCCTAGTTGAGCGGCTGTTCAGCATTGATAGGAATGCTTTGGAATAAAGCGACACAAGTTGAAGCAGCAGCTGTTGCTCCAGTACAACCTCCACAAGTGACCCGCACCTAGTCGACATTGCTCTAACAAAGAATTTAGAATAAAAGTTTTTGAACGCGTGTCCTTGTTTTTGCCATTTTGGGAAGTAACTGTAGAGCCACTTAGCTACTTGTAGCCGTCACTTACCTAGCTACTACACTCTTAAAAATGAACTTCACCGCATAGCACTCTCCTAGCCAACCATGATCTCGAATAATATCAATATCTGTCCTGATTCGTTGAATACGGGAGGCGTACGCCTTTTTTGTGACACTTCAGCTCTTCATAATTGTCACAAAAAAGGCGTACGCCTCCCGTTTTCAACGAATCAGAGCAGATAACGATATCATTTGAGATCATGGTTAGGAGCGTGCTATGCGGTGAAGTTCATTTTTAAGAGTGTAGTCGTGCTGAGCAACTGCACTTGTAACTCAGTTACTTTGGATGAAGAAAGAAGGAAGTCACTGAAAAGGTTAGCCAGCTGCAGGAGTCGAACCCACATCTTCTGGATTGCCGGAACATTGAATTCAGAACATCAATTTCCATCGAGAGTTACTTTGTTCGCGTAGCAACTGGGACTTCAACTCAGTTTCTTTTTCAATAACTTTTCCCAAGACTACGTGTACCCTGCCTCCGGATTGCTGGGGTCCTGTATCTCGCAAATTGCTGGCTTACCCTCGCAACGCTTGCAGAATGAGCTACAGTGACACGAAGAGAACGTACACTCTTCTTGCCATCCCCTGTAACAATAACAATTCCCAGTAACAATACACTTAATTCAATGTTAGCACAGAGGGAATCAACCTACAAACAATGCTTTCATTGGGAATGCGTTCAGATTCTTTAATACTCGTATTCGGAAAAGCACCGGCTGTCGACATCAACTGTGCAAGACACAGAAAGCGAGAAGAAATATCGCCCGAATGCATACAAAATTCAATTTCATGGATGACGACCTCGGTAAACACTGCGTTGTCAATTCCTTCTTGATAGGTCCGACAGAAATCTCATCTTTTGCGGATTCACCAAATACTGCAATGTGAGGCAATTGAACGTGGGCAAATAGTCGATTGCACCAAGCATGAAGGAGAATAAAGATGTCATGTTGACAGAGACCAGGACAGTTACGAGTGAAATATTGGCCCTGGACGGTGGCGGTAGTGGTGTAATATGAGGCAACTGAAAACTGAAAATGTGCGAGTATTACATGGCACGAAACCGTCTGCAGACCGGCTTGCCGTTTTTGCTGTCACATGCGTGGGCGTCTCATCACGACTGTTGGCGACATGAGATTGCTTTGACAGGTCGTCCCACGCGAGGAACGTTAGATACGGTGTGCCATGTGCAGAGCTTTCTGCGCACGTTAATGAACGCTGAGATAGGCAAATTAATCTACGGACCGACCACTGTGTCGTCGCTCATAATCAAAGTTGCATCGCGACGTGAAGCCACGAATTATCATGAGATGACGTTGCACGGAAGGCTGAAACTAGATGAACTACATGAATTACGATAGGAGGAGGTGTTTCGCCGCAACAATTGCGCTATCATGAAACTAGATGAAGATGAAGTGCTAAGTGGTGTGCAAGTTCTGAAGTCTATGCGTAAGTGCTGAAGATAAGTGGTAAAACTAGGATTGATGATCGTTATTCATAAGAAGTTCGATGTTAAGTGTCAGTCGGGCTTTCACGCAAGACCGCGCGCAGAGAGAAAAAGCGCTATATCACTCTTCTGGTTCACGATATTACGTTCTGTTTCACGCACGCGCTAGGTATTTCTCATGAAATAATGGCCAATAGGGCGATCTTAGCTAAAATAAATGAAATCATATCAAATGTACCTTTAAACATAAAGTAGAAGACTACCAAATAGCCAAAACAAGCTAGATTTTTTACTTTCTCACAGGAATATTAAAATGATCTAATAGAACTATTAGTATTGGTTTCGGTGGAGAAGGGGAAGGCAGTGTAGCGAAATAAAGGACTCTCACTGATAAGATGCATGCCAGCAAAACTCGTGCGCCTCGAATATAGGTTGGATTTTGATAGAGCAATATAGCAACACGGAAAAACATCCATTAAATTTCGAATCCTTTGTAAACGAATGCTTCATCTTTTTTTCTCTTTCAGGCGATTATCTTCCACGTGATGGAACATCCCTCCCACCCGGGATTTCATCAGTGCGTCACTTTTTCCTCCTTCCCGACAGTGTGGCACGAGAAGGCGTACAACTTTTTTTGCCTCATGGCACTCTATGGGGCTCCCCTCACTCTCATCGTGTACTGCTACGCACGGATATTATGGGAGATTTACAATCAGTCCCGGTACACTTCTCAAGGTAAGAAAGCTTTCCACTGAAGTCCAGAGGAGAGGTCGACTGAAGGAGACGATGGGAACTAGAAACATTAGTGAGTTTTAGTATATCGTACGTGAGGGATAGCGTTGGTTGTTCTGCGCACGCGCAGTAGATAAAGAGAGCTTCGCGCATTGCGCAGAGCCATCACGCTATCCCTTACGTATGCAAAGGTGATAGCGCACGACGCACTAAAACTCGCTATTGTCTGTTGACGTGAATATAAGTATTAATAATGTGAATATCAGTGTGCAAATAAGTGTAATCGAAATTTTCGAAATATATTCAGCAAAACCTCGTGAAAAAGGTGGACACATAGCTCTGCTCTGATGACAAGTGAGTCCAGCCGCGTCTACGAACTCACCTGAACGTCGATATGGGGTATCGATGAGCTCGATGATATCATGCCACATACTAGCGCACTCACCAGATAACATCACACCTGCTTGGATTACAAGTGTGGTGTTGTCCGGTGAGTGCACTAATATGCGGCATGATATCGACTCACCGATACTTCATGAACTCACGCCTTATCAGATGATTGTGATCGTGAGTTGCGAGGCTCGAAATGCCGAGCTATGCACTATGCCCCGATTTGTTAAAAACGGGAGGCGTACGCCTTTTTTGTGACACGTCAGAATTGTCACAAAAATGGCGTACGCCTCCCGTTTTCAACAAATCAGGGCAGATAACGATATCATTCGAGATGATGGTTGGCTTGGAGTGTGCTATGCGGTGAAGTTCATTTTTACGAGTGTGGGTGGACATGCCATGAAACAACGGTGAAATACTCTGGTTGTGTATGCAGCACATTTACGTATAATAACGTTGAATCTACGTGAAGTTGAACTGACATGCAGTTTCCAAATAACAAAGGCTAGGTTTAGTCCCCTAGAACACCTCGTGACATTTCGCAAGTGGGAGTGGAAAATATTATATTCAAACTCGCTGAAGAAGCGTTGGGGTTTCGTAAGCAGGCTATTTTGTATAAGTGCGATTTGCGCACACTGCAAACATTAGCTGGTTGTTGCCATTACAGTCCTAAAATTATGATGGTGGTGGTGGTGCTGGTGGTGATGGTGAAAGGAAAAAACAACTTTATTTTCGACCTTGGGCTCGCCACTGTCGTCATCACATAGCACGCTTCTAGCCAACCATCATCCCGTGTGACATGTTCTTTCCCCTGATCTGCTGAAAACGGGGGGAGGGGGCACGCCATTTTGGTGACATAATGCAGTTCATAATTGCCACAAAAATGGCTTACGCCCTAAATCAAGAAAGAGAACGTTGCCACATAGGATGATGATTGGGTTGCAGCGTGCTATGCGCTGAAGCTCTGTTATTAGAGTGTAGAAAATAAAGGTGTGTTAGAAAGGTGTGTCCATGGACCTCAAAACAGGGTACTGGCAAATTGAAGTCGACGAACGGGACCGTGAGAAGACTGCCTTCGTCACTCCGGATGGACTTTTCGAATTCAAGGTTATGCCTTTCGGCCTTTGCACAGCATCAGCGACGTTCCAGCGAGTTATGGATACAGTTCTCGCCGGGTTGAAGTGGCAACCCTGCCTGGTGTACCTCGACGATGTTGTCGTCTTCGCAAGAACGGCTACGAGGAACTCAGATTTCTCGGCCATCTCGTGAGCAGCGACGGTGTACGTCCCGACCCCGAGAAGACGGCGGCCATCACAAATTACCCTGTTCCTTCTACCGTGAAAGACGTTCGAAGCTTTCTTGGCCTTTGCGCCTACTACCGATGGAACTTTTCAAGAACTGCGTCGCCCCTGAATGCCCTCACGAAGGAGGGATCCACGTTTATCTGGAGTGAAGCCCAGCAACAGGCGTTTGTAGAATTGAAGACGCGTCTACAGACCGCACCCGTGCTTGCCCACTTCGATCCAAACGCCGGAACAGAAATACACACCGACGCAAGCAACGATGGTCTAGGAGCGGTGCTCGTTCAACTTCACGACGGCGTTGAACGTGTCATCGCTTACGCAAGCAGAACGCTAACCAAGGTAAAGAAGAACTATTCGACGACCGAAAAAGAGTGCCGTGCACTCATATGGGTCATCACAAAGTTGCGTCCCTATCTATACGTACGGCCGTTCAAGGTGGTAACGGACCACCATTCTCTGTGCTGGCTGGCTGGTTCAAGGGATCCCTCGGGACGCCTAGCGAGATTGCGCCTCCGATTACAGGAGTATGACGTAACCATCACTTACAAGTCAGGAAGAAAACACAACGACGTCGACTGCCTGTCCCGAGCACCACTCCAGCGACAGGACAACAGTCTCGACGACGACGACGACGCTTTCCTCGATCTAATGAGCACGACTGCCATGTCTATCAAGCAATACAACGACCCCGAATTGAAGACACTCGGCGACTATCTGCAGGGCCGCGCCGACAATGTTCCTCCCATCTTCAGAAGATCACTCCCAAGTTTTTCCCAACGTAATGGTGTCCTCTACAAAGAAAACCACGCACCACAAAGCGCTACGTGACTTCTCGTTGTGCCCGGGGGCCTGCGCATCGAGATTCTTGAATACTTCCACGATGAACTGTTATCAGGTCATTTGGAATACAGCCGGACACTGGCCCGTATAAGGGAAAAGTACTACTGGCCAAAACTGGCCAAGACCGTCCACCACTACGTAAGGACGTGCCGGGAATGCCAACGACGAGAAACGCCGCCGGTACGACCTTCTGGGTACCTTCAGCCAATCGCACCACCGTCGGCGCCGTTCGAGCGGATTGGGATGGATCTACTCGGGCCCTTCCCACGTTGGTCTTCTGGAAATCGTTGGATAATCGTCGCCACCGACTACCTGACACGCTATGCCGAGACTTAGGCACTTCCACAGTGCACAGCGACAGAAGCATCGAAGTTCTTCATCGAGAATATCGTACTACGGCACGGAGCTCCGACGGCCTTAATCACCGATAGGGGAGCGGCATTTACAAGCAGGCTAACACAAGAAATCCTTCGACTCAGCCACACCGCTCACCGGAGGACAACGGCGTACCATTCGAAGACGAACGGGCTCACCGAACGCCTAAACAAAACCCTTGCTCATGCGGCCAAACCTATATGCGGTGAAACTCATTTTTAAGAGTGTATGTGAATTTGATCACTAAACGGTGCTCTCTGCGCCATATAGTGATGCAGATATTTGACGGGCTGCGGCTGTCGAACAGTTACCACAGTTGCAGGTCGGGGACCCAATAACGTGCACTGAAATCTCGTTCCCACGGCGCACACTGCCCATGTCACCAAATCCGCCTCACCATACACTCTTAAAAATGAGGTCGTGGTGGTGCCTCCGAAAGAACTCGGCGTTGTCGGCCTCAAAGAGGTGGGCAACGTCACGACTAACGCTTCACCACGTAGCACGCTCTTAGCCAACCATCAACCCGAGCGACATCGTTCGTTCCCCTGATTTGCTGAAAACGGGGGGCGTACGCCATTTTTGTGGCATTATGCAGTTCATAATTGCACAAACATGGCGTACGCCCCCCGTTTTCATCAAATCAATGGAGACAACGTTGTCATTCGGGATGACGGTTGGCTAGGAGCCTGCTATGCGGTGAAGCTCTGTTTTTAGGGTGTAGGGATGAACGAGTCTGAGCCAAACTGAGACCAATTGCAACTGTGAACACAGTTTTGATGGCGGTTAGAGAGTGAGCACCTTTCTCCAGATGCTTTTCTACGACTTCAAGAGCAGCCTACGGAGAAACCATGCGTGGAAGAAGCTCCGCGAACCTTGCGTTTGCAGGAGCAGGTTATCATGGAGCTGATGAAACTGTTGTTTCATGGCAGGCGTACTCTAAAAACAGAGCTTCACCGAATAGCATGCTCGTAGTCAACCAAAATTTTGAGCTGCAGAAAAAAAGAAAGGACAAGACCTCTTCTTTCATATTTTTTTAACACTGAACAGAAACGAAACTTCTACTCTTGTACAACTTCATTTTTTTTTAAAGTTAACAAATGTACCGGCGAACATAGAAGAAGTCATAGGGTAATATAAATTATAAATACAGACTGGGGTGGTAGAGGATTTCGTATATGTGTACGAGTGGAACAACAGATGTCTTTTTTTTTCTATATTGAAATTAATAGTATTACTAGTAGTACACACAAAAACAATGCGTACCTCGTAAATATTTTTGTTTACGATCCTACCTCTACTATACCAACACCCAGGATCGCTCGCGTCATAGAGATGATGACAGTGTTGCCGGGTCAGATTTTTTTTTCGCGTTCGCTACCTAGCTAAATCTACCTTGCACACACTTCCGCTTCGCAAGTAAACGCTATCTGGCCCTCGCCAGAGGCGGATCCAGGATTTTTCTAAGGAGGGCGTCCAGTCATGGACAGCATGCTAGATACGTGATCGAGGGTCAATTAAACACTATGTGAAGACAGAAACTGACGAGGGGGTCAGTATATCTGCGCCCCCCCTCTAGATCAGCCCCTTGGCCCCTTACAACTTTGGGGTAGCGGTGTGCGACCTCTGTTTGCACAATCAACTGCCAGGCGCAGAACCTGATATAGTTGGACTGTATATCCTCTCCCTGGGAAGAACCAGTATGAAAGGAGTACGGAATGCTTATTCGATTAAACCATAATATCCCACAACTGACTTGAGCGCATAGGGGGAGAAGACTCTACTCCGCATTATTTTTCCTCACCCGCCGTGTAGCGACTCGAAACCCCACACAGGTAAGACACCTGAGATACGGCATCTCCCAGTATATTGGACTGCGTCGTCGCAGCTAAATCTCGTATACCCTGCATCGCCAACACTAGCAACAGCAGCGGTCTTCCTCTAGCGTCTTGTTAAAAGATATTTTTCTCGAGGGACGTCGCTTGTTAGTACTGCGCAGAGATTGCTCACGGTCATGGGGCTCTGTTATCTGAGCTTCCACATGAAGTGTCGTAAACGAGGCGGAAATTGAAGTAGGTAAGCCGGATAAGGTCTATCTGGATCTTGTTCCCACATGCGACCTCAAGGATAGTAGTGCGTAGAAGGATGACTTATAAGAACCAAAGTCGAGCTTTGAAGCTTAGCGTGACACTGCTTAGGCCGGACAGCTACACTGCTCCGTTTTATAATCCTTCTAATCCTGCCTAGTCATACGTCTTGTTAACGTCATCGGTCAAGGGTAATTTAGTTTAGGAAAGGATAGAGTTAGTAAGCTGGTAGAAACAGTTGCAACAACAACAACAGATATATTCTGACGATGAAGTGGGGAGGTTTTCAACTCTAGGAGTGGAACGCTACCCCATAGCTAGCGGCTCTGATATGAGTGGTGAAAATGATGAGTGATGACGATGATGAGCGATGACGATGAGAGATGACGGGAATGATCGGAGCGGCGATGGCGATCGTGATCGTGATGGTGGGAATGTCTGAGAGGGCTGTTGGGGTCACAATGAGCTCAATGGAGTCACAATGGACTCGGCCGTGGCGTCCCAAGGGCAGTTGTAACAGTGTACAGTTGTAACAGTTGAAACAGTGTAGTAACAGTTGGAGTTGTTGTATTCAAAATGTAACTAGCAACAGTTAAGTTACCACTTTAAAGTAACTTACTTTAAAGTTATCTTTTAGGATAACTGTAAAGTAAGTAAGGAATAGCACGCCGAGTCGACGGAACTCTGAAAAATGGTAAACGGAGCTGTGCGTTATGCAATCGCAGTCACACGTATACACATGTACCTCTGTTTGTTCTCGCAACTTTCAGTTTTCCTGTATGTGGTAGACATGGGTGCCGTCTCGGGTGCCACCACCCCAAGCATTTTGCACTGCCCCCCCCCCCCACCCACCTCGAAAAAATTCCGTCGACGCTTCTGGTGGTAGACTACAGTTTTTGCGTCCATTATACGTACTGACAGTTCTTGCACGACGGAAGTGCTGGTTGTTTTTGTCAACAAACCTCCCAAAGACACTGTTGGACAAATGTATACAGGGTAGATTGCGTAACACAATATGTGCGGAGATGTGATCTTCACAGCATTACATCTCCGGTGGCCATCCGGATGAACTATTATCCCCATCAGTTACGACGTACCCGCGTGTGCGTGATACCTGATTTGCCTGTGTTATGTGTGTGTGCGAGTGTGTATGCCTCATCTTTTTCATCGTCATCCCACTCATGTACTAACCCACATGCACTGAGGTATGTTACCGCAACTGTTGCGGTGAATCACCTTATCCCATGGTCATTCATGTATGTAGTTGTTGTTCCCTCTAGCAAGAATAGGGTGGGCGTTAGTCAAGACCGGCTACGAACAAATTACTGTTACATGCAGCTGCATACTCCTAACCGAGATTTATTGTCGACAATAAACCTCGTCTGGAAGAATGCAGCTGTCCGTGTCAGTTATTCGTTCGTACGCATTCCGTTCTAGCCTCTTGGGCTCCTATCTCGAATATCGTTATCTGCCCCGATTTGTTGAAAACAGGACGCGTACGCCTTTTTTTGACAATTATGAACAGCGTAAATGTCACAAAAGGCGCACGCCTCCCGTTTTCAACAAATCAGAGCAGATAACGATATGATTGGAGATGATGGTTGGCTAGGAGCGTGCCATGTCATGAAGTTCATTTCTAAGAGTGTATGCGGTGAAGTTCATTTTTAAGAATGCACTTTCTTTCCGCCCAGCAAAAGCGACCATATGCTGTGGCAAACTTATTTCACATCGCGAATTGCAGCGCGTTGACCGTAACAGCACGTGCGTATTTGTTTAGATGGTCTTGATCCATTGTCGTCAAGGAAGACGCAAGAGCATGGTCGAATAAAGAGAAAGAGCGAACGTCTACAAACGGGATCCGTCATTAACATAGCAGACGAACTTAACGGACGCAATATGGCGTCCTCACACGGCGCCCCCTGGAGTAGAACTTGCAGACAGTTGCAGTACTCTGAAGCTGTTCAGTGACTCTACACTCTTAAAAATGAACTTCACCGCATAGCACGCTCCTAGCCAACCATCATCTCGAATGATATCGTTATCTACCCGGATTTGTTGAAAACGGGAGGCGTACGCCCTTTTTGTGACAATTATGAACCGCATAAGTGTCACAGAAAAGGCGTACGCCTACCGCTTTGAACAAATCAGGGCACATAGCGATATCATTCGAGATAATGGTTGGCTAAAAGCGTGCTATGCGGTGAAGTTCATTTTTAAGAGTGTAGGACGCACATCCGTCAGTATGTGTCCAGGACTGCCACGTATCAATCGTGGGAGTACCGCTTTGATTCTTCATAGTGTACATCGTGTAATTATTTTACCTCTTCATACTTTCAGGCGTAAGGTGTACGGGGTGATCCACCAACCATCATAGAAATTCGTAGGAAATAACGTAGGCAACGGAGAGCCATGCGGTCAAGAGATTTTTTTTTTTTCCGCCAGGAACATTTGCCATCTCTTGAACATTTCCAACATTTCGCCAACATTTCTTGAACTGAACTCCCAAACTTTCCAAGTTAACCTAACGTTTTCTTTGCGGAAATGGGTTCGTCATAGTCATCTTACTCAATATAGCAAGTACAGCACTTGTAACGCAACGACGATTGCTGAAATAAATTCGCCGAAAATCCGCGGAAATGATTTCTTGGCTCCGCCTGTTTCTTTCTTTTTTTTTTTTTTTTTTGTCGGCTCTAGTTTGAGCGCCAGAGTGCAACGAAAGGAGGTACACATTGACACGCCATACGAGGGGGAAAGGGTTAGAATCCCAATCCACAGAACAAACACGCGCGGTGAGTGCGGGAATCAGAGCTGTCTTATCAAAAACGAGGTCACCCGGTGTTTTGACGGGCAGGGAAGGAAATCAATTTTTGACGCTCAAACTACAGGCATTTTAAGAAAAGCCTGCCGAATCAACGCAACGCTGAAAAATTGTTTCAGTAGATCTGGCTCACATGGTTCTTGGAAACATGCCAGTCAGATCACAGCCTCAACATAATAATACTTTTTTTATTATACTTTATTCTGGTGATAATGGGCGGGAATATGTCATCACTAAAGCGACATTCCACCTCATGAGTACATATATCAACAGTGAGATTTGGAGCAACAAGTTTATTATAAGTCATTCGAAGTTTATTATACGTCGTAAACAGGGATATTCTTATTATTATTACGATTAACCCAATTGCCTCACATGAGACCGTCATTAAGGTGTGGGTGAACGATTTTCTCTCGGAAATAGGGGAGATGGGGTGCACTTAAGAAAGTGCCAGAAATATGCGTTTCCAATACAAAAGCTGTCCATAATGCTTCCTCGGCGCCACCATTGCGCAACGCTATCCCGCATCTGCATTCGGTCAAGCTATTTGCCGTTTACGAAGCAACATCCCCTCAACTTCCGCCCGGACCTCCTTTGCGCCACCCATGTGGACACTTCACTACCCCACTGTACAAACGTCAATTCCGGGCCTTAGGAAAAAGAAGGTTGTGCCAACAGTTGTGGCCTGCCAACTGACCTTGTACCACATCTACAGTCACCACCGGCATCGAACCCAAATATACACCGATGCCTCAGTCTCACTAGTTGGGTCGTCTGCTGCCTTCTGCATCCCAGAGGATGGAGCTGAGCACGGCTTCAAG